>NC_072388.2:46403277-47653277 GCF_028885625.2 Pongo pygmaeus | reverse complement strand
ATTACAGGCTACAGGTTGAGAACCTCTTCTAGCAGATTTTCCCCTAGTTTCTTCTTGCCAACTGGAAAGTTCTTGCTTGAGCTCAGATTTCTCATATATAATAAAAGCAGCAATAGCAGCTATCACATCACAACATTCTGACCTTTCCCAACCAAGTTCCCACAGCTGTAGACTCAGTACATTTGTAATGTACCTTCCATGTCAGCCCATAATATGACAAGGTCAGCAGCTTCCCAGCTTCAGCATCTGTATCTGGCTGCATGTATCTATATACATGTAGATACACATACAGACATATATATGCCATTATATATGCACACATATATTTAAACATATGTGATGTTTTCATTGCACAAATTTCCTACTCTCAGTGCTAATTCGTATGCTCATTAGGATGTAGGTTAAACTGCTATACACAGAGACCTCCAAAAACAGTGGGGTAAATAAGACAAAAGTTTACTTGTCTCACATAGCAATTTAGAGGTGAATGGTCTAGAACTAGTGGAGCATTTCTACCATTTTCAGCATCCATGGCTTCTTAGGTTCTTCCAGTCATTGCCTCATCCTGCTTAGTAGAAGGGGTTGGCGAAGATCACGTCTAGGACAAGTGTCTTTAAGAAGATGACCTGGGAATTATAAGCATCATTTCTGCTTACATCCCATTGGCCCATATTCATCCCTTAGCAGCAGCAAGCTACCTGAAAAATGGAATCTGTAGCTGGGAAACCACATGCCCAGCTACATCTTGAGGTTTCTGTTACTAAAATGAACAATGACTACTAGTGAACAGTAATCAGCCTCCAATGCTCATTCTGCAGCCTAAATAGAGAAAAGGGTAGAAAAACTGTGCAAAAAATTAAAACAAACAAAACCTGCAAAAATAGATGTTTTCTTTGCAAGCAAAATTTTGGGACTTGATTTTTCCAATTATTTCTTAAATATTCTACTTCAATTCTTTCTATGGGCATAGTATCCAAAAGATTACAGACCCCTTCTGACTATAACTTTGTTTTGAATGAATCACTGGTAGGCTTGTCATCCCTGTGAAGGCATTGCTCTGTCACAAGCAATTTGTTCCAATAAAAATTACCATTAGAATGGGTCTATAATGTCTACATTCTGTATTAATCAGGATTCTCCAGAGAGAAATGGAGCCAACGGAATGGATATATATACATTTCTTATAAGAAATTGGCTCACATGATCATAGAGGCTGAGAAGTGCCAACATTTGCAGTGGGTAAGCTAGAGGACCAGGAGAGTCAATGGGGTATGTCATAGTTTCAAAAGCTCACAGTCTCAATATCCAAGAAGAGCAGATGTTTCAGTTCAAGTCTGAAGTCAAGAAAAGACCAAGATCTCAAGTCACCAGTGAAGCAGGCAGGCAGGTGAATATGTATATCTACTGGATACGTAAACAGTCACCACTTAGCAGTGAGCAATAGTATGAGCCTCACATTTATATAAAGCTTTATACTTTTCAGAATGATCTTTTGTTTGTTATTTCATTAGAATTTTACAAGATACGAAGAATTTGGTCTTGATGTGAGATTTAAATTTTTGCAAAGTAACTAGTTCACACAGATAACATATGTTTGCTTTGGGCACATTCATCACTTCATTTGTGCTCCATTAGTAAACAATCTTGCTTTTCCAATTGTGTGCCAAGATTTGTTTTTATCTTTAAACTTGTAAATTTTTATCTATAGGGAGAAGAGTTATGAATAATAGAAATGTAAATATTTTCTAAAATGGAAAGCCTTGAAGGAAAGCGTAATTCAAATGTATGTCATCTTATTCTAAAACTCAGTCCTATCTATAAGGGGGTATGTATTTCCAACTATAATTGTGTCTTGCCTTTTGCTAACTTCTTACATGAAATAATTTCAAGTTTACAGGTAGGCTGCAAACATAATATAGAGAATTCCTACATACCATTTATCCAGACTTACCAAGTTTGCTGCATTTCTCGCTCACATTCTCTCTCTCTACATATGTGTAGTAGATATGTATATACATATAACACATATATACATTTTACTGTTTTTTCAAAAATATATTGTGTACGTCATACTTCTTTATCTCTTAATGTTCCAGTGTGCTAAAAACAAGAATATTTTCTTGTGTAACCATTTATGGTTATGAAATTCAGAAACATTGATATAATAATCTGCTTCTCATACTCCAATTCTGACACTTGTTCTAATAATGCCCTTCTTAGCATCTTCCCCTCTCCAATACAGGGCCCAGTTCAGGATTACAAGTTGCATTCCATCTCCTTTCATCTAAGACAGTTCCTCAAGTATTTTTTAAAATCTTTTGTGACATTTTTGAAGAATACAACATGGATACTTTAAAGAAAAGTATCCCTTCATTTGTGTTTGTCTGATGTTTATTTGTGATTAGACTGAGGTTACGTGTTCTTGCCCAGAATACCACAAAAGTGGTATTGTGTTCATTTAAGAGTACCAGATGTGGAGGTACATCATGTCCTTCTGCCCCTCACTGAGGATGTTAATTTGATCACCTGATCAAGGTTTGTCTAGCTTCTTTAGACTATATAGTTATTTCTCTTCCCATCACAAATAAGCAATGTGTGGGCAGATTGTGTAATGTCTTTTTAAGAGTAGCTGAGTTAAGAGAATATCCACTGTGGGTGTCATGGCTAGGCTTTCAGCACTTAGCCCCGGGTTGGTCAAAAGGCCTGGTAAGAAAAGTGTCCATGGAATATTCAGGATTTCCTTAGGTTGTAAAAATTTAGGACCTTCATCACTCTTGATGCCCTTGTCCATATTACATGATATAAATTATGAAAATTATGAAATTATTGCTCTTGCCAATTTTATACCTCTGAATTTTCATTAAGAATGATTTGTAAATTGGATTTTCATTGCTTGTAAACTCATTTTATTTAAGATTATTATAAGAAAATGGGCCAGTCCTATTTGTTGGGATCAATCACATTTTGTAGGCTTTTGAAAAGTTCATCTGGGTGGAAACAGCCATATTCAAATGAGAAACTCTGGGTTCCAATTCAATCTAATTATCTTACATTTACACAGTTACTGACCTGTGGTCTATATCCCAATTATTTCAGAGTTAAGAATAATATGTCTTTAGGATTGTGCTGTCCAATATGGTAATCACTAGCCACATGTGGCTATTGAGCAACTGAAATGTGCCTGGTCTGAATTGAGGTGCACTTTAAGTGTAAAATATACTCTGAATTTTGAAGACTTAATATCAAAACAATAATATAAA
Source organism: Pongo pygmaeus (assembly GCF_028885625.2). NCBI lineage: Eukaryota > Metazoa > Chordata > Mammalia > Primates > Hominidae > Pongo > Pongo pygmaeus. Next base: position 47,650,017 of record NC_072388.2, on the reverse strand, counting down.
ATATTTTAATAATTTTTATATTGGTTATACATTGAAAGATAGTAGTTTGGATTTATCAGGTTAAATTAAATAGAACTAATTTGACATGTTTCTCTTCCTTTCTAAAATGTAGCTACTAGGAAATTAAAAAAATACATATGTGGCTCATATTATCTTTTTGTTAAACAATCTGCTTCAGGCTTTTCATTTTACAGAATGAATAACAAGTTTTACATCTCTATAGACAAAGTACAATTCGACACTTATTAGACTTGATCTCTGTAGTAAGAATGTGTTTCTTACATGAATTATTGTATTTTATATAGATAAAAGATAAACCTTCATGTTTTATCTACAACCAATAGTCTGGTATTCAAGAGGTAACATGTTAATGAGAAATGGTGTTGCTACGTTTCTTTCTTAGCCTTATACATTTGTTTGTGCAGAAATATTTACAAGTAATCATCATTAGTTGAGACTGTTTCTAAATTGCATTCCTGACTGGATCAGTAAAAAAACCACAGATATTATGTGGACTTTGCTATATAATGGATTATCTTTCATGATACATATGTATAATAGTCATAAACATGGCTGTTATTATTAAGGGAAGTTCGTGAAAAGTGTGACAAAATTCATTTTGGAGTGAGTTTCAAAGTAATGACCAATGATAAATTTAACAATAATCTTGCTTTAGTTCTGATATAATTTTCAAAGGAAATGTACAAAATGGACAATCTAAAAGAAATGTGCTAAATGAAAAGGAATTAAACCATCACTTAAATTAGGGATTCTCTCACTTTTGATTTAAGAGATCAGTAACTTTCAAACAACCTTTTGAAATCAAAAGTAGAATCTAAATAAAGACATTTAAAAATAAAGCAGCAGCAGCAACAACAATTATTTGTGATCAATAGGATATCAAAAAATAAAAGATATCATTTTAAAATAAAGGACACTCTTTTAAATCAAATTAAGTCAGCTTTATTAAAAACCCACCACAAAGGCTTTATTCTTATTTTACTATAGACTGTTGAAAATGGTAATGGATTATATAATTTTCCAGAATGAAATTAAGAGTGATTAATTAAAATAGACAGTGATTGATTTAATGTGAGGTTTTTAAGTCTTATTATTTTATTTTTGAGAACTGTTTTACCCTTATACCTTAAAACTTGCAAGCAGACTAAATATTTCAAAGTTATTTTAAATCTTATAATAATTATTTGGTTTATTGATATATAAATGTTGATATGTCTTCTCAAATCTGTATTTTTATGATTTATTTACTGACTTTTAAAATATTCATTAGAAGCACTAAAATATATATTAACATTCCCCATGGTGGCTTATATATAAGAATAGTTTAAAGAGTAGAATTTTTGCATTAAACAATTCTAAAAATGTTTGAATTTTGCTGTTATGATCCTCTATTCAGAGTAGCTACAATGCTTTATATTAATTTTACTCAGGAAAATGTATTAAATTGCAGTGGTATGTGACCACAGTTAAAATTATATTTGGTAAAACAAACAAAAAGGAAGAAACAGGTTCATTTTTTTTCAGAGAGAAAAATAATCAAGTCGAATATTTTCTTAGATAATAAGTTGAAACCTTAGGGCTTTTTATGTATGTAATTCATAAATTGTATCATACCAGTTTTAACATTCTTGAAATGTTGACCATCAGTGCATCACAGACTTACCATACCATGACTATAAAATGTTTTCCAAAAGAAAACAAAAAGTTAATAACTTACATGTCCTGTACATTTCTGTGTTTTTAGTAGAGAAAGGGTTTTGCCATGTTGCCCAGAGAGGTCTTGAACTCCTAGCTCCAGTGATCTGCCTGCCTTGGCCTCCCAAAATGCTGGGACTACAGGGATGAGCCACCTTACCTGGACTGATTTCTAGATGGCTAGATGATATTTTTCCTACCTACATAACTGATAGTTGAACAGTCAGTGGGAAAAGCAATCTAAAATGACTATCTTCCATTACTTTTAGATAAATTAATTTAAAAAATAATTTTCTTTTATCTAGAGTTAGATTTTGCTTCATATAACAGAAAAACGAAACAAACCAGAAAAACAAAATAGAAATACCAGTGGCCTTTGTGTTGATTTATTCTATGAACAATTTATTCTATAATCTGAATATTATTACTCTAGGGCTACTTGCAAAAGCTCCACGAGATCATTAGGGACCCTGAGACCCTGATATCTTTCTCCTGTGTCACTTTGCAATGTGCCATCTATCTTCAATGACAGCTGCTGGAGCTCCTCCCATCACTCGCACATTCCAGGAAACAGGAAGGAAGAGGGAAAGGGGAAGAGAAAAAAAATCAAGAACCAGTAGTCAAATAAGCTCCTGTTTAAGAATCTACCAGGAAGTCCTACACAAAACCTTTACTTACATATCATTGAACAGGTCTTAGTCAATGACCACATCTAGCTTCAAAAGAGGCTGGGAATATATATTTTTCGGGTGGTCCCAGTACCATCTTGAACAAAATCAGGGTTCTGTTACTAAAGAAGAAGGAGAGAGTGCCTACTACATAGGCAACCAGCAATCTTTACTATATATATTATAACGTATATGGCACATATAATTCTGGTTATTAAAGTAATGTAAGTAGTTAAAAGATACTTCTATTAGGTCAAAACATTTGCAAGTACCAACATCTGATAAGTTTAAACACATAAAAATGGCAGTTAGGTATGTTTCAGCCCCATTCAAATGGTTTCTGGCAAGTTGCATACCTGAGTTCCCAAAACTCTCTGATTATAAAACATCTAAAGCAAGATGGCCGAATAGGAACAGCTCCGGTCTACAGCTCCCAGCGCGAGCGACGCAGAAGACGGGTGATTTCTGCATTTCCATCTGAGGTACCATATTCATCTCACTAGGGAGTGCCAGACAGTGGGCGCAGGTCAGTGGGTGAGTGCACCGTGCGCCAGCCGAAGCAGGGGCGAGGCATTGCCTCACTCGGGAAGCACAAGGGGTCAGGGAGTTCCCTTTCCAGGGGTGACAGACGGCACCTGGAAAATCCGGCCACTCCCACCCGAATACTGTGCTTTTCCCACGGGCTTAGGAAACGGTGCCCCAGGAGAGTATAGCCCGCACCTGGCTCAGAGGGTCCTACGCCCACGGAGTCTCGCTGATTGCTAGCACAGCAGTCTGAGATCAAACAGCAAGTCGCCAGCGAGGCTGGGGGAGGGGCGCCCGCCATTGCCCAGGCTCGCTTAGGTAAACAAAGCAGCCTGGAAGCTCGAACTGGGTGGAGCCCACCACAGCTCAAGGAGGCCTGCCTGCCTCTGTAGGCTCCACCTCTGGGGGCAGGGCACAGACAAACAAAAAGACAGCAGTAACCTCTGCAGACTTAAATGTCCCTGTCTGACAGCTTTGAGGAGAGCAGTGGTTCTCCCAGCACGCAACTGGAGATCTGAGAATGGGCAGACTGCCTCCTCAAGTGGGTCCCTGACTCCTGACCCCCGAGCAGCCTAACTGGGAGGCACCCCCCAGCAGGGGCAGACTGACACCTCACACGGCCGGCCAGGTACTCCAACAGACCTGCAGCTGAGGGTCCTGTCTGTTAGAAGGAAAACTAACAGAAAGGACATCCACACCAAAAACTCATCTGTACATCACCATCATCAAAGACCAAAAGTAGATAAAACCACAAAGATGGGGAAAAAACAGAGCGGAAAAACTGGAAACTCTAAAAAGCAGAGTACATCTCCTGCTCCAAAGGAACGCAGTTCCTCACCAGCAACGGAACAAAGCTGGATGGAGAATGACTTTGACGAGCTGAGAGAAGAAGGCTTCAGATGATCAAATTACTCCGAGTTACGGGAGGATATTCAAACCAAAGGCAATGAAGTTGAAAACTTTGAAAAAAATTTAGAAGAATGTATAACTAGAATAACCAATACAGAGAAGTGCTTAAAGGAGCTGATGGAGCTGAAAACCAAGGCTCGAGAACTACGCGAAGAATGCAGAAGCCTCAGGAGCCGATGCGATCAAATGGAAGAAAGGGTATCAGCCCTGGAAGATGAAATGAATGAAATGAAGCGAGAAGGGAAGTTTAGAGAAAAAAGAATAAAAAGAAACGAGCAAAGCCTCCAAGAAATGTGGGACTATGTGAAAAGACCAAATCTACGTCTGATTGGTGTACCTGAAAGTGACGGGGAGAATGGAAACAAGTTGGAAAACACTCTGCAGGATATTATCCAGGAGAACTTCCCCAATCTAGCAAGGCAGGCCAACATTCAGATTCAGGAAATACAGAGAACGCCACAAAGATACTCCTCGAGAAGAGCAACTCCAAGACACATAATTGTCAGATTCACCAAAGTTGAAATGAAGGAAAAAATGTTAAGGGCAGCCAGAGAGAAAGGTCGGGTTACCATCAAAGGGAAGCCCATCAGACTAACAGCGGATCTCTCGGCAGAAACCCTACAAGCCAGAAGAGAGTGGGAGCCAATATTCAACATTCTTAAAGAAAAGAATTTTCAACCCAGAATATCATATCCTGCCAAACTAAGCTTCATAAGTGAAAGAGAAATAAAACACTTTACAGACAAGCAAATGCTGAGAGATTTTGTCACCACTAGGCCTGCCCTAAAAGAGCTCCTGAAGGAAGCACTAAACATGGAAAGGAACAACCGGTACCAGCCACTGCAAAATCATGCCAAACTGTAAAGACCATCGAGGGTAGGAAGAAACTGCATCAACTAATGAGCAAAATAACCAGCTAACATCATAATGACAGGATCAGATTCACACATAACAATATTAACTTTAAATGTAAATGGACTAAATGCTCCAATTAAAAGACACAGACTGACAAATTGGATAAAGACTCAAGACCCATCAGTGTGCTGTATTCAGGAAACCCGTCTCATGTGCAGAGACACACATAGGCTCCAAATAAAAGGATGGAGGAAGATCTACCAAGCAAATGGAAAACAAAAAAAGGCAGGGGTTGCAATCCTAGTCTCTGATAAAACAGACTTTAAACCAACAAAGATCAAAAGAGACAAAGAAGGCCATTACATAATGGTAAAGGGATTCATTCAACAAGAAGAGCTAACTATCCTAAATATATATGCACCCAATACAGGAGCACCCAGATTCATAAAGCAAGTCCTGAGTGACCTACAAAGAGACTTAGACTCCCAAACATTAATAATGGGAGACTTTAACACCCCACTGTCAACATTAGACAGATCAATGAAACAGAAAATCAACAAGGATACCCAGGAATTGAACTCAGCTCTGTACCAAGCAGACCTAATAGACATCTACAGAACTCTCCACCCCAAATCAACAGAATATACATTTTTTTCAGCACCACACTACACCTATTCCAAAATTGACCACATACTTGGAAGTAAAGATCTCCTCAATAAATGTAAAAGAACAGAAATTATAACAAACTATCTCTCAGATCACAGTGCAATCAAGCTAGAACTCAGGATTAAGAATCTCACTCAAAACCACTCAACTACGTGGAAACTGAACAACCTGCTCCTGAATGACTACTGGGTACATAACGAAATGAAGGCAGAAATAAAGATGTTCTTTGAAACCAATGAGAACCAAGACACAACATACCAGAATCTCTTGGATGCATTCAAAGCAGTGTGTAGAGGGAAATTTATAGCACTAAATGCCCACAAGAGAAAGCAGGAAAGATCCAAAATTGACACCCTAACATCACAATTAAAAGAACTAGAAAAGCAAGAGCAAACACATTCAAAAGCTAGCAGAAGGCAAGAAATAACTAAAATCAGAGCAGAACTGAAGGAAATAGAGACACAAAAAACCCTACAAAAAATTAATGAATCCAGGAGCTGGTTTTTTGAAAGGATCAACAAAATTGATAGACTGCTAGCAAGATTAATAAAGAAAAAAAGAGAGAAGAATCAAATAGATGCAATAAAAAATGATAAAGGGGATATCACCACCGATCCCACAGAAATACAAACTACCATCAGAGAATATTACAAACACCTCTATGCAAATAAACTAGAAAATCTAGAAGAAATGGATAAATTCCTCAACACATACACCCTCCCAAGACTAAACCAGGAAGAAGTTGAATCTCTGAATAGACCAATAACAGGAGCTGAAATTGTGGCAATAATCAATAGCTTACCAACCAAAAAGAGTCCAGGACCAGATGGGTTCACAGCCGAATTCTACCAGAGGTACAAGGAGGAACTGGTACCATTCCTTCTGAAACTATTCCAATCAATAGAAAAAGAGGGAATCTTCCCTAACTCATTTTATGAGGCCAGCATCATCCTGATACCAAAGCCGGGCAGAGACACAACCAAAAAAGAGAATTTTAGACCAATATCCTTGATGAACATCGATGCAAAAATCCTCAATAAAATACTGGCAAACAGAATCCAGCAGCACATCAAAAAGCTTATCCACCATGATCAAGTGGGCTTCATCCCTGGGATGCAAGGCTGGTTCAATATACGCAAATCAATAAATGTAATCCAGCATATAAACAGAACCAAAGTCAAAAACCACATGATTATCTCAATAGATGCAGAAAAGGCCTTTGACAAAATTCAACAACCCTTCATGCTAAAAACTCTCAATAAATTAGGTATTGATGGGTCGTATCTCAAAATAATAAGAGCTATTTATGACAAACCCACAGCCAATATCATACTGAATGGGCAAAAACTGGAAGCATTCCCTTTGAAAACTGGCACAAGACAGGGATGCCCTCTCTCACCACTTCTATTCAACATAGTGTTGGAAGTTCTGGCCAGGGCAATTAGGCAAGAGAAGGAAATCAAGGGTATTCAATTAGGAAAAGAGGAAGTCAAATTGTCCCTGTTTACAGATGACATGATAGTATATCTAGAAAACCCCATTGTCTCAGCCCAAAATCTCCTTAAGCTGATAAGCAACTTCAGCAAAGTCTCAGGATACAAAATCAATGTACAAAAATCACAAGCATTCTTATACATCAATAACAGACAAACAGAGAGCCAAATCATGAGTGAACTCCCATTCACAATTGCTTCAAAGAGCATAAAATACCTAGGAATCCAACTTACAAGGGATGTGAAGGACCTCTTCAAGGAGAACTACAAACCACTGCTCAAGGAAATAAAAGAGGATACAAACAAATGGAAGAACATTCCATGCTCATGGGTAGGAAGAATCAATATCGTGAAAATGGCCATCCTTCCCAAGGTAATTTACAGATTCAATGCCATCCCCATCAAGCTACCAATGACTTTCTTCACAGAATTGGAAAAAACTACTTTAAAGTTCATATGGAACGAAAAAAGAGCCCGCATCGCCAAGTCAATCCTAAGCCAAAAGAACAAAGCTGGAGGCATCACATTACCTGACTTCAAACTATACTACAAGGCTATATTAACCAAAACAGCATGGTACTGGTACCAAAACAGAGATATAGATCAATGGAACAGAACAGAGCCCTCAGAAATAATGCCACATATCCACAACTATCTGATCCTTGACAAACCTGACAAAAACAAGAAATGGGGAAAGGATTCCCTATTTAATAAATGGTGCTGGGAAAACTGGCTAGCCATTTGTAGAAAGCTGAAACTGGATCCCTTCCTTACACCTTATACAAAAATCAATTCAAGATGGATTAAAGACTTAAATGTTAGACCTAAAACCATAAAAACCCTAGAAGAAAACCTAGGCATTACCATTCAGGACATAGGCATGGGCAAGGACTTCATGTCTAAAACACCAAAAGCAATGGCAACAAAAGCCAAAATTGACAAATGGGATCTAATTAAACTAAAGAGCTTCTGCACAGCAAAGGAAACTACCATCAGAGTGAACAGGCAACCTACAAAATGGGAGAAAATTTTCGCAACCTACTCATCTGACAAAGGGTTAATATCCAGAATCTACAATGAACTCCAACAAATTTACAAGAAAAAAACAAACAACCCCATCAAAAAGTGGGCGAAGGATATGAACAGACACTTCTCAAAAGAAGACATTTATGCAGCCGAAAAACACATGAAAAAATGCTCACCATCACTGGCCATCAGAGAAATGCAAATCAAAACCACAATGAGATACCATCTCACACCAGTTAGAATGGCAATCATTAAAAAGTCAGGAAACAACAGGTGCTGGAGAGGATGTGGAGAAATAGGAACACTTTTACACTGTTGGTGGGACTGTAAACTAGTTCAACCCTTGTGGAAGTCAGTGTGGCGATTCCTCAGGGATCTAGAACTAGAAATTCCATTCGACCCAGCCATCCCATTACTGGGTATATACCCAAAGGACTATAAATCATGCTGCTATAAAGACACATGCACATGTATGTTTATTGCGACATTATTCACAATAGCAAAGACTTGGAACCAACCCAAATGTCCAACAATGATAGACTGGATTAAGAAAATGTGGCACATATACACCATGGAATACTATGCAGCCATAAACAATGATGAGTTCACGTCCTTTGTAGGGACATGGATGAAATTGGAAATCATCATTCTCAATAAACTATCGCAAGAACAAAAAACCAAACACCGCATGTTCTCACTCATAGGTGGGAATTGAACAATGAGAACACATGGACACAGGAAGGGGAACATCACACTTCGGGGACTGTTGTGGGGTGGGGGGAGGGCGGAGGGATAGCATTGGGAGATATACCTAATGCTAGATGACGAGTTGGTGGGTGCAGCGCACCAGCATGGCACATGTATACATATGTAACTTACCTGCACGTTGCGCACATGTACCATAGAGCCTAAAGTATAATAATAATAATAATAATAATAATAATAATAATAATGAATAAATAAAAAAAATCTAAAATAGTAGAAGAAACATTTTAAACACAAACATTTTAAAAACAAACAACTTTTATATAATTTCTTGGTTCTATTGGAAAATACTGTATGGGCAGTTAAGAAGTGAGAATATGCATTTTTGAGATAAAGGAGTTTTGAAACTGCTACATCTCCTAAGGGGGACTTAGAACTTCTTTACCTGAGTGGTGCTGGTGGCTTCCATATATATATAATGGAAGTTTATTAAGGAGTATTAAACTCACATGATCACAAGGTCTGGAAGCTGAGGAGCAATGAAGCCATTCCAAGTCCCAAAGCTGAAGAACTTGAAGTCTGATGTTCAAGGGCAGGAAGGATTCAGTATGGGAGAAAGATGTATGCTGGGAGGCTAAGCCAGACCAGTCTTTTCACGTTCTTCTGTCTGCTTTTATCCTAGCAGTGCTGGCGGCTGATTAGATTGTACCCTCCCAGATTAAGGGTGGGTCTGCCTTTCCCAGCCCACTGACTCAAATGTTAATCTCCTTTGGCATCACCCTCACAAACACACCCATCCTTCAATCAATCAAGTTGACACTCAGTATTAACCCTCATAACTACCTTCTCAATGAAAATTGCCTTGACTACTCTAATATTGCAACTCCCACCATACTCCACACACTCTTTTTTCCCCCATCCTGCTTTGTTTTTAATTCCTATATCTCTCAACATGTATCATACAATTTACTTATTTTATGCCCATTGTTTGTTTCCCAGTCTTCCTCCCATCCCCAGTAGAATATAAGTGCTACTAGGGAGGGAATTTTTGTTTGGTTCAGTGATGATCCCAAGTGTCTAGAACATGGCTGACAGTGCATTACGACCTCAGCACATATTTGTTGAATGACTACTCAAGGACAGTTATGAGGTAAGAGCTATGTCCTCTAAGATCTTCAAGCTAGGTTTGTCCTTGTATTTGTTAGCTTGCCCTAACAGTCTCAGGGAGATGCTGACACTGCTGTATGCTGGCAAGTGGAAGTATGTTTCCAGGACCATAATATAAACATCTGGTCAATTCAAAAAACAAGTAGGTTGACTGATTTTATTTTTACCCATGAAAGTAACTTTATCTGACTCCACAAATCTAGTGGTGATGTTGGTGCAGCCTTAGATTGGATTTAGGATTCTTTTATTACACATTAAATAATTGTAATTGCTGTAATGGACAACAGCACTATGTTTGCATTGTCTACTGACTTTATGCCGGGGTCAGCAAGCAATAAAGTGGTAATATCTTTTGCATTTTGAGTTTTAAACCAATGTATTGTTAAGCAGACAAAGATGCATTGATAATTTTTTTCTTTGTGACATTAAAAACAAAACAAAAACTAAACTACCCTGACAAACTTCTTAATAAATTCCTAAGCTGCTCTTAAATTTACAAGTACTAAGGGAGGAGCAACAGATAATTTCTTAGTTGTTCTCTATTACTACCAAAACATTCAGAGGTTCACTGGAAATAATGTAAAAAATCATAATCCGGGAATAGTATTATTACCCTTTCAGACAATAAGAATGGCAACCGTATATTCAATTCCTGCAACTTATGCTGGGTTTCCAGCACCAGAAGTGCATCCCACTTTTTAGTAAGTAAGTGTGCTGTTAAAAGACTGTGTGGTCCCACCTGCCCGCCTAATCCCAGCTTTAATTTAAAACATTAAATGTTCTTCAGTAGTTTTCTAAATATGCTTCTAGAAATTTTCTTGGGTTGCATTCAGGGAGGAGAGTAGACAGGGGAAAATAAAGTGAGTTTTTTCTGGCTACCATTTTGTAGTCAACCAACTTGCCTTCCAAATCTTCAAAATATTGGACATCTGTGAGAACTTTCATTTGAACACAGTGTTATTACACTTAAAAATTGACTTGATGAGTTTTTTTTTATATCAAAGAATACGGAGATCACATGGTACTTCACTAGTCTGTTTCCTACATTTATAACTGAATGCAGTAGGACAATCTGCTAGAAAAGCAAGGGATCTCTTTAAAACACTACTTGGTAAATATGTGTTTTTTGTTTTTCTTAAAGAAGGCTACAACTATATATGATATAAACATTTTAATACTTTCATCAAGCCTAGATAGACGAATAAACCTTTCATAAATGGAAGTATATTTTATTTATTTTTTCTGGCTCTGGAGATTACCAAGTTCTAAACAAAATAACTAATTTTACAAATTAATTGGCGTATTTTTTTCCTTAGTAAATAAACCAGTAATTCTTTGCAAGAACTTAAAATTTTCATGAATGCAAATTATATGTTAAATATGTGATGAAAGAGACTTTAATTATAGCATCAAAACCTTGCATACTTATAAACATAGGTATTTTACACACACAGGCTTGTATTTGTTTTGATAGAGTGAAAATTCACAAAGAAATTGGTGTTCAGATTATGATCTAAGCACATTTCTAAGCATTTGTTAAATCCTGACTGATACATTGGATAACATAGTGCAAACTGACTGCAATTTCTCATATCTAATGATGGTTAATAGTTCAGAAAACAAGCTCAGAATTCACACTCTTATAATGGGGATGTGCCACTGTCAAGTCACTTAGATATAATTATGATTTTGTAACCATGATGACTAAGTGTGTGTAATTAACAAAACTGAACTTTGAGTGAGAATTAAATGTTGTGAAAATGTATTTGAGTGCTAAAATCAGAAAATGTGTTATCAGTTTATTCTGTTTGAAATTATATATTTAAGGTATACAACATGATGTTTTGATATATAGTCATGTATCTCATAATGATATTTTGGTCAATTATGGTGGTCCCATAGAATTATTATACCATATTTTTATGGTAACTTTTCTATGTTTAGATACTTACCATTGTGTTACAATTACCTATGTTATTCAGTACAGTAACACGTTGTACAGGTTTGTAGCCTAGGAGCAATAGGTTATATCATACAGCCTAAGTGTGTAGTAGGCTGTGCCATCTAGGTTTTTTTAAGCATACTCTATGATTAGACTTATTCATCCTACATATCTGCAACTTTGTACCTTTTGACCCATGTCTTCCCATTTCCTCCCTCTTCTTCCCATCCCATTCTCAGTAGCCACACTTTCACTGAAAGACAATATAATACCTATGCCTTCTGCTTTTCTATAAAACAAAAACAAAATAAACAAAAACCCTAATGAAACACCCATTGAGAATATAGTGAATGGACTTTTGCTGTGGTTGAACTCCTGTCCTTTAACCACTTTTGTCGTGGTTAAACTTTGTTTCCTTGAAATGTAATTTGTATTAAAATATTTCAGAGAGTTTCAGTGAGGTACTAAGAATGTGTTTAGCTTCAGATTTTTCCATGTTAAAAAAGATGCCAGTTTTTGTGTCTAATTTTTGCACACTGCCCTTTGAACCCATTTCAGATATGAATGAAAGGAAGGAAGAAAGTCAAGTTCAGGAAAACCCTAAAGTATGACACTCTAGACTTGACCCAAGGCTAATAAAATCTTATGTGACTTGCTCCTTCAAGGGAAACAGGACCATCAGATTTTAAAGGGCTTGGTTTGGTAATGTTGTTTACAGTTCAGTTACTACATTTGGTTGTTACTGAAGTTTAGTCCGTTGCTCTCATTTCCACTCACTTGTTTTTTTACTATTTTTACTTATGCTTTTAACTTCTCATTATAAACGAATGTATCTGTGTTTCTAGCATGGTCCTTTAGGAAACAAAATTCTAAAACTCGGTATGTTTTGCTCATTCTAATTTCTTAGAAAATCCCATAGAAGATGTTTAATGCACATTCAGTGAATCTTTGTGTGTTTAAAAACAATTTCATACTTAGACCAGGTTCCTTCTGTTTTTGCCCCAAAAAGGCAAGATGTAAACCTCTTCAAAGAGTACTTTGCTTCACAAAATATTTAAATATTTATGCTACTTAAAATTAATTAAAAGACTTGACATCTTCTTACTACATTAGTAGTAACCTTCCACTTGAAGAGGCAGGAGACTTCATTATGTACCTCCCCTTTGCACAGTAGAGTGTTAGGAAGCACACATACTGTAATACATGTGTTATCATCCTTACCAACTCAGAATTTTCTACCTTCTTTTATTGGAAGTTCTTGTTTTTAGATTTTGCTAATATAATGTAATGGGCAACTTGCTATCCTTACATCTGATATCAGTACTCCTTTCGGGGAGAAAAAGTTCTCTGAGAACACAGTTCCTTGAGACGCTTGAGTCAGAAGGTTATACGCTGAAGTCCTTAATGTCATAAGGAGAGCATGCCAATGTGCCAGGAAGTGAGGGGAATAATCAAACACTGGTTCAAAATGGCAGAGTCAAAGGGTTACAGAGTGTGAGCTACCCTGCTCTCTTATTGATCTAGGGTCTTTGTTTTCAGTGGAGGGTGGTTGGTGAGGGAAGAAAACCTCTTTGTATCTCTTTTAGGGAATCCCCGATTCATAAAGGAAATCAGGTTATATTATGTGTTGCAGCCTGAATAGTTTCATCTAAACTAGCTCCATGCAGCCCATAATTTTTGAAAATTTCTTCCGGATTGTGGCATGACAATGTCAGTTTCTGTTTCTGGTATTGTAAATATTTTTAACTTTTTTTGTAAAATTCTGTATTATTCAGAGTAAAACTGGGAAGACTGAATGGGGACTAGAGACTACGGAATTTATGAACACAAAATTTTGTGCATCTATTTAAATAAAATTAATGTCTGTGTTTTTATATACATGTATATTACATTATTTCAATAATATTTTTCTTAAACATCTCTGCATGTGTACACACATATGCATACAGAGATACAGAAAAAAGGAAAATATTGCTGGAAGGATAGATATCCAACTATAAACAGTTGTTTTACTGGGTGTGACCTTATAGAGAATAAAATCTTTTATTCTCTATTTATTATAATTATGTCGTGTTTCTTGAAAACTGAGATAACGGAAGACTCTTCTCCTAAAATCTAGATAAGATTGCTTAGAGCCCTTCATTGCACACAAGCTACTTTTCCAAATACCTCTTGGGTGAAGAGTTTATATTTTCATGCTTACATCTGACTTTAAACTCTTATTTTCCTAGAATTCATTTAATTTAGGGATTGCACCACCCTTGCTTGCTGCCTGTGTACTTCTATGTGGAATCTCAAATGTAATCCTTGAGTTCTAGCCCAATTTTCATAAAAAGCTATTTTTACTGGGCAACTGCATTCAGCCAACTATACTGGCAACCTGAGAGAGTGATGAGGAGAGCTTTATCATGCAATAATGCAAACGATTTCAAATTATATGAGAACATCTTTTGTTTTTCAATCCTCTGTAATGTGGGATTTCTCATCAGCTGCTTCACCTCTCCCAGATCCTAGATCCTGGTCTCACCATCTTGACTTCTTCTCTCCTTGACCCTTCTCATGTCTCCTCTCTACCTTCCTTTGTCCCTGGATAGCACAGGTAACTCCAAACTCTTTTCATCCTGTTCTGTAGAGCAATGCAGTTCTTCCTAGCTCCTTATCCCAAATTCACTATAATGTTCAGAACAAAAGAACCCCTTTGGAAAGAACCAGAAATTTTGGTTAAAAATAGCACTTTTGTCCATTATACTTTCTTAGTAAGAAGAGTAATGATAAAGTTGGTTTTATTCATTTCTACCAGGTTCTCTCTTTCTCCAAAAGGTGGATAACAGAATACAAAGTGAGAAAGCACGCTTTTAATTTGTTCCCGATTTTCATTTTCAATTTGTTAGACAATCTAAGGACATCAGCTTTTTAGAAATGTGGTGTCACAGGAACAGTCTGCCTGAAGGCATACCGGTCAGAAAGCTGTGATGGCCACCCCTGGTAGAGTGACATTGTTATCTGGATGAAAATGTGGAAAATTCATGGGTAAAATGAAAATGTGTATTTTTCCTTTGTCCTGATAGTTCAAATTTTAGAAATTTTCACAAGGTTGAACTTCTTTTAGAAGTAAGGAAGCAAGTCATGGATTGCTGCCAGGTTTGAGCACATACTTTGTAATTTTACAAGTGCAAACATATTTTAACCTGTTCTTGCTATTTAATCTTCTCTGGATGTATGACCTGGATCAGGTTCAACAGTGGATTAGATGGATAAGAACATATGTTATTGCTTTTCAGAATTTATTTTAAAATGTGGTTATAGGTGAGATTTCTGCTGTAAACTGACCTTGATTTAAAATGGTATGTACAGCTTTTGTTCCCAAGAACTATTCTGTATGTAACTTGCTGTCTGCAATATGATCTACTAAAGTGGTGGCAGAATTTGTGTGACTGATAATTGTGTACTTTTACTTACCACTGTTAGGACATTGAGCTGGGGGAGTACTCTGGGCTTTTGACCTAAGCATTCTAGGTTTGATGTTATTTCTGAAAGATCATTGGTATATCTTCCAGCTTGTATTTTCTTAGAAGCAAGTGATAAAACCTGTAACACATTATCACCTTTCTCTTTCCTTAGTGCAACATTTCCCTCATTTGATGTTGGAGTGGTATTAAAAATTCGGTTTCCTAGGCCCCACCCTACACCTACCAAATTAGACTTTATAGGAGAGAGCCCTGCTGTTATGTAGGAGATATCACATTCTGATTCTGTATGGACTTGAGGGGGAGTTTCCAAGATGTTTAATAAGGTATAGATTTTTAAATGCACAGTTATAATCATTTCTTTTCCAATTCTCTCCTCATTCTTCTACCCTCTTCTTCCCATGAGGATATTGAGTTGGAGATGGGGAGGGAGTAAGGACAAGACAAGAGAGGATTGCTCACTTGGTACAATTATGATCTGGTTTTTGAATCCCCTTGGTATTGCAAGTATTCAAATACTGGCTCTTTTCTGAGAAGCACAGCAGAGGTTTTCATTTTGCTCTATTCATAATATGAGTCTTTGAGAGAATTTCTTGGGGAAAGAAGAGCCTAGGTTTCTGGAGCTTAGAAAATAACCAGCTTGGGGATAAAAGATCAGTATCTTTGTCTGATACATACCTACAGTTTGTGTGGTTGATTGACTTGAGTTGGTAGAGTATGTAGGGAAGGTAAGGAATCCTGAAACTCCTCTTTAGAATGTGTGGGCATAACATTCTTTATTTTCAGATTTGGACTTCAGCTGTGAAACTACAGCAAAGATTTAATAACCTTGTTGTTTACAAAGTAACTCTTTTCTTGTTGGTTTCAGAGTTACTTTATATATTAATATGGTACCAATCTTTTTCAAATATTTTTCATGACATATTCAGATAATCACTGCTTTAAATTTGAAAAATTAATCTAGGTCAAAGTTTTTAATTTGAATAGTCTAGGTCAAAGTTCCTAATAATTTCTAATTTTAGCTATATCTGTCATCTCCATTAATAGATTCATAATATTAAGCAATTATTGATGTTCCTGGTTTGTTATTTTTTACATGTTAAGATTGACATGCAAGCGTTTTAATTAATATATTATATCTATATTCAATAGTAAGATAGGCCTGGGGTTCTTTTTTTCTTGAGCTATATTTTGGTGTTTAATATCAGGGCTATGCTAGGTTCACAAATAATATTTTTTGGCTTTGTATATTCTGTGTTTTGGAAAAATTTATAAAGCACTGGAGTTTTCTGTCCCAACTCTAGTTTATGATTGTGGTACATCCCAGGAGGATTATGAAACCTATGGGATGGGAAGGTCAGTCTGGTTAAGTCTGGGTCAGGATAGTCTAAGAGGTGAGCTATTTTTTTTCCATGACACCAAGGATATTCCAATCTTTTCAATCATTACCGTACCCTGAATACTTTCCTTTCAGCTGCCACAAGCCACTCGGTGAGGATCATAAGGAAGCAGGTGCTCCTTTTGGATGAAAACAAAGTGTGCCTTTTCCATCCCAGGAAGAAAGATAAAAGAGCTCAAACTTTCCTTTGACACATGGTGCTGAAAAAGTTTGAGAGATCATTTTATCTTTACCATGTTGCTATGGTAACCTGGCCTTCTGTAGCTAATTGCGTGTTTCCTTTATTCGTTCTTGCCTAGTAGAATGAATTGCACCCATGTTCAACATTTCCAACAACAAAATTGAGGAACTCAGAAATATGAGCTGAAGATTCTGTGTATTTGGAAATTTGCATTTAAGAATAATTATTGACTGTATGAGGGAGACAGGGACCGTAAATTTGAGAGTCCTCAAAAATAAAATAGAACATTTTCTTTTCATCTTTATTGATGTTTTTGTTCTCTTGCATCATTTGGCTTTTGGTTTAAAAGATGAGGGCAATGTTATAAGTTTTTTTTTTTTTTTTTTTTTTTCCTTTTGAAGACACCCAGCCAAGAAGTGAAGCTATGAATGAATGGCTTGGCATAGGAGTGGATGTTTGCAGCAAATCATGGAGGAATCTGTCCTATTCAATGGCTAACTTGACTGTTCCTTTGATAAGACATGGGAGTAAACTAAGATGAGGCTCTAATTTAAAAGTCTGAGTAATTGATGCCCTACTTCCAATGGTTCTATCATAAAGGAACCCCCTTTGGGCTGACATAATTTTTTAAACTCTTATAGCACAGATGGATATAAAAATTTTACTTTCTCATGAGAATGTAACATTTGTCTAACTTTAGTAAAAACAAGAAGAGACGAGAACCTTAGAAAAATGCTATCTGTGAGTAGGTCTGACCACAGCTACAGAAGAATTATGAAACCATTGTGTTTAGTAAGTTGTAGTCAGTCAACCTGAAACCACATTTGGCAAAGATCTGTAGCGCCAATCACTCAATTATTAGGGCATACCAAGTTAACATTAATTATACCACAAATTCTGATAAAAATGGCTATCAGTTCTCTTTGAATGTAGATGGCTTTATTTTATTTATTTTAAATTTAGAGTAATGAACTAGCCTTGGATAATTAATTTAACTTTGAAATCCAGATAAACATGTTATAGAGATACAATCATTATTATAGGTACAATAGCTGGAGATTCATGACCATTCACTGGCAGTGGTATTGCTTCGTATTATAAGCTGGACAAGCTAGATGGTAAAAGAGGGCAATGTGTTTAAGTTGAAGAGATGGGGTAGTGTCTGAATGGAGAAACCAATATCTCTCAGCTTATTACATTATAATTATTAATATATCTCTAATATTTTAAATCTGTCATTTCATCATGATAGCTTTAGGAAGTAGATAGAATTGACTTAATTTTATAAATAAGTGAAATTCAGGCTCAGAAAAGTAATTTACCCAATGTCAGAAAGATAAAAACTTCCCCAAAGAGGAATTCAAATGTAAGTCTGTTGGTCTTTAAAGTTGCTTTTCACAAATGATGAAGTGCAATTAATTTTGGAGAGAATGTTTATGAAAAACTATGATGGTCATTTTATTCTTTTAAGCCTTGAACCTTAAGGAGAATGCAACTAAGGACAATTGAGGCCTCAAACTTCCTTTGTGGCCTTCTCTACCTCTCTATAGCTCCACCGAAGGATGAGATAGCGTAATCTGAATTGTCATCATAGTCAGACCACTGATGGAGCTCCGTTTTCTGAAAGGGGGCTTTTAAAAAGGTTAGAAGTATGGCCAGTGTGAACATGGTTTAGACACTTCCCCACCTCTTCTTTCCAAGCCCTTAAGTAGAAGGTGGCCTAAGAGTGCTTTCAAAGCTAATTAATGAAAGTAGGACACCATCCCTATTTACTTATCATTATTCTATAAATGTGTCTTCCCTGGGTCCACCCAGGGAAGAATGACTGTGATCTGGGGGCAGACTTCAAGTCCTTTCATCATAATACCACCTAGAAGCACCCCAGGCTCATCCTCACTTATAATGGAATGAAAAGTGAAATATTCGGCAAAAATGTCAGTGTGATGGTTTATAGAGCTGTGGCTGAAATCCTAGAAAACAAGAATATGAAACGAACGCAGATGTGAAGGAAAGTAACAGCAACCTGTGTGGGGTGAAAATTTTGCCTATACAATTAAACAATAAAAATATGAACAGGTGAAAAAGAGTTGTTTGTGGAAGTAACCACTTAATCCTTGGAGATATGTAGGGAGTCAAATCTCTAGTAAATATAGAGCTGAAGCCCCTATTAATATAGCAATTATACAAGCAATTTAGGTAGAATCATTTTAGAAGCTGCTCTCCCTTAGAAACTTTGTTCAGTCTTAAATCCTTAATAACCACTAAGCTATAATAGAGTTTGACTGAATTTTTGACCCAGGAATCTTACACTGCCTAACGTTGCAATTTGCACCTCCCTAAACTTTCTGCAAAAATATGATACAATCTTAGGAAAATAAGAAAATAAATGCAGAAGGGAAAAACCAGAACACAAAAATCAAAGCAAACTCACAATGTAAATATTTTTGTGTTCAATTCAGGATAATCATTATGTTTGTTATGTAAAATGTTTGTAATATTTAACAAAATGCAATATTTAAGTGTACATATAATGTTTAATTTGTTAGATTTACAAGGATCATGCTTAAGAAAGCATTTATTGGATAGGTGAAGTGCTTACAAATTAAATATATTAGATGTATAAATCCAGTTTAAAATACTGATGGAAATTTAAATTAAATTAAGGACAGATTGCTGAGGAGAGTTTAATTTGTTCAACTTCAGTTAACAAAACACTTATAGAAAACAAGCAGCCAGATTGGCTGGATCTGAATGTTAGGACTGTCACTTATTGGCTCTGTGATCTTGTACAAGTTACTTAACCACCTCCTGACTCAGTCTCCTAATTTGTAAAATGCAGATAATAATCATACCAACTTCATAGGTTTGTTGAGAATATTAACAGAGTTAATACACGAAAACAATTGAGAGCCCAGCTTCATGTATAGTAAGCCTTATAAACATACTTGTTATTGTTAGCAGCAAAAATGTTTGTTCTCACCCTCTACTTACCTTTAGCTTTTCACCTACCTGCCTCTGTGTTCTCCTCCGGCCCCTAGCCCCACTCACGTCAGGGTAGGTCCATTCTCTTCTGGTTTGATGAGGCCACTCCTTTGACTTTATAATGTTTATAGTGTCTTTAAATGTTGTCTGCATTAAAGACATTTTGTAGTTGAAAGAACACAGTCCTAATCCCAAAAGTAATACTGATTTGTGAACATCACTTGCGTTTCTTAAACTCTACTGGAATATATATATGTGTATATATATATATTCTCCATAGTAATACTTATTAATTCACCATTTTCTCCCAAATCCACTTCCTTCACATTCCTCAGCCTGCTCACACACCTTTCTTCTCTGACACTTTCCCCAGCCTGAAACTGATTTTGGTCCTTTTTCCTTTCCTCATTTTTGTACCTCATTTTTTGGTAAAAGCTCAAATGCCTGTTCTGGCAGTATAGAGGTCTTCTCAAAGCATAAGGAGAACAAGAAAGTGAATGGGGAAATAAAAGTGCCTAATAAGTATTTGTTGAATATATACGTGTAGTGTTTTTGCTTTACTTATTAATGATGTTTGTATTTTTGTAAAAATTTTTTGAATAAGTTTGGTTCATGAGAGTAGTACCAACCAAAGTAATATTACTTGGCCTGATGAATTTGAGGGAAATAACATTTTTAAAGTAATATGTAAACCCACGTAAAGTAAATTCATACCCTGAGGGTACAACTTGGAAAATTCTTTTTGTAATTGAGAGTGCTAACACTTGTTCGGTATATTGTGTGTTTGGAATCCATATAAATTTAACTTATTTCTTATGTCTTTGCTCAAGGTAGGCGCTATTATTCCCATTTTACAGCTTGGGAACTGAGCCTCAGAGAGGTTTATTGATTAGCCAGAGGTCATGGGACTGTAAGTAACAGAACAGGGCTCTGAATCTAGGTTCAAAGTTCTAAAGCCTGCAGATCTTCATATCCTACAGCCTCTGGGATATAGGTGAGGCCCATGGAGCCTTTACCTCACCTTGGTGAGCTCTTAGTTTGAGACCTTTCCAGGTATACTAGTTTACTATCAGTTTATAAATTGCTTATTGGGTTAAACTGTGGAAACTGTCATCCTATAGAACTTTCCTTCTTTTTTTGTTTTCTGCAATGACTGTTTCACATTTCTCTTCTTTTCTAGGTAATATATGAGAATATTTAAGAATTTCTATATTATAAAACTCCCTTTTCAAAATTGTTTCCAAAGAGTTTTCTTGTGTAGAAATTGTAGAAAACATATTTTTAGTGAAACCACCAGTGAATATTGAAAAAGTTGTTAGTTATAAGCACAGATCTGGGAATGTCATTATGTAAATTTAATGGGAATTTTATATTTTATGCTTACAAGAATACATTTGGGAAGGTATTCCAAGTATGCACGTGCATTAAAGAGGAAAATCCGAAGAAATAAGGAAAAGAATACTCTCTTTGTTTTGGTTTGCACTGTTAAACATTATCTATTCACAGTGAATTAAAACAGGTTAGAAAACCTTTTCATTTAGGAATTGGAATTTATAAAACTCTATTGAAACAAGTTTTAACACTAACAGAAAAATAACCACCTAATTGACCATGTAACTGAAATAAGTCAGTTTGATTCCAGAGGCTGAGCACAATCATAGACAATAGTTGGAAATGAATGGCAACAAAATTAAGTATCCAGAGCTCTTTTTCTTTTGTTGTAGCAAGGACAGGAGAAAGCAGGCCTTGAAGGTAAGTGTGGGTACTCTGAATTGGAAGTCACGGTGTGCGGTTTACAGTGACAGATCAAATGGCAGGCAGAGGAGCAGTGTGTATGAAAACTTAATTCTTAAGAATGGGATAAGGAAAAAAGGAACATTAAATCACTTCAATAAGGTTTATTACAGAAAATTATTCTTAAAAAGATAGGAAGTATCTGGACAGTGATGGGAAATTAGAAAAATTAAGCTTACATGCACTTATTGTTAAAAAGAACTATAGATTTTGACATTTGAGAACTCACATCCTTAAAATAATTGTATTGGTTTCTGGAAAATATTTATTTGAAACATTAGATGGTATAGATTTTTCTGTTTTCTTTTCTAAGCTCTTTCCAGTTACAAGTAAATTGTGCCACTGAAACGGATTGGATTGTTTCATTGGTTAAAATGACAGGAGAAGAATGTATTACAATGTTAAATTCCACTATATTGAACCATGTATCTTTAGTTGTATTGAAAAGAGAAAATTGCTAAGCGTATTACCTAAAACTAGGAATTATAGGATCTTTAGCAATATAATCTGATCTCCCATTATAGAAAATAATTTGAATATTTTACATGGGATAAAGAGGTCACCAAATGTTTCCATATTCTACTTTTCTAGATGAATTCTTAAAGTTTAAAGGCAGAACACCCTAGGGGCCCTTTAAAACAGAGAACCCAAAGAAGTGGAGTTTGTGAATTTAAATGGCTTTTTCCAAGCAACGTGGAATTCTGTATTCAATAGACTTACGGATTTATTTTCTGTAAGTCTAAAAGTTCCACATTGGTGGAATGTCAGCTCCTTTCAGAGTCAGTATAGCCTCTCTGTGTGGCCCATGTGATGTTAAATCTGAGTCAGATTTAGAAGTGAAATCAATGGTCGTAGGAAATGTATCACATTTCAGGCAAGGAAGGCATCAATAATTATTCTAATTTCTAATTTACATAATTGCATATTAACTGATAACATTTGCAGTTATAAAGACCACTGCAATGATAAAGGAGATGAGGGTTAGACATGAGGAAAAGTAAAAATTTAGTTTTGGGCTTGCTACATTTTCAGTGTCTGTCAGTCATTGGAATAGAGCTATTAAATATTTCCTAATCCTTCATGAACTGTGATGGTCACTGGGAATAAAACACAAATACTATCTTCAAGAAACTTATATGGCATTAATAAAAATTTGGCAGAATTTTTGCCCATATGTTCTGTGGGCTTCTAAGTAAAGCTGTATGTTTCTAGGCCAAATAGAATATGGTATTTTAAAAAGTCAGTTATATTCAATTTTTGCTGTTATAGTTTGTTTATTGATTTGTCTAACATTTTGATAAATGAGTAAATAAAAATTTTGAAGGGTCATCTTTATTTTTTAAGTTACCTATGGAGAAAAATAAAATCTTGTTTTCTTAGGGATGAGTTATTTGAGGTTGGTGAACACTTATCTCACATAACAGATACAGGTAGGCTTTCACAATATGGTTATCAATGTCTGTAGGCTAGGAGTTATGTAAATAGGAGACAGAATAATTGTGATTCAAGTTATATAAGAACTGGTATACTTCATTTACCTTTACTATTATTATTAAATATAATCAGTATCATTTGCAATCTCTAAGACTGTGATATATAGATATCCATATTCAGATCTTTAATTTCAAAATTAATTAATGCTTTTTCAACTACCTTTTTAGAATTAGGTTACTGTTAGGATGTAAAATTTTTAACATCTATTGTGGGAGTATTGTTTTGTTGGGGGGAATTCAAAACTATGTATTAGATGGGATTCAAACCCATTAATTTTGGAATGTCAAGAAAGCAATGGTAAGTAAAAATATCCTACATTTGTACAAATGTGTGTGTGTGTGTGTATTCAAAAATGTGTTGATTTTAATTAAATCTTGTCTATGACAATTGGGTAAGAAAGTAGCTCCAATTTTGTTGTTTTTCAGATAAGAATCCTGCAGCTCAGAGTCACCTGTTGTTATTCTTTAATGGTAGAGTCTGGATGAGTGAGTCATCTCTGCACACCTAGTTCAGTTCTTCTTCTACTATTCCAAATGGATGGATCATAGGGTATGAGGCAATTGTTTAAGTAAAAAATACAATATGGATTTTTACAAGCTTGTTAGAACAGTTACACATTGGGTTAGTTAGCTCTTCTGCTTAGTTTATAAACACCAAAACTTGTAAGTGAAGTTGCTGTGATTGTGAAGAAACAATAAAATTGGATGAAATAGGTCATTTGTTATAGTGTGCCCTTCAGCTTGGAAACAAACATATGTGATAAGTTTCTTGATTCTGAAATATTATGATAAAGAGTGTCATAAAAATAATTAGGTAAAGTTAGCCCTTTATTTAGAAAATTAATGCTTCCTATAGTTCTAGCTATTTAAGGTTTGTTTTGGTAAGCAGGTATTATTATTTTTGTATAAAAACATAAAAATTATTCTTCTGCTTTATGCACCCATGTCACATAAATATATATTAGAGGAGAAAAGCAACTGCGTCCTAAGAAGTCCAGGCATTAAGTCATAAGACACATCTCTTTTTAAGCTACAGACATCCCTCAGTTTTGAACATTTTTATGTTACCCTGATTTATTTAAAAACAGAATGTAGGTGAAAATGTCAGATTTCAAGGTAACTCACAAAACTCTTTTAAGTAATGCACCTGTATCTTGACATTATGCTTATTCACATTTTAAATAGATAAAAAGCCTTACTTCTCAGTTAAAGATCCATATGTGGCGTACAGGGACTCCAATCAACTGACCTTTTTATCTTTAAATAAAATGTTATGATTTTGATGACTATTACCAAATGTTGGGAGTATATGTGTGTTTTTACCCATAGGTTATAACAACAATGTATGATGCACCTGTCATGCAAAATACTGCTTAATCATTTTAGTTTGATGGATAAGAAAATTATGCCTTTGAACTGTGAATTGCAAAATCTCTTGGGAGTAAACAATTTGACACAAATGTGACATTTGAAAATGAAATTGCATCAATAATGTGGAGACTGTCCCAGGTTTCATTGGAATTGCCGATAGTGCTTTGGAAAAGAGCTTGGACTGGCTGTGTACCGGCTTCAGTGACTGTGCTGCTCCTTATCTGGCACAGTGTCAAATAAACTTCACGAAGATTTAAAGCCTTAGAGATAAGTGTGCAATTGAAAATGCATTCCTATTAAGCATTTAAAGCAATGTGATACTACCTGTTCCCTAAACTGAATTGTAAACAGCTGGAGCTATTGGGAACTAATTTCCTGGGTTTAATGCTAATTTTCTTGATTATTCATGTCACAGTTCATTGTAATATTCCATTTTAAAATATGAATTTGGAATTATTTTAAGTGATTTTATGGTGGGATTATTAGTAAGAAGTCACAAAGTGATTTCCATACCACCAGCTTATTTCCATGTTGCTGGTTTTTCTTATCCACAAGAGTCATTGCCTGGTAAGACTTAGAAGTATGAAAATAGCTGGCTCTATTTGGCATGCCAATGATCAACTTATGGCTTAAGCCCAGAGATGAGTGGTTTCATAAGTAATTGTCTGCTGTGTTCTTAAACGATTTAACATATGTTCTCAAATGTGTTGTTTCTAGTTTGCTTTTTCCAAAAATTAGAGATGATCTATAACATGTCTTATAGACACAGTACTCTTTTCAGGATGATGTTGAAGGAAGAACCTGGTTGAGCAGACTGGTGGTCCTATCTGGTCAATTATGTGGTTTGGGCAAGTTCCTTAACCTCCCTGGGCCTTGGTTTCCTTATTTCTAACTTGGACATGTTAATACTACCTCACAGAGCTATTTTGTGGTGAAATAACAGCAAATATGTGAAAATACTTTTACAAACTCTGAAGTCTTATTTGAGAGTTGGATTAAGACAGTGTTTTTCTCCACTAAGTTGCCACCTTGCCATTTAGCAAGTCAGGAAACATTGCTGATTAAAAGGACTGGGGATCGGCAAAGAAATATGCTACTGGTGTCTAGTGAGTGGAGGTCAGATAAGCTGCTAAACAGTGTACATTGTACAGGACTGGTTCCCCACAACAAAGAATTACCTGGCCTTGAATATCAATAGTACTGTTATTGAGAAATCCTGGAATAAAATTAAAAACTTCAAACATTTATATAACTTTAAGGAGATTACTGTCTCAATTTTTTCAAACATCTTTTAGTGGCTATAAATGCCATATTTGTTACTTAATGCATGCTTTAATTCCAAATATGCTTAAAAATAGTAGTACTCTCTATAGCATTACAGCCTATTCGAATTAAATTTTGATAATATATTACCATACATATACACTTTTTTGTTAAACTTTATACAAGAAAGTAAAATTGTGATTTATGAGTGCTGTCTTAAATCTATGTTTGGAGTTTCCAAATTCATAGATATTTTAGTAATTCTTTAAAGGATTTCTCTTAGTTTTTAATGCTAGTTTATTACAGGCCCACAATGCATTCTGAGACTCTTAGTCTTAGTTTTTCAGAGTTCAGCATCTTTTTGGACTTTAGATAGGTAATGTACTGCCAATTTTATATAATGTATACATTATGTAACACCCTACTAAGGTCTGGGGAAGTGCCCTGTAATCAACACATTAATATTTATTCAGTCCAATGTGTAATAGGCACAGTAAGTGTGTTAAATAGCTCATATGTGTTTAGATCATGCTTTACCATTAAAAAAATTGGGGTCAGCTCAGGTTTTGTTGTCAAATGAATTATAAAACAAGTTTTCAATTTTCAGAACTTTGGAAATCTTCGAAATGTAGATAAGATACAATGGACATCTATCTATCTATTATCTATCTATCTATCTATCTATGTATCTATCTATATCATCTATTTATCTTCCTTTACTAGGCATAATGCTCTACATCTGCAAATTCATGTCACATTATCAAAAGAGCAACTGAATATATAAATTTTTATTGTACCAAACAGATATGCACCCTCCTCCCAACCAATTCAGTAATTGTTGGAAAGGGCATGTATATTTGAAACATGCTCTGCCTTAATTAATGTTCTAAGTTATGCCAGATTATATAAATAAGTGTCCCAGTTAATGAGCAGTTGCATCCGATTTTCACAGTTACAAGGTAAATACATCCTGCAAAATGAAAACATTCATACAAAGGATACAATTTATAACACAAGATATTTATAAAACTATAATTGGATATACCCAGTCTGGGACTAAAAGTATTATTGGTATCTAATAGTGAATACATATGTTCAGAATTTGACACAGTTTCAAGACAATGTCACCATGACTGCTTAATTATGCATCCAACTCTTACTGTATTCCCTTATGAATGCTTAAAATTGAAGACTTACTTCAAGAGGAAGTTCATGGTACAAATACTTGGTAGCCTCATGACAGAATGTATTGGAAATACAAGAGAACACTTCTTGAAGACAATGCCATCTGCATAAAGACTATGGATGTGGAAAGTGTATAATTCTTACTGAGATTTATAGACAAGCAGCTTTCTCCCAAGACAGTTCTTCAGGCCCTTTCACACTGAAGCATGTGAGCCTGAAGTGTTTCAGAGTTAACGTTTCATTATGATCTCCCATATGCTATAGGAGCTTTGGCCCTGCCTCATGTATCTGGTTTGAGTCAAACTTCTTTGTTGTAGATTTCCCTGGAATATACTTCCACTCTTGAAACGCTTAAGGACTTTGGTATCAGGAATGTGGTAGTAGACAACCTGTATACTTCCACTATAAAATATTTAGAAATACTGTAGAAAATATTTTTAAAAATTTAATTTTATACCTAGGAACCTAAAAAGTAAATAACATTTCCAGTAGCAAAAAACAAAGAGGGAAATTAATTCAGGAAGCACAGTTATGAAACAGCAGCAAATGAGGAACCTAGAATGTTAATACCTACATGATGAGAAGAGACAAGGCTGAGTGAAGGGGCAGGGAGTGGAGATGGAACTGAATTTCTTATTAAAAAGCTAATACCTTTGAATAACTATACCTTCATAAAATGATGTAATAGGAAAAATTGCAAATTGACTAGGAAATATGACAAATAAGTTTGTTTTTGACATTGAATAAAACAATAAAACAATAAATAAGTAAACAATTAAATAAATACTTATTTCAGAAAAGTTTGTAATCAGAACTACCTTTATATGGGTTGGCTTCATACTTATAAAATATGCAGTCTGTTAACCTTTAAATCAAGAAATTAGGATAAATGTTGTCCTTGGGGTAACTGGCAGAAGAGATGCCAAATGTTTCTGTGGAAAGAGACAGCTAAAACCCTGCTCAGTATAAGCTAATGGTCCCAATTATCAAACATACAAGGAAAAAAAATCAACCAAGAATGGGTTAGCATACATAACAAATACAGGATTTGGCCTCTCAAAATTTAGAGATATCAGACATAGACTATAACATAAATTTTTACAATTATCAAAGTAATAAATGAAAAAATAGATATGTAAGGATGAGATAAAAATTAGTAGGAAAAATTTGTAAAAATGCATATTTGATTGCTAGAAATTTAAAGTAATGTCCAGTGGATGGGTTTAAAGATCAAATTAGAGATAAAGAAGGATTTCAACAAACCTGCACATGTACCCCTGAACTTGAAAGTTAAAAAATAAAAAGAAAATAAATTTTTTTTAAAAAAGAGGAATTTCATGATTTAGAAGGCATATGTGAGGCAGTCACCCAGACTGCAGTACTGAGCAATGAAGAGATAATATATACGGTTAAGAAACATGAATCACTGAATGGTAAGACTGAGCATCTCTATCTAAATGGGTTCTAGAGGGAGAAAATCGAGGAAATAAGGAGAGACATTACTGAAATAGAATATAACTGAGAATTTTCCAGGAGCCTTGAGACATGACTTCTCAAATTCAACAATCACAATGAATCCCACAACAAGATCAATCAAAATAAATTCACATTAGGTATAGTTAATGAAATGGAGAACAGTGAGTATAAAGAGAAAATTTTAAAGGCATCAGAAAGTAAAGGTAGATTACATATAAATGAGTGGTAGATTGTCACATGATTTTTCAATAGCAATAATATTGAAATAATGAAATAGAATGATCTTCAAGGTTATTAATCTGGAATTCTGATCCCAGATAAACATTATGGTTGAATAAAACAATAGTCATAATAAGCACTCATGGGGGGGGGTATAAGGTTAAGATGGGAATAGAGCAGTAACGAACAGTAACTAATAAGAAATAATAGAGGCGAGTCAATCATTTGTTAGACAAGTATTATGAGTCAGGCACTTGCTCTAGGTGCAAGAGATACCACACTGAATAAAACAGCCAAAGTTACTGCCTTCACGAAGATTTTATTCTAGAGGGAAGTGGGAGATAGCTATCAAAACTAAATCATATGCTATTTCTTTCATGTTAAAGAAAACACAAAGCAGAAGAAATAAAGAAACTGAGTTGGATGGATAACAATTTCAATTAGGGGATTAGAGTGGGCATCATTGAGAGGTTGACATTGAGCAGCAATCTGAAGGCGGGCAGAAAGCATGGATCCAGGCAGAAGAAAGAGAAAAATGCAAAAGCCCCAAGGCAGGAACTGGCCTGGCACGTTTGAGGAAATGCTGAATCAGAATAAACCGGGAGAGCAGTGGGAGATGAAGTCACAGGAATGAAGGCTAGAGTGTTGGGATTTTACTCAAAGATGTCCTATGCTCTAGTCTATAGAAAATCCTTTTTGAAACGTTGTTTTTTATATTTACAAGAAAAAAAAAACAACCTCATCAAAAACTGGGCAAAGGATATGAACAGACATTTCTTAAAAGAAGACATTTACGCGGCCAACAAGCATGAAAAAAAGCTCAACATCGCTGATCATCAGAGAAATGCAAGTCAAAACCACAATGAGATACCATCTCACGCCAGTCAGATTGGCGATTATTAAACAGTCAGGAAACAACAGATGCTGGCGAGGCTGTGGATAAATAGGAACGCTTTTACATTGTTGGTGGGAATGTAAATTAGTTCAAACATTGTGGAAGACAGTGTGGCGATTCCTCAAGGATCTAGAACCAGAAATACCATTTGACCCAGCAATCACATTAGTGCGTATATATGCAAAGGAATGTAAATCATTCTACTGTAAAGACACATGCACATGTATGTTTATTGCAGCACTATTCACAATAGCAAAGGCATGGAACCAACCCAAATACCTATCAATGATAGACTGGATAAAGAAAGTCTTGTACATATACACCATGGAATACTGTGCAGCCATAAAAAGGAATGAGATCATGTCCTTTGCAGGACGTGGATGAAGCTAGAAGCCATCATCCTCAGCAAGCTAACACAGGAACAGAAAACCAAACACTGCATGTTCTCACTTATAAGTGGGAGCTGAACATTGAGAACACATGGTCACAGAAAGGGAAACAACACACACCAGGGTCTGTTGGGGTGTGAGGGGAGGGGACTTAGAGGAAGGGTCAATAGGTGCAGCAAACCACCATGGCACACTTATACCTGTGTAACAAACCTGCATGTTCTGCCCATGTATCCCATTTTTGTTTGTTTGTTTGTTTGTTTTTCAGAAGAAATAAAAAAAAACCATGTTTTTAAAGATATATTGTTATCTTTTGGAGAACATAACCTTTAACCACAAATCCTTGTAAACCATTGTTTCTCATGAAAGGTGACATCTAATCTGGGATATCTTAACTCCTTTCTTTACATATATGTTACGGACTCTGTGGTTTGTCTCTTCTCTTTCTGGATATAAAGGTAGATTAACAAATTAATAACTTTAGTAAATTTATCCTGTTAAAATAAAAATATGTAAAAGTGATTTTTTTCCCATGACAATACCTGGACAATATAAAAAGGCAATTTATTAGAGAAACTCTATTAATCTAAATGTAAAATTTCTATATTAAACATTTGGCAAATTCAATTTTCAAATGATCAGGTTGGGCTTATTCTGAGAATTCAAGGGTAATTAATTCAATCTATAAATAGATTAAAGGAGACATAGAGGTAGCAAAAGCTTTCAAGAAGATTCAACATCATTTATGATAAAATCTTTTACCAAACTGTGCATAAATCTAATGAACAGTATCTATGAAAAACACACAGGAAGGAACTTCATTCTCAAGCACTGCCTCCTCATACATACCTTCCTCATGAATAGTGGCAGAAATAGTTTATTGTTTTTTTAAATTTATTGTAGTTTTCTTGGTGGGCAAGTGAAATTTTTACCACTAACATTTAATTGAGAGGAAAGCCCAGGTGAGTGCCCTCGCTTTTTTTTTTTTTTTTTTTTTTTTTGAGACGGAGTCTCACTCTGTCACCCAGGCTGGAGTGCAGTGGTGCAATCTCGGCTCACTGCAAGCTCCGCCTCCTGCTTCACACCATTTTCCTGCCTCAGCCTCCCGAGTAGCTGTGACTACAGGCGCCCACCACCACGCCCGGCTAATTTTTTGTACTTTTAGTAGAGACGGGGTTTCACCATGTTAGCCAGGATGGTCTCGATCTCCTGATGTCGTGATCCGCCCACCTCGGCCTCCTAAAGTGCTAGGATTACAGGTGTGAGGCACCACGCCCGGCCCCTGGCTTTTTTATGTACTAGTTTCAGGCTACAACTCACTTTGTTGATGCCAAAGACTAATCTTTGTTCCCCAGAGTAGTTGTTAATTCTCCAAACCAGAGGTTTCAGGTACTGGCTTTCTGTCACAGAGTCAGCAGAGTTCTAAGTTCATGATTGTAGTTTAGCCTTCCTTTTATTTGATTCTTAGAGTTTTTCTGTATTTTCTTTTGAGTTTAAAAATGCATTGCAAAGCGTGTTGATTGTAATTTATCCAACGTCTGGCATTTAGCTCTCCCTCTCTCTCTATATATATTTATTATTAAATATTTTAGGAAACTTAACTCTTTGTGCTAATGGTTGTACATACTTTTTCCTGTTAGTCATTTGTCTTTTGGCAAGTAAATAAATAAATGATGTTACATAAAGTAATATATGGGTCAGCATTTACCACAGTGCCTGATACAGAGTAGGTGCCAATAAGTATTTCCTTTGCTGGTCGTTTTGTATATTAGTCCCCCAACTCCCACCCCCAAAATGTCGTGTGTGTGTGTTTGTGTGTGTGTGTGTGTATCTCATAATATCCAGTTGGAGATATTAATTCATAACAAAAGACCCCATACATAATAGAAAAAAAAAACCTTACAACAAGTATAACAAGAAGTAAGCATGATCTCTATGAATTATTTCTAAATCACTGTGAGGAAAACATGAAAAGAATCTAAGATATAGAGACTAATAGTATGAAGAAAGTATTTTTACCTCATAAATTGACAGCTCCCCATAGATAAACTAATTTATGTATTTAATGAGATTTTAATGAATATGGTAATGGTATTTTTATATACCAGAAAAACTGATTTCTACAGTTTATATGAAACAAGCAAAAATAGCTAGAAATATGAGTGTGTGTGTGTGTGTGTGTGTTTGGGGGCATGTGCTAGGTGGTGTTACACATTAAAGCACATGTTACGTCTATAATCATTAAAAACAGAATGATATTACTGCTTGAATAGACAGACAAAGAAATGTAATAGAAAATCCAGAAATACATATAAATGCTCATAGGAATTTAGTTTATGACAAAAAGGCATCTAATATAAGTTGTAAAAAGATGGATTTAATAAGTGGCTTGGGAGAATGGCTAGACATCTTGAAAAAAATGGAATCTTCTCCTAAATTCAGAAAACTTTAAAATTATCAAAGAGCAATATTTTTTTAAAAGCCATGACAAAAATTGAGGAAATAATGAAAACAAATTTATAATCTGCAAGCAGGAAAGTCTTTTTTAACTATGACTCAAAAACACCTTCTTCAAAAAGAAAAACACCTGGGAAAATATTTATAATTCATATTATAAGGAAGGGATAATTTCCTTAATATATAAAACACTCTTACAAACCAATAAGAGAGGGCCAGCAAACCAATTGAAAAATAGCTTCACACTGGAAAGACAATACAAATAACTCTCAAACATATGAATAGCTCTTTAATATCATGCAAAAGAAAATGCGGATGAAAACTTTTACTTATCATAGACCACCAAATTTGATACACAATGAGTCAAGGAATGATATGTCTTTTCTATGAATCTATCTAGCATTTGTAACATGCACCTTTAAACTTATTACTCTCAACCTTCAAATTATGTTATATTACTCAATGTATGATGTAAAATTTTACATTTCTTCTGTTTTTTTTTCTGCTATACTTGTCATACATTTTGCATCTATATATGCCATCAACCCCATAATATATTTATAATAGTTTTCTATTACTGCCATAACAAACTATCATAATCTTAGTGGCTTGCACAATATAAATTTGTTGTCTTATAGTTTAGATGAGAAGTCTGGTATGGGGCTCACTGGGCTAAAATCAAGGTGTCAGTGGGCTGCATTCCTTTCTGGAGAATCTGGGGGCAGTCTGTTTTCTATGCATTTTGGTTGTTGACATTCAGTTGCTTAAGATTGTTGAATTAGTCTCTACTCTCTTGTTGGCGTAAACTGAAGGTCATTCCGAGCATCCAGAGTATACTGCATTCCTTGGCCCCCAACGCATGGCGTGTCCAGTCCTCATGTCGAATCTCTCTGACCCTTCTTCCATCTTTGTATATTTCTCTCTAACCACAGCTGGGAGAGGTTCTCGGCTTTTGAAGGCTCATGTGATCATATTGGACCCACCCAGATAATCCAGGATAGTCTCTCCATCTCAAGACTTGTAACCTTAATCACATCTGCCAAGTCCTTTTTGTTGTGCAGTGTAATGTATTCACAGGTTATGGAAATTATGATGTGGACAACTTTGAAGGACCATTATTCTGCTGCCTGCATTGTTGATATTTTTGCCTTAAATAGTCAATTACATTTAAAGAAAAGAAAAAATCTTTTATTTAATATTTATCCACATATTTAACATTTCTGTAACTCTTCACTTCTTCTGCTTCTTTGTATAGACTTGCATTTCCATCTATGATGCTCCTTCAGCCTGAAGAACTTTCTTTAAATTTTTTTTGAGAGCCTATCTGCTGGTAACAAGATAAATCAGTCACTGTTTGACTAAAAATGCCTTTGTTTTGCATTTATTTTGGAAGCATATTTTCACTGGTTTTGTAACACTAGGTTTATGTATTTTTCTTTGAGCACCTTAAAGATGTTGTTTCTTAGTCTTTTGGCTTGGATTGTCTTTGATGAGAAGTCTGTAGTAATTCTCATTTTTGCTTCCCTGTTTGTAATGTGTCTTTTATCTCTGGCTCTTTTAAAGATTTTTTCATATTCATTTCAGCAATTTTATTTTGACATGCTTTGATGTTGTTTTGTTTGTATATTTTATCATGTTTGAGGTCATCAATTTTCTGTGATCTCGTTTTACAGTTTTTACCAAATTTAGAACATTTCTGCTGTTATTTCTTCAAATATATATATTTTTGCCTATTTCCTATTCCCTTCCTTCTTAGACTCCTATGATCACATTTTAGATGTTTGCTCTTTTGCTACATGTTACTGAGACTCTGTACTTTCTTTTTTAGCTTTTTTTTCCCTTCCTTGCTTTAGTTTAGATAGTTTATTGCTATATCTTCAGGTTCACTATTCATTAATCTTTTGTTTTATAATATCCAATATTCTCTTGGGCCCATTTGGTAAAATTTTTAATTCAGATATTGAGTTTAACTTTTCTACATGTTCTATTTAGCTATTTTTTATATATTCAATTTTTTCTTATTATGGTCATGTTTTAGCGTAAATCCTGGAAAACATTTGTAATAGATAATTTACAATATTTATTTTAATAATAATTAAGTTTATTATGTATTATTGTTTCTTTATTATTTATTTCTCTCTTTTGTTGCATGTCTAATAATTATTGATTAAATGCTGGGCATTTTCCACATTCCATTGCTGATTATCTAAATTTTTTGTCTTCCTGTCAGTTGTGCATTTTATTTTGGCTAGCAGTTAAATTATTTGCAGCTCAATTTTATCCTTTCAAGACTTCTTTTTAAGGTTTTTAATGAAAGACTCAAAAGTAGCCTGTACTGTAGTGGTAGTTAAGCCCTACTAGTAATGTGTGATTCTTTTGGGATTTCTACTGGATGACCTGAATCCTTACTGAGATCTCACTGCTCTGGCTTCTTGAAATCAGATACATGTTAATCCTGTTTGAATTCTAGGAACTTACATCTTATATCTCCATCATAATGTTATTTCCCTGGTAACTGTCTTTTGCTAAGCCTCATGGAACTTTACTCACATGTAGCTGTATATTTGACCAAAGTCTGAAATAGATCCAATTCCAGTCACCACAGCATTCCTGAACTCTTATCTCTATTTCCTCTATTCAGCAAAGCTGCTATACTTTGCTTAGATTCCTACTTCTTACACTGCAGCCCAATAAGTGAATCTAGGGGAAAAAAACCCAAAAAAACATGCTGATTGTTGGGCTCATCTTTTTTATTTTTATTCTTTCAGGAGACATAGTCCTTTACTGTCTGTTTTCCAATCCAATTTTTTAGTTGTTGAGAGGGTAGTTCTGCTCTAATTGCACTAGCTGTTAGGAGGACAAGTTTGCTACCCATTGTTTCATTGTGGCTGAGTGCAGAAATATGAATCATTAATTTTAAAAATTTATCTTATAAAATATTTTTTCTTACTCTAATATATGCCATAAATAAAAGGCATAAATATAAATTACATGCCTTTCTAGTGTTTTAAGATTAATTTGAAAACATATTACTCTCTATATAGTTAAATTTACAAATTATTTGGTAAACCCATTGGGTTAATTAACTAAAAATTAGTAGCTTTTCTGAATTTTACCATTTTCATTCAATCTCTAAATTCATGTGTAGACACAGCCTTGGACAGGGGCACCAGATTTCAAGTATTCTAGCAGAACGATATCATCTTGTTCTCTTGACTGTTTTCATAATATTAACATAAAACACTCTGTATGCGGCTCAGTATTTACCTTATTTGCCACAGGTTATTTTAACTATATGCCTTTAAGTTTTAAACCCTTATATAAAATTGTATCAAGTCTAAACTGCTAAGTGTGAGATATAAACTTATACTTTCATAAAGTTAGTACCAATATGCAGTCTCTAAAGCTAAGAATTGCAGCACAATATAAGGCAGGTTAAAAAAAAAAAGGTGGATTTTTAACCTGAATTATTTGAAAGAATAAATAGAAAAAACACTGGAGCGTTCAATATTTTTTAAAAAGATAATTCAAACTGTTTTTGTAGGTACGTTTATAGTACCAAGGAACATGAAGGACATGTCTTACTTGAAGTAGAATAAAACACTTATAAAGAAGTATGTATTTGCTCTGAGAAAAGAATGTATCCTGACAGTGTACAGAAAAGTTTGTCTCTTCTAGTGTGGATGATGCTCACAAACAGAATACTTTAGATTTCAAGATTTACCTGGCCTACTATCTCACAAATGAAAACAGCACAAAAAAGTAGGAAGCCAATTGATTTGATTAGTTTGGGAAGGCCTTGACATTCATTCATTCTTATTGTGAACAATGTGTTCCAGTGGTTTTCTTATTGTAGGGACGCTTTCTGATCTGTAACTGTCATCACTATGAGTTCTTTATATATGATTCTAAATTCACTGAATTTATTAAACAAACCAATCTACAGTGAGGTGTTTTCAGAAGACTTTTGCATGTCGACCTTCATTAGGCACATTTAAAAAATAATTTAGTGCTGGTTGCTAATCAGTATCTATACAGAAATAATTTTGTATTAATGTAGCTTAGAAGACTCTATTATAAGACAAATGCTATTTATAATGTTTGGTTAATTTCCATGTGATAGCTGGCACTTTTGTTTACAGACTCATAATAAGGACCTGCAAGACAAATGGATCTATTTGCTATGAAATATACTACAGTTTACTTCAAATGATGCCTCCCATACTCAGCTTCTTTATGCTAGTTATGCTTTGGAGTTTCTCAAATCTACTTAAGAATGTAAAGGTTTGTGTGGACATCTTTAGTTCTTTAAATTTAGTCTCTCAATTAATTTTCTAATTATTTTTGTCCTTGTGATTTCTGGAGTCATTAATTTTAAAGTAGCGAAGTGCAAAATATGCATTATGATTCTGAATTCTTAAACATTGTTTAGAAAATCTTTTCATTTTCCAGTTATAAATCCTATTTGACAACTTCCCCCAGTTCTTGCAGCACAGACAAGCTTTTTCTCCTGAACATTTGCTAGTTAAAGAAATGAGTAGAAGATTCTGAGTAACTCCCACAATGAAATGTAATCTTTGATTCTCCTCCCCCTACAATATTTTCCTGTTCTCTGAAGTGATTATTCATGTAGAGGACTGTTTTCATTTATAGACACTGGAGCCATTATTCAGACTAATGACAGTGGATCCTAAAGACTTACAGATGGATAAACCTGATAAATTCACCAGCTATTCTGAGTGGGCACTCTTGCTGGTGTCATTAGTATGGCAGTCACACTCAGAGTACCACTGAAGTCATACTTCCTGCAAGGATGTTGAAAATGGATGACATGAAGTCCTTTTTGAGGATATTCGCTGTAACAAAATCTCATAAGCTGTGTCATCTTTATAGCACAGTGCCGTAATCATGATGGCTAATCTCTATTACTGTACAAAGTTCAACTGATTTTATCTGTAAGACTAACAGGATATTTCTGAATGCCACTGTTTTGACTACATAATAGTTAAGCACTCCTGTCCTTAAGTGATAAAGGACTAGGGGTTGTAATTTCAAAGAAAGGTGCCCCCATGAAAATATTAGTAAGCATCTCAAAACCTCAAGGACTATGAAACTAACAATTATGCTTGGAAAACTCCCTATGGGAAATATGGCAGTTTACTTTGTTCTGAGATTCTCATGTTCCTGTTGTGGTGCTATGATCTTCTGTGTTTGAAACTCAAAATGAAGTGGACCTTCATCTTCTATTGAAAACCTGACCTTCAGTTTCTTGTGATCCTTTGGCTAAAAGAGATAAAAGTGCCTTTCGTTCCTGTAAGATTGTCTAACAGGCGTTGGCAACGTTTTCAACTCTTCTGTCAAGCTAGTAGGGCATGTTGGAGTAGGATATGTCCCTGCTGAGTAACCTTTACCTGTGACCTGACATTTTAAGTGTCTCTTGTTCCATCTGCTGAGGTCCATCCGTATTTTCAGAGTAGAGGTAGAATATGATAGAAGAAAATGGAGAATAAACATAGATAGGAAGACATACTAAGAGTGGATGGGTCAGGTGGCAGCTGGTACCAGACCAGGAAACCTTGCTTTTACCTGCTGTATTTTCACTGGAATTTACAACTCTGGAGTTTGGAGTTCTTCCTTATATTTATATTGTTTTGTATATTCTTTCTCAATCTATTATTTTGTAACAGTGTTAATCTCCTGGTTTATTTAATAGATAATGCCATTTTATGCTACTAAAAAGAGGTGTTACTCCATCATTAATTTCTGAAACACAAATTTTTTTTTCTGTAATTTCATCATTTGAATTTTTTTTTTCTATTGCTTTCCCTAGAGAATAAGTTTAAGCTCTATAGTTGGAACATAAACTCTTTTAAGGTAAATCAGGCCTTAATTTACCTTCCTAATTTCCTTCCTGTGGCATCTCCCAGCATACTCTATCCTCCAGCCACAACGAGCCAGAAGCCCACCTGGTTTAGAGTTAAGTTTGTGCATTGTAAATCAGAGCCAAAATTCCTTTCCAGCATCACACACTGGCAGCTGCTCTTTATTTTCACACTTTCTTTAAGTCCCCTGACTTTCATGCCATACCTCTGTCTATAATTTCCTTAACGTTTTTACTGTTGGTTACTCAATTGTTTCAGGTTCCAGTGATCTTTACTAAGTGCTTCATTTGACTTTGTGGTTCCTATCCTATTTCTTTGATGATTTCCTTTAAAATACAGGACTGCAGTATCTGGCATTTTAATATCCGTGCTACCTTCTTCATTTGTTTCTTAGCTGCAGGTCCAGCAACATCATCTCTTGGCAGTCATGATGTATCAAAGCTGTTTGTCAGCATACAACACTAATTGCAGAGAGAGGCCACAGAAAAATAAATTTATTTTGCAGAATGCACTCAGCCCATAATTAGTTGATAAAAGCTCATTGGCTGAGAGCTGTTGCATGATGGTATGCTAACTCTCATTGACTGAGGGTGGAAAGCAGTTTGGTGGGAGCACCCATTGGAAAAAATGTTGGAGAGTGCTCTGAGAATGTGAAAAACACATGTAACAACAGCATGTAGATATATAAGCATGCCTGTGATATCTTTTATCCATTTTAATGAGGAATATGCAGGGACAAATAGTTTTATAAGAAATTAGCTCTCAGGAGAACATCACAAAACAGGATATCTGTGTACTGTAGAGTCCCCCAGGGTGCTTTTTTCTTTCATATTTCCATGTTTTTCCCCAAGTTCTTTCTTTTACCCAGAATACACCTTCTAGTCATCCTTTTGAATGTGGTGACCATATATTCATTTTTTTGATAGCTATCTGAAATGTCATCTCTCTGGGAAGCTTTCTTGTTTTCCATCCCTACCCCTGGAGTTTGTCCTACTTACTTTTATGTTCCTATATATCTCTGAACTAGCTTTATTATAAAAATTAGCCTAATGATTAGACTTCCAGTCTATGTGAGTGTAATTATCAAGAATGTGCTTCTATTCCTAAGTTGCCATCTGTTTGTTAAAAAGCCTCTGAAAGCTAAGTGAGAAGTATTGGCCTATCTGAGCACCCCTTCAAGGAGCTTCTTTTGAGCTCCAAATGATTAGGACTTGGTTAATTCTTGGTTCAACTCCAATTTCAAAACAAGTTTTTCTGGAAGGTGGTTCAGGGTCTTCTGTTAGGCAAGATAGATTCCAAACTGCATGGAAATACAGGGCTGTTTCTGGCAGGGGACAAGGGAGTGCATTTTAGAGAGATTGAGAATCCTCAGGAGGCTTAGACATGATCTCCATAGATTTGGGCAGATATCCAGCTTTGGAATCAACTTGGTCTAGAGGTAAACTGCAAGGGAAAGAGTAGGGTGATGAAAACTTCTTATGATCCTCAAAATATGACAATTGGAGCCTAAAACTGTTCTTTGTGACAAATTTGCACTTAATTTATTATTTTACATATTTATCTATCCATTTGGATCACAAAAAAAACCAGAGGGTTTCTGACTTTGGGTAGGTTTCTTATATCTGGGACTATTCCAGGTAGATTAATTTATAGTTTGATCCTGCTAGAAGACAATTTTAGTAGATGGAGTTTTATTAGAAGACTTATCACACGAGTGTTTTTCTTAGGTTTCAGTCATATGAGAAGAGGAATGACTATCTCTAAAGGCAATAAAACTGACATCACAAACAGATACTTTTAAGACTAGAAAATATCCCTTTATTAGTATACATGGATGAAACATATTACCCCGTTACAGTCTTCCCATTTCAGGTTTGTTTTTCCGAAGGCAAGCAGAAGGGAACTATATCTGATGATTGTCTCCATGAGTCAGGCATTCTTCCAAAAGTTTTCCATGCTATATTTTATGTAATTCTTGTGACAATGTTCCATTTTGGCAGGTGAAGAAATTGAGGCTCAGAGATATTAGGTAATTTATTCAAGGTCACACAAGCTAATAAGGGGTGGTCCACGTTTTAAAACTAGGAGTCTCA
Source organism: Pongo pygmaeus (assembly GCF_028885625.2). Classification (NCBI taxonomy): domain Eukaryota; kingdom Metazoa; phylum Chordata; class Mammalia; order Primates; family Hominidae; genus Pongo; species Pongo pygmaeus. Next base: position 47,609,799 of record NC_072388.2, on the reverse strand, counting down.
GTTTTCAAAACACTACATCACATTATCATACAATAAAAATAACTACAAAAAGATTTTCAATAATATTTTACTTATGATAGTGATTCCCTATGGCAATCTTAAATCCACAATATAATTATTATAAGTAATAATCATAAGCATAAGTGTTTATAGCATAAAAATGTTAACAAAAATTGTTAGAGTCATTTTAAAGAACGTTTGCACTCTGCATGGTTCTGGCTCACTTTTTAAATGCAAAAGGGATTGACGACTTTGAAAGTGGTTAAATTTTAGATGCTTATCTACAGCAAACTTTAAAAACTTCTAAGTGAGATTATCCTATCAAGAAGGTGACTCTGCACACGTATACATTTCATTTAGGCCTACAGTGCTTGCTGTGTACTTTCATCAGAAAATATGTTTTAGAAAAACACAGTTCTGAATGCTGTATTTCAAGAGGCAAAATTCAGTATTTTAGGAGTTAAAAAGACCAGGTTTTGAACATTAAAGTTTACCGGGCTGTGATAATTTTTTTTATGTTTGGTGAAATTTAACCTTTAGCAGAATGATATAGCAGCTCTAAATTGTCTAAATTCCCTGACACACAGACTTACACTAAAATACCAATTTTTATCTCAATATTTTAAAAAGTTATTGAGGTAAATTAAACAAGTGCTTAAGGAAGCAAGCATATCTGGCACCAGCCATTCTACCTTACAATAATATTTCTGGAGATTTTTGACATTTAACAAGGGGTCTGCAGATGCCTGTGACACAGGACAATTTTTCTACCATAAACATTCTAAAAGATAAGATTATGATAACTTTTCTAAATGTGGCAATATTTTAGTTGCATCTTCAAATGTAAACACAGATTCATGGTCCCCCTGAAATATACATTGCTTTTTACAAATCCTATTGTATAATGTGCTTTGTGAAAAAAGGCAGTCATTTGTCCCCACTTCTGGGAAGCTTCTCTGTAGAAAATCAAAAGCAAATGTAGCTTTGTTTTAGGTGCCAAGATTTTCAAGATTGTTAAGAGGATTTACAGTTCTTAAAGCTTTGTTTTTTCCTTATTTTATACCTTGTATTTGAATGACTCCTATGGAGCCAAGTGCTGTTCTTAAACGTTTACAGGAATAAACTCCTTTAATTCTCCCTATAATCTTATGAGGTAGGCACTACAATTATCGTCCTTTTACAATTAGAGAAACTAAGGCACACCAGTGGAATAATCTGCCCAGTGTTACAAAGCTTATATGTGACAAGCCAGAGTTTGAACCCCTGCAGTCATCCTAGGCAATGTCACCTCCCCTAGAGGATGGGAAATTTTCTTCTGACTCTGTGATGTGTTGCTGAGATGATGATGACTACATATGATTTGAGGGGCCACTCCAGTCTGGCATGCCATTGCTTGTCCTACAGAGTTATTGAGCAGAGACTTGTCAGAGGACCTGGATTAATACAGGGGAACAAGGAAGGCTTCCTAGAATAATCTTATTGGAAGAAACTTGTTGGTAGAAGGCATTATACAAAATAGGACTAAACATGCAATGAATTTAGAGAGAAAAGACCAGTGAGGGAAAATAGGGAGGAAGCTGGTTGAGATTAAGAAAGCTGCCAGACAGCCCTGGGAGGCTGACCTTGAATAAGAGAGAGGGGAAGGAAGGAAGAAGGACTGGAGGAAAGTGTATGGGACTGTAGAGCAGTTCTAAGAAGAGTTTAGAAGGCCACTGGGGAGTCGTTAAGGCAAAGTCATCCTTTGGAGGAATCCTACATCTCCTGGGAACGAGTCTCATTTAATATTTCTGCCACACTCAGTCACTGGCTGGGAGCAACCCACACAGACTCTGATGTGAGAGCAACCCAGTCAGTGGCTGAGAGAAGTGGCCTTGGTGCAAACATGGTGGTGGATTTCACAGCACGGTAGCTGAGGAGGTTGCTCAATTATACTCCCTGCCCTCAGAATCTGAGAGGCTCATTCTCATGGCTGCCGTGTCCCCCAACACTCCCACTCCACCTCTAGAATAATTCCTAATCTGAGATTATGTAGCTCTCATCTGAACTCTTTCCCATGAATTACCTATATCATGGTATTAGCATCAGGTCTACCCTTGAAATCTGAGGAGCCTGGTGCAAGAATAGACAGTGGCCCACACATCTTATTCTTAGCTGACAAATGCACATTCATAATAACCTGGAAAGCCTGATTCAAATGTAGAATTCTCAGACATCCCAAGTTTTCAGGCAGAACTTGATGGCACAGGGAAAGAGCTGTCTTTATTCCTGTCCCACTCCTTCTGCCATCTCCAGCTATATGTCTCACCTGAAGGGGCCTCCTAGGCATGCATATGAACACTGCAGCCCACACATTCATGCCCATTCATAGCATCCTCTCTTCTGCTTGGGTCTAAGGGGTAGGCCCTGCTCATTACAACATGATGTACCTGATAATTTATTTAACTGTGTCCTTCACTAGATTGTAATGCCTATGAGGGCAGTGCTCAGACTCTTCACCTAAGAAACTGTGAGATAATAAATGTGTGTTGTTTTAAGCTGCTAAAAACAGCTGCTAAGTTTGTGGTAATATTTTTATGCAGCAATGGATTACTAATATAGGCAGAAACTGTATTAATTTGTTGATATAGCACTTAGTGTGCAAATATATATTTCCTAAAGAAATGAATGAATTCATCAATTGTTTATTTTGCATTCACTCGTATAAAGAGTTGTTTTAAGAGTGTGCAACACAAGCAAAGGCAAGAGGAAAAATCCTATTAAACCAAGAGGTACAGGAGATTAACCATGGAGCTACTGCTAGGAGCAGGTAGCAAAATATGGATGCTGCATTTTCCAGCAGTGTAAAAAGATTGAAGCTAATGAGGTGTTTGTTTGTAGAACATGAGTAAGTTTGAATGTCTCGCCTGCTATTGCATTCTTCCTATTAGCCAAGTGTGAGGTGGAGAAGAGAAAGAAAACAAATAAAAAATCAACTAGACAAAAGGCTCTAGTTCCAGTGAGTTAATGCTGAATGTCTTTAGTTTTAGAAACTAGGAAGAGTGAACCTCCTAATATACTCCTAATATACCCCTAATATATTGGCTTTGTATGGCTGATCCTTGGTATTTGTTCACCTGGAGCATCTTTGCTATTGATACTTGAGGAAAATGAGCAGCCCTAAAGCTAAAAGGCCTCAGCTTTGAAGTTAGGAGATTATACCCCTCAAGGGGTCAACATGCTGAATGAAAGAATTGCTGCATAATATATTTATTTAGATGATTAAGAATTTCCTAAAGATTGATCTGAGTGCCTTATATTTTTATCTTTGACTTTGTTCCTAATCTGAGACATTTTCAAGCAATTATAAGGAAATGCCATGGTTTTCATAGCTCAATTTGTGTACTGATCTCTCACAATTGAAGATGTTCTGTTGAAACCTTCGCAGTGGCAGCTGGGTCAAAAATCTGAACTCTGAATAACTGAAGTCAGTGTTCTCATGGGAAAGAGAAATGAAAATATACTTTTGTCAATGAAAGCAGAGAGAAAGAAAAACCCATTGCTTTCTAATGGCATGCTTGCTTTTTTGTAGATATCTGAAAATAACCTAGATATATAGAAAATGGGGCTTTGACTCCCATTTTAAGTTCAAACATGATGCTCGTGGTATCAATTTCAAGGCATTTATTGTGTCAATTTTATGAAGGAGAATGATACCAACTATGCCTTAAATGAGAGTAATGATCCACTTATTCAGAGGTGGGATTTCTGACAACCTCTACCCTTGGAAACTCAGCCCAAACTTAGAAGTAAGAAAAAAAAACAGCATCTTAGGCTGACATAGTGGTTACAAAGGCATGCACTTAACTTCTAGGGCCAGGACTTCTTATTGACTTTCCTTTAACACGCAATTTTAACAAGCTCGGTTATATGGTTATCTAGCTCATAACAGGCAAGAAACTCGAAACTAGAAAAGAGGCAGATCTGGAGGTAGCCTTCAAAATAGCAGTGATAGTTGACAGTCTGATGGGAAAGGCAGAAACAGTAAAATTAAAAGGCATTTGCTTACAACCCAGGCCAATAAGGAGCATACATTATTCAGAAAATGCACAATTCTGTTCAGCGTCCCCTCTTTAGGAAGTAAATAAGTCGTGTAGCAGTGTAATACTTTGATATTAAGCTGTATATTTTTCCAGTTCCTTCTAACTCTTCACTTCTCCTTATCATCGAAACAGCAGTGAAAGTTATCTCTATTGCTCGGCTATGCAGGGCTGAGATGATACAGAAAGAAAAGAGTAAATTCTAGGCTTTTGAGCTCTTGTGCATACTTTTGTATATCTATAGCAGAGATAAAAGTCTTAAAAGCTACAGCTTTCAATTGAAGGAGCCAGAAACTCAGGTCAGAAAATTAGATTTCATGAATTCCAGAAGCTTGCCTTTAAATAGTAAGGCCTGAGGCCTGGGAGATTCAGAGCATAGAATTTGGACCTTAACCCCTAGACTGGGAGGAATGCCTGATGAGATAAATGCCATTTCCCGGTCAGAGAGGGCAAAAGAATTAGAGGAGAATGTGACTGGAGCTTAGATACTGCCTGGGTCCTTGAGAAAGGCCCAGTGCCCCCTCCTACTTTGATAAGGGGTAGGGGGTAGTGATTAAAATCTTAGATCAATCTAGAGGGTCTGAAAGCAGCGCCTTTTGCTCCAGGGTATAATAAAGGAACACTGAGAGACTCTTAGATAAGCCATGTGTCCACTGGGACATGAGGACAGTCAGGAGCAATAGTTCAGTGGATCTCCCAGGTCATAAGTTCTTCAGGGTTCTCTAATATAGTGGGGGAATCCATTGAAAAGAGTTCTGTGCCCCTTCCCTTCAGAATCACTCCTCTGAAGTGGATGACATGAGCCTGCACACTCGACATACTTTTTCCAGTGAGGAGGCTGCGTGTATAGCCCTGGCTGACACGGGCAGGGGCCAGCAGCAATGAGGATGACATAAAGGGCAAGAGGATAAGTGAGGCGCTGCACATGTTAATTAGCTTGGTAGAATCTTTCTGCAACATGCACATGTATCAAAACATCACATTGTGCCCTATAACTAATTGCCATTATTATTTGTCAGTTAAAAATAAAAATTTAAAAAAGAAAAGGCGTTAAGTACAAATGGTGACACATGCCTCTCCCCTGCATGCTCGTCTTTCCCCGGAACTCGTCAGACATTTAGTGAGAAGGAAAGGAAGAATGTGAAGGGAGAGAGTTCTGAATGGACTAAGCAGTTACTCAGAAGAGATGGAACTTTGACTTGGAGAGACTAGGTTGCCTTTAATTGGCAAAGGTGAAGAACAATGGCTCATGTGCTAATGTAAATTTAGTTATAAAGAAATAAAGAGCATTGTAATTTTTGCACATCCAAGTATGTAGTCTAAAAATGTAAAAAGCATCTCATTTAAAATGGTTAAAATGAAAAAGGAAAGTTTGGGCATGTAAATGAAAAAGCTTCAGTTACAAGGGCTCACTTCTGTAGAACATCTCATCTCACAATGCCACTAACAGCAAAAAGGAAAACAAATCCTCCGTGTATGATATAATAACAACATTTGCCTTTTTATAGCAGCCCACTCCTCTTTTTTTAGTGGCAAAGCCCCAAATACATTGCCCTTAACGACTTTTTAGAGAACAGAAAGTCTTCCAGATGACGGAAGCCTGAAGCATGATGCTGTATGTGACGCGAGTAGTGAGAATACTGATTGTGTCCTAGAAAGGAGGCAAGTTGTCACCCATTTTCCCCCCCAAAGTTGCAAGGATATGCATCTCAGTTTATCGATTCCCAACGCATGCATATTCTAGCAAGGGAATGCATTTTCTTGGTTCCTCATAGTCCTCCCAGCCCTCTTCTGCTCAGCAGCCATTTTCATACATGATTAACACTCAGATAGCATTTTCCACATTAACCTTGTGATGTCTGATAGGGAGGACAGAGACAGATACTGCCTTGCTGAAATGTGTACACATAATCCATAATGAATAACTGCAGCTCCTTGGTGACCATGACGGGCCATCACAAGCAAAGTGAGGTCCAAGTTGAGAAAGGCGCTGAGTTCTAAAGAGCAATATTTCACGATTTGGCTAAGCATGCAATTTAAAACATCAGCAAAGATCTTCCCTGTGTGGCCCAGTACATGCCTCTGATTGCTGTACCCATTCTGATTTTATTCCTAAGGAGACTCAGCTATAGCTGTCCTTAATATCCCTTTCCCCTGGGGCATTGATTTAGGTTACACTGAAGGCTGTCTTCAGAGAATTCCCTTTTCCAGTTGTTCTCTGTTGCGGGATATTGATCCTGCTCAGGTATCTTTGTGACCTTTTATATTCTACATGTTCCAACAGAACAGTGGAGGCAGGAAGGTTTGGAACCAAGGTTCTATAGCAATATCTGTGGGGGGTTTCAAATGGATGTGTTATAGAGGCTTGCATTACTTCTGGTGTCTCCTGGGGTTGGAAGATTAATTAGCTTTGAAAAGCTAATCCTGAAGGGACACACATTTATTTTTATTTTCCTAAAACAGATACAAATAGGACTACAATTAATTTCTTGAATTGGTGTGACTTTTCCTCTATCCATGCATCAATATATAATGCCTCATGGGCAGTTGAATGTGCTTGTACTTTTACTAAATATTGCCAATGATATTTTCCCGTAGTAGGTTTTAAGGCTTATGAGTAAGTGATAGTATTGCCTTTGCTGCCATGTGTGTGCTTTCATGCATTTTGCACACTTACATGGAGACCTTCATGCATTACTGTCTATTGAGAGTTGAAGTCTTCCGTGAGGAAGGTGTTTTGCGGATGACAAATGTCTAATATAGCCCTGAGTTTCCCAGTTCTTTGCTATGTCCATAATGGATTCAAATATGAATCAGAGCAGGAATCAAGTATGCTGTTATGTTATTAGTATTAATATGTTTATGTAGCATTGTCTCATTTCAATATTTCAAGAATGGTCCAGTGCTAGTTCTAATCCATTGTTCACTACTAGTACCTTGTGTTACTTTATACAATGTCAAGTAAACTGTTTCTCATGAGCACTTGAATTTATGAATCACATTGGATTCTTGTGAAAATATAGACTGATATTTTAAGTCTTGGGGAAAGTCTGAGATTCTGCATTTCTAGCAAGTTCCCAGGTGATGCTGATGTTTCATGGACCACACTTTAGTAGTAAGGCTAAAGCAGGCATTGTGGTAAGAGAAGGACTGAGGAAACCATAAATGTTCCATCTGTTTACATGCAGTATTCTTGCCTTATCTGTAGTAGGGGTTTAGTCTTTATTCCTCTCAACCTCTCCCTATAAAGTTGCTATTATCTTTATTGCATGGTACTTTATTGCATACTACAGTATGTAATAGAAATAGCTCCAATTTCAGCCCTCATTAATGCCGTAGTAAGGTAATGGGGTCCACATAAACTCGTTAGATCTGTATACAAATCTTTGCCTAGGCAAAGTTGGCCTGCCTTGGGATATTTTTGCTCTAATTCTTTTCTTCAACTGATCTGCCCATTGATAATAAGGCTCCTAAAGTCTTTGCCTAGCTTAACAAACAATTGCAAGTAAAACTTTCAACTCCTCAAGAGCACAGGAGATAAAAGAATGAGCACATTCAGTTCATCAAGGACTTGTTGATTACCAACTTTATACCAAACTCCATAAGTACCAGGGCTGAAAAGATAAATGAAATATAAGAGATATGACCATATTTATATAACCCTTCAAATTCATATTGTTTATATTGATAAATGATGCATATATTTACCCAGCTCTTGATTAAAGTTACATCTGGCAATAATTTTTATGTGATATTCTATAGAACAACAACTGTAGGAGTAACATTCCTAAAAACAAATATTAGTCCTCAGCCTCATTAAGTGTGTTTCCTCTATTAATCACTCATGGACCACTGAATTTCAGGTTCAATAATTTAACTCAGTACATGAGTTAACCCAGATTTTTTCCACTTCGGGTAAAGTGAACCTGTTCCTTTTCTCTAAAACTAGGTTTAAATTTATTGATAATTATCTAGTGTATGTACATGTGTTTATGTATAGTTCGATATGCACATTTGGGGAATACCATAACACCACAGGCATACATGGAGTCAAATAAACCCAAAAATTAAGAAAATGAGGGAGAGAAAAAGTTGTACAAAGTTTGAAATTAACTCACTTGTTTTTTACAAATTAGTCCTTCATGATATATTTGGTAAACTTACCAATATTTTCTAATAATATCTACAGTGTTGACAGCTGCTTTGAAGAAATTGGTATAACTGATGTGTTCTTTTCAAAGAAGCCTTTCTAAATTGAATTCAATTTCAGTAGAATGTTCTTAATTACTTCCATAGGCAAATCCCTGCTAGATGCTTCTTTATAGAGGAGAAAACACAGATTCTCTGCTCCCAAAGTGCAAAATTCAGTGATAAAATTACTTTAAGGCAAAATGGAGCAAAGAAGAGGATTTAACAATATGTTATGGGATTCCACAGAGATGGATGTAGCCAGCACTGGGATTAGAATGGTTGATCTGGTAAATTGCATAGAATTCTAATGGGAAGTTTAGGTAAAGAAAGATAGGAAATGATGAGGTCTTGAATCAGGTTGGTGAGAGAGAAAATAGAGGTAAGAAAAGTGAAACAAATTCCTGAGGAAGAATCTACAAGTCTTAGGAATTTATTGAATGTGAGCAGGGAGAAGATATGATTCCAAGATTTCATGTAAGAATGCTTGGATGGATGTTGTTACAATTACAGAATAAAAAAAATATCAAGAGGAAGAACCAGTTAATTGAAGAGTGTAGAAAGATAATTTAAGGTAGAATTTAAGTTTTTTGGGGGATTGAGCAGAGAAGAGTAGAACGTAGCAGGTGTCAAGCAGGTAGACTTTACAGTTCTTGAGGGCAGTACCTCCAGTGCCACAAATGTAGATTTGGGTGTCTGAATTTCAGGTAGAGTTGAAGCTGTTGTAGTGTGTGAAATCCTTATGGGAAAGTACAAGATGATTCTGAGCAAATACTTAAAGGCAAGCTATTAAAGGAGAGGAATTTTTTTTCAGAAGATAAAAATTATTTTCAAGAAGAAAGGGATAGGAAGTGTCAAATTTCAGGATATGAATACATTTTGCTTAGTATGCTGATAGTATCATTGGAGTTGTCTCAGGCTCTTCCTGCTGCTATAAAAAGTATCATAGACTGGGTAACTTATAAATAATAGAAGATTATTTCTCATAGTTGTAGAGGCTGGGAAGTCCAAGATCAAGGTGCTGGTGGATTCGGTATCTGGTGAGAGCTCACTGCCTGCTTCCTATATGGTGCCTGTGGCTGTGCCCTCACATGGCAGAAGAGACTCGAGAGAAAGGCAGCTCCCTGAAGCCTGTTTCATAAGGGAATTAATCACTTCCCAAAAGACCCCACCTTTTGGTACCAACCCAATGGGGATCAAGTTTCAACATGAATTTTGGAGAGATACAAACATTCAAACCATAACAATCCACCTCTGGCTCCCCCAAAATGTATGTTTTTCTCATATACAGAATGCATTCATTCCATCTCAATAGCCCCAAAAGCCCTAACTTGTTCCATCATCAACTTTAATATCTAAGTCTGAAATCTTATCTAAGTATTATCTAAATCCAAAATCCAATGGTGGGACAGGCATAGGTAGGTATTCCATTACAAAAGAAAGAATAAACAAGAATAAAGGGATAATACATCCCACTTAAGTCCAAAATCTGACAAGGTAAGCAACATTAAATATTGAGCGTTGAGAATAATTTTTGACTCTATGACCCAACTTCAAAACACATTGGGATGAGGATTGAGCCTTCAAAGCCCCAGGGGAAGCTGCCCCCATGGCTTTGCTGGGTGCAGCCCATATAGCAGTTCTTATGCACTGGAGTTGCATGCCTGCAGCTCTTCTAGGTCTTGGGGGCTACCCTGCCCCTGTTGCCCCACTAGGCATTGCTCTAGTAGGGGCTCTATGTGGTGGTCCTGACCCCACAGCTTTGCTAGGCATTGCCCTGGTGGAGACTTTTCACTGTAGCCCTGTCTCTGTGGCAATTCTCTTCTGGACCTTGAGACACTCTTGGGCATCCTTTGAAATCAAGGCGGATGTCGCCATGCCCCCATGCTCTTTCACCCTGTGTGCCTGCAGAGATAGCACCACGTGGACGCTGCCATGGTTTACTGCTTGTGCTCTCTGGAGGGGCGACCTGAGTTACATCTGGGCCCACTTGGTCCACACCTAGAGAAGCCTTGGAGTGCTCTGCTAGAATACAGAGTAGGCACTTGAGATGGCATAGGTCAGTAAGTGCTAAGGTCACACAGGGGCCTAAGGCCCCTCTTTTGACATAGTTCTGTCTCCCAGGCCTTGATACTCTGAGCCTCTGATGAAAGGGACAGGCACCAATAATCTCTGAAATGCCTTTGGGATCATTCTTCTGTTGTCTTGATGAATAGCATTTGGCTTCCCTTTAGCCATATTAATCACCTTATCAAACTTTTGCTTGGCCATATACTTGGTGTTCTCTCCTGAATACGACTTTTCATTCTTTACAGCCTAGCCTGCTTCTTTTTTTCCCTTTCTGGGCTTCAATCTCTAATACTGGAGTTTGAAGCCTCTAACTCTGGAAGTGATAGGTGCTTTCCTTTTGATTATAAATTCCATATTTATTTTGATTCTCTCTTCTCACATTTTGCTATTAAGCAGTCAGGAGAAGCCATGCCACACCCTCAACACTTTGCTTAGATTTTTTTTTTTTTCACCAATCATTCATAAATTCTGCCTTCTACAAAGCACTCAGGATATGGTCTGCCTCTCGCTCCTTTTCCCACTTCCACACACAACAGTGATAATCCAAGTATTCTTTAGGCCCTGCTGCTGCCCATAAGAGACTTTCCTGCTTTGAATATGGTGCAGTATTCCCATCTTAATCATGTATAAGTGTACAGTACAGTAGTTTTAACTATATGCACAATAATGTACAAAAATCTCTAGATCATCTTGCATAACTGATACTCTATACCCATTGAAAAATTCCTCTTTCTCCCTCCTCCAAGCCCCTGGGAACCAGCATTCTACTTTGTGTTTCTGAAAATTTGACTATTTTAGATACCTCACATAAGTGCAATTATACAGTATTTGTCTTTTTATGACTGGCTTACTTCACTTAGCATAATGTCCTCAGGTTTACTCATATTATGGCTTATAACATAATTTCCTTTTTTAGGGCTGAATAATATTTCATTGTATGGATATACTATATTTATCCATTTATTCATCTACTTCATGGCTATTGTGAATAATGCTACAAATCTGTACATGGATGTAAAAATATATCTTTGAGATCCCGTTTTCAATTCTTTTGAATATATACCCAGAAGTAGGATTGCGGAATTGATTATATGACAATTCTATTTTTAATTTTTCAAGAAACCTTTAAACCATATGTTCCAACATGGAAATGCAAACTGGTATGGCTGCTATGAAAAATTTATCTTTACCTTAATCAATACTTATTATTTTCTATTGTGTTTTTATAAAGATTTTACTGGGGGGAGGAGCCAAGATGGCCAAATAGGAACAGCTCCAGTCTACAGCTCCCAGTGTGAGCGACGCAGAAAACGGGTGATTTCTGCATTTCCATCTCAGGTACCGGGTTCATCTCACTAGGGAGTGCCAGACAGTGGGCGCAGGTCAGTGGGTGCGCGCACCCTGCGTGAGCCGAAGAAGGGTGAGGCATTGCCTCACTTGGGAAGTGCAAGGGGTCAGGGAGTTCCCTTTCCTAGTCAAAGAAAGGGGTGACAGACGGCACCTGGAAAATTGGGTCACTCCCACTCGAATACTGCGCATTTCCCACAGGCTTAAAAAATGGTGCACCAGGAGATTACATCTCGCACCTGGCTCAGAGGGTCCTACGCACACGGAGTCTCACTGATCGCTAGCACAGCAGTCTGAGATCAAACTGCAAGGCGGCACCCAGGCTAGGGGAGGGGCGCCCGCCATTGCCTAGGCTTGCTTAGGTAAACAAAGCAGCTGGGAAGCTCGAACTGGGTGGAGCCCACCACAGCTCAAGGAAGCCTGCCTGCCTCTGTAGGCTCCACCTCTGGGGGCAGGGCACAGACAAACAAAAAGACAGCAGTAACCTCTGCAGACTTAAATGTCCCTGTCTGACAGCTTTGAAGAGAGCAGTGGTTCTCCCAGCACACAGCTGGAGATCTGAGAACGGCAGACTGCCTCCTCAAGTGGGTCCCTGACCCCTGACCCCCGAGCAGCCTAACTGGGAGGCACCCTCCAGCAGGGGCAGACTGACACCTCACACGGCCGGCCAGGTACTCCAACAGACCTGCAGCTGAGGGTCCTGTCTGTTAGAAGGAAAACTAACAGAAAGGACATCCACACCAAAAACCCATCTGTACATCACCATCATCAAAGACCAAAAGAAGATAAAATCACAAAGATGGGGAAAAAACAGAGCAGAAAAACTGGAAACTCTAAAAAGCAGAGTACCTCTCCTCCTCCAAAGGCACGCAGTTCCTCACCAGCAACGGAGCAAAGTTGGACGGAGAATGACTTTGACGAGCTGAGAGAAGAAGGCTTCAGACGATCAAATTACTCCGAGCTATGGGACGATATTCAAACCAAAGGCAAAGAAGTTGAAAACTTTGAAAAAAATTTAGAAGAATGTATAACTAGAATAACCAATACAGAGAAGTGCTTAAAGGAGCTGATGGAGCTGAAAACCAAGGCTTGAGAACTACGTGAAGAATGCAGAAGCCTCAGGAGCCAATGCAATCAAATGGAAGAAGGAGTATCAGCCCTGGAAGATGAAATGAATGAAATGAAGCGAGAAGGGAAGTTTAGGGAAAAAAGAATAAAAAGAAATGAGCAAAGCAAAGCCTCCAAGAAATATGGGACTATGTGAAAAGACCAAATCAACGTCTGATTGGTGTAACTGAAAGTGACGGGGAGAATGGAACCAAGTTGGAAAACACTCTGCAGGATATTATCCAGGAGAACATCCCCAATCTAGCAAGACAGGCCAACATTCAGATTCAGGAAATACAGAGAATGCCACAAAGATACTCCTCGAGAAGAGCAACTCCAAGACACATAATTGTCAGATTCACCAAAGTTGAAATGAAGGAAAAAATGTTAAGGGCAGCCAGAGAGAAAGGTCGGGTTACCATCAAAGGGAAGCCCATCAGACTAACAGCGGATCTCTCGGCAGAAACTCTACAAGCCAGAAGAGAGTGGGGGCCAATATTCAACATTCTTAAAGAAAAGAATTTTCAACCCAGAATTTCATATCCAGCCAAACTAAGCTTCATAAGTGAAGGAGAAATAAAACACTTTACAGACAAGCAAACACTGAGAGATTTTGTCACCACCAGGCCTGCTGTAAAAGAGCTCCTGAAGGAAGCACTAAACATGGAAAGGCACAACCGGTACCAGCCGCTGCAAAATCATGCCAAAATGTAAAGACCATTGAGACTAGGAAGAGACTGCATCAACTAACAAGCAAAATAACCAGCTAACATCATAATGACAGGATCAAATTAACACATAACAATATTAACTTTAAATGTAAATGGACTAAATGCTCCAATTAAAAGACACAGACTGGCAAATTGGATAAAGAGTCAAGACCCATCAGTGTGCTGTATTCAGGAAACCCATCTCACGTGCAGAGACACACATAGGCTCAAAATAATAGGATGGATGAAGATCTACCAAGCAAATGGAAAACAAAAAAAGGCAGGGGTTGCAATCCTAGTCTCTGATAAAACAGACTTTAAATCAACAAAGATCAAAAGAGACAAAGAAGGCCATTACATAATGGTAAAGGGATCAATTCAACAAGAAGAGCTAACTATCCTAAATATATATGCAACCAACACAGGAGCACCCAGATTCATAAAGCAAGTCCTGAGTGACCTACAAAGAGACTTAGACTCCCACACAATAATAATGGGAGACTTTAACACCCTACTGTCAACATTAGACAGATCAACAAGACAGAAAGTCAACAAGGATACCCAGGAATTGAACTCAGCTCTGCACCAAGTGGACCTAATAGACATCTACAGAACTCTCCACCCCAAATCAACAGAATATACATTTTTTTCAGCACCACACCACACCTATTCCAAAATTGACCACATACTTGGAAGTAAAGCTCTCCTCAGTAAATGTAAAAGAACAGAAATTATAACAAACTATCTCTCAGATCACAGTGCAATCAAGCTAGAACTCAGGATTAAGAATCTCACTCAAAACCGCTCAACTACATGGAAACTGAACAACCTGCTCCTGAATGACTACTGGGTACATAACGAAATGAAGGCAGAGATAAAGATGTTCTTTGAAACCAACGAGAACAAAGACACAACATACCAGAATCTCTGGGATGCATTCAAAGCAGTATGTGGAGGGAAATTTATAGCACTAAATGCCCACAAGAGAAAGCAGGAAAGATCCAAAATTGACACCCTAACATCACAATTAAAAGAACTAGAAAAGCAAGAGCAAACACATTCAAAAGCTAGCAGAAGGCAAGAAATAACTAAAATCAAGGCAGAACTGAAGGAAATAGAGACACAAAAAACCCTTCAAAAAATTAATGAATCCAGGAGCTGGTTTTTTGAAAGGATCAACAAAATTGATAGACCGCTAGCAAGATTAATGAAGAAAAAAAGAGAGAAGAATCAAATAGATGCAATAAAAAATGATAAAGGGGATATCACCACCGATCCCACAGAGTACAAACTACCATCAGAGAATACTACAAACACCTCTACACAAATAAACTAGAAAATCTAGAAGAAATGGATAAATTCCTCGACACATACACTCTCCCAAGACTAAACCAGGAAGAAGTTGAATCTCTGAATAGACTAATAACAGGTTCTGAAATTGTGGCAATAATCAATAGCTTACCAACCAAAAAGAGTCCAGGACCAGATGGATTCACAGCCGAATTCTACCAGAGGTACAAGGAGGAACTGGTACCATTCCTTCTGAAACTATTCCAATCAATAGAAAAAGAGGGAATCCTCCCTAACTCATTTTATGAGGCCAGCATCATCCTGATACCAAAGGTGGGCAGAGACACAACCAAAAAAGAGAATTTTAGACCAATATCCTTGATGAACATTGATGCAAAAATCCTCAATAAAATACTGGCAAAGCGAATCCAGCAGCACATCTAAAAGCTTATCCACCATGATCAAGTGGGCTTCATCCCTGGGATGCAAGGCTGGTTCAATATACGCAAATCAATAAATGTAATCCAGCATATAAACACAACCAAAGACCAAAACCACATGATTATCTCAATAGATGCAGAAAAGGCCTTTGACAAAATTCAACAACGCTTCATGCTAAAAACTCTCAATACATTAGGTATTGATGGATGTATCTCAAAATAATAAGAGCTATCTATGACAAACCCACAGCCAATATCATACTGAATGGGCAAAAACTGGAAGCATTCCCTTTGAAAACTGGCACAAGACAGGGATGCCCTCTCTCACCACTCCTATTCAACATAGTGTTGGAAGTTCTGGCCAGGGCAATGAGGCAGGAGAAGGAAATAAAGGGTATTCAATTAGGAAAAGAGGAAGTCAAATTGTCCCTGTTTGCAGATGACATGATTGTATATCTAGAAAACTCCATTGTCTCAGCCCAAAATCTCCTTAAGCTGATAAGCAACTTCAGCAAAGTCTCAGGATACAAAATCAATGTACAAAAATCACAAGCATTCTTATACACCAATAACAGACAAACAGAGAGCCAAATCATGAGTGAACTCCCATTCACAATTGCTTCAAAGAGAATAAAATACCTAGGAATCCAACTTATAAGGGACGTGAAGGACCTCTTCAAGGAGAGCTACAAACCACTGCTCAAGGAAATAAAAGAGGATAGAAACAAATGGAAGAACATTCCATGCTCATGGGTAGGAAGAATCAATATCATGAAAATGGCCATACTGCCCAAGGTAATTTATAGATTCAATGCCATCCCCATCAAGCTACCAATGACTTTCTTCACAGAATTGGAAAAAACTACTTTAGAGTTCATATGGAACTAAAAAAGAGCCTGCATCACCAAGTCAATCCTAAGCCAAAAGAACAAAGCTGGAGGCATCATGCTACCTGACTTCAAACTATACTACAAGGCTACAGTAACCAAAACAGCATGGTACTGGTACCAAAACAGAGATATAGATCAATGGAACCGAACAGAGCCCTCAGCAATAACGCTGCATATCTACAACTATCTGATCTTTCACAAACCTGAGAAAAACAAGCAATGGGGAAACGATTCCCTATTTAATAAATGGTGCTGGGAAAACTGGCTACCTGTATGTAGAAAGCTGAAACTGGATCCCTTCCTTACACCTTATACAAAAATCAATTCAAGATGGATTAAAGACTTAAACGTTAGACCTAAAACCGTAAAAACCCTAGAAGAAAACCTAGGCATTACCATTCAGGACATAGGCATGGGCAAGGACTTCATGTCTAAAACACCAGAAGCAATAGCAACAAAAGCCAAAATTTACAAATGGGATCTCATTAAACTAAAGAGCTTCTGCACAGCAAAAGAAACTACCATCAGAGTGAACCGGCAACCTACAAAATGGGAGAAAATTTTCGCAACCTACTCACCTGACAAAGGGCTAATATCCAGAATCTACAATGAACTCAAACAAATTTACAAGAAAAAAACAAACAACCCCATCAAGAAGTGGGTGAAGGACATGAAAGACACTTCTCAAAAGAAGACATATATACAGCCAAAAAACACATGAAAAAATGCTCACCATCACTGGCTATCAGAGAAATGCAAATCAAAACCACAATGAGATACCATCTCACACCAGTTAGAATGGCAATCATTAAAAAGTCAGGAAACAACAGGTGCTGGAGAGGATGTGGAGAAATAGGAACACTTTTACACTGTTGGTGGGACTGTAAACTAGTTCAACCCTTGTGGAAGTCAGTGTGGCGATTCCTCAGGGATCTAGAACTAGAAATTCCATTTGACCCCGCCATCCCATTACTGGGTATATACCCAAAGGACTAGAAATCATGCTGCTATAAAGACACATGCACACGTATGTTTATTGCGGCACTATTCACAATAGCAAAGACTTGGAACCAACCCAAATGTCCAACAATGATAGACTGGATTAAGAAAATGTGGCGCATATACACCATGGAATACTATGCAGCCATAAAAAATGATGAGTTCATGTCCTTTGTAGGGACATGGATGAAATTGGAAATCATAATTCTCAGTAAACTACCGCAAGAACAAAAAACCAAACACAGCATATTCTCACTCATAGGTGGGAATTGAACAATGAGAACACATGGACACAGGAAGGGGAACATCACACTCTGGGGACTGTTGTGGGGTAGGGGGTGGGGGGAGGGATAGCACTGGGAGATATACCTAATGCTAGATGACGAGTTAGTGGGTGCAGCACACCAGCGTGGCACATGTATACATATGTAACTAACCTGCACATTGCGCACATGTACCCTAAAACCTAAAGTATAATAATAATAAATAAATAAATAAAAGGAAAGAAAAAGAAAAGATTTTGTTGTGGCCATCCTAATTGATGTGGCAGCATTTTTTACTGTGGTTTGGATTTGCATTTTCCTGTTGATTAGTAATGTGCATCATCTTTTTTTTCATATGCTTGTTGGTCATTTGTATAGCTTCTTTGGGGAAATATCTGTTAAGTTTTTTTGGTCTATTTTAAAATTGGGTTATTTATTTTATTCTTTAGTTATAGGAGTTTTGCATATATTCTGGATAGTAACTCCTTATCAGATATATTATTTATAAATGTGTTCTTCTAGTCCACAGTTTGCCTTTACACTCTATTAATCATTTCCTTAGCTGAGCCGAAGTATTTCAATTTGATCTAACCCCATTTGGCTATTCTTTTGTTGTCTATTGCTTTCTTCCTTCTTATAAGATGGGACAGTGATATTTCCGACTCTAAGATGATATTTGAACATTGACCAAGAAAGACATGTTACTGATGTTAAACTTCCTAGGTCCATAATCCTGTTATTTTCTCAACATTTTGGCATTATATGGTTAATTTTCCTTTATGAGAGTTAGTTTATCAGGAGTAAATTCTTCTTTAAGATACTTAGGTTAGTAGGTTTTTCTTCTGCTTATTTGTCAAGATGGGATAGCTGGCTGTGATGGCAGGTGCCTATAGTCCCAGCTACTCAGGATGCTGAGGCAGGAGAATCGCTTGAGCCCCAGAGTTCAAGACTGCAGTGAGCCATGATCATGCCACTGCAGTCCAGCCTAGGTGACTGAGCAAAACTCTGTCTAGAAAAAAAAAATAAAGATGAGACATATTTCTGCTGAGGGTATGATTGTCAGATAAGGATTGGGTCAGAAGATTGTAAGTACTCTTTCTTTCAACTATAACACATTTCGTTACTTTCTATATACAGCAGCAAAATTCAGTCAGGGGAGGAACCATTTCCAAAGTCAATTAATGGGGAAAGGCAAATAGTCCAGAAACCACAGAGGAGTTGCCTGTTGTCCCTCTATTGACTGGAGCTGGAAACAGAGCTGCTTAATGCAGTTTAAGAAGTTGTCATTGCAGGCAGGGTTTTGCTCAGTTTACTAAATGTATTGACTGTAGGATATAAATAAATCCCTTGCAAACAGATTTAAATGCTTTGCAATTACAAAAACAGCCATCCATTTTCCCTCTAATCTCAGAAGAGAGGGAGCTATAGCTGGTGCTGCTGTTTGCCTCAAGGAAAGAAGCACACACAGCAACACCTCTGGCTCCCCCTGTATCACTTCTGTTTACAACAGCACCCCTTCCATTCACAACTCGATTGATATGAATAGCAAGGACTATTGTCTCCTCTCAGTCACTGTTTACCAATAAGAATAATTAAAAGTTCTGAAGATAAGACAGAACCCTCTAATTATTGTTTCCCATGATCAAAGCAGGTCCAACATCTTGGTTTCCCATCCTGTTGTATGACAAGTATACAGCAAGATGTCTATATAAGCAGGTCATACTCAAGCATGAGTAAGAGGGATTGGTTTAGGCTTGGATGTCCTGGCTAAAGCAATGCCATTGTCAGGGTCAAATGTAAATCAAGATCAGGGACTACACTTTTTGTTTTAATTGGCTGCTGAAAAAATTGTTCAAATATCTTTTGACACTCTTTTAGAAAGTATATCTTTAATTGGGACCAGCCCTTCCACATCTAAAGCTTTGTCATTCTTGCCTGAGTCACAAAGATCTTATTGCTTCCATAAATTTTCCTTCTACTGCCCATGCCATCTGGCTGTTATCATCTTTTCCATGTTGGTTGGCAAACTAAAGATATGAGTGTTATTAAACTTCCACTATCTGCAGGGTGGTAGATAGTAAGTTCAGAGAAGGTTTGAATTATTTAGGTTAGTATATCATCCTTGAGCACAGTCACTCTAAAATGTCCCTATCCAATAAGAAGAGTAAATAATGATTTTATGAGAAAAACTACCTGGAAATTTGAAGACACCACATAAAGAAAAAGAGATTACGATTTTTCATTCCAGTGTTAGAGCATATTAGATTGGCTGTTGAGTTATGAAAGAAAATTAATATTTTACCAGAAACAAAAGGAAATGTGATAAAGAAAATATAACTTGAGGAAATATTTAGTACCTGTTATAAAATCACTTTTCTGATGATGAAAACACTTTTTGAAGAACAAATGAAAGAAAATGAGCCCTGCAGTAAAGTAAGAACGTAGACAAATCTGCATTGAAACTCTATTAATAAGATGAAGTGTGGTCTGGGTGTCATATAGCTGCCAACAGTGCAATTTTTCTTAGCTCTCAGAATGCTGCTTGAATGCTTGTTAAACCAAACAACCTCTAAATGAAAGTTTGTGGGACTGACAGTGAATGGAAAATAACCCCTTGAGGTGATACAATTCATAGCCCTTAATCGAAGACATTGGCCACTTGATTTATAACTTAACCCCCACTTTTTATTGCACTTAGAATAAATGTACTTTAGATATTGTTTTTTTAACTTTTATTTCTAAATAAAAAGTTAGATTGTTTTGTAGGGACATGAATGAAGCTGGAAACCATCATTCTCAGCAAACTATCGCAAGGACAAAAAACCAAACACTGCATGTTCTCACTCATAGGTGAGAATTGAACAATGAGAACACATGGACACAGGAAGGGGAACATCACACACCGGGGCCTGTTGTGGGGTGGGGGGAGGGGGGAGGGATAGCGTTAGGAGATATACCTAATGTAAATGACGAGTTAATGGGTGCAGCACACCAACATGGCACATGTATACACATGTAACAAACCTGCACGTTGTGCACCTGTACCCTAAAACTTAAAGTATAATAAAACAAAAAGTTAGATTGTTTTGTTTTTCTAACTTTTAACTTGGAAATTGTTATAGATTCACAGGAGGTTGCAAATAAATATATAGGGAAGACCCATGCATCCTACCCAAGCTTCCACAAATGTTAACATCTTGCATAATTGTAGCCCAATAACAAAATCAGGAAACTCACATTGGTACAATCTGTGGAGCTTTTTCAGATTTCTTCAGTTGTGTATTCATGGAGGCCTTCACACTTAGGAAAATTATTATAATTCTTTAGATGGCCTGGATCTAGAACTTTGAAGCCTCAAAATCAAATTACCTAAAATGGTAAAAAGCATAATTCGATATTTGTTGTCCTGAAAGAAAGGGTACATGTAGCGATGTCATCACTTCAAGTGGTCTAACTCCTGCCAAATCATTACTCAGAATGGACTGCCAGTAAGGCTTTCCTGGTTTGACACAGAGTGGCAGCCAAAATTGTATCCTTTTGTTCATTAGACTAAGTTTATTTCAATTAAGAAGGAAAAAGGACAAGCAGTCTTTGATAGCTTCCATGGAAAGGTTTACATTAGATAGCATTAGTCACCCAGTGAAACTATTTTGGTTTTCATTTTTAAAAATGTTCTCAAGTTATTTTGCTGAATGGTATGATGTTATCTATTTTTATTTGCTTATAATTTGGGTTGGCTGTTTGTGTTCTGACTGGAGGCTTGAGGTGACCTTGCACATGCTGTGTTTGTTCTCTCCATTCCTATTAACTTCATCAAGTGTGTTCAGCCTGGCACACAGTAGGAGAGCCATAAATATTGTTGGAGAGTGAATCATTCTTTTGTCTTCTCTATTGGCACCACATGCCTAATTTTCCTTTTTTTCCCCCTAAGTTAGCAGCAGCTGTTAAAGTTTTCTTGCTCCCACCTTCAAGTACTGCAGGGCTAAGACACAGAAGTGACTCCTTTAGGAGAACAAATGAAAGACAACAAATCTCTTCTTAATTCTTGCGCATACCAACAGCTTATTACTACAAATTTTTTTTTTTTTTTTTTTTTTTTTTTTTTTTTTTTTTTTTTTGCTGTTCACTTGTTAACTTAGCTGAAAGGCCTCCTTTTGGTTTTTCACTGATTCATTAATTCCTTCCAACTCTGATGCTAAATTTCTATGAGACCTTGGATAAATCAGTTTACCCTGTTAGTGTTATTTTCTTATCTAAAAAGGGAGATTAGATAAAATTCTTTCAACTTTACATTCTATAATTTGATGGTTACCTTGTTAATTATAACTCCTAAGAACAAAGATAAGTTCTAAAAATTTTATCACTAATTTAAAATTGTCTTTATTCCATGATTACTATATTTTAAAGTAAATTTGAATAAATTCACACACATCAAGGTAATATATACTTATTGTAAAAAACTTAAATACAAATTTTTAAATGCAGAAAATGAAGTTCTCCACTTCTTTCTTTATGTCCTCATCCCATCCTATTGTTATACCTTCTAGAAATGAGCATAAAATAACAATATTAGGTAATTTTATATCATTTATCTAGCAATATATGCATATACACAACATATAACATGTAGTCCTATTTATTTACATAAACGGAGTGATACATTATATACTTTTTGGGTAGTTTTGCTTTTTTCAGTAAATAACAAATATTAAGAGTTTTTCCATGCCAATACTCTTTTTATCATTGGTATTGTATTCCATTGTATGGTTATTCAACAATTTATTTAATCAGTTTTCTAATGGTGCATATCTAGGTTGTTTCTAGTCTTTTATCCAACATAAGCCATGTGCTTTATAATTTTCAAATGTATATATTGTATGAGCCTAGTAGTTTTAGTGTTAATATTGCTGAAGTTAGAGATTAAAATATTGCTCCTTAAGTAAGAGAAGATTACTTCCTTCAACTCTCTCTGTCCCTCCAGTTAATGTTTTCATTCCTCTCCCTAATTCTACCTTCATACTCATTTTAAATTACATCTTCTGGCTCTTTTATTCTCCCTTTCTTTCTAATATCACCTGCTGCTACTCATTTAGAGTGAGTAAGAGCCAGGCATCCCTAAATTCCTAAAGGCTTCATATAGTAACATAACAGAAAGTTGTATTATTTAGTTTATTCAGGTTTATTTGTAGTTATTAATGCTTATATTTCTCTTATGAAGGCCCCTCAACACTTGTAAAAGTAAGACTGTAACTTGAATTTCCTTTGTTGTTTCCTCCCTAAGCAAGAATTCTTAGTAATAATGGTCTTAAAAAAATACAGAATAAGGTAAGGTAAACCAAGAAAAGTCTGACAGTTGAATAAGCAACAGAATATAATCCTACCTGTTGCTCTCATCTTAATAATTTTTAGGTTTAAGCTATTGTTAAAAAAGAATCTACTGGAGGCTGAAAACAGAAAATAAAAGGAGCGCAACTGTTGGTGAAGTGTTTTTGGAGATTAGGTTCACATTGTTACATTTATTTTATAAGTCATCCCATTACTTCTCCATTTTCCCCCTTTCTAAAAATTTTTGGGAGGAAATATAATATGATGGTTAGGAGCAAAAACTGATGTAGTAGGCAAGTAAACTGACTATTGTAAGGTTCATTTTCTTTATCTGTGAATGGAGATAATATAGTTTTCCTCTATATTTCTTAGGATTAAATTTAAAATGCTTAACACAGTGACTGAAATATTGTCAGTGCTAAAAGAAACACTTTAAGTGATAAATAATTAAATAAATATTCAGGAATAAATGAGACATATACATTGCTATTAAGAAGTTTAAAAGCTAATAGAGAGAATACCTACCTCTATATTAATATATCCATCATCTATGTACCTTGTTCTAGAAAGAATTTAAAATCATTAGAAATATAAATGAAGTTCTATTAAAGACAAAGGAAAGAGTAATAATTTTGCCTAGGGAGAAAAGGAATAGAGTGAGCTAAACGAAAGAAGAGAATTTGCATCAGACTTTGAAAGATAATTTGATTGATTGATAGAGAAATATAATGGCAAGAAAAATCATTCTGGATACACAAGAACAAGGCCATGGAGGGTGAAAATACATGGCGTTATTGGAAAGATGGAAATACTTCAGTGAGAATGACAAATGGTGCTGGAAAGTGGGTTATAAAGTGAATAGTGGTGAGAAAATTAAGGTATTGAGTATGGAAAAGAAATTTGGTGGTAAAAGAAAGGTAAAATTACAAGAAAGTTTTATTAATATTTGGGAAGACATTAGCATCCTTGTAGATTGAGAGCATAAACTCAAAATAGAGGTAGAGGTTGAGTGAAAAGGTGTAAAAAGTGAAGTGGCATCTAGAGAATGTAGGAGAGTATAAAACTAAGAAACATGGGAAAAAGAGTTGGCCCCGGAAAAAGGAGGGGCTTTTCTCTTTCTGAGTTGCTAAGCAAGAAAGTAATTAAAAGCGGAGTTAAATTTAGAGGTGGAGGTGAGGAAAATTGGGAATTGGCGAGTGCTATAGTTTGAATGTGTCCCCCAGTGTTCATGTTTGGGAAATTTAATACCCAGTGTAACAGGGTTGGGGGGTTGAGCCCAAGGAGGTGTTTAGGTCATAAGGGCTTCATCCTCATGAATAAGGATGATTATAAAAGGGCTTGAGCCTCCGAGTGTCTCTCTTGCCCTCTCTCCAGCATCTCTCACCATGTGATGCCTCCTGCCATGTTATGATACAGTGAGAGGGCCTTCACTAGAGGCAGCTCCTCCATCTGGGACTTCCCAGCCTCCAGAACCTTGAACCAAATAAACTTCTGTGGTTTATGAATTATCAAGTCTGTAATATTTTGTTATCAACAACACAAAACAGACTAAGACAGCATAAAAATACTTTTTATTGTTTTGATGTACTATAAAGTGAAGGCTGTGGGTGTTCCTTTGAGGGCTTCAGGTGATGAAGAGTTTAAAAATCTATTTGGGAAGTTAACCCCAAATGAGTGAATAGATTAAAACAGCAATGACAATTGACTTGAGGTTATAAATCTCTTGCAGGTAAAGGTCATTTCTTAATCTTATAGATAATCTCCAGTTAGGTTTGACATTTTTTATAAATGCTACTCTTTAAGGAAATCATTCTTTTAACAAATGCTTGTTCAGTACTTACTATATGCTAGGCACTAAAACAATAATTGCTAATATTTATTGTGTGTTTATACAAAGCACTTTATATCTTTATTTAATCCTCCTAAAAACCTTTGAGGTAAGTACATTTTCTTTTCATATTTCATATAGATGTCATTGAAGTCAGAGAAGTCAAGGTCAGAAAGGCTCTGAATTAGCAAAGTAGAATTTGAACCCAGGCAGTCCAGCTTCAGAACCTATGCTCTTAGCTTTGTGCTGTACTCACTTGCCCAATGAACAGTGAACAAAACTGATTCCCCCTGTCTTTTGGAGCTTATGATATGGAGCAAAAAAACATGGAAAATATGTTCATGAGTAAAATAATTACAAATTGTGACAAATACTCAGAAGGAAATGATGGGAGGGGTAAGCTAGAGATAGTGGGCCAGAATGGGAGGGAGGCAAAGGCAGAGAATCAGCTTTTGAGAGGGTTGTCAAGGAAGCCTCTTCAAAGAGGGTTAATTTAAGGTGAAACCTGTGGGTTGAGCCAGCCAAGAGAAAAGATGGGGTCAAAATATGCTAGGAAGAGGAAAGAGAGTATCTGGAGGATTTAGGGCAGGGAAGAGCTTGATGTTTTTGAAGACTTGAAAGAAGACTGGAGCATATAGAGAGAAGAAATGAGAAGCATGAGATGAAGATGGAGAGATAGGTAGATATCATATCAATTGAAGCTTGAGGGCTATGGTAAGGAGTTAATATTCTATGTTGAGAAACAGTTGAAATTTAATTGGGAAATGACACAATTTGATTTACATTTCAAGTCCGTGTCTCTGGCTGATTTATGAAGAGAATAGATAGGAATGCTTTCAAGTAGCATCTGGAAGATTGGCAGGGAGCTACCATTGAGGACCAGGAGAAGAGTGATGGTAATCTTGGCTAGAGTAATGGCCAAGGAGATTGCAAGAAGTGAAATGATTTCATATACATTGTGAAGGAAGAATCAGTCAGTCTTACAGAGAAAGGGAGGAGGAAAAGATAGATCTCAGGATGACTTCTAGAGTTTTGGCCTGAGCAACAGGTGGATAGAGGGATAGAAGTACAATTTTCCAATGTGGGGAGGTTGGAGGTGTGAGAAGCTTTAGAGATATAAATCAAGAGCTGATTTGGGGTGTGTTAAATTTGGGAACTCTGTCAAGCATTCAAGTGCAAATGCTATGTAGTCATTTGGATATGCAAGTTTGGAACTTAGAGGTAATTCACACAACTGCTAAATTTTCCATTCTGCTGGGAAGTGGAAGTTGATAAATGGTTTTGGAGACATAAACCAAATTTAATAAGATTTGGTTTGTGGCTGTAAAGTCATCTAGTAAAGTAATTTTTTTTTGGTTTAAATAATGGGTTCATTGAGGAACCCATATTTGGTTTCATAACATTTCTTCACAAATCAAATGAAATTCTGCAACTATAATATAGCAGAAATAATTTACTAAGCAAAAATGTGAGTAAGGGCTATGCCATATATATAAGGAAGACTAACTCACTGACTGGCTACTTCCTGGCAGGAATTTGAGGTCGTGGCCAACACCCTTGCCATGTTTTGTATGCACCGATTCAGATTATGGGAAAGGATTTTCCGCATACCATTTTGGCAAATATACAGCATTTATTGGGCCTGTGTATGTGTTCATTGTCACTGATATTCTCAAATTTAAAAGACCACTGATATTTTCTATTTTGGTGCTATCAAGAAAAAAAAATCAAACTGAGATCGTATAATATTATGCTTCTGCATATACAAAGTGATTATGAACCACTGGGCAGGAAAGAACCTGTGCAGTCACTAGTGTAACTATCTTGTCATTCTTTGATTCTCTCTCCAACACTCTTGTCATCTGGCAGCTATGAATTCTTGAATATCCCTCATGTTACAAAACTTTCCACCTCTCCAAGGAGCCCATTCTCTCATGGGTAATCCCAGACTATTAGAAAGTTCTTTAAGCAAGTCAAAATTTGTCCCCTCATTACTCTTATACAATCATCCTTTTTCTATCTCCTGGGGACATGCAGTCAAAGTCCACTTTCTTATTATAAGAGAGCTCTTCAAATGTTCCGTATGGTTCTTTTTTATTCTTTTCCAAATATCCTCATTTCCTTAACATTCTTCACATGATGTGCCATTAATCCCTTTACCATTTCCATTGGCTTCCTAAGGGCAGCATGTCTATAACTACTACATAGTTAAGCATAATAATGCAAGAGTGGTTTCATCAGTAGAGAATAAATTGAAATTATTACTTCCCACACTGTGGATGCACCATTTCTATTAATTCATCCTAAAACTGCATCAGTTTCTTTGACAAACATTATGTATTCACTAAAACTTTTAAAATAATCATAAAAATGACAATAATAGTGTTGGCAAAAATACCATTGATTCAATGTTGATTATGTGCCAGTCAATTTGCTAAGTCCTTTATATGCTGCATCTTCGGAATTTGAATTTATAGTTGAACAAAACCCAATGTCTTTTTTCACATGTTGCTACAAGCCACATCTCTCCCAACCTATGTTTAAATATATAGGCTTTGGACCCAAGAGAAGGACTTTACACTTTTCCTTTTAAATTTAATTTTTATTATATTTGGCACATACTTTCAACCTAAATACTGTCTTAAATTTCTTTACTTATAGATTTGACAAGTTCTCCTTCTCTACTTAAAACCATGCTATTAATAAAAATTGAGCAAGACAAGGTCAAGGGTATAGTCACTTACCACATTACTTAAAGCTTTCTAATGAGGTTGTGCTATCCTTAATAAGAACCATTTAATAACAAAGTGAATTAACTCTAGTTTTGTTCCCTCTCCACCTCCTAGCCAACTTGTTCGTTTCCCAGTCTTTCCTTTTTTTTTTTAATTTCTTTTTTTTTCTTTTATTATTATTATTATTATTATTATTGTTATACTTTAGGTTTTATGGTACATGTGCGCAATGTGCAGGTAAGTTACATATGTATACATGTGCCATGCTGGTGCGCTGCACCCACCAACTCGTCATCTAGCATTAGGTATATCTCCCAATGCTATCCTTCCCCCCTCCCCCCACCCCACAACAGTCCCCAGAGTGTGATGTTCCCCTTCCTGTGTCCATGTGTTCTCATTGTTCAATTCTCACCTATGAGTGGGAATATGCAGTGTTTAGTTTTTTGTTCTTGCGATAGTTTACTGAGAATGATGATTTCCAATTTCATCCATGTCTCTACAAAGGACATGAACTCATCATTTTTTATGGCTGCATAGTATTCCATGGTGTATATGTGCCACATTTTCTTAATCCAGTCTATCATTGTTGGACATTTGGGTTGGTTCCAAGTCTTTGCTATTGTGAATAATGCGGCAATAAACATACGTGTGCATGTGTCTTTATAGCAGCATGATTTATAGTCCTTTGGGTATATACCCAGTAATGGGATGGCTGGGTCGAATGGAATTTCTAGTTCTAGATCCCTGAGGAATCGCCACACTGACTTCCACAAGGGTTGGACTAGTTTACAGTCCCACCAACAGTGTAAAAGTGTTCCTATTTCTCCACATCCTCTCCAGCACCTGTTGTTTCCTGACTTTTTAATGATTGCCATTCTAACTGGTGTGAGATGGTATCTCATTGTGGTTTTGATTTGCATTTCTCTGATGGCCAGTGATGGTGAGCATTTTTTCATGTGTTTTTTGGCTGCATAAATGTCTTCTTTTGAGAAGTGTCTGTTCATGTCCTTCGCCCACTTTTTGATGGGGTTGTTTGTTTTTTTCTTGTAAATTTGTTGGAGTTCATTGTAGATTCTGGATATTAGCCCTTTGTCAGATGAGTAGGTTGCGAAAATTTTCTCCCATTTTGTAGGTTGCCTGTTCACTCTGATAGTAGTTTCCTTTGCTGTGCAGAAGCTCTTTAGTTTAATTAGATCCCATTTGTCAATTTTGGCTTTTGTTGCCATTGCTTTTGGTGTTTTAGACATGAAGTCCTTGCCCATGCCTATGTCCTGAATGGTAATGCCTAGGTTTTCTTCTAGGGTTTTTATGGTTTTAGGTCTAACGTTTAAGTCTTTAATCCATCTTGAATTGATTTTTGTATAAGGTGTAAGGAAGGGATCCAGTTTCAGCTTTCTACATATGGCTAGCCAGTTTTCCCAGCACCATTTATTAAATAGGGAATCCTTTCCCCATTTCTTGTTTTTGTCAGGTTTGTCAAAGATCAGATACTTGCAGATAAAAGCTTATCCACCAAGATCAAGTGGGCTTCATCCCTGGGATGCAAGGCTGGTTCAATATACGCAAATCAATAAATGTAATCCAGCATATAAACAGAACCAAAGACAAAAACCACATGATTATCTCAATAGATGCAGAAAAGGCCTTTGACAAAATTCAACAACCCTTCATGCTAAAAACTCTCAATAAATTAGGAATTGATGGGACGTATCTCAAAATAATAAGAGCTATTTATGACAAACCCACAGCCAATATCATACTGAATGGGCAAAAACTGGAAGCATTCCCTTTGAAAACTGGCACAAGACAGGGATGCCCTCTCTCACCACTTCTATTCAACATAGTGTTGGAAGTTCTGGCCAGGGCAATTAGGCAAGAGAAGGAAATCAAGGGTATTCAATTAGGAAAAGAGG
This sequence comes from Pongo pygmaeus, assembly GCF_028885625.2. Lineage (NCBI taxonomy): Eukaryota > Metazoa > Chordata > Mammalia > Primates > Hominidae > Pongo > Pongo pygmaeus. The sequence goes on along the minus strand of NC_072388.2, from coordinate 47,580,621 downwards.
AAGTCAAATTGTCCCTGTTTGCAGATGACATGATAGTATATCTAGAAAACCCCATTGTCTTTCCTAAATCTGTAAATAGGTTTACTATCCCACCTAGCTCCTCAAGAAAACAACCTAGGAGTTATCTTAAGTTGCTTCTTTTCTTTTATTTCCCATATCCAATCTACCAGCAAATCCTTCAAAACATATTGTGAATAGATTCACTTCTCTCCATCTCCATGACCACTGTCCTACTCCAGGCTGCTACAACTCCTCCCTCTCTAGTCCTGCTCCTCCCACCTAGCATAATCTATTTGCCACACTGCAACCTGTGCATGTCAGATTATGTTTACTGTCCTGTTTCAAATCCTCAAATACCTTCCCATCTCACTTGGCATGAAATCCAAAGTTCTTACCATGATTTAAAGGCCTACCTTGGCCTTTGACCTTATATCTCCCATTTTCCATGGTCTTTCTCTTTCTTGAATAAGCCAAGCTTGTTCTATTTCAGATCTTCACACCTTCTTATCTTTCTCTCTAGGATGTTCTTTCCCTTTTTCCTCACTTAAACCCTCACAGGGTTTAAGTCTCAGATCAGGTATGAACACATCAGAAAGACTGTTCTAGACTACCAAAATAGCCCATATATTTTGCCCATACACCTCACTGTTTATCATATTACTTTGCTTACTTTGTTCATACCATACCACTTATCACTATCTGAAATTATTTTTTGTCTGTTGTCTGAATTATCCAGTAGGCTACAAGGATTCAAATGTTGGGATCTTGTCTATTTTGGGCTTCACCTTATCCCTAGTGCCTATAGTAAATGACACGTAAAATGTACTTAGTAAATATTTGTTAAAGGGATAACAAACTAATTTTAATAGTCAACCTGCTTTTTTATCATCCTGTTCACAGGAATATGATGAGTTTATCAAAATGTCTTGTCTAAATTAAAATATGCATTATCGACCCTATTTATAGATTTATCAGTTAGAAACCTTGCTAAGGCAGAAACTATTTTAACTGGATATGATTTTTCTTAATGAGCTCGTTAATCAAGTCATGAATGAAATTAAGGGGGGTAATGAACTTCCTGAGACTGTATGTAAAATTTAGTTTGTGTGCATGTACATATTTTGGGAGGATAGATACTCATCCTATATTTTAGTTATTCATCCCATATTTGGGGGCAAAGGTTTGTGTTATTGAATCAGATTTCTGAAAGGGATGGTTTTCAATCATTCATGAAAGTTTACCGACCTCTGCATTAGTGGTGCTCATGCACTTTCTTTTCATATTTGGGTCCTGCCTGGAATTTAATTTTGTGCTAAGTACACCTTACCACTTTTGAAAATGAAAATCACATTATCTACAGTATTCCAGCAACTTTCCCTTTTTCTCCTCTAAAGATTACCTATAGTAGTTTGTCAAACTCAAGTGAAAGTTTGCCCAGTAACCTGAAATGTAGTTCTCAGGTCAAGAGATTTGAACTTATTTATAGACTATAGGCGCTCCCTTACAACCCCTTTTCTCATCTAGAGCTTCAATTTCCAGGTAACCAGTGTTTGTTCTACTCATTTTTGTCTAAATATCTTTTCCCTTGACCGTTGATGACAAAAGCAAAATAGGAGTTGAGGAATTCAGTTTCTTTTTGTCATCTACCAACAATACACCATCAGCTTCAAACAGCAGGTGTACGCTTTCTTTCTGGATGGGTTTCTTTCTTTGAAGAACCATATTGTAGGTAGCACACTAAAAGTATTTGAGTGAGGCTACAAAAAAAGAGGGCAACAGAAGTGGTACTGTTGTAGGTATATATGAAAAACCCCGAGGTAAATGATCGATGAATGTGTTGGTGTGTTTTTGACACAGGTCACAGACCTGGCACACAAACAAGATAAGGCGGTGTGTGGGGCCTCCAGCCACTCGGATACAAGCGCATTCACATGACAGTCACCAGCAGATTACCACCAATTATTACTAACTTCCAAGTTGTAAATTGCTCAGCAAACTAAAAAATAAAACTGTAATGGTTCAAGAAAACTGTTTATCTTTTCCCATTCTAGCTTTCTTTGCTTCTTGTGGGGGTATATTCTTATTCTATGCTTTCTAGATGGTATATTTGTTCTCAGTGACATATTCCTGCATTAATGGAGAAATATATATATATTTATTTATTTATTTGGTTATGTGATTTTTATTACTTCTTGCCTGTTCCATACCGTTTCTTCGAGGCCTTAGAGAAGAATGTAGCCTTGATGGTGAAGAATGGGTTAAAGTTTGGTGAGAAAGAAGATTTAAATGTTAGGAGGATGGGCAGAAGGAGGGGTCTGAACCTAAAGGGTGATCTCCTGGTTGGTGAGACCTGGTGAAAAATGGTGGCTTGGAAAAAATTCAGGCATATATGACAGTTTTTGTGTTTACTCTTTTATCTTGTTGCAGGGTGATTAGTAATCTTAGCCACTAGTAGTGATGAAAAAAACCTTCGATACCCATGAGAAGAACATGAGTCCACACATTTACCTAAAATTCCTCCAAACCAGGGGTATAATATGACAGGAGCATAACAGAGCAGTTCAGAGCTGGTTCTTTGCCCACACTGCTGACTTGGATCTAAAGCTGTTTACTAGTTGCCTCTCTTTAGTGTGGTGTGACTGACAGTTAATCTGCATGAATGGATCATAGACAATGATTTAAGTATCCTGCAAGACTGGGATTAAGAATTGAACTGTAATTTCCTCTTTTTTTTTCTTCTTGATATCACATGGACCTTTCCGATGTTCTGTGATCCAAACACAGAGTGACACATTCTTATTTATGTTAATTACGTACTGCCAAATGACAGGTGTAATCAGTTTTCCCAATAATCAATGAGTTGTTGCCTGTTCGTTTAGGCAAAAAAGCTACTGCACAGCAGTTTTACTTTTCACTGGGGTGTCATAACATACTAGTCTTATAGTGCATTGCTTGATCCCTTGTACTTCACAACCACGTCGGCCCTTTGAGTCTTTCCCATCAGAGTTCCCCCTCTGTGGTGAAAGTCTTTAACAAAATAAATGCAATTTCTATATATTCTTCCTAGAATAGTTCTGCTAGGTTAGTGCAGAATCAGTTACCTACATCTATGGAGGCAAGTGTGCTACTGGGAGGAATATTTCTTAACTTATATCATCCTTGGACAGAGTTAATGATGTTAAACACAGTTTAAAGTATCACATCTTAAGTTAAAATAAATAAAACAAGTGTCTCGACTTGCTGTAAGCAAGCAAACAGCCAGCTAGCCCCCTAATCAACCAAATAAGCCAACCAACAAACGAAAGAAAGTGGGAAAGAGTGAAAGGAATTACAGAGAAAAACTGAAAGATCTTTTTATCCATGATTCCTTTCTGTTCACATCGGTTTTAGAGTGGAGAGTTTGTGTGTTTGAGAGGGTATTTGGAAAACAGTCAAATAAGCAGAAACTTGTTTGGCTGCCTGGTTACCCTGGGAGCAAACAAGGCTATGGAAGTAGCGTAGATAAGAATAAGAAAGACTAATACTACAGTAGTTTGTTGAAGCTTTGTTGAACGCACTAGGTATGTGGTCCTTCGGAAGGTAAAGAACATAGATAGGGCTATTTTAGAGTCTATGGTTTATCTCATTTGATAATATAGCAATTCATATACACACTCCACACACCATACACACACACACACACACACACACATACACACATACTCATTTATTCTCCTATTTCCCTTTTGGAGGCCCTTTGATTTTCATAAATACATTTTTTTCCCCGTAGAGATCTTGAAATGTATTTTATAGGAGTCTGCAGTGGGAAACATTAACACGCTTCAGAATACGACTGAATTTGGCACCTGTAATAAATTTCCAGTGTCATTCTCTAAACCTGATAGACCTTGCAAGAATTTTAATAGCTTCTCCACATACCTGGAAATACAGCTTCAGTGTCTGTCACCTTTAGAAAATAATCATTCTGACATGCTTTATTCACTTACAGCTCACTTGACACATTTTCAGTTACATTTAAATGTGAGCTTCATTTAGTCCCTCATTTCACATAGCAAAGGTTAGGTATTCATTACATACGTTGTTTCCAGAGATAGAAAGACCTAGATCAACAGAATTAGAATGTAATGTGCACATGGTATTCTTGTTAAATCTTCTGTGTTCAAAATATATTTGCAATTAATTACAAATGTCTTTAATGGGATTTCAGGCTAATGGAAATATCAATATTGAATGTATCATTACTCATCTGTATTTTCTTTTCCAGAAAACAGTCATTGCTTTTGCTTATTAGGGAATATTTTGTACTTGAAAACTAGCAGTTTGCTTATGGAAGGAAATAACTGACTCATTATTCAAATCTCGCATTTGAAATCTTCAATCTGAAGTATTTTTCTTTCTATTTTGATTTGAGAAGGCTCAGAAAGATTTCATATTTTATAAGCATCAGGTAATTCATTTGAAAGCTAGAATGATTTGGCAATGTATTGAGGATACATGTGGGCCAAGAACCCAACTTTCCCTTTTTTATTGAAAGGGAATTTTGGACTTAGGGAAACTCAGAAAGAAGACAAAAGCTCAAGAATTGGCTAGCTTTTCATTTAGTGATGAGTTTGCCATTGCCAAACTCGAGTCTCCAGGATGAATGCGACTCCATGCCGCCGACCCCCTGGGATATGACTTGGCAGATGATTTGGATGCTGTAGGGCTGATGTCTACTTAGTAGATAGCACTGTGGCCAGGGATTGTGGCTGACATTCAACTTACAATGTGGAGGTGGAGGCAAAGGATGATTTCAGCCTCCTCTAGGCAGAGCATGGTGAGTTGAAGAGAGCCTAAAATAGGGGCTTATCCACTGCCAAGCCCAGACAGCCAAGCTGTTTTCTGAATAGTGTGCAAATATATAATTTCCCTGTGGTTTCACACGGTCCTTTTCAGAAAAGGAAAGTGGAGGAGGGAGAAAAACATGGAGGGTGGGGATACTTAATCTTATCAAATTGCTTTGCAGGGAACACCAGTTCAGAGCATCAGCCTGTAGCTTTCTGGGGAAATGCTCTCTAGAATGAATGTTTACGCCATGAAAAGTTCTCCCATAAGTAAGGGAATGATTCTTCCTCCCAGGCATGGTGTAAGGAGGGAGCCTGAAAGAAGATTGTTCATTATAAAGTGGCACTTGTTAAATTACATTTGTACTGGGTGAATTTCTCAAAGTGCCTTAATTTTTAATAATCTCTTTTGACCTCCAAAAGAGACCTGTAAAGTTCAGGCAGGCATTTTTCTCAGAGGCAAAAGAGGACACCAAAGTAGTCCTTGGAAAACTTGTTTACACTCCTTTACTGCTTCCCTGGAGGAACTGTGAAAAAAAAAAATGAAATGTCCTCATAGTGAACACAGTAGGATCACATCATTTATTCGTTTAATTCAGACCTGGGTTTTAGTCCCTTGCTTGCACCACTGCCCTCCCCACCACCTCACCCTTCTATTCCAACACATACATATAAAACAGCATGGAATATGGAACAATTTGAGGCCAAGCCATGAAACTTACACACAAAATTGAACTGAAAATGGATCATAGACCTAAATGCAAAATGCAAAACGACAGAACTTACTGAAGAAAATATAGGAGAAAATCTATGTGATCTTGGGTATGGATATGAATTCTTTAATATAATATCAGAAGCTTGACCTATGAAAGAAAATTTGAGAAGTTAGACATTAAAATTAAGACTTTGTTCTGTGAAAGATACTGTCAAGAGACTAAAAAGACAGCTCACTTACTGGGAGAAAATCAAATCACATATTTGATCCAAGACTTGTATTCCCAAAATATACTAGAAAAACCCTTCTAAAAGTCAACAATAAGGAAACAAAAAACTCAAAAAGTTGGCCAAAAATCTGAGCAACGCCTCGCCAAAGAAGATATTCAGATGGAAAATAAGCATGAAAAGGATGCTCAACCTGATACATGTGTTAAAAGAACAATGAGATACCACTACACATATGTTAGAATGTATGAAATCCAAAAAGCCTACCATATTAATTGCTAGTTGACAAAGATGCAGAGCAACAGGATCTCTCATTCATCACTGGTGGGAATGCCAGGTTAACATCAGCAGTGATAAGTCATGTTTACAGTATGCATGCTTGATATGATGTGATGAGACTGGCACTCTACCTCTGTGGTTTTCTTTCTAAAGGCCCATAATTCCGATCTAATTATGAGAAAACATCAGATAATACCAATTCAAGGACATTCTACTAAATACCTGATCAGTACTACTCAAAACTGGCAAGGTCATTGGAAACAAGGAAATTCTAAGAAACTGTTACAGTCACAAAGAGCCTAAGGAGACATAACAGTTAAATGTAATGTGGGATCCTGTATGAGCTCCTGGAACAGAACAAGGATAGTTGGTAAAAATTGAGAAAATATGCATAAATTAAAAACTTAAGTAAATAGTGATGTATCAGTATTGCTTCATGAGTTGTGACAAATGTATCATACTAATAAAAATGTTTACAATGAGAAAAAACTGGATGTGGGGTACATGGGAACTCTATACAATTGTATTAGTCCATTTTCACACTGCTATAAACAACTGCCTGAGACTGGGTAATTTATAAAGACAAGAGCTTTAACTGACTCACAGTTCCACATGGCTGGGGAGGCCTCAGGAAACTTACAATCATAGCAGAAGGTGAAGGGGAAGCAAGGACCTTCTTCACATGAGGGCAGGAAAGAGAAGAGTGAGCCAAGGAGGAACTTGCCAAACACTTATAAAACCATCAGATCTTGTGAGAACTCATTCACTGTTACAAGAACAGCATGGGGAAAACCACCCCCATGATCCAATCACCTCCCTCCCTCGACACGTGGGGATTACAGGTCCCTCCCTTGAAACTTAGGAAATATAAGAATTACAATCCAAGATGAGACTTAGGTGGGGACACAGCCAAACCATATCAACAGTCTTCATAAGTTTTCTGTAAATCTAAAACTATTCTAAAATTAAAAAAATAGAAACAAAGAAAATTTGAGAGATCCTAAAAGTAAAACCAACAGAATAAAACAAATCTTAAAGGAATAAGAACATTTTGGAATTCTCTACCAATATCATATCAACTGTCAAACATTGACATTTGTCACAGCAGCAGAAAAGTTGAAATGATCAAAAGTCTGCATAGATGATTTTTATTTCTTCCATTATTCTAGCTAATTGATTCTCAAACTTTGACATGCATAATAACTATTATCCAGGGTTCTTGATCAAAATCATGTACACTGTACTTTATGCTTGATATAAGGAAACTTCTAGTTAGATTTAGGTGATTGGGACTTTGGATCCTTTGGTGTGCGTCAGTGATAATGGTGTGTTATGAACAAAGGATTATGATTGATGCAGTTCTTGCACCTATTCAAAAAAGAAAGGAAGGAGCAAGAAAAAAAGGAGGGAGAAAAATCTCAATCCTCCTACTCTTGTTTCAAGGACAAATTTAAGTGTATCCTCTGACTTCCTTGATTTCCACAGTGGGATAAAGCATTCTGTTCCTCCAAAGGCAGCAGATCTGACATCATTAAAGGCATTGGTATCTGCTTCAAATCTGAAAGCAAGACATCCTTGTCTGAGAAGTCTAGGTGGGGCCTCCAGGGGCAGTGGCTTCTGGTAGCTGAAGAGTGTGTGACAGTGAAGACTGGAAAAAGCCAAGTGGAGGGAGCCGTGATCCATTCCTCATTTTCTTGGTCTGTTATCTGTGATCCCTGGAGGTGAGACAGAGTTTTTCTATAGAAAATATTATATAATAACTCCTTTCCTTTCATGAAACAAAATTATAGATAATAAATCATATGAACTCTCAATTTTAAATAGAAATGAAAGTATAATTTAAGGGAAATATAATAGGAAAGTAATTTTAGTAAAATAATATATAGTTCAATATATAAATGCATAGGCACAGTTATAGTAGGAGACAAAGAAACAAAACTCTACAAATTTTCAAAATACTTCTGGGGTGGGGCAGTAAGTAATGCCCCATTGAGAACACGGAGGAACCCTATAACCAATGGGATCTGTAATCTAGCTATTTTAAGGGTATCTATTTAAGATTTGATGCCTCTCCTGCTGCTTCTTGAGTGTATATGACACATTTTGGAAATCTTGACTGATGTCAGGTTATTCTACTTGTTTATCCAAGAGTCCAAGCTTGATCACATTTAATTAACTTACTGTACAAATCCCCGGGTTAGTCCCAAGCAAAATTAAAAGTAACAGACACTTCCTTTTTGTTCTTTTCTTTTCTTTACTGGTGCTCATCCCAGGCCTGTGCTATAGAGTCAGTTTGATCTTTCTCTGTAGTTTCCTAAGCCTTCCCACCTCCATCAGAGGCAGCTGCCCTTTGGGTAATGTGTGAGGGCTGTGCTGGTTATGTGACTGGCTTATCTCAATCTAAGTAGATGTCAGAGCTGGAAAAGACATTCATTTAATCGTTCAATACACAATATTTTTAGGTCCTATTGGCAGGTGTTGTACTAGGTATTGGAGCTGCAAAGATGAATGAAAGATGGTTTTTTACTTGAAAGTTATTTACAATCATGGCTTGCAGCAGAGTGAGAATAAATGCTTGGTACAGGTAAGCATGAAAGGCTTCTTATAGAAAGCAATGCTTGAGCAGAGTTTTGAAAGATAAGTAGGATTATAAAACTGAAAAAAAATGGATGAGGCTTATCCCAGGTAGAGGAACAGCATGTGTCAAGGTACAGAGATCTGTGGCTGGAGCATAGAGTGTGTTCCAGAAGTGGCAGGAAGCCAGAGGCAGGTGGCAGGGGACAATCAGAAAGGGAGCATGCACTAGGTTGGAAAGCCACTTAGTTTAACCCATTCATTTCATAGGCATAGAAACCAAGGTCCTGTTTCTACCTCTATAGAAATGAGTGGGTTAAACTAAGTGGCTTTACCTTAGTTTGGCTGAGGTAATTAAAATGTAATTCATGCTTTTACCTGAATTACATTTTAATTAATATTTATTACAAATATTAATTATTTGTAATTAATTTTTATTATGTAAAAAATTTATTTTACATAATTTATTATGTAAAAAATTAATATTTATTACAAATACAAATACAAATTAATATTTATTTGTATCTCACTTCTTTTCAAACAAGTTCTCAAGATGACTTACAGAAAAGAATATTTGTATGTGTGTGTGTATATATAATGTATATATTTAATATACTTATTATATATTATATATACTATATATATAAAGGAATAGAAAATAGTTAATACAGACAAATTACACGAGCCAAAAGGTCATTATGTATATTTACTCCACTGCGCTTCTCTCAAAGAGATGGTTTTGGATGACAGAACCATAAAATTCACACTGGGTCTTCCACTGTTTCCTTGAGACTTTTACCTGCGTATAGCAATTTCAGGGAGAATTCCGTGTTCAGTCAGAATTGTCCTGAAGTCTTCTGAGTCGTTACCGAAATGGTCCTGCTCTGGTGTGCTGTGGAACGCTGACGCCTCAGTAGGTGGGTGTGTGAGCCGAGCCAGCAGCCCTGAGCTGATTCCATCCTACAGGCTAAAAATAGCCATAATGATGCTGCCGTTTGTTTTGCCTGCAGCATTTCCTCACAGCTGCTATTGTATACGCCTCCAGATACAGGGGTGCACTATGAAGAGCAGTGATGTTTCAGGATAAGACCTTTGAAAGCCTGGAATGTGGCAGTTCATTAAGGTTAATTATAATTCCCCATGGGTATTTGTGTGGGTTTTCTGGGCTGCTGTGAACAGTCAGAACTGGAAGAGTCTTCCTTCTCATTTTTGAAATAAGAATATTCTACAGTATCTAGTGCCAGTGCCTTCAAAGGTTACCCAGGTCATACCTCTGAAAAATGTGTTGCGTGGAGTCTCTGATTAATGCTGTCCATTTGTTTAATAGTGTAGCCAAAGGCCACATATACAAACTTGAATATCCTGAGGGCAGTAGAATATCCTGCATTTTAAAAACAGAAACATCAGATATGCCTAAACTACACAGTCATTCTGATATGAAATATGAATGTTATAGATAAATTTATTGTCACTTTTGGGTAATAAAAAGTGTTTTGGGGGAAGGAAATTGTTATAGTCAGGAAAGAGGCCATTAACTGAAAAGACTGGAAAAAGGCTGTAGAGTGTGTGAAATATATGTGAAAACTGCATTTTTTTGATGATTTAGAATTGTTTCTGTTTCACAGGCATTGCAGTTTTTGAATGCTTGCCGGATAAAATGACTTGATCAATTATTATGATAATAACACACGAGTCAGATTATGAGTTTAATTATAATTACCATCTTTATAGAGAGTTAATTAATCATAAAAGAGTACATTATATAATCTTTCTGTTTAATGAAATTCATTACAGAGGCTCCCGAAGGCCTAAATATAGTTTTAAACAAATTAAACCTGTGACTGGGGTTAAGGCTATTAATGCAAATGTGGTCTGGATTAGTCACCAAAAAGAACTGAATAAGACATTAGGCCCCCAAAATGTTAAAGCAACAGACCCTGATGACATATCCTTTTCCTCTGGTAAGCAGAACACACAATTTAGTGACTTTCTGAGTAGCCTTGAAAAGTAGTGATAAGGCTGAGACTGTGTAATTTAACTAGCACAGATGATCCAAACAGCCATACTCAACACCTTTGCATGGAAAGAGAGTCATTTACACGTATTGAAGAGGAATCTATTGAGGATGTAAGCTTTGCCCCACTGACTATCAAACCCTCACATTCAGAGGAGCAATAAATGAGAGTAATACACATAGTACTCTAGGGGTATTGAGATAGAAAAATCTTGGAGAACAAAAGAAAGGGAAGATATAGGCCTATGTTCCTGGCAGAACTAAACCCTGCTGTTCTATGCAGAAGAAATCCTGCATTTTCAGAAGCTCCTAATCAGGATTTGTGCCATTCTATTCCTTTATATAGCTGAACAAATTAGCCCAGTCCCCAGGATTGAAATGAAGTGAGTCACAGCTAAAAGAAATCAGGCCAGGGATGACGCAGGAACATAATGGGTAGAGTGTAGAGAGAGACTATGGAAACCTGACTGTTCAGAAACAGATGTGAAAGCTGTGAAACCTGCTCCCAGTATGTCGGAGCTTTCTTCCCTGGTTTGGTGTGTGCTCTGTTCCCCTGGGTAGGCCCTTTCAGTGTCACATTTTGGGATAGCTCCATTCATAGGGCTGCTTATATGTGTGTTCATATCTCTTTATGTATTTTTGTTTTATATTAAAAAATAAATATTGTATGATTTGGATAGCAATTCTTTATCCGTTTTGTAGTTTTCCTGGTATTAAAAATTTCGGCTGGGCACAGTGGCTCATGCCTATAATCCCAGCACTTTGGGAGGCTGAGGCAGGTGAATCACGAGGTCAGGAGATCAAGACTATCCTGGCTAACATGGTGAAACCCCGTCTCTACTAAAAATACAAAAAATTAGCCGGGTGTGGTGGCGCGTGCCTGTAGTCCCAGCTACTCAGGAGGCTGAGGCAGGAGAATTGCTTGAACCTGGGAGGCAGAGGTTGCAGTGAGCTGAGATTGCACCACTGCACTCCAGCCTGGGCAACAGTGAGACTCCATCTCAAAAAAAAAAATTCAAAGTAAACTGTATTCTGTTCATAAGAATAATTCACTCTTGGAAAAATAGAAAATAAAGATTAACACAAAAAAGATAGTAATAACTAACACCAGTGTAGAGCTTATGATGTGCCAGGTACTATTTCTAAATGCTATATGTGTAATAAATCATTTGTTTTATAAAGTTCAAAATATTTGTAAAAATTGTTTTTAATCTATTCATCCATTGTTTTTTGGGAGGAACAAAATAGGTGTCAAGCAAATATTTAGTAAATGTTCAGGTAAGATGAACATTTTGAGACAATTCGTGTGTATGCTTCCAGACTTTTATTACAAGAATGTGATCATATTCAGGGAAGAGGAAGTGGGGACCTATTGTTTAATGGTTATAGATTTTTGCATTTGGGAGGTTGAAAAAGCTCTAGACATGAGTAGTAATGATGGTTGTATGACATTGTGATATACTTAATACCCCTGAAAATGGTTAAATGGTAAATTTTATGTACATATTATCAACAAAAAGAGTCGAAATCTAAAATATTTGAAGAGATTATTCTGAGCCAAATATGAGTGACCAGTGGCCCATAACACAGCCCCAAGGGATCCTGAGTATATGTGCCCAAGGTGGTCAGGCTACAGCTTGGTTTTATGTATTTTAGGGAGACACAAGGGATCTATCAACAGATGTAAGAACTAAAGTTATTTTTTAAATAATCAGCTTTATTGAAGTATAATTTAAATATAATACAGTGAAGCAATTTTAATTAGTTTTGACAGAAATATACAGTTGTCTAACTACTGAAATAATGCAGAACATTTCTGTCACTTCATTGTACCTTTATAGTCAATCTGTGACCCCATTTTTTGCTTATGGCAACCCCCAATTTGCTTTCTGTAACTACAGTTTTGCCTTTTTTCAAATTTAGTTTGTAGGGCATAAAAAAGAGCATAGTTATTTGTGTCTGGCTTCTTTTACTTAGCATAATGTTTTAAAAGATTTATCCAGGTTGCATGTATCAGTAATTCCATTTTATTACTGAATAGTTTTCCATGTATGGATGTAATCCAATTTGTTTAACTAGTCATCAAGCAGTGTGCATTTGGATAGTTTCCAGTGTTTTGGCTAATATAAATAAAACTTTAAAAAATATTCATGTACAAGTCTTGTATGGATAAATATTTTCATTCCTACTAGGTAAATATGTAGTAGTAAGATTGCTAAATTTTATATAAGTGAATGTTCAAAGTTATATAATAATGATAAACTGCTTTCCAAACAGGCTGTACCATTTTGCATTCCCATCAGAAATATGTAAGCATGACAGTTGCTTCATATGCTTACCAGTACTTGGTTATCACCAGTCTTTAAAATTTTAATCATTCTAGTGAGTGTTTAGTGGTATTGAATTGTGTTTTAATTTAAATTTCCCTAGTAACTGTAGATGTTGAGTTTCTCTTCCTAGGTTTCTTGACCATTTGTATATCTTTGTATACAAAGATTTGTTTATCATATATACATCATTATGACATAATTTGATATATTAAAAATGGCTTAGTTTTATTCTGGTTACAAATACTTTAATATTTATTTTACAAATACATTCCTACAGGCATTACTTGTTTTTTTTTTTTTTTTTTTTTTTTTTTTTTTAGTTTCTGAAGTGTCTTTTGAAGAGCATGCATTTAAAATTTTCATATATTCCAATATATCAACTTTCTCTTTGAAAAATTCATGCCTTTTATATCCTAGTTAAAAAAATTTGCTTAATTCAAAATTATAAATAATTTCTCTTATTTTTTTCTAATTTCAAATTAGAATTTCTTCAAAGTATTTTCTATAATTGCCACTTTATGCTTAGATCTATGAACCATATTAAATCTTTTTTATGTGAGGTAGACAAGGGTTGATGTCTATTTTTAAAATATGAATATTCAGTTGTTCCAGTATCATTTGTAGTAAAGGTTACACTTTCCCCATTGAATTACTTTGGCACCTTTGTAGAAAAATCATTTGACCATTCGTGTATGAATCTCTGAATTTTCTACTCTGTATCATTGATCTGCATGTCTGTTCTTACACTGATACCATAGTGTTTTCATCATTCTTGCTTTATAGTGAGCCTTGGAATCAACTAATAAAAGTATTTTAATTTTGTTCCCTTTTTAAATTTGTTTGGTTATTCTATATTATTTGTATTTCTATATGTATTTTAGAATCAGCTTAGTGATTTCTACAAGATAACTTTCTGGGATTTTGATTGAGATTATATAGAATATATGTCACATTAGAGAGAATTGACATTTTAAAAATGTCTTCCCAGCCATAAATGTGGTATCTCCATTTATTTAATTATTTGTTTATTTTTATTTTATTTCCGTAGCTTTAAGGGTACGGGTGGTTTTGGTTACATAAATGAATTGCATAGTAGTGAAGTCTGGGCTTTTAGTGTACCCATCACATCAATAGTGCACATTGTACTCAATAGATAACTTTTTATCTTTCACCTCCATCCCTTCCTCCCCTCTTCTGAGTCTCCAATGTCCATTATACCATGCTGTATGCCTTTAAGTACTCATAGCTTAGCTTCTAATTATAATTAAGAACGCATGGTATCTGATTTTCCATTCCTGAGTTCCTTCACTTAGGATAATGGCCTCTAGTTCCATCCAAGTCACTGAAAAAGATGTTATTTCATTTTTTATGACTAATTAGTACTCCATGGTACATTTTCTTTATCCACTCATTGGTTGAGGAGCACTTAAGGTTGATTCCGTATCTTTACAATTGTGAATTGTGCTGTGATAAACATATGTGAGCAGGTGTCTTTTGGATATAATGCCGTCTTATTTTTGGGGGGGCAGGTATCTAGCAGAATCATTGCTGGGTTGAATGATAGATCTACTTTTAGTTATCTGAGAAATCTCCATAATGTTTTCCATAGAAGTTGTACTAGTTTACATTCCCACCAGCAGTGCATAAGCATTCCCTTTTCACTGCATCGTGCCAATACCTGTTGTTTTGTGACTTTTTAATAATGGCCATTCTTGCAGGAGTAAGGTGGTATATAATTGTGGTTTTAATTTGCATTTCCCTGATGATTAGGGATGTTGAATCTTTTTTCATATGTTTGTTGGTCATTTGTAGATCTTCTTTTGAGAAGTGTCTGTTCATGTCCTTTGCCAACTTTTTAATGGGATTATTTGTTTCTTTCTTGTTGATTTGTTTGAGTTCCTTGTAGATTCTGGATATTAGTCCTTTGTTGGATGTATGGTTTGCAAATATTTTCTCCAGTTCTGTGGTTTGTCTTTTTACTCTATTGATTATTTATTTTGCTGTGCAAAAGCTTTTAAGTTCAAGTAGGTCCCATTTATTTATTTTTGTTATTGTTACATTTGCTTTTGGGGTCTTAGTCATAAATTCTTTGCCTAGGCCAATGTCAGAAGAGCGTTTCCAGGTTATCTTTTACAATTTTTTATGGTTTGAGGTATTAGATTTAACTTTTTCATCCATTTTGAGTTAATTTTTGTACATGATGAGAGATAGGGGTTCAGATTTATTTTTCTATCCATTTATTTCCCAGCATCATTTATTGCCTATGTGTCCTTTCCTCAGAGTATATTTTTGTCTGCTTTGTCAAAGATCAATTTGTTGTACTTGTCTATTTGTTGTGTTTGTTTTTTCTAATACTGTGAAAAATGACATTGGTGTTTTGTTAGGAACTGCATTGAATCTGAAGATTGCTTTGGGCAGTATGGTCATTTTTATGACATTGGTTCTTCCTATCCATGAGCATGGGATGTGTTTCCATTTATTTGTGTCAATTACAATTTCTTTCATCAGTGTTTTGTAGTTCTCCTTGCAGTGATCTTTCATGTCCTTGATTAAATATTTTCCCAGATATTTTACTTTTCTTGCAGCTATTGTAAATGGGTAGCATTCTTGATTTGGTTCTCATGTTGGTTCTTATTGGTACATGGCAGTACTACTGCTTCATACATAATGATTTTGTAACCTGGGACTTTATTGAATTCATTTATTAAACCTAGGATATTTTGGAGGAATCTTTAGGGTTTTGTAGATATAAGATTATATTATTGGCAAACAGATAGTTTAGCTTCCTCTTTTCCAATGTGGATGACTTTTATTTCTTTCTCTTGCCTGATTGCTCCAAGATTTCCAGCACTATGTTGAACAGAAGTGGTGAAAGTGAGCATCCTTGTCCTGTTCCAGATCTTAGGGGGAATGTTTCAACTTTTCCGCATTCACTATGATGTTGGCTGTGGGTTCGTCATATATAGTTTTTATTAGTTTGAGATATGTTCCTTTTATGCCTCTAGCCTCTAGTTTGTTGATTTTGTTTTAATCATAAAGGGAATTCTGAATTTTGTCAAATGCTGAATTTTGTCAAATGCTTTTCCTGCATCTATTAAGATGGTCATACAATTTTTGTTTTTAATTCTGTTTGTGTGGTGAATCACATTTATTGACTTGCTTCTTTTATTTCTCTCAGTAATGTTTTGTAGGTTTCATTGTACAGGATTTACAAACATAAAACTTATCTCTGTGTCATGTTTTAAGCTGTTCTGAAACTATTGTTATCTTAATTCAATTTCTAGTTGTTTACTGTATGTGTGGAGAGTTACTAGTGATCTTCCCTTATTGACATTGTTTCTTGCAAATTTGGTAAATCTACTTATTAATTCTATTACAATCAGTTACTATTTTGTATATTCCTAAGGATTTTATACACAGGTAATCATGCCATGCACAAATAAAAAGAAGCTGAGATCTCCAGTATATATTTTTGCCTTGTTCCTGCTATTCGAGGGAAAGCATTCAGTATTTCACCATTACATATAATATTAGCAGTAGGATTTTTTTTAACAGGTTTCCTATATGAGGTTAAATATTTCACTTTTTATTCCTATGTGACGAGAATTTTTTAAATATCATGAATGGATGTTGAATTTTTTCAAAATCTTTTTTGCATTTATTGAGGTTTGTATGGTTTCTTTTTAGGTCTTTTAAAATGGTGAGATACATTGATTGGCTTTTACATTTTTAAGTAACTTTGCATTCTTGGAATAAAACACACTGGGCCATGAGACATTACACTTTAAAAATATCACTGGATTCAATTTGTAAAAAATTTGTTAAGAATTTTTGTGTCTATGTTCATGAGGAATATTGGTCTATAGTTATTATTTTTTTCCTTGCAATACTGTCTGGTTTTGGCATCAGGATTTATCTTAATGTTGCCCCTATTAAATAGGTTAGAAAGAGATGCCTCTTATTTTATTTCCCAGAAGAGTATTATTTCTTTCTTAAGTGTTTAATAGAATTTACCTCTAAAACTGTTTACACCTGGAAGTTTCTCTGTGGAAAAGATTTTTACGATGGATTTGATTTCTTTCCTAGATATGCTGCTATTCAAGTTATGTATTTCTTGTTGAGTTACTTTTGTAATTTCATTTTTAATTATGTCTATGTGGTGAATCACATTTATTGACTTAAATCCCACAAGTTTTAAGAAACTTGTCTATTTTATCTAGGTTGTCAAATTTATAGGCAATTGTTCATAATTTTCTCTGAGTCTTTAAATGTTTGATTCATAGTGATGCCCATAGTGATGTCCCTAATATTGGTAATTGGTGACTTTTTCCTTATTTTTTTCTCTTCAGTCTGGTTAGACATTTTTTCATTTTCTTGACGTCTCAAAAATGACCTTTTGGTTCTATTGATTTTTCTCTATTTTTCCCTGTAAATGTCATTAGTTTTTGCTCTTTAAAAAGTTATTTATCATTTCTTTTTGCCATTGATTTTGCATGATCTAAGGTGAAAGCTTAGATAATTTATTTGAAATCTCTTTCCTTTTCTAATATAAGCATTTAATGCCATAAATGTCCTTCTAAGCATCACTCTAGTTGAATTCCTCAATTCTTGAACATTCTATATTCATTTTCTTTAGATCAATGTCTTTTCCAATTTCCTTCAAGATGTCTTCTTTCACCCTTGACTATTTAGAAGCATGTTGTATAATTTTCAAATAGTTGAGGATTTTCCAGATACCATTCCATTACTTATTTCACTTTAATTACCTTGTTGTCAGATAGCTTACTGGCCTGATTTCAATTGTATCAATTTTATTGAGACTTGTTTTATAAATGAATAAATCTATCTTAAATGTCATTTATCTTGGTGAATGCATTGAAAAAATAATGTGTAGTCTGGCTTTGCAGTAATGTTCTATGACTTTCAATTAGATAACTTCCTTCATTGTGTTGTTTAAATCTTTTTATATCTTTACTGAGTCTGGTTTTTGTTCCATCAGTTACTGAGAAAGGGTATTGAAATATCCCACCAAAGTTGTTGTATTAGTCGGGGTTCTCCAGAGGGACAGAACTAACAGGATAGATGTATATATAAAGGGGAGTTTATTAAGGAGTATTAACTTACATGATCATAAGGTTGCACAATAGGTTGTCTGCAAGCCGAGGAGCAAGGAAGCCAGTCTGAGTCCTAAAGCTGATGTTTGAGGGCAGGAAGCATCCAGCATGGGAGAAAGATGTAGGCTGAGAGGCTAGGCCTGTCTAATCGCTCCACGTTTTTCTGCCTGCTTTTTATTCTGGCCATGTTGGCATCTGATTAGATGTGCCAACACGGATTGAGGGTGGGGCTACCTCTCCCAGTCCACTGACTCAAATGTTAATCTCCTTTGGCAACATTCTCACAGATACACCCAGGAACAGTACTTTGCATCCTTCAATCCGATCAAGTTGACACTCAGTATTAACCATCACAGTTGTGAATGTATATTTTTTCCTCATTTTTTCAGTTTTTGCCTCATGTACTTTGGATTTCTGTTGAGGAGCTTATACATTGAGGATTGTTATGGCCTCTTGATGAATTGTAAATCATTATAAAAAGATTAGTTTTATCCTAGGTATTATTTTTGTCCTGAAATGTAGCTTATGCAATATTAACATAGCTACTTCAGCTTTTGTTTTTGATTCCTGTTTTTGTGGCATATTCCTTTTTGTTCTTTTAACTTATTTATATCTTTATGTTTAAAGTGGGTTTCCTGTTAACAGCATATATTAGGGTACTATTTTTAACCAAATCTTTCAATCTTTTCCTTTTAATTGGAGTATGTGGATCATTTACATTTACTATAATATCCATCAATGTGAGTTTAATATACTATCTTGCTATTTGTTTCTTCATTTGTCCCAACCTTTTGTTTTTTCATTTGTCCCAACCTTTTTTATACTTTTCTCTTTTCTCTGACTTTTCTGGATTAATTTCTTATTATTCCATTTTTATCTCTACTTTTGACTTAAAATCTGTACTTCCTTGTTTTATTTTAGTATTTGTTCTGGTTTTACAATATACATCTTTACCTTATTACTGTCTACCTTCAGAAAATTTATGACATTTTACTTAGCATGTAGAACCTTAAAACATACACTTCCATTTCCTTTCCTATTCCTTGTGCTATTGTTGGCATGTATTTTACTTCTACATATGTAATAAATGTACACATATATCATTATTTCTGCTTTTAATAATCAATTATCATTTAAAAAGTTTGAAAATGAGAAATACATATTTGTGCTTATTGACAGGATTATCACTTCTGTCACTCTTCATTCCTGTGTGTCTGTTCAAATTTTTATCTGGTATTATTTTCCTTCTGGCTTAAGAAATTATTTTATTTTATTTTATTATTATACTTTAAGTTCTAGGGTACATGTGCACAACGTGCAGGTTTGTTACGTAGGTATACATGTGCCGTGTTGGTTTGCTGCACTCATCAACTCATCATTTTTATTAGGTATTTCTCTTAATGCTATCCCTCCACCAGTCCCCTACCTCCCGACAGGCCCCAGTGTGTGATGTTCCCCTCCCTGTGTCCATGTCTTCTCATTGTTCAACTCCCACTTATAAGTGAGGACATGCAGTGTTTGGTTTTCTCTTCTTGTGTTGCTGTGCTGAGAATGATGGTTTCCAGTTTCATCCATGTCCCTGCAAAGGACATGAACTCATTCTTTTTATGGCTGCATAGTATTCCATGGGGTATATGTGCCACATTTTCTTTATTCGGTCTATCATTGATGGGCATTTGGGTAGGTTCCACGTCTTTGCTATTGTGAACAGTGCTGCAGTAAACATATGTGTGCATGT
Source organism: Pongo pygmaeus (assembly GCF_028885625.2). Classification (NCBI taxonomy): domain Eukaryota; kingdom Metazoa; phylum Chordata; class Mammalia; order Primates; family Hominidae; genus Pongo; species Pongo pygmaeus. The sequence goes on along the minus strand of NC_072388.2, from coordinate 47,560,807 downwards.
GTCTTTATAGTAGAATGATTTATAATCCTTTGGGTATATACCCAGTAATGGGATTGCTGGGTCAAATGGTATTTCTAGTTCTAGATCCTTGAGGAATTGCCACACTGTTCTCCACAATGGTTGAACTAATTTACAGTCCCACCAGCAGTGTAAAAGCCTTCCTATTTCTCTACATACTCTCCAGCATCTGTTGCTTTCTGACTTTTTTTAAGATTGCCGTTCTAACTGGCGTGAGACGGTATCTCACTGTGGTTTTGATTTGCATAAGAAATTATTTTAATATTTATTGTAGTACATTTTAGCCTGCTAGTGGTCAGTTTTCTTTAAGTTAAGCTTTTGTTTAAGTAAAGGAGTTTTTAGTGTGCCTTTATTTTTGAAAGATGTTTTTGCTTAATAGGCGATTCCAAGTTGATTTTTTTTCCTTCACTGCTTTAAACTAACTGTGCCTTTGTCCTATTGCTTGCATGGCTTCTGACAAGAAGTCTACTGCCTTTCTTAGATTTGTTCTTTCTGTGTGCAGTGGTGTACTGTGTTTAACTCGTTACCACCTTGTGAGAGCTGACTGTGTGCCTCAGCCCCAAACTCAGTATTCAAGGACATCAGTTGTAGATAGACAAGATAGAAGTAGCGACACCACAGGAATTAGCAAACACTACACATCATGCTCCACCTCCCTGCCCTTCTGCCATAGAGCATGTGATTAATCATTTAGTCTGTCATGATATCATTCTTTCTTAGGCTGTTTTTAAGATTTTTCTTTCACTTCTGGTATTCAGCAACTTTCTTATGATATGGCCTTGTGAATTTTCTATACCTTTCTTTTACTTCAGGTTTGTTGAGATTCTTAGATCTGAGGTTTCATTTTTAAAAACCAGATTTGGGTTTTTTTCAAACATTATTTCTTTAACTTTTTTTTCTGTATCCTCTTCTTGCTCTCTTAGCCTCTGGACCTCTAATTACAAGTATGTTAGTCTACCTGCTATTATCCTACAAATTACTGATGCTGTCACTTTTCCCTTAGTATATTTTCTCTGTGTTTCTCCAAGTTCACTATGCATTTTGTCTATTATCCATTTCTTTCCTCATTATGTTCAGGTTTTTCTCTACCTTCTTGAACCTATGACAAATATTTATGGTAGCTCTTTAAATGTATGTTAATGCTAATTCTATGATCTGTTATTTCTGTGTTTGATTCTATGGATTGATACTTAGTAATGAGTCATATGTTCCTTTTTTTCTGTGTACCTAGTAATGTTCATTAGATAATGGTCTGATGGTCATTGTGGATTGTATGTTCTTGGTTGCTGTGTTCAGTTTTTTGTTGTTGTTGTTGTTGTTTGTTTGTTTGTTTTGAGATGGTGTCTCACTTTGTTACCCAGGCTGGAGTGCAGTGGTGTGACCATGGCTTACTGCAACCTCACCCTTGCCAGGCTTGGGCAATCCTTCCATCCCATCATCCCTAGTAGCTGGGATTACAGGTGCACATCAGCATGCCCAGGTACTTCTTATATTTTTGTAGAGACAGAGTTTCATCATGTTGCCCAGGCTTGTCTCAAACTCCTGGGCTCAAGTGATCTGCCCCCCACGGCTTCCCAAAAGGCTGCAGTTATAGGCGTGAGCCACTGCACTTGGCTTTGGCTGTATTCTTTAAACTGTGTTGTGCTTTATTCTAACATGTTACATTATTCAAAATCGATTAGATCATCTGAAGCTTTATTTTAAACTTAGGTTGAGTCCAGAGCAGATTCTAATATAGGCATAATTTAGCCCCATTATTAAGGAGATATCTTTCCCAGAATTTTAGCCAATGTCCTTCATATTAGGAGGTGTTTCCATGTTGTCTGAATGATTTTAAGCCCAGTATAAACTCTGCTTACTACTTCTCAGTGGTTATTTCCTTGGTCTTGGGTAGTTTTCCCTTATACATGAGCAGATCAGTATTTAAGTATCCAGAGCTCTCTCTGTGCAGTTCATGCCTATCTGGTGTTTTATTATTTTTTTAATTTTTTAATTAAAAAAATTTTTTTTTGGGACAGAGTCTCACTCTGTTGCCCAGGCGAGAGTGCAGTAGCACAATCTCGGCTTACTGCAACCTCTGCCTCCCAGGCTCAAGCAATTCTGTCTCAGCCTCTGAAGTAGCTGGGAATACAGGCATGCACCACTACACCTGGCTAATTTTTTTGGCATTTTTAGTAGAGAAGGGGTTTTGCTATATTGGCCAGGTTGGTCTCGAACTCCTGGCCTCCAGTGATCCACCCTCCCAAAGTGCTGGGATTATAGGAGTGAGCTACTGCGCCTGGCCCTGTCTGGTGTTTTAGATGGCAAATTCTAGCTGCCTTGGCATCCACAAACTCCAATCTTTGTTTTTTTCAACTTAATGAAACTTTGGACTCTAATTGGGTTCCCCTTCCTTGGATTGCAGCCTAGAAACTGACTCCAGGCAGCAGACTGGTGCAATCCTAGAGCGTATGTTGCTTTTTATCTTTATTTAGGGATCACAGCCTTGTACGGCCTGTTCATTTTGTAGTTATGAATCCCATCCCGTTTCCATCATCACAATTGGAATCAGAAGTTAAAAATTACTATTAATTTGGTTATGAATACTATGAAGCAAATAATCTTTATTGTATGTTCATCTTTTATTGTAGATCGTAAATGGTTTCCTAATCATTAGCCTCTGTTGAAAATACTAACTGCTGCAGTGTTTAGTCCTTACCTACTTGTTCTTCAGGGCCTACCAGTCATTTAATAAATATTCATTAAATGCTGGAGTATGCCCAGTGCAATATCCAATGGGTTTGAGCAACAAAGTATTTATTCATAATGTGTTTTCTAAAGGATATTGTCAATTCTTTTTATAAAGAAAATTTGAAAGTAAAATTTCTTTTTCTGTATAAATTTAAACTTTCATTTTACCATTGTTTTCTCTCTTCTTTTATACTTGAGTCATCACTTCTGCCCCTTGAAGGGAAAAAAGGCAGAGCTGGTTACTGAGTATAAATTTCTGCTCTCTTTGGAGAAAGGGACATAAACTATGGAGAAATCTATTTCCACTTATGATTGTAAAATTTGGAAGGAAATGGAAAAGATATATTGTTAAATAGACACATTCTGATTTCTTTCTTTGGAAAAAGCTCCGAAAACATCATGAATCTCATAAAGGAAGGAAAGAACCCTGACATGGCTGGCCATGGCAGGAAAATCTGTCAATGTTCGGAAATCATAATTTCTTTTCGTAGGTGTTAAGTCAAACTTTCTGTGCTTGGATACTTTGTAGTAAGTGGAAGTAGGTAATGTAAAATGTAGCTCTTTTTTCTGTGATTTTTTTTTTGATACTTCTCGTTAGCCTAACAAATCTGCTCTGTCTCTGGGCCTTCTGCTTTTTTAGCCATCTCATTATTTTCCATCCTTGGAAATTCGTTTCTTTTTTGGTTTTATGACAAGGCTTGTATAATTCACCTTTGAAGTTGATGTGAAAACTGTATCTCCTCTGGATTGCTTCCTAGGGCATTGCCCACTTGCTTCTAGCTCCCTAGACTTAATCTCTTGTTATAATATTGATAAAACACATACACATATTTGAAGCAACCCAAGGGATCATGGCTAACTACACACATAAGCATAGAATCCCCCAAAGTGTGCTTACGGTAGGGAGTATTTCTTTGATAAAATAAATAATGATAAGGAGAATATATATGCTCTGAGTTGTGTCCCTAGGATAAAAGGCTAAATAAAACACAGTGAATAAATTACTTAGTCTGGTGTTCCTAGTTCCCCAGGATCTGATTTCAGTCTTTTCCAGGCTTCTCTTTAACTGCCTCCTCACATGTACCAGCATTACAGCCTACAGCTAAATCTTACTTTGTCTGTTTTCCCAAACTTGGGCCTTTGCTTCGTTTTCTTTGAAGAACATTTTCACTTACTTCCATGAAAGTGTAATGGAGCAGCTCCAATACAGTCTTGCTCTCAAAGCCTTCCCTTTTTCATTAGTTAAAATTTCTCAAAATTATAGGCAATAGGTCTCAATTACAACTATGATATCTTTTCATATCGTGAAGCAGAATTTTTCTAAGCTTTAGAAGTTATTTTCATTTAAAACATGCAAGGTTTCAATATGTTTCCATAGGTTTTTAAAATCTGTTCGAGATTATTTTTCTCCTTGAAGAAAAGCAGAACAAAATAAGCATCTTTGTGTTTGCTTTGTTTTGAGCCAAAGTCTAGTATTATAAACTTCAACTTTCACCATAAACTGCCACTATGAACTAATAAAGCACTAATTTTTTCTTGTTGAAATTATATTTACAGACACTTTTTATTTCTGTCAGACAAAATTGTAGGAAGGTGAAGAAAGACTTGCAGGAACTTATTTTTTTCCAGAGTTTTATCACCAGCTGTGTGGTTAGTTAGGTCTGGTAGGTTTGTTTCTATTTTCTGTATTTCACTTTGTTTCAATTTAAAAATTTATGTATTTCTTTCATACAACAAATATTTATTGACTGAGATCTCATGGAACAAAATAAGTAATATATAAAAGCATTTTAAAATTTTTCATTTTTATGTGTGTACATTAACCCTGTAGTCTGCTTGAAGCATACATATCTGCCCCCCACAATTAATATGATGACACAGGAATGAAAGGAGAATAAGAGGGTTACTTGTTAGTGTTTGACAGTCAAAAAGAATTTTGCAGGATGGTAACTGGTGTAAATTCAAACACGAGAGAGAGAGAGAGAGATGAGGAGAGATTTCTAAATTCCTTTCTTTCATCCTTTAGGGTCATGTACAGTTTGGATGCTGGATTGAATGCTGGGCTGTCTGTCATGGGGTCCCTTCTGTCATGAACAATAAAGAGGCATGTAGGGAGGAAAATGCAGAATAGAAGCTAGCTTAATATGGCAAAAGTTCAGAGGGACCTGTGGGGGTAACAGAATTGAAGAAAATCAGGCGACACTACAGGATCCTGACCTAGATCAGAGGAATTGGGTTATAAGATCTACAGTTACTGAGTTTAGATATGAAGACCAGCAGGCCAAGTAGCAATCCATGACACAAGAGCCATCACCTCAGACACCCAGAGAGCCATAACACCACCCCATATCTCCTCACCTCTAGATCACATAGACCATACCTATCCCCATGAGCTATACCATGAAACCATCTTAAAATTGGTCAGGAGATGGGGACAACAACGGGAAATGAAACAGTTTTGACTAAAAAGTCTTTGCATTATCTAAAGGGGAATATTTGGGTAGCATGTCAGATTGAGTTTATCAGAGTGGACATTTAGTGTTTTTGTTTATTTTTTTTGTTGATGTACTACACAGTTAGGAATCATGAGGAAAAGCAGATTAGTTAGGGCAGAATTAAAGGAATCGCCATACTATTTTTCACAGAGGCTGTATGAATTTACATTCCCATCAGCAGTGTATAAGCATTCCTCCTTCACCACATCCATGCTGGATTATTTTCTACAAAGAAGAGAAGTAGGAACAATTTTGCAACTCTATCACACTTACTGTGACAATTGCTTAAACCAGGATGATGACAGTGGGGAAGAAGAGAAACAGACACACTTGTAAGTTCTTTCTTCTGCTCTATTCTTGAAACCCCATCGCTGTTTCACCCTGTCAACTTTACTCTCCCCTAGCTTTGCCCTATAAATGGTTGTTACTCTTTTCATTTCTAGAGCATAATAGAAGTAGGAAGGAGAAGGATTACTGTAATTTTAACAAAATTGCCTAAAATTGAATATTAGACATCACAGTTGTTAGGGACCTTTGGCTATTTGGTCACGAGGGCTTCTTCACTGATGTCTTCTCCTTAGGCTCTGCTCGGCTGACATTTCCAGGGGCTCTTCTTTGTCTTAGCTTCCATCTTAGATGAGGCTCTGATGGCTACCTCTGATGAATACCAAAAATAACCCCTTACTGAGCTTTCTTAAACTTTATCTACTCCTGAGATGAATGTCAGGGATTGCCTACAACAAAGAAACAGTCTGTTGCAGCCATTTAAAAGCATTTTCCCATTAATGTTACATAAAGTGGGGACAGATAATAGCTATGTAGAAGGATCTTTGTTAGGATAAAAGGTGACGTGAGTCAAAGTAGCTTGATGATGGTGGAAATGAAAATGGTGCTGCTGTTCTGTTATGCTAATGTGCCACATTCTATGCTTGTCGAATCAGAGGAGGCTAAGATATATCTTGCAGGTTGTTCTCATTTGGTAGAGATGCCTTAGCGATTGCCAGAACCCCAGAAGTAACCATGTAGACTTGTGGTTTTGAGCTTCAATGAAATAAATTTGTAGGTGGCTAGTTCTGCTATTCTTCTTCTTCTTTTTACTTATTTTTATTTTTTGAGACGGAGTCTTGCTCTGTCGCCCAGGCTGGAGTGCAGTGGCGCAATCTCGGCTCACTGCAAGCTCCCCCTCCTGGGTTCATGCCGTTCTCCTGCCTCAGCCTCCCGAGTAGCTGGGACTAAGGCGCTGGCCACAATGCCCGGCTAATTTTTTGTATTTTTAGTAGAGACGGGGTTTTACCGTGTTAGCCAGGATGGTCTCAATCTCCTGACCTCGTGATCCATCTGCCTTGGCCTCCCAATGCCTGGGATTACAGGCATTGAGCCACCATGCCCAGTCAGTGCTATTCTTCTTTTTAAGGACCCTCCCCCACCCAATTTACCCATGAAGCTGGAGGGCACAGCTTATTGTACTCCGATGCTTTCAAGAGGATACATTCTCTTGCTATGAAGCTACTGAGCTATTTATAATACCTGGGAAACATGTTTTTTTTATTACTTTCTAACGGGCTTATCTACAATCATGCACTACATAACAACATTTCAGTTGACAATGGACTGTATATGATGGTGGTCCCACAAGATTATAAGAAAGCTGAAAAAGTTTTATCACCTATGACATCGTTGCCATCATAATGTCTTAGTGCAGTGCATTACTCACATGTTTATGCTGCTGGTGTAAACAAACTGCACTGCCAGTCATATAAAAGTATATCACACACACTTATGTATAGCGTATATTATACTTGATAATGGTAACAAAAGACTATGATACTGGTTTATATATTTATATACTATATCAATATTTTAGAATGTACTATTTTGACTCATAAAAAAGTAACTGGAAAACAACCTCAAGCAGGTCTCTCAGGAGGTATTCAGAAAAAGGTATTGTTATAGGCTAACAGCTCCATGCATATTCTTGTCCCTGAAGACCTTTCAGAGAGACAAGACATGGAGATGGAAGACGGTGATATTAATGACCATGACTCCGTGTAGGCCTAGGCTACTGTGTGTGTGTTTGTGTCTTAGTTTTTAACAAAAAAATGTTTAAAAGGTAAAAAAAAAATTTAAAAATAATAAAAAATAGAATATATAGGATAAGGATATAAAAAAGAAACTATTCTTATACACATATACAATGTATTCGTATTGTAAGCTAGGTGTTATTACAAAAGAGTCAAAAAGTTAAAAAAATTAAGAATTTGTAAAGTAAAAAAGTTACAATAAACGACAGTTAATTCATTATTGAAGAAAGAAATTTTAAAAAATAAATTTAATGTAGTCTAACCGTATAGTGCTTATATGGTCTACAGTAGTATACAGTAATAGCACAGGCTTTCAAATTTACTCACCATTCACTCCCTGATTTCACCAAGAACAATTTCTAGTCCTGCAAGCTCCATTTATGGTAAGTGTCCTATACAGGTGTATCATTTTTTAACTTTTTTTTTATTATACATTAAGTTTTAGGGTACATGTGCACAATGTGCAGGTTAGTTACATATGTATACATGGGCCATGCTGGTGTGCTGCACCCATTAACTCGTCATTTAGCCTTAGGTATATCTCATAATGCTATCCCTCCCCACTTCCCCACCCCACAACAGTCCCCAGAATGTGATGTTCCCCTTCCTGTGTCCATGTGTTCTCATTGTTCAATTCCCATCTATGAGTGAGAACATGTGGTGTTTGGTTTTTTGTCCTTGCAATAGTTTGCTGAGAAGGATGATTTCCAATTTCATCCATGTCCCTACAAAGGACATGAACTCATCATTTTTTATGGCTGCATAGTATTCCATGGTGTATATGCGCCACATTTTCTTAATCCAGTCTATCATTGTTGGACATTTGGGTTGGTTCCAAGTCTTTGCTATTGTGAATAGTGCTGCAATAAACATACGTGTGCATGTGTCTTTATAGCAGCATGATTTATAGTCCTTTGGGTATATACCCAGTAATGGGATGGCTAGGTCAAATGGTATTTCTAGTTCTAGATCCCTGAGGAATCACCACACTGACTTTCACAAGGGTTGCACTAGTTTACAGTCCCACCAACAGTGTAAAAGTGTTCCTATTTCTCCACATCCTCTCCAGCACCTGTTGTTTCCTGACTTTTTAATGATTGTCATTCTAACTGGTGTGAGATGGTATCTCATTGTGGTTTTGATTTGCATTTCTCTGATGGCCAGTGATGATGAGCATTTTTTCATGTGTCTTTTGGCTGCATAAATGTCTTCTTTTGAGAAGTGTCTGTTCATGTCCTTTGCCCACTTTTTGATGGGGTTGTTTGTTTTTTCTTGTAAATTTGTTTGAGTTCATTGTAGATTCTGGATATTAACCCTTTGTCAGATGAGTAGGTTGCAAACATTTTCTCCCATTTTGTAGGTTGCCTGTTCACTCTGTTGGTAGTTTCTTTTGCTGTGCAGAAGCTCTTTAGTTTAATGAGATCCCATTTGTCAATTTTGGCTTTTGTTGCTATTGCTTTTGGTGTTTTAGACATGAAGTCCTTGCCCATGCCTATGTCCTGAATGGTAATGCCTAGGTTTTCTTCTAGGGTTTTTACGGTTTTAGGTCTAATGTTTAAGTCGTTAATCCATCTTGAATTAATTTTTGTATAAGGTATAAGGAAGGGATCTAGTTTCAGCTTTCTACATATGGGTAGCCAGTTTTCCCAGCACCATTTATTAAATAGGGAATTGTTTCCCCATTGCTTGTTTTTCTCAGGTTTGTCAAAGATCAGATAGTTGTAGATAAGCGGCGTTATTTCTGAGGGCTCTGTTCTGTTCCATTGATCTATATCTCTGTTTTGGTACCAGTACCATGCGGTTTTGGTTACTGTAGCCTTGTAGTATAGTTTGAAGTCAGGTAGCATGATGCCTCCAGCTTTGTTCTTTTGGCTTAGGATTGACTTGGCAATGTGGGCTCCTTTTTGGTTCCATATGAACTTTAAAGTAGTTTTTTCCAATTCTGTGAAGAAAGTCATTGGTAGCTTGATGGGGATGGCATTGAATCTGTAAATTACCTTGGGCAGTATGGCCATTTTCACGATATTGATTCTTCCTATCCATGAGCATGGAATGTTCTTCCATTTGTTTGTATCCTCTTTTATTTCCTTGAGCAGTGGTTTGTAGTTCTCCTTGAAGAGGTCCTTCACGTCCCTTGTAAGTTGGATTCCTAGGTATTTTATTCTCTTTGAAGCAATTGTGAATGGGAGTTCACTCATGATTTGGCTCTCTGTTTGTCTGTTATTGGTGTATAAGAATGCTTGTGATTTTTGTACATTGATTTTGTATCCTGAGACTTTGCTGAAGTTGCTTATCAGCTTAAGGAGATTTTGGGCTGAGACAATGGAGTTTTCTAGATATACAATCATGTCATCTGCAAACAGGGACAATTTGACTTCCTCTTTTCCTAATTGAATACCCTTTATTTCCTTCTCCTGCCTCATTGCCCTGCCAGAACTTCCAACACTATGTTGAATAGGAGTGGTGAGAGAGGGCATCCCTGTCTTATGCCAGTTTTCAAAGGGAATGCTTCCAGTTTTTGCCCATTCAGTATGATATTGGCTGTGGGTTTGTCATAGATAGCTCTTATTATTTTGAGATACGTCCCATCAATACCTAATTTATTGAGAGTTTTTAGCATGAAGGGTTGTTGAATTTTGTCAAAGGCCTTTTCTGCATCTATTGAGATAATCCTGTCGTTTTGGTCTTTGGTTCTGTTTATATGCTGGATTACATTTATTGATTTGTGTATGTTGAACCAGCCTTGCATCCCAGGGATGAAGCCCACTTGATCATGGTGGATAAGCTTTTTGATGTGCTGCTGGGTTCGGTTTGCCAGTGTTTTATTGAGGATTTTTGCATCAATGTTCATCAAGGATATTGGTCTCAAATTCTCTTTTTTTGTTGTGTCTCTGCCCGGCTTTGGTATCAGGATGATGCTGGCCTCATAAAATGAGTTAGGGAGGATTCCCTCTTTTTCTATTGATTGGGATAGTTTCAGAAGGAATGGTACCAGTTCCTCCTTGTACCTCTGGTAGAATTCGGCTTTGAATCCATCTGGTCCTGGACTCTTTTTGGTTGGTAAGCTACTGATTATTGCCACAATCTCAGCTCCTGTTATTGGTCTATTCAGAGACTCAACTTCTTCCTGGTTTAGTCTTGAAAGAGTGTATGTGTCGAGGAATTTATCCATTTCTTCTAGATTTTCTAGTTTATTTGTGTAGAGGTGTTTGTAGTATTCTCTGATCATAGTTTGTATTTCTGTGGGATCGGTGGTGATATCCCCTTTATCATTTTTTATTGCATCTATTTGATTCTTCTCTCTTTTTTTCTTTATTAGTCTTGCTAGCGGTCTATCAATTTTGTTGATCCTTTCAAAAAACCAGCTCCTGGATTCATTACTTTTTTAAAGGGTTTTTTTTGTCTCTATTTCCTTTAGTTCTGCTCTGATTTCAGTTATTTCTTGTCTTCTGCTAGGTTTTGAATGTGTTTGCTCTTGCTTTTCTAGTTCTTTTAATTGTGATGTTAGGGTGTCAATTTTGGATCTTTCCTGCTTTCTCTTGTGGGCATTTAGTGCTATAAATTTCCCTCTACACACTGCTTTGAATGCATCCCAGAGATTCTGGTGTGTTGTGTCTTTGTTCTCGTTGGTTTCAAAGAACATCTTTATCTCTGCCTTCATTTCGTTACGTACCCAGTAGTCGTTCAGGAGCAGGTTGTTCAGTTTCCATGTAGTTGAGCGGTTTTGAGTGAGATTCTTAATCCTGAGTTCTAGCTTGATTGCACTGTGGTCTGAGAGACAGTTTGTTATAATTTCTGTTCTTTTACATTTACGAGGAGAGCTTTACTTCCAAGTATGTGGTCAATTTTGGAATAGGTGTGGTGTGGTGCTGAAAAAAATGTATATTCTGTCGATTTGGGGTGGAGAGTTCTGTAGATGTCTATTAGGTCTGCTTGGTGCAGAGCTGAGTTCAATTCCTGGGTATCCTTGTTAACTCTCTGTCTCATTGATCTTTCTATTGTTGACAGTGGGGTGTTAAAGTCTCCCATTATTATTGTGTGGGAGTCTAAGTCTCTTTGCAGGTCACTCAGGACTTGCTTTATGAATCTGGGTGCTCCTGTATTGGGTGCATATATATTTAGGTTAGTTAGCTCTTCTTTTTGAATTGATCCCTTTACCATTATGTAATGGCCTTCTTTGTTTCTTTTGATTTTCATTGGTTTAAAGTCTGTTTTATCAGACACTAGGATTGCAACCCCTGCCTATTTTTGTTTTCCATTTGCTTGGTAGATCTTCCTCCATCCTTTTATTTTGAGCCTATGTGTGTCTCTGCATGTGAGATGGGTTTCCTGAATACAGCACACTGATGGGTCTTGACTCTTTACCCAATTTGCCAGTCTGTGTCTTTTAATTGGAGCATTTAGTCCATTTACATTTAGGGTTAATATTGTTATGTGTGAATTTGATCCTGTCATTATGATGTTAGCTGGTAATTTTGCTCGTTAGTTGATGCAGTTTCTTTCTAGACTCGATGGTCTTTACATTTTGGCATGATTTTGCAGTGGCTGGTACCGGTTTTTCCTTTCCATGTTTAGTGCTTCCTTCAGGAGCTCTTTTAGGGCAGGCCTGGTGGTGACAAAATCTCTCAGCATTTGCTTGTCTGTAAAGTATTTTATTTCTCCTTCACTTACGAAGCTTAGTTTGGCTGGATATGAAATTCTGGGTTGAAAGTTCTTTTCTTTAAGAATGTTGAATATTGGCCCCCAGTCTCTTCTGGCTTGTAGAGTTTCTGCCGAGAGATCTGCTGTTAGTCTGATGAGCGTCCCTTTGTGGGTAACCGGACCTTTCTCTCTGGCTGCCGTTAACATTTTTTCCTCCATTTCAACTTTGGTGAATCTGACAATTATGTATCTTGGAGTTACTGTTCTCAAGGAGTATCTTTGTGGTGTTCTCTGTATTTTCTGAATCTGAATGTTGGCCTGCCTTGCTAGATTGGGGAAGTTCTCCTGGATAATATCCTGCAGAGTGTTTTCCAACTTGGTTCCATTCTCTCCATCACTTTCAGGTACACCAATCAGACGTGGGCTGTCCTTTCTCCAATTTATGTTTTTGTGAGATTTGTAGATCAGTTGGTTGTAAGTATTTGGCTTTATTTCTGGATTCTCCATTTTTTCCATTTGTCTATGTGTCTACTTTTATACCAATACTATGCTGTTTTGTTTATTATAGTCTTGTAGTATAACTTGAAGTCTGGTAATGTGATACCTGCAGATTTGTTCTTTCTGCTAAGGATTGCTTTGGCTATTTGGGATCTTTTTTGGTTCCATATGAATTTTAAGATGCTTTTTCAAATTCTGTGAAAAATAATGTTGGTATTTTGATAGGAATTGCATTGAATCTGTAGATTGCTTTGGGGAGTATGGTCATTTTTTACAATATTGATTCTTCCAATCCATGAGCATAGGATGTGTTCCATTTGTTTGTGTCACCTACAATTTCTTTCATTAGGGTTTTGTAGTTCTCCTCATAGTGGTCTTTTGCCTTTGTGGTTAAGTATATTCCTAGATATCTTCTTCTTATTATTATTATATTTGGCAGCTGCTGCAAAAGAAATTAGGTTCTTGCTTTGATTCTCACTTGGTCATTGTTCGTATATAGCAGTGGTACTGATTTGTGTGCATTGATTTTGTAACTTGAGATTTTACTGAATTTGTCTATTAAATCTAGGAGTCTTTTGGGTTTTCTAAGTATACGATAACATCATCAGCAAATATTGATAGTCTGACTTCCTCCTTTCCAATTTGAATGCTCTTTATTTCTTTCTCTTGCCTGCTTGCTCTGGCTAGGACTTCTAGTACTATGTTGAATGGAAGTGGTGTCTTGTCCTGTTCCAATTCCCAGTGGGAATGCTTTCAACATTTCCCCATTCAGTATAATATTGGCTGTGGGCTTGTCATATGTGGCTTTTATTAATTTGGGGTAAGTCCCTTCTATGCCTAGTTTGTTGAAGGTTTTCGTCTTAAAGCAATGTTGGGTTTTATCAAATGATTTTTATGGATCTATTAAGAAGAACACATGTGGTTTTTTGTTGTTGCTTTACTTTGTTTTGTTTTGAGATGAAGTCTCACTCTCACCCAGGCTGGAGTGCAGTGGCGTGATCTCGGATCGCTGCTACCTCTGCCTCCTGGGTTCAAGCAGTTCTCCTGCCTCAGCCTCCCAAGTAGCTGGGACTACAGGTGCCCACTACCATGTCTGGCTAATTTTTGTATTTTTAGTAGAGCTGGGGTTTCACCATATTGGCCAGGCTGGTCTTGAACTCCTGACCTTGTGATCTGCCCGCCTCAGCCTCCCAAAGTGCTGGGATTACAGGCATGAGCCACCATGCCTGGCCTAACATATGGTTTTTATTTTTAATTTTGTTTATGTAATGTGTTACATTTATTGACTTGCATATGTTAAACCATTCTTTCATCCCTGAGATGAAACCCACTTGATCATCGTGTATTATATTTTTGATGCATGGTTGGATTTAGTTAGCTGTTATTTTGTTGAAGATTTTTGCATCTATATTCACCAGGGTTATTGGTTTGTAGTTTTCTTTCTTTTTTTTTTAATGCCCTTTTCTGGTTATGTATCGTGGTGATACTGGCTTCATAGAATGATTTAGGCAGCATTCTCTCTTTCTCAGTCTTTTGGAAGAGCTTCAGTAGGATTGGTACCAATTTTTTGAATGTCTGGTAGAATTCACCTGTGAATCCATCTGGCCTTGGGCTTTTTTGTCTGCCTTTTTATTATTATTATTATTATTATTACTGATTCAGTCTTACTGCTCTTTATTGGTATGTTCAGGGTTTCTGTTTCTCTCAGAAGATTTTGTATGTTTCCAGGAACTTATCAATTTTCTCTAGGTTTTCTAGTTTGTATACATAGAGGCATTCATAGTAGTATCAAATTATCTTTTGTATTTCTCTGGTGTTGGTTCTAATGTCTCCCATTTCATTGCTAATTGACCTTATTTGAATCTTCTCTCTTCTTTTCTTGGTGAATCTAGCTAATTGTCTATCAACTTTGTTTCTTTTCAAAGAATCAGCTTTTTGTTTCATTGATCTTTTGTATTGTTTTGTTTCAATAGCATTTACTTCTACTCTGATCTTTATTATTTCTTTTCTTCTGCTAGTGATATGGTTTGGCTCTGTGTGCCCACCCAATTCTCATCTTGAGTTGTAATTCCCACATGTTGAGGGAGGGAGCTGGTAAGAGGTGATTGGATCATGGGGTGGTTTCCCCCATGCTGCTCTTGTGATAGTGAGGGAGTTATCATGAGGTCTGATGGTTTAAAAGTGGCAGTTTCCCCTGCCTTCTCTCTGTCTCCTGACGCCATGTAAGACATGCCTTGCTTCCCCTTTGCCTTCTGCCATGATTGTAAGTTTCCTAAGGCTTCTCCAGCCAGGTGGAATTGTGAACCAATAAACATTTTTTCTTTATAAATTACCTAGTCTCATGTATCTTTAAAGCATTGTGAAAACAGACTAACACAGCTAGCTTTGGATTTAGTTTGTGCATATTTCTCTAGTTCCTTGAGGTGTGACATTGTCATTTTTTTTTTAATGACAACCTTTTGATGTAGGCATTTTGGACTTATAAAATTTCCTCTTAGCATTGCTTTTGCTGTGTCCTGGAGGTTTTGATAACTTGTGTCACTTCACTTATTCATTTCAAAGAATTTTTTTGATTTCTATCTTAATTTCATTGTTAGCCGAAAATTCATTCAGGAGTAGATTGTTTAATTTCCATGCATTTGTATGGTTTTGGGGGTTCCTTTGGAGTTGATTTCTAGTTTTATTCCATTGTGGTCTGAGACAATACTTCATATGATTTTTGTTTTTAAAAATTTATTAAGACTTGTCTTGTGACTTATCATATGGTCTATCTTGGAGAATGTTCCATGTGGCAAAGAGAAGAATGTATATTTTGCAGTTCTTGGGTAGAAAGCTCTGTAAATATCTGTTAGGACTAGAGTGCACTTTTGTTCTAGATTGTACTTTAAGCCCATTGTTTCTTGGTTAATTTTCTTTCTTGATGATATGTCTAATGCTATCAGTGGAGTATTGAAGTCCCCCCACTCTTGTTGTGTTTCTGTCTATCTCATTACTTAGGTATTGTAGTAATTGTTTTATGAATCTGGTAGCTCCAGTGTTAGATGCATATAAATTTAGGATTGTAATATCTTCTTGTTGCATTGATCCTTTTATCATTACGTAATGACCTTCTTGTCTTTTTAAAAAAAACCTTCTTGTCTTTTTTAAAAAAAACTGTTGTTGCTTTGAAGTCTATGTCTAGATACACAAATAATATTGTCTTCCAATTTTTTATAGTGTTTCGGTACAGTAAGATGCTGTGCATGTTTGTAGCCTAGAAGCGATGGGCTATACCATAGAGCCTAGGTGTATAGTAGGCTGTACCACCTAGGTTCATGTAAGTACACTCTATGATGTTCATACAGTGATAAAATTGCCTAATGACTCATTGCTCAGAACGTATGCCCATCATTAAGTAACACATGACTGTATTTCTTTTGCTAAGAATGCCCTTCCCATGTATGAGACATCTACATTTCTGCTCAGCTAATCTCAGTTCAACTACTGCCTATCCTTTTCTGAAACTCCGCTTTCCATCTTCTCTGCTGCACTTTGAGCTATTTCTCATATAATATGAGTATGTCTTATAAATATTACCATTATAGGACTTTTTGCTTTGTGCTATAATTCCCTGCTTTGTATTCCTGCTAAATTTAAACTCTCCAAAGGCAGCATTTACATTTTTGAATCTTCACACCTCACTTAGTGCTTGATATTTATTAGACACTTAAAACTTATTGAATGAATAAAGGAATAAGTATGCAGTTGTAACTGGTGCGTCCTGCACTGTTTTTGGTCATGACAGGTTAAGTTCATAAGTTATTTATTAACAAGACCCTAGATAAGCTTGACTTTCTTTTCCACTCCCCTTTTTTCTTATCTTTCTTATCTTTCTTCCTACTCTCTACCTAGCTCACTCTGCTGAGCTCAGTCACACTGTCTTCTTTGCTGTTCCTCAAGCATCTCAGGCCTGCTTCCTGCCTTAAGGCCTTTGCAGTGTTTGCTCTCCACACTTTTCCCAGATGTCTGAATGGCTTGTTCCTCACCTCCTTCAAGTCTCTGGTCATAAATCACCTTCTCAATTATTGCAACCCTTTCTCCTTCCCTATACTACAGATCTTCTTACCCTGTTCTATTTTCTTCTCTTTGTTTTCCATAGCATTAACCATTTTCTAATATACAAATATACTAGTGTCTGTTGTCTCTTTCTCTTTCCTGGAATGTGTGCTTCAGGAGGGCTGGTGTCTTTGTCTGCTATCTTCACTGATCGTCTTCACTAATACCTCCCCAGTGGTGTAGAATAGAACAATACTTAATGCATTGGAGACACTCAATGAATATTTGTTGAATAATGAATGTATTAATATTCAAATGTGTTTATTAGGGGATCCCATATTCAGTTGTTATATTAATAGCATAGTATAAATTACTTCATTTGCTTTTCTAATTGATATGTAGGAACAGAGAAAATAATAGAATGGTAGTACCTTTCAACGGAATGGAAAATGAGAAGGTTTGGATATTGTTTTATGTTCAAATCCAGGAAAGATTTCACTGTAAGAATCAATCGGTGACCCATGTATAGCTATAAAATATGGCAATGTGGAATTAGAATAGAAGTGGTGTCAAGAGCAGGAGTTCAATCATTTGTAAAACAAATCTAGGTGTTTTGGGTTTTTTTTTCCCCCGCAAGTTTGCTTAGGGTAAATCCTAAATAAAATAATTGCTCTCATTGTAATTTTCATCTGAATAGATTAGTTGCATTTTACATATTGGCAAAGTGAAGACTGAGGATGTTCATTTCCACTAATGACAAGCACAAAATATTTATCAGTTTGATGAACTTATAGAATATTATAAAAACTTATTCCAGAGCAAATGAACTCTACATAGTAAAGAGTGCCTTAGCCAACATGAAAACAAAGATCAGTGTTTTTGACCAAACTTGACTTAACTTAGACAAAGTTGAGATAAAATAATTAATTTATACTATGTAACACCCATGGTATTTAAGAGAAAACATGATTAAAATCTATTATGTGTTGAGATATGTGTGTGTGTGTGTGTGTGTGTGTGTGTGTGTGTGTACTGTCCACTGTTATATTGTCATTGGTAGTTACAACTACTTCAATATAACAACATTTCTTTTGTTCTTTAGAGTCCATTTTTTGTCATTCTTTACGTTTATAAGAATTGAGCAAAGATTTAGTATTTAACACTTAGGAGTCTTTCCTTGTCCTCCATAGCATATCAAGCATACAACACAGAAAACCATATGTGAGATATGAAATTGACTAGTCTTTGTATCTAAGATAAACGGTAGGAAATATATCAAAATATATTTAAATAGGCTGTGCTGTGTGCTGATCTATTATGTTTTGACTTCCAAAAAGTTATATGTTTATCCTACAGATTTGAGAACTGTATTAATGCTGCAGGTTTCAGATGCATGATAGTGTGCATTCTCCTTGGATTAACTTTGCTAATACATCTTATTCAAGACTAAGCAATAATAATGCTACATGGGTCTCATCCCCATTGTGGAGGTAAAGATTAATGTGAGGATATTAAGGAAGAAAGGATTGTATCTTGGATTGTTGAAAGTTCATATTTATTTTCTATCTTGTTAATAAAAAGAAACACTTTGAAGAAATTTATCTTTATGCTTCAAGCCATAAGCTGATGACATAATAAAGACACGAAGATACATTTTCCTCTGAGGTGTAATGCTAAATATTTGGATAGGCACATCAAATATATTTTCTTTTCTCTCTTAAATATTGATTGTAGAAACCACATTTGTAAAGTGCATGCGGAAGCATTTGGAAAATAAATCTTAAGACCATAATTTCTCATTCTGTGGAAGGAAAGGCTAAACAAGAGTTTCGGGTTTCTATTATTAATAGTCAGAGTTTATGTGCATGTAAAACAGTGAGTGCTATGGTGACCATAATCTGCTTGACAATTCTTTAGCATAAACAATGTGTGTGCATTTATTAGCTTTAATCTCTGCCTGAGTGGTAGTCAGTTGCCCTAATCCAGTATTCACATTCCGGAGGTGGTCAACTAACATTTAATTAGCAAGGCCACTCTCCAGAAGCAGTATGTTAAGTGCTTTAGCTTTCTTTATTCCTAGCACCAAATATTAGCTAATTAGCACATTAGCAATGGGTGGTCATTGGCAGAATTAATGGTTTGTTAATTAGCATAATGGATGATATTAATGAGTTATGGGGGTGAAAGTAGTGGTTTAAAAATATTAGATTGGCTAAAATATTTTAGACATCTCATTTGCTCTTAAACAAGATATAAAACTTGTAGTGAGTCTTTTATCTTTTCCTTTTTCAGAATGGCAACTGAGGCTTGCTTCTAAAATGGTCTTGTGTGCTATCATGACTTTAGAGGGTTCTGATTGCCTGAGGTTCTCTATCAGATTAACTGAATTCTGCCCCTAGAATATTTTTATACATATCCCCTCCATCCAAGAGAAATTTTGTGCAATGCATGGTAAAAGCACTTAAAAAGTCAGTGAGCTTAGACTTCACTAAACTTACAGAACAGATTTGAAGGTCATTTTATATTTGCTAATAAATGTGTGTATTTGTATGGATGGACATATTTGGTTTCTCTATGATCTTGTTGTGAGCATAAAAGGATACCTAAGTCATTCAAACTTTCATTTACATATTTACCTGTTGCTGTGGTCTGAATGTTTGTGCCTCTCCAAAACTGATAGGCTGCAATTCTGATCCCTGAAGTGATGATATTAGGAGATGAGGACCTTTTGGGAGGTGTTTAGCTCATGAAGGTAGAGCCATTATAAGGACTTCAATGGGATTAGTGTCCTTATAAAATATCCCCTAGAGAGCTCATTCACTCTTCTATCATGAGAGGACACAGTAAGAATGTGGCATCTATGAACCAGGAAATAGGCCTTCCCCAGATTTCTAGTCTTTTAGCACCTTGCTCTTGGACTTCTCAGCCCTAGAATTGTGAGAAATAAATTCCTGTTGTTTATAAACTACCCAGTCTATGGTATTTTGTTATACCAGCCTGAATGGACTAAGACACTTATTCGCTCATTTGATTTAATGACTAATTCAATGAATAATTGTTAGATATCTACTATGTACTTGGCATTGTATTCTTTGCTGGGCATTTTAAAATGGAAAAGATGGAGTCCTCATAAGGACTTTATGTTTAGGGGAAATGTACAAACACACTCAGTTACTTATAGATAAATGCAAAGTTTTACCTACAGAGCATTATAGAGGGCACCTTACCCAATTAATGAGGATCAGGGACTTAGTAACAATTTATTTATTTATTTAATTTTTTTTTTTTAGACAGAGTTTCGCTCTCGTTGCCCAGGCTGGAGTGCAATGACGCGATCTTGGCTCACTGCAACCTCTGCCTCCTAGGTTCAAGTGATTCTCTTTCCTCATCTCCTGAGCAGCTGTGATTACATGTGTCACCACGCCTCGCTATTTTTTTGTATTTTTAGTAGAGATGGGGTTTCACCTTGTTGGCCAGGCTGGTCTCAAATTCCTGACCTCAGGTCATCCACCTGTCTTGGCCTTTCAAAGTGCTGGGATTACAGGAATAAGCCCTCATGCCTGGCCAGGAACTTAATAACAATTTAGATGATCATACCAAACAAGTTGTATTTGGTTTGTTGAGAGAATGAGAACAGAATGGGTTAAAAAATAAAAGTGAGCTAGGGGTTGGAGATGAGAGACATCTTGGTGTTCACAGGGCAACCTTTTGAGTAATGGGACCAAAGAGATGGGCTAGGACCCGGTCATGGAGGTTTGCGTGCTGTCCGTGTTAGGGACCCTGGGCTTTAACTTTGGGCTCTGTGGAGAATTTGAAGTACTTTTAGCTATGGAGTCTCGTGTCACATTTACATTTTGGTTAGATGTTTGACAGTTGTGTGAAGGCAAACTTGTAGGAGGACACTGACTTAAAAAGCTATTGCAATGACTAAGGCATCAAATTATAGTAGAAATTAATGGGGGGATGATTTGAGAAATATTTAAGAGAGAAAAATTACAATTTGGATGGTAATGAATGAATGAGAAAAGCTGTGGAGAGTATCTAGCAGGTGATAACTGAAACTATGAGATAGCCAAGGCATCCCAGGGTTGGTATTGAATAAAATGAGCAGTAGTAGGTAAAAGAATAATTACTAAAGATCCCTGCTTTTAAGATGTGACAGAAGAAGGACAAAGAAAGAAGGGAAAGCATAATAGACAGTGATCATATTATCCATAACATTCCCCTCAGCTGGACTGAACTTCAGAGAGATTCTTTCTAAAGAATCCTACCTATAGGCCCCTGACTTCCCTTTACTTAGAACATTTACTTTAGAAAACTTGCAACTGTAAATTCTGCCTCTGTCCCTTTGAGAGTAAATCTTCTACAATCCAGGAATGTCTTTCTTCTTTTTTTTTTATTATTATACTTTAAGTTTTAGGGTACATGTGCACAATGTGCAGGTTAGTTACATTTGTATACATGTGCCATGCTTGTGTGCTGCACCCATTAACTCGCCATTTAGCATTAGGTATATCTCCTAAAGCTATCCTTCCCCCTCCCCCCACCCCACAACAGTCCCCAGAGTGTGATGTTCCCCTTCCTGTGTCCATGTGTTCTCATTGTTCAATTCCCATCTATGAGTGAGAACATGCGGTGTTCGGTTTTTTGTCCTTGCGATAGTTTACTGAGAATGATGATTTCCAGTTTCATCCATGTCCCTACAAAGGACATGAACTCATCATTTTTTATGGCTGCATAGTATTCCATGGTGTATACGTGCCACATTTTCTTAATCCAGTCTATCATTGTTGGACATTTGGGTTGGTTCCAAGTCTTTGCTATTGTGAATAGTGCTGCAATAAACATACGTGTGCATGTGTCTTTATAGCAGCATGATTTATAGTCCTTTGGGTATATACCCAGTAATGGGATGGCTGGGTCAAATGGTATTTCTAGTTCTAGATCCCTGAGGAATCGCCACACTGACTTCCACAAGGGTTGCACTAGTTTACAGTCCCACCAACACTGTAAAAGTGTTCCTATTTCTCCACATCCTCTCCAGCACCTGTTGTTTCCTGACTTTTTGATGATTGCCATTCTAACTGGTGTGAGATGGTATCTCATTGTGGTTTTGATTTGCATTTCTCTGATGGCCAGTGATAATGAGCATTTTTTCATATGTCTTTTGGCTGCATAAATGTCTTCTTTTGAGAAGTGTCTTTTCATATCCTTCACCCACTTTTTGATTGGGTTGTTTGTTTTTTTCTTGTAAATTTGTTTGAGTTCATTGTAGATTCTGGATATTAGCCCTTTGTCAGATGAGTAGGTTGCGAAAATTTTCTCCCATTTTGTAGGTTGCCTGTTCACTCTGATGGTAGTTTCTTTTGCTGTGCAGAAGTGCTTTAGTTTAATTAGATCCCATATTAATTCAAGATGGATTAAAGACTTAAACTTTAGACCTAAAACCATAAAAACCCTAGAAGAAAACCTAGGCATTACCATTCAGGACATAGGCATGGGCAAGGACTTCATGTCTAAAACACCAAAAGCAATGGCAACAAAAGCCAAAATTGTCTTTCTTCTTTTAAAAATTTATTTATTACACTTTAAGCTCTGGGATACTTGTGCAGAACGTGCAGGTTTTTTACATAGGTATACATGTGCCATGGTGATTTGCTGCACCCGTCAACCTGTCATCTAGGTTTTAAGTCCCACATGCATTAGGTATTTGTCCTAATTCTGTCCCTCCCCTTGCTCCCCACCCCACGACAGGCCTTGGTGTGTGATGTTACCAGGAATGTCTTTCTTAAGAGTCTGTGGATTATCCCTTTGAAATATCATCTAAGGAGATGGTGCCCCTGTCTCCCATATCTGTGGGAGCATAGGAGACTAACTTTAATAAACACTAGTGGGCAAACACAGATAGCCTGATTACACTGAGCTACTCCTACAACTTCCTCCAGTACTTTTCCATTAGTTCCCACCAGCATTTAAAAATCTTCCTGCTTTCTGTTTCAGCAGAGTCAAATTTAATCTTTCTCCTTTATGGCAATAGTTTTGAATAATCCTGCTGGTTTGATTCTGTTTGGTACAATTTTTCCTTGACAAGAGGTAGAATAAAATGTAAAAATGAGTATGTTCACAGAGACACAGCAGGAGGGGAGGCTAATGAAGTGATTAACACTATCAAAAACTAAAAAAAAAAAAAAAAGACAAGCTGAAATGTAAATGTTAGTGGATTTATGAAGTAAGAGTTTGGGTTAGAGTTAACTGTCAGACAGGAAGCACTTGTTAAGTTTTGTTGACTGAAGACAATAATGAATTAGTGAATGGGAGGTGAGGAATTGGGAACATAAAATGAAGATTTATTTTTGACAAGATTGGATAAGACATGGAAAAATTATCTAGGCAGTATCTAGAGCTGGATGAAAAGTTCAAGAAGAGTTGTCCTGATATGAAATATTTGAACTTGTTCTCAGGTGAGGGGAAAGACACAGGAGAGAGAGAGAAGAAAAGAAGTTGCATATAGAAAATGAATAACAGAGGGAACAAAATCCTGAAGGAGGGGAAGAAAGAAGGAGAAAGGGACAAGATCTGGGGAGAGAATTTGGCCTTGAGCAGGAAGAACATCATTTAATCTTTAAAACAAGCAAGAATGACTAATGGTATAGATAAAGAGGGTTTGAAGTTGAAGGTCATCTTGCATGGTGCTGGGATGGGATTTTCTTGATTGAATTAAAATCAAAAGATCAACTGCTGTGATAGAAGGCATGGACCTTTGGTAGTTTCTTAATTGGAATATTTTTTGATGATCACAAAATCTTTGGTGTGGCCCTTATAGGAAGTAACTGAGTGAACAGAAGTGAGGATCACTGGAGTAAAGACAACTCAGAAGTTATAATATGAGGTTGCTAGAGGTTACATTTTCTAGGGGTTACAGTAAATACAGGGTGGAAAATAAACCTTGAAAGAATCTAGAGAACTTAATGAATGAGGACAAGTTTGCATATAACAGATAAATAAATCTCAGAGTTAATTAAAATATCTTGTAATATTATTAACTAACATGAAGTATGCCAGAAAGTGCTTTAAATGTTTAATATCCATTAACTCATTTAATTCCCAGGTGATGTCTAACTGAGTCTGAGGAAGCTGATGAAACTTTGGAGATTTTTGGAGTGATGAGGGCTCTCCTAAGGATGAGAGTTTGCAGGAGTTTGGATGAGGGTCCTCACCTTATATTTTACCATTAAAGAGTATATGTCTCATGAAAGTTGTTAAAGTTATTGAAACTATTAATACAAAGGCTTGCCTATGCATATTTATTCTCCCATTTTCGTTTTAAATTATTTTATGTCATTCTAAATCAAACGCTTTTAAAATCAAATATATGCCTTTGCAAAATAAGAAAATAGACTTGAAGTTCTGAGCATTTTTCATTGGGATCCCTGATGAGATATCATTTGGAGGCATAGCTGTTTTCATTAGAGTTACATCTTTTGTTCACTTATTTCTGCTGTGGTGATTACACAGAATCAGCTGTGATGATCCTGTGTGGGAAACATCACACAGGAGAGGAACATTTGTAAGGAGTAAAGCATGAACTATCTTAATCAACTGAGCGGAATAATTGGGAGATCATTTTTTAGTAAGAATTTGAAATGTTAGAGTCCTGGAGTGACTGGGAAGAGATGCTTTTGGAACAATAATAAATAGTGTTTAACATGTTGGGGAGCATTTTTAAACCAGGATGTTAAAAATTTATCTTTTATTTTTGTACCTTGTCATTTAAAAGGAGAATGCAAAGTTATTGTTTCATCTCAAAGAATAAATATAAGGATCAAAACCTATGACAAATGTTTACACAGGTAATGTTGATCTTTTATATATAATACTTCTTTCCTTTGGATGAATATGCATATATGTACAGCCCCCGTGTGAACATAATTTTATAGATTTATCTAGGTGATTAGATCTTTACCTGACTTTTGTCCCATTTCCTGGATATTTACTTACTTCTTCCATTTAGGTCTGTCAGTCCTCTGCTTCAATATTAATTCACCATCAAAAAACACTTATTGAAAGCCTTTTATTCATCTGGTCCTGTACTTGGTACCAGGTTGCAAAGATGTATCTTTGAATTCTTGGACTTCTGAGTCCGAAATACGATGTGAAATTGCTAAGTAGGGGAATGTTTCTCTGTGCTCTGGAGCACAGAGGAGAGGAGCCACCGATTTATCCTGGGAAAGTAATGAAACTATTGGCTTTCAAATAAGGTAATTATATTTTCTTGCTTGCCTTGATAGTCCGTTTTAAACTTGCTGTCTCAGAGAAATTATAAATAGTTCCTTCTTTTACTATCAAAAGTATTCTGGTATGAAATGTAAATTACATACTCATCCTACTCTTAAAGGATGAGACTAAAAATGTTGGTTGGATCTAGGTTATCAAAACATGTATTTCCAAGTAAGCAGTTTGAATTGTATTCTACAGGATTTGGGTTTCAGCAAGGAGTGATGTCTTAGAAAGATAGCTCAGGGGGCAGTGTGGAGAACAGATTGGAAGAGGATGCCTGAAGAAAATAGTTTAAGTGGTTATTGTAACTGTACACATGTCAGGAAACAAGGACCTGAACGAAGAGGGTGATTCTGAGATTAGAAGAAAAGGAGATTAAGGTCGTAATTATACAACCATAACTTGGTTATATAATACGGTTATACCATCATAACTTTGGAATTCCTCAGCTACTTATTTAAGACAGTTGTTTGAGTATAGCTAGCTGATAGTAAATTTTTTGCTGGTTTATCTTATAGAACACCAAATTCAACTCAATACAATATTTAAAAAATATACAAAGTTTTATGATTTATAATTATCAGGATAAACCAGTTGCTTAGTAAAGAATGACCAAAAGCAAGATAATTCAAACGTATTTAATCCGTAACTTTAAAGGTTTATCAATTTGCTCATTTCCTTCCTGCATGCTTGGATGTAGAAGCCTCACCATTTACCACTGTCAATAGTCTTCACTGGCACTGAGTAGGCTGTTTAACTTATTTATGGGAGTTACAAATCCAGCTGTTTTCATTTTCCATTACCCAAGTTCCTCTAGTAACCAGTCACATTCAGTGCTGACTTAATGATTCACGCTGAACTAAAACTGCTTTTGCTTTTACTCAGATGAGTTTCAATTACTTAATACCGTCTAATTTACCACCTTTTACATATTTTCATTCCATATCCATCCTCTTCCAATCCATACCCCAACATGATTCTTAGCTTAAAAATGTAGCAATCACAGTTTTTCTGAACGTAATCACCTATTTCAGATGTTATGTCGAAATTCACCAAGCAGATGAGTGCATTTTAGAGACTCCAGATTCCAACAGGTTAACCAGAAGTGATTCTCATAACATACGTGATACCTAAGGATTTTAATGTATGTTTTTAATTTGAATCACAGGAAATTTAATTGAGTTCTCTTGTGAGCTAGATGATCATATTTTAAAACAATTTTAAAATAGAATTTATATTTTGAGTAGTTTTATATTCACAGCAAAATTGAGCAGAAAGTACAGAGATTTCCCTTATATCCCCTACCCCTCCACATGCATGATCTCCCTGTTATCAACATCCCTGACCAGAGTGACGCATTTGTTACTATTGATGAACCTACACTGACACATCATTATCATCCAGAGTCCATAGTTCACAGTGGGGTTCACTTTTGCTGTTGTACTTTCTACAGGTTTAGACAAATTTATAATGACACATATCCACCATGGTAGTGTCATACAGCATGGTCTCACTGCTCTAAAAAAAACCCCTCTGCTCTGGCTATTCATTCTTCCCTCCCATTTCCCCTTAGCAACCGATTCTCTATTCAATGTCTCCATAGTTTTGCCTTTTCCAGAATGTTAAAATAAAGCTCTTTTTCATCACTCAGGTCTTATCTCAAATGTCTTCCCTTGAGAGAGATCTTTCCCTAAATAGCCCCTCATACCTTTACTCAGCTACTTTAACTTATATAAGCCTTTTATGTATTTATTTATTTTTCCAAGGCAAGTTTCAGAGCAGGGGTGAAAGTTTATTTAAAAAGCTTTAGAACTGTGAGGAAAGGAAAGAAAGCAAGGAAAGCACACTTGGAAGAAGGCCAAGCAACCACCTGAGAAACCAAGTGTGCCCTTTTATTTATTTATTTTTAATAATACTTACCATCAGCTAAAATCACCTTGTATATTTACTTATCACCTGCCTCCTCCCACCAAATTTCCATGAAGGGAGGAACCTTGACTGCTTTGTTCACAGCTGTATCTCCAGTGCTCAACCAATGCCTGTTAAATGGCAGGGGCTCACTGAGTATTTACTGAATGACTGAGTACCTATCTTTGCAGGGGTGTTGTAAGTGAAGCACTTGACATTGGTAGTATTTGGTCTTATTAAATATTTAATTATTGTTTGCTCTTAAAATGTATCAAGTGGTTATTCCAATGCAGAAATTAACCAAATTACTCAGAAGTTTAAATAAAAAACTTTGTAAATAAACCCTCCACTCACTAGCTTACTTGACATATGCCATCTGTTTCTTTTTGGAATCCTGATTGATATATACTTTTTGTTCACCAGACGAAAGATTGCTTATTATTTTTAACATTCAGAATTTTGCTTTCTCCAATATAAATTTTTAGGAGCTGTTCTTTCCACATCCAGGTAGGAATCACTACTCTTTTCTTTGTTGTTCCTGTGTTTCTTATATGCATTCATCACGGCATCTTCAATACTTTATTTCATCTTGGAGTATCAATAATCTTTAGTAGACCATGTCCTTGAAGAGAGGGCTTGTGTCTTACTTGTCTTGATATCTGTAATGCTAAGTGCAGTACTGATCTCTTAGTGACTAAGTGACTACTGAATCATTGCTGGTTGTGTGAATGACTCTGAAATGTGTCAAGTACTATATGCAGTCCAGGAGTTTGTATCTTTATCATGATTGTCAATACCCCAAATCTAGGTTCACAATGCAGACTTTAGGAATATCAGTGAATCAGCACTTTCTTTGAGAAGGTGATTGTCTTAGTCCATTTTGGCTGCTATAACAGGATACCGCAAATTGGGTAATGTATACGTAAGAGAAATTTATTTCTCACAGTCTGGAAGCTTGGAAGTCCAACATCAAGGTGCCAGCAAGTTTGGGCTCTGGTCTCTTGCTTTCCATATGGCACATTGAACCCCGAGTCCTCTGAAGGGAAGGAGCATCATATTGTTACATGGCAGAAGAAGAAAAATCTGCTACTGCAAGCCCTTTTTATAGTAGCATTAATCCATTCATGAGGGCCAAACACATGCTAAAAGGCCCCATTTCCCAATATCCCCTCCCTTGGAATTGAGTTTATGACACTTGAATTTTAGGGAGCACCTTAAAACCATAACAGGAAAAATTGGCATGACTCAGTGCTCCAGTATAGCTAAAGAGGGCAAAGGAAGTGGGTCAGGCTAATTATGTGGTTCCAAACTGTGGGATTAACAAGCACTGGGATAATTAATAGCAATGATAAAGGTAAGTAGGTAAATATCACTGCAGAGAGTTTGAGTAGATAACAATTTTTAAAATTTCCATGCCAAATCAATTTTAATAACTGCATACATGTCTTTTGAGATGGTGAACAAAATAAATTTTAACAGTATTTTTGTGCCAAAATATTGGTCTTTCTGATTCAAAGTTAGGTTCCGGTGCTTTTCAGAAAGTGTAAGCTTTGTCTTCTTCCTGAAACTGAAACATCAAGGAACAAACAATCGTGACGGACTGTGTTTTATAAAGGGAATATGTTAAGAGTAATTAGAAATTATGCTCTACTATCATATTAAGTACTACGAGATATTTTAGACAGATTATATCTTTGCCACCCATATGCAAGCTAGCAACTATTTAAACATACTTTGGATATGTAATTAATAACTTAATGACCCTAGCGTTAGTAGAAATATGCATTGTTCTTCATTTCTTCTGTGGTGGTATTAGAAGAGTAAATTAAAATTCACGTACATGGCCAAAGAATTAAAAAAACCCAGTTCCATTACTGGTTTAAATGTCTCCTAAGACAAACTTAAATAACATATAATTCAAATAACTCTACTTAGTCATACTAAGTCTTCAATGAGAGCCTTGTTACTGGCTTCAAATCTGCTAGGCCTGGTGTACATTAATCTGTATAGATTATCTTATTCTTTCCTCAGGGAATGAATGCCATAGGACCAAAATCTAACAAGCTTGTGAGAACTTTCTTAATTACTCAGTGAAAGTTTTGGAGTTAATAGGTCAAAGAACTTTGAATGTCAGTCAGATCTGTGTCTTGGAGACCTCAAAAACAGCTGTTCTTAAGCATGGGGAAGTAGGAAGCCACTTACTTGGTAAGTTTTGGGAGAGGAAAGGGGAAAGCCTGCCTGTCAACATATATCTTCCCCATGATATCTTCCATAAACTATTATCTAAAATTTCTCATTAACATCACTTATTTTGTATTAAAATAATTTAGACTCTGTTTTTGTTTTTGTTTGTTTGGTTTTTTTTTTTGTTTTTTGTTTTTGAGACAGAGTCTCACTCTGTCACCTAGGCTGGAGTGCAGTGGCACGATCTGCGCTAACTGCAAGCTCCGCCTCCCTGGTTCACACCATTCTCCTGCCTCAGCCTCCCAAGTAGCTGGGACTACAGGCGCCCGCCACCACGCCAGGCTAATTTTTTGTATTTTTAGTAGAGATGGGGTTTCACTGTGTCAGCCAGGATGGTCTCGATCTCCTGACCTCATTATCTGCCAGCCTCGGCCTCCCAAAGTGTTGGGATTACAGGCGTGAGCCACTGCATCCGGCCAAATAGACTCTGTTTTAAACATTCAGCCTCAGATAGTGAAATCCTATTAATCAATAAACAGTGATGAACTCATAAACACGGATTAGTTTATAAGTGAGTGTGGTGCCTCATAGAATTCCATCCCTCATCCTTCACTCTTTCCACTTCTATTTTTATGCTTGAGTATTATTTCCCATTTCTGTAAAATATTAGTATTTTCTAAAGGTATCCTGCAAAACACCTATGTCAGGATCACCTCTGGTGCTTGCTGAAATAAAAACTGCTGGTGCACCTGCCGCATCTGCTATACCAGAGACTCTAAACGTATTATTGTGGAAGATGCATTGAAATGCTTTTTTGCTTTCTAAGGAATCATTGACCTATGTGTTGATGGCTCTTAGTGTATATCTTGGGGTCCTAATCATGACTGTCCTCTGAAGAAGGTCTGAGGCAAGAACCGTGGAGAATTCAGTTATGTGGGGGAGTCAACAAGAGATGGAGTAAAAGGATTAGACAACTGCTGAATGTTTTGGGATGCTCACCTTAGATACTGTGTGGTTTCATGACTCTTTTTTTTTTTTTTTCATGACAGCCCACCGTTGAAATGACTTTTAATAATAACATTCAAGACCTCTCTGGGGTAACAGTCCACAGCAGGGTTGCTGGTAGGGGCAGAGGATAAGTATTATTCCACATTCACAAGATAAGTCATCACTCAATGTAGGATCTTTGTAGTGTATGTGTATGGCAGTTATTTTGAAAAACGTATTAGAAAAAGAATGCTCTATTCAAAACAATACACTTCTAATGGGAGTCCCTGTGGCTTTCAAGCTAAAGAGCTGTTTGGGGCAGTTTTCTCCTTGCAGTCCTAATACAAACTGTGTAGGAAACTTCCCTGTGTTGTCAGAGGTGAAGATGAGCCTCATTAGGCACAGGCCCTCAAGTGCTAACCACAGTCTCTGTAGACAGGTCTAAGACATTAGCTAATGGCCGCTTCGCCAAATGGGACTGAACAACTTTCATCAATAAGAATGCTTGAAAACATGGAGTGTTGCTGTCTCAGGTCACTAGCGTTAAAAAAAAAAAAAAAAAAAAAAAAAAATGAAATTCTTATCCTCGACTCTCAACTTTAAGAATAATGTTTACTTATATCTTTTAGAAATTATTTACTTCTTCTTATCTGTCAAATTTCTGGGAGTGGGAAGGTTCTTTTCAGTTATTTTCTTGCATGGAATTTCTCTTTTTAAAAGTTTTAATAACAACTGGATGAGGTCAGAATAGTGTGAAAGCACTACAAGTTTGGGATTTTGAAAAGTGAAATTGAAATTCTAAAGATTTTGGTATGGTCTGAATGAAAATTAGATTAATAGGTGACTTGTGTTTTATAAAAGTTGGTACTTTGGTGAAGAGTGCTTTTGTTGTGCCATGTGTTGACAAACCAGCTAGAGATTTGTCAAATCTCTATCTCACTGTTGAAAGCCACTGCCTAAGTGAATGTCTATGATGGGTTCACTTTGAAAAACAATAAGGCTGATTTAGTAAAACCAAATTCCCAGTATATAAGAAATTTTTTTAATCAGTTACTTGACTAAATCACACATTCTTTACTAAATTGATTTGACTATAGACAGAATTTGAATATCAAAACCATCCCCCATCTCATTGGTGAAGACATTATTTGCCCTTGGTATCTTAATGAAATTCTATAGAAATTTCCTTTTTCCTCAACTGGTATGTCATAGGTTTAGGCTAAGATTTCAAATTCCAGCCTGAAGTCAAGATTTTTTTTCACCCTCTCCCAAACTTATATGTGCCTCAAGAGGGAGGATTTTAATGAAAGTGCCTTTTCAGCCTTAGCTATTGCATCCAGCCTGACATTAGACTACTCGTTATTGGCAAGTTCAAACATTTTAAATCATGAAAGATTTACATGAATGATGTAAGGTTTGAAATGTTTTATGGCATGTTCATTCACAGTAAATCAGCCGCTGCCTTTTTAGACTTTTCTTTCAAGACACTTATGCAAATCCAAAATGACAGGAATAGATTTAAAATGATTTTCAGCATCTGAAGATTAGCAAAAAAAATGACAGACTTAGTAAGTACTTCACTTTTTCTGAGGATGAAAACTTCCAGACATTGTGGGTTGGAGCAGACTGGAATGAGAATAGATAAACAGATTAAAGCTATTAATTTCACCTTTGTTATTAAAGCACTCAGTGCCTTACTCTCAGGATGCCTCCTCATTCTCTCCATGGGCATTTGGAAGGAATAGCATCTTTGGTCTACATACTGCTCTACTCAAATGTTTTATCCTCTGTGTTCTCCACATTGCGCTGTATTGAACTAGCATAGCAGAGTTTTGCATATTAAGCAAAAGCTTTGTGGCAAAGGACTGAATTTTCATTTCATGAATTTGACACAGCTCCCACAGAAGTTGACTTCTATGAGTCAACTTTTATTATTTTGTATTTTCTTGCAGTTTAATAAATATGTAATTAATTGCATATCAAGAAGCATAACTTGTTTATTGGTGCCCCTTCATAGTTTTCAGCCATTTTATTTCTATTTTCCCATATTAACTACTTCTATCAACAGACTCCAGGGGTGTAAATGGCACAAGTGTTGGTATTTAGTCATTAGATTACTTGAAAATTTGGTGGAGAATGTAGAAAAGGAAATAAGTAATCATAGTAAAACACTGTAAGTACTATGGAGAAGAATTACAGTTATGGTGATTATGGCAGATTGTATTTTCCAAAGCTGGCTGCATCAATATCTTCTATCTTACATGCTGTTCTGAAATTTGACCTTGACTTCTATCAAGAGATGGAGTCTAATTCTGCTTCCCTTGATTCTGGTCTGGCCACAGTGACTTGCCTGTATCTGCTAACGTTAAGACAGAAGTGATGTTGTGGGATTGCTGAGGCTAGGTCAGAATTGTGACAGCTTCTGCCTCTTACCCTTTGAACCCTTGCTTTCTTCATGCTGTGTCTTGGAGTGTTTCCTCTTTGAACCCAACAGCCTACACTTCCCCTTTAGCAAGGGAAATGAGGTCCCTGCTCAAGACCCTGTGCCTCTGGGTGTTATTACACTTTGGAGTGCCTTCCTTGGAATTTTCTAAGACACCCTCTGGTGACTGGAACTAGCTGGGGCTGGCAATGTTGTCTGGACAGAATACCAGCTATGGTCTGAATGTGTCCCCCTGAAATACATGTGTTGAAATTTTAATCCCCAGGGATGATTTTAAGAAGTGGGGCCTTTGGGAGATCTACCTTCCTATACCTAGTCATTCACAGAGATTTCTATATAATGAATGTTTGTGTCCCGCCAAACTTTTAAGTTAAAATCTAACCTCCAATGTGATGGTATTTGGAAGTGAGGCCTTTGGAAGGTGATTAGGTCATAAGGGCTCTGCCCTCATGGATAGAATTAGGGCCCTTATAAAAGAGGCCTGCAAGAGCTTGTGCGATCTTTCTATCATGTAAGGACACACGAAGAGGCATCTGTTTTATGAGCCAGAAAACTCACCAAATACAAAATCTGCTGGCGACTTAGTCCTGTCATCCTCCGGAGCTGTGAGATGGACCTCCATCCCTGTTGATCTAATTCTCTCCCCAGTTCATGAGATTGACCAGATACCTAAGGAGTCACGCCTAATGGAAATTACCTAGGAGCTCTGTGGCTGGGCCCATTCGCAGGAGAGTTGCTTGATGTGCAATATACTCTTGCTGGCCAATGCTATACTTCTCTTATGGGAATTATGTGAGACTGGGCTTCCAAAATGGTGCTGACATGCTGAATTGGGGTGACTTAATCTCATGTTGGACACAAGAGGAGTCTAGGGCTTAGGGCTAGTGACAGTCCGTCACTGATTCCTGGGATTGAGTTGCCATCCATGTTGCAAATGCAGGGCACACTCCAGTCTACAGCCTTGTGAGTCTTACGCTGGGCTGAATAAGTGATGGGCATTTCTTGTGCCGATGGAGCTGCTTTTGTCTACAGCAATAAATAAAAAATTATAAGAGAGCTACCCACTATATGTGTTTGCCTAGAGGGACAGACAGACATATACATAGAAAAGGGAAGAAAATAAAAAAGAAAAATCTAAACCATTATCAATTGATAAAGCAATCAGCAAATCAAGACTCAGAGGTCTCTACAAGGTTGAATGATGAGTAAAGTATAGGTAACTGGGTCAGACAGCTGGACGGAGAAGACCTCAGAACTTAGGAGAATGTTTGCATTTATGATTTCTGTATCAAGGGATGCCAGACTTCAGAGTGTGGACATAGACATAGATGGCTGAAGTGAAATGAAGTGGAAATCACTGATGTTTCTCAGGAAGTGCAGGGACTCACAGAGGTGGCTTTGAATGTAAGTAACATTTAAAATAGAAACCCAAATTAATTATACATAACCAGACATTTATGTATCTCCTAAAACCCAGAAAAAGGACGCTTCTCCTGTATCTGTCTTAAAAAAAATTTAAGGGAGATGCAACTAATTAGCCAGAATCCTGAAATTCAATACGAAAAAAAGCTCTAGGGGATTTTATTTGTGGGTCAATAAATACAAATATGTCAGCTATGCTTTAATTTATGCTTTAATTTAAATTTAAAAATTTAAAAATTTATATTTTTAAAATATAATCATAAATTATATTTCTTATTAAATTATATTTCAATAATATTTCTGTATTTTAAAATAAACTTGAGAATTATGTTTTATTCCCAATGTGATTTTTACAGTTTGTATCCTGAATATATATTTTTTGCAACAAAGCTCATTTCTGCTGACCTAACTCCTACCTCGAGGTCAATGTAACATTTTAATTCATGAGTAAATCCTTCTTTGTCTTTAGAAACTTTTGATAACTTAAAGAATCCTTATTGTTTTAAATCATTTTTGCGTTGAACAGTGCATATATTGTTATAATGCTATTTTTATTAAGAAAAATGAAATCGTATCCAAGTATAATTTCATTTGGTAGCTAATAATACGTAATTAAGAACAATCTGGGAATGAATCAGAATTTCAATTCTTCGACCAACCTCCAATTCTTTATTTTCTTTTTCAGTAATGTGGTGGTAACACTACCTATATATGTTACAGAATTGACAGAAACAACAATAAAAATAACATAATTTATTTCTTTCATCTAGAAAGTACTCAGATACACACCTTATTACATCTAGGAGGCATAGTTCCTGTCTTTTATGACCCAGTGGTTGATAATTCTGTGACTAACAGCTCAAAGATGAGAATAATTGAAAGTGACCTCTATACATTAGAGAAATGATCTATTGAAACCAAGATACATTATGGTTGGAAAAATTCTTAGGCAGAATAACTACAAAATAAGTAAAGACTTTCAAAGCCCAAGTATACCATAAAAATACTTTGGAATTGCAATAAGATACAAACTATAAATAAGCCAGCAACACAGGGTTATATCCAGAAAAGTAAAAGGGATACAATTAATTATGAAGAGCATGATAATCCTCTAGCCTTACCAGTGAACACAATCTTGCTGATTAGTCAAAAGTCTTATTTTTATTTCTGCATTTTAAATAGGATTGAAAAAAATAGGCTAGAGGAGGACTTAAATTTTTGGAGAGATTTAAATTTAGGGTGACCATACATTTCAGTTTACACTTATTATTCTGGCATAACTATGTGTGAATGATAAATTATATGGTCCCCTTGGATGATAAAAATCTTTATGAAGAAGATATTCAGCAGCTTTTCTCTATCTCCCAAGTCGTTTAACATAAAGAAGTAAAGAAGCTGAGAAAAGGATTAAATGCTCTTTCTCTAGCTCTAGTCTGACCTAGACTAGACTCTTGTGTGGTACTTCTTTAGGGAAAACTCTCAATGGCTTCATATATACCCTTAGGATAAAGTTCAAAATGTGTAGCATGGATTACCAGGCCCTTCATGAACCTGCCTCTTCCTGCTTACCTCCCTAGGCTCATCTCTTCCCTCAATCTATACTTCTTCCCTCAATCTATACTCCTTGGACATTTTTTAAACCATCACCCTCTTGTCTGGAGGCTTGGGCCAACAAACATGTCCTACTGGAATAATCTCTCGTTCTACACCTCCCAGCCTGCACTTCCCTTTATTAACTACTAGCTGCCCTATGGCCTCAGTTCAGATATGACTTCTTCCAGAAAGAAGTCTTAGACCACTAACACCTAGGTTAGGTGTTTTCCATCCTAGGTCCTTCTATAGCACTTTCTGCTTACCATAACTATGGCATTTGTCCTGACATGTTTTGATTCCCTGGTTACTTTGTTGTATGCCTAGTTATAGACTGGACATTCTTCAGGGATAGGGCCTGGTATATACTCAATGTGTAGCTGAGTGCTTTGTGCATAAGAAGCAATTAATGAGTGCATGCTGAATTGGTCTGTTGAATTACAGACTCCCCAGTGTCAAGATTCTCTTGTGTTTACACAAATGGTTGGTCAGGTGAGTAAAAAAATAAAAATTTGAGCTATAATCTGTAATTCTGGGTTGATTAATCATAGAAGCTTCTAGTACTTTTCAAGTCTGTCTGTGTGTTTCCAGTCCGAACTTTAACTGCTCCAGGCAATGTTTGTGAGACCTGTCCTTACAACTCTGGGAATGGGCACACCACAACTCTTTGGTAATGTTATTGCATTGTTATAAGCATATTTGATATTAGGAAATTCACAAGAATTACCTTTTATAAAAGTACTAGATCTTAATTAATTCTTCATGTATTTTAGACAGCTTTTTCCTCAAGAAAGGCAGATGATTTTCAGTGCAACAGTGCAACTGTTATTAGAAAAGACCAATTTTTATATGGCAAATGGATGTCATATACTGAAGTATATGTGTTGGCATATATATCCAACAATGTATTATTCTATGAGGAACTAACTCTAAAAAGCATCACTATGTTTCTCCTTATGAATAATTTAAAAAAAGTTTGACTTTAAAATTTTGATGTATTAATGTATTTCCTTCATATATGTATCATTTGTTATCTTACAAACTATGTTAATATTTTTTAACTCATTTGGATAAAGAGAGCTAATTCAGGTATTGATGACTGCTTTCATACATATATTTATATACTCTCACTACAGGTATTTTCTTTAATTATAAATAATTGTCAATCATAGAGTCTTCCTATGTGCTGTAAGATGCTGACTTAAGCGTGCTTCATGAGTTAAGTCAAATCATTCTCAAAATAATCCTAAGAGGTGAGCATATTGTTACACCCATTTTATAAGTAAGCAAATTAAATCCCAGGGAGATTGTATAATTTGTAACAAATTCACATTAGATCTGGAATTTGAACATAGGTAGACTGGCTTCAAAGTCTAAACACTTAATTACTCTGCTATTAATTTTATGGGGCTAAATAGAAATATTTCTTTTAATAGGCTGGTCAGAGAAATTTCTTAATTAGAAGTGGAACAAATCATCTGAACATGGTAGACTAACCTATGAACTGTAGTACCGGAATCTTACTGTAGACAATCAGTGATCTCATGGCATGGTGAACCAGCTTGCCACTTTCAGAGGATAAACCAACACATGGTGCAGGTAGTCATTATAGATGGAATAAAAAGGAGCATTTCCAAACACATGTTAATTCATCTATTAATCTACTAATTTAATAAATGTCATTAACATTTTATTACATAATATCTCTAACACTAAGCACTGTGAAAAATACAAAATATAAAATGTGGCCCACCCCTAATGGTCTCTATTTAAAAGTAGCACTTTAAGTACAATCAAAGTAAGCACTTTAGGATACTGCTAACATTTTGCATGGATTAGGATGGTGGTATTGATAATTTGGACAACAAGCCTTAATAGGCCCCAAAAGATATAGCACTGAATAATTCTGCCTCCATGAAGTAATTATCAGAGTTAAGTACAGCTTTCTAGGTAATATTTAAGCCAACTAATTTTGAGAATCATAGAGGCACAAATGTTAAATTTTTTTGTTATGTGTCATATGATATAATAGGGTTCTTAATTTTGGGAGGAAGGGCATTTATCCCTTTGGCAGTCTACCGAGGTCTCTTAGAAGTATTTGTTCCTGAAATGCTCTTTAAAATCAATGAAATTTCAAACATAGAATTACAAAGAAAGCCAATGAATTGAAATGCACTTATATTCATAAATCTCTTGAGGGTCCCCCAGTTAATAACCCTGGTGGCTGGGGTTGAAGAATGTTTGACAGAGTAGAAGTGGGATATAGTCACGGTGGGTGTAATGGTTTGAAATGTGTTTCCTCAAAATTCAAATGTTGAAGTCCTAATTCCTAATGACTCAGGATGTAACCTTATTTTGAAATAGGGTTGTCACACATATAAGTAGTTAAGACAAAGTCGTACTTGAGTAGAGTGGACCCCTATCCAACATGACTGGTGTCCTTATAAAAAGGAACACATGCACAGAAAGAACACTGTGTGAAGGCTGGATTTATGCTGCCACAAGCTAAGGTGCATCCCTAGCCAAGAAGCTTAGGAGAGAGGCCTGTAACAGATCCTTGCCTAGAGCTTTCAGAGAGAGCATGGGCTTGCCAACACCTTGATCCTGGACTTCTAATCTGTAGAACTGGGAGATGATACATTTAGGTTGTTTAGGCCATTCAGTTTGTGCTCTTTGTTATGGCAGCCCTTATAAACTAACACAGTAGGAGAAGAAAGATGATCTTTTCCAAATTTCTTGATTAGGCTAATAGATTGTTATAACAGAGAAGTAACAGGTACATTAAAATTTGGTTGCCCAGAAACATTCTGAATGGTGAGGGATAATTGTGAAGTAAAGAAATGGAAGATTAGGGAAACAATATTGTTTATGGAAAATGGGTTTTAGCATTAGAAAGACCTGGGTCCAAAATCTAACTCTGCTGTTTATTAGCTGTGCCACCTACAATATATTAATCTCTCTGAGCCTTAGTGTTCTCATCTGTTGAATGGTAATGATAATAAATTTCTAGCTTATATAGTTAAGAAAATAAAAGACATAAAGTCTGAAAATGAAACAGAACACCTTAAAACAGGGCTATGTACTGTGCTAAATATTCGATAAATGAAACTCTTGCTAGTATCTATTTTTATTATTCCCCAATTAGTGTTTACACTTATAATAATTCCCCTATAGGAAGAGAGCAAACCAGTTTTGTTTTTGCTTTTCCCCTTTTACACTAGATATGAGAACCTTGCAACATCCTTGGTTTGATGGCTATAAGATAGTTATGGATATATCATTATGAGCCTCACTAGGATATTTATTGGTAGAAGAAATTTATAGTTTTGTAAGTGAAGTGATTTAATTTTTAAAATAAATGTTTTAGTTTATTTACAATCCCGTGTAACACTGACTCATCCAAGAGAACAGGTTAACCAAATCAAACATTTCCAGTCTAGAAAGGTCTACTCATAAAACATTTTTTCTTTGTGTCCCAGAACATTTTATTTCATATATGAAAAAGGACAATAGTCAAACCCAGAGTATAATTTTTTGATACAAAGGTAATGCTTTTTCATTTTAGAATTTTAAAAAATATTAAGAAGAAAATAAAATCAATATTCACCACAAAAGCCATTTTAAAAAAAATCACTGTTAACACATTGATATATATATACGTGTGTATATTTGTGGCTAAAAAATGTAGTAATAAATGTGGCTCAGTTTGTCCAAATTGTTTTGTATTTTTTCTTCTTTAAAAAGTTTTATCCTAACAATGTGTATTATTTTTCAAGAATATAACAATAACTTCAACATGTGTCCATATGTTTATATAACCCATAATTTATTAACCAATCTCATATTTTGTATATTTACATTGTTTTAAAGCATTAAAAATCATTGGAGTTAATATTCTTGAGCATAATTTTTTGTGAATCTCTCTCATTATTTCCTCAGAAGAAATTCCTGGAAATTGAATTATTGATAGACCACATGAACTCTACTTTCAGGTGACATATGTAAAAATTAAATCTAATCAATCTGATTTGGGATTCATTTTCACATAGAACCTATTTTGATTAAGATCAGTGAAAAATAAAACTCTGGTTAAAGAGCCAAAAGACTTATGGATACTTGGAAACCAAATATCAGCCTTCCTGTTTAGTGCTCCACAGACATGGCCTTTGGTTACACCTGCACCACAACCTCATCATAATTATCATTGTTTCATTACAGTCTTCACCAAGGTTTTAGTAGCTAACATTTGTGAAATGCTGTAATATGTGTTTTATATATTATTTTAATAAATCCTATCAGTAGCCCTATTTAATGGGTATTACCATGTCCATTTTGCATAGGAAAAGAGAAGTTTAATAAATATTAAGTAAATTTC
Source organism: Pongo pygmaeus (assembly GCF_028885625.2). Taxonomy (NCBI): domain Eukaryota; kingdom Metazoa; phylum Chordata; class Mammalia; order Primates; family Hominidae; genus Pongo; species Pongo pygmaeus. The sequence goes on along the minus strand of NC_072388.2, from coordinate 47,521,123 downwards.
CAGTGTTCCAAAGTAAATAGCACAATGAGTTGAAAGTCAAGCCCATTGCTGTCTGATTTCGGAGCTCAGGCTCTTACTCGCTAAGCCCTACAACCTCTCCAAACTTTTAAGGATTCCCAGGATTTTCAAACCTATTCAATATGCAGATCTTTCCCATCCCCCGTGTTCCTGATGCTTCCTGGAAAAGACACTGTGTTCTATACCCTTTCACTCTATTACCTTAGGACTAATTCAGAATTTACGTAATTAGGATTTATTTTAAAACATCACTGGACTGATTCAGAATTTACGTAATTAGAGTTTATTTTGAAACATCACTTATGATGCTTGGGGCAGAGAAAATAGGTTTTTATTTTTAGTGAAGAGCACGAAGAGCATATGTGGTTGCTAAAATCTTGTAAACTTGACAGCCAACCTCATTGTAATTCCCAGAAAGCAATGTCAAAAGGAAATAATATCCAGAAGATCAGACATGTTATCTAGAAATAATCCCTTTACAATGACTAAAGGCAGGCAAAGGACAAAACATACATTTAAAGAAAAGCATTTACATAATCTTTTGAATTTTTAAAATATGTTATGAAATATACAGATATTTCTCAACACTGCTAAAGCTAGAAATGAAGTTGTTCAATTTGACTTAAAAAGTTAAGTGGAGACTTTGGATAACAGTCTACCTTTTAAAAATTATTTCAGTATTGTTAGACAAACATCTAAATTCAAATTTTGAAAAATATATTTTATCCAAGACTTGGAAAATAGACTAAAAGAAATGGAATGCAAAAGTTTGCAATAGGCCTTAACACATTAAGCCCTTCTCCTGTTTATAAAGTTTGTGATCTACGAGGCTGCTTTTCTAAATTCAGATTTAAAATGTAACATTTAAGTTGTATTTGAGGGGTTGTTTGTTTCTGCATATCGAGAAAATGAAGACAGATGGATTTCTGGAGATCTCATTGATGTATTTATCATGATATAAAGGAAAGAGAATGAGAGGGAGAGAGGAAGAGAGCAAGAGGTGGAATGAGAGTGAGAGCACGAAAGAGAGCAAGTTACTTGCAATTTTTCTTTTTGGGTGTCTTTCTGTTTGCAAACCAGAAAGAAAGGTTCTGCATAGCTAAACTTTGGTTGTTCCTCAATGTCTACTGAAAAATTCAAATCTGCTTGAGTTAGACATTTTGCGTTGTGGAATTGAGGGAATGATTTTTCCTTTTGCTAAATCTAAGCTTCTTCAGGACATCCAGGTTTTTATGCTGAATATATGGTTTGATGCTGAACAGTGGTTAGGCTCATGAGAAAAGAAGAGGAAGAAAGAGCACCCATTACAATGTCTGGCATAGAAGTTGATATTTTCTTTATCCCCCTTACATAGTAGGTGAAGCAAGGGGGAAAGTTCTGGAGAAATTTGCCATTACTTAAGATGAAGAACAGAGATACCTTAAGGTGAAGAGCAGAACTGGAGCTGATGGAAAGAAATAGAAAGATGCTTCCTCTTGTCTCTCTTCATCTCACAAACCATCAAGAATTTACGTTGAAAGGGACTGTTATCTGATAGTCTTTGGTTAAGTCGCAAATCAGTGTTATGTGTAAGTATATCTCAGGCTTTGCAAAAATCAGACATGAAAATGCACACTGATAAATTACCTTCTTACATACTTAACAGGATTCCTATAATGATAGGCTCAAAGTGGTGCGGAGAGACAATTCTCCACAGGTGTCTCGACGTTTCTAAACATTTTGTGGGTGAGGCCCTAATAGATCTTTGTCCTAGACCATCTTTACAAGGATATCTGAATAGTGAAAAATAGTCTTCCTCCAGAGAAAAGAGGAGGCATATTTGCTGCACATTATAAAAGATTCATGTTCTTTAAGCTCAGAGTTTCTTGTTATGCAACTCACTTCCTCACTACATCTGTAACATTCATCTGAGTCCATTCACATCACCCCATGAGACTTGAGAGGAAAAGGGAATTGCTACAAATATGCTGATGGTCATGCTGTTTACTGTGCCTTAAGTAATAAAAGTCCTCTGTTTTAATCCCAGGAGTCTCATGTCTTTTGCCAGCATCCACAAAACTGGCAGCCTAACTTGTTAAACTCTAAGACCCTTCACTGTTCTTACAGATAGGTTTTAAATAAACACCTCTTGAGTAACAAAACAGTTTTCCTGGCCAATTTATAGAACTTGATTTACATAAAGTTGAATTACAACTTTTTAAATAATATTAATATATATTGGAAAAATCAAGGTGTATCCATTTTGACTGGATTCATCATCTTGGCCCTCAGAGTTGTTAAAAAATATTATTCTGATGCTTTTTAAAATGATGAGGAAGACTTTATTCAAGACTATTGCAATATTGCAGTGGGGGGCAGAGAAAAAGCTCAACTCCAAATACAACAAAGACAGCTGAAGATTTATAGCCAACAAGCAGAATGAGGGGCTCAGTGGATGGAAATTAATAAGAGATGACATCAAGAGTATAAGAATTCTTGCTAAACTGAATTACTAGGATTTTTGCTGAAGGCAGGACAAGGGCAGACATCAAGGGTAGGGGAACAAGAAATTTGATCAGATGTCAAGGGTGATCATATACTAAAAGTGTGGGAATTCTTGCTAAACTGACTTGGCAGGATTTTTGCTAAGACTGGGCTAGGCATACCAAAGTCAGGACAGAGGCCAAGGTTGAGGTGTACTAGAAAAGAAGGCTTAGAGAAGCCTAACTAAGATTTGGTCAAGGAGAGAGTCTGTCTGAGTTCAAAGGTTATGTGTAGAAAAATTCTTATTTATGTGGATGGAAGGCAGTAGGGCAGTGGATGCTGTGTGTTTCCTCTGTATAAAAATATATCTATACTATTTATCATTCCTTTGTAATGTAGGGTTTCTGTTGGCTTTATAGGGAGTAGATGTTTATTGCAGTTGCAGCTCAGATGACACTCCACCCAGGAAACCTGTCTAGATCAACCAAGCCAGAAATATTTTTTGTTTCTAGGGATACCTACAGCTCTCTGTTTCTAAACCTACATTTTGGGGAATCATAACTTACTGCTGTGTACTATAGCTTGCAGTATGGGACTTCTAATTTGTATTATGTAAAACTTTATTATCTTTTCTAGATTTGAAATTCACTAGATCTGTCATTTTCTGATTTATATTTGTAAATCCAGAAATGCTTCACACAATTCCTTAGCCATAGCAAGTATCAAAACTCCCATTTCCCCTTTCCCCCATTTTTTACAAACACACACACACACACACACACACACACACGTGCATATATATGCACATTCAATTCATTTTAAACCTTTGCTTTTTAGACTTTAAGATCATATAGGCTGTAACAGTCAATGCATTGCATTTAGAAAAATGATGATGAGTGATGGCTATTACAATATTCTCTCTCTCTCTTTTTTTTTTTTTTTTTTTGAGACGGAGTCTTGCTCTGTTGCCCAGGCTGCAGTGCAGTGGCGCGGCCTTGGCTCACTGCAAGCTCCGCCTCCCGGGTTCACGCCATTCTCCTGCCTCAGCCTCCCGAGTAGCTGGGACTACAGGCGCCCACCACCACGCCTGGCTAATTTTTTGTATTTTTAGTAGAGATGGGGTTTCACCGTGTTAGCCAAGATGGTCTGGATCTCCTGACCTTGTGATCCACCTGCCTTGGCCTCCCAAAGTGCTGGGATTACAGGCATGAGCCACCGCGCCCGGCCCCTACAGTATTCATGTTTAATGCACCACTTGGCAAATACTAGTAAGACATTACAAAATTCTAAAAGGCATAAGTAGAGTTACAAGGTTTGCTTTTTGAATTAGCAGTTAATGAGTGGACTGTCTTTGGTATTTCCAAAGCAGCTGGATGCAGCCTTATGCGAATTAACCACAAAGGGAGTTTGATTTCAGTTTTTACCATTTTAGCTTTGTTTAAAATGTATGTTTGTTTCTCCTAACCACAGTCTGTCAGGGTCGATTTCAATTAGGTACTCTGAAGCTAGGGGCCATGTTTTTTTCGTATATGTGTAATTTATGATGCATATCATTTCCTAATAAATGTTTGATTAATGTAATGGGAAGTTTTGGATTTCCTTTTTTAATTGTGAATGGTGCTTTTTATCTAGTTACAAAAGAAATACATATTCAGTGTAAAAATTTGGAAAGATTTCATTTATATACACAAAGCACCTTATATACTAAAACCAAGATGACAACTTTTACAACTTTTAACATATTAATGGACCTATTTTATTTTTGGGGGTAATCTCATATGTTTCAGAACTTTCATTACTATATATATTTAAAAAATGAAATCATTGTGTATGCTGCTTGTAATACAATTTGCATTCGGTTAATAGTATGTTCTGAATACTTTCCTATGATATTAATTATTCGTTTGCAAGATGCATAGTATTCCACTGTATGGATGTCGCACGATTTCTTTAATTACCTACTCTTAGAGGTTTAATTTATTTTTAATTTAGTTGTTAAAATACTGTTTTGAAGAATATCATCATTGAAAAATATTTGTGCATATACCTTGTAATTACCTTATAATATAAACCCAGAAGTGAAATTTCTGGATCAAATAGACATATATATTAGATTTCAGAATGAAGATACTGATTTAAACTTCTATTAACACTGCTAATCACTGATACATGCTTAATATTTTATATCTATAAAATACATATATATGTATTATATATACACATATAACATATAATATGTGTATTATATACACATATTATATATAACATATATGCATATACACATATTATATATAACATATATGCATATACACATATTATATATAACATATATGTATATACACATATTATATAACGTGTATATGTATATACACGTTATATATAACGTGTATATTTATACACACATATTATATATAACGTGTATATGTATATACACATATATAACGTGTATATGTATATACACATATTATATATAACATATATGTATATACACATATTATATATAACATATATGCGTATACACATATTATACATAACATATATGCGTATACACATATTATACATAACATATATATGCGTATACACATATTATACATAACATATATATGCGTATACACATATTATACATAACATATATATGCGTATACACATATTATATATAACATATATGCGTATACACATATATATAACATATGTATACACATATTATATGTTACATATAATATGTGTATACACATAATATATAACATATATCTGTGTATACACATATTATATGTAACATATATGTGTATATATAATGTTATATAACACATATATGTATTATATATAACATATATAACCACAGTCTGTCATATATAACATATATAACATATATATGTATCACATATACACATATAACATATATATGTAGTACATGTACACACATATAACATATATGTAGTACATGTACACACATATAACATATATGTAGTACATGTACACACATACAACATATATGTAGTACATGTACACACATACAACATATATATGTATTACATGCACACACATACAACATATATATGTATTACATGCACACACATATAACATATATATGTATTACATGCACACACATACAACATATATATGTATTACATGCACACATATACAACATATATATGTATTACATGCACACATATACAACATATATGTGTTACATGCACACATATACAACATATATATGTGTTACATGCACACATATACAACATATATATGTGTTACATGCACACATATACAACATATATGTGTTACATGCACACATATACAACATATATATGTGTTACATGCACACATATACAACATATATATGTGTTACATGCACACATATACAACATATATATGTGTTACATGCACACATATACAACATATATATGTGTTACATGCACACATATACAACATATATGTGTTACATGCACACATATACAACATATGTGTTACATGCACACATATACAACATATGTGTTACATGCACACATATATAACATATGTGTACATGTACACATATATAACATATATATGATATATACATATATCATATATATGTATTATATATACACATATATAACATATATATGTCTTATATATATACATATATAATATATATGTATTTTATACCTACAGGCAAACATATATATATTTGTAGGCAAGGATAGAAAATAATATACACAATCAAATATGTTAGATTCACTTGTCTACTTCTTGTTCAAACTTACAAAATACATATTGTACTATCTTTTCTTTGTATATGAATATCAGACTACCCATTCTCTTTCTTCTTAAACAAGACTGATGAATCTAATTTACCAAATAATTTAAAAAAATCAATATTCAATAAGATATTTCAAAGACATTTAGGCTAATCAGTTCTGCTTTAAACTAACATAAAAATTATATATTTTTATTTTGATGTGACTACTCTGGATATTTAATTTGTTATCAGTAATTGTTATTTTCATGTGATATTCTATTAAATAATATATGTCAAGTACTGTCTTGTAAATTTTAGGTTGACTCTTATTTACACAAGTAACCTACAACAAAGTCTCTGAATTAGAAAGCATTTAACAAACTCAGCTGATGATCCAAATACATTAAAGGTAAAAAAACAAGTAGGTTGAAAGTAAAAGTACGGCCGGGCATAGTGGCTCACTCCTGTAATCCCAGCACTTTGGGAGGCCGAGGCAGGCTGAGGCTGAGGTCAGGAGTTTCAGACAAGCCTGGCCAACATCGCAAAACCCTGTCTCTACTAAAAATGCAAAAGTTAGCTGGGTGTGGTGGCACGCACCTATAATCCCAGCTACTTGGGAGGCTGAGGCAGGAGAATTGCTTGAGCTGGGAGGCGGAGGCTGTGGTGAGCCCAGATCGAGCCACTGCACTCTAGCCTGGGCGACAGAGTGAGATTCTATCTCAATAAATAAATAAATAAATAAATAAATAAATAAATAAATAAAATAAAGATCAAACACAATATTTAGTAAACAAAATAGGAAACAAAACTACGTGTATTTTTAAGTTGAAGTATGTTAAATGAAAGGCAGGTACATAATTTGGGACTCAATTTGTAAGAAAATATGATTATATATGCAAAAAAAGTTTCAAGGGAGGAACATTAAAATGTTAACATCCATGCAATAAAAAAGGGATAGGAAAATATATACCATGCTAATACTAATAAAAGGATAGTAGCTATATTATTATCAGAAAGATTAGATTTCAAAGCAAAGAATGTTAGCAGAAATAAAGGATGCAGCTTCATAATAATAAAATGATTATTTAATCAAGAGGATGCACAGTCCTAAACAATCAGGCACCTAATAGCAGAGTTTCAAAAATATGAAGGAAAAACTGATAGAACTGAAATGTGAGATAAACACATCCTCGGTTATAGTCAGAGATTTCAATACCTTTCAATAATTGATAGAATAACTAGAGAAACATCAGTAAGGATTTAGAGTTGAACAATACTGACAACCAAATAGACATAATTGACATTTTTAGAACACAGCCACTTACAACAGCAGAATACACATTATTTTCACATGTATGTGAAACATTTACCAAAATAGATCATGTTCTGGGCCATAAAATAAGTCTTAATAAGTTTAAAAATATTCATACCATACAAAACATATTTTAAAATCATAGTGGAATTAAATTAGAAATCAGTAACAGAAAGGTCACTGGAAAATTCCTAAATATTTGGAACCTAAATAATATACTTCTAAATAACTCATGAGTAAAATATAAATACAAAAGGAAATTAGAAAGTATTTTGCACTTAGTGAGAATTAAACACAAATATATCAAAATTTGTGAGTTACCAGTAAACAGTAATTAGGGAGAAATTTATAGTATTAAACATATTTATTTGAAAAAATTCTCAAATCAGTTACCTCAGTTTCTATTTTAAGAAACTAGTAAAAAAAAGGAGCACTCTCCCGCTATTGTGGAAGAAAGAGAATAATATCAGAGTAGCAATCAGTGAAATAGAAAACAAAAACACAATAAAAAGTACAATGAAATCAAATGCTCCTTTTTTGCAAACATCTATAAAATTGATAAATCTCTAGCCAGATTGATTAGAAAGCAAAGCAAGAAAACAGAAATTGCCCATATATGGAATAATATAAAGATTCTACAGATATTAAAAAGATAATAAGAAAATATTATGAACAAATTTTTGTAAATAATTTGATAGCTTAGATGCCTATGAAAGACATAAACTACTGAAGTTTGTTTAAAAAGATATAGTTAATATATCTGATATAAATAGCTCTGTTAAAGGAACTGAATAGATAGTTTGAAACCATTTTACAAAGATAATTCCAGATCCAGATGACTTCACTGGTGAATTCTTGGCCTCTTCTAGAAAATTGAAGAAAAGAAAATACTAGAGAAAAACTGATTTTTGACGGAGGTGCAAAAGTGATTCAGAGGAGAAAAGTTAGTATTTTCAACAGATGGTCTAGGAAACTGCAAACCTGAATGCAAAAAAAAAAAAAAAAAAAAAATCAATAACCTAAATGTAAAACTATGAAACTTCTAGAAGAATTAACAGAAATAAAGCTTTGTCAATGTGGGTAAGGCAAACATTTCTTAGATGTGGTCAAAATCATGACCAAAATCATGGTTCATAAAATAATGATTTTATAGTTTGGACTTCATAAAATTAAAAACTGCTTTTTGAACAACATTGTCAAAAGAATAAAAGAACAAACACAGATTGGGAGAAAAAATTTGGAAATATTCATATACCTGATAAAGGATTTGTTTCAGAATATATAAAGAAGGCTCAAACTTAATAATTAATAATAAGCAAATAAAAACCCTCTATAAAATGGACAAAGATTTTAACGTCCCCTGTACCTAATAAGATATACAATGGGAAATAGGCATAGGAAAAGATGCTTAACATCATTAGTCACTAGGTAAATGCAATTTAAACCAAAATGAAATACCATTAAACATTTATTAGAATGGCTGAAATGAGAAACACTGACTATACTAAGTGTTAATGAGAATGTAGAGAAAGTGGACTTTCACACCTTGCTAGTGGGGATGTAAAATGGCACAATCAATTTTTTGGAAAAGAACTTGGCATATACCTACATACGATTCAATCGTTCTACTCTAGACATTGACCTTCCCTCCCACAAAAAAATATGTCCATACAAATACTTGTAGATATTCAGCACAGCTTTATTTGTAATAGCCAAAATCTGGAAAGAATCCAAAATTCCACAGAGGAATGGATAAATGATTTGTAGTATATCTATGCCATGGAATACTACTCAGGAATAAAAAAGGGATGATCTACTGTTATATACAACAAAATAGATGATACAGAAAACAATTGTACTGAGGGAAGGAAGCCAGACTAAAACAAAAAAAAAAGAGTACATATTGTGTGATTTTATTTATAGAAAATTCTAGAAACTGTAAACTAATCTATTGTAGTGAAAAGCCAGTCAATGTTTACCTGGGGAAGATGAGGCAGAAACTTGAGGGATAGATAACAATGGGGCACGAGGAAACTTTTGGGGGTAAAGGATATGTTCATAATATTGATCATAGTGACAGTTTTAAGGGTATATCCATATGTCAAAATCTTTCTGATGGTACACTTTTAAGTATGTGTTCTTTTTTATGTCAACGTCAGTTATACTTCAATACAAAATAATAAAAAGAATTATGTTTATTTTGATTTGAGTGATTGCTTTAGGTATTTATCAGTCAGTAACTGTTATTTTCATCTGATGTTGTGTGGAGTCTAATTGTGCAAAGTACTATCTTATAATTTTATTTAAATCCATTTTTAATAAGTAACACTAAACTAAAATGTCTCTATAATAGACAATTTTGAAGACTTTAATGATCTGATATAATGAAGAAAATGATGTGAGGACATGCTTAACTTTTAGATGTCTGTTTGCTGTTTGTACTTGAAATTGACATTTATTTCTTTTGGAATCTAAAAACATTTTGAATGTGAATATGTCCTGGACAAGTGCTTGAAAGTCATTAAGGTCATGCATGTATTATACAGTTATGACTAGAATATTCTTGTGCTTGGTGAATGTATATTATGTAGGAGGGGGAAAAATATCTCAAGGTTCCTATTTGGCAAATATGAAGAATGGAGTGACTCTTCAAAATATCTGATGCCTGCAGTCCCAGCTACTCAGGAGGCTGAAGCAGTAGGATTGCTTATGCCCAGGAGTTCAAGGATGCAGTGAGTCATGATGGAGCCTTTGCAGTCCAGCCTGGGGGACAGAGCAAGACTGTCTGCATATATCCAGATGGATATCTGGAGGATGGTGGGGTATTTCTCATGAGGTGTGATTACAAACTGACACATCTAGGACAATCTCTTCAGCTCTGCACATAACAAGGGTGAGGCACTGACCAGCCTGCTGCTGTCTCTCACTTCTGACATGAAGAAAATCAAAATCCTCAGTGCCAGGCTAAGGCAGCTAGGTTAGTATGATGGGTCTCTCTTGACTATTCTTGACATACCAGTTTAGGTTCTTCTATTCCAGTCCACCTTGATGGTTGGGTAAAATATGATTTTCTTCTGTCATGTTTAACTTTACTTGGATCAAGCATATACATAAAACTTCCACAAAGCATGAATCCTATTTTGAGAAACTGGGCTGTCAACCTCTGTCAGATTGAGTGAATGCCCACAATTTGTTAGGCATATGTGGAAATAAAAATCTTTTAAGATTTGTACTTGTAGAAATGTCTGAGGCATATTTTTCTGAACGTGTTATTATTCTCTTCTTGATAAAGTACTAACGGTGACAATAGTATTTCTGTGTGTGGATGACGCTAAAAAGTACAACAGTCACCTCTACATCATGTACAGTTGACATTTGTCATTTGCTTTATTCTGGTAGCTGCAATTTTAGTATCTTGTTACCATTTACTCTGAGCTGTGGCTGAATAATTTTTTTTTTCTCTTCTTTTTTTTGAGACAGAGTCTCACTCTGTCACCCAGGCCGGAGTGCAGTGGTGTGATCTTGGCTCACTGCAACCTGTACCTCCCAGGTTCAAGCAATTCTCCTGCCTCAGCCTCCCAAGTGAGTAGCTGGGATTACAGGCACCTGCCACCATGCCCAGCTAATTTTTGTATTTTTAGTAGAGGTGGGGTTTCACCATGTTGGCCAGGCTGGTCTCGAACTCCTGACCTCAGGTGATCCACCCACTTTGGGCTCCCAAAGTGTTGGGATTACAGTAGTTGGATGTCATTTTGATTTGTCTATCACTGTTTTCCACAATCACATCAAGTTATTTGAAAATGTTAATCAGTCACTCATAGAAAGCCTTTCTTCAATCTCTCTTGTTTGCAATGACCTCACTTGGGATTACTTACACAATAACTGTCACACTACCCTGCTGTTCTTTTTCTTTGAAATTCTCAATAACATCTTGAGAAGCTGTGTGGCGTGATCTGAGCTCTTCACTGCTGAAATGGGCTATTTTCCAGACATCCATTACAGCTCATCTTTCCATAGAAAGTGGTATTAAGAGAATGCTAATGATCCTGAAATTGTTATCTGTTGTAGGTCCAGGTCTCACAGCTGAATAAAAGGCAAGCAATGCTGGTGATTTATAAACTAAATTAGTTCTGTAACTTCTTGTTGGGGCTATGCTGTTAGATTTCCAAAGGACATGCTAACTTTATTATTTCAACATGAACTCATAGTCACATTTAACTTTTCTTTTATTCAACAAATATTTCTTTCTTTCTTTTTTTCTGAGATGGAGTTTCACTTTTGTTGCCCATGCTGGAGTGCAATGGTGTGATCTCAGCTCACTGCAACCTCCGTCTCCCAGGTTTAAGCAATTCTCCTGCCTCAGCCTCCCAAGTAGCTGGGATTATAGGCACGCACCACCATACTTGGCTAATTTTTGTATTTTTAGTAAAGACGGGGTTTCACCTTCTTGGTCAGGCTTGTCTCGATCTCCTGACCTCACGTGATCTGCCTGCCTTGGCCTCCCAAAATGCTGGGATTACAGGCGTGAGCCACCATGCCTGGCCTCAACAAATATTTCTTAATTGATAGTTTGGGTCAGGTACTAGGGCTTCAGTGGAGAATAAGGCAAAACTTTCATTTATCATAGGAAGATCATCTAGTAATCATTTTAATCTGGACAATATCTTGCACAGTTTATCTTATGGGTTAAACTGTGTCTCCCCACACACAAAAATATATATGTTGGGGTCCCAACCCACAGTATCTCAGAATGGGACCTTATTTGAAAATAGGGTCACTGCATTATAATTTTGCTTGATAAAATATTCTTGGAGTCTAATTTGTTCTTTGAGCACTTTGAAAATGTCATTCCACTCCCTCCTGGCCTGCATGGTTTCTGTTGAGAAGTCTGTTGTCACATTAATTGGAGTTCTTTCACATGTTACTCGCTTCTTAGCTCTTGCTGTTTTTTAGGATCTTCTCTTTGCCCTTGACTTTTGAGTGTCTGATTATTATGTGCTTGGGAATAGTCTTATTTGGGTTGAATCTGTTAGGTGTTCTAAGACCTTTTTGTACCTGGATGTTTATGTCTTTCTCAAGTTTGAGAAGTTTTCTGTTATTATTTCTTTGCAAATTTAATTAGTTAAGATGAGATCATACTGGAGTAGGGTGGACCCTAATAAAATATGACTGTTGTAGTTATAAAAAAGATGACTGTATGAAAACATAGAGACACGGAGAGAACACAGAGTGATGACAATGGCAGAGATTGGAGTTATGCAGCTACAAGCCAAGGAATGCAAAAGATTGCCAGAAGACCACCAGAAGTTAGGAGGAGGCAAGGAAGGATTCCCTACAAGTTTCAGAGGGATCATAGCTTGGCCAACAGCTTGGTTTTTTTATGTTAGCCTCCAGAACTGTGAGACAATATATTTCTGTTAAGTCATCCACTCTGTGGTATTTTGTTATGGCAGTCTTAGGAAACTGATACAACATGTGTTTAATATTTTTATTGGATTGAATTTTTGCCCCTTTGGATCATTGTTAATCTGTAGTTGCCAGTCGTCTTTGGTTACTTACTTACTTCTTTGAGAATTTGGTAAAATAAATGTAGCTTCAAAAGAGAAGGTCAGTGCTAAATTTCTAACCTCCTGAAGTTAGAAAGGATTTCCCAACGTCTCTGATTCAACCTTCTATTTAATGTGGTAGTTTCCCTCCATAACATAAATGCTATATTGTGTTCCCAGCCAGAGTACTTATAAAAATGGGTCATCATTACCTTACAGAGTGGTACATTACATTTAAATTTAAAAAGTTGTGATAAATATACATAGCATAAAATATATCATCTTAGTTATTTTTAAGTGTAAATTTTGGTAGCATTAAGTATATTTGCATTGTTGTGCAATCTCCAGAAATTTTTCCTCTTCCAAAACTGAAACTCTAAACCTATTAAACAACAACTCCCATTTCCTATCTTAAAGCTCTGTTAGAAAGTTCTTTTTTCTAGTGGACCTAAATTATCTTCCAGCTACTGAACTGAGATCATTCTAATTCTGCCTATTGGAGTTGATCCAATCGGCATAATGACCATTCTACAAAAAAAAAACAAACAAAAAACCCTGTAAACTATTATTGTTATTGTTGTTATTGTTTCTTATTTGCCTTCCAGAGATGCACAGTGTATAATATCTTCGTGTTTAGCCCAGCAGCAATTCCTTCTGCCTTGTGTCTAATATTCTTTGGATTTTTAGTTCCTTTTTTATTTTATCCAGCTCCACAATAATTACTTGGGTGTATCTAACTCTCTTCTCATCCTGTCCTTTGGTTTTCATAAACCTCTTTCAACTTGTCCAAGTTATACCATAGAGGAACATTCTGAAGAACTTCAGGATGTACCTGTAATGTTTCTAATTTGGGATTGAAAGGGAGTGAGCAATCATTATTTTATGTCCTTATGCCTCTGTAAACTAAACTATGCAGAATGCTGCTATGCAATGAAGTCCTTTTAACAAAACCATAAATCTTTAAAAGAGCTCTAAACTAAAATATTTAAAGTGTTATCAACCTAAACTGTGCAAGTACATAAAGATACATTCTTAAATAGTTGCTAGCTGGATACTGAATTATCAGAAATATTGATCATCAAAAGATAAAAGTCTTCATATATAAACAAATTAAAAAGTCAATTGTTAGTAATGCCCTTTTTTTTTTTTTTTCGAGATGGAGTCTTGCTCTGTCACCCAGGCTGGAGTGCAGTGGCGCGATCTTGGCTCACTGCAACCTCCGCTTTCCGGGTTCAAGCAATTCTCCTGCCTCAGCCTCCCGAGTAGCTGGGATTACAGGCTCCCGCCACCACACCTGGCTAATTTTTGTGTTTACAGTAGAGATGGAGTTTCACCATGTTGGCCAGGCTGGTCTCCAACTCCTGACCTCGTGATCCACCCACTTTGGTCTCCCAAAGTGCTAGGATTGCAGGCGTGAGCCACTGCGCCCAGCCAAGCACTACCCATTTTAACTACTTGTGACATTGGGAGAGTCACTTAAACTCCTTGAGTGTCTGTTTCCCTCATCATTATTTAGGAGATTTAAACTAATAACCCAATATATATTTCACCCTCAAATAATCAGATACCTGGATTATTTTCAATGGTATATAATATTGTGAATAAGTAGAAAGTAAAGAAATGATTATATAACTACGAAATATTTACCATTACTAAGTGAAGCCAGTTAAACTAAGTTTCTAATAAACCTTCTAATAGGTCATTGCTTCATTAGTTTGAATATTTATTTATGAAAAAAATTCACTGAGGCATGAAGCACAATGTGGGCGAGACCAACAATAAGAATTCTGCCTTTTCGGCCAGGCGTGGTGGTGCAGGCCTGTAATCCCAGCTACTCGGGAGGCTGAGGCAGGAGAATTGCTTGACCCTGGGAGGCGGAGGTTGCGGTGAGCCGAGATAGTGCCATTGTACTCCATCCTGGGCAACAAGAGCGAAACACCATCTCAAAAAAAAAAAAAAAAAAAAAAAAAAAGAATTCTGCCTTTTCATCTTAACCTTGTGTGGACTTTACAATTGTCACTTGTATAGAACCATCAGGCTATGCCTTTAGGAGAACTGTACTATTACATTGGACTAAACTTGGAATCATGTCGAGGTCTCTAGTATTCATGTCCTTAATAGAATTACCTTGTTTCTCTGGCTTCCTATTCCACTTCGTTGCCTTCTTATAGAATTTACTGCCTCTCTTTGCCTTGTGTTATGCACAGATTTTGCAAGTACCAAACTCCTTACTAGATTAGGGGATGCAAACTATGCTTTTATTATTTTTATATTGTCCACTGCCCTTAAAACTGATTTGGCATATAGTCACTTTGTACATACTTGTTGAATTGAATCCATTTGCTTTTACTTATGTCTCCCAGATTAGAATGACAACTTTTGGACATGTATGAGATTCCTGATTTGTGAGATTAAACCGAATGCAGAATGGCATTTTCAATAGCCCAAGTGTTCAGGCAAAGGTGGCTGTGATAACTAGGATGGCCTGTGGCTGCCCTCTAATCGAGGGCTTTAGTTGAGAGGTTACCACTACTTTCCTTGAGCTTGACAACACCAGTTTTTCAAAGCTCATCTTTTTCACTGTGTTTTTCTTATAATAAGTTACTATCCCAAACTTTTAATATTATTTTATGAGGTTATCAAGTTTTGGCATCTTAGTTGTGGAATGATTTTAACTTAATTTAAGAATTTAGATATGTCTGCCTCTTTTTAGTAGGGATGTAGGGGAAGGTATAAGGCAATATTGTTCAATAGTTTTAAGTCAGAAAATGAATGAAAACAAAATGTATCACTGAAATTATAGGCCGATCTAGGGAATTACCCTAATAGAAATCTGGCCTAGATCCTAAATTAAACTTCAATTAACAGATCTGCTGGTTCTTGGTTTTATGGTTTGGCTGAAGAATAAGGTGATAATTTGCATGTGCTATTAAACTGAAAGAATGGCCAGACAATTAGAATGAAGAATTAGAATGTCTGAGCAGTTGCTACTACTTCTCAGAATGCACCCATGCTGAGTACCAAGCCGAGTGCCTGCAAATTACTGTCACCACAATTGAAAGCACAATTAAATTGCCTTTGAGTACTAAGAAAACCTTGAACTGCTGTGTGTTCTCCAAATCATTAAATGGCAGATATCTTCTTGACTATTTTCACTGTCTGAAAAAGAGGAATAAATCAGAGCTACAATTATTGAGATAAAAGGTAACTCTTAACAGCTGAACTGGGTTTAAGGAAAGCACAAAGGAATCAGAGGTGCAAATTAAATTTCCATAATGATAAAAAATTTGCATGATATCAAACAGTGAGATACCCTATTAGCTGATAAATAACCTCATTGCTCTGTACCTTAGTGTACCTTTCTCACATTTTATGATAATTATTTCTTGCCTGGGGACATTTGTTAAGAAAAACATTCAACACTCTCCAACATAAAGGTCACAGATACACTTTTCTAATTAAATTTTAGGATGAATCAAATACATTCTTTGATTTGTGCTGTGTCTATAGAATTTTGATGATACGATTTGAAGTTGGTTTGTGGCAATTACAAGAATGCTAAAACAAGTCAAATAAACAGAAAGAGAATAATTGTATAATTAGTATATTTTGATGCAGCTTTTATGGGATGCATTATTAATGAAAACATCCATAAGTGGTTCTTTTCGTAAACTTTGATATATGCAAATATTAAAAATTAATAGTTCTTGGACCAGAAGACCAAAGTGCTCATTAAGCAATCTTTCTAATTCTTCTTTTCTCTGTCTTTGTGCCATGTCATTTCATTTCTGTTCATTTTATTCCTTAGAAAGGATAGATGCTAAATATTAAAGATATTTTCCAAAGCAAAGATGAGAATTCAGGGGAAGGGATTCATTTCTATCCTTCAATTTGTTCATCAAATATTTTAAAGAGAGATCAATTTTACATTTAGTTTAAGATAGCTAATAGGGGCATCTTGCTTAATGAAAGAGACAAGGTACAACGTGATGCCCCAAACTATATCCTATGTTAGAATAATAAAAGCCATAATAAAACATGTTCAAAGAACAATAATAATCACTATTGTTAAAATAATAGTTAACTTTTACTGGGAATGCATGTGTCAGACGCTACGCATAGATTGAAATATATATTTATCTTAATAATAGCTTTGTGAGCTCCTATCATTATATCTGTTTTATAAATGATCAGACAAGGGTACTGTGTGTGTATGTATGCATGCATATAGGTGCATGCATATAGGTGCATGCATAGGATCAGGCTATTATTTTGATCACGTCTTTGCATGTCCCCCAGCCTACAGAAAAAATGCAACTGAGTAAGGTGATGATTCCTACCTCCACTGATTTGGAAAGATTGTTTAACAAACTCTTAAGTGAATAATTCAGATTTCAAGATATATGTAAGTGTGATTATTTTACTGGGGTTACACACACACACACATACACACACAAACCTATATGCACTGTAACCCAATTTAGATTCCCTTAGGTGAGAGAAGTAACATAAATGTATTCTGTGTGTTTGGATTTCCCTGTATAAGATATATGATATTATTCTAATCTAATTCAGGTTATTAGAAAACCTTGAAACACCAAAACATGCTTAATATATTATCGGTGTACCACCCGACACTAATATTTGCTTGCATAATATTCAGATAAAATTTGATGTCTTCTAAATATCAGATAAAATTTGATATCTTCTAGAGCTAACAATGACATGGCAGCTTTGATTCATGCCATGAAACAGTCTTGATGAAGCACTATCATCAGATGATGAAGCACTATCATGAGTTTCTTCCACGACATCTAATAATCAACTTTATAGGCGGGGCTCAAGATAAACCTCCCAATACTCTATTTTACACAAAAGGGAGCTGTATTGAGGTAAGATCGCAAAGTATTTCTACAAATAGCAGGTTCTTAAGGATGAGGACTTATTTTAGAAGTCTTTGGAATGCCTTAATGCAGGATAGACCAACCATCTCATCAGTGAACTTAGATTTAGAAGTGAGACAGATACAAGTTGAAGTTGACTCCTAGTGAGGAACAAAGAACTTGGGCTATAAATGATCAAATCTCCACGGCTTAGACAATATGTGACTGCAGTGGGAACAAGGATGGACATACAGTGCAAACAAAAGTAAAAAAGTACAGAAGAAGTCAAGCTTTCGAAAAGTATAGCTAAATTAGAAATTTTAAGAAGACAAGGATGCAGTAAATTATGTGACAAAAACTGCAATTAAATGTAATTTATAGTGACATAAAACTAGCTCTCCATTTAGCAAAGACCAGCTGTACAAAATATCTCATAAAGCCCAAGGTAGTGCTGATGCTTTGTGATGCATTCTAATTGTCTTCTGAATCCTTCTTTGGGTGCTTTAATTAACCTTTGTAACCTAATCCTCAGCCTAATCCTTAACCATAGCTGAGCTGCTACAGAATTATGGTCCTGTTCAGCGGTGGGTCACCAAATTGAGTGATGTGAGTTTGCTAATTCCAGGCTTTTTCTCCTTCCAGAGACCGTGGAGCGAAATGAATCATGAAGAAATTTGGTGATTCTGAAGTGTTGCACGTTTTCAGTAACTCAGTAACTCTTAGTTCTCTTCCTGAATAATTTCCCTTTCCCCAGATAATGCATATTATTTATAAATACCTACCAGGAAAGTCAGTCTTAATAAATTTATTATATATTAATTACAAACTCTTTTTAGAAAGGTTCTAGTGTAATATTTGGAGGCATTTTAGGATGACATGAGATAATGCTGCATGAATGCTCATCCTTACTGTTGGAGCTGTTCAAGCCTTCTTAGCTTTGTCCCTGCTTCATGGCATGCGCAGTGCATGAGGAAACAGTCAGAACTAATCAGAGTAAATCACTAATCTCTAGGTGGCATGGGCATTTTGGATAGCCAAATTCGTAAACAATTGGAATAAGACTTTAATTGGAATAAGACTTTAAATTACTTTCAGAGGATAATATTACATATATTATAAAAACAGGTAAGAAGACTAGCATATTTATCAATTTCCATTTCATTTTTCCTCCTGAATGTACTTTTGAACATCAGATAGCAATGAAAATTTATTTTCATTATATCTTGGTATTGGTAACTTCATGATAGAAATATAAAAAACCTGGTGATGTATATAATTGATATCCTGTTAAGTAAGAGGAGAGTCATGTGTGTCTGATTTTGGCTAGTATATGCTTAATACATGTCTAGAGTCAACTTCCCAGTTTCTGCCTGTGACTAAACTGTGTCCCACTGCCAGGCATAATCCTTCATGTTCTTTCCCTGTCTGCCAGCTTGATGTTCACATCCAGTTGAAGGTGTAGAGTTAGGTACAGAGTATCTGTCATTATGGATTCCAAAATTATTAAGCAGAGCAAAACTCTACTACCTGAAATGACATTGGAGTGTTAATGTGAGTTAGGAATAAATTATTGTATATTAAACTACTGAAGTGAAGTTTTGTAAAGCAGGGAGTGTTACCTTAACTAACATGGAAGGTGATATAAGCATGATAAAGTACAATTAAATTTTAAAATAAACGGGAGGAATGTTAAGAATATGTTTTTAAAAGTAATGAAAACATTAAGAAATAAATACATAGAGCAAACAATAATGTTAAATAAAGAATTAATGGCCAGGTGTGGTGGTTCACACCTGTAATCCCAGCACTTTGGGAGGCTGAGGCGGGTGGGTCACTTGAGGTCAGGAGTTCGAGACTAGCCTGGCCAACATGGCAAAACCCCGTCTCTACTAAAAATACAAAAATTAGCCCAGCATGGTGGCACGTGCCTATAATCCCAGTTACTTGGGAGGCTGAGGAAGGAGAACCACATGAACCCGGGAGGCAGAGGTTGTAATGACCCGAGATCAGGCCACTGCACTTCAACCTGGGTGACAGGGTAAGACTACGTTTAAAAAAAAAAACGTAAAATAGATGGAGGAGATAAAATGAAGTATATTGCAAATATGAAAGGACTGATGATTTTCAATAAAAGGCAGGCTGCTATATAGCATTGAAACAAAACCTAGCTGTATGCTATTTACAATAAATCAACTACAAAAATTTTGAAGAAAGATTAACAATAAAGAAGCCCTGACAGACACACAGTAGTGGAAGCAGAGGTGGCAATATTAATGACAAGATTAAATTTAAGATTAAGAGCAGTAAACAAGATGAAAAAGAACAATGAATAACACCAAAAAACATTTCATTTTGTTGTATTTTTTTGACAGAGTCTTGCTCTGTCATCCAGGCTGGAGTGCAATGGCACGATCTGGGCTCACTGCAACATTTGCCTCCCGGGTTCAAGCAATTCTCCTGCCTCAGCCTCCCAAGTAGCTGGGACTACAGGCATCTGCTAGCACGCCCAGCTAATGTTTTGTATTTTTAGTAGAAACGGGCTTTCAGTATGTTGACTTGGCTGGTCTCAAACTCCTGACATTAGGTGATCCACCTGCCATGGCCTCTCAAAGTGCTGGGATTACAGGCATGAATCACCATGACTGGCCCCAAAAACGTATTTTAAAACAAGATGCAATAGTAATAAATTAGCATGAAATGTACTTGGCTATGAAGAAAACCTTTCCATTTTTTTTAAATGGGCAATTTTACCGTTTTATTCTCTACTCATAAGTCAATATAATTGAAATAATTGATTATAAATTGATCGAAATACTTTAACTACTTAAAGTTAGAAAACACAGGCCTAAATAACCCTTGTAGCAATGAGGAAACTCAAAAAAGAAACTGTGAACCATGCAAAAAAACAATAAAAAGGAAACTACTTCATATATGTGGGATCTAGAGAAAGCTGAATGCAAAGGGTACTCTGTAGCCAAAAGGCTTATTAAAAAAGAGAGAAAACAAATGGAGAAATCAATGACTCATCTTAAGAATTAAAAATAAGAAATGCACTGACTAGGAATTCAAATCATATTATGTAAATTCCATGACTATAGAGATTTAGTCCATTTCTTTAGATTTGTAATCTCAACTCTTAGAATAGTGCCTAGTTTATAAGAGGCCTTTAGGAAATACGTGTTGAACAAGTAAACTATAGGAATCTCAATAATAAATACTGCTGCAATTCACTGAGCATTTACCATGGACCCGTCACTGTACCTAATATGAATTATTTCATTCACTCAGCAATCCTATAAAGGTATCACATTTTTATATCTGAGAAAATAGAAGCTTAAAAAGGTTAAATGAAAATTGCCTATTCTAGACAAGCTAGCAAGTGTCAGGGCTGGGATTGGAACCCAAGGGAACTCACGCATGTTTTACTTTTAAAAAATCATAAACAAAATAACTTTTACTTAGAAATAACAGAACTTGAATAACCTTGCAAAGAGAGAATTACATTTTTCTTACAACTGGGGAAAATCAAATTTTAACATGTCCAGCCACATGCAATTATGAAGCTACAAAAATCCAGATGTCACGTCAAGACAGGCTGAGCTTAGCAATATGCTGAATTATTATACAATCCCTCTGTGAGGAGCAGTGGGTTAATTAACGAACTCATTCGGTAGACTATATTAGTTTCCTGTGGCTGCTATAACAAACTTGCTGCAAACTCGTGGCTTAAAACAACAGAGATGTATTCTCACAGTTCTGAATGCCAGAAGTCAGAAATCATATTTGGCAGGGGTTCTTTCAGTCCAAAGGCTCTAGGGGAGACTCCATTTCCACGTTGCCTTCCCCTGTTGCCCTGTATATGTGTGTGTATTGGCTCCTTTTGTTTCTGTTTTTTTAATTTTAATTTTTATTTATCTTTTTAAATTTTGAGATGGAGTTTCGCTCTTGTTGCCCAGGCTGGAGTCCAATGGCATGATCTTGGCTCACAGCAACCTCCGCCACCTGGGTTCAAGTGATTCTCCTGCCTCAGCCTCCCGAGTAGCTGGGACTACAGGCACTGGCCACCATGCCCAGCTAATTTTTTTGTAGTTTTAGTAGACACAGGTTTTCACCATGTTGGCCAGGCTGGTCTTGAACTCCTGACCTCAGGTCATCCACCCGCCTCGGGCTCTGAAAGTGCTGGGATTATAGGAGTGACCCACAGTGCCCAGACTGCTTCTCTTTTATTAAAAGATTTGTTATGGCATTTAGGGCCCCCCTGGATAATCCAAGGCAATCTCCTCATCTCAAGATCTTTAACTTAATTACATTTGCAAAGACCTTTTATCCAAATAAGGCAACATTTACAGGTTCTGGGGACTAGAATCTGATACCTTTGGTTGATTCAATTTACTGCAAGACTTACCAGGAGAGAGTTACAGGCTTTGTGGAGGAAGCAGGAGCATATCAATTTGAATAGTGCAGATAAAACCTGAGAAAATAGGGGAATCATTTGGACTCAGGTTTATATAGGATTTTTGATAGAAAAGTTGAGCAGGGATCTGGTGTTAGCAATGGCTAAAATAAATTTTGGGACAATGAGGAGGTCTTTTGGGTAGAATCTAGTAAGCATTACTTAGGAAAGTCAATATTCATATATTGTTAAATGATTATTACCAAATAATTATTTTTTAAAAACCGGCTGTGCATAAATTGCCAAATGCAGGGCTTCATTCTCCAATAAAACTCCATTCTCTGGCAGATGTGAAAGTAGCAGTTCAGAAATTCCAAATGTTCCTCCATATGCACATTGAGAAAGCCATTTGTCTTTCTATATTAGAACTCAAAACACGTATTATTAATAAGGAGTCTCTAAGATCCCCAAGAGTGGAATGTGATCCAAAGTTACAAAATACCTTTAGGAAAATTGAAATAACATCTAGGGATTTGAGAACTAGAGCGTCTGTTCTTGAAAGATTATCAATCTTCACTGATGCTGCTTTACTCTAAATATAAATCCGCATTTACCCAAGTTCTTTGCTCAATGATTTCAGCTCAGTCCTATGTCTCACAGCAGCTGAGCACTTGGGGCTTAGGGTGACTTGGGTAACTTTATTTTTGCGAAAGGTGTATTTACTCTGCTGGGGGATATCATCATTTTTCTTCATTCTCCCTGACATTTTATCCATTATATTCTGAGTTTGCCTATAGGATAGAAATAAATAGCTCAGTCTTCTTTAAAAACAAAGTACGAATTGAATAAATTTAGAAGCTGCTTGGTGCTCCAGATGCTGATCGAAGAGTGTCTTGCTTCAGCTTATTCAGTCTCCCTTTATTCCTAAAGGAGACTGTCTATTTATTTTGGTTTATGGAAAGAGCTCTTGGCATCATGGATAGAGCTCTTGGCATCATGGATAGAGCCAGCATAATTATGAGTAATAGTTGGGCATAACTAAAGCCGAGTAAAGACAGTATTGAAAATCTGATTTAAAATTTCTGTTTTATAAGGTAAAAACAAAAGCCCTATACCAGGAAAATTATATTTGTAACTGAGCACTTTAATGTTTAAAAAACCTACTTTTGTGTAAATTAATTATGTATGTGTGTTTCTGAGTATAGTCTCAGTGTAGAGAGGTCTTCAGCATTTTCCTGTTTTGCTTCACAGGGGAATCATAATTCTCAGCAAAATGGTTCTCAGCCACCAGTCAAGATGGAGGGTTATTTCACAGCAGCAATTTCACAGGGAAAACCTTTTGGTCTACAAGGATCAGAGTACTCTTACAGGAAGTGGAATTCAAGAGTACTCTTCAAAGCACCTTCTAGTCTTTCTTATCCCTCCTTAGCTTCTGAAGAATGTTAAGGACCCTGCTGCTTCTTTGAATTTTCCCAAGGTGCGCTTCTGACCTTGAGGCTTGGGTCTCACCTGGGTTCCATCAATCAGGTAGTAAAGAAGTTGATCAGAAAGAGAAAACTAATATCGCAGCTCCCCTCTGACTCTAATTTATGTACTTGGACATTTCCTGCTGTCCTGGCCTACTATCTAACAGCCATAGGCATGATCGGAAAATAAAAAAAAACTAAATAAAATGAATAAAATTAGATAGCTGCAGATTTGGGTGAAAGAAATTTTGGAATATTAACAATACCTCAACATAAACACATTCAATTAGGGTTTTATAAGTCAATTCCAGATTTCCATCTGTGTGGTAGGCCAAATTCTAAAATAGCTCCCAAGATTGCTGGCCTCTGGAGTTCACACACCTTCTTCCAGTTAATCAATCAAGCACTCATCTAGGTGCTGCTGTGAATGGGTTTTGAAGATATAATTAAGATTTACTTTAAGAAAGGGAGACCATCTGGGGGAATTTCACTTAATTACACGAGCCCTTTAAATCTGAGCCTGAAGGTCAGAGACAGAGAAGTCATGGAGATTTGAAGCTAGGGAGGGATTTGATGTGAGGGAGATTTTTCACAGATTGCATTGAGGATAGAAGGGTCCATGCAGCCAAGAATGTAGGCAGTGTCTAGGAGTGAGAGCAATTCCTGGCTAACAGCCAGCCAGGAGAAAGGGCCTCAATCCTATAGCACAAGGAACTGAGTTCTGCCAATGACCTCAGTGAGCTTGGCAGCAGATTTTTCTCGAGGCTCCAGGCAAGAAGTCAGCCTTGAAGGCACCTTAATTTTAGTCTTCCGACACCTTGAGCAGAGAATTCAATGTCGTCACTTCTGACTCACAGAAGTGTGAACTAATTGGTGTTATTTTAAGCTCCCTAAATTCATGGTAACTTCCTATACAACAATGGATAACAAACACATTTTCTTTTCTCTGTGGTTGCATGTAAGTTCTAATAGGCTAATGTAGCATTAAGGTGTCAGGAGGGGAGGGAATTCAGAAGATGATACAAGGTACTCAGAGGCAGGCAGTCCAAGTTGCAAACCCACTGCTGCATCGTCTACTCCCCCATCTCTCTCTGGTCAGTAGGCTTTCCACACTGGCCTCTGTTTTATATTCTCCCTATTTTCCAGTTATATTGGTCCATGCTGGTATCTGCTACTGTGTTCCTCTGTCCTCACCACCTCCCTCTTTAGGATGATCCCTTGGGCACCTTCTCTGTGAGGCTGCCTTCAGGAGCGAATTCCTGGAATCCTTATGCAGGAATTTCCAAACCATTGTTCCTCATCATTCTGGACGTAGAATTTTTCTATAAGGATGGAAAAATTCCTAGAGCTTTCTTGGGGGAAAAAAATTGTTCCCTGTGCTCTCAAAACTCCAGACTTCTTTGGGGTTCTCTCAGTTTTAGCTCTACATTTCTCTAACCTACTATACTAGATGTTTGAGTTAGAACAGGGGCAGGGTATAGATTTCCTCCTTTAGAGATTGACATCAACACCTAGTTTTGTGGCTTCCCTCCTCAACACTTTGCAGGAAAACTTATATCCCTTGAAAAGAAACATACGTGTGTAACAATCATATGGTTAGGATCTGTGTCCCCACCAAAATCTCATCTTGAATTATAATTCCCGTTTGTCAAGAAAGAGACCAGGTGGAGGTAATTGAATCATGGGGGTGGTTTCGCTCTTGCTGTTCTCGTGATAGTGAGTGAATTCTCATGAGATCTGATGGTTTTATAAGGGGCTCTTTCCCCTTCACTTAGCACATCTCCTTCTTGCTGCCTTGTGAGGAAAGTATCCTGCTTTCTCTTTCTGCCATGATTGTAAGTTTCTTGAGGCCTCCCCAGTCATGCTGAACTGTGAGCCAATTAAGCCTCTTTCCTTTATAAATTATCCAGTCTCAGGCAGTTCTTTATAGCAGTATGAAAACGGACTAATAAAGCAAGTATTCTTTTAGTTATATTTGGCTCATACCTAGGCTTTGGCATATTGAATTGAGACCCAATTATTTGACTCTTCATCTCTGGTTTTGCTGTGACAACTCTACTAAGGTAATGAGTGCTGCATGAGGGTGATGGGATATAGAAGAACTATAGGGAAGAGAGAAACAAATCAACTAATGCTTCAGATATTTCCTCACCACCCACAAGTTTTTAGAGTAACTTAAGAAAGGTGGAGCTATTTAAAGAGGACGTGATTGTCTAGTTCTCAATTAAAATTAAGAATAATGACTGAGGAACCAGAAGTATTCTCTCTCGAATAGGGCATGTAAAATAAAATTGTTTTAGAAAGGTAAAGAATGAGTTTAATTAGCATGCTGTTACATATTTTTCATATTTGATTAATATTTTCAAATATGTAATTTGAAAATAAAATATCTTAAGATTTTTCAGATAGCAATCCAACATTTAATTTTTGAAAGTACAATTAATAAAAATACAGGCTTGGAAAATTCTGAGGAATTGGCCTGAATGTTCTGATTTTTGGTATATTCGGTTCTATATTTTTGTCTAACCTCAAAGAATATTTTTATTAAATAGTATTGTTTAACAAGGTAATTCAAGGATTTGTAGAACAATAAAATACTAGGACTCTCAGGGGACTTAACAACAGTTTTAATTTTCAACTCTCAATGACAGACTGTGTATAACAGCCTTGTTTATAAAAGACGTTTATTTATTAAATTCCAGCCTGTGTTGTAAGTCAGTGGGACTTTATGTTTAGGTCAAAGACTTATAATTTATCTATTTATAAAAAATTATAAAACTAAATGTTTTAGATTTGGATCTTAAAAATTTGTCTTTAAGGCAGTAAACTAGTTTAACGTATTACTCTGTTGAAAAACCTTTTTACATTTCTAATTTGAAAATTTGCTGTGTGTTAATGTAATGTTTCCAAGAAAATTGGTGTAGGGAAGGGATCATGTTGATACTGCGGTCAGAAACACAGGTGTTTTTAACTGTTGCAAAGTTGGTGATAGCTCAGGGTTAAGTGCTTTCATAAGTCTGTATTACATACAAAGGACAATTGACTGATAAATGTTACAATTTACTAATTAAAAGTATGATTTCTGTAAATGATAAGGGATAATATTTGTGAGTAGCAAGTATTAGGAATGCCATTTTATTCAAGTTTTGGTCAGTAATAATTGGGGGAAATTCAGGTTAAACGTATCAGATATGCCGTTGGAAATGAAGCAGTCGGTTTAGTGTACTGCTACTTACTTGTCTGGGTGTTTTATGCTATTTGGTAGTTATTTAGCAGACATCAGGGTGTATAGGAAGAACATGGGTCTAGAAATTAGGAAAAATGTATTCATATTCTTAACATGGCAAATACTAGCAACCCGGTCTGTATAGGTTAAACAGTGAAATACAAGAAGCTTCAGTTGCAGACAATTTCTACTGATGTCAACATTTATTCTCTTCCCATTTCCCTCTCCACTTTATCTCAGCTAACTTTTGATCTTAGAGCAGAATCACTGTCAAGAGAGGAGTAACTTTTAAAGAATTCTCCTGGTCTTTCCTGAGCTACAAATCCACCCTTTTACCAATCATTCCACCTGGAGATGGACTGAGGTGCCCTGACTGGCTGCCTGAGTCACATTGCTCCTGGATGTTGGAGGGACACAGACCCACCTAATTTACAGCCGTATCCAAATAGCATTGAGAGAGGGAGATGAGGTTTCCAAAGAGAAAAATTCCTGATAACTAAATCTTCTCTACCTGTGTTTTATTACAGTTTTCATTAACTAGAAGTGTGACCTACACCAAATCATTTAAATTGTCTGGGCCTTGGTTTCTTCAGTTATAAAATAACGTGTTGTGCTGTATGATTTACATTTATCAATTTGTCCATCCATTCATTCTTCAGTCAGTAACTGCTCTCTGCCAGGCACGGTGCTAGTTGTTAAGAATTCAAGGATTAAATATGATCAGTTCCTCCCTCTGATGGCATAATGTGGAGGATAGACATACATTAAATGATGGCAATGGGATCTTATATAGAGTTGTGTGAAATAGTAATAGTGACAGTTCTCATTCACTGTCATCTATTATGTGCTAGATTCTGGTCTGGATGCTTTATGTACCTTATGGTAATTGTCCCTTCTATTATATAAGGCAATTACTGAAATAATAGTACTTTAAAAATGAGGAAACTATGCTTAGAAGGATTTGGTAAGCTACTCAGAAACCAATGGTCAGTGGTAGAGGCTCACACTTTTGAATTAATACTGAACTCTAGATTCTCTGTTATTTTCACTACACTATAAACAGAGAAGAAACAACTGCCTCTACGGGCAAGGATCAGGGACACCTTTGTTGAAGAGATGATGTTACAACTTAGTGGAAAGAAAAGAACTCGCCAAATGGAGAAGAAAAAAGAAAGCACAAAAATTTGTGACTATTTGGGTTACAGTGAGCAAGTGTTCTTTCTTGCAGGGTTGAGTCATAGGCTAGTAGGGAAACAGAGGGAGATACTGCTAAGAGTTGGCTACAGACACGTGAAAGGCTTTGGATGAAGGACATTTGGACTGGACTTGTAGGCAGTAGACATTCTATGGAGGGGTTAAAGACAGGAATTTGAAGAATATTTTGATTTAGAAATATTACCTGAGGTCCTTTAGGTGCTAATATTTTATAATCTGGTGTCACATGCAGTTATATATTTTTAAGGTAATTTAAAACAGGAGTGTGAAATATTAGCGTGTAGAACAAATAAAGGATTTATTACTCATAATTTTATTTATTTATTTATTATTATACTTTATGTATATCTCCCAATGCTATCCTTCCC
Organism: Pongo pygmaeus; assembly: GCF_028885625.2. NCBI lineage: Eukaryota > Metazoa > Chordata > Mammalia > Primates > Hominidae > Pongo > Pongo pygmaeus. The sequence continues at coordinate 47,492,512 of NC_072388.2, read as the reverse complement.
ACCTCCCGCCACCCCACAACAGTCCCCAGAGTGTGATGTTCCCCTTCCTGTGTCCATGTGTTCTCATTGTTCAATTCCCACCTATGAGTGAGAATATGTGGTGTTTGGTTTTTTGTTCTTGTGATAGTTTACTGAGAATGACAATTTCCAATTTCATCCACGTCCCTACAAAGGACATGAACTCATCAATTTTTGTGGCTGCATAGTATTCCATGGTGTATATGTGCCACATTTTCTTAATCCAGTCTATCATTGGTGGATATTAGGGTTGGTTCCAAGTCTTTGCTATTGTGAATAATGCCGCAATAAACATACGTGTGCATGTGTCTTTATAGCAGCATGATTTATAGTCCTTTGGGTATATACCCAGTAATGGGATGGCTGGGTCAAATGGTATTTCTAGTTCTAGATCCCTGAGGAATCGCCACACTGACTTCCACAATGGTTGAACTAGTTTACAGTCCCACCAACAGTGTAAAAGTGTTCCTATTTCTCCACATCCTCTCCAGCACCTGTTGTTTCCTGATTTTTTAATGATTGCCATTCTAACTGGTGTGAGATGGTATCTCATTGTGGTTTTGATTTGCATTTCTCTGATGGCCAGTGATGGTGAGCATTTTTTCATGTGTTTTTTGGCTGCATAAATGTCTTCTTTTGAGAAGTGTCTGTTCATGTCCTTCGCCCACTTTTTGATGGGGTTGTTTGTTTTTTTCTTGTAAATTTGTTGGAGTTCATTGTAGATTCTGGATATTAGCCCTTTGTCAGATGAGTAGGTTGCGAAAATTTTCTCCCATTTTGTAGGTTGCCTGTTCACTCTGATGGTAGTTTCTTTTGCTGTGCAGAAGCTCTTGAGTTTAATGAGATCCCATTTGTCAATTTTGGCTTTTGTTGCCATTGCTTTTGGCGTTTTAGACATGAAGTCCTTGCCCATGCCTATGTCCTGAATGGTAATGCCTAGGTTTTCTTCTAGGGTTTTTATGGTTTTAGGTCTAACGTTTAAATCTTTAATCCATCTTGAATTGATTTTTGTATAAGGTGTAAGGAAGGGATCCAGTTTCAGCTTTCTACACATGGCTAGCCAGTTTTCCCAGCACCATTTATTAAATTAGGAATCCTTTCCCCATTGCTTGTTTTTCTCAGGTTTGCCAAAGGTCAGATAGTTGTAGATATGCGGTGTTATTTCTGAGGGCTCTGTTCTGTTCCATTGATCTATATCTCTGTTTTGGTACCAGTACCATGCTGTTTTGGTTACTGTAGCCTTGTAGTATAGTTTGAAGTCAGGTAGTGTGATGCCTCCAGCTTTGTTCTTTTGGCTTAGGATTGACTTGGTGATGCGGGCTCTTTTTTGGTTCCATATGAACTTTAAAGTAGTTTTTTCCAATTCTGTGAAGAAAGTCATTGGTAGCTTGATGGGGATGGCATTGAATCTGTACATTACCTTGGGCAGTATGGTCATTTTCACGATATTGATTCTTCCTACCCATGAGCATGGTATGCTCTTCCATTTCTTTGTATCCTCTTTTATTTCCTTGAGCAGTGGTTTGTAGTTCTCCTTGAAGAGGTCCTTCACATCTCTTGTAAGTTGGATTCCTAGGTATTTTATTCTCTTTGAAGCAATTGTGAATGGGAGTTCACTCATATTTGGCTCTCTGTTTGTCTGTTATTTGTGTATAAGAATGCTTGTGATTTTTGTACATTGATTTTGTATCCTGAAACTTTGCTGAAGTTGCTTATCAGCTAAAGGAGATTTGGAGATGAGACAATGGGGTTTTCTAGATATACAATCATGTCGTCTGCAAACAGGGACAATTTGACTTCCTCTTTTCTTAACTGAATACCCATTATTTCCTTCTCCTGCCTAATTGCCCTGGCCAGAACTTCCAACACTCTGTTGAATAGGAGTGGTGAGAGAGGGCATCCCTGTCTTGTGCCAGTTTTCAAAGGGAATGCTTCCAGTTTCTGCCCATTCAGTATGATATTGGCTGTGGGTTTGTCATAGATAGCTCTTATTGAGATACATCCCATCAATACCTAATTTATTGAGAGTTTTTAGCATGAAGGGTTGTTGAATTTTGTCAAAGGCCTTTTCTGCATCTATTGAGATAATCATGTGGTTCTTGTCTTTGGTTCTGTTTATATGCTGGATTACATTTATTGATTTGCATATATTGAACCAGCCTTGCATCCCAGGGATGAAGCCCACTTGATCATGGTGGATAAGCTTTTTGATGTGCTGCTGGATTCGGTTTGCCAGCATTTTATTGAGGATTTTTGCATCAATGTTCATCAAGGATATTGGTCTAAAATTCTCTTTTTTGGTTGTGTCTCTGCCCGGCTTTGGTATCCGGATGATGCTGGCCTCATAAAATGAGTTAGGGAGGATTCCCTCTTTTTCTATTGATTGGAATAGTTTCAGAAGGAATGGTACCAGTTCCTCCTTGTACCTCTGGTAGAATTCAGCTGTGAATCCATCTGGTCCTGGACTCTTTTTGGTTGGTAAGCTATTGATTATTGCCACAATTTCAGAACCTGTTATTGGTCTATTCAGAGATTCAACTTCTTCCTGGTTTAGTCTTGGGAGAGTGTATGTGTTGAGGAATTTATCCATTTCTTCTAGATTTCCTAGTTTATTTGCATAGAGGTGTTTGTAATATTCTCTGATGGTAGTTTGTATTTCTGTGGGATCGGTGGTGATAGCTCCTTTATCATTTTTTATTGCATCTATTTGATTCTTCTTTTTTTCTTTATTAATCTTGCTAGCGGTCTATCAATTTTGTTGATCCTTTCAAAAAACCAGCTCCTGGATTCATTAATTCTTTGAAGGGTTTTTTGTGTCTCTATTTCCTTCAGTTCTGCCCTGATTTTAGTTATTTCTTGCCTTCTGCTAGCTTTTGAATGTGTTTGCTCTTGCTTTTCTAGTTCTTTTAATTGTGATGTTAGGGTGTCAATTTTGGATCTTTCCTGCTTTCTCTTGTGGGCATTTAGTGCTATAAATTTCCCTCTACACACTGCTTTGAATGCATCCCAGAGATTCTGGTATGTTGTATCTTGGTTCTCGTTGGTTTCAAAGAACATCTTTATTTCTGCCTTCATTTCTTTATGTACACAGTAGTCATTCAGGAGCAGGTTGTCCAGTTTCCATGTAGTTGAGCAGTTTTGAGTGAGATTCTTAATCCTGAGTTCTAGCTTGATTGCACTGTGATCTGAGAGATAGTTTGTTATAATTTCTGTTCTTTTACATTTGCTGAGGAGAGCTTTACTTCCAAGGATATGGTCAATTTTGGAATAGGTGTGGTGTGGTGCTGAAAGGAATGTATATTCTGTTGATTTGGGGTGGAGAGTTCTGTAGATGTCTATTAGGTCCGCTTGGTGCAGAGCTGAGTTCAATTCCTGGGTATCCTTGTTGACTTTCTGTCTCGTTGATCTGTCTAATGTTGACAGTGGGGTGTTAAAGTCTCCCATTATTATTGTGTGGGAGTCTAAGTCTCTTTGTAGATCACTCAGGACTTGCTTTATGAATCTGAGTGCTCCTGTATTGGGTGCGTATATATTTAGGATAGTTAGCTCTTCTTGTTGAATTGATCCCTTTACCATTATGTAATGGCCTTCTTTGTCTCTTTTGATCTTTGTTGGTTTAAAGTCTGTTTTATCAGAGACTAGGATTGCAACCCCTGCCTTTTTTTGTTTTCCATTTGCTTGGTAGATCCTCCTCCATCCTTTTATTTTGAGCCTATGTGTGTCTCTGCACATGAGATGGGTTTCCTGAATACAGCACACTGATGGGTCTTGACTCTTTATCCAATTTTTCAGTCTGTGTCTTTTAATTGGAGCATTTAGTCCATTTACATTTAAAGTTAATATTGTTATGTGTGAATCTGATCCTGTCATTATGATGTTAGCTGGTTATTTTGCTCATTAGTTGATGCAGTTTCTTCCTATTCTCGATGGTCTTTACATTTTGGCATGATTTTGCAGTGGCTGGTACCAGTTGTTCCTTTCCATATTTAGTGCTTCCTTCAGGAGCTCTTTTAGGGCAGGCCTGGTGGTGACAAAATCTCTCAGCATTTGCTTGTCTGTAAAGTATTTTATTTCTCCTTCACTTATGAAGCTTAGTTTGGCTGGTTATGAAATTCTGAGTTGAAAATTCTTTTCTTTAAGAATGTTGAATATTGGCCCCCACTCTCTTCTGTCTTGTAGAGTTTCTGCCGAGAGATCTGCTGTTAGTCTGATTGGCTTCCCTTTGAGGGTAACCAGACCTTTCTCTCTGGCTGCCCTTAACATTTTTTCCTTCATTTCAACTTTGGTGAATCTGACAATTATGTGTCTTGGAGTTGCTCTTCTCGAGGAGTATCTTTGTGGTGTTCTCTGTATTTCCTGAATCTGAATGTTGGCCTGCCTTGCTAGATTGGGGAAATTCTCCTGGATAATAGCCTGCAGAGTGTTTTCCAACTTGGTTCCATTCTCCCCGTCACTTTGAGGGACACCAATCAGACGTAGATTTGGTCTTTTCACATAGTCCCATATTTCTTGGAGGCTTTGCTCGTTTCTTTTTATTCTTTTTTCTCTAAACTTCCCTTCTTGCTTCATTTCATCTTCCATGGCTGATACCCTTTCTTCCATTTGATTGCATCAACTTCTGAGGCTTCTGCATTCTTCACATAGTTCTCGAGCCTTGGTTTTCAGCCCCATCAGCTCCTTTAAGCACTTCTCTGTCTTTGTTTTTCTAGTTATACATTCTTCTAAATTTTTTTCAAAGTTTTCCACTTCTTTGCCTTTGGTTTGAATATCCTCCCATAGCTTGGAGTAATTTGATCGTCTGAAGCCTTCTTCTCTCAGCTCGTCAAAGTCATTCTCCGTCCAGCTTTGTTCCGTTGTTGGTGAGGAACTGCGTCCCTTTGGAGGAGGAGAGGCACTCTGCTTTTTAGAGTTTCCAGTTTTTCTGCTCTGTTTTTTCCCCATCTTTGTGGTTTTATCTACTTTTGGTCTTTGATGATGGTGATGTACAGATGGGTTTTTGGTGTGGATGTCCGTTCTGTTTGTTAGTTTTCCTTCTAACAGACAGGACCCTCAGCTGCAGGTCTGTGTGAGGTGTCAGTCTGCCTCTGCTGGGGGGTGCCTCCCAGTTAGGCTGCTCGGGGGTCAGGGGTCAGGGACCCACTTGAGGAGGCAGTCTGCCCATTCTCAGATCTCCAGCTGCGTGCTGGGAGAACCACTGCTCTCTTCAAAGCTGTCAGACAGGGACATTTAAGTCTGCAGAGGTTACTGCTGTCTTTTTGTGCCCTGCCCCCAGAGGTGGAGCCTACAGAGGCAGGCAGGCCTCCTTGAGCTGTGGTGGGCTCCACCCAGTTAGAGCTTCCAGGCTGCTTTGTTTACCTAAGCAAGCCTGGGCAATGGCAGGTGCCCCTCCCCCAGCCTTGCTGCCGCCTTGCAGTTTGATCTCAGACTGCTGTGGTATCAATCAGCGAGACTCCGTGGGCATAGGACCCTCTGAGCCACGTGCGGGATATAATCTCCTGGTGCTCCGTTTTTTAAGCCCGTTGGAAAAGCGCAGTATTCGAGTGGGAGTGACCCGATTTTCCAGGTGCCATCTGTCACCCCTTTCTTTGACCAGGAAAGGGAACTCCCTGACCCCTTGCGCTTCCCGATTGAGGCAATGCCTCGCCCTTCTTCGGCTCGTGCAGGGTGCGTGCACCCACTGACCTGTGCCCACTGTCTGGCACTCCCTAGTGAGATGAACCCGGTACCTCAGATGGAAATGCAGAAATCACCCGTCTTCTGCCTTGCTCACGCTGGGAGCTGTAGACCAGAGCTGTTCCTATTCGGCCATCTTGGCTCCTCCCCCCTACTCATAATTTTTAAGTTTTAAATTCCATCTTGTCTTTCATATGAGTTAACATGTTTTTCCTTTTTTTTCCCCCCCACAGTAATTCTCTTCTTGGATAGTGTTCCTAAGCACACAAATGCAGGAATTTGGATTTCACATTGTTACCTGGACACCATGATTCTTATTTTGCATAAATTAAAAACTTAGAAAGTTCTTGCTTGTTTGTGGTTATGTCTACAAATGAGCATTTCAGTTCAATGCCATTTTGATACAGAGTATCTTTGTGTTCATCAGTAAATGGAATGATTGAAGCATCTTGGAGATCATCATCTCTATGGGAGAAGATGACATGAGCCAAGAATGAACAGAAGCTGTGCTTATCCTACAGACTGTAACTTCATTGGGCTTATTTATTTTTACAATGTGGAGTATGGTAAATTAAATGAAATGGGCAAATCAACTGACTGTATATTAACAAAGCTGCTAAATTATTTTGAGTCATTTTTGTTTGGGATTTAATTATGTTTTCATGTTAAACCATTAATTTAAAAATTCCTCCTAGTACTTATGATGATGTCTCATTGTTATTCTAATAATTTCTTCGAATGAATCACATGAAAATTGTACTTGCATTATTATGGCTTTTCTTTTTGTGTTTCTTTTTTAAAATTTCAACTTTTATTTTAGATTCAAGAGCACATGTGTAGGTTTATTTCCTGGGTATATTGCATGATACTGAGATTTCAGGTATGATTGATCCCATAACTCAGGTACTAAGCATAGTACCCAAAAGTTAGTTGTCCCCTAACCCTTGTCCCCTTCTCTCCCTCTGCCCTCCAGTGGTCCCCAGTGTCCTATTATTGTCATCTTTTTGTCCATGAGCATTCATTGTTTAACTCCCACTATAAGTGAGAACATGTGGTATTTAGTTTTCTGTTCCTGTGTTAATTCACTTAGAATAATGGCTTCCAGCAATATCTATGTTGCTGCAAAGATGACTTCATTCTTTTTTATGGCTGCATAGTATTCCATGAATGCATATATACCACATTCTCTTTATACAATCCACGTTGATGGGCACCTAGGTTGATTCTGTGTCTTTGCTATTGTAAATAGTGCTGTGATGAACATAAGCATGTGGGTGTCTTTTTGATAGAATGATTTATTTTCTTTTGGATATATACCCAGTAATTGGATTGCCTAGTCTAATGGTAGTCCTGTTTTAAGTTCTTTGAGAAATATCCAAACTGCTTTCCACAGTGGCTAAACTAATTTACATTCCCACTATAGTTATAAGTGTTCCCTTTTCTCTGCAGCCTCACCAGCATCTGTTGTTTTCTGACTCTTTAGTAATAGCCATTCCGACTGGTGTGAGATGGCATCTCAATGTGGTTTTGATTTGCATTTCTCTAATGATTAGTGATGATGAGGAGTTTTTCATATTTGTTTACTGCTTGTATGTCCTTTTTTGAGAAGCATCTGTTCATGTATTTTACCTATTTCTTAATCGGGTTATTTTTTGCCTGTTCAATAGTTTGTTCCTAACAGATTCTGGATATTAGGCCTTTGTTGAATGCATAGTTTGTGAATATTTTCTCCCATTCTGTAAGTTGTCTGTTTACTCTGTTGATAGTTTTTTTGCTATGCAGAAGCTCTTTAGTTTAATTACGTCCCACTTGTAAAGTTTTGTTTTTTGCTGCAATTGCTTTTGAGGACTTAGTCATAAATTCTCACCCAAGGCTGATGTCCAGAATGGTGTTTCCTAGGTTTCCTTCTCAGATTCGTATAGTCTGAGGTCTTATACTTAAATCTTTAATCTATATTGAGTTAGTTTTGTATATGGTAAAAAGTTGAGGTCCAGTTTTATTCTTCTGCCTATGGCTAGTCAATTATCCCAGCACCATTTATTGAATAGGGAGTCCTTTCTCTATTGTTTGTTTTTGTCAACTTTCGTGATTAGATTGTTGTAGGTGTGCAGCTTTATTTCCGAGTTTTCTATTCTGTTCCATTGATCTATGTGTCTGTTTTTGTACCAGTACCATGCTGTTTTGGTTACTGTAGCCCTATTATACACTTTGAAGTCAAGCGATGTGATGCCCCTGGCTCTGTTCTTTTTGCTTAGGATTGCTTTGGCTATTTGGGCTCTTTCTTAGTTTCATATGATTTCTAGAATTTTTTTTCTAGTTCTGTGAAAAATGATGTTGGCAGCTTGATGAAATAGCGTTGAACCTATTGTTGCTTTGGGCAGTTATTATGACTTTTTTTGAGATGATATTAACCCTCTGGCCTAGTGCTAAAAATGCCTTGCCACTTTAATAGATTAGACAGGGTCTTGATACGTTTAATAAAGAATGGTCCTGCAGAATCCTAAAATAGATTAGACAGTGTCTTGATACATTTAATAAAGAATCATCCTGCAGATTCCTAATATTGGGTGAAAGTAAAACCTCATACACTTCAAAAAAGTAAAAGCATAACACAAGTCTATTGTATCTTTATCTATTTTTTATGATAGAAGGCATAGTGTCTACTGCTATTTTCATTTTATTTTATTTATTTTATTTTATTTTTTTGAGACACAGTCTCACTCTGTTGCCAGGCTGGAGTGCAGTGGCACGATCTCGGCTCACTGCAACCTCCAACTCCCTGGTTCAAGCGATTCTCCTGCCTCAGCCTCCTGAGTAGCTGGGATTACAGGCATGCACCACCATGCCCAGCTAATTTTTGTATTTTTTGTAGAGACAGGGTTTCACCATGTTGGCCAGAATGGTCTCAATCTGCTGACCTAGTGATCTGCCCCCCTTGGCCTCGCAAAGTGCTGGGATTACAGATGTGAGCCACCGCACCTGGCCTATTTTCATTTTAAATGGAAGTTTAACTGCATTTAGATAACCAAACTCATTAAACTTCCCTTTCTTGATTTTTTTTTTCCCTGGACTCTCATTTTTAGATACAGAGGCTGGGAGCGAATTCTGGTATTACAAATGTATTACAAGTCATATTGGGTAAATGCGTTCAGAGTTTAAGTGATACGTTTAGCACATGAAATGGCCCAATCATATTCATTTCAAAAAGAAAAATGCCCTTCTTTCCGTCTCCCTACCCTTCTCCTCCTTATTCTCCCCCCTCCTCCAAATTATTGGAATAGGTTTAGGATATGTTTGCCCTCATGTCAATAAACCTTACACTCACATTGGGATTTTTTCTTTCAATTTTTCTATCAATGTACACTGAAAACCAATTCCCACCTAGTGTGGCTCCCAATTTCATTGCATGATTTGTTGTTTGATTTTATTAGATTTACAAATGTGTTCATGATTTTCATGCAATTATATTGGGTCTGTAATTCACTGGTGCTCAATGGATACATTACTATTTCTCATTGTTGGCTGATGGAGAGTTTTCAGTCTACAATTATGCTTTTTTCATCTTTGCTGGTGCAGGAGTTCAGGTAAGGTGATGGATTATACAGGCTTTGCTTTATTTGCTATCATATAATGTCCTTGCTGACACAAGGCAAGTTTATGCATTTAGTAATAAAATTCTTCATTCATTGCCTAAATAGGCTAGGAAAAAATAATCTTTAAAAAATAGTATTGATAAGAGAAAGTCTGAATATGTGGAAATTATTTTTACTTGAGGACATGTTGGGTAAAATTGAGTGAAGAAAATGAATTAAGAAAAACTGGTCTGGAACCTGCTTAAAAACTGGGTGTCATTATTGTATTTTCCCAAGTTAATGCTCATTCAAGGGTAAATATGACTCTACAGAGACTCATGAAAAGGCAATACACATTTTCATTCCTGTTGGTAAAAGTTTCTCAAACTCCAGAAGACTACCTGAAAGGTTCTCAGAATGAATTTTGCAAGATAATTTCCATTTTATTCTGCAAAGTAAAGGGAAATGTCCATCCTAGAAAAGATGATGACATTATGGAATATTGTTTGCTTAATGAAGTAGAGATATTTCAATAAATGTTTCAAATATTTTTATTATTAAACTGCACATATTTAAAGGGTACAATTTTTAAAATGTTAAATATATAATTCCTGTATCAGTTATGATTTGCAAATATTTTCTCTTGTGGCTTGTCTTTTCCTTTTAATAATGTCTTTCAAAGAGAACATAATTTCTGTGAAGTCTAATTTATCAATTTTTCTCTTATGGCTTACACTTTTGGTGTTGTATCTAAGAATTCTTTGCTTAGGCCAAGGCAAGGTTACAAAGCGGTTTCTCCTATATTTTCTTACATATTTTAAAAAGTAATTGTTGGCTCTACATTTTCATGTATAATTCATTTTGAGGGCATTTTTATAAGGTGTGAGATATAAATTTTTTTTTGCATATGGATGTCCGATTTTTCCATAAGTATTTGTTGAATAAACTGCCTTTTCTCTACTGATTTGCCTTTACAACTTTGTTGAAAATCAGTTGTTCATATAGATGTGTTTCTGGACTCTTCAGTTTCATTGTTATCTTTCTATCTTTACAAGAAAACTGTACTGTCTTGACTGCCTCAGGTTTTTTAGAACCCTTGAAATCAGGTAGTGTTAGTTCTCTAACTTCGCACTTCTTTCCCAAGTTGTTTTACTATTCTAGGTCCTTTGCAGTTCCATGTAGGTTTTAGAATCAGTTTGTCAATTTCGACCAAAAAGCCCACTGAGATTTGGATTGAGATTGTATTAAACCTATAGATCAATTTAAGAGAATTGTTAGCAATATTGAGTCCTCTGACTTACGAACATGGTGTATCTATTTTTTAGTCTTTTAAATTCTCTGTTCTATTTGTTAGTATTTAGATCTTTCTTACACATATTTTGTCAGTTTTTTTACCTATGCCATATTTTTGTGATTATTGTAAATGGTATTTTTAAATAAAATTTTAATTTCCAACTGTTTGTTGCTAATATGTAGAAGTAAAATTAATTTTTGCATATTAATTTTCTATCCTGCATCCTTGCCAATACCTTTTAAAAGTAGATTACTTTGAGTTTTCTGTGTATTTCAATACTTTTATATGAATAGTTTTACCTGTTGATATGCTTGATGTTTAGGGGCCATAAACCCTTAGTTGCTTTGTCTAAGATTGCCTGTGAAGAATTTAACAATTTTGTAACAATTAACGTTTAGATCTCTAACAAAAGAAGCATGGTTTTAAAGAATTATGGCTGGAACCCAAATGTAGTTAGGAATTTGAAAGATCATATTTGGCCAGAAACCATGACTAACTTGAAATTTAAAACAGTTTTCTATATATTGTTAATGTTCAATAAATATTAATTATTAGTACAATTAAGTGGGTTAAAACTCTTCTTCCCAATATTGATTTACCTTCATAAAACATTTATCTTATAAAGAAATAGAATAATGCATTGAGAGAATCACAATGTCTCTTTCCTAGATCATTATTTTCTGTTCTTTGTCCTTTGGAATTTTATAAAAGGCTTTAATTAGGATTAGCAACAGTATTCTGCCTTTATCAAAGTGCATTTAATAAAGGTTTTTGGGTTATCTTCCCTGAATAATTTCAAGTATTGAAACTTTATTCTTTTAGGATGTTTACAGAAGACTAATCACAGCTAATAAATCATTTTCAGAAGAAATCTGTTAAAAGACAGATTTATATTGAAAGCGTTCTTTTGCCTTGCCTACTTAAAGACATAGGAAGGCAAAATAGCTAACTCTAACTCACATAGACATTTTCAGGTAAATAGTTTTGATCTCTTTTAGGGAACCAACTTTATAATAGAAAAGCTTTTTATTTCAATTATTAGGCAACTAGATAAGGATTTCTTTTGAGAACGCATTCTTATCCCATAAGTCTGGATTAGACAGCTGTCCTGGGTACAGGAAAGTTCTGTTTTTCTCTTATTATGGTGCAGCTCATTCTGGGTTGGCACTGCCTGTTCACATGTTGGTAATTTCTCCGGACTGTCAGCTCTGTGTGATCAAAGGCCTCACCTCTCCTTCTTGTTGACTAGCACAGTCTAGAAGACAGAAGACATTTGAAAATGCTACTAAATCATGCTTTCAACATGATTGCATAAATAATTAGGTTCTATGGACAGTGTCAAATCAGTAAGTCATTTAGAATTGTAGTGATCTAATTTTTATGCATATAAATATTATATAAGCAAATTATAGTATTAGTGGGTAAACCAAATAGAATCTTTTTTTGAAAAACTTAAGATCATTTTTTTCTGTCCAGGAAATTAAATATATTCAACATGTGATACTAATTCTCAAAACAGAATGTCAGTTAGGAGTGCTTTGTTCTCCTAAATCATCATATTTTTTCCAATTGTACCTTACTACAAAGCATGCAAATATCAATCATAAATGCATCTTCAAAAGGAAAGTAGATAAATTTGCAGCTAGCTGTATTTATTTGTATTTCAACTTAAGAATAATAAAAATGAAGTTTGAAACTATTATAATGTGATTTATTCTTATTTGTAGATGTTGTTTATTCATGCCACCCTTCTCCCTTATTACAGAGCTCAAGGTAATGAGGAACAAACAGTAAATTCCTTCTCCTTGGATTATCTAATATTTAGTCCATCTAATTCTGCTTCAATTATTAATGACTTCTAAACTTTCCAAAGTAAATTGTTTACCTTTTAGAAAAACTTTTTACATTATTTGAAAAAAAAAAAGGAGAAAACCCTTCATTTGCATGACACAAGGTCATATGTAACTCTAAATCTTAAGCAGGATGCGTACATTTGAATATTTGAATTTATTTGATCCTGAGTTGTCAAAGTAGCAATATTATAAATCACAAAGGCTTGTGACAAAACAGTCTACCAGAAAATTTGGGGTTATCACTTGAGGTTAAGTTCCATATTGTAGAGCAGTGTGGGGGAAAGGGCTTAAAGAGAGATTGTATAGATATTTGTATATATATTTTAGTTTGCGTTTCTTCAAAGCAGAACCTGAGACAAGGATTTTGGCACAGAGAGATTATTTAGAAAGTGACTCAAGAAGCAGGAGCTAGAGAGCAGAAAAGATAAGACAAGGATGCAGAGAAAGCCTTATGTGCAGGTGTGTTATCAAAGTTGCTAGAGTAAGTAATAAGCATGTGATTCCACTGGAACCTCTGAAGTGCACCGAATGCCTCTCAGAATTGGTCAGTTGAAGGACAGGAGACAAAGCATTTATCTCCAGTGTTCTCTCTCTTTTGGCTGAAGATTGCCTCAGGGATCCTGACCACCCCCATACTGCCAAGCAGCACTTGTGGGCAGATGAACAGGCTCCTAAGAAAGCAGTGACACTGAAAGCAGAGTGATACACAGCTTAAACTTCAGATTGGATGCCGATGGTGTGATGTGAGACTGAGCTCAAACAGAACTCTCTGCTAGCACTACAGCTAAAATAATAAGTGGAGTGATGTGAAGCACATAGCAGTACCTGCTGTAAAATGAGATTATTACTTTAGGCAACTGTAAGTTCTAACAGAAAGAATTGATAGAGATAAGGTAGGATAGATGACAGAATGGAAGCGGAAACTAGATTTGCAGTTTTCAAGAAATAAATAAATGCTAAATCACTTCAAAGACGACCTTACCTTGTTTTTGTGGAATTTCTCTTTTCAGATTGAACAGATCACCACAGTTGGAATGGCTTACAGTGTGCCCGTGAGACTACTTAGTTTACATTAGAAAAATAGAAATTGACTCTAAAAAGTATGTTGAAATAAAAGAGAACATGTACTCTAATGGGGGGAAAAAGGGAAAGGACACATACTAGAGAAGCTGAAGAAGAGTTTAAAGAGAACAGAAAAACAGAAGAAATTGAAAAGTAAGATTGGAGAGCTAATCAAAGAAATTGAAGATAATAAAGTGATTACAAAAATGAAGCCATATTAGAAGCAAAAGAGTATATATGATGAAAAATGAGCCAGTGATAATTTATAATGCTAATAAATGCTAATGTTTACTTACTGGTTACCAGGAACTCTGCTGAATGCCTTACACAGGCTCATTGAAATATTGGAAGACTTGCATTTTAGGTGTTACTATTATCCACATTTTACAGATGAGAAAACCGAGGCACAGGACATTATGCCCATGCTACATCTTTGTTAGGAGTCCAGGTGGTAAAAAAATTATGTATCTCTAAAATTCTTTCAGTTTTGTACCCTCACTGCTAGACAATGTGGAACCAAGAACATGCATGAGGAAATTACATAGACAAGATAAGGAAAGCAAATAGCTATAATGACCAGAGAATGGGGTTATACAATTTGTATGATTTTTATCTCTGAATTAGAGACTGGATTAAATATGGAAAAGCAATAAAGTTTTCTCTATGTAAAAGAACTGAATTTACAAATCTAAGATGAATACTATGTTCCAGGAAAAGTAGCATGAACAACCCTGAGGGGTAGTATTGTAGAGATATTAATATTCAAGATTAAATAAAAAATATTATGGTCATCCATCAGAAAAAGCAGTTACCTTTAGGAGGGAAAAATCAGGCTAAACTCAGATTCTCCATAGTAATGTGCAATGTCAAGAGACAGTAGATCTTGTCTGTAGATGTCTGAGGTTAAAAATTGTGATTCGAAATTTAATAACTAGCTAACTTTTTGTCCATGAATAAGGGCAAAAGGCAATCATTTTTGAACAATAAAGAACTTAGAGGATATGCTACCTGTTAGAGACCACAGAAGAAAAAATCTTAGCTATGAATTCTGTCAACCAATCAACCAACCTATATCAATTAGCTTTTGCTATGAAACAAATCTACCTGAAATTTGGTGATCTAAAACAATAACCCTTTATTTAGTTTATGATTCTGTGTGTGGGCTCAGTTGTTCTGTTCTAGATAACTTGACTGATCTCTCTGGGCCCTCATGCATCTTGCATTCAGCTGCATGTCCCCCAGCTGTTGGATGAGCTAGGATGGTGTCACTCACATCTGATGGTTGGCAGGCTGTCAGCTAGGACAATGGTGGGGGTCACATGTTTCTCATCCCTGAGAATAGTCCAGACTTCTTCACAGGTAAAGGTGATAGGATTCCAAAAGCAAAAGATACAAATAGAGCAGAAATCCACTCCGAAACATTCCACTGGTCAAATCATGTCCCAAGGAATGAGGACAGACTCATCTCTTACAGGAGAAGTTAACAAGTACTGGAGCCAATTTTGCCATCTACCTTATAACGGAAAGCTTAACAACACTAGGAAATCGGGAAGCTATAGTATCAAGAACCATCTGTTCATGTTGAATTCATATAAATATTAAGTAAGGGTAAATGTTGCTTTATAGTGATAGGGATTAAATTTTACACTGACGATGAAGTAATTTTTTGTCATTAAAATACAGTATCAAAATACATCAAAACACTTCAGGAAAGGGAAGAAATTTACAAAAACACAACTGTAGTAAGGAAATTTTAATTCATTTTTTGTGGACTTTATCAGTTAATTTATTTTTAATGAAGATATAGAAACATAAATATACCACTGTAAGGAGATAGAGAATCTGATTTGTACAATTGTTGAGGTGTATCTCATATATTGATTTATGTGGATATGGTGTACATGTATGTGTATATAGTTTAAAATCAGATAATTCGCTTTAATTTCAGGCAATGATAGAATATTTATAAAACTTGACCATATATTTAGATATTTTAAAAGACTCTAAAGTAAAAAAAAAAAAAAAAATTTAAAATATTACAGACCACATTCTTTTTTTTTTTTTTTTTGCAATGTCTTAAAACTAGTGAATTAGTTTGAAAATCTTGATGAAATTGACTGCTTCCCAGGCAAAGTTAACTCTGGAAGAGAAAGAGCCTGAATATGGAAGAAAGTGAGAGGGTGGTCAAAGAGTTACACTGAAAAAACAAGCAAACAAACAAAAAACCTAAAACTCCCAGCTTAAGTTGTTTCTCAGGGGATTTCTTTAAAAGTTTCAAAGAACAGAATATTATACTATTATTTCAGTGTTCTAGAATATAGAAAAGGCTAAAAGTTTTGACATCAGAGAAAAATTTGATACCAACACATTACAATTATAGATAAAAAGTAAAAATTAAAGACCAAATTTATTAATGAATAGAAACATAAAAATAAAATATTAGGAAGTAGATTTTAGCAGATTTTTAAATAAATTGTCATCTTTGGATAAAGCAATCTTTGTCAATGTGACACAAAAACCAGAAGCCTCATTTGGAAAATTTAATGAGTTTGATTACAATGTTAGATATTTTCCTTTTGGTCTGTTTTCTGTGGTTTATTAAACTACATAAAACAAATATTCAGAAGAGGATAAGTTATCACTTGTAGAAATAAAAAGACAAAACCTGAAAGTTATAACAGAAGTACTAACTTTCTTTTGAAAATAGTAATTATAAATTAATAAAGGAAATACCAATTTTTAAAATTTCATTTTTAAATTATGGATACACTGGAAGTTGCAAAGATAGCACAGAGTAGTTCCATGTACACTTCACATAGTTTATGCAAGTAATTGCATCTTACATAACTGCAGTTAGCAGAACCAGGATATTGACATTGGTGCAATTTACGTGAATAGTTAAATGCCATTTTATCACATGGTATCATTATATAGAAATTACAATCGTCATGTAGACATACATGGGGGTATCAAGATATAGAACATTCTATCACAACATTCTCTCTTGCTACCTCTGCAGTCCACACAAAATCTTGTACATTAATTTTCATAGCAGATTAGGTTGAAAGAGTAAAAAACTAGAAACCACAAAAATGCCCTTGAAGAAAATCAATTCAAGATGGATTCAAGACTTAAACGTTAGACCTAAAACCATAAAAACCCTGGAAGAAAACCTAGGCATTACCATTCAGGACATAGGCATGGGCAAGGACTTCATGTCTAAAACACCAAAAGCAATGGCAACAAAAGCCAAAATTGACAAATGGGATCTCATTAAACTAAAGAGCTTCTGCACAGCAAAAGAAACTACCATCAGAGTGAACAGGCAACCTACAAAATGGGAGAAAATTTTCGCAACCTACTCATCTGACAAAGGGCTAATATCCAGAATCTACAATGACCTCCAACAAATTTACAAGAAAAAAACAAACAACCCCATCAAAAAGTGGGCGAAGGACATGAACAGACACTTCTCAAAAGAAGACATTTATGCAGCCACAAAACACATGAAAAAATGCTCACCATCACTGGCCATCAGAGAAATGCAAATCAAAACCACAATGAGATACCATCTCACACCAGTTAGAATGGCAATCATTAAAAAGTCAGGAAACAACAGGTGCTGGAGAGGATGTGGAGAAATAGGAACACTTTGACACTGTTGGTGGGACTGTAAACTAGTTCAACCCTTGTGGAAGTCAGTGTGGCGATTCCTCAGGGATCTAGAACTAGAAATTCCATTCGACCCAGCCATCCCATTACTGGGTATATACCCAAAGGACTAGAAATCATGCTGCTATAAAGACACATGCACACGTATGTTTATTGCGGCATTATTCACAATAGCAAAGACTTGGAACCAACCCTAATATCCACCAATGATAGACTGGATTAAGAAAATGTGGCACATATACACCATGGAATACTATGCAGCCATAGAAAATGATGAGTTCATGTCCTTTGTAGGGACATGGATGAAATTGGAAATCATCATTCTCAGTAAACTATCACAAGAACAAAAAACCAAACACCGCATATTCTCACTCATAGGTGGGAACTGAACAATGAGAACACATGGACACAGGAAGGGGAACATCACACTTCGGGGACTGTTGTGGGGTGGGGGGAGGGGGGAGGGATAGCATTGGGAGATATACCTAATGCTAGATGACGAGTTGGTGGGTGCAGCACACCAGCATGGCACATGTATACATATGTAACTTACCTGCACATTGCGCACATGTACCATAAAACCTAAAATATATTAAAAAAAAAAAAATGAACAGCACTAGAAATGCTAAATATGAGAGGAAATATAAAATTGAAAAAATTATTTTAAAACATCTTTATTAAGTAGTTGACTATTTAAAGCAAACCAATAGGATTGTATTGTGGTGCTTATAATATATGTAAAAATAAAATGTATTTCAACTCTAAAAAAAAAAAAAATGCCCTTGAAGAAGTAACAGTTTAAAACAACTATGTACACATATCATGGACTACTACTCAGACATAAGAGGGAATAAACTGCTGCTACATGCAACTACTTGGACAGATCTCAAGGGTATTTTGCTAAATGAAAAAAGACAATTTCAAGAGGTCGCATACTATATGATTGCATTTATATAACATTTTCAAAATGACAAGATTACATAGAAGGAGAATAGATCAGTGACTATTTAGTTTTTAAAATAGATAATAAAAATCAGTGTGTTGGGAAAAATGGAAGTAGTATGTGAAAATATGAACTACATGAATGCAAATTAAAATAATAATACATGAGTTTTTAAACCCTCAGAGTGTCAAAAATGAGAAGAAATTATAATACCAACTGATAGCAAGTTTTCAGGAAACAAAACTCTTAGATCCTGTAAGTGAAAGCAGATAAGCTCTTAAATTTACAGGCCCAGGACAAGAGTATAAAGGAAAGCTTCCAGGTTTCTGTGGAACCCTTTTCTTTTTTGGTCACACTGTAGTGTTATCCTGTTCCAGAAGGGAACTTGCAACATATGTGTGAACAATCTAAGTCTCTGCATTTAAATTCAATTCCTCCATACCCACCTTCAAACAACATTCCTTGGCCATTCCACAATCCTGGGTGTGTGCACCTGTAATTCACCCTGAGAAAGAACAGACCCAGCTAAGAAGTCCTTTCAGTACCTGGAAGCAGGGTCAGGGCTGTTTAGACAGGGAATTCTCCAGTTCCAGGTACTTAGATAATGATCTAAAATAGAATATACAGCTTCTGGCTAGCTAGGCATCTCTTTAGTTGATACGGTTTGACTATGTCCCCAGCCAAATCTCATCTCGAATTGTAGCTCCCATAATTCCCATGTGTCTTAGGAGGGACCCAGTGGGAGGTAATTGAATCATGGGGGTGAGTCTTTCCCATGCTGTTCTCATCATAGTGAATAGGTCTCACAAGATCTGATGGTTTTATAAAGGGCTAGTTCCCTTGCACACATCCTCTTGCCTGCCACCATGTAAGATGTCCCTTTGCTTTTCCTTCATCTTCTGCCATGATTATGAGGCCTCCCCAGCCACGTGGAATTTGCAGTCTCGGGCATGTCTTTATTAGCAGCATGAGAATGAACTGATATATTAGTCCTGGAGTTTTTTCCCATTCTTGGCAGGGTCAGGATCATAGCTGGAGCAGGACCAGAGAAGGAGCCCTCTGAAGCAGGGGTTAGGACAGGGGCCCTGGTTACCCAGCTCTAATGGTGGTCTTGAGTAAAAGTACAGAAGAACATTTTAATGAAAGGCCTTTCGTAATATCTATCCAACTTTGAAACTACTCTATTGTCCATCAAGAGTAGTTAAATACAATTTGATACATTCATACAGTGAAGTATCAGGTAGCTATTTCAGAGACTAAGATATTGAAATAGGACTATTGTATCCTATAAAGAGTAAAACTCAGTAAAACAATAACAAAAAGGTGTAGAACAGTGGATTTGTGATTTTCTTTTGTTTTTTTTTTTTTTTTTTTAGACGGAGTTTTGCTCTGTTGCCCAGGCTGGAGTGCAGTGGCAATCTTGGCTCACTGCAACCTCTGCCCCGTGGTTTCAAGCGATTCTCCTGTCTCTGCCTCCTGAGTAGCTGAGATTACAGGCACATACCACCACACCTGGAGAATTTTTGTATTTTTACTAGAGATGGGGTTTCACCATGTTGGCCAGGCTTGTCTCGAACTCCTAACCTAGGTGATCTGCCTGCCTTGGCTTCCCAAAGTGCTGGGATTACAGTCGTGAGCCGCTGACCCTGGCCGTGATCTTACTTTATATATATGTATATATGTATTTTTTTTTCTATTTTTGCCATCTTGGGTAATTACTGTATGATTTCATATGCTACATTCTTTCCATTGCTTATATTTCAGTTATGAATCAACTATGGCTTGCTTGCTTATTTCTAGATCAGAGACATGTTTAGAAGAATAGAGGTCAGCTGACAGAAGCTACCTCAAAGGAGTGGGAATTTTGAGAGAGAGCATGGAGGACAAGCAGGTTTTTAATACATTATACTCACGCATACTTTTTACATGGAACATTATTTTGTTATAAATTATTCATTTTTATTCTAATGAAAATTATTTCATTAATAATGTGCAAGGAGATAAAATGGGTATTATCTTCATTTTCATTTTACAGTTGAGGAACTGAGGCTCAGAGAGTTTGGGCTTAGCCAGTCATGTGAGAAAGTGTCTTAGTCCAGTTAGGCTGCTATAACAAAATATCACAGACTGGGAAATTTATAAACAATAAGAATATATTTCTCACAGTTCTGGAGGTTGAGAAGTCCAAGATGAAAGCATTGGCAAGTTTGGTGTCTGGTATGGGCCTGATTTCTGCTTCCAAGATGGTACCTTGTGGCTGCATCTTCTGGAGGATTCTCTGTGTCCTCACATGGCATAAAGGCAACAGAGCCAATCTACTCACTCAAGCCCTTTCATAAGGGCCTTAATCCCATCCATAAGGGGTCTACCCTGATGAATTAGTCACCTCTTAAAGGCTCCACCTCTTAACACTATCACATTGGTGTTAAGTTTCAACATATGAATTTTGAAGAGGATACCATTATTTAACCCAGAACAGAAAAGAAGCCAGGTGAGGCAAATAGATGAGATACTTAAAATAACCTCTTCAAACTAATATGCTGCAGGAATAATTTAACTGGTGAACATTGTCATCAGTAAAGTGTAGACCTGAATTTCAATTCCAGTGGCTCTTGGTCTTAAAGTTCAGTTTAAGTTGAGGTTAAGGGAAGCTTTAGAATTTGGCAGAGTTTTCAGGACATCAGACGGGATGAGTAAGGAGAATGTTTAAAAATATCTCCTTTATTTCTCTCCTTAGATTTACTTTTTAGGGTATTTCCATTCAATGCTGAGGATACATAAAGCAGGGAAGAGACAGAGAGCTTTCTTCTCTATTCCTGAAGTTACGAAAGAAAGGAAAATGGCTATGATCCAAGACATCTTTCTTTTCTGGCTAAACCAAAACCAAACAAAAAGCAACAGTACAACTATAGGTCTGAAGATAGTGGGTAGAGATGATGGAAATGGTGAAAAAAAGTTGAAATTTTGTCGACTATGAAGACTTATAAGTAAAAACTCTGTTCTCTCTATTGATAGGAAGAATCCATATACGCTATTTAATTAATCTTTCGTGCTGTAAAAGTTTAAACAGTGACTGGAATTTCAGAAGAGAAAAGGTATTATCCAAAAACAGCCATCAATTTTTTTTTTTTTTTTTGAGATGGAGTCTTGCTCTGTCGCCAGGCTGGGGTGGAGTGCAGTGGCGCAATCTCGGCTCACTACAACCTCCACCTCCTGGGTTCAAGTGATTCTCCTGCCTCAGCCTCCCGAGTAGCTGGGACTACAGGTTCCACCACCACGCCTGGCTATTTTATTTTATTTTTTGTATATTTAGTAGAGATGAGGTTTCACCATGTTGGCCAGGATGGTCTCTTGGCCTTGTGATCCACCTGCCTCGGCCTCCCAAAGTGCTGGGATTACAGGCCTGAGCCACCGCGCCCAGCCCTGGCATCAAATTTTTAATTGCGGAAGTATGACTTGCTCATTCTAACGCATTTACAAATACAAGCTGTGGTATACATGCTTGAAATGGAAAAACCACTACATTTTGGCTACAAATTCCCTTTGTCCATTTGCTTTTACATTGTGTGCAAGAGAAACAGTGTTTCCAGTCAGAGAGTATATGGCTCATCCTTGAAGGAGAAAAGCCTATACGAAGAGTAATTTATCACCTGAGTGTAGTCTTAATGGTTTCCTATGGATGTGATTTTGTTCTAATCTGCCCTGAAAATTCTAGAAAGAAGTACATTAACTGTTCTCCTGGGATCTGATTTTCTACCCTAACTGTCAACATATTAGTCAATACGTATTAGTCAGTGGCCAGCTTAGACCATTGTGGTGATACTATTACTAAATTCACTTACAGTGAATGACTGAGAGTAAAAACCTCATTCTCTTTTATAGTCAGACATTTGATAATAGGCATTTAAAGACATCACTTTAATTACTGAGGTGGTGGATCAAGTCCATTTTACCCAGACCCCTGCTAGTGTAACATCTGTTAAATTTATCACCACTCCCCCAATATGACT
Source organism: Pongo pygmaeus (assembly GCF_028885625.2). Classification (NCBI taxonomy): domain Eukaryota; kingdom Metazoa; phylum Chordata; class Mammalia; order Primates; family Hominidae; genus Pongo; species Pongo pygmaeus. The sequence continues at coordinate 47,470,415 of NC_072388.2, read as the reverse complement.
GTGCAGTGTTGATTAACTAAGCATGTGGTCCTTCCAATTTGGTGGGTCAAGAGAGCCCATATATCACTTAGCACATCAGAAAGCTTGTTCAATTGCTTTTGCCTTCATTTATTACCCCACAGGACAGAAATGACTATTAGCTTTCCTGATTAAAACACTGTGACCATGCTTTAAGTTTAATTGTATACATTGCTAGTTAATAGCAAGCACTTCCCTTGGGCATAAACTTTTAAATCTCATTTAGATTGGCTCTGTATTATGATAGAGGTTCCAGCTTGGGGAAAAAAGAACGGTCATCACATCTTTGGTCTTTAGCCATATATAAAGTATTCCAGAAATTTACTGAAAAAGCAAATGCAGGTAAATTTTAAAGATACAATCCCAAGTAAATAATTCTTAGAAAATATTTAATTTAAATTAAAATAGTATGGTTTTGATAACTGATATATAAATAAAACAGATTTATTTATGTGGAACATTTAGGCAACTTAAAACTGGAATAAATAATCCTGGAAAATATATGTGATCAATTGCAAACATTGTGATCTTTGAAACTGTTGACTTCCCTCAATGGATAGAAAAAAGACAATGAGTACATACAAGTCTGGAGGAAAAAAATCTGAAATGTTAAATAAATTTAAGCCATTTTAGTTAAGCAATTAAAAATTCTTGAACATTCTTAAATATTCCCTTCACTCTTCTTACCTTTTAATAAAACGGTAATTTAAAAGAATATTTTGGGTCTGGTGGCACTTGCCTGTGCTCCTAGCTATTTGAGAGGCTGAAGCGGGAGGATCATCTAAGCCCAGGAGTTTGAGGCTGCAGGGGGCTAGGATTATTCCAGTGCACTCCAGCCTGGGTGACAGAATGAGGCTGTATCTCAAAAGAAATTTAAAAAAACAATTTATTAATAAATATTGAGAGATTAAATGGAGTTTTGGACACTTTTTTAAACAATCAACAGTTTCTTAAGGAAATCTTTTTTATTTTTTATTATTAAAAATTTTTCCTTTGTTATAGAGAGAGGAGGCTCAAGGGAGAGGAAGTTCTGACAATCAAATCTGTACCGTAAGCTAGTATAAGGAGACTCTAGAGAATCCCAAGCATATGCCCAAGGAGTACATTTTCCATTAATCAATTAAGAGTGCTATATGGAAATGGGGCAGGGGAACAAAATAAATATAGAGAAATCGAATTCAAAATATAATGTAAGCAATTGCATATGGGGAATAAGTGTTCTGTACCCATATTGCAGATACAATAAACGTACAGTAATCTACAAAAGAAACAATAATTTTTATTTGGACAAAATAGTTTTGGTAGAATAGTAGTGGTGGATGAATCAACTGGGTTGCCAGTTTAAAATTTTGGCTCAGTGTCCCTCCTTTTGTGTGTAAGAGCTGTTTTTATATCTATTAATTTATTTTTAGAGAGTTACTTTGGGCCAGGCGCAGTGGCTCACATCTGTAATTCCAGCACCTTGGGTGGTTGAGGCAGTGGATTACTTGAGGTCAGGAGTTCAAGACCAGTCTGGCCAACATGGTGAAACCCCATCTCTACTAAAAATACAAAAAATTAGCTGGGCATGGTGGCATATGTCTGTAATCCCAGTTACTCAGGTGGCCAAGGCAGGAGAATAGCTTGATTCCAGGAGGCAGAGGTTGTAGTGAGCTGAGATCGAGCCACCACACTCCAGCCTTGGCAACAGAGTGAGACTCCATCTCATAAAAAAAAAATCACTTTGATAATTTTTGCATTAGTATTGTTATATGTTTTACTGCTCCAATGGCAATTATAAATCAAGGCAAGATTATGTTAGATGATAATTAATGTCCTCTAATATAGTCGTGCCTCTAAAATGGGTACCATTCTGGACACTGGGATATAGTGGTGGACTAAAGCAACAATATCCCTGACCCCATGGAGTTTTCATTTTGGTGAGGAGGACAGACGATATGCAAATGAACAAATACATATATAGTATACCATGAAAATGAGTAAAACAGCATAAGAAGATCTAGAATAGGGGGTGTGTGCTCTTTCAGATAATGTCAACAAGCCTCTATGAGCGGGGTCTGCATACATTTAGAGGTCATGTGAAAATTTGTGTGTGGGTGGGAATGCAGTGGGAGTCGGAGAAGAGCCTCTGAGTCACAATGACCAAAGCGCAAAGGCTGTAAGTTGAGAATGTGCCTGGCATGTTAGGAAAAAAAACACAAGAAAGACAGTAAAGATTGGAGAGAGAAATTGAGAAGAGTGGCAAGATTAAGGTCAGGGACAAGAGCATGGTTTCAGGACATGATGAGCCCTATAAGCCACAGTAAGAAAAATAGAGGCTGGGCACACTGGCTCACGCCTGTAATCCCAGCACTTTGGGAGGCCGAGGAGGGTGGATCACGAGGTCAGGAGATTGAGACCATAGTGGCTAACACAGTGAAATCCCATTTCTACTAAAAAAAAATACAAAAAATTAGCCAGGCGTGGTGGCGGGTGCCTGTAGTCCCAGCTACTCGGAAGGCTGAGGCAGGAGAATGGCGTGAACCTGGGAGGTGGAGCTTGCAGTGAGCGGAAATCGTGCCACTGCACTCCAGCGTGGGTGACAGAGCGAGACTCTGTATCAAAAAAAAAAAAAAAAAAAAAGAGATTTGATTCTAAATACAGCTGGTATGACTTTGAGTTGGAGAATACAATAATCAGATTTTCATTTTAAACACACAACTCTAGGTGCAGTGTAAAAAAATAGATGTCTCATGCACACGTATGTTTATTGCAGCATTATTCACAATAGCAAAGACTTGGAACCAACCCAAATGTCCAACAATGATAGACTGGATTAAGAAAATGTGGCACATATACACCATGGAATACTATGCAGCCATAAAAAATGATGAGTTCATGTCCTTTGTAGGGACATGGATGAAATTGGAAATCATCATTCTCAGTAAACTATCGCAAGAACAAAAAACCAAACACCGCATATTCTCACTCATAGGTGGGAATTGAACAATGAGAACACATGGACACAGGAAGGGGAACATCACACTTCGGGGACTGTTGTGGGGTGGGGGGAGGGGGTAGGGATAGCACTGGGAGATATACCTAATGCTAGATGACGAGTTGGTGGGTGCAGCGCACCAGCATGGCACATGTTATACATATGTAACTTACCGCACGTTGCGCACATGTACCATAGAGCCTAAAGTATAATAATAATAATAATAATAATAATAAAAAGAAAAAAAAATAGATGTCTGTGGAGCGACAGAACAGCTAAACCAGGTAGCAGAGTGTTGCTGTAACTAAGAGAAGCTGGTCATTGGAGCAATGTGGTAGCATTGGTGAGGTGATTGGGTTTTGAGTTATATTTGGTTGTATTTTAATTGTACAGATCATAGAATTTGCTGGCAGATGAGGTGTTGGGTGCATAGATGAGGAAAAAGGGTTAATAATGACTTCAAAGTTTTGTAGAACAATAGAATGAATGTATGTTGTTCTACAGTTTCTGAAATGAGGAAACTTCAGGGGCCAAGGGAGTGATTCAAGGCTGTATTTTGGACTTGTTTGTCCATTTGACATATAAAGGGAGATGTTCAGCATGCTTGCATGTATAAAATTTTTGTTCAAGGAAAAAGTCTAGGCTAGATGTAAACTTTGGTTCATCAGTGTACAGAGACTATATAAAGTCACAGAACCGCTGAGTTCAACTACAGTGTATTTTCAGAAAAGAAGAGTAGAGAATCATGGGCAGAACTATTCTGAATTTGGGAAGGAAAGTAGAAGTCATCAATGGAGATCTAGGAGTGGTCAGTGAAAACCAAGTTTAAATAATTATAACCTGAAATCATCTGAGATACATAGGAAGAGATGGTTTGCTCGTCAGAACAGAAGGTACATTTTATGTCACTGGACTCTGCGTCCTGTGTTTTCAGTTTGATGGAAAGATATGGAGAAGGCTAGTGTTTGTGTCTCCAGTTTGCCATGAAAATAATGAATTCTTCCCTCTGAAGTTGCCTGAATCATTTATTGCAAAGGCAGTAATTTAAATTGTAGCATCAATACTATTCAATAGGAAGAAACCCTACTTAAACTTTGGCTATTGTGTGAAAAGTACAGTGTAGGGGCACCAAGCATGGACTCAGGGAAGCCCATTAGGAGGCCTTTGCAATGTTCTAGGTCAGATATGATGGTGGCTTAGGCTACAGTGACGGTGACATTCTAAAAGGACTAGAAGCCAGCTGGCTAGCCAACCTTGAACCAAGGTGCCTTATTCTAATGCTGATTGGGCTTAGTAGTTTAAGCACCTAAAGGAGTTCTTTTAATGCAGGACTTAGTAAATATCATTATTTATTAGGAAGAGTTAAGTTATTCTTTGGACTAAATCACCGATAAATTACCAAAAAGTTGTTTAAAAAATACTTCCACACAGTGCAGTGTAATTGTATATTTTCTGTAGTTTATGGCTCCAGTTTAGCCCTATCCCTTTTCTCTAGGAAACTAGGAATACCCTTTTTTTCAAGAGAGGCTCTTGGAAGATTCTGCTTTGGTACTTGGTACTGGTCTAGGCATCCTCTTCATTTGTTATTTGATTCTGTAACTTTCTCCAGATTGCTTTAATAACCCATGGCAGTCAGCGTTGCATTGATTCATGTCTTGTGCACTTCTTCACATCACAATGGATATAAAGAGTTCTTCAGGTTGGGTGCAGTGGCTCACTTCTGTAATTCCAGCACTTTGGGAGGCTGAGACAGGAGAATCCCTTTAGCCAGAAGTTTGAGACCATCCTGGGCAACATAGCCAGACCTCATCTCTACTAAAAATAATTTTAAAAATTAACTAGAAATGGCGGTGCAAGCCTGTAGTCTCAGCTACTAGGGAGGTGGAGGCAGGAGGATCGCTTGAGCCCAGGAATTTGAGGATGCAGTGAGCCACTGCTATACTCTAGCTTGGGTGACAGCAAGATCCTGTATCAAAAAAAACAAAAACAAGGTTCAGTCTTTTGAATGTTGTAACTGAATTTCTGTTACTGTAGTTATTTCTCTTATTTACTATTGTGCAATGGTAAAATTCACTAAAATGTCTATGCATTTTATAAAAATGCCTATCAGAGGTGAGAGGAATTATAGATGACTGTATTAGAGTTCTCAATAGGGACAGAATTAATAGGATATATATTTATATGAAAGAGTTTATTAAGAAGTATTGGTTTACATGATCACAAGGTGAAGTCCCCTGATAGGCCATCTGCAAGCTGAGGAACAAGGAAGCCAGTAGTGGCTCAGTCTAAGTCCAAAAGCCTTAAAAGCAGGGAAGAATGGTGCAGCCTTTAGTCTGTGGCCGAAGGCTCGAGAGCCCATGGCAAACCACTGGTGTAAGTCCAAGAGTCCAAAGGTGGAAGAACCTGGAGGCTGATGTTCAAGGGCAGGAAGCATCCAGCATAGGAGAAAGAAGAAAGGTGGAAGACTCAACAAGCCAGCTTCTTCCACCTTCTGCTGCATGCTTTTCTAGTTGCTCTGGAGCCAATTGGATGGTGCCAACCCACACTGAGGGTGGGTCTTCCTTTCCCAGTCCACTGGCTCAAATGTTCACGTCCACTGGCAATATCCTCACAGGCACACCCAGAAATAATGCTTTGCATCCTTCAATCAAATGAAATTGACACTTAAAATTAATCATCACAATGAGAAAGAATAGTTTTGTGATTGGCTGATTGATTGATCTATGTATCTGTCATCAATGTGTTTGACATATATTTACGTATATAAAGTGTGTGTGTGTGTGTGTATAAAACTCTGCATACTACCCAGCACAAAATCAACTATCAAAAATATTACCTATATAGCTAGTAAAGTGCAATTGAATTCACCGTCCCAGTGTGAAGTGATAAATACCTCTTTTTTCATCTAGCATAGTTTCACAATAAATTATTCAGTAGCCAGATAGGTAGATAAAAATAAAATGTAAAATCATAAAATGACTTTAACACCTCTACTCTTTTACGTACATACCTTTACCTATATCTTTGTTTCTCTTTGTTAGTCCCAGATATATAGGAGGCCAAGTCAATAGGTAGGTGGAATATAGACCAAAATGTTAGACTGTTTTTACTTGTTATCTTCTGGTAAATTCTTCACTTTTAGAGGAAATATCAGGTGTACCCAATGACTTGTTTAGCAACAAATATATAAACATTGTCAAAACTCAGTTCATGAAAATCTGGTTGCAGGCCTAGAATAAAAGCATGTAAGTAAAACCAAGGACTTGGATATAACTTGAATATATTATGCATTTGGGCATTTGTTTAATAATATATAAAACCAGTTAGGAACCAGAGCAATTTTGCTCAATAAAAATGAGAAATCAAAGAAATGGAGAAATAAATTTATAACAAATGTTCTACCACACTAGAAATCAGACAAACCTTAAATAATAATGAAAAATCAAATAAAAACTTTATCAAAATGACTAAAATTAAAAAAAATGCCCAGGTTTTGAGGATATGAGAAAATGATTATTAAGTTAATTTTTCTTGAGAACAAATTGGTAATATAAATTAAAACCCCTTGAGAACATGTCTCTTTTTTATCTGATAATTTGTTGTATAGGAAATGTGTTAATTATATTTAAAGCAAGTCATCTATTAATGGCCACCATATGCTATTGGTTTTAAAATCCCTCTCACAAACTCAAAGTACAAGGTGGCAAGGTATTAAAATGATGTTGTCAGAGGATATCTAAATATATGTAAAAGTATGCCCAAAACATTACATGAGGTAAGACTGTGTGTGCATAATTGTGTATGTGAGAATGTGTCTGGCTGAGCAAGAAAGAGAGAAAGGAGAGCATGAGCTAGTGGTTGAGAGTTTTGGCCTTGAGGCCAGACTGCTTAGATTAATATTCAAGTTCCATCATTTTCTAACTGTATCTGGGGCAAGTTATTTAATATCCCTGTGCCTCAATTTCCTCATACAATGGGAAAAAATAATGCCTTTTTCATCAGATGTTTGGGAGGATTAAGTAAGTTTATGCATATAAAGTATTTAAAAGAATGACTGGCTCCAAATAAGAGCCCCAAAATATTATTTTTACTTTTATAACCAAAATGTTAACCTTGGGTATTCATTTATTCAGCAAATATTTATTGAGAATGCACTTTAGGTCATGAACTTTGTCAGCAGTGGGAATGCTGGCCAAGTTCTCATCTTCAGGGTGCTTACATTCTAGTGGATATAAACAACATGGAGATAAACACATGAATATACAATATAAAGTTCAGTAGTGATATGTGTTAGAGTTTAAGAAATGGCAGGGTAAAAAGGAGAAAGGGTGGTGGTAAAGGTGTTTCTTTAGAGGGAGTTATCAGGAAGGACCTCGCTGAGGAGGAGATGTTTGAGCAGAGACCTGAACAAAGTGTAAGTATCTGGGTAAATAACAATCCAAGTCAAGGGAACAGCCAGGAATGCCCTGTGGCGGGAATATACTTGGCATGCTGGAGAAATTGCTGCTGGGTTCTGGGTTGGAGTGGAATGAGCTAGGGGAAGAGTGATGGGAAATTAGTGAGAAAGAGCGAGCCTGGGACCAGGTCATTTGGACTATGTAGGCATGAAGGGTCATTTAGACTTCATTTTAGGTATGCCAAAGAGCCATTAGAGGGTGGTGAACAGATTAACAATTTTAAAAGATCACATTAATTGCTTTGTAGACTACCCTGGGGAAAAAATAGTGGGACAATGGATTATTAAATTATTCTCTTTTTGTTCGTCTGTATTTTCCAAAACACTTACAATGCTCAGGTATTCCTTTATAAGAAAATAAATAATTTTTTAACAATTAGGCACATGGGATAATTACTATTTTCATCATTTTCCACAACTTCCAAAAGGGCTTGACTTTTGTATAGATATATGCATATTTCCGGTTTTTTTTTTTTTTCCTAATCAACTCTTAAAAGTTATTTTTAGTGATTTATCTTTGGGAGACATAGAAAGCAGTTCACTGTTTTATTTTCCTTTTTGGAGACATCAGTCTATCATTATACAAGGGCATCTTCATATCCACAGCAGAAAACACATCACTTTTTATACCCTTCTCTGTTGGTTTTGTTTTCAAGACCCTAACTCAACAAGTGCCATTGTTGTCAAAAATACCTTTCCTCCATTGTGCACTTAATGCTTAATTCAATGTGAGCAAGCCGTTGTTGATTTTCTAGACCAATAGAAACTGTGATAGTTACTGCTGAAAATAACACATTTGAGCTAGTATATCATTACTGAATGACTCTGGCAAAAAAAAAAAAAAATCTTTCATGTTGGCAATGAAACATGGCATGTCACAAAGATGGGACTCCTCTTACTTTCCGCCACATTGGCTGTAAGAAGGATGGATGGCTGTGCTTGATTGCTACTTGAAGCGTGCAGTTCATGAGGGATAATGTGAGCACTTAGGCATTTACTATCATGGAGAGTGTGTCTTTCTCATTGTCATTTTTTTTGAACAGTGACTTCATATCTGACATTGATGCCATTAGCCACAATTCTTAGGAACAACTAAAACACACTCAGTTTGGAAAAAAGTCTCAAGTATGGCCCCCTGTCCTTTATATGTTTAAAAATCAAAAGTGTAAATGAAGAAAAAGAAAATGGAATGTTATGATCTCAGACACTTTATATGACACGCTATGGTTTCAAGTATATATAACAGTATTAAGCTGAAATATTTTTAAAGTAATGACAAAAAGTGGTTAGGAGTTTACATTCAGGTGAATATAAGAGCATATCTGGGAAGAATTATCTGTTTAACTACTATTTTTTACATAACAAATATGGCCAGGAGCTGTGGCTTACACCTGTAATCCCAGAACTTTGGGAGGTAGAGGTAGGAGGATCACTTGAGCCCAGGATTTCCAGACTATCCTTGTCAACGTAGCGAGATCCCATCTCTAATTTAAAAAATAAAAAACAAAAACATATGCAGTAGTAGCCCTATCAAAGTCAACCCCATATGATGACATTATTTACAACTTTTATAGAACTCAGATTACACAGGTAGGATTTATTGAAATGCTTCTGAAAAACTATGTGACTCAAATCAGCTACGTAATTTTTCTTCATCAAACAAGATATTCCTGAAGGTGCATACTTCCATCATTGGTTTCTTGTAGATAAAGATCTGTTATAAGTGCTATGCTTGCCTTCAGTCAAACACTTTGCATAATATTTAGAGTATCTCAGCCACTCTGTGAATGGAGCTAAAGCATCTTCCTTAAGATTCATTTTTGTTCTTTCCTTGAAGAGACTGAGTAAGCCGCTATTATTTTCTCAGTGGTTTGGGAACCCAGCTAGGCCTACAACCACACGTTCTCTCAATATACCCTAAATACACAAAGGTCCATTAGACTCATGTATTATGTTCTGATAGATAATTAGAGTAATCAAAATCTACTCACAGCCTCTGCAGAATCATTTTTAACCGAAGGTATTAGCATCTGAATGTTTCTCTTTAGACCGAGAGAGAACATGAACTTATCACTAGTGGCAGTTCTTGCTGCAAAGAAAGTCTTTGCTCTATGTGCATACTTAAAATTTATCACACGTCAGGGAAGAGCTGCTGTATAAGCCATGCTAATAACTATTTGGGAAATTTGGTAATCCATTTGAAGGGAGCAACCTTGTTCTTATTAATTTCTAAGTTTATTTTAACTTCCCTTGACTCAGATTAAAATAGGAATCTTGCTGTCTATTGATTGTGTCAGTAGTAAATTATTTTCTCTTTAGAATTCTTTCTTTTTTTTTTTTTGAGATGGAGTCTTACTCTGTTGCCCAGGCTGGAGTGCAGTGGCATGATCTTAGCTCAGTGCAACCTCCTCCTCCTGGGTTCAAGCGAGTCTCCTGCCTCAGCCTCCCGAGTAGCTGGGACTACAGGCGTGTGCCACCGTATCCAGCTAATTTTTGTATTTTTAGTAAATACGGGGTTTCACCATTTTGGCCAGGCTGGTGTCGATCTCTTGACCTCGTGATCCGCCCACCTCAGCCTCCCAAAGTGTTGGGATTACAGGCGTGAGCCACTGCGCCTGGCCTAGAATTCATTTTTAAAGACTTTACTTTTATTAAACTAAATACTGCTGGTTAACTAAAGTCTCTTGGATTTTATAGACTTAGGAGAGCAGGATCTAACATAAATTAATCATGGCTTAATTGAGTGAACTAATTCAAGTTCCCTCCAGTCCACTGCACAACAATATTCTTGTCTTCCCTATGAAGGCTAAATGGTACGTTGCTCTAGGAGTATCAACTTCTATATATCTAGCACTACATTTTTTACTGAGATTCTGTTTTAATATTCTTAAAATTATATACAAATGTCTACAAAGTTAGGAATACTAAATTAATTAACCTTACATATAATCTACATTACAGCTGGCCAATTCCTTTCTATTGTTTATTCCATGCATGGACTAATGTTTTAATTTGGTAATACTGTTAAACACATACACATCAATAAGAACAAAATTTATTTGATTGTAACTTTCATCTGTTTTCTCAGAGAATTTTAAATGTGCTTTGAATTCCTAATGCTTCCACTATATTGCTATTAGAAAACAAAAATTATTTAGCAAAATTAACTAAGTTAACAATTATCATGGTTTTTTCAAAACATGATTAAGTAGAAGGCAAATATGATAAAGTTGGTGAAGTAATTGTGAAAAAACTGTTTGCTGGTCTTAGTTTTCTAAGTATCATATTCAAGAAGGAAATGTAGTAGAATGTAAAAATAAACACCAAGATTTATATATATATATTTTTTTGTTTTGTTTTTTGTTTTATTGATTTATTTCCACTGTTTGTTTTTCATTTCATTGATTTCCATTTATATCTTTATTATTTTCTTCTTTGTTTTTATTTTAGGTTTAATTTAATATTCTTTTATTATTATTATTATTATACTTTAGGCTCTATGGTACATGTGCGCAACGTGCAGGTAAGTTACATATGTATACATGTGCCATGCTGGTGCGCTGCACCCACCAACTTGCCATCTAGCATTAGGTATATCTCCCAATGCTATCCCTCCCCCCTCCCCCCACCCCACAACAGTCCCCGAAGTGTGATGTTCCCCTTCCTGTGTCCATGTGTTCTCATTGTTCAACTCCCACCTATGAGTGAGAATATGCGGTGTTTGGTTTTTTGTTCTTGCAATAGTTTACTGAGAATGATGATTTCCAATTTCATCCATGTCCCTACAAAGGACCTGAACTCATCATTTTTTATGGCTGCATAGTATTCCATGGTGAAGATTTTTATATTTTTAATTTATATATTTTTCTTAAAAATTACCTGCTAAAATTTATAACAACTGTAAAGCTAAAAGATTATTCAGTTTCACTGGTGGAAGAGAACTATCAAGACAGAAATTATATTTGATATTATCTTTTTTCTCCAAATCAGTAATTTCATTCATTAAAAAAGCATGAGGGACAAAAAAGTACAGAAGAATAATTATTTACTAGAGATTGGCATAGCTGTGCAAAAGCTGGATTTCATAAACAGTTTTTTTGTCTTGTTTATTTTTGTTCTGTCTTACTATATTTTCATTTTATTCATTTATTGGTTTGTTTGTTTGCTTGGTTCTGTTTTGTCACCCAAAGTCCTCTCTCAACAACCCAAGTTAGTTCTCTTTTAGAGCTGAAATACAACTATGAGTCACTTGATACTGTGACTTCAGAGATGTCATGTGTTCCTCAGTGACTGTGATTATAACCATCAAATGGTAACAGGAATTGACTGCAATCAAGTCCCCAAATGTCAAGGACTAAATGATAGCATCATAATTTGCAGAAAATGCAAAAAAGTGTTTAAGATTTAGTAGGATTGCTTTGTATATTTCATAATGTGTTTAGTAATCTTGTTAAAATAGTCTACAATTTTAAAGAGAGATATGTAATCAGATAATAAGTATTTGAGTTTTATTTCCGCTACTTGCTATGTCAGCTTGGACAAACCTAATCCATTAAAGCTTGCTTTTCATCAATAGTAAAGTGAGATTTTATGTACCTTATGTTAGTTATGATAAAATGAAATAACATGTAAAAGCACTTTAGAAACAGAAAAACATTATTTATTTGCGAAGACTTTTTTTTTGCCTTTGACATGATAACTAACATTTAATTTCACATATACACTAGTAATATAATTACCTTCTTTGGATTTGTCTCATTTAATTTTAGTGAACAAAAAGCAAACTTGACATTTTGTGAAATTAGCATGTTTCTTATGACTTTTCCTTCAAGGATTTTCTGAATGTGTGTGATAAGTAAAAGGCAGGTAAGACCCGATACCTAAATTATTGGAGTCATGATTTTTAGTACATACAGGAAATTTGTGGAGGTAGCATTATTAAATATGTCCCCAGCTTCTCCTTTCTGCTTAGCTTTAAATATGGAATCTGTGAGACTTCTATATTTAAGGTGTGCAAATATTAAAGAAGAAAGATCAGACTGAACCTGCTGACCCTTTACTGATTTTTGTTGAACCACAATTGCTAGTCTCATTGAAGCATAATTTCTTTCAATTTCCCAAGACCATAGATGGAAAGACCTTTCTATCTATCTAAAGACCTTTCTATCTGGGGGATGGTGGATTCTTAACCAGTTCCTTGATACTGAGGACTTACTGAGCAGCAGTTTTAAAATAGTTACGTTTGCCCACAGTTGTATTTCCTCTAAGTTAAATTCTAAGTAGTCAGATAATATTAAGCTTATATTAAAAAGCCAATGTGGTTTTGATTTACATTTACCTGATGATTAGTGATGTTGAGAATTCTTCATATACTCTTTGACCATTTGTAGGTCTTTCTTTGAGAAATGTCTACTCGTGTCCTTTGTTCATTTTTTAAGGGGAGTATTATTTTTTATTTTTGCTGATAAGTTCCCTGCATATTCTGGATATTAGTCCTTGAATGAATAGTTTGCTAATATTTTCTCCCATTCTACAGGTTGTCTCTTTATTCTGTTGTTTCCTTTGCTGTGCAGAAGCTTTTGGGTTTAATGCAGTCACATTTGTCTATTTTTGTTTTTGTTGCCTGTGCTTTTGATGTCTTAGCCATAAAATATTTGCCTAGATTAATGTCCTGACACATTTTCCATATGTTTTTGTCTAGTAGAAGTTTTATAGTTTTGGGTCTTGTATTGAAGTCTTTAATCCATCTTGAGTTAATTTTTGTGTATGATAAGAGGTGGATTTAGTTTCATTCTTCTGCATGTTGACATCCAGTTTCTTCAGAACCATATATTGAAGAGGGTGTCTTTTCCCCAGTGTATGTCCTTGGCACCTTTGTTGAAAATCAGTTGGCTGTAAATAAGTGGATTTATTTCTGGGTTCTGTATTATGTTCTTTTAGTCTATGTACCTATTTTTAGACCAATACCATGCTGTTTTGGTTACTTTAAATATCATCTCACCTCATTTAGAATGGCTGTAATAGAAAAGACAAAAGAATAGCAAATGCTGGCAAGGATGCAGGGAAAAGGGAACTCTTACACATGGTCAGCAGGAAGGTAAATTATCAGAGCCATTATGGATAACAGATAAATGTTTTTCAAAAAAAACTGAAAATAGAACTACCATATGATCCAACTATCCCTCTACTTGGTATTCACCCAAAGGAAAGGAAAGGAAATCCGTGTATCAAAGAGGTACTTGCACCCACATGTTTATTGAGGCACTATTCACAATAGCCAAGATATGGAAGCAACCTAAGTATCCATCAAGACATGAATGGATAAAGAACATATGGAATAGGTATGGATAGAAAACATAACATAATACTAGTTAGCCATAAAAAAGAATATAATCTTGTCATTTGCAACAACATAGATGGAACTGGAGATCATTAACTTAAATAAGCCAGGCACAGAAAGACAAATAGCACATGTTCTCATTCTGATATGGGAGCTAAAAATGTTGATATCATGGAGGTGTAGATTAGAATGATAGTTACTAGAGGCTGTCAAGAGTGTGTTGGGGGGAGGGGAGGGAGTGAAGAGGGGTTGGTTAGTGGGTATAAACATAGCTAGAAGGAATAAGTTCTCTTGCTTGATAGCACAGTCAGGTAACTATGGTTAATTTATTGTAGATTTCAAAATATTTACAAGAAAGATTTGAACTGTTTGCAACACAAAGAAATGATATTTGAGGTGACATATATCCTAAATGCCCTGACTTGATCACTATACCTTGTATGCATGTATCAAAATATCACAGTACCCCATAAATATGTACAATTATTACATATTGATAAAAATTAAAATGAAGACAAGATTAGAGGAGAGATGTACCTAGAAAAAAAGCCAGTGTGGTACACAATAGATGATTACTTAATGTGAAGTTTCTAAGGTAGCACATGAAAACTTTTGAGGAAATGGTTAGGTGAAAGTGGAAAAAATGCTCTTTAAAATAAAATACAAATTATAATCTGTTATAAACTGTGGTTTCTTAGATAATAATGGAACCAAAATTGATTGTTTAACTTCTTCATCTTAGGATAAAAATTTATTCAGTTTTCTTTCTTCCACATGATTCTCTTAAATTGAATTGATCAATTTCAAGGTTAGATACATATGTAACTTCAGACTTTTTAAAAGCTTGAGTTACTTAAAAAAGTTAGATTCTATCCATTTCTTAATAACTGGAAAATTAAGTCCTTGTATCTCAAACACATAAAAAAACTGATTAATGTATTTGCCACGCTCTTGCTGTCATATAATAAGCTGAATCATATAAAAATATATTTGTGATTAAAAACATGACCAAATCTCAGCAGTTTTGTATGTTTAAACCTATTCTCTTTGTTTCTCCTTTCTAATCTTGTTTTGCGAAGGGCATGGTCTTTCTTCAGATGTTGTACAAAGAGCATTAGACAATATATGTGTCATTAATATCCTTAGATCTATGAATATTTTTTCATTTGCTTTTACTTGGGTTCTTAAAAGTATATTATATAAAAAGGGGTTTATATTAATGACAATTAGAGATAATTCAATTTTGCTGTCTTCTAGTGTCTATACGAAATATTCTTGGTTAAATATATTTAAGGTACATTGTTTCCAACACTCAATATAGTACCCAATAATTAGCATTAGTGAAATCTTATTTTAGGATTCTGTATAATACACAATTTAATGTATAGTATATTATTGTATATAAACAGCTTGATTCTATTTGCTTTTTTTGTTTTTACTAAAAGACAATCAAAGAGAGTTAAACTACTTCTCTGGAAGCTTTTTAGAGGAAATGTATATGCCGCAGTAACCACCTAATTAAATAATAACTTCAATAAGCTTGAAGTACATTTACCTAATATTGTTCCTAGGAATATTTCATTATAAGGTTTAAAATTTTATATGTCCATTTTTGTTACAGGTCATTAATTGCTGATAGTGATTATTATATCTTATAATTTGGTAAGATTTCATTTCCTAAGAACACTTACTCTTTTTAGTAAAACAATATGACATACTTGATAAATATAAGAATCTATATTAAAATTGGCCTGTTTCCGATTATTCTAATTTATTTTATCAAAACATTCTTGAAATATTTGGTAGAAAATATTTAAAGTTGTCATTTAGCTGTCTGAGTATGTTTTTTCTTCTCTTTAATGAAATATAATTAAAATGAAAATATTCTCAATTGAAAGGAAAAGACATTTCAATTTAAAAAGTATTTTATTAAGTTAAAATTAAGTTTTAGGTTTCATTACATGTGACTGCATTAAAGCACACTTCAGCATTTATATCCACTTTCAAGTTCGGTACAGAATACTTCAGGTTTTTATACTTATAAATTGACTCTGTGCCAAATCGTGAGACACCAACACAATTTTAGTATGACTAAAAGGTTTTTGAGAAGCTGTTACAATGTTTACATTAGGTATGGAGGGAAAAATACAAATGATTTCTAAATTGATATTACTTTGTATTTCATCATGAATTAAGTTGTAGATTAGAAAAATAGTATCTCAAGTTTTGAAATGCATGTTAGAAATAATAGCACTTATTATTGTTGATAAATTCCAGAGAAGATAAAAAGGATAAGAAAAAGAAAATAAATTCAGACAAATATTAGCTGGGTTTTGGTTTAGGAACACCCTTTTCTGGCTTTGCATTCACAAATTTAGAAATTTATTGCATATTTGGTTTTAGATATGCTGTGCTTAAGATGCTTGGTACTAGGTCAGGTGCGGTGACTCATGCCTGTAATCCCAGCACTTTGGGAGGCTGAGACGGGTGGATCACGAGGTCAGGAGTTTGAGACCAACCTGGCCAATATGGTGAAACCCTACCTCTACTAAAAATACAAAAATTAGCTGGACGTGGTGGTGTGTGCCTGTAATCCCAGATACTCAGGAGGCTGAGGCAGGATAATTGCTTGAATCCGGGAGGCAGAGTTTGCAGTGAGCCAAGATCACGGCACTGCACTGGAGCCTGGGAGACAGAGCGAGACTCCATCTCAAACAAACAAACAAAAAGATGCTTGGTACTAGATATTCAGACAACCACGTAGCAATGTAGAATAAGCAGTTGGATATAGTGACATACTAATAATAATAGGTCATAATAATAAAAACATTTACTTGACATTTCCTTTCAACTGTGGGTCTTAAAACCTTGAGTCACCTAAACAGTATTTATGGGGTTGGTACTATTATTATCCCCATTTTACAGATGAAGAGACTGAGACACAAATGAGCAGCTTGTTCATAGTCACACTGAGTTGGGATTTGAACCATGTCAGTTGGACTCCATAGCCTACACTTTTTTTTTTTTTTTTTTTGATTGTGGGGACGGAGTCTTGCTCTGTCACCGGTCTGGAGTGCAGTGGCACGATCTTGGCTCATGGCAATCTCTGCCTCCCAGGTTCTAGCCTCCTGCCTCAGCCTCCCCAGTAGCTGGGACTACAGGGGCACACCACCACACCTGGCTAATTTTTTGTATTTTAGTAGAGACAAGGTTTCACCATGTTGGCCAGGATGGTCTCAATCTCCTGACCTCATGATCCGCCCACCTTAGCCTCCCAAAGTGCTAGGTTTACACTTATTTACACTCATTACAGGCCTGATTCACGGCACCTGGCCTCGCCTACACTTTTAACCACCATATACAGACGGCTCTCGCAGGGGAAGGAGGTTGAGATGAAGATATTTGTGAATAGACATTGATCCACATACCGTCTTCATCTGTACCCATGTACATTCTCTTGCTTCCTGTCAAAACTCTCCTCTGTGTCCATAGGAAGCCAATTTTTTTCTACTTGTTGGTTATTAGATACTTTGGTCAACTTAAGGATTTTGATCATGTAATCACAGCTTAGTTTGTCTCATAATCAATTTCATTTCTTCCATCTGAAAATCACCACCAAAATTAAAACAATGAGAGTATCTTCCTCTTAAAAATGAGTCCTAGTCCCCACATGTTCTTTTAGCTCTTAACCCCATTTCTCTGCTCTTCTACAAACATGCATTCTAGCACACTGTCTCTAATTGTCTGTCCTCCCATTCTCTCTTCTATCCACTTCAATTAAACTTTTGTTCATTAATCCATTGAAATTGCTTTTGTCAAATTCAAATTTTGTCAAATTCAAATTTTGTCAATATTTTCAATCTTGATAAGTCCAATGGTCAATTCTTTTATTTCAACTTTGAAATTCCCAGCAGGATTTACATAGTTGATTACTCTTTCTTCCTGAAATTACACTTCCTTTACTTGTCTCTTGGAAGACCATTCTTTCTTCCTTCTATCCTATTTCTTAATCTCTTCTGCTGAATTGTCCTTTTCCCAACCTTTAAATAACAAAAATAATTCAACCTTTCATGTCCACACCGTCTCCTTATGTGATCTGATATAGTTCCGTGGCTTTTCATACCATCCTATATGCATGACTATCCCGTTTGGATATCTAGTCCTAACCTTTCAGCTTCACAATGATGTACCTGACTCTCTTACCTTTTCACCAACTCCATGTGGCTATGCAGTAGGCATACTAAACCTAATTTATCCCAAGTGTCCCTCTCAATTTTGGCTCCATCCCCCACCTCCTGTCATCCTCCTACTCTTCTGGCCTTTAACATCTCAGTAAATGATGCCATCATTGATCCAGTTACTAAAGAAAAATAAAAGTTACTGTTGACTTCCATTTTTCATGTATCCAATTCATCAGCAATTCTTGTGAACCCTATATTTCCCAAACTTCATTACTTTTCACCTTCTCTGTGACTACTACCTTCATGATTACTAGTCTTTTAAATGGTCCCTTTGTCTCTAATCTTTCCCCTATACCAATTGGTTATTTTGTTGCTATAATCTTCTAATAATTTTCCCTTATGATAAAAATCCAAATTATGTTCCACAGCCTATGAAGTCATAAATGATATGGCCCCTGCCTACTCTCATCTCTTACTGTGCTATTCTCTACCCAGTTTCCTTTCTCTGCCCACTTTAGCTTTTCTATTTTTTTCTCTGACAATCCATACTTATTCTCATCTTAGACATTTATATTTGCTATTATTTTTGGAAGTCTCCTTTTGTTTTCGTTGGATTGTAATGCTGAATTGTTTTCATATTTCAACTCTTTATTGAAATTATTTCTTAGTGGGGCCTACACTGACTAAAATAACCCACTCACTCCACGTTGTTATCCATTTCTTACCTTCTAGACGCTTAATCATTGTCTTGTGTTTTTATTGATTCATTTATTCAATTATTGCTTGTTTCTCTATTACTATTTTATTGGCTCTGACAGAGCAGGTGTGCTTGGTCTTGGATTTAATAAATGGTCAATAAACATTTGCAGGGAATTATTTCATTAATATTTTACAATTCACAAAGGGTTTTTATGCCTGTAAACTCATTATCCAATTAACAAGTATTAGTAAGGAAGGCAATATGTAAATGCAGTTTAAAAGATTATCTATTTCAACTGTCATTGTCTGCTATTATGAAAACTTGAGCTTAGAGATATTTGATTTGCACAAATCATAAGGAAGCACTGAGATGGAATTTACCCCTAAACAATCTAACATCAAATTATTCAATGCCTTCCTTATATTTCTCTTTTGACAGTTTAAAGTGTGACACATTTTAGAAAATGCGACAATAGCATTCAAAAATTACTTCAAGTTAAATATATTCCGTATGAAAATTGACAAAATTAAGCTTCTGAATAAGTAATTCACTTGAGATAATAGATCAACTTAGGAACCTTCAGTATACGATGGTCCTCAGTCTCCACATCTGAAGAGAGAAAAAGGTCAAAATTAATCCAAGGGTACCAGGATATCTTCCATCACTCATTGAGGTGATCAGAATATATATAGATCCAGATCTTACCAATTTTTATGTGCTGGTATTGTGCTGGTTACTTTTGCCCTTGTTATCTAATTTAATGCTCACAATCATTTGTTCAAATTTTATAATTTTCGTTTGAGAGAAAGTCTTATGCAGTGGGTGAGCTTTATAAGAGTTGTACCAAATTATCTGGACCCATAATTAATTGCTCTGTACATTGTACTTTTTTGTTTGTTTGTGTGTTTGTTTGAGATTGAGTCTCAGTCTGTCACCCACGCTGGAGTGCAATGGCGTGGTCTCAGCACACTGCAACCTCCACCTCCTGGGTTCAAGCGATTCTCCTGCATCAGCCTCCCAAGTAGCTGGGATTCCAGCTGATTTTTGTATTTTTAGAAGAGATGGGATTTGACCATGTTGGTCAGGCTGGTCTCGAACTCCTGACTTCAGGTGATCCACCCACCTCGGCCTCCCAAAGTGCTGGGATTACAGGCGTGAGCCACCGTGCCTAGCCTGTACATTGTACTTTAATGCTTATGTACTGTCAGGAAAATTTCTGTGCAATATAATTAGTGGAAATAAATTTGGCATCTTGATAACTGTATTGCAATGTGTCATAATGTTGTTCTAGTATTCCTCTTCTCAAGACCCAAACCATGGATTTATCCTTTATTTATTATCCTTTATTTCTCCCCACGACTCACATTTAACTCATCAATAAATCATGATTGTTCTACCTCTAAATTGTGTCTTTAATTGGCTCACTTCTCACCATCTTCACTGTCATTGTGCTAGTTCAAACCCATTATCTTTAAACTGAATTGGCATCTTTAACCCAACTCTTACCACCTTACAAGCCATTCTTTGCAAATACATTCTGAAGAGCTAGTATTACTTTGCCATAAAACTGGACGAGGACAGTAAGAAAAATAAAAATTATAAGTTATTAATTATGCAAAGAATAGCTTGTAAAGCAGTGAGAATAGGAACAAAGATGCCAAAATGTTTTAAAATTATCTTTTAAAAAGGGAAACTAGGTCATAACAATCTGTTAAAACATAAATATAAACAAAAAGCAAAATAATAAAAAATGTGTAGTAACTTGCTACTGTGTTCAGGATCAAAACAAAACTTGGCCTACAGGGCATGGTATGATCTGACTCCCACGTACTCCATCATCTTCAGGGCCCGTCTTCTTCCCTGGGTTCCTGCTCTTACTCAAACATGCCAAGCTCTTTGGTCTTTGTATTCATTATACACTTTTCTTTCAATTGCATTCCCAGTTCTTTTTTTCTCTTTCTTTCTCTCTTTCTCTCTTTCTCTCTCTTTCTCTCTCCCTCTCTCTCTCTCTCCCTCTCTCTCCCTCTCTCTCTCTCTCCCTCTCTCTCCCTCTCTCCCCCCCTCTCCCCCCTCTCTCTCCCCCTCTCCCCCCTCTCTCTCCCTCTCTCCCCCTCTCCCCCCTCTCTCTCCCCTCTCTTTCTCCTCTCTCTCCTCTCTCTCTCCTCTCTCTCTCTTCTCTCTCTCTTCTCTCTCCTCTCTCTCCTCTCTCTCTCTCTCTTCTCTCTCCCCTCTCTCTCTCTCTCCCATCTCCTCCCCTCCCCTCCCTCCCTTCCTTCCACAGAGTCTCGCTCTGTGGCCTAGGGCTGGAGTTCAGTGGCATGATCTTGGCTCACTGCAACCTCTGCCTCCCAGGTTCAAGTAATTCTCATGCCTCAGCCTCCTGAGTAGCTGAGATTACAGGCACAGGCCACCACGCCCAGTTAATTTTTTGTATTTTTAGTAGAGATATGGCTTCGCCATGTTGCCCAGGCTGGTCTTGAGCTCGGGCAATCCACCTGCCTTGGCTTCCCAAAGTGTTAGAATTCCAGGTGTGAGCCACTGTGCCTGGCCAGTAGTTTATTTTCTCATGACTGGTTCATTTTCATAATTTTGGTATCAGAAATATATTTTTCAGAGATACCTTTGATAACCACTTCAGATAGTATGCTCCTTCCCCTCTTTTTGGCATTGTCTTCATTTCTTTACTTGTCTATTTTCAAACTTTCCTCGTGAAAGAATGTAAGCTCTGGGAATCAGGACCTTCCTGTTGCTATTTCAAGTGTGTTGTCATGTCCCAGAATAGTGCTGAATATTTATTTCTGGAATTAGTCAATAAAGATGAGAAGAATACAACTGAAATAAAAAAACGACAGAACATAAAAATGCGTTAGTTTGCCTCCTTCACTTATTCAACTTAAGACATAAGATTGAGTGCCTGTTATTAATATATGACAGACAATGAAGAGGAAAGAAGACATTGATTCCTAAGGAATAATTCTGGTACTTAAGACAGAAATATGCCTTAATTGAAGAATAACTGTCATCCATCTAGCCATGCTTGTAAAAAATCTCTTAAAAAATCTTTATTAATTCAAAAATCTTATGATTGATCTTCCCTACCAAGAGTGAATTTTATTAGAAAATTACTCATATTGGTAATCTAGCCAGATATATCATCTATTGTATATAAATTGATGATATAATTTCAGATCACTTCAAATTTAATTGTATTCAACTGAAAAATATATTTTTCACAAAGAGATAGTAGCTAAGATAAACTCAACCTGGAGCTGATTATTTGAAAAGATAAATTCACCACCACCTAGCAAGAATGATTAAGAGATGAAAAAACAGTATTCATTATAAAAAGAGGACATAGATTATGTTACATTTTACTTGTTCACATTATCAACAAAATGAGCAAATTTATACGAATAAAGCTGAAAGATTAGATAAAAAATGTTCCAAAAAACACTTAAAGTATCAAAATAGCCTCGGAGAAGAAGTAAAAACTAAATGAAACGTACAACTACTGAATAAATGGAATCTTTGTTCCATATTCTGTGCCCAGCTTTCAAAATCCTGGGTTTAGAAGGGATTACATGGGCACTCTGTAAAACCTTAAAGAAAGGATCATGCCAATCTCAAATAAACTACTCTATAGATTAAAGAGCAATTGGTCTTCCAAATCCTTCTGAAGGGCTAGTATTACTTTGCCATAAAGCTGGACAAGGACAGTAAGAAAAATAAAAATTATACGTTATGAACATAGAGGTAAAAATACTATGAAATTATTTACAAAATCTATCAAATAATACATAGATAAAATGCGTCAGAAGCAAGTAGGATTTCACATCAATATGCAAGAATTTGTTGAATATTTTAAAATATATTTATTTTAAATGCTATAAACCCCAAAATAACCATAATAATTAAGGCACAAATATTAGAAACATTTAATGTCAAGAAAAAGAAAGGATACTAGTTACAATGGCTTCTATTCAATATTTAACTTGAGGTGTCCAATAAAGCAACATTTTTAAAAGAGGAGATACAATTATAAAAAAGGAAAAATAAAATTTTATTATTTGTTGATAAAATGATTGCTGAATTGAAAAAAATCCAATAGTATTAACAGATAAAGTAGTACCAAGAGCAATTCTCTATGCAGTAAAAAAGCCAATTGGGAAAGTGTATTTAAAAAAATACTTTTCACAGTAGCATTTAAGTACAAAACCTACGAAGTGCAAGACCCACATGGTGGAATATATACACAGTATGCTATGTATATATGCATTAGTGATATATATGTATATATATATACACACACACGCATATATCTAAACATTATGTAAATACTAAATAAAACTATGCTTATGTATGGGGAGACGCAGTGTTATTAGAATGACAATTCCTCTCATAAAAATGTATATATTCCGACAATTTTCATTAAAAATTCCAAGAATATTTGTTGGAATTACATATGGAAGAGTAAAGAGGTTTAAAAGTGACATTTTTAAAAAAAAATATTTTTATGAAAGTATAACATACAAAAATGTATACAAATTGTTATGGTAAAGCTCAATGCATTGTCACTAAATAAACTGTGTCACTACACAGACTGAGTGACAAATGTTATCAGCACATCATCAGCCACCCTCACATTCTTCTCCATTGGAAATTCATTTTTTTTTGTTTCATGTTTGGTGTTATTAGAAACACTATTATAATGATCTTGTACATATTTTGGGTACACACACACAAACACATACTTAACGCTTCTTTTGTGTGTACATCTAGAAATAGAATAGGATTTTGAGGTCATAAGAATGTGTATGTTCAACTTCAGTTTACACTCCCTGTCACATTCCCAGAATAGCTTTGCTAAGTTATAGTCACTTTTGCAAAGTTTCTATTCATGGACACACCAATGCTTCATATTGTCAATTGCTTTATCATAGCCAGTTTGGCAGGGATGTAGTTGTATATCATTATGGTATTACTTTATGCTTCCCAATGAATAGTGGAGTTGACAACATTTTCTTACTGATGATTTACACCTGCTATTTTGTAGAGTATCTTCCTAGATATTTTCATCTATTTTTTGTTAAGGTGTCTTTTTTTTCTTATTGATTTACATATGTTTTTCTGGACAAAAGTCCTTTGTCAGTTTTATATGCTGTAAATATCTTCTCCATTGCTAGCCTCCTTTTTCATTGTCTTAATGATGTCTTTTGATGAACATCTTCCTTTTAATAAAATCTAACTTATCGACATTTTTCTTTATGATCGGTGTTTTCTGGTGATATATTTTGACTATCTCTATTTACTCTATGTGTATTCATTTCCTGTACCTGCTAGAACACATTCTCAAAAATTTGGTGGCTTAAAAAATGGAATTTTTTTTCTCTCACAGTTCTGAAGCCAAAAGCCCAAAATTAGTATCACTGGGTGGAAATCAAAGAATTGGTAGGGCCATATACTCTCTGGAGGTTTCAAGGGAGAATCCCTTCCTTGCTTCCTCCAGCTTCTGATGGCTGCTGTTGTCCTGTGACTTGTGGCTGTGTCACTGTGCTCACCGCCTCTTCACGTTGCCTTCACCTCTTCTGTCTGTTTAGTCAGCATCTCCCTCAGCCTTCCTTTCATAAGAATACGTGTAACTGCATTTAGTGTGCACTCATTATCCTGGACAATTTCTCCATCTAAAGATCCTTAATTACATCTAAAACGTTGCTTTTTCCAAATAAGGTAACATTTACAGATTTTAAGGATTAGGAGGCCATTGTTCAGCCTAGTACACAGAGTTAATGAAGATAGTCTCCTGATATTTTCCAGAATGATTGTTGTTTCACGTTTTTATTTGCAAACTATCTAGAATTGAGGGGTGTGTGTGTGTGTTTGGTACAGGGTAGGATACAATACTTTTTGAATTTCAATGTTTACTAAAATGTAAGTGCCATCTCTGTCATAAATTTTTCATACTTGTGTGGTTGTTTCTAAAGTCTCCTTGGCTTCTTCTGGTTGTTTATCTTTGCATCAATAGGATGTCATCTGGATTACTGCAGTGCTAACGTAAGTCCTTATATCTGGATGCATACATCCTCCAACTATGTTCCTCTTCTCCAAGACTGTCTTTGATGTTTTTGATACAGTTTATCGGTCTCCCTCACTATACTTTCTAACTTTCCCCCTGCGCACCAAACCTGCCGAGATTTACATTGTGATTACATTGCATTAAGATTTGAGAACAATTTGGTGAAGAATTCTCAATTTCGTGATAATGAATCTTCAAATTATTAAATGTGATAATTTCTTCCATTTATTTTGGTTTTTGATTTCTCTTGATATGTCATAGTTTCAGTGAAGATGTCTTACATTAGATTTTTGCCTAGATACGTGTTTTCTGATAGATCATAAAAGGCTTGTTGAATTTTAAATATTGTTTTCCATTTTTCAGTTTTTGTTATATTTAAATACAATTGATTTGCATATGTTGATCTCATATCCATGGAACTTGTTAAATAGTAATTACTTGTAAACAATGAGTAATTTTGATTGTCTATGAACAAGTCATTTCTAATGATATGTTTTTTTTTTTCTTCCCTGGAGCTTTCTTAAGCGTTTTTGATGTGTTCTTCCCTTATTGTTCTGGATTTGGATCCTAGTACAGTATTAAAAGAAGTGTTGATCATATGACATTCTTATCTTGTTTTGAGTTTCAGGAGAAATCTTTTGATATTTCATCATTATGTGTAGAGTTGAAAATATTTTGCAGATAATCTTTATCAAATTAAGAAAGTTTGTTTTTGGCCGGGCGCGGTGGCTCGCGCCTGTAATCCCAGCACTTTCGGAGGCCGAGGCGGGTGGATCACGAGGTCAGGAGATCAAGACCATCCTGGCTAACACGGTGAAACCCCGTCTCTACTAAAAATACAAAAAAATTAGCCAGGCATGGTGGCGGGCGCCTGGAGTCCCAGCTACTTGGGATGCTGAGGCAGGAGAATGGCGTGAGCCCGGGAGGTGGAGCTTGCAGTGAGCCGAGATCGGGCCACTGCACTCCAGCCTGGTCGACAGAGCAAGACTCCGTCTCAAAAAAAAAAAAAAAAAAAAAAAAAAAAGAAAGTTTATTTTTAATACTACTTTAAGATGTTTTAAAATTTTATGAATGGAAGTTGAATTATATTTTAATTACTTTTTAGAGGATGTGAAGTCAAGTGAGTTCTTTATTTTTTCCCTTTCTACTTTTCTATTTATTTATTTATTTATTTATTTAGAGACAAGGTCTCACTCTGTCACCCAGGCTGGAGTGCAGTGGCATGGCCATGGCTTACTGCAGCCTCAAACTCTTGGGCTTAAGCTATCCTCCCACCTCAGCCTCCTGAGTAACTAGGACCACAGGTGTGCCCCACAACACCTGGCAAATTTTTATTTTATTTTTTTGTAGGGACGTGGTCTCACTATTGCTCAGGCTGGTCAACTCCTAGGTTCAAGTGATCCTCCCACTTTGGCCTCCCAAAGTGCTGGAATTGGAAGTGTGAACCATGGCATCTGGTCTTCTACTTTTATTTTAGATTTGGGAGATACATATGCATGTTTGTTACATGGGTAATTTTTATGTTACTGAGGCTTGGTGTCCAAAATGATCCTGTCACTTGGGTAGTGAGCACAGTGCATGATAAATAGCCTTCCAAACCATACCCTCTTCCCATCCTCCTCCATCAAGCAGTTCTTTTTGTCTATTCTTCCCCAATTTGTGTCCTTGTGTATTCAATATTTAGTTCCCAATTACAAGTGAGAACGTATGGTATTTGGTTTTCTGTTCCTGCATTAGTTCGCTTAGTATAATGGCCTCCAGCTGCATCTATGTTGCAGCAAAGGACATGATTTTGTTTTTTTATGTCTATGTAGTATTCCATGATGTATATGTACCAAATTTTCTTTATCCCCTCCATTATTGTTGGGCATTTCCATCGATTCCATGTCTTTACTATTGTGAATAGTGCTGCAATAAACATATGAATGCATGTATCTTTTTAGTAGAACAATTTATTTTTCTTTGGGTATATACACAGCAGTGCAATTGCTGGGTTGAATGGTAGCTCTGTTTTAAGTTCTTTGAGAAATCTCTAAACTGCTTTCAACAGTGGCTGAACTAGTTTACATTCCCTCTAGCAGTGTATAAGTTTTCCCTTTTCTCTGCAGTCTTGCCAGCATCCGTTGTTTTTAGCCTTCTTTTTTTGTTTTGTTTTTTTTGAGACAGAGTATCACTCTGTCACCCAGGCTGGAGTGCAGTGGGTTGATCTCGGCTCACTGCAACCTCCACCTCCCAGGTTCAAGTGATTCTCCTGCCTAAGCCTCCCAAGTAGCTGAGACTGCAGGTGTGTTCCACCACACCATGCCTGGCTAATTTTTTTTTTTTTTTGTATTTTGGTAGAGAGGGGGTTTCACCATGTTGCCAAGGCTGGTCTCAAACTCCTGAGCTCAGACACTCCACCCACCTCAGCCTCCCAAAGTGCTAACATTATAGGCATGAGCCACTGTGCCTGGCCATTTTTATACTTTTTAATAGTAGCCATTCTGATTGGTATGAGATGGAATCTCATTATGGTTTTAATTTGCATTTCTCTAATGATTAGTGATGATGAGCATTTTGTAATATATTTGTTGGCTGCATGTATGTCTTCTTTTGAGAAGTGTCTGATCATGTACTTTGCCCGTTTTTAATGGGGTTGTCTTTTGCTTATAAATTGTTTAACTTCCTTATAGATTCTGGATATTAGACCTTTCTTGAATGAATAGATTGAGAATATTTTCTCTCATTCTGTAGGTTGTCTGTTTACTCTGTTGATAGTTTCTTTTGCTGTGCAGAAGTTCTTTAGTTTAATTAGGTCTCACTTGTCAATTTTTGTTTTTGTTGCAATTGCTTTTGGGTACTTAGTCATAAATTCTTTGCCAAGTCAGATGTCCAGAATGGTTTCCCCTAGGTTTTCTCTTAGAGTTTTTAATAGTTTTACATATTACATTTAAGTCTTTAATCCATCTTATGTTAAATTTTGTGTATGATGAATTGAAGGGGTCTAGTTTCAATCTTCTGTATATGGCTAGCCAGTTATCCCAGCACCATTTTTTGAATAGGGAGTTGATTTGAATAGGGAATAGGTTTGAATATATGCCCTTGCCAAATCTTATGTTAAATTGCAATCCCCAACGTTGGAGGAAGGGCCTGGTGGGAGGTGTGTGAGTTATGAAGGCAGGTTCCCTATGGCCTGGTGCTGTCCTTGTGATAGTGAGTGATTTCTTGTGAGATCTGGTTGTTGTAAAGTGTGAAATCTCCCCTTCACACTCTCTTGCTTCTGCTCCAGCTATGTGAGATGCCTGTTACCCATTCACCTTCCACAGTGATTGAAAGGTTCCTAAAGCCTCCCCAGAAGCAGATGCGGCACTATGCTTCCTATACAGCCAGTAGAACTATGAGACAATTGAACATATTTTCTTATAAATTACCCAGTCTCAGGTCTTTCTGTATAGCAATGCAAGAATGGCCTAATATAGTAGTCCTTTCCCTCTTGCTTATTTTTGTCAACTTTGTCAAAGATGAGGTAGTTGTAGTTATGTGGCTTTATTTCTGGGTTCTCTATCCTGTTCCATTGGTCTATGTCACACTGTTTTTGTACCAGTACAATGTTATTTTGGTTACTGTAGCTGTGTTGAATAGTTTGAAATCAGTAGTGTGATGCCTTCAGCTTTGTTCTTTTTGTTTAGGGTTACTTTGGCTATTCAGGTAGTCTTTTTTGGTTCCATATGAATTTAAAAATTTTGTTTCTAGTTCTGTTAAAAATTAACATTGGTAGTTTGATAGAAATAGCATTGAATCTAGGTTGGGTGTGGTGGCTCACACCTGTAATCTCAGCACTTTGGGAGGCTGAGGCAGGCGGATCACGAGGTCAAGAGATCGAGACCATCCTGGCAAACATGGTGAAACCCTGACTGTACTAAAAATACAAAAATTAGCTGGGCATGTACCTGTAATCCCAGCTACTCGGGAGGCTGATGCAGGAGAATCGCTTGAAGTGGGGAGGCACAGGTTGCAGTGAGTGCCAAGATCACACGACTGCACTCCAGCCTGGCGACAGAGTGAGATGCTGTCTCAAAGAAAATAAAAAGAAAAGAAAAAGAAATAGCATGGAATGTTTTTCCATTTGTTTATATCACCTCTGATTTATTTCATCAGTGTTTTGTAATTCTCACTGTGGAGATCTTTCACCTCCTTGGTAAGCCGTATTACTGGATATTTGATTCTCTTTTGCGGCTATTGTGAATGGGATTTCATTCTTGATTTGGCTCTCAGCTTGCACATTATTGGTATACAGAAATGCTACTGCTTCTGGTACACTGATTTTTGTATCCTAAAAGTTTGCTAAAGTAGTTTATCAGTTCTGAGAGCTTTCTGGTGGAATCCATGTGGTTTTCTAGGTATAGCATCCACACTGTCCGTGAAGAGAGATGGTTTGACTTCCGCTGTTTCTATTTGGATGCATTTTATTTTTTTCTCTTGCCTGATTGCTGTGGCTAGGATTTCCAATACTATGCTGAATAGGAGTTGTGAGAGTGGGCATCCTTTTCTTGTTCCAGTTCTCAAGGAGAATGCTTCCAGCTTTTGCCCATTCAGTATGTTGTTGCCTGTGGGTTTGTCATAGATGGCTCTTATTATTCTGAGGTATGTTCCTTTGATGCCTAATTTCTTTAGGATTTTTAACATGAAGAGATATTGAATTTTATTAAAGGCTTTTCTGTATCTACTGAGATGATCACGGAGTTTTTGTTTTTACTTCTGTTTATGTGAAGAATCACATTTATTGATTTCTGTATGTTGAATCAACCTTGCATCCCAGGAATAAAGTCTATTTTATCATGATAAATTAACTGCTGGATTTCGTTTGCTAGTATTTTGTTGACGATTTTTGTGTCTGTTCATCAGGGATATTGGCATGAAGTTTTCCTTTTTTTGTTGTGTCTCTGTCAGGTTTTGGTATCAGAATGATGCTGGCTTTATACAATGTGTTAAGGATGAGTTCCTCCTCAATTTTTTGGAATAATTTTGTTAGGATTGGTACTAACTCTTCTTCGTACACCTGGTAGAATTCAGCTGTGAATCCATCTTGTCTGGGGCATTTTTTTTTGGGTTGGTAAGGTTTTTATCACTGATTCAATTTCAGAGCTCGTTAATGGTATGTTCAGGATTTCAGCATTTTTCCTGATTCAATCTTGTGAGGCTTTGTATTTTCAGGAGTTTATCCATTTATTCTAGATTTTCAAGTTTGTGTGCATAGAGGTGTTCATAATCTCTTAGAATTTTTTGCATTTCTGTGGGGTCAGTTGTAATGTCACCCTTTTAGTTTCTGATTGTGTTTATTTGGCTTTTCTTTTTTTTTTAAATTAATCTAGCTAGCAGTCATCAATCTTGTTTAGTCTTTCAAAATACCAACTTTTGATTTCATTGATCTACTGTGTGGATTTTTACATTTCAATTTTGTTTAGCTTAGTTCTAATTTTGGTCATTTCTTTTCTTCTTCTGGCTTTGGGGTTGGTTTGCTCCTGTTTTTCTAGTTACAGTAGGCATGAAATTAGGTTGTTAGTTTGTAATCTTTCCAACTTCTTGAGGTAGGTATTTAGTGCTAGAAACTTTCCTCTTATACTGCTTTAGCTGTGTCCCAAATATTCTTGTATGTTGCATCTCTGTTTTTGTTAGATTCAAAGAATTTTTTTATTTCTGCCTTAATTTCTTTCTTTACCTCAAAGTCATTCAGAAACAGGTTGTTTAGCTTCCATGTAACTGTGTGGTTTTGATAGATCTTCTTGGTGTTGATTTCTATTTTTATTGTACTGTAGTCTGAGAGTGTGTTTGGTAAGACTTTGATTATTTTTTAAATTTGTTGAGACTTGCTTTATGGCTGCATATGTGGTCAGTCTTAGAGAATGTACAAGTGCAGATGAGAAGAAAGCATACTCTGTTGTGTGGATTATTCTGTAGGTGTGTATTAGGTCCAATTATTCAAATGTCTTTGGTTAAAAAATTTGTATGTTCATCTGTTGATTCTTCCTCTACTGTTGTTTTCTTTTCTTTGTATGGCTTGTAATATGTCGACGAGCTTAGTGAGACCTCAGTTTTCTCAACTGTGAGGCCATCCCTACGGGCTGTCTTTACTACTCCAAGGGGTTCTATGGATTTAATAATATACATAAAGGAGTTCTGCGTCTCTATGCAGGTAGCTGCTTTCTATCTGGTTACAGGAGGGAGGCCTGTGGCCTAAACTACCAGTGATTATACTTCTCTGCCTCCAAACAGCTAAGATAAATTTGCTTGAAATTTCTATACAAGAGAAAGTTTTTTTTTTTTTTTTTATAAATTCAAACATAAAGTTTTTTCTACAGGAAAAAAATTGTAAGTTAAATATTCATAAAAATTAAACTAAAGTAACTTTTGAAAATCTCACTATACTTCAGAGCTAATAAACTAAATGAATATGTCTACTTTGCATTTTAGGTCATAAAAAAAGAAATGCATCTTAAAATAATTAGATCCCCAATGTTTCTTGTTTTTAAGGTGACCATTTTACTAAAAAACATAGCTGTCAAAGTGACTGGAAAGTCATATCATGTTTTCATGTTATTATATTCTTTGAACACAACTATTTAGAATTTTGTGTACAATGCAGAAGAATTTCATGAAAATTTGAGGCTTTCCCCATCCCACGAATATATGCTTGAAGTCCTAAACATCTTTCCATAGAAGCATCAAAGGGTAGCTTTAACCTAGTGATTCAAGTAGAAGCACTTAAAGTTGTAACAGTTGAAGCAGTTTCAATGGTTTGTGATCCAAACAATCAGTTTCTGAACATTACTGCTTTATCCATGTAATGGAATCCATCTTCAATTTCTTCTCTTTCCCTTTTGGGTTTCCTTTTTGTGGCCTGAGGTCATCAGTTTTTTGGTTCAATCAAAATACTTCCATTATGGTTGCACTGAAGAACATATTGGTTTGTAGTAACTGGCCTAGTTTTATTACCTCTTAACCTACTAAAGACAGCATGATAAAGGTCTTGTAGTTTCTGCTTCACTATGTTAATAGCTTTGAAATATTGGGCACTCTCTCTCTCAAGGGTTTTCTTATTTTTGAATATTTTATTTAGGATTAAAAAAAATTTGTGTCCATGAGAGAGAACCTGTAACATTGCTTTGTTTTATTGTAATGTCCTTTTTTAGATATAATATTAAAGTTATACTACTATCATGAAACTAGTAGAATAGTATTCCCTCTTTTAGTTTTCTCTGGGAGATATTGTATGAGATTGATGTTATTTACTTTTTCTTAAATGTTTTGAGAATTCATGTTTGAATCTGTCTGGGTTAGAGTTTTATTTGTGCAGGAAAAATTTTATTGTTGATTAAATTATTTTATAAAATTTTGTACTGTTCAACTTTTTTGTTATTTTATGGGCCCTGTTTGGTAAAATGAATTTTTCAAGAAGTTTGTCCATTCTACTTAAATTTTTACTATTTATGAGCCTAACATTGTTTCATATAACCTCTTGCATCTTAATTATATGATCTGAAGTTATGGCCACATTTTTATTCCTGATATTTGTTTTGTATTTTCTATAATTTTTAAATTGATTAATTTTGTAACATGTATATTGTTATTAATTAGACTTTGGGTTTTTCAATTCTCTGTATTTTACAGTTACCTTGTGTTTTTAAAGTATTATTTTTTCTTTTGTCTTTGAGTTTAATGTTGCTTTACTTCTCTAATTTATTGAGGCAGATCCGTAAATGTGTGATTTTCAAGCTTCTTTTTTTCTAATGCATACATTTAAGGCTATGTATTCCCCTTTACAAACAGATTTAGGTTTATCCCACAGTGTGGCATTTTCATATTTTTACTATTATGTATTCAATTTAAAGTATTTTCTATTAATTGTTATTGCTTTCTAGCTTAATCCTGTAGAAGTCAACTAATATTCTCTGTATAATTTCAATCCTTTGAAATTTACTGAGGCGTGTTTTATGATTTGGCATATGGTCTTTGCAATGTACCTATATGTACATAAAACAATTTTAATTTGGAGATGTTTATTGTAGTGTATACTGTTCTGTATGTGTAATTAGTTTAAATTAAAGTCTTGTTGAGGCCAGGCATGGTGGCTCATGCCTATAATCCCAGCACTTTGGGAGGCCTAGGTGAGTGAATCTCTTGAGGTCAGGAGTTCGAGACCAGCATGGCCAACATGGTGAAACTGCATTTCTATTAAAAATACAAAAATTAGCTGGACATGGTGGTGCGTGTCTGTAATCCCAGCTACTCAGGAGGCTAAGTCAGGAAAATCACTTGAACTTGGGAGGCAGAGGTTGCAGTGAGCCGAGATTGTGCCACTGCATTCCAGCCTGGGCGACAGAGCAAGATGCTGTCTCAATAAAAATAAAATAAAGTCGTGTTTAAACTTATTGTTGTATTCTTAATTTTAATTTGACTGATTTATTTGTTACTAAAAGAGATTTGTTAAAAATCTTTTAGGTTGGGCATGGTGTCTCATGCCTGTAATCCTAGCACTTTGGGAGACTGAGGTGGGAGGATAACTTGTGCCAAGGAGTTGGAGACCAGCCTAGGCAAGATGGCGAGACCCTTTCTCTACAAAGAATACAAAAATAACTTGGCTGTGGTGGAATGTGACTGTAGTCCCAGCTACTTAGAAGGCTGAGAATGGGACTGCTTGAGCTTAAGAATTTGAGGTGGCAGTGAGCTAATTATTCACAGCACTCCAGCCTGGGATGACAAAAGGAGACCCTGTCTCTACAAAAAAAAAACTTTTTGTATATAATTGTAGATTTTTAATTTGTTCTTGATTTTCTGTCAGTTTCCTTTATATGACGAGGCTATCTTATTTGATACAAACTGAGAATTGTCATACATTCTTGATTTACTGAGCCTTTTATCATCATGAAGAAGCTCTCTCTAGACCTGGTTATACTTTGATATGGTCTGGCTGTGTCCCCACCCAAATCTCATCTTGAATTGTAGCTCCCATAATTCTCTCATGTTGTGGGAGGGACCCAGTGGGAGACAATTAAATCGTGCAGGTGGTACTGGTAGTGAGTAAGTCTCATGAGATCTGATGTTTTTTTAAGGGCAAACCCCTTTTTGTTTGGCTCTCATTTTTCTCTTGTCTGTCGTCACGTGAGGCACGCCTTTCACCTTCTGCTATGAGTGTGAGGCTTCCCCAGCCACATGGAACTGTAAGTCCATTAAACCTTTTTTTCCTTATAAATTACCCAGTTTTGTGTATGCCTTTGTCAGCAGCATGAGAACAGACTAATACATACTTCTTACTTTAAGTTACAATTTTTCTTTGTGTCCCTCTGTTGCCCAGGCTGGAGTACAATGGTGCAATCTTGGCTCACTCAACCTCCACCTCCCGGGTTCAAGCAATTCTCCTGCCTCAGCCTCTTGAGTAGCTGGGATTACAGGTGCACGTCATGACACCCAGCTAATTTTTGTATTTTTAGTAGAGGCAGGGTTTTGCCATGTTGGCCAGGCTGGTCCCAAACTCCTGGCCTCAAGTGATCAGCCTGCTTTGGCCTCCCAAAGTGATGGGATTACAGGCATGAGCCACTGCGCCCGGCCTTATATGGTATAACTTTTCTATTTACTTTTAACCTTTTAGTGTACTTATATATGTTGTGCTTCTTGTAAGCAGTATATAATTGAATTTTACTTTGTTTCCTGCATGATAATTGCTTTCTGTGATAATGTATTATTTTTTCAATTTAATTTTAATATATTTACTGATATGTACCATGTTAAATTTGATTTCATTTTTTCTATTTCCCTTTTTCTTTTACTTTCTTGCCTCAGTTGAACCAGTCAGTTGTTTTAAAAATTATTCCAGTTTTCTCCTCTGTTGTTTGATTATCACTATTACAGGAACACTTACTATCCCATGTTTCAGATAAAGCCAGAGCTTTAGAACACTATTTATTCAACTCCCAATTATCTGGTTTACTGTAGAATATATATGTATTTTAATTTTTATTGATATATAATAGATGTATATACTTTGACAGTACATGTGAAAATTTAATATATTCATTATTTGTAAACATCAAATCACTATAATTAGGATATTTATTACCTTAATTATTTGTCTTTTCTTTATGTTAGATATATTCAAATTATTTTCTTCTAGTTATTTTGAAATATGTAATAGTATCACAAACTATAGTCCTCCTACTAATCTATCAAATATGATGTCTTATTTCTTTTATCAAACTATATATTTGTACCCATTAATCAACCCCTTTTCATCTCCCACTTCCTTCTACCCTTCCTGGCTTCTGATAACCACCACTCTACTCTCTATCTTCATGATATCCACTTTATTAGCTCCCACGTGCTAGTGAGAACATACAATATTTGTCTTTCTGTGCTTGACCTATTTCACTTAACACAGTAACTTCCAGTTTCACCCATGTTGCTTCAAATGGCAAGATATAATTAATTTTTATGGCTGATTTTCCATTTTGTATATATACCATGATTTCTTTATCCATTCATTCATTCATAGACACAGGTTGATTCTGTATGTTGGCTATTCTGAATAGTGCTGCAATAAACATGAGAGTGTAGATATCTCTTCATTATATTGATTTCCTCTTTTCTGAGTGTATATCCAATAGTAGAATTGCTAGATTGCATGGTACTTCTATTTTTAGTTTTTTTGAGGAATCTCTATACTTTTCTCCATCATGGCTATGCAGGTTTACATTCCCATCTGCATAACCTCAGCAGTATCTGCTATTCCCTGTCTTTTAGATAAATGCCATTTTAACTGGGGTGAGATGATATCTCATTGTAGATTTGATTTGCATTTCTTTGATTAGTGATGTTGAACAATTTTTCATATGCCTGTTGGCCATTTGTGTGCCTTCTTTTGAGAAATGTCTATTCTGGTCTTTTGCCCCCTTTTTTTTCATCAGACTTTGTTTTTTCTTTTATTGAGTTGTTTGAGCTTTTTATATATTCTGGTTTTTAATTCTTTGTCAGATGGGTAGTCTGTGGATATATTCTCCCATTCTGCGGGCTGTCTCTTCATTTCGTTTGTTGTTTTCGTTGTTGCACAGAAGCTTTGTAGTTTGATGTAATCCTTTGTCTTCTTTTGCTTCCATTCTCTGTGCTTTTGAAGTTTTATTGAAGAAATCTTTGCCCAGACCAATGTCCTGTAGAGTATACCCAATATTGTCATCTAGTTGTTTCACAGTTTGAGGTCTTAAATTTAAGTCTTTTATCCACTTTCTATTTTATTTTTGTGTATGATGAGGGATACGTGTCTACTTTCATTCTTCTGCATATGGTTATTTAGTTTTCCCAGCACTGCTTTTTGAATAGATTGTCCTTTCCCCAATTGTATGTTCTTGGCAGCTTTGTTGAAAATGAGTTAACTGTAAATGCGTGGACATACTTATTTTTCACTTTCTTGTTAGGGTCAATCACTGGTGCCTTGATTTTTCTGTTTGATGAGGTCTTGTTTCCTTGTTTGTGTTGTTTCTTATGGATGTATGTCTGTGTCTTATCTTTGAAATATTATTTATTTCAGTCTTCTCTGTCTGGCTTTTATTTTTTATTGCATGTGTTTTCTTAGAGATTCTTTGTAATTTACCTATTGATTTTATTTTATTTTTCCTCTGGGTTTATGCCTCCTTTTTCAGCACTATATGGCTCCTTAAACCCAGGTTTGACTTATTAGAGTAAACAATCAAAGTGCTGCCTGTACTGAATGGGGTTGGTACCGAAGGGCATTTTCCAGTAGTTTGGGAAGGCTGGCTAGGGGTTCATGTCCAGGGGATCTTTGGGACAAACTTCCTGCTGCATAGTGCTACTGAACAGCCACTCTTATTTGGCTTCTCCTCAGTCCAAGTTGCAGAGCAGAGTTGCCAGGGTTGAGGGTGATAGTCTTTCCTCTTCCCTTTGTCTTTGGCTGTCCTTAGGGTTATTCCTCCCTTCAAGTGTTCCCTATGATTCCCATGGGTTGAGGCAGGGACATATCTCTACCAGAAAACCTGAGATAATGGAGAAGCTGGTTGTCTACCTCAATCTGACTTTTTCTGGTGTAGAGGCAGTGAGTCAGGGGGAAGTTTTTCACATACTTTTTGCTGGGCAGGTTGGGAGCAGATGTGTCACAGATATGGATGTCCAATTCTTTTACTGTTTTCCCTGATTTTTTTTCACTTCTCCATGGCCCTGGAAACTGCCTAATCCTCATATTTGCATTCTAAGATATTGTTGGTATTAATCTTGGCACTGTATATTTGTTTTTAGTTTTTGGTGTGGGGTAGGGAAAATGAAGCCAGCTTGCTTCTATGTTGCCATTTTGAAATTGAAAGTATCATTTGTGGAATATTTTAATTTTATATATATCTTACTTTTCACCAGTCACTTAAAAATATAGTCAATTTGAATTTATATTTTCTCTCACAAATACTATATTTACTTTTGTTCTTTCATACATTCCCTGTTACTATCTGCTGTAATTTCCTTTGCCTTAAAAGCATCTTATAGTATTTCTTTTGCTGTTAATCAGGTGATGCTGAATTATGTGAGTTTTGTTTGTCTAAAAATATCTTAAGTTCATTTTCATTTTTGAACAATACTTTTGCTTGGTGTAGAATTCTTGATTGGCTGTTCTGTAGTTTTACCATTCAAAGACATAATGTGATTGTTTTCTGGCTTTCATTGTTTCCATTGATTTGTTAGCTGTCAGACTCCTTTGAAAGTAATATGCCTTTTCTCTGGCTGCTCTTAATATTTTCTTTTGGTCTTTCATTACCATCAGTTTTATTATTATCATTCTATGTATCACTTATATTTATCCTGCTTGGAATTTGTAGCACTTCTTGAGCCTATAACCTGGTGTCTTTAACCAGTTTAAAAATATTCTTAGCAATTATATTTTCAATTACTACCATTCTTTCCTTTTTCCTTTTGGACTCTAATTAAATATGGTTTAGACCTTTTTACCATTTCGCACAGTGAATGTTTCTCAAAATCTTTTCTGTTAATGTTCGTCATTTTTTCTTTCTGTTACTCAGTATGCATAATATTTTCGGGTCTATCTTCTAATTCTCTAATTATCTTCAATGTATATGATTATTAAACCAAAGTATTTAGCTTTTAATTTCAGCTACTGTATTTTTCATTGTGAGAATGCCCATTTTATTCTTGTCCTACTTTCTAGTTATTGTCTAAATATTCTTCATTTTGTTCTTTAATTTCATGACAAAATGAATTATTTTTATATCTACATGTTAATTTTATTATCTGGTTCTCCTGTCATTTTGTTTCTGTTCTCTATTTTCTCTCTTTTCCTTACTTTTGGTCGGTTCATGTCTTTTTTTCTGCCTTTTATAATGTTGATTGTTTTATATAAAAATAGAGATATTTTGAATATGTAGACATTGTTCTTTGAAGGAGGATTGTTATTTGCTTTTTTTTTCTGACAGAGTAGGAGTAGTTCAGACCAATTCAATCAATGATTGAGATAACTTTTTTTCTTTTGAGACACAGTTTCGCTCTTGTTGCCTCAGGTGATCCACACGCCTTGGCCTCCCAAAGTGCTGGCATTACAGGCATGAACCACCATGCCCGCCCCTGGATAACCGCACCTGGATAACTTTTTTTAAAAAAATATTTTTTGCTTAAGTTTGTTCATTTGAAAAAATGATAATGTGCTTATTATATAGAATTTCTTAGGTAAAAAGCTTTAATATGTAATTGTGGCTTGACAAAAGTAAACACTTTATGTTAATATAATTTATCTATTGTAAATTTTTCTGGCAATAATGTGAATTATTTTCTCAATATGTATGAACCAACACAAAAAAATCTAATATAAAGAACTAAAAGAAGTGTTAAAATTATTTTAATGATACTTTTAGAATTCCCTATAAGAAAGACAGAGAAATGAATAAAATATATATTTTACCTCAAATGTCTTATTTCTTTGCTTTAGTTTTTATTTATCACTTTATAAAGCAATATTGCTGGGAGTCTAGGATTGTTCATAAGAAAAGAAGATGAGATTCCTGTGTCAAAGGCATAAAAGGAATAATGATAATAAATAAGATTACAATTTGGACTCTCTCTTTTCTCTTTTTGGGAACCCTAGGAATTATTGTTCAGTAGGCTGAACATTAATGTTGAAATAACTCTGGATTGATAATACACATAAGGACATGTACTATGTATGTATCTTAATCTTCACAGTTGCTTCCAAAAGCAGTATAATGCAAAGTGAATGAGAAGTTATCCTCAGTATGTCTGGGTCAAAGGATAAAAAACCGATACCACAGGAAAGGGCTGAAACTCAGGAGAGCAGCACAATAGTCTATCCAGTACCTTATTGTTGGAAGTTATAACTTTGAAAACTGTTTAGAGCCCTAAAGAAAACTATGTTTATTTTATAAAGATTTAGTGTAGTTACATAATTCTTTTAACTTTAAAAAACATTCCCAGGAAGATTTTCCATAGTTCTTATGTAGCCCTCCTTTTATTTGTAGGAGACTGAGGCTATTTTAGAGTGGATTAATCAGCTAGCAACAAATGCATAGTATCTTTAAAGAATATTCTGTATATACCAATATGTTAGTACACTCTGGGAGAGGAATACAGAGAGAGAAATACATTTCTTCCACAATCCAATTTATACAGGAGTAAATCAAGAATTTGTTAGTTCGTAACACTGACCTGAGGTCAGGGTCTGGATTCAATGTGAATGCAAACTGCTTCAGACACTAAAAATAAATACCATAAAGGAAGTAACTAAACTAATGTTGGGTCTGTCAGTAAGCTGAGGGCTATAGTTTCTACTCGGAGTTAGGGTAGTAACTCCGAGTTACTTCAGGGAACACCCTGAGCACTTCAGGGAACACCCTGACTTATCCCAGTGTAGAATACTGTGGCAAGCATATCATAGGCTCTCAGTATAAGTTCAATGCATGGATGAGTGAATGGCACTATACTAGACCCCAAATACAGCTAAAATAGGCTTCCAGATGATTGCTTTTTAAATGGCTTCATCTGAAATTATATTTTAGATATGGGGATTTAAGTTGAACCCCAAGATCATTTTTAAAATCCATTTTATAAACTCTGTGTCTTCTAGATTCAATGCAAAGTCTTTAGAAGATTCTTGTGTATAGGAAACATTTTTAAGTGGTTTCTTATGGATATATTTGCTATGAGTCCTTTAGAATTGTATAAACCTTTAGTATTAGAGATAATGGCCTGCAATGACTAATAAAGATGAGTCAAATCATTGGGCTAGGTAAATCTTTCTTATTTCATGTCAGAGCAATGTTCCCTGTGGTTTTGAATAGTTATAAATATATTTTTCCAAGTTAAGTAGAGCAGACTATCATATTTACTATGACCTATTTTCTGCATGTGGGTCAAAAGCATGCACATCAAAGTTACCTCTAATGCGGAATGAAAATGTCCGACCTGTGCAAAAAGTATTCATGCATTCAGTGATTAGAAATGCAATGGCAGTTGGCCCAGTGCGTGCCAGGAGGGCCATAGTTATGGTTAGTAGATGAGACACTGATTTTAGGTGGCTTCAATAAAAATATATAAAAGATTGTAGATTGCATGAAGCACTATCTACTGTCTGCCCTTGACCAGGTAGACATAATTACAGCAAGTTTGTAGAAACCTCACTACATAGGAGATGAACTTTGAATCCAACTCTTCTAAAAATACATGATTCAGGGGAGATACATTGAAATTTAAAATTTTCTGATAGGATTTAATAGAGAATTTATTTGCCAAAAATTATAAATTAGAGATTACATCAAAGCTAAGGTTTTGCTACTTCTAAAAGCATAGCCTCCAGTAGTATAACTATGGGAATGTTTATATTTATTTCTTTTGCTGAACCTATTGCTTGATACTCATGTAGCAAATTTTGCCGGCTTTTCCTTCAACATCTATATGGAGTCTGACTGCTTCTCAACACTTTCACCACCATCACTGTCTTGGCCAAAGCAATGCTATTTCTCTTTTGGACATTGCCATCGCCTCCTAATTGGACTTATTCTTTCCATTTTTTTTGCCAATAGCTCTCCACTCATCTTTTGTCTATTCCTTATTCAAAGCAATTCTTGTAAAGTAAATTGGATTGCAATATACCCTGTTCACAATGCTCCAGTGCTTTCCATCTCATTCAGGTAAAACCCAAAGCTCTAACCAGGGCATACATGTCCCTGCACTCTCTGGTCTTATCCCCACAACCCTGTCCTCCTCCTTTTGTGCTTTAGCCTCACTGGCCTCCTTGATGTTCCTCAAAAGCACCAAGCAAACTTCAACCTAAGAGCTTTTCTTTCAGCCTAAGAGATGATTCCCCATATACAACCCTGTAAAGATAAAC
This sequence comes from Pongo pygmaeus, assembly GCF_028885625.2. Classification (NCBI taxonomy): domain Eukaryota; kingdom Metazoa; phylum Chordata; class Mammalia; order Primates; family Hominidae; genus Pongo; species Pongo pygmaeus. The sequence continues at coordinate 47,429,289 of NC_072388.2, read as the reverse complement.
AAAACCAGACACTGGCTAAAGCAACAAGGAATTATTTTATTCAGAAATGACTACTGCAATAGGGAAGAGGGCCCAGCATGACCTAAACTCAACTCAACTTTACTGAAACAAAAAGCAGGAGACATTTAAAGACTGGAGTGGACTAAGGGAAAGACTCTTGGGGGTCTTAAGGTGTTTGGCCCATCAACTGGGTGTGCTAATTAGATCTTACCCATAAGAGAAACAAACTTCTCATATCTTTATGACAGTAGGCAGTGGTGCAAGTTAAGCAAAGTTAAGTACTTTCCCACAGCGAGAACAAGGGAGAAAGTGATCTCAGTGAATGATTGCATGTCAAAGAAACAGCTCTTAGGTCCTTGGGAAGACAGTTCTCTGGGGTAGTAGATTTACTGCCTAAAGGGGTAGGAAAAAGATTTCTAATTGCAAGCTTTCTAAAGTAACTCCTCTAAGAGAAGGTTAGGGCCTATTTGCCTATTACCAGGTTTTGGCTGGAAAGAATAGTAAATTCTCCTGGTAGCATTGAGCGTTTTCAGGCAGGCACTTAAGGGGGAAGTCATCATCCTAGTGATGTGGCCTTGAGCTGTTAGAAAATATACTAATGTTTGTTCAAGTCTCTTAAACAGTGTGTGTATATAGGGGATGGGATGCAGTAGATGAAAATAATTTGTACTGAGAGTCTGCAGGTTTTATGGGATAAGGTTGAGGTCTAGTCAAGAAGAGGCCTCAGAGAAGCTTGACTAGAGTTTGTCCAAGGAGAGAATCTTTGTCATCTCCACCCAATGGCATTATCTTATTCCCTGAGATCTTCATTCCAATCTAATTACCAATCCAGAAAGGCTTTCCATGTCTATTCTATCTAAAACAACACCTGTTCATCACTTTCTATATCCTCAAACTAGTTTTATTTTTCACAGAAGAGATATTTATTTGTTTATTTGTCTGTCACGTTACATTAGTATGTAAATTCCATGAAGGGCTTTATCTTATTCATTACAAAATAGTAGGCAATCAATAAATATTTGTTGATAAAATTTGATGATTTTAAAACATTGATTTAGAATTAATTGTTCCTATGACTTTAACCTGGAGTATAAAGATAAGTAAGATAGTCTCAGTCTTTAAAGAGCTCCTGGCTTGGTGGAAGAAATAATCATGAAGAAAAACCATTACACAATAGAGAGATCCTTGTGGAAAATTAACTAAGTACAATATCCTATGGGAATTCTGAAAATCGAGCAATAATATTTTTGGGAGAAAAAAACATATCAAGAAAAACTGTTAAACAAGAGTTGAGTATTTGATTAGCGTATTCAAGGAAGAGAATACATATGTTTGAATATATTTCTAATACAATTTGGCATCTTTTCCAAAATGTATTGGCGATTTGTGAATATGGACATTTTAATCTTTCCTTTTAAATAAGCTTGTACTACAGAAAGTTGACAACTGGTAACACAATGGAATTACAGGCCTCGATCTTATTCTCAAGGCAATTTTCTTTCCCTTTTTCACCTTGCCACAAGGACTTGATATTTAGTAAGGGAACATGCCCACATTTCTGGTAAGTTTGGGGGTAACCTAAAGTTACATATTTCTTTTCTTTTTCTTTCTCAAATCACCACACAGTTAAGTCAAATGTAACTGTATTGCTATTGGCACACATAAGAAGGGAATCCATTCAGAACCCAATTCCTATTACAGTTCCATCCACACTCTTCAAAGTACCAGCATCTCTCTCTGTCTCTCTCTCTCTCTCCTTTTTTTTTTTTTTTTGTGAGATGGGGTCTGGCTCTGTCTCCCAGGCTGGAGTGCAATGGCGTGATCTTAGCTCACTGTAACCTCCGCTTCTCTGGTTCAAGCGATTCTCCTGTCTCAACCTCCTGAGTAGTTGGGATTACAAGCATGTGCTACCACACTTGACTAGTTTTGTATTTTTAGTAGAGACAGGATTTCACCATGTTGGCCAGGCTGTTCTTGAACTCCTGACCTCAGATGATCTGCCTGCCTCTGCCTCCTAAAGTGCTGGGGTTACAGGCGTGAGCCAGTGCTCCCGTCCCCAGCATCTCTTAATATAAGAAAATATTCATAATGCAGAAAAATAACCTAAAATTCACATTCATACAAATTTATTGTACATATGCACATTAATATTGAAGGAAAAAGATGCTATTTCAAACAGACATATAGACAGGAATTTACAAGAACATGTATTTTATAGGGCTTTCATTTAATAGAATGTATTATATTTATAGCATCAAAGTATTATTAATTGAGTCTTTTATCTGGGAAATGAAAATAGTGATCACATAGAATGAAATGGTATGATGGCAGTCATTAAAATGGAATTCTGTATACACTGGAGGATTATTTAAGGTACAATACTAATTATGGGTCAGATTTTCATCTTAGACAATGAAATAAATGTTATTAGTTTGACTGAAGTAGTCTGTAGTAATCAAGGAGGACAAACTTTTTTTTAATATATTTTTAAAATAAACAATCTTTCCAGACAGTCATTTACCATAAAACATTTCACTAGTTATTTTCTTAGCACTGGTAAGATGATACTAATGATATATAGTGATACTTCATTCTGACATAGGTCATTAAGCCATTCAGATTCATTTAAAGTAATGTTGTCACAACGACTTCAGTCATTGAATTTCAGTGATAAACTTTGCTCAGACAACATAATTGATCATTAATGTTCTCATTTGCTTCAGGCTCACTGTAGGTTATTAAAAAAATACTTTAAAATCATAACCAGGAAATTAGAGGTTAATCTCTTCAGCAGTACAGTTGATCACAGTTGAGAGATCCTTTTCACAATAATAAAATGACAACGAAGGCCAGAGCAAAGAACAATTGATTTAGAGCACAGGAGAGCTGGGTTTTATAATACAGATTTCAACTACATGCTAAATATTCTTTGTAGCTCACTAATTATAAACTTGGGAAACTACTTGCTCCATCCCTGTAATCTGCGAGAAATGATGTAAACAAATGGGTTAATTTATACGTAGTGGTTTTCATTATTCTCAAAAAAGAGAATCGTGGCATAAATTCAAAACACCAATGTTCCCAAATAATTAGTTTCACTATCCCCTGGAGTAAGAATATTCATGTGTCATTATCAAAATAGACATTCAGAAGCTATTTAGTACTGCTATAAAAATAAGTTTTACTGATTCCAATACACCCCAACTCGTTTGGAACTGATCTGCCTTGTGTTTTTTAAATACTTGTATTTTCTTTTGTAAAACATAGCTTATAATTTTCTAAGAATTTGTTCCTAGAAGATATTTTAAATACTGAATAATTCTTATCCAAGACCAAATAACATCTTTAACATACTAATAATGTATAAACACATCTTCAGTAAACTGATTTCCAAGGTTTTGTTCAATATTTGAAGAAACCTTTCTCACTAAAGCCTAGAAATATTTTGAGTGGGCCTTTAGCCTAGTTGCCAAATTCATTTTTTTCAGTCTTTGTAAACAACATTTTAAAATATCTGTCTATTCTATTTGGTGTTTATGCCTTTCCTTACTTGGCCATTTTCTTACTGTTAGTATGAGATTATCCCCTATTTTATCCTTTCAGAATATGTACATAATAAATATCTTTGTGCATAGTTTTCTTATTTTTAAGATTCTTTCTTTAGAACAGATTTTTAGAAGTGGAATTTTACTGGGTCCAGGAGACTTAGCATTTTAAAGGCTTTTAAATACGTACTGCTAAATTGTTTTCCAAAAAACTTGTACTAATTTACACGACCATGACGAATATATGAGAATGCCTGTTTTTACTGTAGGCTCATCACATTATCAAAATTCAAACAATAAGAGTATGTTTTATGAGATTAAACCAAACCAAAACAGAAACTAGTGACTCTTAGTTTATACATAAGTGACCCGTTGACACAATTGAGGGATTATACTATTCAGGAGATTTGAGTTTAACCGTGGTGTACTGCACATATGCGTTTATCTCAGCCCCTTTCTTAAATCTGGGTAAAGTGGGAGTACGAAAATAAATATGGTATAAGCCAACAAAATATTGGATAGGAAATGACAACATATGTTTTAGAAGTCAGTAAGTGGTATGAGCTAGGAAGAGAACACCAAAGCAAAGCGAGGCAGGTCTTGCTGGGAGGGCTCTCACATTGGAGTGTACCAGGTTTGGCTGGCGTGGGATGGGACGTGGACTCAAGAAGGATGAATTGAAAGTGTTTGCAAGACATTTTCCCCCCCAAGCCCCTCCCTAAACCTGTACTGTAGGGGTTCAGTCAGGATGGTGGGAAAAATTGTAAAATAAAAATAAACCTTCTTGGAAGGCCAAAGGTTTTTGCAAAAGCCTCAGGATAAAGTTATGTTTGAAGGCAGCCTAATCCTCTTTGAGCTATAGCCCAGGTAATTAACATAGGAATGTACAGGAGTCTATCTAAATAGCTTGTTTACTCATGTAGTCCTAAGACTAACTTTTGACTATCTGTGGGTGCATGATTGCTCTCTACTCGGGGGTCAGCAATGGTAATTACCTTCTAGTGGTGTTTACTTAGGACTTTTGTCATTTAATGTGTGCTAAATAAATACCCAGAGAGCCAGCGAGTCCAGTCTATGGCTGCTGACTCTTTACAGCACTCTCCTTGGAGTCTGTAAGCAGCCTGGACTTTCAGCCCGACTGACAAGCAGAGTATCTGTGTCAGTGTACGTTATTCATCCGTTGTTGGGTCAGGGTCTGCGGGATGGACTCCCGCAATGTACAGTGAAGCAGCTGCCTCGTTCACCCCTGCAAGAGAAGAGAGGTTTATTTGGTGGAGAAATTGAACTAGAGGCTCCATACTGAAGGACACCCAAAGCATAGCAGGAGAGCAAGAGAGGCTGGCACTAAAATAGAGCTAGTAAGTGAAAGTTTAAATCTTCTTCATACATAATACTATAAAATTGTTAATGTCTTAAGTCGATAAGAAATGGGAGTATAGCATTATAACCAGGTGGGTTAGTGTCAGAAAAAAAAACAGCTAAAAATTTTAGAGGAGACGGATGCAGGAATAGGGAGAGGTGAGGAAGAGAATTGTTTTTCATTATAGTTAGACTTTAAAAGTGTACATGTATTACTTTGATAAAAAAAATTCACAGAAAATAAAACATGGTAATAAAGGCTACCTGTCTAAATAAATGGACCAATGTTTATAATACTGTGGCTAGCTTCTTACTCTTGAGACTTAAGGGCAGGGAGGAGAGCCATCAAACAGCAAGCTGCCTGGGCTTCTGTGGAGCAGAGGGAGTGGGAAACTTGAAGCCAATGAGTTAAGCAGGTGAGGCAACATACATATACAGGGGCATCATTAATTGTTTAATACTGAAACCCACTGGAATAATCACTAGAAATAGCAACTCAGCAGTTCCTGGAATAAAGCTCTCTCTCTTTTTTAGGTAGGCAGGCTCAAGTTAATGATTTTCTACATCACTCATATTTTTTTTCCTGATACTCTTATTTTGGCTCAGCCTCAGCAAATGTTTATCAAACATCCTACCTAAAATAAGTGGGGCTTCTCCTCTAATTGCCATTTTATTTGCTTGTGCATTTCATCATGACATTATTTTGATAATGTGAAGGTCCTATACATGGAGCAACCAGGAATGGTATATGTGCAGAACAGCATTGATCTTTAATTCCCATAATGCCCTAGAAACTGTTTCTCTTAAACTGAAGAGAATTCTAACTATTCTGCAATTCTGCTCACTCCCTGTTTTATTTTTCTTTCCCTCTCCAAGGTTCAACTGACCTACACTATTTTTGGCTGATTTACTAATTTTACTCATTCTGGTTCTGTAAGAGAACTGGGATGCTACTCCAAACTCCTTATAAAGTAGATTTCTCTTAAAAAAATTTTCCACTCTACACTTTAAATTTGTCATTTCAATGCAGATTGCTGTAAAAAAATATTTAAAATTAAATCTGCATATTCCAGATATCTGTCTCCAGCATTTTTATGCACTTGAGTGTACATAAGAATTCTCCTGAGGAGCTTATCAAAAATACAGGCACCTGCTCTCCCCCTAACTTCTTTTCAGTAGATCTGCTGTGGAGCCTGCAGTTTGTATTTGCAACAAGTACTCTGATGCCAGTGTACTGTGTTTTGAAAAACATTAGTTCACACATAATTTCTCTTTTGTTTGTGAAAAGATGACCAGATATTTCCTATCTAGAAAATATGGCAATACCTAAAAATATGCAATTTATCTAGCATGAATATGTGGGGATATTAAATCCATGGGGGTAATAGAAATAAACATTTTAATTTCCAAAATACTGAAATATAAAGTCAGACTGAGAAGAAAATAATGCTAGTTATCACGAAACTCTATAAAATCCTTTAAAATAAAGAGGAAAATAAGGATTATTTGATGTTTATAAATCAAGTTAATATTTGCCTAACATAAAATATGATTGGGGATTTAAGATAACTCAACATAATAGACATTTTTAAAAGATAATCTTCATTTTCATGAAAGCGATTAAGAGAAAAATACTACTGGTGCTAATTAAAGTTAAAGTAATTTGAAAGATATAAAATGAGAAGAATGCATAATATAAGTTAATTTTCATGATTAAGGATAATTTAACATGCTGCTACTAATTATGATGTTTATTATGCCTGGTTGGACACAGGAAATTTTTCTTCATGTTTCTCACTTGTCTTGAAATATCTTAATCCTCTTCTTTAAAATCCAGTTAGTGTTTCTGGCTAAATTTACAGAAATGGAGCAGAGTGATTTTGTTAATCATGCAAGCTACCTCTTTTGTTGAACTGTCAGCACAGTCTATGAGCCAGCCCAGCAAAAATGACCCACACATTTCGTTCTTTTCTGATTAATTCCCCAGGGAACTCTGCATTTGACCAGAAGTGAGAACTGGAAATCTCAGAGTTATCAAAGCACTCTGATTAGACATCAGCTTTATATATTTTTGTGTAGGTTTGAAATCATATCACTTTCAGTCTTCAGTCTGTGGCAACTGAAATTCAGTGTTGAATTCTACTCTGTTGATATGCTTGCTTTATGTCATGAACAACTAATATGAAGGTTCTAAATTTTATAATTCAATTTTTATGTTAAGATGCTTGACCTCCTGTCTGCTCCTTGGAATGTATCTGAAGGCTGTCCATCTCTCATATTCTTATTCTGAAGTGCATTTGTGGATCCCAGTACTATAGAACAGAAATTTTTGTTTTTGCACAGCTCAAGAGGGTGTTTAATTAACATTATCTGGATAGTAGTTCTGTTTTTCTAGTTTATCTAAAACATAAAGATCAGAGAAGCAATAAATCAAATAGACACTAGAAAAACAATACAAAAGATCAATAAAATTGAGGGACTTTTTTTGGAAAAGCTTAATAAAATGGACAAACCCTTAATAGAGAAAAAAAAGAAGACTCAAAATCAGAAATGAAAGAGAAGATATTAGAAGAGATAACATAGAAATACAAAGAATCATAAGAGATTACTATGGCCAAATATATTACAACCAATTGGACAACGTAGAAGAAATTCACAAATTCCTAGAAACATATAACCTACCAAGACTGAATCACAAGGAAATAGGAAATCTGAACAGACCAATACAGAGTAAGGAGATTTAATTAGTACTTAAAGGTCTTCTATCAAAGAAAAGCCCAGGACCAGGACGCTATTTGGCTCAATTTTACCAAATATATGAAGAATTAATGCCAATCTTTCTCAAACACTTCCGAAAATTTGAACCAGAAGGAATACTTCCAAACTCAGTTTACAAGGTCAGCATCACTTTGATACCAAAGCCAGGCAAAGACACTGCAAGAAAAGGAAACTACAGGCTAATATCACTAATGAACATAGAAGCAAAAATCCTCAATAAAATACTAGGAAAATATATTCAACAGTATATTAAAAGGATCATTAATCAAGATCAAGTAAGATTTATCCATGGGGTGCAAAGATGGCTCAATGTACACAAATCAATAAATATGATTTGCCATATTAACAGAATGAGGGACAAAAACCATATGATCCTCTCAATAGATGCAGAAAAAGCATTTGACAAAATTCAGCAGTCTTTCAAGATTAAAACTCTCAACAAATAAAATATAGAAGGACTGTATCTCAAAACAGTAATGACGAGCCCACAGCTAACAACATACTCAACAATTGAATAGTTGAAGGCTTTTCTTCTAAGATCAGTAATAAGGCAAGGATGTTCACTCTCACCACTTCTATTCAACATAGTACTGGACACCTTAGCCAGAGCAATTAGGCAAGAGAAAGAAAGAAATTGCATCTAAATAGGAAATGATTATGTAATTGTCTCTGTTTGCTGATGACATGATCTTGTAATGTAGAAAATCTTAAAGACTCTACCACAAATTATTTGAAATAAAAAATTCAATAAAGTTGCAAGTTACAAAATCAACTTACAAAAGTCAGTAATATTTGTATACATTAATAAAGAACTATCTAAAAAAGAAGTAAAGAAAACAATTCCATTTGTAGCAGCATCAGAAAAATGCTTAAAAGTAAATTTAACCAAGGAAGTAAAAGATCTGTACGCTGAAAATTGTAAAACATCAATGAAATAAATCGATGATACAAATAAATAAAAAACTCATATTCTTGGATTGGAATAATCAATATTGTTAAAATGTCTATACTACCTAAATAAATCTACAGATGTAATACCTTACAGAATTCCAATGTCATTATTCATGAACACAGAAAAAACTATCTTAAAATTAATATTAAACCACAAAAGACCCAAAACAGCCAAAGCCATCTTGAGCAAAAATGAACTAAGCTGGAGGCAACACACTACAGATTTCAAAATATACTACAAAGCTATAATTATAAAAACAATATGGCATTGCATAAAAACAAACACATGAAACAATAGAATAGGATATAGAGCCCAGAAATAAACCCACACATTTATGGTCAGTTGATTTGTGACAAAGGTTCCAAGAACACACAATGCGACAAAGAGTATCTCTTCGGTAAGTTTTGGGAAAATGGGATATCTCCATACAGGAGAATGAAATTAGACTCTTATCTCACTCTTTCTACAAAAATCAACTCAAAATGAATTAAAGACTTAAATATAAGGACTGAAACTGTAAAACTACTAGAAGAAAACATAAGGTAAAAGCTCTATGCCATTGATCTGGCCAGTGATTTTTTGGAAAAGATCCCAAAAGAATAGTAAACAAAAGCAAAAATAGACAATTGGGATTGCATCAAGCTAAAAAGCTTCTGCACAGAAAAAGGAAACAACAGAGTGAAGGGACAACCTACATACTGACAAAAATATTTTCAAATTATACATTGGATAAGTGGCCGATATTCAAAATATCAAGGAACTCAAATTACTCAATATTAGGACAACAAATAACTCTATTAAAAATTGGCAAAGGAATCTGAATAGACAGTTCTCAAAAGAAAACATACAAAAGGCCAACAGACATATGAAAAAAGGCTGAACATCTCTTATCAGAGATCCAAATTAGACCACAATGAGATATCACTTTACACCTGTTTGATTAGTTATTATAAAAAAGATGATAAATAAGCTTGTCAAAAATGTGAAGAAAAGGGAAGCCTTGTACACCGTTGGTGGTATTGTAAATTAGTACACATATTTTGGTAAACAATATGGAGGTTCTTCCAAAAAAATAAAAACAGAATCACCATAAGACCTAGTAATTGCTCTTCTGGTTTATAGTCAAAGGGACTAATATCAATATGTCAAAGAGATATCTGCACTCCCATGTTCACTGCAACATTACTTACAATAGCTAAGAAATGAAAACAACTTGTCCAACAGTGAAGGAAGAGATTTTTAAAAAACCTATATATACAATAGAATACAATTCAGCCTCAAAAAACCAGAAAATTCTCTCATTTTTGAAAACATGGGTGAACCTAGAGGATAGAACCAGCTTTATGCTAAGTAAAATAAATCAGACACAGAAAGACAAGTATAATCTCACTTGTACGAGGAATCTAAGAAAGTCAGACTTGTAGAAGTATAGATCAGAATGGTGGTTCCCAGAGGTTGGGGGGGTAAGGGGAGATTGATGGGGAAAGGAAAGACATTAGTGAAAGGGAACTAAATTTCAGTCAGACAGGAGAAATAAGTTCTGGTGATCTATTGCACAATATAGAGTTAATAATAGTGTATTGTGTATTTAAAAATAACTAACAATTTAAAATGTTCTTACCCCCAAAATGATAAATATTTGAGGTGATGGATATGTTACTTAGCCTGATTGATCATTCCACAATGTACACAATGTATCAAAACTAAAAATTTAACCTCTATACGTGTATCAAAACTAAAAAAGTAACCTCAATTTTAAAAATGAAAAAAAAAAAACCCCAGATTGCTGGTATAATGTTTTCGAGATTAAATAGCTGTGTAGTAGCTGTGTTCGTAGCATGATCTATTGTGAAATTTGAGACTCTCGCTAAAAAATACCATTTTTATAACAAGGAATTAATTCTTTGGTCATCAGACAATTCCTAAAAGTATGTGAGCCAGTTTTACTTTATGAATTTATCTTTAGTTTTCTTATATGAAAAGTTGGGATTCTAACAATGTCTGCTCAGGCTTTTCTGTGGTGCATATGTTTTGAGGGAATGCAAGAACTGAACCAAGGCTGAAATCATGATGTTGATACTGTCAGAGTAGGCTCTACTGTTTTTCCTTTTGTTTCTTCAGTTTTTCTATCATTCTTTGAGATTTTGTTTTAAATTTTGCATTCAGTTCTCAAAGCAAATAAAACAGTATTTTCTAAATAGGTAATAGCTAATAATGCTGGTGTGACAATAAAAGCAAATCATAAATTGTGCAATAACATCCAGTATTTAGCTGATGTGACAATAAAAGCAAATCATAAATTCTGCAATATCATCCAGTATTTAGCTAATGTGACAATAAAAGTAAGTCGTAAATGCTGCAATATCATCCTGATGAATAGAACCAGCTTTGTCAACCCAACATATCTACATTTTGTAAAAGAGGTTTTTATTACTTGAGAACTACCATTTGGAACTTTTCTGGTACAGCTAATTGGTAAAGAAATATTCTGTAATAGACATTTCCTAACATCTCTGACTGCTGCTCCAAAACAGTACACAGTCTCTTTAGTTTTCAGGGCAACATTGATAATTCAACACACTATGGCTACTTTGGTTTCAAAGGAACCTCCTAGAATGAGTGTCTTTCATTGTCTACTTTTTGCATCTTATAAATAATTCCTTAAGGGATTTTTTTGTTTTGTTTTTATTATACTTTAAGTTCTGGGGTACATGTACAGAGCGTGCAGGTTTGTTACATAGGTATACACTTGCCATGGTGGTTTGCTGCACCCATCAACCCATCACCTAGATTAGGTATTTCTCCTAATGTTATGCCTCCCCTAGGCCCCCACCCTTCTACAGGCCCCAGTGTGATGTTCCCCTCCCTATGTCCATGTGTTCTCATTGTTCAGCTCCCACTTATGAGTGAGAACATGCGGTGTTTGGTTTTCTGTTCTTGTGATAGTTTGCTGAGAATGAGGGATTCCAGTTTCATTCATGTCCCTGCTAAGGACAGGAACTCATCCTTTTTTATGGCTGCATAGTATTCCATGGTGTATATGTGCTACATTTTCTTTATCTAGTTTATCATTGATGGACATTTGGGTTGGCTCCAAGGCTTTGCTACTGTGAATAGTGCCACAATAAACATACATGTGCATGTGTCTTTATAGTAGAATGATTTATAATCCTTTGGGTATATACCCAGTAATGGGATTGCTGGTTCAAATGGTACTTCTAGTTCTAGATCCTTGAGGAATCACCACACTGTCTTCCACAATGGTTGAACTAATTTACACTCCCACCAACAGTGTGAAAGCATTCCTATTTCTCCACATCCTCTCCAGCATCTGTTGTTTCCTGACTTTTTAAAGATCGCCATTCTAACTGGTGTGAGATGGTATCTCATTGTGATTTTGATTTGCATTTCTCTAATGACCAGTGATGATGAGCTTTTTTTCCTTATGTTTGTTGGCTGCATAAATATTTTCTTTGAGGAGTGTATGTTCCTATCCTTCGCCCACTTTTTGATAGTTTTTTTTTCTTGTAAATTTAAGTTCTTCATTGATTCTAATATCAGCCCTTTGTCAAATGGATATATTGCAAAAATTTTCTCCCATTCTGTAGGTTGCCTGTTCACTCTGATGATAATTTAGTTTGCTGTCCAGAAGCTCTTTAGTTTAATTAGATCCCATTTGTCTATTTTGGCTGTGGTTGCCATTGCTTTTGGTGTTTTAGTCATGAAGTCTTTGCCCATGCCTAAATCCTGAATGGTATTGCCTAAGTTTTCTTCTAGGGTTTTTATGGTTTTAGGTCTTATGTTTCAGTCTTTTATGCATTTTGAGTTAATTTTTGTTTAAGGTGTAAGGAAGGGATCCAGTTTCAGTTTTCTGCATATGGTTAGCCAGTTTTCCCAACACCATTTATTAAATAGGGAATACTATCCCCATTGCTTGTTTTTGTCAGGTTTGTCAAAGATCAGATGGTTTGTAGATGTGTGGCATTATTTCTGAGGCCTCTGTTCCATTCCATTGGTCTATATATCTGTTTTGATGCCAGTACAATGCTGTTTTTATTACTGTAGCCTTGCAGTATAGTTTGAAGTCAGGTAGTGTGATGCCTCCAGCTTTGTTCTTTTTGCTTAGGATTGTCTTGGCTTTGTGAACAATTTTTTGCTTCCATATGAAATTTAAAGTAGTTTTTTTCCAATTCTGTGAAGAAAGTCAGTGGTAACTTAATGGGGATAACATTTAATCTATAAATTACTTTTGGCAGTATGACCATTTTCTTTTTTTTATTATTATACTTTAAGTTCTAGGGTACTTGTGCACAACGTGCAGGTTTGTTACATATGTATACATGTGCCATGTTGGTGTGCTGCACCCATTAACTCATCATTTACATTAGGTATATCTCCTAACACTATCCCTCCCCCCTCCCCCCACCCCACAACAGGCCCTGGTGTGTGATGTCCCCCTTCCTGTGTCCAAGTGTTCTCATTGTTCAATTCCCACCTATGAGTGAGAACATGCGATGCCATTCTCATGGTATTGATTCTTCCTATCTATGAGCATGGAATATTTTTTTCCATTTGTTTGTGTCCTCTCTTATTTCCTTGAGCAGTGGTTTGTAGTTCTCCTTGAAAAGGTCTTTCATATCCCTTGTAGGTTGGATTCCTAGGTATTTATTTCTCTTTGTAGCAATTGTGAATGGGAGTTCATTCATGATTTGGCTCTCTGTCTGTAATTGGTATATAGGAATGCTTGTGATTTTGCACACTGATTTTGTATCCTGAGACTTTGCTGAAGTTGCTTATCAGCTTAAAGAGATTTTGGGCTGAGGCGATGGGGTTTTCTCAATATACAATCATGTCATCTGCAAACAGAGACAATTTGACTTCCTCTTTTCCTGACTGAATACTCTTTGTTTCTTTCTCTTGCCTGATTGCTCTGGCCAGAATTTTCAATACTATGTTGAATAGGGGTGGTGAGACAGGGCATCCTTGTCTTGTGCTGGTTTTCAAAGGGAATGGTTCCAGTTTTTGCCCATTCAGTATGATATTGTCTGTGGGTTTGTCATAAATAGCTCTTATTATTTTGAGATACCTTATATCAATACCTAGTTTATTGAGAGTTTTTAGCATGAAGGGGTGTTGAATTTTATCAAAGGCCTTTTCTGCATCTATTGAGATAATCATGTGGTTTTTGTCATCAGTTCTGTTTACGTGATGGATTACATTTATTGATTTGCATATGTTGAACCAGCCTCACATCCCCAGGATGAAGCCAACTTGATCATGGTAGATAAGCTTTTTGATGTACTGCTGGATTCGGTTTGCTAGTACTTTATTGAGGATTTTGGCACTGATTTTCATCAGGGATATTGACCTGACATTTTATTTTTTTGTTGTGTCTCTGCCAGGTTTTGGTATTAGGATGATGCTGGCTTCATAAAATGAATTACGGAGGATTCCCTCTTTTTCTATTGTTTGGAATAGTTTCAGAAGAAATGGTACCAGCTCCTCCTTGTACCTCTGATTGAATTCAACTGTAAATCTTTCTGGTCCTGGACTTTTTTGGTTGCTAGGCTATTAATTCCTGCCTCAATTTCAGAACTTGTTATTGCTCTATTCAGGGATTGAACTTCTTCCTGGTTTAGTTTTGGGAGGACACGTCTCTCCAGGAATTTATCCATTTCTTCTACATTTTCTAGTTTATTTTTGTAGAGGTGTTTATAATATTCTCTGATGGTAGTTTGTATTTCTGTGGGATTGGTGGTGATATCCTCTTTATCATTTTTTTATTGTGTCTATTTGATTATTCTCTTTTTCTTCTTTATTAGTCTGGCTAGCGGTCTATTTTGCTGATCTTTAAAAAAAAAAAAAACAGCTCCTGGATTCACTGATTTTTTTGAAGGGTTTATCGTGTCTCTATCTCCTTCATTTCTGCTCTGATCTTAGTTATTTCTTGCCTTCTTCTAGCTTTTGAATTTTTTTCCTTCCGCTTCTCTAGTTCTTTCAAATGTGTTGTTAGGGTGTCAATTTTAGATCTTTCCTGCTTTCTTTTGTGGGCATTTAGTGCTATAAATTTCCCTCTACACACTGCTTTAAATGTGTCCCAGAGATTCTGGCATGTTGTGTCTTTGTTCCCATTGGTTTCAAAGAACATCTGTATTTCTGCCTTCATTTCGTTATTGCCCAGTAGTCATTCGGGAGCAGGTTGTTCAGTTCCATGTAGTTTTTCGGTTTTGAGAGAGTTTCTTAATCCTGAGTTCTAATTTGATTGCACTGTGTTCTGAGAGATGGTTTGTTATGATTTCTGGTCTTTTGCATTTGCTGAGGAGTGTTTTACTTCCAATTATGTGGTCAATTTTAGAATAAGTGCAATGTGGTGCTGAGAAGAATGTATATTCTGTTGGTATGGGGTGAAGAGTTCTGTAGACGTCTATTAGGTCTGCCTGGTCCAGAGCTGAGTTCAAGCCCTGGATATCCTTGTTAACTTTCTGTCTCGTTGATTTGTCTAATATTGACAGTGGGGTGTTAAAGTCTCCCACTATTATTGTGTGGGAGTCTAAGTTTCTTTGTAGGTCTCTATGAACTTTCTTTATGAATCTGGGTGCTCCTGTATTGGGTGCATATATATTTAGGATAATTAGCTCTTCTTGTTGCATTGATCTCTTTACCATTATGTAACGCCCTTCTTTGTCTCTTTTGATCTTTGTTGGCTTAAAGTCTGTTTTATCAGAGACTAGGATTGCAACCCCTGCTTTATTTTCCTTTCCATTTGCTTGCTAAATATTCCTTCATCCATTTATTTTGAGCCTGTGTGTGTCTTTGCATGTGAGATGGGTCTCCTGAATATAGCACACTGATGGGTCTTGACTCTTTATCCAATTTGCCAGTCTGTGTCTTTTAACTGGGGCATTTAGCCCACTTACATTTAAGGTTAATATTGTTATATGTTAATTTGATCCTGCCATTATGATACTAGCTGGTTATTTTACCCTTTAGTTGATACAGCGTCTTTATAGTGTTGATGGTCTTTACAATTTGGTATGTTTTTACAGTAGCTGGTACCACTTGATTCTTTCCATGTTTAGTGCTTCCTTCAGGAGCTCTTGTAAGGCATGGCTTGTGGTGACAAAAATCTCTCAGTATTTCCTTGTTTGTAAAGGATTTTATTTCTCTTTTGCTTATAAAGCTTATTTTGGCTGGATATGAAATTCTGGGTTGAAAATTATTTTCTTTAAGAATGTTGAATATTGGTTCCCACTCTCTTCTGGCTTGTAGGATTTCTGCAGAAACATCTGCTGTTAGTCTGATGGGCTTCCCTTTGTGGGTAACCCAACCTTTCTTTCTGGCTGCCCTTAATATTATTTCCTTCATTTCAACTTTGGTGAATCTGATGATTATGTGTCTTGGGGTTGCTCTTCTTCAGAGTATCTTTGTGTTGTTCTCTGTATTACCTGAATTTGAATGTTGGCCTGCCTTGCTAGGTTGGGGAAGTTCTCCTGGATAATATCTTGAAGAGTGTTTTCCAGTTTGGTTCCATTCTCCCCATCACTTTCAGGTACACCAATCAAATGTAGATTTGGTCTTTTCTCATAGTCTTGTATTTCTTGGAGGCTTTGTTTCTTTTCACTCTTTTTTCTCTAATCTTGTTTTCTCCCTTCATTTCATTGAGTTGATCTTCAATCTCTGATATCCTTTCACTTGATCGATTTGGCTATTGATACTTGTGTATGCTTCACGAAGTTCTTGTGCTGTGTTTTTCAGCTCTATCAGGTCATTTATGTTCTTCTGTAAGCTGGTTATTGTAGTTAGCAATTCGTCTAACCTTTTATCAAGGTTCTTAGCTTCCTTGCATTGGGTTAGAACATGCTCCTTTAGCTTGGAGGAGTTTGTTATTACCCACCTTCTTAAGCCTATTTCAATATGACAATTTGTCAAACTCATTCTCTGTCCAGTTTTGTTCCCTTGTTGGCAAGAAGTTGTGAACCTTTGGAAGAGAAGAGGCGTTCTGGTTTTTGGAATTTTCAGCCGTTTTGCACTGGTTTCTCCCCATCTTCCTGGATTTATCTATCTTTGGTCTTTGAATTCAGTGACCTTTGGCTGAGTTCTCTGCGTGGATGTCCTCTTTGTTGATGTTGATACTATTCCTTTTTGTTTGTTAGTTTTCCTCCTAACAGTCAGGCCACTCTGCTGCAGGTCTCCTGGAGTTTGTGGGAGGTCCATGCCAGACCCTGTTTTCCTGGGTATCACCAGCAGAGGCTGCAGAACAGCAAAGATTGCTGCCTGTTCCTTCCTCTGGAAGATTTGTCCTGGAAGGGCACATGCCAGATGCCAGCCAGAGCTCTCCTGTATGAGGTGTCCATCGGCCCCTACTGAGAGTTGTCTCCCAGTAAGGATACACGAGGTTCAGGGACCCATTTGAGGAGGCAGTCTGTCCCGTATCAGAGTTTGAATGCTGTGCTGGGAGATCTGCTGTTCTCTTCAGAGCTGCCAGGCAGGGACATTTAAGTCTGCTGAAGCTGTGCCCCCAACCGCCCCTTTCCCCAAGGTGCTCTGTCCCAGGGAGGTGGGGGTTTTATCTACAAGTCCCTGACTGAGCGTTTTTTTCAGAGATGCTCTGCCCAGAGAGGAGGGAATCTATATAGACAGTCTGGCTGCAGTGGCCCTGGTGAGCTGTGGTGATCTCAGCCCAGTTTGAACTTCCTGGTAGCTTTGTTTACACTGTGAGGGTAAAACTGCCTACTCAAGCCTCAGCAATGGAGGACATTCCTCCCTGCACCAAGCTCTAGAGAGTCCCAGGTCGAGCTCAGACTGCTGTGCTAGCAGCGAGAATTTCAAGCCAGTGGATCTTAGCTTGCTGGGCTCCATGGGGGTGGAAAATGCCAGGCCAGAAAACTTGGCTCTCTGGCTTCAGCCCCCTTTCCAGGGGAGTGAATGGTTCTGTCTCACTGGCGTTCCGGGTACCACTGGGTTATGAAAAAATACTCCTGGGGCTAGTTCGGTGTCTGCCCAAACAGCTGCCCAGTTTTGTGCTGGAAACCCAGGGCCCTGGTGGTGTGGGCACTGGACCAAATCTCCTGGTCTGTGGGTTCCGAAGACCTTTGGAAAAGCTCAGTATCTGGGCCGGAGTGCATGGTACAGTCCCTACTGGCTTCCCTTGGCTAGGAGAGGGAGTTCCCCAACCCCTTGGGCTTCCTGAGTGAGAAGATGCCCCACCCTGCTTCGGCTTGCCCTCCTTGGGCTGCACCTACTGTCCAACCATTCCCAGTGAGATGAACCGGGTACCTCAGTTGGAAATGCAGAAATCACCCACCTTCTGCGTCAATCTCGCTGGGAGCTGTGGGTTGGAGCTGTTCCTGTTCAGCCATTTTGCCAGCAAGGGATTTTTTTAAAAAGATATTATTTAAATGTAGTAAAGGACACAATATTCAGTGTGCAGCTCAGTGGAGTTTTATATAGGTATGTATTATACCCTTGTAACCAGCACTGAGATACAGATATAGAATATCTCTCATGCCCAAGAGATTACTTACTACTAGTGGAACTTTCAGTACCATGGGTTAGATTTGTCTCGTTTTGAGCTTCCTATAAGGTGGAATCAAATTCCAACACTCTTTTGTGTTTGACTCAACATAATATTTTTGATAAAGCTAGGTTTTATAAATTTCAGAAGTGTGCTTTTTTATTATTGTTATTTTTGTAGTCCATTGATTAAATATACCATAATTTGGTTACTTATTCTCCTGTTGTAGACTTTTGGATTATTTCCAGTTTGTGGCTATTATAAATAAAGTAATTCTGAATATTCTTATATGTGTGATTTGTAGACATTTGTTTTATGTTATCTTGTGAAAATACCTAGACTTGAAATACCATTATGTAGTAAGTGTATGTATTACTCTGTATGAAAATGCCAAGCTATATTTTCAAAATGATTATACTGTTTGCATCAACACTGGTAATGTATGAATATCCAGTTGCTTCACATCTTTGCTTATGTTAGAATTTGTCTTTTTCATTTGAACTTTTCTGGTTGATATGTTGATATGTTGTTGTTATTTTAATTTTCACTCCCATAAGGTAATAAATTTTTTTTCTAATATGAATCCTGGGTATTTGGAAATCCCCTTTTGTGAAATACTGGTTTCCATTCTTTTTTTTTTTCATTTTCTAATTGGATTGTCTGTCTCTTTGTTACTGAGATATAGGAAGTATTTATATGTCATGGAAATGAATACTTTCTTAAATATATACATTGAAAATGTCTGCGACCAGTGCTGCATGCTTATTTGCTTTCTTCATGATGTGTTCTGACAAAAATAAGTCAACTTTAATGATGCCCAATAGAGTTATTATAAAATTTAGTGCTTTTTGTTTATTTAAGGAATCTTTGCCAGCCTCTCATTTGTAAAGTTATTCTCTGTGATTTATTTTTGTTGCTGTTCTTTAGTATAAGCTTAAATGTTTCACTTTCACATTTAAGTCAAGGATCCACTTTAAATTAATTTTATTGTAAGATGTGAGGTAGGGGTCAAGACTCATTTTTTCCTACATAAGGATTTTCAATTGCTCCATTTATTGAAAAAAAAATATTTTCCCATTAGATTGCAATGATACTTGCAGAGAAAATCAAGAAAGTATATATGCATGGATGTGTCCCTGGGCTGTTAATCTGTTCCATTTCGTATTTAGCTATCTTTTAACCCTCACTTTATGTCTTCATTATTGTAACTTTATATTAAGTCTTCAAATTTGGTAATGTAAATTCTTCAAATATTTCTTCTCTTTCAATATTTGCTTAGATATTTCACATATGTACTATTTCAATGTAAATTTACAATCAGCCTGTCAGATTTCAAAATGCATTAGCAAGTTTTGATCAGCATTGTATTGCAAAGATAAGTCTGAGGAGAATTGAAATATGAAAAATTGACAAATGTTGAGTTTTCTAATCCGTGAAACTTAACTCCTTTCTTTCCTTCTTTTCTTCCTTCCTTCTTCCCTCCTTTCATCATTCCCTCCTTTCCTGTCTATTATTTTTATTGTTCTTTCATTAAAATTTTTTCTCAGCAATGTTTTTATGATCTTATAAATTTTATTTTAATATTTTAATATTTTTTAATTGTGTTTCCTTTGAATATATATAAAGACAAATATATTTTATGTGAAAAATAGATTCATGTTGTAAACAGTGACTTTCCTAAATTTACTTATTAATTTTAACAGTTTATTTTGTAGATTCAACTGGATTTTGTAAATTCCAAATGAAACCATCTATAAAGATAGTTTAACTCCTTCCTTTTTGATTTTATGCCTTTTGTTTCCTTTTTGTGCATTAATGTTGAGTAAATTCAACATTTGTTGAACAAATAGTACAAACTTTAGAAGTAAAAGTATACGGTATTTCATGATAGAATACGATGTCAGCTGTAGATTTTTCTAAGCATCCTCTTTCAGAAAAAGGTAGTTTTCTACTTTTCTTAATTTTTGGAGAGATTTTTTGGTATTGTGAATGGGTGATTTTCTGTTTTGGTGGAGAAGTTCATAGGTTTATTTTTCTTTTTGTGTTAATGTTTTGAATATCATTGATTTGTTTTCAAAAAACTAATTAATGTGTATCTCTAGAATAAGTTCCATGTGGTCTTGATGTATTAATCTTTTATATATCTGTATATCCATTTGATGTTTGTTTAGGATTTGGCTTCTATGATCATGATAGATACTCATAATTGGTCTTTCTATTATTCTCTTTGTCAGGTTTTGGTACTGAGATTATTCTGGCTTCATAAAATAATTTGTGATTCTAACCTCGGAAAAATTTGTAGAAGATATTATTTTTTTCCTTAAACTATTGGGAAGAACTCACCAGTGTAGCTATTTACACCTTTTATTTTAAAGGATTTGAATAACATTGATTTTTAAACATGAATTTAAGCACATATTTATCTATATATGTAGATATAGATTATGTATATTATATAGTCAAAGTTTATATTTACTCTTTCATTAGTTTAGCAAATTGTGTTTTTCAAGAAATTTGCCTATATTACCCAAATTTTTAATCTCTTGTGATAACCTTGTTTATAATATTTTGTTATTTTTCCTTTCGATGTCCTTAACACCTATAGTGATCAGCACCTTTTCTTTTCTGTTGTTGGTAATTGAGCTCTATTGCTAGAGGTGCATCAGTTTTATTAATCTTCTCAAAGATTTTTTGCTTTTTAAATTTGCTCTATTGCTTGTTGTCCCATTTCATTAATTTCTCAGCTCACGTGTATTATTTCTTTCCATCTATTTTCTTTTACATTAAAATGCTCATCACCTTCTACCTTCTTAAGGTTGAAACTTGAATCATTGATTTAAAATCTTTATTTTTCTTTAATATAACCATATAAAGTTATAAAAATTTCCTGTACAGCAAGTCCTCAAATAATGTTTCTTTATAACATTGATGAGGGACGAAAAATCAATTCCCAGCCAGTGCTACCTCTGCCCAAAGCCATGTGTGTTAGAAGAATGGGCATGTCTATGTGGTCCCAGTCTGAGTGAGGGTGGGTGTGTGGGAGTGTGCCCTGTGCTGGCATGGGCTCCTGTCCAGGGTCAGTTGCTGCATTGAGCACTGAGCTGCCAGGATAAGCTCCAGCTTCCTGCACCTCTGAACTGGAATAAGTTGGTAAATAATCATTATACTTGTATTTATTAATCTTTCTTAAGTGTATGTGTAGCCCATTTATTTCAGCGTTTAATGTTAGAGGTGTTTAGTCTTTATTTAGAAGTTCAGTGATGCTTTTGTGACTGGAAATACGCCACAGAAACTTAACTTTTGTCTATATCAGTTAGCCCATGGTAAAACTAGTTTTGTTTTATGTTGTTTTGCTTAAAGTTGCAGTTTCCAAGAACAGATTAATGATGTTAAGTGAGGACTTAACTGTTCTGATTGCTTTGGTTTCATCCTTAAAATTTTGATCTGCTATGTTTTCATTATCATTGAGTTCAAAATATTTTCTAATTTCCCATGTGATTAAATTTTAAAGTTTTACCCAAAGATTAAAGTGGTTTCATTTATTTTCACAAATGTGGAGATGTTCTAGTTATTTTTTTCCTTATTGACTTCCAATTTAATTCTACTGTATTTGTACAACCTATTCTGTCTTGGTTCACAATATTTTGGTAAATGTTCTATACGCACTTGAAAAATATACATATTCTGTATTTGTGGGAGCAGTATTCTGCAAATGTTGATTAGGTTGAATTGGTTAAGTATGTTGCTTAAGTAGTCTATAACTGTCTTCTTTTTCTATAAGTTACTGAAATAAGTACTTTAGTGTCTTCTATTTACATTGTAGATTTGTTATCTCATTTTAGTCAATTTTTGATTTATAAATTTTAATGTCATATTATCAATTATAGATATATATTTAATGGTATGTCATTAACGTTACATATTTCTGTTAAATTAACGATCATTATGAAACGTCCTTCTTTATCCCTGTTACTCTTAAGGTCTACTTTTGTGCTATGTTAATATTACATGTTAACAATAATTTAAAATATAATAATATATAAATATAAATATAGCCAAACCAGCTTTATTCTTGCTTGCCTATATATAAACACACACACATATACACACAGTGTTGGAGTGTACGATCTTGCTCTCTGTTTTATTTGTGACATCATTTATTTACTCACTTTTTTCTTTCTTGTTTTTGTTTGTATTAATTGCATACTTTTAAAAGTCATTTCAATGGACTTCTTCTATTATCTGACTTGCTATGTCTTTAACTATCATTCTCTTACTAGGTACTTCAGATATTACAAGAGATGTCTGTAACTTATTACCATGTACCTTAAATTAGACCACTTACCAAGTCCAGTACAACGTGAAAACTTCGAAACAGTTTTTAAATTTACTTAATTCCTCTTGCTCTTTTATTCACTATTGTTATATATTTTACTTCCAGATATGTTGTAAGCACCGGAGTGATTTGTTCACACTGTCACTTTAAGCAGTTAGCAGTCTTTCATATTTATCCTTTGTGCATTTGCTTTTTATGTCCTGTGCTTCCATTCTTCTACCTGAGATAGATTTTTCACACTATTGTGCATTTGTTTACAAGAACTGTTAGTTGTTGTCACTTCAAAAGAATTGGAGAGCTAGGTATTAATTTTTTACTTTATACCCTTCCAAAAAAGAGTGGCTTTATAAATGACTTTTTGCTATTTTCTGAAATGTTCAAGTAAAATAAGATACATCATGGACTATAAAGCGTAAAATATATAACATTTAAATATATTTGGTGTATTAAAATTATAAAAAGTATTAGTGTAAGCTTTGCTAATGTTATAAACCTTTTCTCTACCTGATTACATAGATAGCAACCTATGCAGATAGATGTCAAATGTTAAAAACCAATCAGAAATTTGAGATGGCCAATAGAAAGACAACATAATTCTTTATTGTGTGTTTGTTATTCCTGTTAGAAAAAAAAACACATAAAATCTGTCTTATACATATTTTCCAAAGATGAATATATAGTTAACTTGTTTGAATTATACACACACACACACACATACACACACACACACACAAGTACAGATACAGAGGTGACTGGTACCTAATATTATTTGGTCTTTTTAATTTATAGATTTTATCAGTGTGTATTTATTGCAAAATCTTATTGTAAAATAAGAGCTAACAATCTCCATAGCTGAACACATTTCAGTGAGATAGCCCTTTAGATCAGCATTTTTGGGAGTAGACAGGAAACATAGTATTATCAATTCTCTATCAGACTCTGTATGTTTAATAGTCTTTTGGGAACTACTTCAGACTGTGTAATTATAGAACTGTCAACACCATTCTCTTAAGAATGTGCCATACTATTCTATAGAACAATTTCCTTTTATTCCTCTGTGTCTAGGATGAAGTACTTGATTTCTAAGGAAACTATGGGCTTTTCTCAAGGCCCAGTTTACTCAACAACTCAAAGCTAAAACTGAATAAAGTTTATTTTATTTTTATCTTAAATGTTTGTGTTTCCTCTTCATAGCCAGAATATAAGCATTTTCACTCAACAAAAACTGAGAAAAGCAATAGGTTTACTGTATATTTTATCATTTAAAAATAATAGTTTCAAAAAAATTGAAAACTCAGAAATACAGAAATGCATATTATGTACAACTTAAAATAGTCAAGATAATATTATATTTAGTTTATTCTATTTTTTCCTGATAAAATGTTAAATATAAAATTGAATCATTTTTGACTTTCTAGATCCTCCCACCTAATCCTATTCTCTCTCTTTACAGAATTTCTGCTATTGAGATATCTTATGTATCCTTTCCATAGAACACCTAAAATGTGTTCTACACATTTTCCAAACAGAAAATATGTGAGATAACACATAAAATCTGTATTATACATATTTTCCAAAGATGAGTATATAGCTAACTTGTTTGAATTATACACACACACACACACACACACACACACACACAAACATAGATACAGAAGTGACTGGTACCTAATATTATTCGGTCTTTTTAATTTATAGATTTTATCAGTTTTTATTTATTGCCTGCAACTTTCCTTTTTACATTATGATCTTAAGATCTATCTATATGATTCTGCAGATAAAGTTTCCTTCTTCTGCTTCCTCACTTCTTGGAGAGTACTTGGAGACCAGCAAAACTTTAGAACTTTGGGCATGGGATAGAACAGGGTTGATTAAGTGTTCCTTCTGGTTCGATAGAGCCCTTGGCAAGTCATGAAAATCACAGTCATTCTTAGAAGAATGGGTGTTCTGAAGCCAGTGCAGTTCTAATTGTAAGCTTGTTTATTTTATAAGCATCCTGATATGGAAGATGAATAAGACAGAATGTCTTCCCTCAGAAGACATAATAATATAACCTGATATTTTCCAAAAGAGGGTTATGTAAATAGAGCCATAGGGGTTCTAAAGTGAGAAGAATTTACAGAGGTTGTGATAATTTTATCATTGAAAAGAATGTATGGTATTTTACCTCACAAAAATAAAAAAGTTATTTTAAATGGAGAATAGAATATATTATATTGTATTTCAAAGTTTTGAAAATTTAGAAAAAGAGGAAAGATTGGCAGATTCATGATGGGTTCAAAAATTTAGTTTGAAACCGGCTTGTTGAAGACTTATAAATATTTGTTTTTTACCTCTGAAGTTTTTGAACTTTATCCTGAAAGCATATAGTCTAGTTAGAATTTTAAATATGGAAAACTGTCATAATTAGGCCTCTGTATTAAATATTATTTTGGTAGCAATTGGATGAAGAATTGGCACAAGAATGGACTATTTGCCAGCAGCCTAGTTAGGATACAATTGCAATAGTCCAGGAAAAGTATAAAGGCCTGAAGTGAATATGGCATCATAATGGAGTTATAATGAGGACAATACTTAAGAAATGATAAATAGGTTGGTAAAGATTTGGGAGGATTATTGTGAGGATTGAAATGGGTGTCCATTAAGCAGTATAAAATAGTTCCTAATCAGCACTAAGGATCCAGATGAGCTAGAATAAATACATTTCTAGCGGATCCAATTGTCATGTTCCCTCTATGCCTGCTTGACCATGCTCATCAGCATGAGAGCAAGAAAACAGAAAGGAGATGTTTGAATTTTTCTTGGTCCAAGGAAAAGTGCAAAAACTACAAAGAAAAATATGACAGATAAATAACTGGTATGTGTTGAAGTGTTTTGCCATGAATTTGTGGCTAAATAAAAATGGAAATTAATGCAAGTGAGAGGATAGGATGACTGGATGAAGTAAGAGTTACACTTGTAGAAGATTCTAATTGTAATTAATAATAGAGCTAATAACTTAAATTAATTAATCATTAATTACATTTTAGAGTTTCAGATTTTCCAGGTGACATTCAGACCAGGGTCATGACATAGGGATAACAATTGTTTGAGGTTAAAAGACCACTGTACACATTGCTAGAGAATTAGAACTATCACCAACATAGACTGAAATGCTTTCAGAATTTCAAGAGGAAAAGAAAACTGTTATCCAAGTCCCTAAGTTGTCAGTGAATGACAGGAAACAGTCAGGAGATGTAAGCTCATGCTAACAAAACAGAAATGTCAAGGTAAATTAGTAAATTTAAAAAAGGGTAAGCATTGTTGGAGAAAGGAGATAACATGGCCTTGAAATAGCAATGGGGAATGAGGACACCAGAGATAAATCTGAGATGCAAGAAAACCTTCCTGATTTTGTGCCCTTGCATAATAAATATATCTCCACTGAAAGGGGGTTTCTTCTGCTCCCCGAGACTAAGTTCTAGGTCTCCTCTGGATCTCTGTCTCAATCACCTCCCTAAAGATCTTGCTACATCAATTCTTCCATACATTCTTTGTACTTTTCCAATGGCCTTTTTTTGGAATATAAAATAATTATCGTTCTCTTACAATACAAAATAATATTCCTTCAATTCTTTTACACTTTCTAGTTACTACTTGTCTCCACCACTTCATGGCTAAGCTTTTTTAAAAAAATAGTCTATACTCTTCCACCTCACATTTAGGTTCTCTAGAATCTGGCTACTTCCTACAGTAACCAAGGAACCTGATCTTCCAAGGTCACCAGTGACATCCCAGTTTCTAAATTCATTGCGTTCATTCTCCTGAATATGTTTTCATGCCTGCCTGAAAAAGACAAGATTGATCTTGACACTTGACAATTTCTTCTGTATTAGAGCTTACTCTTTTTTGATCTTGATACACTAAGTCACTGTCACTCCCAGTTTCCCCTCTACTTTTCATAGAAATCCTTCTCGGTCTCCTTCATGGAATTTTCTTCATGTGATCCCATAATGTAGCCTGAAAAGTTGGTGTTACTCAGGTCCTTAATTGACCATATTATTTTCTTGCTATTTACTTCCAAAGTAAGGAAAGCACAGAACTCCAAATATTGAGGCATTAATAACTTCAGGATGTAACGGAGATTACTTTCCTAAACTCTGAACTCATATGTTCAAGTATATATAAATTTCCTACTTGGAGGTTTCTCAGTTACCTTGACTTCTCGACTGAATTGAAGTAATTATTTTGTCCATCTTACCACATTTTTATCTTAATCTGAGTTTTCTCTTATGACAGAGCATTACTATCCACCTAATATCCCAAGCCACTAAGCCAGAAACCTGGGAGTTGTCCTAGTCTGCCCTGAGTCTCACTCTAAGAATCACCAGGTACCTTTCATTCATCTTCATCAATATCCCTAGTATCTACCCTCTTGTTTTTATTATGTTATTATATCATTAAAATTGCTTTGGGGAAAATTTCCATACTCATACTTATTGCCTTTGCTACAAATAAAGGAGTTCTCACTTTTGCAACCTTGTTTCTAATTGGAAATTCTTTTATTCATTCCTAGTTTACCCCTTTTCAGTTCTCCATAGGGGCTATTTCAAATTTTCACTAGTTTTTTAATGATTTATTTATATACATTTTTACTACCACAGTCAAGAAGGTTGGCCTCAATCACATAGTTTGCCTGTTAACAAATGCATATGTTTAATTGTATGGTGAAAGATGTTATGTGGTAAAAGATCTGAATGTAAAACTATCTTTCCCTTCAATAATTTTTAAAAAATAAGTAGTTTCTTTGGAGAAAACACAGAATATATGCTAAATGTTGTTTGCTTAATTACATTAAGCCATTAGACTTTATTATATTAGAAAACTCAAAAACAGTTGAAGTAAATACTAATATTTGAACTTAAATTTTAATATAAAAGTAAGGAGAAAACGTAAGGAGAAAAGAAGAGCAATAATTTCTATTTAAGTTTAAAGAAAATGTCACCAAGTGGATGAAATGTCTCTTGCTTCAGCTTTCATGCTGACCTCATGAAAATCAGACTTACTCAGTAACTTTGAAAAGAAAGGCTTAGAACTTGCACAAAGACTGTAAACCCATTTTGATTTTAGCTGCAAAATGGAACCATTTTGTTAGTCAGTGATTACAGCAGACAAATGGTAGTGGCCTCTTCAGATTAAAGTATTGACTCTAACCTGTCACGAATTGCCCCTCTAAATGTAGCCTTCACGTTGGCATTGAAGATATTTTTGATACTCTGCAGATGACATGTAACGATGCCACTCTATCTCACTGTTTCTCATTACAATGATTCTGACATTTGACATGAATTATAGACATTATAACACTAGAGGCCTGCATGCCTAAACTTGGAGTTGTAAGCCCTTAAAATTTTTACACATATAAGACATTTTGCCTGAAACTGACTGCAGGATTGAGTTTGAGGATTTTATAATAACAGGATATGATCCAGTTAAATGTGAAAATTCCATCTCTAAGAGTAGGCTTCTTACTGGTATGGTAATTTAAATACATAAATGAGAAACATGCATACAAAATGTCCTTTCATGATGACTTTTGAGTGAGAAGAAATGCTGGCTACATTATTATTATAGAGCTCTGATAATCCTATAAGATTTAGAGGTAGAAATACAGTCTGCAAATTTTAGGTGGACTTTCTACTTTTTAGGCTGAAAATTTCCTTAGCCATTTTATTTCCATTTTAAGCATTTTCCAGTTTTGACTTTTCATGTTTAAAGTTCTATGTAAACAATTGTCAAGAGAGTGATTATAAATGAGATTAGGCTAGGAATTCTGGTGGTGAGGAGGGATAAATTCTGTATGAACTTGGTCAATTCATCTTTTTCATTCAGAGCAACAGTTTCCCAGCCTAGAAGATTGAGCGGATACCATGTTTCCCTCAGGATGGCTTTGGTAATTAAATAAGTTAATGTACATGTAGTACTTTTCCTGGTGTCTGGCACAAACTATTCACTACTGAATAGAAACTAATGAATTAACTTCTTTTCTATTCACCTAGACTAGTTCTAATTATATACCATTCTTGGAAAAACTGAGAAAATGGTCCGTCAGATCATTTTCTGTGTTCTGTTTTCACATGATGAATACAGATAGAGAAATACTGTCGAGGATAATTTTTATAGGCTTCAAAACCAGACACACTAGATTTATTCTTCAGCAACCTATGTACTAGCTGTGTGACATAGGGAAAGTTACTTAATCTTTCTGAGCCTCAGTTAATTCATCTATAAACTGGAGATAATATTCTGAGGATTGCTGTAATAAATCACATAAATGTACACTTGGTTGTCATAGTACATGACATAGACCAAGTTCTCATGACATGTTAGCTATTTTTATGATGATTATTTGTATACTTTTAGAATATTTTGCAAATGCAAAATGATTTTATAATGATTTTTTATAATGATTGTTTGTATACTTTTAGAATATTTTGCAAATGCAACTAATAAAGCTGGTGTTAAGTACTAAAAGAAGATTTGCCAAAAGGATAATAGGAGTATAAAAAAATTACAAGATGGGCCTTTTGTTTTCAGCCTATTGCATTTTATATAATTTTGATGAGTAAAGATGGTTTGAATTATGAGATTAATTGATTAGACAAAAAGAAATATGTAATGCTATTATATATAGCTGGTGAATAATACACATTTAAAAGACTGTCCACCCCAAAAGTAAGTGCATAACCTTAGAAAACTGAACTTGTACAACTGACATGTATATCAAAATAAGTGTTTTTAGTACATAGAGTTACGAAGTTATTTTTTAGTTTATTGAGACACTCCCTTTGCAAATAGTGATATGGTTTGGCTCTGTGTCCCCACCCAAGTCTGATTTCACATTTTAATCCCGACGTGTCGGGGGAGGGGCCTGGAGGGAGGTTACTGAATCATGGGGGTGGGATTTCTCCCTTGTTGCTCTTGTGATAGTGAGTGAGTTCTCATGAGATCTGTTTGCTTGTGGCACTTCCCCCCTCACTCTTTCGATTTCCTGCCACCATGTGAAGAGGGTCCTTGCTTCCCCTTCCCCTTCCACCATGATTGTAAGTTTCCTGAGGCCTCTCAGTCTTGCTTCCTGTTAAGCCTGTGGAACTGTGAATCAGTTAAATCTCTTTTCCTTATAAATGACCAGGTCTCAGGTAGTTTGTTATAGAAGTGTGAAAACAGACTAAAGCAAATAGTTCATGAGACTAAATCTTTTTCACTTCCGAAGCTCAGTGTAGGTTTTTTTTTTTGGTATGTTTGTTTGTTTGATTTTTGAGAAGGAGTCTTGCTCTGTCACCAGGCTGGAGCGCAGTGGCGCGATCTCAACTCACTGCAACCTCCTCCTCCCAGGTTCAAGCGATTCTCCTGCCTCAGCCTCCTGAGTAGCTGGGACTACAGGCACATGCTACCATGCCCAGCTAATTTTTGTATTTTTAGTAGAGATGGGGTTTCGCCATGTTGGCCAGGATGGTCTCAATCTCTTGACCTCATGATCCACCCGCCTCTGCCTCCCAAAGTACTGGGATTACAGGCATAAGCCACCACGCCCGGCCCAGTGTAGTTGTTTCTAAACTCAAATGG
This sequence comes from Pongo pygmaeus, assembly GCF_028885625.2. Taxonomy (NCBI): domain Eukaryota; kingdom Metazoa; phylum Chordata; class Mammalia; order Primates; family Hominidae; genus Pongo; species Pongo pygmaeus. Next base: position 47,399,200 of record NC_072388.2, on the reverse strand, counting down.
TTGATTACAAATTACTGAAACCTTTTCTAATTTCAAGTCACAGTTTAATTTTTGTATATATTATAGTTTTTTTCTTTTTCTTTTTCTTTTTTTTTTTTTTTTTTTTTGAGATGGAGTCTTGCTCTATCACCAGGCTGGAGTGCAGTGGCGCGACCTTGACTCACTGCAACCTCTGTCTCCTGGGTTGAAGCGATTCCCCTGCCCCAGCCTCCAAAGTAGCTGGGACTACAGGCAAGCACCACCATGCCCAGCTAATTTTTTGTATTTTAGTAGAGACAGACTTTCACCATATTGGCCAGGGTGGTCTCGATCTCCTGACCTCGTGATCTGCCTGCCTTGGCGTCCTAAAGTGCTGGGATTACAGGCATGAGCCACTGCACCCAGCTTATAATATAGTTTTTGTTGTTTATTATATAGAGTGACTTACAAATATTTTTACCTTTGTAAATGGAAGATTTTCTGAATTTGTTAAATATTCATTGCATCATGCATTATTTCAGAATCTGCAAATCAAAGATGATAATAACTTCTTAGTCATTTTTGAAAATTTAATCTCATCTTGATTTGTCAAAAGATTGAATAAAATGATCCCTGTTAGAATGTTGAGAGCTAAGAGTTATATAATTCTAAAAAGTTTGATTAATTGTCCTTAAGTGATGAGATAGGTAAATTTTTTATAGACCAGGCTTGATATCTCATTAGTGGTGAACAGTAGAAAAAACTCCGAAAATTGTGTAAAGGTCATGGATTTCTCAAATAAAACTAATCCAAGAATGTTGAGTTTCATGCTCAGAATTTTCCTGTGCCCTGTGCTTTTTACTTCATTTTATTCTATTTTTTATTTTATCGTTTTATTTTGAAATAATTTCAGACTTATTGAGAGTTTAAAGAATAATATAAAGTATTCCTTTAAAATCTTTATCCAGATTCCCAAAATGTTAACACTATGTTTACTTTTCCTTCTTACTTCCTCTTCTCTGTCTCTCTTTCTACACACACACACACACACACACACACAGTTGATGAAATATAATTACAACAAAATCTCTTTCCAGTCCAGAAAAATCTCCCCACAAACGTAGAAGAGAAATAAAATTTTATTATTGAATAAGCATTAATCTGGAATGTGATGCATATTACAGGCAATCTGCTAAGAGAGTGCCTAGACTGAAAGAAATCTCTCTCATTTATTATAGTCCAGCAGATACAATCTATTTGTAACCTAGAGCTGAGGTCTGTCCAAGTTACCTTCTTACTCTCTCACAGACACCAGGAGATAGGGGAGTTATCTTCCTAGATGACTACATTTCAAAGAGTTAATTCCTAGTTATTTGAGAAAAACATTCCTGGGTCTTCAAGCTGGTAGGAGCCTTATATAGCTTCTAAAAAGTTTTACATACATTTCAGAGTCAGAGAACGTTTATAATCACAATTGTTCTAAAGCACATGCTTTAAGAAAATAGAAGAGTGTTCTCTACTCTTATTTTTAACAGGGAGAATTAAGCCTCTTATTTTTAATTCGTGTTTGTCCTTCCCATTATTATAACTTTTATTCTGAGTCATTTGAAAGTTCAGGCGTCTATGATATATTTACTACTTTGCTTAATCCTAGAATATACAGAAATTTGTGTGAGAATTATTAACCTATATCACTGTAAAAAAAACTACAGTTCAATATTTGTTTCTGGTTTTATAAATATTATGTTTAAAAGTTAGTTTCTTTCTCTTTCCCCTTTAGGTAGGTTGTATTATTCATGTGAAATATGGTTTAATTTGTTTTTGTGTTTGTAGAGTTTTCCCTAGCCCAATTAATTTTTAAAAAGTTCCTTGAGTGTATCAAACATTAACAAGTGTGTTACTCTGTTCTCACACTGCTATGAAGAACTACCTGAGACTGAGCAATTTATAAAGAAAAGAGGTTTAGTTCACTCACAGTTCCACAGGCTGTATAGAAAGCATGACTGACAGGCCTCAGGAAACTTACAATTATGGCAGAAAGTGAAGGGGAAACAAGCACATCTTCACATGGCAGCAGGAGAGAGACAGAAGTAGGAAGTGACACACACTTTCAAACCATCAGATCTCATGAGAACTCTCTCACTATCATGAAAACAGCAAGGAGGAAAATCGCCCCCAGGATTCAACCTCCTCCCACAAGGTCCATGCCCCAACATTAGGGATTATAACTCAACCTGAGATTTGGCTGGGGACATGGAGCCAAACCATATCATTCCACCCCTGACCACTCCTAAATCTCATGTCCTTCTCACATTTCAAAATACAATCATATCTTCCCAACAGTCCCCCCAAATCTTAACTCATTCCAGCATGAACTCAAAAGTCCATGTCAAAAATCTCATCTGAGACAAGACAATTCTCTTCCAACTATGAGCCTGTAAATTCAAAAACGAGTTAGTTACTTACATGATACAATGTGGGTACAGACATTAGGTAAATGATCCTATTTCAAATGGGAGATATTGGCCAAAACAAAGGAGCTCTGGGATCTACACAAGTCCAAAACCCAGCAGGGCAGTCATTAAACCTTAAAGCTCCCAAATGATCTCCTTTGACTCCATGTCTCACATCCAGGGCATGCAGATGCAAGGGGTGGGCTCCCAAGAACTTGGGCAGCTCTGCCCCTGTGGCTCTGCTGGGTATATCCACTACAGCTGCTTTCATGGGCTGGTGTTGAGTGCCTGTGGCTTTTCCAGGCACGTGGTGCCAGCTGTTGGTGGACCTACCATTCTGGGGTCTGGAGGATGGTGGCCCTCTTCTCACAGCTCCACTAGGCAGTGTCCAAGTAGGGACTCCGTGTGTGGGATCCAACCTCACACTTCCCCTCTGCACTGCCCCTGTAGAGGTTCTCCATGGGGGCTCCACCTCTGTAGCAGACTTCTGCCTGGTTATCTAGGCGTTTCCATACATCCTCTGAAATCTAGATGGAATCTCCCAAAGCTCAACTTGTGTCTTCTGTGCACCCACAGGCCCTACCCCATGTGGAAGCTGCCAAAGCTGGGGCTTGCACCCTCTGAAGCAATGGTCTGAGCTATATCTTGGCCCCTTTTAGCCATGGCCATAGCTGGCATGGCCGCTATGCAAGATGCCATGTCCTGAGGCTGCACAGAGCACTGGGTCCCTGGCCCTGGCCCATGAAACCATTCTTTCCTCCTAGGCCTCCAGGTTTGTGATGGGAGGGGCTGCTGTGAAGGTCTCTGAAATGTCCTGGAGGCACTTTCCCCATTGTCTTGGCTATTAAAATTCGGCTCCTTTTTATTTATGCAAATTTTTGCAGCTTGAATTTCTCCCCAGAAAATGGGTTTTTCTTTTTTACTGTGTGGTCAGGATGCAAATTTTTCAAACTTTTATACTCTGCTCCTCTTTTAAATATAAGTAGTTTCAGGTCATTTCTTTGTTTATGCAAATAAGTATAGGCTTTTAGAAGCAACCAGGCCACATCTTTAATGCTTTGCTGCTTAGAAATTTCTTCCTCAAGATGCCCTAAATCATCTCTCTTGAGTTCAAAGTTCCATAGTTCCCTAGAAGATGGGCACAATGCTGCCAGTCTCTTTGCTAAAGCATAGCAAGAGTTACCTTTACTCTAGTTCCCAGTAAGTTCCTCATCTTCATCTGAGACCTCCTCAGTCTTGACTTCATTGTCCATATCACTATTAGCATTTCAGTCACAACCATTCAACAAGTTTCTAGGAAGTTCCAAACTTTTCCTCATCTTCCTGTCTTCCTCTGAGCCCTAGAAACTGTTCCAACCTCTGCCCTTTACCCAGTTCCTAAGCTGCTTCCATATTTTCTGGTGTCTTTATAGCAGTACTCCACTTCTCCAGTACCAATTTTCTGTATTAGTCCATTCTCACATTGCTATAAAGAAATATATGAGACCGGGTAATTTATAAAGAAAAGAGATTTAATTGCCTCACAGTTCAGGAAGCATGGCTGGGAAGGCTCTGGAAACATAGTCATGACAGAAGGCAAAGAGGAAGCAAGCACATCATCACCTGGTGGCAGAAGAGAGAGAGAGTAAAGGGGGAAGTGCCGCACACTTTTAAGCCATCAGATCTTTTGAGAACTTACTCACTATCACAAGAATTGCAAGGAGGAAATATGTCCCATGATCTAATCATCTCCCATGAGGTCTCTCCCCGAATGTCAGAGATTACAATTCAACATGAGATGTGGGTGGGAACACATAGCCAAATCATATCAACATGGTTTTGAAAGCCAGAATTGTGTGAAAAATTCTTTTAGAGAAGTGTCATTCACTCCCTCCTCACATTTCTTCTATGTTTTCCCCTTGTTCTCACCCATCCCCTACAGATAACCAACCTCACTAGTCTCTAGTTTTTACTTGTGTTTCTTTTTATAATGAGCAGATATCTGCATATTTTCCTAATTCCTTTTTACTTACAAAAAAGCATTATAAAGTTACTCTTTAAAAAATATTTATTTATTTTAACTTTTAATTTCAGGGGTACATGTGCTGGTTTGTTACATAGGTAATTGTGTCATGGGGGTTTGTTGTACAGATTATTTCATCACTCAGGTAGTAAGCCAGTATTCATTAGTTATTTTTCCTGATCCTCTCTCTCCTCCCAACCTCCACCCTCTGCTAGACCCCAGTGTGTGGTGTTCCACTCTATGTGCCCATGTGTTCTCATCATTTAGCTTCCACTTATAAGTGAGAAAACAGGCAATATTTGGTTTTTGACTTTGCTTTTTCACTTAATCCTTAGCGTATCCTTGACATCTCTGTATATGGGTTCATTGAGTCTCATTCCTTTCTCTCACTCTCTCTCCTTTTTTTTTTTTTAACAGATACATAGTGTGGCTTTACTACAGTTATTTTTTCAAGCACTTACCAATGTAAGGTCATATAGGAGATTACAAACAATTGCAAACAATGCTGCAGTGAATAACTATGAATATATATTTTTTTATCGTTGGGTGTATCTTTGGGATAAATTCCTAGAAATGAGATTGCTGGGTAGAAAGCTAAACACATATGTTGTTAAAATAGATATTGCAAAATTCCCCTCTATAGATAATATACCAGTTTATTTTCTTTTGTTTTTTGTTTTTGTTTTATTTTTTTGAGACGGAGACTTGCTCTGTCACCTATACGTTTGAATTCTCACTAGTGCTCATTTTCTACAGCCTTACCAGCATTTACACTTTTAAAATATGCACTGATTAGTGAAAGATGATATAGCAGTGTAGTTTAATTTGTAATTATCTTATTTTGAAGAGAATATATCATTTGATATATTTATGAGCCATGTTTCTATATTTTTGTAAAAATTGTTCATGTCTTTTGCCCATTTTCTGTTGTGATTTTGCTTTTCCTCCTCTCCTTATTTTTAGGTATTTAAAAATGTGTTAGGGATATTAACCTTTTATCTAAAATATATTTTGCAAATATTTTTATCTCTACTTTTCAGTTGTCTTCAGACTCTACTTATGGTTTTTTTTTTTTTTTGCCTTAGAGTTTTAAATACATTTTCATGTAGTCAAATTTATATTTAATTTATATTTTTATACTGAATTGTATTGTGGTAAATTGCAGAAATATAATACATTTTTACCAACTAAACAGAATAAAAATTTACATAAAAACATAGGAGAAACTTTTGTTGGAAAAATAATCTGAAGTTTTACTTCTCTAGAATGAAATTACAGATATTAAAAATATTTTTAGACATTAAATGGCTAAAACTAAATATGAATGTAATTTTTTTTTTTTGAGATGGAGTCTGACTCCATCACCAGGCTGAAGTGCAGTGGCACGATCTTGGCTCACCGCAACCTCTGCCTCCTGAGTTCAAGCAATTCACCTGCCTCAGTCTCCTGAGTAGCTGGGACTACAGGCATGTACCACCACACCTAGCTAATTTTTGTATTTTTAGTAGAGATGGGGTTTCATGATGTTGGCCAAGATGGTCTCGATCTCTTGACCTTGTGATCTGCTCGCCATGGCCTCCCAAAGTGCTGAGATTACAGGCGAGAGCCACCACGCCCGACCATATGAATATAGTTTGGTAAGTAATGAATGAAATATTTCAGATCAATTTTAGCAAGATTATGTATTGTTTTCTGATTAAAAAAAAGTCAAACCACATGCCTGTGGTTTTGTTCTACTTCCCTCTACTTGGATAGTGTCTCATTTCCTGTGTCTGATGTGTTTTTTGAGTTTACTAATGACTTTTCGTGTGTGTGACTCTTTGTTCTCTATATTTAAATTTTGTGTGGAAATCCACTGTTAGTTCCATAGAAGATTGTTAAAAGTACCTTAAGGAAGGCCATCACTTATGTTTTTGTTGTGTTGTTTAAATCTTAAATATCAAATTATCCTAGCTCTTTTATAGATCAGAGAGTTGATCCAAGTACATCTATAGATGTCAGATTCCAGTGTAGTAGTTTCTGCTGAAGGCTAAAATGATACGCAAAGACCATCATTTGTGTCCAGGTCTTGAATGTGTTAGCCTATAGGTTATTTCCAAGGTCAAGCTTTGCTTTCAAACTGCAACATTGGTTCCAACATATCAAAGGTCTACACTCAGTTCCCAAATACATTTGCTGAGATTATGTTCTCGTGCCAGCACTTTTTCCTTTTTGCCACCTGTACTTTTGTCCAGATTAAAACACACACACACACACACACACTTAAAAATAATAATAGCTAACCTTTGCTACATCCTTATTATGTATTTTGATAAACTCTATGTTGATAATTTCATTTTAGTCCTCATAATTCTATAAAAGGAGTGTGTTTATTTTCTGATGATCAGAAAAGTTAAAATTCACATCTAGAATCACACAGTCATTAGAACTGGGCTTCAAAGCAGAACTGTCAACTGGGAGTAAAATTTCTTAACCGGTGACCATACCATTGAGTAGTTTTATAAACTCACAGTTGCTTACTCAGAGTAGGTAACATGTTTAAGTGCAAAGAGCAAATAGTACCAAATTAGCTGGTACTTAAAAATCACATTGCCAATTATAATAAGTTATTAAGGGATGAAAAGACAGTGAACTTCAGTCTTGTTGTGTGAATGATGGAGGTAAACCAGACTTACAGGGAATAAAAACCAAACAAGAAAGCCTCAAAAGAATTCCAGCAGTGCTTTTCAACATAGCACTGGGTGAAACCTAATGCATGGACCTTGCTTCTTCTCTTCATGCGATACTCATAATAATCAAATACATCATCTGAAATAGGCTTCATATTTATGGACAAATTATAAAAAAATGAAACTACAAGTATTACAACAAATTATAAACCTCAAGAATAATTTTATTAGCAAATAAATGGGACCTGTGTGAAAATAATATCACAGTGAAATAAATGCTCTCTGAATCATCCTCCATGACTGATTCTGGTACTCTTCAATGGAGCCAAAATCAGAGTGGGCTATTTTAATCTTTCACATAGCTGCCTTCCCAGGCATGTCAAGTGCTCTCAAACGTTGGATTCATCACTTCAAATATCTTTTGCAGTAGCTGTTCATTTTAGGCTTTATAAGCTAACAGAGATGTGCCTGTCACAAAGTATGAATGAATGCTTTTTCTATCTTTCTTTTCTTTGAAGCTGTTGTCTCTGGAACCTTGAGGCATCAGGAGTATCCATTGCACTGACTCATCTCTCTATGTAAGCTGGTTTCAAGCATGAAAATGCAAAAGGCTGTGTTTAAAATATTTTAAGTGGAATAAACTTACAGTCCTTGCTAAATGCTTTCATTAAGATAAGGTATGCGTACGTGACTTGAGTCTCCCCACACAAAAAATCCCGTAATCTCTTTTTGTCCTTAAACAATACAAATTGCTCATGAAACATGACAAATAGATGAAAAATGCAATCTCACTTCTACACAGTACAATTAAATAGATAATAATTTAATAGAGGATTTTGCACCCATGTAGGTCACCACAAGCCACATCTTTAAAGCATTTAATTTAACTTTTCACTGTCATTGTCTTTAAGTCTCTTCATGTAGAATAGAATAACCTTGCAAATAAGGTTAGTGTTAGAAGATGTAGCAACTCTTCATTTTCAAGTATAGTAGGAATCCTGCAACTCTTCATTTATAGTAGGAATCCTGTGTCACCTAATACCAAATTTTTAATACCAACAGTTTATATAGCTGAGACTCAAGTAATATTGAATTTGTATTCTCTTAATATCAACAAATATTTATTGATAACCTATTTAGTACAATGTAGCATATTTATATTTAATTTCCACCAATTTATTTTATGTAAGTATAATTTTGGAAAGTTAGCAGGCAATTTTCTATATTATTACAGCTTTGTTAGTGAGTAATTGCTGTGGGAGGTCATAAGTCAGATAAAAATTTAGATTTTTTTATTTTTTATTTTTTTAGATGGAGTCTTACTCTGCTGCCCAGGCTGGAGTGCAGTGGCAGAATCTTGGCTTACTGCAACCTTGGCCTCCCAGGTTCAAGAGATTCTCCTGCCTTAGCCTCCCAAGTAGCTGGGACTATAGGCACACGCCACCATGCCCAGCTAATTTTTGTAGGATGGTCTCGATCTCTTGACCTCATGATCTGTCCGCCTCAGTCTCCCAAAGTGCTGGGATTACAGGTGTTAGCCACTGTGACTGGCCGAAAATTTAAATTAAATAGAGGTAGTTATTTTGGTCTTGGAATACAAATGGGATGTTATTAGACACTTTATCAACTTATTTCTCTACTACTTTCAGTCATTTGTTCCTTTTGAATTCCTATAGTTGTATGCAGTAGTCCTTTAGGGTTTAATAATTATCAGTGCAGTTTCTTCCATAAGTTATTTTGCCACATTGATATAATATCAACTGTTGATACAGAGAAAAAGACATGATTGTTGCCAAAACCCCACTCTTAAGCCCTATAATTAGTATAAAAGTTGGGAAATATTAAGCATTGTGAAATCCACCTGAAGTTCCTTTTAGAAAGTAATTTTATTTAGTTTATTCAATGAAGTAAATGGAACTTTAAATGGATATCTGAGACATTTAAAAATGTTTGATGTTAGTTTTCTGGATCATGTATTTACCAACATTTTATAAATACTATATATGTAATAGGAATATAACTCTAATATGTAAATTCATATAAATATATATGTTTATATATGACCTTATATTAATTTTTAATTAATTATTTTATAGGGACTTTTGCAAATGCTATACAGAGGTTGCAAATTTTCTCAAAATGCAACTCAAATAGGAAATAAAAATATAATTTTCTGATTCTCTATTTCTTCTCAACTACTTTCCGAGTTCTCAACTTTTAGGATGGGATTGAGGACAGAAGGGACAACATTATAATCCAAAATAAGAATCTTAATAGGGTTTCTTTAGTAGAAATGTTAATCTTTCAGATTTTTGGAGCTGTTACTTTTACTTCCAAGATTGGCTTGGGTATTGGAAATAGGGGTTTGGTTTACAAAGCGTAATTGCTGGGGAGAGCAAAACTTAACTATAGGGAACACACACAAAAAGTCATTAGTAAACTCAAAAATGACATTACATGTAGGAAATGAGACACTATCCAAATAGAGAGTAGTAGAACAAAATCACAGACATGTGGTTTGACTTTTTTAAAGTAGAAAATAATACAAAACTTTGCTAACATTGATCTTAAATATTTTATTCATTACATATCAAATTACATTCATATTTAGTTTTAACCACTTAATGTCTAAAAATACTTTGGATTTTTGTAATGTCATAGCAGAGAATTAAAACTTGAGATTATCTATCTGTTTAAAATACCCACATTCTCAGACTTTTTGCTTCTAGCAGTAGTCATGTGATTTAATTCAAGTCAATGAAATATAAGAAGAATTGCAAGAAGATATAGCTAGGTGGGACTTCTTGGGAAAACAAATTTTAAAGCAACAGAGTAAGGCTGTATCCACCTTCATTTTTTGCATTTCTCTTTCACTCATTCTTGTATGTGGTGCATTGAAGGAACAGGAAAAATTTTGTGATCAAATAGATAAAAGCTACATTCTAAAGATGGCAGAGCAAAAAGATAGAATGTCTTTATGACACCGAAGAACTGTCTTTTTTCTCTCCTTCACACTTTTTGTTAGACTAACATTCCTTACTTAAGCCCATGATGTTAAGTTTCCACTTTTTTATCTGAATATCTTTCTACCTCATACAATATTCATGAAAGACTTCCTAAAGCCGTGTTTAAAGTGATCTGTGAACCATAGAACACCTTTAAACAAAGTCCTGAGATCTGCAAGTTAACAAGCACCTTATGTTACTGAAATATAGAAAACCTGAGCTCTAAGGCATAGGAATTTTATTAGATTTTATCCTTAGATCAAACCAGATCAGAAAGCTGCTTAGATAGGTAACATTGTTTTCTGATGTGTAGAATTTTACTCATTGATTTGCTTTGTATTTGGCTTGCATTTAGGGTCAATACAATAATTACTCAATTGAAGCTTGAAATATTTATCATAGGGATGTTGGTGACATCTTCATTGATTACTTTCTCTCAGTTTTCAAATCCAGCAGTAGCTATTCCTATTCTCATGGATTATATGGCTTTTATTCACTGGATACAGTAATTAGCTTCCCTTCCTTGTCTTTACCACTAAGAAGTACAGTACTAATCTGTTACTTCCTTCTAGCAACTCTGGGCTCTAGAAATTGGTAAGGTACATTTTGCATGCTAATTGTATCTCTGATTTTCTATTATTATCTTAATTTTTCTTTTTGGTCATATTTTCTCTGCTTTTATATCATTGTTTTGTTATATCATTTTTATGTATATCCATTTATAGATTAAAGTTGGTTGTTTTGAACTAAGTATTCTCACTACCACAGAACCATGAATAAGTGAAAAGAAGTGTTTATTACCTCCAGGAGAAAGCTAGATCCTGGTTAGCGGAGGTATTCTCTTGAAAGTCACACAAATTGAACTCATAATAGCATTCTTTCCCTCTCTGCTCCGTCAGTCTTCTCCATGAATCAGTTTCTGACTGATAAAATGCAAACTTTTTTCTTTTCACCTGTCTTCTAAATCCTTTTCTGAGTTTTCAGTTTACAACGTGTTTCATTATAATTTGGGTATTCAGAAATCTAGTTCCAGACAATCTGTTATTGATCCAAGAGACTCCTGCCATGCATCTTTATGTCCAAATTATTTTGTCTAACTTCTTACTCACTAAACCAATAAGAGAAGAAGTTTAGCAATAGCACAGATGTACACATATTTCAGTAATTAGCTACAGAAATTATTTTTGAGTACTCATTCCTTCATGTTAATGACCTCAACAACATCTCAGAAAAGTGTTTATTGCACTCCACATTAAGTATACTAATAATTGTATATGCACCTTTAAGGCATCCAAACCATTTCCTTTTACCATTAAGCTAGTATTCTGAATTTCCTAGTCAACTGTCTCTAAATCTTTCAGGCTTATTTCTATAGCTGGGCTAAAAATAGCCAAGCCATCAATATATGTTATTGTACAACATTGCATCCTAGGTTTTAAATTATTCATCCGTTACTTGAAAGTAACAATAACGTTCTTTAACACTCTTGAACTAACTCACCAAACTTTCAGAATATAACTATTTATAGTCTAAACATGTTACAAGCATTGTGCAAAAGTAATTTTCGTCTTTTTTGTTTAATATGTAAATGCCATAATAAAATATGTTATTTCATTAACTGTTAAAACTCTCAACTGAAGTCATTACCAAAAAAAAAAATAGTATTTTAACGAGAAACACCAAACAAAGCAAGTAGATCAACTTTTATTTCATTTTTATTTTTTGCGGGTACATAGTAGAGGTATATATTTCTGGGCTACATGAGATGTTTCAATACAGTCATGCAATGTGTAATAATCACATCATAGAAAATGGGGTATCCATCCCCTCAAGTATTTATCCTTTGTATTATAAGTAATCCAATTCTACTTTTAATTATTTTAAAATGCACAATTAAATTATTTTGACTATAATCACCACGTTGTGCTATGAAATACTAGCTATTTATTTTTTCTGTTTGTTTGTACCCATTAGCAATCCCCACTCTGCTCCACCCCCTCCACTACCCTTCCCAGCCTTCGATAAACTATCCTTTACTCTCTGTCTCCATGTTCAATTGTTTTGATTTTTATATTCCACAAATAATTGACAACATGTGATGTTTGTCTTTCTCTACTTGGCTTATTTTACTTAACGTATGACCTCCAGTTCCATCCACGTTGTTGCAAATGACAGGACCACATTCTTTTTATGACTGAATAGTACTCCATTATGTATGAGTACCACATTTTCATTATCCATTCATCTATTGTACACATACGTTGGTTTCAAATTTTGGTCCTATTGTAAATGGTGCTGCAACAGGCCAGGTGCTGTGGCTCACGCCTGTAATCCCAGCACTTTGGGAGGCTGAGGCGGGCAGATCACGAGGTCAGGAGATTGAGACCATCCTGGCGAACACGGTGAAACCCTGTCTCTACTAAAAATACAAAAAAATTAGCCGGGCATGGTGGCAGGCACCTGTAGTCTCAGCTACTCAGGAGGCTGAGGTGGGAGAATGGCATGAGCCCGGGGGGTGGGGCTTGCAGTGAGCGGAGATCATGCCATTGCACTCCAGCCTGGGTGACAGAGTGAGACTCTGTCTAAAAAAAAAAAAAAATATTGCTGCAACAAACATGGGAGTGTAGATATGATACACTGATTTGTTTTATTTTGGGTATATAACCAGAGGTGTGATTGCTGGATCATATGATAGCTCTATTTTTAATTTTCTGAGGAACCTCCATATTGTTCTCTATAGCAGTTGAACTAATTTACATTCCTACCAGTGGCGTACGAGGGTTCCCTTATCCCCACATCCTCTTCAATATTTGTTATTGCCTTTCTTTCGGATAAAAGCCATTTTAACTGGGGCGGGGGGGATGATATTTCACTGTAGTTTTGATTGCACTTATCTGATCATCAATGATGTTGAGCACCTTTTCATATACCTTTTTGCCATTTGTATGTCTTCTTTTGAGAAATGTCTATTCAAATATTTTACCCATTTATTGATTGAATTATTTGATTTTTTTCCTAAGAATTGTTTGAGCTCTTTATATATTCTGGTTATTAATCCCTTGTCAGATGGATAGTTTGCAAATATTTTCTCCCATTCTACGGGTTGTCTCTTTACATTGTTGATTATTTCCTTTGCTGTACCAAAGCTTTTTAGTTTGTTGTAATCCTATTTGTCCATTTTTGCCTTGGTTTCCTGTGCTTATGTGGTATTACTCAAGAAATATTTGCCCAGAGCAGTGTCCTGGAGATTTTATTCAATGTTTTCTTGTAGTTGTTTAATAGTTTGAAGTCTTAGATTTCAGTCGTTAATTCATTTTCATTTAATATTTGTATATGGTGGGAGATAAGGTTTGAGTTGCATTCTTCTTCATATGTATATCCAGTTTTCCCAGTTCTAATAGTTGTTTTGTGAAATCAAATACTTGTTTTGTGGAATTAGGTTTTCCAAATATAAAATCATATTATCTGCAAACAATGATAATTTGACTTCTTTCTTTCCCATCTGGATGCCATTTATATCTTTCTTTTGTCTGATGGCTCTAGCTAGGACTTCCAGTACTATGTTGAATAACAGTGGTGGTAGTGGGCATCCTTGCTGTGTTCCAGACCTTAAAGGAAAGGCTTTCAGTTTTTCCCCATTCAGTATGATATTAGCAGTGAGTCTGTCATCTATAGCTTTAATTATATTTAGGTATGCTTCTTCTATCCGCAGTTTTTTAGGGTGTTCATTATAAAGTGATGTTGAATTTTATCAACTGCTTTTTCAACATCACTTGAAATTATATGGTTTTTATCCCTCATTCTGTTGATATGATGTATCACCTTGTTTGATTTGCAAATCTTGAACCAACCTTGCATTCCAGGGACAAATTCTACTTTGGTCATGATGAATGATCTTCTTAATGTATTGTTGAATTTAGTTTGCCAGTATTTTGTTGAAGATTTTTCTGCATCAATATTTATCAGAGATATTGGCCTGTAGTTTCTTTTTTGATGTGTCTTTGTCTGGTTTTGGTATCAGCGTAATACCAAAATGAGTTAATACTTCATAGAATTAGTTTAGAGTATATCAACTTTTAATATTTTTAGAAAACATTTTATGAGTTTAATTTTTAAGCCCCCATCTATGAGTGAGAACATGCAATATTTGTCATTCTGTGCTTAGATTATTTCACTTAACATAATGTCCTCCAGTGCCATCCATGTTGTTGCAAATGACAGGATTTCATTCTTCTTTATTGCTAAGTAATATTCCATTGTCTGTATGCATCACATTTTCTTTATACATTCGTTGATGGACACTGAGGCTCATTCCATGTCTTGGCTATTGTGAATAGTAATTTAATAAATATGGGAGTGCAGATATATCTTCAGTATACTGATTTCCTTTCTTTTGCATATATACCCAACAGTGGCATTTCTGTACCAAATGGTAGTTCTACTTTTAGTTTGTTGAGAAACTTCCATCCTATTTTCCATAGTAGATATACTACTTTACATTCCCACAAAGAGTGTATGAGGGTTCCCATTTCTCCACATCCTCGTCAGCATTCATTATTACCCATCTTTTGGATAAAAGCCATTTTAACTAGAGTGAGATGATATCTCATTGTAGTTTTGATTTGCATTTCTCTGATGATTAGTGATGTTGGGCATTTTTTATAGACTTATTGGCCATTTGTATGTCTTCTTTTGAGAAATGTCTATTCATATCTTTTGCCCATTTTTTAAATTGGATTTTTTTCTTATTGTCTGAGCTCCTTACACATTTTGGTTATTAATCTCCTGGCAGATTAGTAATTTGCAAATATTTTCTCCCTTATAGTGAGTTTTCTCTTCATTTTGTTGATTGTTTCGTTTGCTGTGCAGAAGCTTTTTAGATTGTTGTGATCCCATTTGTCCATTTTTGCCATGGTTGCCTGTGCTTTTGAGGTCTTTCTCAAGAAATCTTTGCCTAGACAATATTCTAAAATGTTTCTCCAATGTTTACTTCTAATAGTTTCATAGTTTCAGGGTCTTAGATTTAAGTCTTTAATCTATTTAGATTTGATGTTGTATATGGAAAGAGATAGTGGTCTAATTATATCCTTCTCTATATAGATATCCAGTTTACCCAGCACCATCTATTGAAGAGAATGTCCTTTCTCCAATATATGTTCCTTGAACTTTTGTAAAAAATAAGTTCGCTGTAAATATGTGGATGTTTTTATTGAATTCTCTATTCTGTTCTGCTGGTCTATGTGCCTGTTTTTATGCCAGTACTATGCTCTTTTACTTACTATAGCCTTATAGTTTAATTTAAAGTCAGTTAATGTAATGCTTTCAGCTGTGTTGTTTTTATGCAGGATTGCCAGAAGCTGGGAAGGATAGTGAGGAATGGGAGATCAGGAAGGGATGGTT
The DNA here is from genome assembly GCF_028885625.2 of Pongo pygmaeus. Taxonomy (NCBI): domain Eukaryota; kingdom Metazoa; phylum Chordata; class Mammalia; order Primates; family Hominidae; genus Pongo; species Pongo pygmaeus. The sequence continues at coordinate 47,383,713 of NC_072388.2, read as the reverse complement.
AATAGGCACAAAAATATAGCTAGATAAAAGCAATAAGATCTAGTGTTTGATGGCAAAAGGATAACTATAGTTAAAAATAATTTATTTTATATTTCAAAATAACAAGAAGAGTGGGATTAGAATGCTCCTAACACAAATGATAGATATTCCAGGCAATGGATTAAATCACAGTTACTGTGATTTGATCATTACAATTATATGCTTGCATCAAAATATCATATACACCCCATAAATATATGCAACTATTATGTATCCAAAACAATAGAAAATAAATATAAATAGATTTAAAAAGCAGTATTACATAATAAAGTCAAAGCATCTGAAAAATTATGGAAAGATTAGTAGTAAATACCACTATTGTAAGCAAATATTTTTATGAGAATCATCATAATCTTAGAACTCATTATTGGTTTCCAGAATATTTTATTATATTCCCTGACATCTTATGTAATTGGAAAATTACATAAGATATCAAGGAAACACAAATATTTAGGAAAAATGTCCCATAAAAATGGCTGTGGCAGATCTTAATAGTTGTAGGATTTCAAAGGTTTGAAGTTTATTTCACTTTACTATAGACTAGTTGGTCTTGTTAACAATACATTTGAGAATTTTTTTGTAATTCTCCAGCTGTTTTATTAAGCTCAGCACCACTAAATATAAGTTTTGTTTTTTTTGTTTTTTTTTTTAAAGATGGCCCCCAACTCTATCAGCTTTGTATATTCTCAATATAGAGACAATGTTAGGCTTGGAAACAGTGTTTATTTTCTCATACAGTAATCAATTTAAGCCACCTGAACTCAGCAGCAAAGGGGGAAATCCTAAGGGTTATTAACAATGTAATCCCTTCCAACTACAGCAGTTCACTAAATCTTCTTTTTTTTTTTTTTTTTTTGTGACGGAGTTTCGGTCTTGTTGCTCAGGCTGGAGTGCAATGGTGCGATCTCGGCTCACCACAACCTACGCCTCCCTCATTCAAGCAATTCTACTGTCTCAGCCTCCCAAGTAGCTGGGACTACAGGCATGTGCCACCATGCCTGGCTAATTTTGTACTTTTAGTAGAGACGGGGTTTCTCCATGCTAGACTGGTCTCGAACTTCCAACCTCAGGCGATCCGCCCGCCTCGACCTCCCAAAGTTCTGGGATTACAGGCGTGAGCCACTGCACTGGGCTGTAAATCTTCTTAAAATAAATGTTAGGTTTATCCATTTGGTAAAAATGGTGCTATACTGATGTGGTGCTGCTTTCCCTCCATTCTATACAATGGAGGTCCAGCCTTACTCTCTTTCCCTTCAGAGACTTTGCCTCTCATGACATTTTGCCTCATTGCCATTCTGGACTTACTGTGTTCAATCTGGCTATAACCACTGAAATCTAATTTCTGATCATTCATGGAAAGGAATGTCTTAGAGAAAAATATTTCTGGGTTACAATTTTCCACCCAGTGTGAAAACCTCAAGGAGGCTTGTTTATATTACAGAGCAAGCTCATCATTTGTTGCCTTCACTTTCAAAATCCCTTTGTTTTATATACTAGGAATAGCTTATTCTCTCATCTTTTTCCGTTAATACAGAGCAACGAAAATATTGTGTTTGAAAATTCAAAGGCAGAAGTAGTTTTGTCTTAATAGGCAATTTTTCCTTAAGAATGTCTTTAGTCTTGGATGTGCATGTATAAATTAAATTATTTTTACTTTTTAACAAGGCCTGAATGTGCAAAAATTATCCACACTATATAACTTCATTAAATAGATTTTTGTAATATAATGTACAGAATTTTAGATTTTTATCTTCCATTAAATTTTTAACATGTTAGTCACAGTAATATTTATTTACAATATTACATAGCCTTTATTTACAGTGTAAACTTATCTATGGCTTCAGAATATTTAGATTTTTACAAGTAGAAGTATTTTAGTCTACCTTTATATTTTACATACAAGAACACTGAGGTCAATAAATTCAAATGATATTTCAAATCTTTTATTTTACTTTAAGAAAGGACTAAGAGTAAAAGCCATGTCATGTATTCACTTCAGTATTTTACTTTTATACATTGAAATATATCATTTTTACACCGGCTAAACACATTGTAAAAATGATTAAAAACCATTAATTAAGTTAAATGATTCTATAACTTTTTAAAACCAAGAGATGGCTGCCAATTCATTACTTCTGTAAATATTTATTAATATAGTTGGGTTTAAGTTCACCATTTTGCTATTTGTTTTCTATTTGTGCCATCTGTTCCTTTTTACTGATTCTTCCTTTATTCTGCCTTCAAGTGCTGTTCATTATTCCAGTTTATCTATTTTTTTGGCTTTTAAAGTATACTTTAAAATAATTTTAAACTGGTTATCCTAGGTATTTCATCATTTATCCTTAATTTATTACAGTCTAACTTGAATTATCATTTTGTTACTTAACAAACAAGGTAGAAATCTTGTAATAGTTTATAGTTGACCCCAGAAACACATGGGTTTAAACTACCTAGGTCCATTTATACATGAATTTTCTTCTTCCTCTCCCACCACTGAGGCAGCACGAGCAACCCATAGAATAGGAGAAAATATTTGCAAATCATTCACTTAACAAGGGGTTAATAACTTGGATGTGTAAGGAGCTCAAAAAACTCAATAGGAAAAATACAAATAAAATGATTGAAAGATGGGCAAATGGGCCAGGCACCGTGGCTCATGCCTGTAATCTCAAGACTTTGGGAGCCCGAGGTGGGTGGATCGCCTGAGCTCAGGAATTGGAGACCACCCTGGGCATCATGATGAAACCCCGTCTCTGCGAAAATGCAGAGAATTAGCCGGGTAGGTGGGGCGCATTTGTAGTCCCACCTACTCAGGAGGTGGAGGCAGAGAATCACTTGAGCCTGAGAGGCAGATATTGCAGTGAGCCGAGATCGCACCACTGCACTCCAACCTGGACTACAGAATGAAAACAAAACAAAAACAAGCAAACAAACCAGATGGGCAAATGATCTGGATACATATTTCTCAAAAGAAGATGTACAAATGGCTAATAGGCATATGAAAATAATGCTCAACATCACTAATTATTAGAGAATGCAAATTGATATATTACAGTGAGATATTATCTCAGCCCAGTTAAAATGGCTTTCCCCATCCCCAAGACAGGAAGTCATGAATGCTGGTGAGGATGTGGAGAAAGGGGACCCCTCATATACTTTTGATGGAAATGTAAATTAGTGTATCCACTATGGAAAACAATATGGAGATACCCCAAAAAGCTAAAAATAAAAGGACCATATGACCCAACAATGCCACTGCTGGGTAAATATACAAAAGAAAGGAAATCAATATATTGAAGAGATATCCATCTGCACTCCCATGTTTATTAAAGTACTATTTGCAATAGCCAAGAGATAGAGTCAACTTAGGTGTCCATCAAAGGATGCATATGTGCTGCGTAGCATATAGACAATGGGATATGATTCAGCAATAAAGAAAAATGCAATCCTGTCATTTGCAACAACATGGATGGCACTGAAGGACATTATGTTAAATGAAATAATCTAGGCATAGAAAGACAAATATTGTATATTCTCACTGATATCTGGGTGCTAAAAATAAAATTCAATTCATGGAGACAGAGAGAGGAATGATATTGTCAGAGACCGGTAAGTATAGGGAGGAGGGGGTGATAAAGTACATATGAATAATGACTACAAAAATACTGTTAGATTAATGAAACAAATCTAGTATTTTATAACACAATAGGGTTAGCATAGTTAACAATTTATTGTATATATTTTTTTATTTGAAAATATAAATTTTCCATTTTTTATTTCAATAAGTTTTGGGGGAACAGGTGGTGTTTGGATACATGGATAAGTTCTTTAGTGGTGGTTTCTGAGATTTTTGGTGCACCCATCATCTGCACAGTGTACACTGTACCCAATGTGTAGTCTTTTAATCCTTGCTCCTCTACCACCCTTCCCCCCAAGTCCCCAAAGTCTACTGTGTCATTCTTATGCCTTTGCATCCTCATAGCTGAGCTACCACTTATATGTGAGAACATATGATGTTTGGTTTTCCAGCTGTTGGTATGTGGCAGTGCTACTGATTTGTTTACATTGATTTTGTATCCTGAAACTTTACCAAATTCATTTATCAGTTCTAGGAGATTTTTGGATGAGTCTTTAGATTTTCTAGGTATATGATCATATCATCTGCAAACAGTGACAGTTTGATTTCCTCTTTACTGGTATGGATGCCCTTTATTTCCTTCTCTTGTCTGATTGCTGTGGCTAGGACATCCAGTACTATGTTGAATAGAAGTGTTGAAAGTGGACATCCTTGTCTTGTTCCAGTTCTCGGGGGGAATGCTTTCAACTTTTCCTTGTTCAATATAATGTTGGCTGTGGGTGTGTCATAGATGGATTTTATTACCTTAAGGTACGTCCCTTCTACGGTGATATTGCTCAGGATTTTAATTATAAAGGGATACTGAATTTTGACAAATGCTTTTTCTGCATCTATTGAGATGATCATGTAACTTTTGTTTTTAATTTTGTTTATGTGGTGTATTACATTTATTGACTTGTGTATGTTATGCCATCCCTGCATCCCTGGTATGAAACCCACTTGATCATGGTGAATTGTCTTTTTGATACGCTGTTGGGTTCAGTTAGCTAGTATTTTGCTGAAGATTTTTGCGTCTATGTTCATCAGGGATATTGGTCTTTTTCTGTTATATTCTTTCCTTGTTTGGTATTAGGGTGATACTGGCTTCATAGAATGATTTAAGGAGAGATCCCTCTTTCTCTATCTTTTGCAATAGCAGCAACAGGAACGGTACCAATTCTTCTTTGAATATCTGATAGAAATCAGCTGTGAATACATCTGATCCTGGACATTTTTTGGTTGGCATTTTTTGTTACCATTTCAATCTTGCCGCTTGTTATTGGTCTGTTTAGAGTTTCTATTTCTTTCTGGTTTAATCTTGGAGGGTTGTACGTTTCTAGGAATTTATCCACCTTCTCAATGTTTTCTAATTTTTCTGGGTAAAGGTGTTCGTAGTAGCCCTGAATAAGCTTTTGTTTTTCTGTGGTATTGGTTCTGATATCTCCTGTTTTGTTTCTAATTCGGCTAATTTGGATCTTCTCTCTTTTCTTGGTTAATCTCACTAACGGTCTATCAATTTTGTTTATCTTTTCAAAGAGCATTGGTTCATTCATTATTTATGTCTTTTTCCCTCATTTATTTAGTTCTGCTCTGATTTTTGTTATTTCTTTTCTTCTGTTGGGTTTAGGTTTGGTTTGTTCTTGTTTCTATAGTTCCTTATGTGTGACCTTAGATTGCCTATTTTTGCTTTCAGACTTTTTGATGTAGGCATTTAATGCTGTGAACTTTCCTCCTTGCACCACTTTTGCTGCATCCCAGAGGTTGTGATAGGTTGTGTCACTATTATCACTCAGTTCAAAGAATTTTTTAAATTTCCATCTTGATTTCATTGTTGACCCAACAATCATTCAGGAGCAGGTTATTTAATTTCCATGTATTTGCATGGTTTTGAGGGTTCCTTTTGGAGTTGATTTTCAATTTTATTCCACTGCGCTCTGAGAGAGAACTTGATATAATCTTGATTTTCTTAAATTTGTTGAGACTTGTTTTGTGGTCTATTCTGTTATTTTCCTATTTGGTCCCAACCTTAACATAGAAGATTTATGTTGGCTGTGAATTTAATCTTCTTAGGAGTTTGGCTACCTTCACAATTATGTTCTGGGATAGGCCTCAGCTTTCTCTGCCCTCCAAACTGCAGGAGACAAGAGCTCTCTCTATGTAAACAATGAGCCCCTTTTTCTTTCACAACTTAGCTTTTAAATTGCTGATTAATTATTCTCAGTGTCTTAGTAAAATATTTTTTCCAATTGAGTTTAATAGTAACATTCCAATTATACTATCTTTATAAATTTTCTTTCCTATTTCTCAAAGGATGGATCTATGTTATGTTGTCAGCAAAAGCATTCACTTCTACCAGGATACCATTACAGTTCAATACCTGTGAAAGTTTAACAATTGGACTGCTACCTAGTAGATACTACCTGTCCTTCACCTACTGTCTACACCAAAGATAGCAGTCCTCATTTTAGCTGGTGACAGATGATCTTATTCTAAAATCCCAACCCCGTGGCTACAATCTTAGACTATTTCTAGCACTAACAGTCACCAGATGGGTTCTCTGGAAGCATATATTGACTGGAGATGAGAATGTAGTAGGTTCCTCAAGGATTGCCACTGGCATCAGCAGCTGTAGTGAACAGGGAAAGAAGCAAAATTGGTTAGAAGAAAAAGTTGCAATATAATGCATTATCTACAGAATTCATGGTTTACTCTGAAGAGAATTCTGAAAATGAGGTGATCCTTTGAAATTTTACCAAGATGGGACAAGGAAGCCATGTCTTTATATCCCCATGTGGATCAGTTATTGTATGTAGGTCATTTCACAAAGGTCTGTATGGCTGCTGACAGTTAGGAACTGTCTACTTATTGCACTCTCAGCAACTATGGTACTAAGTCTTTCGTTTCTGAAAAAAAAAATTTGAGTGGCATATCGTAGCATATACCACAACTGGAGAAATTGATACAACAAGCAAAAGATAAAATCAATAAGGATATAGATGATTGGAATGACATGATAACACTATTGATCTAATTGGTATCAAGAAAGCACTGCACCAAACAACTGCAGAACAAACATTCTTTCCAAGTGCTTTTAGAGCATGTACTCATATTGATTTAACCATATTGTTTAAATGCTAGGCAATGAGGGACATTTTTATAAATTTCAAAGCACTGAAATGCAAGTTTCTAAAAATTTCAAAAGACGGCAATTATACAGACTATGTTTTCTGACCACAGTGGAATTAGCTAGACATGAAAATCAATTATAAAAAAAAATCCCCATATATGAAGATATTAAGCATACACTCCTAAATAATCCTTGGGCCAAAGAATGGATTGTATAAGACATGACTCTTTTAGTCATGTTTTGAACTGAGCATAATGAAAATATGACACATCCCAACTTGCAGGATGCAGGTAAAACATTCTTACTGTAAAATTTTCAGTGTTAAATATAAATGTTAGAAAAAAACTGATACAATTTGATAAAGTACACACCTCAAGAAGTTAGAAAAAGAAGAGCAAATTAATGTCATTTTTAGAGATAATAATGTTTTGCTTAAATTAAAAGAAGCCTTTGTCTTTTAGAGATATGTGCTAAAATATTTATAAATAAATTAATATGATTCCTTGTATTTGCTTTAAAATAATTCACAGGTGATGGGGAGAGTAGTTTTGATATAAATGTGTCTAGAGAAATATAGATAATAAAAAATGGATCATATTTAGAATAATTGGTGAGAATATGGGATATATTATACTGTTCTCTACACAATGTTTAAACTTTTTAATACTATAAAGGTTAAAAATGTACAGGTTCAATTCTTAAAATCTAATAAGATAAAGCAAGTGCAATAATAGAAAAAATGACAAAAGGTATGAATATGTAGTTGAATTACGAGGCAGAATATTAAGGGCAATAAAAGTCAGACGAGGTAAAATGTTTTTAAATAGATCAGGTTATAAATTAAAGATGATTTGTCAGAAATGACATAATTCATCTTTATTGGAACAACAAAGATAACTTTAATAAGTAGTTTTTAGTCAATTGTATTTTTACTTTGAGTATACACTCATGGCATCTAAAAGGAATAATGCCAATTCTTTTATGGAAATACCATTTGAGGCTGAGAATGCTCATTCTCATGAGCATGTGTTCATGATCTATGTTTAGTATTTAACATTTGAAACAAGCTACACCATTGATTACAATAGTGTATGTAAATATAGGATTAGGTGACTACAGCAAGGTGGCAAAATAGAAGATTCCTTGGCCTCACTTCCCCACAAAAAATATACCTACAAACTATCCAAAGACAAGAATACCACCCTGAATTCACCAGAACTTGAGGGAGAAGTGGAGAAATCCCATGAGCCCCGAGAATCGAGAGATATTGTGACTTGGAAGAGAAATGCTCATCTCAAACTGTTACTCCTCTCCCATGCCAGCATAACACCACTCACAGAGAATTTGCCTAGATTCCACAGTTTCTTAGGTGACAGGAGGAAATTAGAAGTGAATATTGAATCTCTCCACTGGTCTGGGATCTTCCTGGGAAGCCTACTCTGGTCCTATTCCACAGAAATTGTTGGGAGTGCCAGGAGGGCTGAGCCACCTTGGGTGAATTAGGAACAAAAAGCAAGTACTAATGGCAGTGACTTATGAGTGGATCTTGGTGACTACTCTATGGTCCAATCAGAGGGGATGCTGCACTGAAGAGAATGACTGGTGCCATAGTACCACAGGTGTCAAAATTTAATAGGAAGACCTGAATCCCTGGCTAGATTTTCCACAAAGTTTAGGTGCTTGCCTGGAGTCTTCCCCTTGTCCAGCAATGACTAAAAGTTTGGAATTAAGTTACGTGGCCTGCTTTAGTTTTCCCCAGACTGGGAAACAATGGCAGGGCAACAATATAGCTCCAAGGCATGTTTAACTTCTGGGGCTCACTGTAAGTTTTCCCCAGACCAAGAAACAATGGTAAGGTGTTAGTTCCAGTACAGTATTTTACTTCCAGTGTTCACTGGGCCAGCATTTAAGTTCTGAAAATAAGCAGTAAAAGTCTAACACTACAAAAATTGCTTGTAAGAACTAGAAAAAGTGGCTGTTTCCTCAAATGTGCAGGCATTAATGTAAGGACACAAGGACTATGAAAACTCACAGAAATATGACAACACCAAAATATACCAACAAGGCTCCAGCTGTAGACTCCAAAGAATTGAAGATCTAAGCTGTGTCAGACAGAGATTTTTGAATAATTATCTCAAAGAAGTCCAGGAAATCACAAGAAAATAGATAGAGAAATAAGTGAAATTAGGAAAACCAACCAGCAACAAAATGAGAAATTTAACAAAGAAATAGAAGCAATTTAAACAATAGATATTCAAGAAATAAGGCATACAGTGACTGAATTGAAAACCCAGTTAGAAAACTTCAACAGAAGACATGATCAAACAGAGGAAAGAATTAACAACCTCAAAGATAGAACATATGAATTTTGCCAATCAGAGGAGAAAAAAGAAAAAAAAGAATAAAAAAGATTGAAGCTGGCTTACGACAATTATATGACACCATTAAGTAAACTAACTTCTGCATAATAGAAATTCCCAAAGACAAGTGAGAAAAGTACCTCAAAAGAATATTTTTAAAAATAGTGGCAGAAAAATTTCCAAATCTGGAGAAAAATAGCACCATTCTGCTCAAAGATCACCAATCAGAATTAACCCAATATAGAATTCCCCAAGACACATTATAAACTACCAAAAATTAGAGACAAAGAAAGAATACTCAAAGCAGCCAAAGAAAAGAAACATCATATTCAGCAGACGCCTAATATGGCTTTTAGCAGATTTCTCAGGTGAATCAGCTAAAAGCATGATCCATGTAAAAATGTGATAATCTGGATAAAATAAAAATTTCATTAAAATATCTATTTTCATTTTACATATATTTCTTAAACAATATTATTCACACTCATTATTTTAACTCTCACTTTTATGATTGAACTACAAAACTTATATCCTTAATCCAGACTTTATTCTTGAGTTAGAAGTCATTGTTTCTTAATGTCCCTGCATATTTCCACTTAGATATGCCATAGTGGTCCTAAGTACAATTTGTGCAAAGCCAAAATTCCCATCTTCATTTTCCGTTTTTTATTCTTTATTCCCCGTGTTGATTATTTTACTCCCAGTTAGTCAATGTTATGTTAGAAAGCAATAGAGGTAGTTCCAGACCTTTTCGTCTTTATCACTGATTAGTAGATCGTCAACCTTTTTTCACTAGGAGAGTTGTGTTAGCCCACTTTTCTGCCCGTCTAAAATTTATCCTAATACTGCCTCAACAGTGTACAGTAAGAAGTGTGAATCTGACCATATCAGTCACTCTCTTGGTTTTAATACAATAATGACTATCTGTTGCACTAAGGATAAAACATAAATTTTGTAGCATGGTATGCAATGCCCTGCATTTTTAGCCACCTCCCAATTTTTCAGCATTATCTTCTACATACCCTTCTGTTCATCCTGTACTGTATGTGTACTGAAGCATCTCATTTTCCAGAACTCTCCAAGCTCTGTCTCAGTCCGTATTTTAAAAAAGATATTATTGTCCCGCTAAACTCTACTCATCTTTTTGGATTAATTTCAACTTTGTTACTAGATTCTCTATTTTCCCCAGGCTGAGTTTGAGTCACTCTTCCTGTGCTCCTAGATCACTTTGTACAAACATCAGTTTGAACATTTAGTAAATTGTATTTTGGTAGTTTGTTTATGTGACTCTAACACTAAATTGTCAGCCCCTTCAAGCCGGGGATGTTGCCTTTGTGTTGAAATAGTAATTATTAGGTGATATCTGTTTAATAAATGCTCCTGAACAGATGATTATCCTCTGGATCTTTAGAAGAAATTGTTGATAGTAACGAGTAGCTCAGTGCCACTGCTCCACGGCGATGTTGGGGTGTGGCAAATCCAATCTCTGAGTTGAGGCCATCTTGACCCCCTCCCACCCCAGTTTGGAATGCTGTGTCTGCATTTCCAGCCTCCTTAAGATAGCAGCTGAAGCAATGTTTGCTGGAAGTGATTCAAAGCCAGAGACCTTACTTTACCATTTTTATTGTTGCTCATATGACTTCCTCAAGCTGATAGACATTAGATATACTGATTTTATTGGAAATTTAAAAAAATATTTGGGCAAAATGTACAATTCTATAACAAGTGGGAATCATTGAAGGTCATTTAATTACTCTGTTTCCTTTGGTGTTTTTCAATGTACATTTCTTCTTTAAATCAAATAACTAAACCTATCCTGTTTTTCAGGGATTTCTTTCCTATAAACCTGACAAGTGGCTGTAGGTGTTCTCCTCTGAAATCAATCTCACTTTCTCTCTCTCTTTCCAGAACATGAAGTTTAAAGTTAATCACAAACCAAAGTACCATAATTTTTCATGGTCGCAGCACAAAACATCATCACAAATAAATGTAAAACTCTTAACTCTGGCCTAGAAATGAATTAACTAAAATTCAGTTTATGCCGAAAGGATAAAGGTAATAATATTTGCATTTTCTAGGCCAGGGAATAACAAAATGCCTGGAGTACGCGAATATTCTCAAGACAAAAACTACATTTGCTTCAGACTCACAAAAAAGCTCAGAGATTTTAAGCCTTTGAAGCAAGGCTGATACGTTAAAAATTCAAGTGGTTTCAGAAGTCTGAACTTTGAAGCTTGCGGCAAAATTGAAAATAAAAATTAATGCCTTACTATAGGCTATATTCCTCCTAAGTCATATTAGATGGTTGGGGCTCTTTTTTTCCCAAGTACATAATTTTAGAAGGTACATATTATAAAATCTTCCCTAATATCAGTTTAACATTAAGTTGCAACATAGATTTGAAAAATCTGCATTCCAGTTGGGCTTTGCCATTTGTTGGCTGCTGAACTTCTGGCTGACTTTGTAATCTCTAAGAACTTCATCATCTAATCTCTAAAATGGGCATTACAAATAATACATGTGTTTCATATCACAGGATTGCCAGGAATATTTTTTAAAATTTGCATTAAGAAGCTGTGTATACTAGAAAATATTTTTAAACATATTTTTGCCTTCAAATTCCCAAATTATAAATTGTATGACCTAAGAATCATGTTTTGTTTTACCAAAAATATTTAAACATTATTCACTACCTGACTCAAATAATAAGTACCAGTTTTGTTTGTTTGGGGAGTCTTAAGTAGTAAAATAAGTTAGTAGATGTCATCATTGAAATGGTATATGGTCTCTGAACACAGTCAATTATGCTCCTGATCCTCATTGATTACTTTTTGGCCTAAGTTCTGAATTATTGCGGTTAATTTATATATCCTCTTTATCATCCACACAACTTTGTATTAAAGCTCATCTCGTGTCTCAGACATTGGCTTATGTGAATAAGACAGAATCCCTAAACTCAAAGCAGTCATAATTTATTGGGAAGAAAGACCCACAAAAACAACAAGTGAAATGCAATATGATAAGTGCTAGACTTCATGTATGCAGAGGACACTGTGAGAAGATGACTGCTTCTTATACCTCACCACTGGGGGAGGTGACTCCAGGGTTGAGTTTTAAAAAGTGAGTAGCAGGCGAAGTTAGCTAAGTGACTGGTAGGGACTTATAGTTGTAAGGAGGTGCTGTCAAGACAGGGAAGAGCATGTGCTTGCCAGAGAGAGGTGCATGTGTAACAGTAGAAATGGTAAGAAAAGTAGTCTATTTTAGCAAAATTACTGTAATGCTCACCTGTAAGATTCTCTTTCCTGTATATGTGGGGAGAGGGAAGAGCACTTTCAGGAACTCTGAAAGATTCAGTGTGGTAGGAGCACAGGATAAAAATACCAACAAGGCTTGGCAAGACTGGGAAGAGAGGCAGAGGACAGATCATAGTCATATATGCCATGCTGAGGAGTTTGGACTGTTTTTCCTGAAGGCTATGGATAGCTGTTGAAGAATTTTGGGCTTCAACTTGATTGGGTTTGGGCTGTAACTTAACTGGGTGTGAATTTAATAAGTACAACCATGTAGCTTGACAATGGGGATGTGTTCTGAGAAATGAATCCTTAGGTGATTTTGTCATGGTGTGAACATCATAGAGTATACTCACACAAATCTAGATAGGATAGCCTACTACAACCTAGGCTGTCTGGTATAGCCTCTGGCTCCTAGGCTACACACCTGTGTGGCATGTTGCTATAATGGACACTGCAGGAAATTATAGTACAATGGTATTTGTGTATCTAAGCATATCTAAATATAGAAAACTTACAGTAAAAATATGGCATAGGAGATTTTTAAAAAATAGCACACCTGTATAGGACACTTACTATGAATGCAGCTTGCAGAACTGAAAGTTGACCTGGCTGAGTCAGTGAGTGAGTGGTGAGTGAATGTGAAGGCCTAGGCCACTACGGTACACTATTATAGACTTTATAAACACTGTACACTTAGGCTACACTAAACATTTTTTAAAAGTTCTTTCTTCAATAAGAAATTAGCTTACCAAAACTTTTTTACTTTATAAACTTAATTTTGTTTTAACTTTTTGACTCTTTTATGATAACACTGAGCTGGAAAGAAAAATAGATTGTACAACTGTACAAAAATATTTTTGTTCTGTATATCCTTATTCTATAAGCCATTGTCTTTCTTTTTTTCTTTTCTTTTTTTTTGAGATGGAGTCTTGCTCTGTCGCCCAGGCTGGAGTGCAGTGGCGCAATCTTGGCTCACTGCAACCTCTGCTTCCCAGGTTCAAGTGATTCTCCTGCCTCAGCCTCCTGAGTAGCTGGTATTACAGGTGCACGCCACCACTCCTGGCTAATTTTTGTATTTTTAGTAGAGACGGAGTTTCACCTTGTTGGTCAGGTTGGTCTCAAACTCCTGACCTCATGATCCGCCTGCCTCCCAAAGTGCTGGGATTACAGGCGTGAGCCACCACTCCCAGTCTGCTATTTCCTATTTTTTTAATTAAAAATTTTTTTTTAACCTTTTAAACTTTTTGTTAAAAACTAAGACACAAATACACACATTTGCCTAGGCCTATAAAGGGTCAGGACCTTCAATATCATTGTCTTCCACCTCCACATCTTGTCTCACTAGAGGCCTTCAGGGGTAAAAACATGCCTAGAGCTGTCATCTCCTATGATAACGATAACTTCTTCAGGAATACCTCCTGAAAGACCAGGCCAAGGCTGTTTTGTAGTTAACTTTTTAAAAAATACAAGTAGGCAGAACACACTCTAAAATAACAATATAAAGTATAGTATAGTAAGTATGTAAACCAGTAAGATGGTCGTTTATTATCATTTTCAAGCAATGTGTACTGTACATAATTCTATGTGCTCTACTTTTCTATGACTGGCAGTGTAGTAGGTTTGTTTACACCAGCGTCACCACAAGCCATTTTCCAGTGTGCAGTAGAGTTCAATAAATAAATATCTATAAACAAAATAAGACGTATAGATCAGTAGAGTGGCCACATGTGGAGAAAATGGACGAATGATAAGGGAGAGATGATCAAGCATGATGACTATGAGAGGAGGAGCAATTCAGGTGGTGAAGACAGATGAATATTTCATTTTTAGATGTATTTGTGGGCACTGGTGTAGCTATAGAGAGGCCTTTGTATACTGGGGCCTCAGAAGAGAGGTGTGAATTCAAGGTAGAATGAATTGATAGTAGTAGTTGTAATTATTGAATAGGTGCCTTCACCTGGAAGGAGCTTACTCGGTGAACAGAGACAGTGCTGGGTAAGGAACCCCAGGGAACCCCGCTGTTCTGGATGCACATGGGGGAAGACTGATAGAAGAGCTGAGGAAAAACCACCAAGCAAACACAACAGGTGTGCTTGATAGCATGGAAGCCATGGTATAAGTTATTTCAATCCTTTTAAATAGCTTGATATTCCAGGTTTTTAGCTCTTTCTATAAACATTACGACTCAGGAGCTCTTCATGAAGCATCATGACATTTTCCTGATGGGTTCCCTGTTCTCAAGCACACACATTCCTCTGGGATTTTATCTGGCCTGGTCTGTGGGTATCCTTGAGCCCCGTCTTCCATTATTCTTTCCCTAGGTTTCACCAGGCAAATTCTTTCTGTAAGATTATTTTATTAGGAAATTTTCCTGACTGTATGAAAACAAATGTAGTTTTAAAATAAATTTGAAGCAGATTGTGAGGAAGGAGGAGAGAGAGAGTCTCTGGTGGTTTATCTGCTTATTTTGAATAAAGACATTCTTAGAAACCTGTGAACCAGGAATCTGTTGTATAGTTTCAATTGATCCTAGTTGAATAGAAGATTATTATCAGTGAAAACAGAAATCATGCTGCCACTCCTATTTAGAATGTGCAGGGTATTCTTTCTAACTTCATCACTGGGATTATTACACGGTAACTCTCTATCATTATAAAAGGTTTTTGAGTATCTCATATACAAGTACTGTGCCAACAGCCAAATGATAATAGCCAAAAACACTGTGAAGACTCAGCTGCTGGTTCCAGCTGAAATTTGTTAACATTCTTGGAATTCCATCTTTATCTGCCTAATTCAGTGACTAAAGGAATTAGGGGGAGTACCACAGAAAGAGCTAAGTAATTAAATAACTTTACACAATCAAGATGATTTCCATTTGAACCAAGCTTTTTATTGTTGTTATTCCTTCCTAACTCCTCTTTTCACCCCATCTGTATATTTGCACAGAGCAGCTTAACAAAGCAAATTGCAGAAAATGAGTTTGGCAACAATACAGGAAGAATGGAATTAGAGGAAAATGGATAGTGACTAAAGTAATTGTGCATGTGGCTTTAAAAAAAGGACAAGGTCAAATGAAATACCTTACATTTATCATTATATGAAACCAGGAGACAAATGTGGACTCAACAGGCAGGAAATTAGACATGGGCTTCAGATATTGTTATGTGACTTTCATACTTGAGTCTCAGCTCATCGTAATGAAAGTCACCTCTCTGCTTCTCCTGGAATTCTAGCTTTTATGACATTTTTGCTGAGCTACCCCTCTAGTCATTTATTCATTCATCCTAATAGTCTATGGCAGTACAGAGGCCACATCACAAGGCAGTCTTTCTGCTTCTGTAAATGAGTTCAACCACTTCAAAAGCCACTCCCTTTGTTCCTTGATTTCTTTTTTGAGCTCCTAGCAACCACCATTGTGTCAGATTCTAAATTTAGATACATTTCATACATCTCTCTGAATCTCTAAATTATATTCCATCAATGCACAGCTGAGATTAAACCGTGGGCTCTTCAGTCAGGGTAGAGCTAACTACTGCACACGTTTCTTTATGCATGGAAGCCTTACTAAAGTAGATGCATAGAAAGAAAAGGGCAAAGCTGAGATCTGTTACAAATAGTGGAGCTACTAAGCTCAGTCATTTGTTATTTTTGGAATATCCCTCTTTCTCCTCTCTGTCATTATGAATTCCTCACAGTAAATTCTATGAATTCCATACTTCATTTCTCAGGATTTCCAATGCAAATAATAATTTCTAGTTAGATTGGTTCATGCAACCTGGTAATTTAAGTCAGGTGAGGTCTCTTCGTAAAAAGTTTAGAAAGAGGCACTTGGTCTACACAGGATTTTTGAAGAAATGTTCCTCAACATTTAAACCTGTAAAAGGATGACGGCAGTTTTTGACAGACTTTACCTCCCTTGCGTGGGCTTTCACAGCCCCCTAGAAGGAGAGAGGCTGGAAAGCACTGTGACGCTGAATTGAAAACCTGAAGGCATTGGTATGTTACACGCCAACAAAAGTGTAAAAGACAGGAAGTGTGCTGGATGTGCTGCTATATGCCAGCTGGACTCTGAAAACGTCTCCACCAATGGTATTCTTTATTATCTCAACTTTCTTTTCAAGACTCATATGTAAGAAATTGTTACCGAGGGGTCCTTGCTCCCAGAGCTCCCAAGATGGTGGCAGCTACTTCCAAAATGGCGGTGGGCCACTTCCAAGATGGTGGCAAGCCTTGTGTTCTCTGACCTGGGGTTCTTGGCCTCACAGATTCCAAGGAATGGAATCTTGGGCCACGCGGTGAGTGTTATAGCTCTATTAGAAGCCGTGGGTCATGGAAGAGAACCGTGGAACCCAGTGACTAGTGTTCAGCTTGATTAGGATGAACCCAGGAACTTAGCTGTGCAGGAACAATGGCAAGCCTTTAGCCCAATCGGTAGTGGCAATGGGCGCCTTGCTGGATCAGAAGCACAGCGGACACCCTGCCGGATCCGGAGGGATGGAAGTCAGCAGCGGGTCTGCGACGGCGACAAACAACAGTCGTGGATGGTGAGCGAAAGCTCAGCTTGAGCCGTAACAAACACGGATCAGAAGAGTGCAGTTGCAAGATTTAATAGAGTGAAACAGAGTGAAAACAGAGCTCCCATACAAAGGGAGGGGACACAAAGAGGGTAGCCATTGCTGGCTCGAATGCCTGGATTTATATCCTGATCATTGTCCCTCCTGCTGTGCTCTCAGGCAATAGATGATTGGCTATTTCTTTACCTCCTGTTTTTGCCTAATTAGCATTTTAGTGAGCTCTCTTTACTCCCTGACTGGTCAGGTGTGAGCTAAGTTGCAAATCCCGTGTTTAAAAGTGGATGCGGTCACCTTCCCAGCTAGGCTTAGGGATTCTTAGTCGGCCTAGGAAATCCAGCTAGTCCTGTCTCTTAAAATGATTGTGCATCCTTCATCTTACCTCCAGATAAATTATGATAATCTAAAATGTCTGCATGATGAGAGTTTCTCCTATTTTTAAAGATATTCAAGGAATAAATTCTTAGGCCTTTAATAAGAAATAATTTCAGTGTTTCTACATTCAGAGAAATGAGAAACTCACACATAATTTCTTGGATCATCTAATTTGAGCAGGTAATTATGAACCAGAGGTTAAGAATAATTTTTCTGGAAACCTGGCAGCAAAGCCTTTAGAAAACAGCAATGATAACAACAAAACTCCTCCTTCACATTGTTGCAAGTTTTCTTGTTCTTGTTAGTTGCTCTGCAGATTCATAATGTGTAGCAAATACCAAATACCCTGTAAAGATGTACTGACTAAAGGAATTATGAAATAAATGCACATTAAACACTAAGGGAGCCAGGAGCATATTTATGAACATACAGGCAGTCCCTGCTTCACTTCCTATCTCTTAACCTCTTAAGGCTCAGATGAGGCTTCCTTCTAGGCCAGCATCAAGTCCAGTGACTGCTTGCACCTCTAATATTACATTTGAAGGTGTTTATTCTCAATCTAATAGCCAAAATATTTTCATTTTTCCACATTTGACATATATTTATTGTGTTTGTGTTATGTGTGTGTACTTTCCTAGGGTCTTGGGATAAAGAAAAATTATGCCCATAAGCACTGCATGATCTAAGCAGATGTTTAATGTAAAGAAATATAGTAATTGCAATAAAACTAATAACATAAGGCTTTTGGCATTACTGAGTTTATCGTTCATTGTTTTGGCTATTTGAAAGTGTTTCCTAAGCTCATGTCATGAAAATAGTCACTACTTTTGAGGCATTGATTTGATCATTAGTGTTGTGATCCTGGCACGGATAGGCTCATCCTATCATTAAGTTACATCTTAAGTGTAACTGGCTCCATTTGATGTCTTCATCTCATCAAAGCTGTGCTCATTAGGGTATGATCATGAGTCTGTATGTATACAAGAACTCTTTGGAATTGTAATCTTTGAAAATTCAGGTTGGTGGGGGCTCTTTTTCAAGAGCCTGTATTAGGTATCTCAGTTGAACTAATGACAGAGAAATCAACTGTGTCAGGGAAGCCTGAGCAAGCTTTACAGAAGGGAAGATAGTTAACCTTCATCTCCAATGATCAGTGGGAACTTCCTAAGTACTGAATCGGGGAGGGATACTTCAGGTTCTAGAAAACTAGCATAGGCAGAGACGTGGAAGCATAAAAACTTCCAGTGGATGTCATATTTGTGACTCACTATGGCTGAAGCATAGAAAATATGTAGGACATGTTTCTGGAATATGAACTCTATGTGATAGGTTGAGAAGAGCCCATGCTGAATTCGAAATTCAGAAAAAACAGAATTAGATTGCTTTTAATGTTAATTGGGTCAAAAATTATGTGCAAGAATGCTTTTTCTATTCTGTTTTTGAGGAATTTTGTTTTGTTTTGGATTAACTCAGAAGCTGAAATTTGAGTAAAAATTCTAAAGCAAAAATTTGAGTAAAAGGAGACTTTTAAAAATATTATATCATTAATTATTTTTTATATTTTAGGTGATCCCAGAATACCACTTACAGATCCCAGGCCAGTGAAACAGCAAAACAAGGCAGCTGAGTTTGTTATCATGCTAGTTACTCCTTTGAGTACATGCAGACAAATTCCACTGGGGAATTCTGAGAGTCAGTGTAAAATTAACGTTTAAGGGTTCTCCCCAGAGGATGCGGAATTCTG
Source organism: Pongo pygmaeus (assembly GCF_028885625.2). Taxonomy (NCBI): domain Eukaryota; kingdom Metazoa; phylum Chordata; class Mammalia; order Primates; family Hominidae; genus Pongo; species Pongo pygmaeus. Next base: position 47,364,588 of record NC_072388.2, on the reverse strand, counting down.
GCTTCCTGAGCAGATGACAAAGTGAGCTGAGATGGCTGGAATAAACCCTGCAAAAACTAAATGTGAGTCCTGGCAGGTGGATGTCACTGCAGTGGTAGGGCAGAAGGGTCTAGGGCAGGGTAGCAATGTCATCTACTGTAGGGAGGATTCCAAGGATATGCTGACAGGGGAAAACTGCTGCTTATGTTTTTACAAACCTGTCACCACAACTAGAAAACTATTTTAAGACATGTATGGGAGTTCATTAGCTTTGAATTTTATGTTCCTCTACACATTCCTCTACATGGTTGATCTCTTACTGTTTTTGATAAATTTTTCACTTATTTTCAATTTATTTGATTGTCATATAACCTCTGGACATATGTAAGGCCGATGGAATCATTTTTGTGTTACAGATGAAGAAACTGAGTTCAGAGGAATTAAACACTTAAATGGCTTATATGAATATAGTTAAAACGCAGTTCTGATTCCTACTGCTGCAAAAGAACATTTAGCTTGTCTAGGTCACACTCAGTGGTGATTCATTTAAAAAATTAAAATTTTATTGCAGTTCAGAAACAATCCAAATATTATTTGCCAGTTATTTTTCTACCAAGTAGAAAGATACTATGCAGGGAATTGTATCCTTTGACCAGGGATGTAAAAAGATGTGGGCCATAAATGCTCTCTACAGAGAGCAGACATGAAGACTTGAGTTGCGAAAGTTGAATTATGATGGTTAGGGACTCTGGCTTGAGACAGGAGTCATGTTATAGTAGAGAAACGTGAGTATAATGGAAGCTGGAGTTGAGTTTCAATTGGTACATCATGAGTTGCAGAGTTACAAAGTAGATTGGGGGAGATTGCAACTAGGTTATGAAAAACGTTGAACAGATGGGCTTATATAACCAGTGGGTCAAAAACTAGGTATGCAAACTGGAACAAGAAAATCCATTGCAAAGATGAGATTGGCAATCAAAGATTTGTAGTGTGAAAAATAAATCAAAATATACCAAAAATGCATGACAAATTAGAAGGCTAGTCATTAGATAATTAGTCTCGGCAGCGGGAAATGGGATTACATTGTAGGAAGAATCAGTCCTGGGCAGTAGTATAGTCATCTGCTGTTAACAGAATTTTATATTTGAATGCTATATCACCTTTGGGAAGCTCCTTACAAGTCTTCCTGCTCCAGCAAGAATGAATTCTATGAAATGGCATTTGGGAAGAAAATGGCATAAAATGATATGAAAATTTTTATGCATTTTGTTTCATTGAAAATATGTCATATAGAAAAGAAATAGACTTTTTCTTTTTTTACTGCCAGTTGCAAACAAGCATTGCATTTTTAATGAGAGAGAAGATGTTAGCAATGCCTTTCAAATCCATCATGAGCAAGAAAACATTCAGGGCAAACCTGAGCTCCAGTGAGTAGCTTTTATCTGTAGCACTCACAGACACTACAAGTCTTGTGAGGCGAGCATTCTAAGGCAGTTGTTACAAAGTTGGTCTGTCCGTTCTGAACGCCATAAAAGTACTGGCTGCAGCATACTTTTGACTCACTTCAGCTCAGATGGCATTCTAATTTTTTAATCACTGGAAGAGAAATCTTTAGCTTAGGACTTAAAAAAATATAATAAAAGGATTACTTGAAAATTACTTAACTCAGACTATAAAATGAATTATTCATAGTTCATATAACAGCTTAAACATGAATAAACAATACATTATAATGAACATGCAAGTTGATTCCGATGCTAACCACAATCTGTCTCTACCATGGAATTGGTGGAAGCTTTAGGTAGTTTGTGGTAAATATTCATCTCCTTTTTGGTCTAGTTTGACTGTCAACTCCTGCTTCCTTTTGCCTGATTCTTGGCTATTCATTAATTCTTTTTACGTCCCTCACACATTCTGTGCCATCCTTGTTAGAATATTCATGCCATTCTTAATCTAATTTTCTAAAAAATTGCAGAGAACTATTGGTAATTACTGTCTGTAATTGATCAAAGGTCAACATTAGCTATCCTGTCCATCTCTACACCAGTCTTCCTTGTCTCTCTTTTGCTTCAGTCAGCTTCATTGCTCTCTTTCTTCCTTCACTTGTCCTCCCCTCGCTACTGGTGTTGGTGAGTGCTGAGAGGCCTGAGAGGTACACAGAAGAACAGGTTCCATGTATTTTTGAGCTGCTAGTATCTTTCCTTTTGATTGTATATCTTTCAGGATTATTTCATCTCCTTGTATAGCCTCTGAAAAATGTATTCAATATGCAAGTATAAAACATAAATCTATATGTGCATTACAAAAATCTGTGTGTCTCCCCCAGCTGCATAGCTTTGTGGGAAAATAGATTAATGCCTAAGTTTTGATAAACTAGTAGCATTTCTCTGATTTGATAGAATCTAAAAATTTCCCTCCATTGCCCATATACATTGTTATACCTAAGGAATAATTTAAAAATTAGCACACTTCCCCCCAACCCTCACCCCAGTTAGCTCAGGATTCTATTATTTGACCCAATTTATGTAGATCTCTAGGTTTTCATGGTCTGAACATAATTTGGAAGGCAGGGAACTCCATGGTCTGTTGATTTCCAAATTCTTTTTGGTTAATAGAGATGCCACACTTAGAAAAAGATACCTTATTAGGGAAAAGTTCAAGTTCAGTTTAGTTTGAAATCACCAAAGTAGTTCATCTTCAGTTAGGCCATTACTCAAAAAGACAAACCTAAATTCATAGCTAAATGAAAGATTTTGTGTTCATTACGTGTCAAATTTCAGGTTGCACCTTGATGGTACGGATCTGCCCAAACTGACACAAGGTTGCTGGATAGAATCAATGCTTTTAGAAGATTGACTCCTTGATTAAGAGGTTATAGTGTAATGGTTCCATGGCAGTATCACTGGGAAAATTTTTGCATTTGTTCAGCCACAGTGTTTAACTTTGAAGCGAACATGGATTTTTATGCTTACTTTAAGTCTTGTTTCAAGTTATAATACCAAAGAACAGATATCTCTGGATTCTAAGTTATTTGTATTTTTTCTCCACAGCCCTGGGAGTGTATCTTATGAAGTTCAGAATAAGTTAGCTTTTTCAGTGATTTCTTTCTAAGGTTGTCTCTGGCTTTTAGATTCCCTTTAGATTTACATTTCACTTTCCTTATCCCCCAGCCCAACTTGGTATAATTCCTTCCTTTACGTTTCCTTGTCATGGACTTGAGATAAAATAAATGACCTCTTCACCCTCCTTCACTTCTATTTTCTTTCTTGGCTTCGATCATTCTAATTCCACTATCTCATTCTTCTATATATTCGTGATGACAGAGTTCAAATAATGGGAAGACAGGTATTTGGCCATGTAAAGGCTCTCTTTCTTGTATTTAGAAGTGCCTTTGAGGTTGACAATTCAAGTCAAAGCTCTGTAGTCTTTTGATATTGAATAACAAATTGGAAAGAGGTCAAAGGATAAAAAATCTAGTACAAATAGTGTGAATTTATGCATTTTGAAGGTATCAATGCCTCGGACACATGCAAAGTGCAAGACTGAAAGGTGAAGCTCCTGATATGGATAAGGAGATAATTCCAGGAAATTTGACTTTCATATTGAATGCTGTTAATGGAACAGCTGAAAATAAAGGCTAAAGATAAGTTGTAGTAAGGAGAACAGGTAGCTGAGGGACAACCTTGAACTGGTTTCTCAAAAAGCCATCAAGTTGCTCTGATATCTTTCAGAGGTTGTCTCAGAAAATGTCTGTCAGATGAAAAAATTGTACTGTACTATCTTAAAGTTTTTAAAAATATTTTTTAACACTTATATTCAAGTATCAGATTCAACTTGAGTCATTCTATCCTATGACACCTTTCTAATAATTTAACCTATTGTATCTTGGTCTATCTGTATCTGAAAAGATTTATTCAAAATGAAGCCAGTGGAAGTTCAATCATAAATTATTCCCAGTGGGGTCAAACAAAATTATAGTTTATCTAATAATATAGAACAGCAGTAATTTATATGTCTGAATCTTAGGATTTCAGATTGGTTCAACTCTCAGTTCTTCTGAAGTTAGGTCTTTCTGTATTGAAAATTTCAGAAGAGTAAAAGCACTTAAAAATTTTTGGATTCTGAAGCTTAAAGCCAATAAAGTAAAAAAAGGTAAATAGGTATTAGGGTGGTGCAAAAGTAATTGTGATTTTTGCCATTATTTTTAATGGCCAAAACCGCAATTACTTCTGCACCAACTAAATACATTTTTGTGGAAAGTGTAATATGTGAAGGAAAAGATAAGTTTTTGACCACCTCCATACTAATTACTTATAAAATCAAAATGTTGAAGTCATTTTTTAGTAAAACCCAGATATCAGCAATGATTATTAATGTAAATCAATAAATTAATAAATCAATAATAAATTTGGAGAAACTCCCCAGTGTCCTCTGCTGTGCCTCCAATCCCCTCTCTGCCTTCCTCTACTCTGCTGTCTGCAGAGACTGACCAGTTTAGACTCAGCAAATGACCTGGTTGGCCTCTGTCTTAGCACCAGGTTTTTGAATATGGAGGACTCAGAAGAGTTTGGGAAATGGGAGTAAAGTCAGTGTCCTTAATTTCCTAGTACTCTCTCTTCAGGGTTACCAATGGCTGACTGTTTTCCATAAGACAAGGTAGCTCTTGGCAGCCTGTACATTAAGATCTCTCTTTTTTGGCTCTGTTTCTCTGTCTTCAAGTTCTGATCATACCTCTTCTTCCCTTTACCTCTTCAGTGTAATAACAGAACCTTGTTACTAGTCCCCAGGGAAGGTCATGATAATTTTCTTACATATGGCCACACTTTTTAAGTAATGGTTTTATTAAACTCTCCTTAAATTACCACTTGGATATGCCATCTCTTTCTTGTCAAGACCCTGAAGGATACAGCAGCTATTGGACAGATGAGTGGAAGCACTCCCAATATTTCAGCTTATAAGCTGTGTACACTTAGGCAAATTATTCAGCTTCTTTAAGCCTTACCTTTCTCATATGTTAATGAGGCCAATCCTTCCTATTTTTGGCAGACAGAATCATTGACCCTCAAAGATATCTACTTCTAATCCCCCAAATCTGTGAATTGTTACATTCCATGGCAAGGGTGAATTAAGAATGAAGTTGGGATTAAGGACGCCAATCAACTGACTTTAAGTAAAGGGATTATCCTGGATCATCCACGTGGGCCCAGTGCAATCACAAGGTACTTAAATGTGGGCAAGGGAGGCAGAAGAGTTAGTGTCAATGTTATGCAATGTGAGAAAGACTTGACTTACCTTTCCTGGCTTTGAGGATGGAGGAAGGGGCCATAAGCTAAGAAATGCAGGCCGCAAGGAAACACATTTTCTCCCACAGCCTCCAAATGGAAAACAGCTTTGCCGAAACTTTCATTTTAGCCCATTGAGACTCATTTTGAACTTGTGACCCCTGGAACTGTAAGATAATTTTTGTGGGTTTAAACCACCAAATTTCTGGTCATTTGTTACTTCGGCAATGAAAGACTAATACAATATTTTACTGACTTGTTTTGAGAATTGGATGAAATAATGTAAGTCCTCAAGTTTCAGAACATGAACACTGGAGTTATATAGATACAGATCTGTGTTTTGAGCCTCTGTATATCAAAAAGTAACTGTTACCTTAATGTTTATGATATTAGTTTTCATACAATCAGTAGTATTCGTTTGAGAACTAAACTTGTTCTAAAATGAATTTTTCTTTCTATGAATATTTTAACAGGGAATGCCTTGTTTAGTTTTGACAAGTTTTCTCTATGCTAGCTGTTTTTAGACTCAGAAATATCCCCCTTATGGTGGAGTTGGCAACAGTCAAAGACAGACAAAGGCTGTTGGATGTGTACACTTGTGATAACTGCCACACTTCAAAGTATTTGCATAGGACCATGTTTATTCAAATGGACTCTTTAATTGCCAAGCAATGAATATAGAATGGAGGACCCATTTTAATTTATGGCCATAGATGGATTTTAACTCAGGGTTTTGTGTTTGTAAATGTACATTTCTTCCACAGTAAGCAGGATATGCAGACATGTAGGAGGTCTAGCTGGCTGCTGAAAACTTGGACCCTCAGTGCCTGACTACAGAGGCTGGATGGACTTGCCTACTGTGTGCAGGTCCAACTCCTGCTTGGCTTCCTGCACTGAAGTCACTATCTTTTGGGCTGACATCCAATTTTAGCATCATTTATCTACATGAACAGGTGCTCCCATAAAATGAGCTGCATAGAAAGCAAATGCTATGGCAGAGCTCTATGATTTCTCATTTGTTTGTATAGAGGATATGTTTGGAGGGAGGCAAGGTTTCTCCACAGGCTTAAGAAGCTGAACAGAGAAAATACAGAAACCAACATTTTCCAGTGCAAAATAACTTAAAATTCTAGAAGGTTTTATTTCAAATAAGTTCTTAAAAACACACAAATTCCCCTAATCCTTTAATGTGATTTATCTTACATTTCATGGTATCGGGTTGGGTTAACATGTATTTAATATTTAGCACAGTGTTAGAATAAAAGGGCAATGGTTGGAATGTATTTAAAAGTGATTAGGGTGGGGCAAACAGGGTGGAGGGAAGGCTGGAGCAAGGAATTAAGGTTTGTCAAAATGGAAAACAACATATTTAGTTCAAATCAAATGTTTCTGGAGCTCTGACATTTGCCAAAGTATTGGGGTGACTACTGAATAAATAAATCTCTGGAAAAAGTTCAGGAGATAGTGGTAAACATTTAAGAAGAAATAAAATCATAGTTTACCTAATTATATAAAACAGTAATTTATATGTCTGAATCTTAGGACTTCAGATGGGTTCAACTCTTAGTTATTCTGAAATTAAGAAGTCTTTCTGTATTGCAAATTTCAGAAGAATGAAGCACTTTCAAATTTTTTTCCTAGAAATTTCTTATGAATTTCTGAGGCCTAAATGATCCTAGTAGAATAGAGGATCTGTCTAATGTGAATAAATGCTCATTTTCCAAGACATATCTTTTTCATCTCAGTGTACCAACTCAAAAGGCTAGCTCTCCTCAAATTCTAAGAGGACAATGCAGTGTGTTATAGGCAAGAGACAGTTATAAAATAAATATAATATCCTTATATTATGACCTTCTCACTGTTAATTATGACAAAATTGACATATCATCCCTTGGGGAAAAACAAAATGAGAAAGAACTGCTAGTTTATTTTAAAATAAATGTCCAAATTTTAATATTTAAAGTTGTGTAATTTTTAGATAAGGAAAAATGTAAAATGAAACATTAAAAAAAGAACATATATATCTCCACTTACATCATTCACATAAACAAAATGTCATTGTGTTGGCAACTATATGCTCTAAATGTGGCTTCAATTTGAATTTTACAGGAGTTTTGATGTTTTACATGATGTACCATGTGGTTGGAATCTACTTTTATGTACTAGATTTAAAGACGCTGATGCTTTTTTTAAAAATATTTTGGTGTGTAAATGGAATATCTAGCATTAATTCCCCACCTCCCAGAATTATTTAATGGCAATTAGGATGATACATTAAAAAACAGTAAGTCTTTGCTTAATGTTTTCAATCAGTTCTTGGAAACTGTGACTTTAAGCAAAAGGACATATAAGAAAACCAATTTTACCAGAGGTTAATTGATATAACAAGAGTTAAGTTTCTAAAGCACATTTCTGGTTTTTAAAAAAAAAAAAAAGATCACCAAACTTCTAAACAAAACCAAAACACTTCTAATATTAAACATTGAAATAAATGTGAGCTATACATGCCTTTAAGAAAGACTAATAAAAACATGATAATTCTTTACCCAGTTGCTTGTGAATCAGTGAGTAATGGTGGTTGTAGCAGTAGTAGGTTAAATCTGGGGGTAAACGTTTACAAAGCGAAAATTGCAAGGCATACTTCTTACAATAATGTAATTCAAAAACAACAACAAATGTGTAATTCAAAAACAACAACAAATGTGGTGGGCTCCCTGATCCCTAATGTACTGTACTATTTATTGTCTTGTATTTGTATGATCATTGTATACTTCATGGATTTTTATTTTACAGTAATTTGTACACATTCGTTCATTCTTTTCCAGTTCAGTGTAGAAGATGGCTGGAGTCCATCCCAGTAGCTCAGGGCAGAAGGCAGGAACCAACCCTGGATAAGATGTCATGTCATTGCAGTGCTCACTCACACACATCCACTGATATAGTTTGGGTCTGTGTCTCTGCCCACATTTCATGTCAAATTATAACCCCAATGTTGAAGGTTGGACCTGGTGGGAAGTAATTGGATCATGTGGGTTGATTTCCTCTTGGGTGCTGTTCTCCTGATAGTGAGTGAGGTCTCATGAGTTCTGGTTGTTTAAAAGTGTGTAGCACCTCCCACCTTGCTCTCCTTCTCCTGCTCTGTCCATGTAAGATGTGCCTGCTTCCCCTTCAACTTCTGCCATGACTGTAAGTTTCCTGAGGCCTCCCCAGCCATGCTTCTTGTGCAGCCTGTAGAACCATGAGCCAATTAAACTTCTTTTCTTTATAAATTACCATTCTCAGGTAGTTCTTTATAATAGTGAAAGAATGTATTAATACAGAAAATTGGTACCAGGGAAGTTGGGCATTGCTATAGAGGTACTGAGAGGTACTTAGAGAAAGAAGAAATAAAAACTAAAACAGAAAACTAGTTTTCCTGTATTAGGCTGTTGCATCCCAAAAAGCAGTAACAGACACAGCCCAGGCCCAGGCAAGGTCCTGATAACACTATCTAAAAAGTCAGGACCCAAAAGGAATGTTCTCTGGAGACTCTCCCAGCACTCCCCAACATAAGGATAAGAAAAACAAAATTCCTCTTTTAGCCCTTTACCCCCTCCTCATAAATATTTTGCAAGTTTTGTAAGTTCTGGGTTCTCCTTCAATGCAGCCGCAAGGTCACAAGCTATGCTGGATATTACGAGACCTGTCACTATTTAATTAACTGTCTTTGTTCTGCTTCTGTAAGCTTGCTTATGAAAATCAAGCCCTTTCTTTGTTCTAGGCTCAGCTTTTTGGATACAAATCCACTGAGCCATTGTACACTTTAATAAAAATCCTCCTGTAATACCCATTTGGTCTCTCCAGTCCTCTAATTACTGCAACAGTACAGGAAAATGTGGAAGCAGCTTTGCAACTGGGTAATGGGCAGAGGTTGGAATGGTTTGGAAGGCTCAGAAGAAGACAGAAAGAGGAGAGAAAGCTGGGAACTCCCTCAAGACTTGTTAAATGGTTGTGACGAAAATGCTGATAGTGATATGGAAAGTGAAGGCCAGGCTGAGGAGGTCTCAAATGGAAATGAGGAACTTATTGGGAACTGGAATAAAGTTCACTCTTGCTTGCTATGCTTTAGTAAAGAGACTGGTGGCATTGTATCCCTGTTCTAATGATATATGGAACTTTGAACTTGAGATTGATGATTTAGGGTATCTGGTCAAAGAAATTTCTAAGCATAAAAGCATTAAAGATGTGGCCTGGCTGCTTCTAAAAGGCTATTCTCATACGCATACACAGAGAAATGATCTGAAACTTGAACTTATGTTTAAAAGGGAAACAGAACATAAAAGTTTGGAAAAATTGCAACCAGGTTATGTGGTAGAAAAGAAAACCCATTTTCAAAGGAGGAAGTGAAGCAGGTGGCAGAAATTTGCATAACTAAAAGAAACGCAAGTACTAATAACCAAGACAATAGGAAAAAAAGCCTCAGAGCCATTTCAGAAACCTCCACAGCAGCCCCTCCCATAACAGGCCTAGAGGCATAGGAGGGCAGAATGGTTTTATGGGCCAGACCCAGGGCCCGACCCTGGGCCCTGCTGTAGTGTGAAACTTCAGGACATGGTACCCTGAATCACAGCTATTCCAGCTCCAGCCATGGCTAAAAGGGGTCCAGGTACAGCTCCGGCCATTGCTTCAAAGATTGCAAACCATAAGTGTTGGTAGCTTCCAGGCAGTGTTAAGCCTGTGGGTACACAGTGTGCAAAAGTAGAGGTTTGGGAGCCTCCACCTAGATTTTAGAAGATGTATGGAAAAGCCTGGATGTCCAGGCAGAATCCTGCTGCAGGGGTGAAGCTCTCAGGGGGAACCTCTACTAAGGCAATGCAGAGGGGAAATGTGGGTTTGGAGTTCCCACACAGAGTCCCCAATGGGACATTGCCTAGTGGAGCTGTGAGAAGAAAGCCACTGTCCTCCAGACCCCAGAATGGTAGATCCAACAACAGTTTGCACTGTGCACCTGGAAAAGTTGCAGGTAGTCAACACCAGCCTGTGAAATCAGCCATTGGGGTTGTACCCTGCAAAGCCTCAGGGAGCAGAGCTGCCCAAGTCTTTGGGAGCCCAGCCCTTGGGCCAGTCTGCCCTGGATGTGAGACATGGAGTCAAGGACATTATTTTGGAGCTTTAATATTTAACAACTGCCCGGATGGGTTTCATATTTACACAGGGCCTACAGCCCTCTGGTTTTGATCAATTTCTCCCTTTTGGAAAGGGAGTATTTACTCAATGCCTATACCCCATTGTATCAGGGAAGTAACTAACTTGCTTTTGATTTTATAAGCTCATGGGTGGAAGTGACCAGGCTTGTCTCAGATGAAACCTTGGACTTTTGAGTTAATGTTGGAATGAGTTAAGACTTTAGAGGACTTTTGGAAAGGCATGATTGTATTTTGAAATGTGAGAAGGACATGAAATTTGGGAGGGGCCAGAGGAAATTGATATGGTTTTGGTCTGTGTCCCTGCCCAAATCTCATGTCAAATTGCAGTCCCCAGTGTTGGAGGTGGAGCCTGGTGTGAGGGGATTAGATCATGGGGATGGATTTATCCTTTGGTGCTGTTTTTGTGATAGTGAGTTCTCATGAGATCTGCTTGTTTAAGAGTGTGTAGCACCCCCCACCCTCCTCATTCTCTTCCTTCTTCTCTGGCTGTGAAAGATGTGACTCTTCGCCTTCTGCTATGATTATAAGTTTCCTGAAGCCTCTCTAGCAATGCTTCCAGTACAGCCTGGGGAACCATGAGCCAATTAAACTTCTTTTCTTTATAAATTACCCAGTCTCAGGTAATTTTTTATAGCAGTGCAAGAACAGAATAATACATACATACTCACACATACTGGGACCATTTAAACATGCCCATTTGCCTAACATGCACAGGTTTGGGATGTGTGAGGAAACCAGAGAAAACCTGTGCAGACATGGCAAGAATGTGCAAACTCCATATGGACAGTTTTTTATGAGAATGAGTTTTTTTTTTTTTTTGTCACCAATGGTATAAGGAAATGACGTTGAACAAAACAGTGTTATTTGAGGACCTGTTGTACTGCAAATCTTTTCTTGCTCCAATATTTTTATCTCCAACTACTGTTACACATCCCTACAATTCATCCTTTTCTTAAAGGATTATTAGTGAAGTCTACCAGAACTAATATTGATTCCTATTTAAAGTAAATAAAAGTTTAAAGTTGCCATATACAGCACAGCTAAAAGTTAACTTACAATAGAATGATTTTTTGACCAAGAGCAAAACAGTTATTTGTACAGTGCTAAATACCTTATATTTAGTAGTTAAATACTCTTAGAATGAGGGTAAATAAATGTACATCCAGAAGCCTGTAGTCACAGGAATGAAACTACTTATTCTACTATCTTCTAATTTTAGTATTTAAGTCTTATGATGTCACAGTCTGTTAAATCAACCTTAACTGGAAGGACGTTGTATTTTATACTTTATAATAATGCACTTAATAAAATGTTTTATGAAAATATGTTATGGGGCTGGGCATGGTGGCTCATGCCTGCAATTCTAGCACCTTGGGAGGCCAAGGTGGGCAGATCACCTGAGGTTAGGAGTTCAAGATCAGCCTGACCAACATAGTGCAACATTGTCTCTACTAAAAATACAAAAATTGGCTGGGCATGGTGGCAGGTGCCTGTAATCTGAGCTAGTCAAGAGGCTGAGGTGGGAGAATCTCTTGAGCCCAGGAGGTGGAGGTTGCAGTGAGCCAAGATTACACCACTGCACTCCAGCCTGGGCAACAGAGTGAGACTCCATCTGAAATATATATCTCTATATCTATATCTATAGCTATATCACATATATATGTGAAGGGCAGAGAGAGATGAGGGAAAAAGATGAGCTATTGTTTAATATCTTTTGTTTGAAAAAATAGATTTTTCTATAAAGATTTCCCCTAGATAGCAGCCTAGTCCCATTCTCCCTGTGAATTCTTCCTGATATTTTATATGTCCTTTTAATTTGAGGAAAAACTGGCATGTCTAGTGTTTATGTTCATGTGTCTGAGCAAAAAGCTCAGTTAGTGGCCACATGTGGGTACATACTAAAAATGATTTAATATGCTTAGATGAGTTGTTATATAGTTCACTGAGAAAAATCATCCCCGGAAACAGAAAAGTGATATAGTTAGAGAACATCTTTTCATCATAATCTCTCTTTGTGTGGATTAAAATAGCAATGAGATTACTTTGGAGATCTTTCTCTGGTATAATACTATCATAATGTAGTCATAGAACTGAAACTTAATAGTTTGTATAGTTTGTATTTCTAACTACATTTGCTTCTTTTTCTTGCAGTACTTCCATGGGCACATGAAAATGATTAAAATTCTGATTATTAATATGAACCAACAAAAAAGAACATCTTCTAAATTAAAATTCAGTGAGAAATTGAATCCCATAACAGTATTCATTTATATTCAAAGAATGCTAATAATCTTCAGTCTTTGTGCACAAGATCAAAAATTCAACCAGTAAATAACCTTAACAACAGAATCCAAAATTGAAAAAGCAAAATAGATTTTTTCAAGATACCCACTTGCTGCTATTGATCAAAACTTGATCTAGGTTTATATACTATTAACATGTTGTGTATGGGATTTCACAGATTTATCAACGTAAATGTATCATTAGCAAATGTTTTGGTAATGTTTTCTGTTAGCTGTCTGTCACTCTTAGTTGTAACAGGAACAAGCACAGCAACTTTCTTTGTGGCAATAATTTCGCTCCAAAGAATTAGCAGCTTTAGGCAAGGAGGTGATTCATATCTTTATTTGCCAGACAAATGCGACTCATTTGCTAGCTTGAAGCACATAGGTACTTCCTACCCTGCTGCTTTCTTAGAGGCAGCTTCATTGCCATCCATATTCAATATTATTCGTTTCAGGTTTGGGGTTTTAAGGCATTATTTCAGATATAAAAGTATCAAAAATATAATGATGCCAGAAAATATTACTTTTAAAAGTTTTTGCAATGGATATAAAAGACTATATGGAAAAATACTGATTTGTATTTCTTTTCCTTATCCATTCTGAATTCAGGGGCTCAGTGTTAAGGGAGTTAGTGGGTTAGGGACCAAACCAGACATGCAGAAATCTCTGGAGTGTGTGAAGCCAGAGAGAAAGGATCTTCCACCTGCTGTGAGGTCTTCTACAAAACACAGAGAAAAAGCAGGACCATCTTCCTCTTCCTGTGCAATTAAATCTTGCTGCTGTTCCCTGGAATAAACTATACAAACATTTCCAGATTAGATACAGCATGTTTCAATTTGAAACCTACCATTTGAGAGTCTGTCCTCATATTTGGTGCCGCCCCTCCCCCTCTGCCCGTGGTTCCTATATCTTTCCTGAAAGGCCCATATGCAGTTCTCTCCTTTAGACTTCAGTGTCGGCTGCTTGGAAAGATGACTACTGATCCCTTTAGCTATTATGGCTCTGCAAAGTGAATTGCAAATATACACATAACCCACAATGTATATAAGTCACATTGTCCCAGACATAATTCCCACATTTGGTTAAAATTCCTCCACCATTTTCACGTGATAATTGATATAATAGATTTGTATATATGACTATCTTTATCACATAAAAATTTGATGGGCTTCCTTAAAAAAACATAAACCAGTTAGAAACAGTTCAGCTCCTATGTATCCTTGTCTGGAAAGAGCCTCACCCCAAAGCTGGGAGGGTGAAGTCTCAGACCCAACCTTGTCACTAGTACCCTGTATGTAGCACCAGCTGGATCTCAATTTCCTTTCTTTCAAATGGAAAAGTTGGCTCAGATGTTTTGTTAGGCCCCTCAGTCCAGCTCCAGTACAATTTTTGTCGAGGATTTGGTCAAGGGAATTCATGCTTCCAGTAGTTTATTTAAGATTAAACAAAACAAAACAAACCTTGTATGGCCTTAACATGAGATTATATGTCCTGAACATGGATGGGTTTTGCTTTAAGTCTTTTTTATTTTTTATATCTGAAGTATGGATAATATAAAATATTCATAATAACTATATTCCATTTTCAGATTATTGAATAGCTTTGATATAATCATATATGTGTTGTTATGAACATTTATCAGGTGTTGGAAACCAACAGTAAGTTGTAATGGAAAAAAATTCCAGTCAGCTTGAAACAAGAAGCGGCACCATTTCAATAAATAAATGCATTCATGAAATACATGTACCTAAATACATTGTTTGGTGGTGAGTTGTGGAAGACATGAAAAAGGAACTGGCTGGAAATAAAGTTCTGAAACTACCAACTGTGCCTACTTCCATTCCAATTCATAGTCAAGAGAATGAAAGGATTTGAGCCTAAGGAAACCCAGTGAGGGTAAATAGGGCTTTAATTTGCATTTGGAAGAGGCCAATTATGAAGTCTGGGGATTTTCAAGAGGCACATGAGTGAATCTTATCATATTGGTAGGATTCTTTATTTTATTTGATTTTACTTTATTTTTCCATAAGTTATTGGGGTACAGGTGGTATTTGGTTACATGAGTAAGTTATTTAGTGGCGATTTGTGAGATCCTTGATAGGATTCTTTTCTCCTTTCTTTGGATTACTGAAAGCCCCTGTTAGTCTTGAATTGGGATTCGCCTCCTATACCCAAATTCTCAAATGCTACAAGTGATGGTTGAACAATAGCTATATGAGTGCCAGCTAGCAGAGTGATGATGTTAGTCACCATAGTTATTTTCATCTTAAACTGATCCTGGAAAAAAATACCCGATGAAAGAATGTTAGTGTCTAGTTTTCTTATAATTCATACTTATAAAGTAGCAAGTGAAAGAAAATATTGCTTCAGGTCTGTGCTATTAAAGTTCACCTTTTTGCCTCTTATGTGGGAAATCATGCATTACATACACTCTGCATAAGCGTACTAAAGCTTTACTTAGGTCTTAGGTTAGGATTATATTGGTTTTGGCCAGAAGCCTAAGCAAACTTTTAGAACAAAGGGAGAAATCTATTTTGAACTTTAGGATCAATTCTAAATTCAAGGCAGATTAGACTAATAGTGAGTTTATGTATATGAAAGTCTATAATGCTTTACCATACATTTCATTAAATAAATACATTTTTATTATCAAAAATATTCTGGAAACAGTTTGGGAAAGGCATAATTATGGATATGTAGGTTTTAAAGAGTTTGCAATTGTCCTAGAATTATTATTGATAAATGCTAGCTAAAATCACCTCCTAGGAAACATGAGATAGGTGTTTTTTTTTTTTTTTGAGAGGGAGTCATGCTCTGCTGCCCAGGTTGGAGTGCAATGGCACTATCTTGGCTCACTGCAAACTCTGCCTCCTGGGTTCAAGCGATTATACTGCCTCAGCCTCCCGAGTAGCTGGGATTACAGGCACCCGCCACCGTGTCCAGCTACTTTTTTGTATTTTTAGTAGAGACAGGGTTTCTCTATGTTGGCCAGGCTGTTCTTGAACTCCTGACCTCATATCCTCAGCCTCCCAAAGTGCTGGGATTACAGGCATAAGCCACAGCACCCGACTGAGATAGTTTTAAATAAATAGAGCAAAAACAAAAACTATGATTTGATTTCCCATAGCTCATGGGTTCTGTAAATGCAGATTCATTGGAATGAATGTCATCTGCCCCGGGCTGAAAACAAATCACTGAAAATGTGGGTCCGGACTTGGAAAAGGTAAAACTTGGTAGGTTACTGTTCAACTATGACCACTTTTAATTATTTAATATTGATGAGAAAGTTTCTTTTTTTAATAATATGTCAAGAATTTTAAACCTAAGACATAGTTATGAAGATAAATACTTTCTTTTATTTGAAATGGAATCCATATAAAGAACTTTATAGTTCCTAGAAGCTCAATTTACACAATTCACTGATTGCATATGACACAATTTTGAAAGGATTTTAGAAGATTAAGTGCATATGTATGTGATGTCGAATTCTTAAGAATATTATGGCCATTGGAAATAGAATCTAGTTGAGAGAGATTTTTTTTTTCTGTCACAGCTTAAGAGGGGAAGAAGGAAACATTTGTGAGAAAAAATATGAGGTTTCCAGTTCATTCATTCATTCATTCATTCATTCATTCATTCATTCATTCGTTCACTTGTTCAAGTGTTCATTTAAATATTAGACATCACTATGTGTGTACTATCCTAGCATTCTGTAGAGGGGTTTATGTTGTTATAAAAGTTCCAGGACAGGATCAATCAAGTGGCTACCTTTTGGGTAAACATTTAAGTAAACTAGAATACTATTCATATGTTCCCATCCTATTTAGAATCTTAAGGTATGGAATTCCTCCAGTGTTTCCAGAATCCTTACAAGATACCAGAAGCGGTGTTCAGATTGCAAACTCATGCTAAATGTGAGTTACTTAACCAAATCCCCTGGTTCCATAGAGTTTCCTTACTTATAAAATTTATTGACTAAACTGATGTAAAAGGTATATTTTATTTTCTGTTTTTTTTTTTTAAATGTAACCTAATTATTTTAACTTTGCTTTTTTTTTTTTTAAATGGAGTTTCACTCTCGTCACCCAGGCTGGAGTACAATGGCACAATCTGGGCTCACTGCAGCCTCCACCTCCCGGGTTCAAGTGATTCTTCTGCCTCAGCCTGACATGTAGCTGGGGTTACAGTCATGTGCCACCACACCTGGCTAAATTTTTGTGTTTTTAGTAGAGATGGGGTTTCATCATCTTGGCCAGGCTGGTCTCAAACCTCAGGTGATCCCCTCGTCTCAGCCTCCCAAAATATTGGGATTACAGGCGTGAGCCACTGCACCTGACCTGAGCCACCACGCTCGGCCTAAAATATTTTGAAGAAGATGTAATATTTAAAAATCAGTTTCAATTTTTAAAAACAGAAAATTTAAAACTTAGCACATAGTTCTTGACTACTTATCATTTTATACCGTTAAATGTCACTTCACCCTCAGGTATTCTAACTTCTGAGAACTTACATAGAGAGATTGATGAGAACAAAAATCATGCTCATTTCTCTTATATAATATGTATAACATGATTTTCCAGGTCAGCTATTAATTTTTGAGGGACATGTAAAAATAGACCTGGAAATACTCACTAAATCTCTGTGGTTGACTAGACAACTCATTGTAAAGAAAGAAACTGAGAAAGCTGTTAAGCATGCCTCTAACATCTGTATCATGAGGATAAGCAAAATATTTTCATAACTTAATTTGAATTTAGTTTATAAAAGCAGGCCAGTGTTGAAAATATTTGAAACAAAGTTGTGAGTTTGAATCATTTTGGTAGAGTTGGCTTTAAAGTTTAATATTTAGCACATATTTTTCTTGATTTTCTTTCACTGTTTGGGAAATATGTTTTGCTAGAACTCAATGGGAAGAAGGGCCTCTCCAGTGTTCCCATTGCTGCAGGCCCCCTTCCTGGAATATGCACATTTTCACTTCAAGGATAGGGCTTCCTTCCTGGCTGTGTGATCTATATTAATATTAATTTGCCACTTCTCTGCAAATATCACAAAGAAATGTCATAGTTAACAGTGTCTGACTCTGTGCTCCTGGGGAGAAATGTCCAGGGACTTGGTAGTGCTACCATCTGGATGTACACAGTATATCTTTCTAAATAGCAGAAACAGAAGCATGCAGTTGCTACAATCTGTCTTCCTTGCTTGGACACCCTAAGCAAATATTTTTTAAAGATTTAGGCAACGAGGTGCGTGTGGTGGTAGAACTACAAATAGGCAGCACTAGGACTCTGTGTGCTGTTTTACCAAGGTCCATGAGCTTAGGGTATGAGCTAAAATATAGTCTAACCAGGGTCTAGTCATTCATGCTGCAGTTGAACAGCAAGGGATACTTAGCTGGAAGAATGCGGGAGCCATACCATCTCACATTCTCAAGAGTGGAATGAACAGTGAGAAGCAGGAAGATTCTTGCCAACTGCTACAGGAATGTGGGTTTTTATCAAGCCAAGAGGATTATTCAGAACTTAATTTGAGTCCAAACACATACATCTAACCCCTGAGCTAAGTGTTTAGGTTTCCAAAACAAAGATAAAACATAGCGAGTCCAAGACTTGAGTAGTTAAGAATTTAGGTTCAAAAAACCCCAAAAAAGGGTAGTCCATAGTAAGTGAAATTCAAACAGGAGTGGGTAATAGATCTGGGGTTATCTCAGGTAGCAGAATCTCAATGGAACAATGCACTAGAGCCATCCTGGGGCTAAAAATCTCTAGTTGCTTTCTATTTATGTTTACTTCGTAAAGTCATGGGTGGGGGCTGCCCATAGCAAATTGAATATGCTGGTGGGGAACAAAAGTTGCAGACTTTGTGTCAGGTTCTGCCTAATTCCTTACCGTGGCATACATTTTTTTTAAATTTTTTAATTTAATTTTATTATTATTATACTTTAAGTTTTAGGGTACATGTGCACAATGTGCAGGTTGGTTACATATGTATACATGTGCCATGCTGGTGTGCTGCACCCATTAACTCGTCATTTAGCATTAGGTATATCTCCTAAAGCTATCCCTCTCCCCTCCCCCCACCCCACAACAGTCCCCAGAGTGTGATGTTCCCCTTCCTGTGTCCATGTGTTCTCATTGTTCAATTCCCATCTATGAGTGAGAATATGCGGTGTTTGGTTTTTTGTTCTTGCGATAGTTTACTGAGAATGATGATTTCCAATTTCATCCATGTCCCTACAAAGGACATGAACTCATCATTTTTTATGGCTGCATAGTATTCCATGGTGTATATGTGCCACATTTTCTTAATCCAGTCTATCACTGTTGGACATTTGGGTTGGTCCCAAGTCTTTGCTATTGTGAATAGTGCCACAATAAACATGCGTGTGCGTGTGTCTTTATAGCAGCATGATTTATAGTCCTTTGGGTATATACCCAGTAATGGGATGGCTGGGTCAAATGGTATTTCTAGTTCTAGATCCCTGAGGAATCGCCACACTGACTTCCACAATGGTTGCACTAGTTTACAGTCCTACCAACAGTGTAAAAGTGTTCCTATTTCTCCACATCCTCTCCAGCACCTGTTGTTTCCTGACTTTTTAATGATCGCCATTCTAACTGGTGTGAGATGGTATCTCATTGTGGTTTTGATTTGCATTTCTCTGATGGCCAGTGATGATGAGCATTTTTTCATGTGTTTTTTGGCTGCATCAATGTCTTCTTTTGAGAAGTGTCTGTTCATGTCTTTCGCCCACTTTTTGATGGGGTTGTTTGTTTTTTTCTTGTAAATTTGTTGGAGTTCATTGTAAATTCTGGATATTAGCCCTTTGTCAGATGAGTAGGTTGCGAAAATTTTCTCCCATTTTGTAGGTTGCCTGTTCACTCTGATGGTAGTTTCCTTTGCTGTGCAGAAGCTCTTTAGTTTAATTAGATCCCATTTGTCAATTTTGGCTTTTGTTGCCATTGCTTTTGGTGTTTTAGACATGAAGTCCTTGCCCATGCCTATGTCTTGAATGGTAATGCCTAGGTTTTCTTCTAGGGTTTTTATGGTTTTAGGTCTAATGTTTAAGTCTTTAATCCATCTTGAATTAATTTTTGTATAAGGTGTAAGGAAGGGATCCAGTTTCAGCTTTCTACATATGGCTAGCCAGTTTTCCCAGCACCATTTATTAAATAGGAAATCCTTTCCCCATTTCTTGTTTTTGTCAGGTTTGTCAAAGATCAGACAGTTGTAGATATGCGGTGTTATTTCTGAGGGCTCTGTTCTGTTCCATTGATCTATATCTCTGTTTTGGTACCAGTACCATGCTGTTTTGGTTACTGTAGCCTTGTAGTATAGTTTGAAGTCATGCCATGCTCATGGGTAGGAAGAATCAATATTATGAAAATGGCCATACTGCCCAAGGTAATTTATAGATTCAATGCCATCCCCATCAAGCTACCAATGACTTTCTTCACAGAATTGGAAAAAAACTTCTTTGAAGTTCATATGGAACCAAAAAAGAGCCCGCATCGCCAAGTCAATCCTAAGCCAGAAGAACAAAGCTGGAGGCATCACACTACCTGACTTCAAACTATACTACAAGGCATACATTTTTAAATTGAAAATGAGATGCTCAGCCCCCATTAACATGTTCAAACCAGCTTTGTCTCCAGATCCAATCCTGACTTTACACAGAAAATAAAAGAAAATTAAGTGACTTAAGGCTTTGAATCAAGTCATCCAAGCTCCAGTTTCAACCTTTATTATATTTAAAGCTCTGTATTGGACTTGTGAATTATTTGGCAAGTCTAATTCCATGTCATCTCTGCCTTCTGGATAACTATGCTTTTTCCAGTGAAAAAGCATATCTGTCTTTGTTTTTGCTCAAATCATGTCTTTGTTTTTGCCCAATATCTTAGCCTCTTTAGGACCAGGGCCTTGCTGGCTCTCATTAATGCCTAGATTTGAGACAAAGAGGCCTGTCTCTAAATGCCAGCGTGGTAGCCAGGAAATTGTGGACAGAGCTTAAACATCTAGGCAATGTGCTGATATAGATTTACAAGATAACATTTGGCTTCATATATCCCATATGAGAAATATCAATGCCAGCATATTATCTTGGTTTATATTTGGATGTTGTGTGAGGTCTATCCACCTGGAGTTTCTCCCAGCATCTGTACCAACTTCACTGACTTCACTGTTTAGTTCCACTTCATGGCTTTTCCAACTGGCTACATTCCATTACCATCAACCAGAGCATTCCATTTATGTAGGATATAACATTGCGTTGCCATTCTATTCATTTCCCCTTTAAATAAACCTAAGGATGGCTAATGTTGAAATAACTACAAAAGACCCATATCTGTGTGGCATGATAATACAATTTATTACATTGCTGTTTATACATTTTTCTCTTATTTAACACACATTTATTGGGAACTAAGTGAATGATAGATGGAGATGAAAAGGTGAATTTGGACACCTTCCCTGTTTCTTAGCAATTTATCTTATTGTGGAAGAGTCTTAAAAATGATTGTGTTGCAATATGACAAGTGTATAGAAAAGTGGTAAGTAAATGCTATGTAATTGCAAAAGGGGTTACCAGTTTCTGCTGGAGGGGATGGCACCAACAGATGTTCCCTATTTTGACATTTCTGCTCAATGCTGCTTTTGTATTCAGGATAACAAATGAATTAAAAATGAATCCTTCCATGATATTACACATTTCTTTATATATCAAAACCTATTTATTTGGCAAGTTGTTAAAGGCATTTCATATTTTCTAAAATTACATGCTAGGCTCTCTCTTTGCTTGTGATAGTCTGGTAATCTTCTCAGTTTTAAATATACCTTTATCATATAGGATTTCCATGCTTTCTGATGTTTTTGAGACTACTTTCAACTCTCATGTCCTCAGCTTTGATATAATCCTTGAATGAAATATTTATGGAAAACAACATAATGAACTTTTGTATATTTTAGCCACTCTGATCAATTTTAAACAATATTTTCATGACACACTGAAAGAGATTTATTAGAATACTACTTTCTGAATCAAGTAGATCAGGGCAGTTTGGTCCTAACCTCTTCAAAATTGCCTTATTTCCTTAAAAAGCTTTCTTGCACTTTAGGAGATAGGCAACTGTGTGATGTCATCTTGGGAGCAGACTGAAAACCACATCCTAAGCAAGGAGTCTGTTGACCTGAGTTAATTGGATACCTATCCTGAGATCTGTGTAGAGTGAGATGTGGTAATTGTATTGTCTTATCTCAACATAATTATGCAATTAACTTGTAACACCAGAATGGACTGTTTGTTAACACGCAATTTATTTCAAAGGTATTATTACTCCCAAAGACCTGCACACATTTTGTCTGGCAAGATTTGACATATAAGTGTGCTGAAATGTGCTTTCTAGTGAATATTCAACCTCTAGTGACCATGATATTTAAAAAAGAAATGTTCTCAGCATGAGGAGAAAAGAAAGGAAAATGACTCTCTCTTGAAAAATTTAATCAATTTACATACTTCTTTCTTGCTCAGCAGTTTTACATTTGGTGATCCTAGTTGAGCAAGCATTTTCTTCCCTCTTTTGGCATGCTTGAATTCAAGCTCCTGCCCAACTTTCTTTCTTTGCAACTTATTGGTATCTAGGTAATTGGCTACAGAAGGTCTTAAAGTTTTTTTAGTAGGCACTGTAGAAAAAATTAACAGCAGTATCCTGTATTTGTATGGGCAATATATTTTCCATTATTCCAGTGGTTGGAATATCACATTTCTGCCCTGAATCACTGGGAGAAAACAAGCCCACCCTTCCCTTGTTTCTTCATTTAGACGAAAACATATATGCATATATGTACATACATATATATACATGTACGTATACATGTATATATATATACGTACATATATACATGTACGTACATATATACATGTATATATGTACATACAATACCCAAAATAGTGTCAGCATTGGATGCTGCCATTATTATCATGAAATCAGAGAGCAAGAAGGTTAAGGGACCATAAGATTGTTACCATAATGATCCCTCTCCATTGTTTTGAAAAATTGGTTTCAGTTATACAAGATGAATTAGTTCTAGAGATCTGCTGTACAATACAGTACCCGTAGTTAACAACACAATTCACTGTATGTATTGTTAATGCACTAATTGTATTGTTAACACACTTTAAAATACGTTAAGAAGATAGATCTCATGTTATGTGTTCTCACCAAAAACAAAACAGAAAAGAATACAAGGAATTTGTTGGAGGCAATGAATATGTTTAGTATAATACCTTGATTGTAGTGATGGTGTCACAGGTGTATATATATATGTCCAAACTAATCAAAATGTATACATTAGATATGTATAATTTTTGGTATAGCGATTGTACCTCAAAAAATCTTAGAGAAATTCAATGTTCACAGTGGTGCTAAGGATGGTAATGGCGTAGTTGAAGTTAGCATTTCTTTAATGCTCCAGATGTGAAGAAAGATTCTGTGTGTACACACACATCCACTCATACCACTGTGTCTCCTTGGCTCTGTGAAATCAATTAGCCAATTTAAGCAAGTGCATTATGCATTTTTCCTCTTCTGACAAAATCACTATGCTTTATTTTAATGTAATTATGTTGTTGTACAAAAGCGAGCACCTCTTCCATCTGTTTCTTACAATGACTGTGCATTTAGCAAATAAATAGTCTTGGGTAGGTGAAGGAACTCAGGAACTGCTCCACAGATAAAGCTTTTCCAGATGCTTGCAAATATCCAGGTGTAAGGCATTTGCTATCTCCTTTCATCAGTCATAAATTCACATGTCCTTACCTTTCAGGACATTTAAACAATTTTTAGGAATCCGTACTTTTGGAATTTAATGGCCAATTTGTATTTTCTGATTTTTTAAAAGAAGAAACATTTAAAATATTTCCTGTGATTTCCTTGCTGCATTCCACAGTCTGATTTTTTCTTATGTCTTGTTCTGGGAAGACTTTTGTGGACTATTTCTTTCATTTTATTTGCTTCTGTACCACACTCCATAAAAGGGAACCCTGAGAAGTGCACAGCTTTATGAAGGATGGAGAAATGAAAAATGACTTTTCAAAGTAGATGAAATAAGTTCATTAAGCATGGATTCTGAAGGTGATTATGTAATTTTATCCTGCTATCATAAATAATTAAAAGTAAATAATTCAGGGAAATAACTCTCACTGTCCTCACTATGTTTTCATACTTAGTTACAAGGCATAGATAATTTCATGCTGAGATATGTTTGTTTCTGCCCATAAGTACTTAAGACATAGTAAAATATTCTATTTTATAGTATGGTTGAGGGACCATCTCATTACCAGAGAACTGTTTAACAGTGGGAATAGTTAATAAGCAACTTGAATCCATATATTAATAGTTGATTTTGGAATAAAATGAGTTATTTATTATGACTATTTCATATTTTCCCCAATACAACTGTGGCATCATCTTATTAAATAAATGCAAGAAATGTATGCCTATTTTTGTGTTAAGGACTCCTGGGAGGAAATTATTTTTTTTTCTTAAAGTAGTTGCTGGACTGACTTCTGCCAAATCTTTCCCTGGTTTTGTTTTGATTTTTTTACAATTTTTATTTTTCCTTCCAACTTTTATTTTAGGTTCAGGGGTTACATCTGCAGGTTTGTTATATGGGTAAATTGAGTGTCAAGGGAGTTTGGTGTACGTATTACTTCTTTACCCAGGTAATAAGCACAGTACTCAATAGGTAATTTTGATCCTTACCCTCCCTCCTACCTTGTAGCTTCAAGTAGGCCCTGGTGTCTGTTGTTCCCATCTTTGTGTTCATGTGTACTAAATGGCTAGGTCTACATATAAATGAGAACACGTAGTATTTGGTTTTTTGTTCCTGCATTAATTCACTAGGATAATGGCCTCCAGCTGCATCTATGTTCCTGCAAAGGACACAATCTCATTTTTTTATGGCTGCATAGAATTCCATAATGTGTATGTACCTCATTTGCTTTATCCAGTCCACTGTTGATGGGCATCTAAGTTTATTCCATGTCTTTGCTATTGTGAATAGTGCTGTGATGAACATAGTGTGCGTGCATCTTTATGGTAGAATGATTTATATTCCTTTGGGTATATACCCAATAATTAGATTACTGGGTTGAATGGTAGTTCTAAATTCTTTGAGAAATTGCCAAACTGCTTTCCACAGTGGCTGAACTAATTTGCATTCCCACCAGCAGTGTATAAGCATTCTCTTTTCTCTGCAGCCTCACCAGCATGTGTTATTTTTTTGACTTTTTAATGGCAGCCATTCTGACTGGTGTGAGATGGTATCTCATTGTGGTTTTGATTTGCATTTCTCTGATGATTAGCGATGTTGAGCCTAATAAGACTTTATATAATGTTGGCTATTGATATGTCTTCTTTTGAAAAGTGCCTGTTTATGTCTTTTGCCCATTTTTAAATGAGATTGTTTGTTTTTTTGCTCGTTAATTTGTTCAAGTTCCTTATAGATTCTGGATATTAGACTTTGTCAGATACATAGTTTGCAAATATTTTCTCCCATTCTGTAGATTGCCTATTTACTCTGTTGATAGTTTAATTAGGTCTTTGGTGTAATTTAATCTAAACTCTTTATTTAGGTCTTACTTGTCAATTTTGTGTTTTTTGTTTGCAATTGCTTTTGGAGTCTCTGTCATGAAATTTTTGCCAAGGCCTATGTCTAGAATAGTATTTCCTAGGGTTTTTTTTAGTTTTGCTGGATTTATAGGAGGCAGAGACACAAACCAATGAGAGGTGAAGAAAATTAATAATGCTTTTGGTCTGTAGAACTTAGATGACATGGTACATGTTTATTAACACCACATGCCAAATCTGCTTATGTCTTTTTCAAACATAGTTAATTTACAATATAAAACTTTTAATTTCTTAGAATCTCTAGATTAACACTAAGATCAAGAGATTAAAAAAATTATCAGAGACTACTTGTATGGTCTCATGTCTGAGCAATAGGCTGATTGACTGTGGATCGCATCATTGGCACTGTGATCTTTAGGGATATAGATACATATTTACTTAACATATGGTGTCAGAGGGGAATAGGAGGCTGAATGGCTGAATATATATGTCTCCCTTGCCAACATACCAGGCTTCTCCAGTCATATACCTAAAACTACAGCACCAACTGCATCATAAGTGGCATCTTTGCTTAAGAAGCAGCTTCTCATAGACCTGCTCAATTCTGTAAGAATGTTCCATGAGGGAAAGAGATGATACATAGAAAACAAACTTGGCTGTGTGTATTAATGTTACTACTTTGATCAATACAAGTTAATAGGTGTCCTAGCCTACTAAGTAAACCTTATATTTAATTTATAAACAAAGTTTTATTTATTTATTTATTTTCACTATAGGTCCTATTGGGCTTTTTCTCCTCAGAGCATATTCTTTTGCCTTGCAAGTAGACAACTTGGTCTTAGATTCACACTTCCTTTCCTTAATTTTACCCTATTACAAAGTATTAATCCCTCCAATTTCACTAATAATATATTATGATACCAGAATAATCTACATTAAGATTAAATTCACAGAGCTTCTTTAGATTGATGATTATATTGGGTGCTGATATGGTTTGGCTGTGTCCCCACCCAACTCTCACCTTGAATTGTAATACTCCCCAGGTGTCAAGGGCAGGGCCAGGTGGATGTAATTGAATCATGGGGTGGTTACTTTCATGTTGCTGTTCTCATGATACTGAGTTCTCATAAGAGCTAAGGTTTTATAAGGGGCTTTCCCCCTTTTGCTCAGCACTTCTATTGCCTACCGCCATGTAAGGCGTGACTTTGCTCCTCTTTTGCCTTCCACCATGATGGTGAGACCTCCCCAGCCATGTGGAACTGTGAGTCCCTTAAACCTCCTTTCCTTTATGAATTACCCAGTCTTTGGTATGTCTTTATTAGCAGCGTTGAGAATGGACTAATACAGGTACTAAACAAAAAGACAAGAAATAAAGAGGAATAGCCTAAAAGATCATTTGAATTTTGGTATAATAAACATTTGGCTCATGGGAAGGTTGATTGTATATACTCTTGGTACATAGACCTGCGTTTATCTTTGGTGGACGTTTAGCAGCATAGTTTTCTTACCCATATGAAGACCTCTCAAATATGTCCAGAGTGTAATTAAATAAAAAGTTGACAACCAAGTTGCTAGGCCGTTAACTTTATCTTGACATTGTGGATTTCTTTTACGCTGTAATGTTTGCTATAAACTAATGTTTCTGGTCCTTTTAAATTTTGGGGGCACACTGAAATTCTTATCTCTTTTATTCTAAAATATTTATTTTAAAACCCCCCTTTTGCTCCTCTTTAGTAAATCTTTTTGTTAAACTTGTATGAAAAATTGTTAAAAGAATTATTCAAATTTTTCCCCTGGGAACTCTAAATATCTACTATTCTTCATTTACTTTTAATATATTTTTCATCTCAAATGTGGGTCCTTAGAGATGATGGAGTGCTTGTTGAAGGATGAAATATACAACATGTTCTACTCATGGTCTAAAGATTATCTAAAGACCACTTCTTAGATTCACACTTACAAAGACTTATAAGTGTTTCTTATCCAACACCAATAAAATCAAAACTAAAATGATACTTTTAGTATGTTCATTATGTAGACCTGGTTTCAATTTTCAAAATTAATTAGAATTAATTATTTTATTCTATTAATTTTAACTATGTGCTGTTCCCTGTGATTTTTTTTTTTATACTTTCCTGCATTGGTTACCTTCTTACTCTAAAATCCTCTTGTCCTCAAGGCTTAACCTAAGTGCATTGTTAGCACATGGAGAATTTTTTTTTTTTTTGACAGTCATTCTCTTAAGCACACAGAGCTTCCCCACTTTATTATAGTTATTTATGCACATGAATTATTATTATTATTATTATTTTTTCTTTTATTGTAATTATTATTATTATTATTATTATACTTTAGGCTCTATGGTACATGTGCGCAACGTGCGGTAAGTTACATATGTATAACATGTGCCATGCTGGTGCGCTGCACCCACCAACTCGTCATCTAGCATTAGGTATATCTCCCAATGCTATCCCTCCCCCCTCCCCCCACCCCACAGCAGTCCCGAGTGTGATGTTCCCCTTCCTGTGTCCATGTGTTCTCATTGTTCAATTCCCACCTATGAGTGAGAATATGTGGTGTTTGGTTTTTTGTTCTTGCGATAGTTTACTGAGAATGATGATTTCCAATTTCATCCATGTCCCTACAAAGGACATGAACTCATCATTTCTTATGGCTGCATAGTATTCCATGGTGTAGATGTGCCACATTTTCTTAATCCAGTCTATCATTGTTGGACATGAATTATTTTTCTCTTAAGCAGCAATCCCCTTAGAAACAGAATCCGCACGTCAGATATACTTCATTCTTTTATATCTGTAGTATGGTGCTTTGCTGTTAATGAGCCCTTAATAAATACTTGATGAATAAAAATGACCTGGTGACTTAGGCGATGCATAGTGCTCTGCAGTGGTCCATACCTGGGGTGGCCATCATAGATCCGAAACAAATAGACCAGTAAAACAGAATAGAGGGCCCAGAAAAAAAGCCACACATCTACAACCACCTGATCTTAGATAAAGTTGACAAAAACAAGCAATAGGGAAAGGACTCCCTATTTGGTAAATGAAGCTGAGATAACTGGCTAGCCATGTGCAGAAAATTGAAACTGGACCTCTTCCTTACAGCACATATGAAAACCCAAGATGGATTAAAGACTTAAATGGATAATCTAAAACTGTAAAAACCCTTGAAGGAAACCTACGAAGTACCATTGTGGACATCAGCCCTGGAAAAGATTTCATGATGAAGACCCTAAAAATTGCAACAAAAACAAAAATTGATAAATGGGACCTAATTAAAGAGGTACACAGCAAAGGAAATTATCAACAGAGTAAATAGACAACCCACAGAATGGGAAAAGATACTTGCAAACTGTGCATCCAACAAAGGAAGAATGTCTTTAGATATTAAAATCAGACATTAGATTTAGTTTTATTAGATGTTAGATATGAATATTAGATATTAATATTAGAATCTTTAAGGAACTTAATCAGATTAAGCAAAAAACAACCCCTTTAAAAAGTAGTCAAAGGACACAGACATTTCTCAAAAGAAGACATATACATGGCCAAAAAACATATTAATAAAAATTCAACATCACTAATCATCAGAGAAATGCAAATCAAAATCATAGTAGGATAACATGTTACACCAGTCAGAATGGCTACTATTAAAAAGTCAAAAAATAACAGATGCTGGTAAAGCTGAGAAAAGGGAATACTTATACACTGCTGGTGGGAATGTAAATTAGTTTAGCCACTGTGGAAAGCAGATTGGCAATTTCTCAAAGAATTTAAGGCAGAACAACCATTTGATCCAACAATCCCAATTTTGGGTATATACTTAAAGGAATATGAATCATTTTACCATAAAGACACATGCATGCATATGTTCATTGCAGCATTACTCACAATAGCAAAGACATAGAATCAACCTAAATATCCATCAGTGGTAGACTGGATAAATAAAATGAGGAAACATATATACCATGGAATACTATACAGTCATAAAAAACAATGAAATAATGTCTTTGCATCAACATGAATGGAGCTGGGATTCATTATCCTAAGCAAACTAACACAGAATAGAATACTAAACACCGCATGTTTTCACGTATAAGTGGGAGCTAAACATTGAGTATACAAGGAACCAAAGATGGGAACAGTAGACACCAGGGCCTACTTGAGGGTGGAGGGTAGGAGAAGGGTGAAGATTAAAATCTACCTGATGAGTACTATGCTTATTACCTGGGTGATGAAATAATCTGTACACCAAATTCCCACAATACGTAATTGTGTATCTACACAACCAACCTGCAACTGTAGCTCTAAAACTAAAACAAAAGTTAAATAAGAGAAAAGTCAGGCTTCAATTAGTTCAGGAACATTTATCAATGGAAGGATTATTAATAAGTACCAGATCTGTTCTCAAGGAGAGCTCAATCTAGTTGGGAAGACGAAGTAATAAGGCACATGAACAAATAACTATACAATATAGAACAGTGCAATAGATGGTATGGAACATGTTTTACAGAAATATGAGAGGAGGGAACACTCCTGAGGAAAGGTGACCAGTTAAGTCTTTACAATAAAGTTGAAAGTCGAGGGTCATGCATAATAGATAAAATTTGGGTAGATTGAGAAGAGGTGGGAATTACCTTTAGAATTGAATTTTTTGTTAGTGATGACTTCAGTGAAAAAAAAAAAGCCGAAAAAAAAAAAGGAAAAAAAGAGCATAATATGTGGTAATCTGTGTTCACTCTTCCATAAAGTTCCAGGTTCTATTCCCAAAATAAGGATTGCTCATGTTGCTGAATTTGAATAAAGATCAAAACAAATTTGTTTGCATTCTTCTGCTCAATCTGCTTTCAATGGTCTGGAAGTTCCATATAAGGAGAGATGTTCACTCCTTTTGAAATAAAATTAAATTTCTAGAATGAGAATTTATGTAACACCTCTGTCCTTTCTACAAACAATCCAGTAGGCATTAAGTAATCTTTGTAGGGCAGCCAATATCAACAACTGCTCTTACCAACAACATGCTATTGCTCCTTAACCCAAGGGGCGTTGGGAATTATCTTGGCAACTTGTTGCCTTTGTAACTGGCCTATACCTTCATTAATCCAGACTAGTCCTATTGTTAAAACAGCTGTGTTATAGAAATCCAAATGATATTAATAACACAGCACATGAATAATTGATTGCTTTTTATACTTACCATTTAGCAAATGTCCATGATCCTCAAGGATACCAGTATTAAATGTGCTTAAAGTGTTAAAGAAAATGATGAAGTTTCTGCAATTTGATTAATTGACACCCTAAGGACATGACTCTTCAACTGCTGAGATGCTAACTATGCAAAGGTGAGAGTGTGTGAGAGCAGAATTATAATTATCTCGGATTAGGCCAAGAAAGAGTTCACTATCTAATTTAATGGCACATTCAATAGCTTACCATGGGATCAAGGTTTGCAGACTCTCTTTTAATTATTAATTTTCATCTGATTCTCACAATTTATAGTTCTTTAATGATTTAACAATAAAATTGTTACATTGAAAAGTCAATGAAAGGGAAACAAGGTAAATTAGTCTTTTGTTTCCAAATTTTCCTAGGGTGATTTTCACAACTCCATGTACACTTGAATTTTTGCTTTCTATCTCATTCCTTATTTTTAAACTTAAAAGGTCTCCCTCCAGCTTCATTGCTATCTGTCTAGATCCCCGTCACCATCCAGTTCCCAGTGGAAATTCCTCTAAACCATGAACCCTTCAGTGAATTACTTGGTTGGAAGTAATCTCTCCCCTCTCAGAAATCTCTTGATATTTGATTTTTCTTCTTTTAGCTTCTTGTGCTTGTACAGTATGTTTATCATTTCATAGCATTCTTATATTAATCACATTTTTAAAAATTATAAAGTCTAATACAAAACATTCCTTAATTTTGATAAATATTATTTGGTTATGCAACATGTTACTGTGAAGGAAGCCAGGTGAAGGGTATATGAGGACTTTCTGTACTATTTTCTCAACTCTTCAGTAAGTTAAAACTTTAAAAAAAACCTTCTTAGTAGAACACGTAATTAGTTATTATACTTAAATGGAATTTTTGAGGTCAGCCAAAAAGATGGTGTCACATAATTAGAGGTGTGCAGGAGTGGACAAACAAGATACTTTCCTGGCCTTCCCTGA
This sequence comes from Pongo pygmaeus, assembly GCF_028885625.2. NCBI lineage: Eukaryota > Metazoa > Chordata > Mammalia > Primates > Hominidae > Pongo > Pongo pygmaeus. Next base: position 47,333,046 of record NC_072388.2, on the reverse strand, counting down.
AGCACTAAAATGAAGGTGGAATGACGAAAACATAAAACACTCCAAAAAAGAGAAATCACTTGTTTCAAAACTGTCAATCCACAACTTTATTGAGGTCATTTACCGGCCGAATGTTCTTTCTCAGATATTGTTTTTTTTTTTCTTTGAGACCAAAGTTAGGGCACTAAAATCTTTGTTGAGAAAATGTAAATATTAATGAATAGATTGTCACAGATCAAAAAGATGGAATTTTGCTGAAATGAACTTAACTTTTTCTATAAACGTAACTGTTTCATGTAAGAAATATGTTTAAAGGGATGTGAGTACATTAAAAAATAATTAATTCAACAAAACCTGAAAAATAAAGAAACTTACAAATACCACATAGATGGACAAAAAATAATAATCTGACATCTGCAGTTGATCCATTCATTAAAATAAGGCAATCTGTGCAGCCCATTTCTGTAACTCTTTTGCAGACTGGCTTAACTTTTCAGTCTCATAAAATTGAAGATGGGCTGTTTGGTTTATTGGTAATTGCAACAGAAGCAGAATGGTCTTATGTTTGCCAGTCCACAAACCCCGTAGATGTTTATCCACTCACGGCAGTGCCAGCCTGCCGCATTATTTCAGCTAGCGACGTTCCTCGATGAAAAAACAGCAGCTGCTCACTCAAAATAAACTTGTTTCTGTTTATGCTGTCAGCAGAAAGCTGTTTTAAAAAATCATTAGATGCATCATGCTGTTGCGGTATGTTAAATTGTGAAGCATGAAGAATCATTCCTGAAAGACAAGTGGCATGCTACCTCTGTACCCTCATTGCGTAGTGTTTCTACTGAATAATTCAACTGCAGGTAAGATTGGTCACCTCAGGTGTTCTGATACAATGTTAATGATGCCAAGATTGTGGATTGAAGCCCCTTCCAGGTTAGTGAATTCTGCACAAAGGAAAATGTGTGAAAAACACTACACTAAGATTCGGGTGCTTGGCACTGATGCTGGCTCTGCCAACCACAATCTATGTGACCTTGGATACTTCTCTTAATCAACCCGAGCTGCATTTTCTCCATTTGATTCCAAAGGTTTCTTAAAACTTCACACTTAATCATGCAGTATTTCTACTCTTAGTATTTTTCATCAGTTTTGAAGATGCATGGCTGATATGAATATATTCCGACTCTGGGTAAATTACACAAAGCATTATTTTACTAAAGTAGTCAATAAAGATATCTTTTTATTATAAGGGGGACACATTTATTTGTCAAGTTAAATATCTGAAAGTGTATTTTGAATATTTTTCCACTGATAGATATTGATAAATTATAGTACAGCTATAAAATATATTACCATACCGTTAGTATGGCATTCATTAGAAAATTGTATTGAATTCATTAGAATTTTGTATGAACTGACATAGAACATCATAAAGAATCAACAGTTTAAAAGAAAACAAGTAGAAAATAGGTTATAAGAAGCTTGTCCCATTTTTGTAAAATATGTATATACATAGATACGTGTGTATGTATGAGTATGTATATTATATATACAACATTCTGAAGTAAGATATACCACATTATTTTAAAATGTCTTCCTCAGGAGGAGGTAATAATATAGGAGATATCCATTTTTATGTTTTGTACCTTTGTAATATTTGAAGGTTTATCATTAGCGTATATTACTTTTATAATCAGAAATGACTATGGAACATTAAAATATTTTAGTGAGAATATAATCATATAGTCAGTTTTTTGAAGTATAATTTTAAGTGTAGATTTGTATGCATTTTGAGAAATGTATGCCTTTGTGCCACCATCAACCTGAACGATGTCCTAGAGGCCTTTGTGGTTAATCTTCCCACTCTCCCTTTGGTCCTAGACAACCACTGATCTTATTTCTCAATTAATTTTGCTTTTTAGAAATTTTAACACAAATGGAACCATACAGTAGCCTCTTTGTTTCTATCTTCTTTTGGTCAATATATTGAGTTTTAGATTCATCTCTGTTGCAGTGTGAATCAATAATTTGTTCCATTTAATCGAAGGCTACATTGCGGGAACATTTCATAATTTGCTTTTCCATTCACTCCTTGATGAATATTTCCATTATGTCCACTTTTTTATTATTCTAAATAAAGCTGCTAGAAACATTTATATATGTCTTTTTTTATAAGGAAATGATTTATTTCTCTTGGTTATGTACCTACAACTAGAATTGCTGAGTAAGAGTAGAAGTATGTTTAACTTTACAATAAATTGCTAAAGAGTTTCACAAAGTTGCTGTAGCATTTTGCACCACCACCAAAAATGAGTGAGAGTTTCAATGGCTTCATATACCTATCAACATTTAATATTGTCAGCTTTTTAAATTTTAGCTATTCCTGTAAATACCTACTGGAATTTCTGTATAGCTTAAATTTTATTCCTCTGGTGATAAAAGGTGCTGGCCAACTATTCACATGTTATTAACAGATTATTTTGTGAATTGTGCATTCAAATCATTTTCCCAATAAAAAATGGCATGTTGTCTTTTTATTATTGAGTTATAAGAACTCCTACTTTTTAAGTTATGTGTGTGTTGCAAGCATTTTCTCTTTCCCTGTGGTTTGCCTTTTCGTTTTCTTAACAATACCATGAAAAGTTGAATATTTTACTTTTTATGAACTCCAGTTGTTCATTTTCTTCTATTGTTAGTGCTTTTGTGGTCTAAGAAATCTTTGCCTACCCAAAGGTTGTAAATATTATTTCCTATATTTTCCTCTAGAAGTTTTATAATCTAAGCTTTGTGTTTAGATCTTTTTTATTTTGATAATCAGAACATGTGACATATTTCCAGTGGAAATGTAGTACTTTTAACATAAAAATTATTATAAAAAATCATTTCTTAATTGATCTCTTGGTAGTGTTTGCAAAAGGTAGGACTCTGAAAATAGCGTGGCTATCTGGGTCCATTTATCTCAAGGAAGAAGGCTACATTTAAAATTTTATTCTTAGCCTACGTGTGAAGAAGGAAAGTTGTTTTTTGTGTTTTGTTTTGTTTTGGCTTCATCTTATCTTTTCATACAAAAACGTCCTTCAGTATAAGAAGGATCTAAGTCATGAAAGTAAAGAGAAGAGTTTTTCCACAAAGATTGAGCAGACACTTGTATAATATACCTCTGATAATTCCAGAAAGACAAAGAAGAGCGACCATTGCATTTTTTAAATAAATTTTATTGTCTAAAAGTATACATCATGATATTTTAAGATATATATGTTGGTGTATATATATATATATGTATATATTAGAATGGTTATTATAGTGGAACAAATTAGCATATCTATCATCTCACATGGCCACCTATTTCTCCCTTTGGCAAGAGAAGCTACAATCTACTCATTTAGCAAAAATCCTAAATATAATACACTATTATTAACTATAGCCTTCATGTTGTAGATTAGATCTTTCAATGTTTTCATCCTATATATTTACTACTTTGTATCCTTTACTTCCATCTCTCCATTTTCTACCCACTCCCTAACATCCCAACTCTGGTGAACCTCTGTTTTATTCTCTATGTATTTAATCTATCAATCTATTTCTCTCTCTCTCTCTGTCTCCCTCTCTCTCTCTCCCCCCGCCTCTCTCTCCCCCCATCTCTCTCCCCCCCTCCCTCTTTCTCTCTCTTCTCTATTTATTTGATTCTTTCTGTCTCTGGCCTATTTCACTTAGGATAATGTACTTCAGGTCCATCAATGTTGTAAATTTAATGATATCAAGTGGTGCTTTTTTTTTTTTTTGAGACAGAGTCTCACTCTGTTGCCCAGCCTGGAGTGTAGTGGCATGATCTCGGCTCACTGCGAACCCCACCTCCCAGGTTCAAGCGATTCTCATGCCTCAGCCTCCCCACTAGCTAGGATTACAGGTACATGCCACCACACCCAGCTAATTTTTGTATTTTTAGTAGAGACGGGATTTCACCCTGTTGGCTAGGCTGGTCTCAAACTCCTGACCTCAAGTGATCTGCCAGCTTCAGCATCCCAAAGTGCTGGGATTACAGGTGTGAGCCACCACGCCCAGCCCCTAAATTGGTGCTCTTAACAAGAAATTATTGGTGGAATGATGTCACAATTCAGACTGGAGTAAATTGAGTAGTCAATGAGTAGTAGGAAAAGGACTTCCTAAAAGGAAAAAGTATTGGATGTGATTATAAGTAGCTTTGTTCATATTTTATAGTAATTAAAAGCTTTCCTTGTCCTTAAATATTCGTGCTTGTCACAGTACATATTTTATACGAGGGACAGTGTTTGTTTGTCCTTCAATTTTTGTGCTTGAAATGGTAGGTTTTTAATCAATCTTCGAAAGGGTAGGACATGCAAAAATGAACTAGAAAATACTGCTTTACTGTTATTTGATAACAGTATTATTTGATAAAATATTTTATCAAACTATTATTTGATAAAATATTATCTTATCAAACTATTATTTGATAAAATATTATCTTATCAAACTATTATTTGATAAAATATCTTATCAAACTATTATTTGATAAAATATTATCTTATCAAACTATTATTTGATAAAATATTATCTTATCAAACTATTATTTGATAAAATATCTTATCAAACTATTATTTGATAAAATATTATCTTATCAAACTATTATTTGATAAAATATTATCTTATCAAACTATTATTTGATAAAATATTATCTTATCAAACTATTATTTGATAAAATATTATCTTATCAAACTATTTGATAAAATACTATCTTATCAAACTATTATTTGATAAAATATTATCTTATCAAACTATTATTTGATAAAATATCTTATCAAACTATTATTTGATAAAATATCTTATCATACTATTATTTGATAAAATATTATCTTATCAAACTATTATTTGATAAAATATTATCTTATCAAACTATTATTTGATAAAATATTATCTTATCAAAGTATTATTTGATAAAATATTATCTTATCAAACTATTATTTGATAAAATATAGCTGCAAGAATAACCTGACATACAACTTTTGGGAAAATAATATCACACAAGGAATTAAACAACTGGAAACTTTCACCGCTATAGCACTTTAGAAGCTGTAGTCTGTTTGGATTTTTAAATTGATATTCTAGCAAAAGGTGACTAAGGATACTTACTGTTTTAGCCATCAGACAGTATATCTGATAGCACTGCACAATAGACTCTGGCATTGGACTAGATTATCAAAGTGTGGACTATGAATGGAAGAGAACAGATGTGAAAGCATCGTTAATCAAGGTGCTTCGTAGATGACTGGTTATTGGACACACAATTCATATGCCCCTTCATTCAGTTTCATAGGAGAAAATGTATCAGTAACACGATAGGGTGAGTTAGCATACTAGAAATAAGATAAATTATACCTTATGCTGAGAACAAATTCCAGTACAACTATTTGTGAATTTATGGGTGATTGAAAATTTGATTTGAAAAAAATGCATGTTGACTATGAAAGTATTGTTATGTTTTCTTATTTTTTTACTGAGGTAATTTCACCAACTGAAAACAATACTTGTTTGATAATGTCTCGTTCAATGAAGGTCTTTTAAAATGGAACGTAAGAGAATACATTAGGTGAGTTAACCTTGTTATGAAATTGAGTCAATTATAACTATTACAGTAACTTCAATTAAACAGTAGTTTATAATTTATTTACCTTTGTTCTTCCTTCTTTATCCCCTCACTGACCAGATTGATGAATGGCATGTACTGTGATATACAAAATAGTACATCTGATAGCACTGCACAATAGAATCTGATTGTGCAGAGTCTAGGAATAAGCCAGACCAATGCAAAGTTAACCTCATGATTCTCACATCTTAAAATATTATCTGGAAAGATTACCACAATGATTTGTCTTGAATGAATTCCATCCTTATTCTATCTCTGCAGAGTGCTAACCGAATTTAAAGCTTCTTTTTTCACTTATTATTTGTGGTCATTTCTATGTTTGAACATTTGCATATATGTCCAGCAATGTATTTTATATTATCCATCAAGTAAAAATAGTGATTCATTTATAAAGTACTTAAGTCAGAATCTATCCCAGTATTAGAGGCAGAATCTAGTCAGCAGTTTCATCTTTGATGGATTATGTTGTCAGAGCTTTCAATGAATTGGCAATTTCTACTTGTAAGCTGTCTTCTAGAAAAGATGAAAGTATTCATAAGACCTTAAGCAAGTATCTAATCATCCAGTTATCTTGTATTTACAGCAGTAAGTTTAATTATAATAAAGCCACACAATTTAAAGTGCATGTCTCAGTTTGTGACTACTTTAACATAATTGAAAAATGCCATCTAAGTGATTTTCATGTTTATATTCATCATTTTACATAGACTATGTTTAAGTTCTCCTACAAAGAGTTAGAAATAATCCTCAAGCTTTCTTTAGAAAGAAATACAAGAAGACTTGTTTCATGATTGTATTTATTAAGCTAGTTTGTCATTTAATATGTATTAAGTGGGCCGGACACAGTGGCTCACATCTATAATCCCAGCACTTTGGAAGGCCGAGGCAGGTGGATGACGAGGTCAGGAGATTGAGACCATCCTGGCCAACATGGTGAAACCCCATGTCTACTAAAAATACAAAAAATTAGCTGGGCGTGGTGGCACGTGCCTGTAGTCCCAGCTACTTGGGAGGCTGAGGCAGGATAATCGCTTGAACCGAGGAGGCGCAGGTTGCAGTGAGCTGAGATTGTGCCACTGTACTCCAGCCTGGTGACAGAGGGAAACTCCATCTCAAAAAAAAAAAAATGTATTAAGTGGCTATTTCACACTGGTCATTGTGTCAGGTATTCTATTCTATTTGCTTCTATGGATACAAACTGTCCTGGTTTTCAACCTACTTTTTGTTTTATCCTATTTCACTTTGCCTTTTAGGGCAAGCTTTTATCTCTGTCTTTATGTGTTGATTTTACCTGGGAGTATGTCTTAGGCCCTTTCTTTTTCTCACCCAACTTCCACAGGTGATTGCATCTGTTCTCATCTTCTTCTGGGAAAAGAAGCAACATAACACAATAGATGAGCCTTGAGTTTTGGGTATTCAGGGTTTGGGATAGTGTATAGCTCTATTGTCTCCTGCCTGACTTGAAGCAAATTAATTATAACATCTTAGCTTTCCAATTTCTTCATCAGTATAATGAAGGACCTGTCTTATGGGATGGTTATAAGGATTCAATGTGTTCCTATACAATCCAGTATTTTCCTATCATTGTACTCATCACAGAATGTTATAATGGCCTGCTTCATTGTCTGTGTTTTTGTCAAGACCCTGTGCTCTAGGTGCTATGACAGCAGGATTTATTTATATTTTTATAATTGAATCCCTAGTACTTAGGTAAGTTCTTCAGCATAGGAGATACTCAATAAATGTTTATTGAATTCATGGTTATAGATGGTTACAAAAGGGCACTATCCCTAAGCAGTTCACAGTGTAAAAGGAGAGACGTATTGGTAAACGAATAATTATAATACTGTTAAACTATTTTAATAGAAATATGAGCAAAACATGGCAGGCTACGCTGGGTGTGGAATCCTAGGAGTGGGTGGCCCTAGCAGCTGCTGGATAGGATATGGCTCAAGATTCTTCATCAAGCTTGTTGTACTGTACAAGCTACTAATAGAGACTTAGAGAGGTCTATAGTTCTTGAGTAGGTTGCTTGATCCTTGAACTTATTTAATACAAGAATGACACTTTATGAAATAGAAAAGTTAAGAAAAGCAGAGAATGTATAGGGACACAGACTTGGAAAGGCACCCCATTTTGTGGAGGCACAGTTAATATTTTGGTGTGGCTGGAATGCAGTGTGTTTCTGAAGTAGTAGGGTGATGTGCAGCTGGAAAACTGGTGATGAGGAACTTAAACTTGATCTCATAGACAACAGAAGGATCATTACCATTGAAATCAAATGATGAAAAGACTGTCATAAATGTAGAAATGATATTGTGAGAAAATGCTTAGGCCTAGCCAGAAATGTGTGGAGAAATACCTCTCTTGTTCTACTTGGAGAGTGAGATGCAGCCTTCAGAAGGGAATTAGTCAAGAGAAGACAAGTCGTCATTTCAAATTTTAGCTTAGCAAAGAGCTTTTCCTGGTCTCATGTTAAATCCATTTCAATGATAGAAGCTTTGGGGTTAATCAGCAGCTCCAGCCTTAATTATCTAAAACAGGACAAATCTTGTTCCAAAATCTTGTTCTGAAAGCATAATGTAAGAGGTTAGGAAGGCAGGTTTCAGGGGAGGATGAATAAACCTATTGATGCATGGTAATTGTCCTTGCAGCTATCTTGCAAATGAATTACACTTTGTACCCTCCCACTTCCTCTTTGGGGCAGTTTTTAACCAACAGACAGACTTATTTTATAAGTCTTTTAAAAATTATTGCATTGCTCCGTTTCAATAGCAGTAGGGGTTTATTAGCCAGAGATTATTGCTTGATTCCATCATTCTTTAAAGAAATTTCTCTGGAGACATATTTCTCCACATTTCAAGTGGTTATGGTAGAATTAATTATCAAGACGCCAAGTCTCTCCTGGTTAGCAGGTGGGCATGTGACCCAAAGCTCAGCCAATCCCACTCTTCCTGAAATCTGAATATTTAGTAAAGTGATACAAGCAGAGGACATGGTTGAATATGATTTATTTAAATCTGAGAGACCTGAAAAAATTCATTGTTCTTGCTTCCCATATTGCCAGAACCTCTTCAGTCCCTGAACTTGCCGAGATGTGTTTTTCCAGGTTTTCTTTCAATTTTGTAAGTTATTTTATCCAATCACTTCTATAAAATTATCTAGGTTGTAAGTTACCAAGAATTGTTTTCCACTAGTGAAAGTCAAACATCACTAATTTATTTTTGTTAAACGTTGTTCAAAACCTTAAAAAAGAAAACAAAGTATCTCAAATCTTGCTTTTAATAAGGCACCAAATAATTTCGGTTTTCAAAAGAACACTTCTTTCTTAATAAGGGCATACAAATTTTCACAGAAGACACAGTGGATCATTGAGTAACAGAATCTGAGAGATTTTGAGATTGAAAAGTGGTATGGCATGGTGGTTACAAGTGCAGGTTCTCCAGGTGTGGTGTTGTGGTTAAAGTCCTTGCTCCACCATTACCAACAATATGACTTTGGATAATTTCCTTATCCTTTAAGTTCCTCCATTTCTTTACCTGTAAAATGGGGCAAAGACATTTCATGTGCTATGCTTAGAGCAGTGCCCAGCACACAATAAGAACTCAATAAATAAACTTTAGTCTCATGCTCCAGCTATGCTGCTATTTTGTTTCAAATCTCAATTTTGAGCTGCTTGTGAGCAGAGGCATTGTTTTATCTATCTTTGTAATCCTATTTTTGAATCTAGTAAGTGTGCTTTTTCCCAGTGGCCACACTGTAATGAAACATCTGAAATTTGTTTTCATATATGTGTTGTAGTTATTGTATTGATATTTACACAGAAACCTGCTATCAATAATAACATTGAAATCTTAGGGTCCAAACTTGCTGTCCTTCTACTGATCTCTACCATACCATGGCTTTCAATGTTTATAAACTTATATAATGATGTTTCATTGTTGATGTAATAATTTTTTGTTATGTAATATTTTTTCCCAGTTAATTCTGTTAGAATCCTCTGTGGAATAATTAAGACTCCACCAGTGCTTCTTAACTTTGGCTGAATATTAAAACCAGCTGGAGAGCTTTCATATATACCAGTTCCAGATTGCCAGTCCAGATTAATAAAATCTGACTCCTTGGGGAAGGAACCTGGATATCAGCATTTTCTCGTTTCCAGATGATTCTAACTTGTATTCGGAACTGCATTACTGCTGTTTGAATTCTGTTGGAACATCCTAGTAAAAAGCCAGCAGGCCTCAACAGTGCAGAAGGCTTCTCTTTTCTTATTAAATATAAATATATATATATTTATATATATATATTTTAGAATTAAAGATTTTTAAATTTCAACTAAGTAGTCAGACTAGTTTACTTATAACACTAAAGAACAGAGTAATAAAGCTTAAAAAAAAGGCTGTTTTCTTACTCCCTCTATTTATTTCATCATTGAAAGAAACAATATATATTTTTATTGAGAATTGATAGAATTTGGAGGAGGGCACTTGAAAATTTACTGTACTTTTGGAGTTGATGATGTCTGTGTGAACACATAAGTCTCTTAAGAGGCCAGGATCTGCACGTTATCTGATTATTTTTTGAGTACGCAGTCTATGAAAGTGCAGATGAAATTTCTGTATAAATTTACATCAGGATCCATAGGGTTGGAAACAGAGAGATGATTGGCATGTATATATATGTGTATATATATATAGTGTCTACGTACTAGTGTTTACTAGTTTTTTTCTCTGGTACATAGATTAATGCCTTAATAACTTAACTTTTCAGACATTTGAAGACAGCTATCAACTAACTTCCAATTTTGCTTTTCTGTAGGATACACATGAGCAATTACATGCATGACATGGTTTCTTGAACATTCAGTGTGCTCATTTCTACTCTGCTTAATTATAGTAGCTGATATTAACTGAGCATTCACTATGTGTCAAGCACTGTTCTAGGTTCTTATTATTTACTACATAATTTAGTCCTCACAGCAACCTTATTGAGAGTAGCTCATTTTTTTGAAGATGAGGAAACTGAGGCACAGGTATGGTAAGACATGTTTAGAAACCTACCCTAGGTCACACAGTTACTAAAGGGTGGATCTCATATTAAAATTCTGGAAATGCTGCATCATCAATTTGAGTCACTACACTATAGTGATTTATATTCTATGTAGTAATATATAATTAAATCTGTAAAAATGCAATCAAGATATCAATGCAGTGGAGGGTGTAGGTGAGTGAAAAGAAAATGTTCTTAAATTAGTTTAAAAAGAAGTTTTCAGGTTTTGGCATGCTATACAAAGGAAGAATTTCTATAGTTTATTTTTTCCCTGAACAATCAAATGGAATCCTTTGATACTGTTTTGTGTCTTAACTATAATGCCTGGAGCTATGAATTAAATAGAAAATCTACAAAACCTTTCTTAGTCTATGATACGATGTAATATAATTTTCAATCTTCTAGCAAATGGTTAAAAACCACTAACATAACACAGGCTTCATTTTGATCTGGCTGTGTGTGTGTGATCCTTAAGGACAATGCTTTAAGAAGTGACATCTAATGTAGGAGTCCCCAGAGTTAATCATACCTGCAGGTTAATCTTTTCTTTAATGCCTTAGGTACTCACAGGCAATGAGGCAGGATAAATATATCAATCTAGCACATCTGAAGTAACAGGCAGGGGAAGTCTGAGCTCAGCTGTGCAATGTGTCAAGAGAGAAGCTAAGCCTACCAGAATGTGCACTGCTGAATTTGGGCAGTTGGCCAATGCTTAACACTGCCAGAGAACTGCAATTTTATTTTAATCATCTATTCTTATGTCAAGGCCAAGAGGAGCATTTATACCAGCTTCAACTTCCCCATCAGTTACAACAATATGCACTTCAGAGTTCTCAATGAAGGGAAGCTGAATTTGCATATTAATGGAGCAGAAAAATATATTTGTTCCTTTCATTTTTGGAAGGTGGGACAGAGAGATAATCATGGAAGCAAGGACTAGATGTTTCCAAGCCTTTCAGTTCTAAAACATACCAGGCTAGGCAGATAACGTTTGAATCATGAGGTCAAAATACAGCCACACAATTTGGTATATTAGAATCAGCACTTTAGAGGAGCAGACAAATTATAGAGGTGCATTTTTAAATAAAGAGGAGCTCCTTTGGGCCCAGTCTATTCTCTGAAGACTGGAACACATAGATTTGGTATATAGTCAGCATCTTAAGTAAAAATAGAAGCTAAAACTACCACATCTACTATTTTTGATGGGACTAATCTCTCAAGTCTCCCCACAGTCTGACCATTTTTTTTTTATCAATGAGTTTTCTAGATTAGAACAGTTATTTGTACTTATGCATATGTAGCCATAATTAAGGGTGACAAAGTGTAATTCAAAGAGCAACTCTAACACAGCTAATAAAATCTTCAAGAGAACTGAGTTAAAATATATTGACATTTTCACCTGATTCTGTCATGTGTTTTTCATAATTCTCTTTTCTCTGCTCTCTGATATCCTATAATATATCACATGCATAGTTTGGATTTTTCATCCAAGGTCAAGCTAAACCTTTCTACTTCACATTCCATAGTTCTGATAGAACTTTATTCTTCATAAATCTTAGTCATACACTGCCATTCTTTCCTTTTATTCTTTTGAAATTAATAAATTTTATTATAATGTAGAAGTATCTTTTAAAACTTCAGTTAACCATATATTTATCAAATTGTTTAACTTTTTTTCTTACATTTGTCATTTACAATTTGCATGATAGCTAATGTGTTTATGTTTTTGTTTTAACAACTATCTTGTGGCTACTAAAATTCTTGGAGTTATGGACCTGATATGAGCCATGATGTCCTTTGTTTGATGCTTGAAACTTTCTGCAATATTCCAGACAAGTGGTTATTCAGGTTTACCAGTATACCTTAAAGGTGGGTGGCTTATTACCTCAACAATGTAGTCTAAGTTATGTGGATTAATGTCATTCATTGTACATACATATTCATTGAAAAAATACTTTGTCAGCTGGTCCCAATTGTCTTCGATGATAGATAAAGTTTAAAACCTCATCCATGGCTGGTGAAGCCAAGATGGCTGAATAGGAACAGCTCCAGTCTACAGCTCCCAGTGTGAGCGACACAGAAGATGGGTGATTTCTGCATTTCCAACTGAGGTACCGGGTTCATCTCACTGGGGAGTGCCAGACAGTGGGTACAGGACAGTGGGTGCAGCACACCGTGCATGAGCTGAAGCAGGGTGACGCATCGCCTCACCCGGGAAGCTCAAGAGGTCAGGGAATTCCCTTTCCTAGTCAAAGAAAGGGGTGACAGAAGGCACCTGGAAAATTGGGTCACTCCCACCCTAATACTGTGCTTTTCCAATGGGCGTATCAAACGGCACACCAGGAGATTATATCCTGCACCTGGCTTGGAGGGTCCTATGCCCACGGAGCCTCACTCATTGCTAGCACAGCAGTCTGAGATCAAACTGCAAGGCGGCAGCGAGGCTGGGGGAGGGGCGCCCGCCATTGCTCAGGCTTGAGTAGGTAAACAAAGCGGCAGGGAAGCTCGAACTGGGTGGAGCCCACCACAGCTCAAGGAGGCCTGCCTGCCTCTGTAGGCTCTACCTCTGGGGGCGGGGCACAGACAAACAAAAGACAGCAACAACCCCTGCAGACTTAAATATCCCTGTCTGCAAGAATAAAAAGAAATGAACAAAACCTCCAAGAAATGTGGGACTATGTGAAAAGACCAAATCTATGTCTCACTGGTGTACCTGAAAGTGACGGAGAGAATGGAACCAAGTTGGAAAACACTCTGCAGGATATTATCCAGGAGAACTTCCCCAATCTAGCAAGGCAGGCCAACATTCAAATTCAGGAAATACAGAGAATGCCACAAAGATATTCCTCGAGAAGAGCAGCTCCAAAACACATAACTGTCAGATTCACCAAAGTTAAAATGAAGGAAAAAATGTTAAGGGCAGCCAGAGAGAAAGGTCAGATTACCCACAAAGGGAAGCCCATCAGACTAACAGCTGATCTCTCAGCAAAAACTCTACAAGCCAGAAGAGGGTGGAAGCCAATATTCAACATTCTTAAAGAATTTTCAACCCAGAATTTCATATCCAGCCAAACTAAGCTTCATAAGTGAAGGAGAAATAAAATCCTTTACAGACAAGCAAATGCTGAGAGATTTTGCCACCACCAGACCTGCCCTAAAAGAGCTCCTGAAGGAAGCACTAAACACGAAAAGGAACAACTGGTACCAGCTGCTGCAAAAACATGCCAAATTGTAAACACCATCAAAGCTAGGAAGAAACTGCATCAACTAACGAGCAAAATAACCAGCTAATATCATAATGACAGGATCAAATTCACACATAACAATACTAAACTTAAATGTAAATGGGCTAAATGCTCCAATTAAAAGGCACAGACTGGCAAATGGGATAAAGAGTCAAGACCCATCAGTGTGCTGTATTCAGGAAACCCATCTCACATGCAGAGACACACATAGGCTCAAAATAAACGGATGGAGGAAGATCTACCAAGCAAATGGAAAACAAAAAAAGGCAGGGGTTGCAATCCTAGTCTTGGATAAAACAGACTTTAAACCAACAAAGATCAAAAGAGACAAAGAAGGCCATTACATAATGGTAAAGGGATCAATTTACCATAATGGTAAAGGGATCAACAAGAAGAACTAACTATCCTAAATATAGATGCACCAAATACAGGAGCACCCAGATTCATAAAGCAAGTCCTGAGTGACCTACAAAGAGACTTAGACTCCCACACAATAATAATGGGAGACTTTAACACCCCACTGTCAACATTAGACAGATCAACAAGACAGAAAGTTAACAAGGATATCCAGGAATTGAACTCAGCTCTGCACCAAGCAGACCTAACAGACATCTACAGAAGTCTCCACCCCAAATCAACAGAATGTACATTCTTTTCAGCACCACACCACACCTATTCCCAAATTGACCACATAGTTGGAAGTAAAGCACTCCTCAGCAAATATAAAAGAACAGAAATTATAACAAACTGTCTCTCAGAACACAGTGCAATCAAACTTGAACTGAGGATCAAGAAACTCCCTCAAAACCACTCAACTACATGGAAACTGAACAACCTGCTCCTGAATGACTACTGGATACATAATGAAATGAAGCCAGAAAAAAAATGTTCTTTGAAACCAACAAGAACAAAGACACAACATACTAGAATCTCTGGTATACATTCAAAGCAGTGTGTAGAGGGAAATTTATAGCACTAAATGCCCACAACAGAAAGTAGGAAAGATCTAAAATTGACACCCTAACATCACAATTAAAAGAATTAGAGAAGCAAGAGCAAACACATTCAAAAGCTAGCCGAAGGCAAGAAATAACTAAGATCAGAACAGAACTGAAGGAAATAGAGACACAAAAACCCTTCAAAAAATCAATGAATCCAGGAGCTGGTTTTTTGAAAAGAACAACAAAATTGGTAGACTGCTAGCAAGACTAATAAAGAAGAAAAGATAGAAGAATCAAACAGATGCAATAAAAAATGACAAAGGGGATATCACCACTGATCCCACAGAAATACAAACTACCATCAGAGAATACTATAAACACCTCTATGCAAATAAACTAGAAAATCTAGAAGAAATGGATAAATTCCTCAACACATACACCCTCCCAAGACTAAACCAGGAAGAAGTTGAATCTCTGAATAGACCAATAACAGTCTCTGAAATTGTGGCGATAATCAATAGCTTACCAACTAAAAAGAGTCCAGGACCAGATGGATTCACAGCCGAATTCTACCAGAGGTACGAGGAGGGACTGGTACCATTCCTTCTGAAACTCCAATCAATAGAAAAAGAGGGAATCCTCCCTAACTCATTTTATGAGGCCAGCATCATCCTGATACCAAAGCCTGGCAGAGATACAACCAAAAAGGAGAATTTGAGACCAATATCCTTGATGAACATTGATGCAAAAATCCTCAATAAAATACTGGCAAACCGAATCCAGCAACACATCAAAAAGCTTATCCACCATGATCAAATGGGCTTCATCCCTGGGATGCAAGGCTGGTTCAACATACACAAATCAATAAACATAATCCAGCATATAAACAGAACCAAAGACCAAAACCACATGATTATCTCAATAGATGCAGAAAAGGCCTTTGACAAAATTCAACAACCTTCATGCTAAAAACTCTCAATAAATTAGGTATTGATGGGTCGTATCTCAAAATAATAAGAGCTATCTATGACAAACCCACAGCCAATATCATACTGAATGGGCAAAAACTGGAAGCATTCCCTTTGAAAACTGGCACAAGACAGGAATGCCCTCTCTCACCATTCCTATTCAACATAGTGTTGGAAGTTCTGGCCAGGGCAATCAGGCAGGAGAAGGAAATAAAGGGCATTCAATTAGAAAAAGATGAAGTCAAATTGTCCCTGTTTGCAGATGACATGATTGTATATCTAGAAAACTCCATTGTCTCAGCCCAAAATCTCCTTAAGGTGATAAGCAACTTCAGCAAAGTCTCAGGATACAAAATCAATGTACAAAAATCACAAGCATTCTTATACACCAATAACAGACAGAGAGCCAAATCATGAGTGAACTCCCATTCACAATTGCTTCAAAGAGAATAAAATACCTAGGAATCCAACTTACAAGGGACATGAAGGACCTCTTCAAGGAGAACTACAAACCACTGCTCAATGAAATAAAAGAGGATACAAACAAATGGAAGAACATTCCATGCTCATGGGTAGGAAGAATCAATATCGTGAAAATGGCCATACTGCCCAAGGTTATTTATAGATTCAATACCATCCCCATCAAGCTACTAATGACTTTCTTCACAGAATTGGAAAAAACTACTTTAAAGTTCATATGGGACCAAAAAAGAGCCCACATTGCCAAGTCAATCCTAAGCCAAAGGAACAAAGCTGGAGGCATCACGCTACCTGACTTCAAACTATACTACAAGGCTGTAGTAACCAAAACCATATGGTACTGGTACCAAAACAGAGATATAGACCAATGGAACAGAACAGAGCCCTCAGAAATAATGCTGTATATCTACAACTATCTGATCTTTGACAAACCTGAGAAAAACAAGCAATGGGGAAAGGATTCCTTATTTAATAAATGGTGTTGGGAAAACTGGCTAGCCATATGGAGAAAGCTGAAACTGGATCCCTTCCTTACACCTTATACAAAAATCAATTCAAGATGGATTAAAGACTTAAACGTTAGACCTAAAACCACAAAAACCCTAGAAGAAAACCTAGGCATTACCATTCAGGACATAGGCATGGGCAAGGACTTCATGTCTAAAACACCAAAAGCAGTGACAACAAAAGCCAAAATTGACAAATGGGATCTAATTAAACTCAAGAGCTTCTGCACAACAAAAGAAACCACCATCAGGGTGAACAGGCAACCTACAAATAGGAGAAAATTTTTGCAACCTACTCATCTGACAAAGGGCTAATATCCAGAATCTACAATGAACTCAAACAAATTTACAAGAAAAAAACAACCCCATCAAAAAGTGGGCAAAGGACATGAACAGACGCTTCTCAAAAGAAGACATTTATGCAGTCAAAAAACACATGAAAAAATGCTCACCATCACTGGCCATCAGTGGAATTCAAGTCAAAACCACAATGAGATACCATCTCACACCAGTTAGAATGGCAATCATTAAAAAGTCAAGAAACAACAGGTGCTGGAGAGGATGTGGAGAAATAGGAACACTTTTACACTGTTGGTAGGACTGTAAACTAGTTCAACCATTGTGGAAGTTGGTGTGGTGATTCCTCAGGGATCTAGAACTAGAAATTCCATTTGATCCAGCCATCTCATTACTGGGTATATACCCAAAGGATTATAAAACATGCTGCTATAAAGACACATGCACACGTATGTTTATTGCAGCACTATTCACAATAGCAAAGACTTGGAACCAACCCAAATGTCCAACAGTGATAGACTGGATTAAGAAAATGTGGCACATATACACCATGGAATACTATGCAGCCGTAAAAAATAATGAGTTCACGTCCTTTGTAGGGACATGGATGAAGCTAGAAACCATCATTCTCAGCAAACTATCTCAAGGACAAAAAAACCAAACACTACATGTTCTCACTCATAGGTGGGAATTGAACAATGAGAACACATGGATACAGGAAGGGGAACATCACACACCGGGGACTGTTGTGGGGTGGGGGTTGGAGGGAGAGATAGCATTAGGTGATATACCTAATGCTAAATGGGGAGTTAATGGGTACAGCACACCAACATGGCACATGTATACATATGTAACAAACCTGCACGTTGTGCACATGTACCCTAAAACTTAAAGTATAAAAATAATACAAAAAATAAAACCTCATCCATTTTACAAGATTTCAGATATTTGAAAACAACTATCATTCTCCCCATTCTCTATTTTTTTTCCATTCTCTAGGATGGACATGGCAATTTCTACATATGACATGGTTTCATGAGTATTTGACATAATACTATATTTGTTACTCTCTTCTAAAGATGGGCCAATTTTTTCCCATGTATCATAGACACAGAAATGTGGTACTCAGATCCCTCTTCAATTTGCTGCCCAGGTGAGGTCAGTGAGGTAAAAGACAGCCTCCAGTTAGTTACTTTGGGGTCAGCCTTACTTGCAGAGCACCACCTTAATGGAGGCTATGCACTTCCCAGGGTAGCCCACATCCTTTGACTTTTTTCTTCTGCCTAATACTGTTTCCTCTCTCTCCACATATGTTGCTCCTTTATAAATATCTTGTAGTTCACATTTGGTCTTATTGTCTGCTTCCAGACAACCTATTCTAAGATGATATTTCTTTCTGCCTATATTTCTCTTTGCCCAGATTAGTTCAGAATGTTTTGAACCAAGGTCAGACTTTCCGCTTATTTATATTAATAGTGATTTAAAATATATTGAACCCAACTGGGTGCGGTGGCTCACGCCTGTAATCCCAGCACTTTGGGAGGCCGAGGCAGGTGGATCACGAGGTCAAGAGATCGAGACCATCCTGGCTAACATGGTGAAACCCGATCTCTACTAACAAAAAATACAAAAATTAGCTGGGTGTGGTCGTGCGTGCCTGTAGTCCCAGCTACTCAGGAGGCTGAGGCAGAAGAATCGCTTGAACCTGGGAAGCAGAGGTTGCATTGAGCTGAGATCGCACCACTGCACTCCAGCCTGGGTGACAGAGTGAGAATCTGTCTCAAAAAAAAAAAAAAGAAAAAAAATTAACCCAAAATATTGGATTCCAGTTTGTCAGGACTGTTTTGGAGGTAATTTTACCATCCTGCAGTTTTGCTACTTCCAGGTTCACGCCATCTTAACATATGATTGCCACCAATTAGTTCTCTAAGTTTTTTTATAAAATATAAACTAAAACCACCTCTCAAATAATGTTTAACCACAGTATGAAACACAGAAAGGTGCACAAAACCAAAACTACAATTATTATATGGGTAGATTCATATATCCATCATCCAGATTATGAAATAGAATATTCCTAGCACCTCAAAAGCCCACCAAGCCACTAATTCTACGCTTTTCTCCAAAGGTAACTTGCTTTCCTAGCTTTAACATCACAGATAATTTTTTTCTTTTTTATAAAGTACTTTTATATAAATTGAAACTTAAAGTAGATATTCCTCTGTGCCTCAGTCTATTCACTACAGATTATGTTTATGAGATTAAAAAATATTATTGTGTAGTAACACTGCATTGCTTTTATTATTATACTGTATTCTCAATTTATGAATATAGTTCAGTTTGTTCATTCTGTTTTAGATGGACAGTTTTCTGGTTTTTGATTATTTTGAAAATGTTGCCTTTTGACATATTTGGTATACTTAGTATGTTTCTGTTGGATGTATGAAATGCAATTCATGGGTCACGGGATATGTCCCTGTGAGTCTTTGATTCTTTGATAGATACTGCTGCTACTTTCCAAAGAAGTTGTACAATTTGCACTTCTCCCAATGTAGGAGAGTTTCAGTGCCTAGTTTCTACTTGTTATTGTTAGTGGTTTTTTTTTGTTGTTTGTTTGTTTGTTTGTTTTTTTTTTTTGCCATTCTGGTGGCGAATAGGTAGTTGCATATTATAATTGATTTTAATTGCCTTTCATTAAAAATTAATGAAGTAGAGCACTTAAATGTCTTTAACCATTTCTTTGTTTAAAACTGAATTATCTATTTTACCCTTTTGATTATCAGCAATGTTAATGTGGCTTCCATACAGTTACTTTGTTGATTATACGTATTAAAAATTCTCCTGTGGGGGACGTTTTGGTAAAGTAGTAAAAAGGAAAAAAAAAAAGGCTGGGTACGGTGGCTCATGCCTGTAATCCCAGCACTTTGGGAGGCTGAGGTGGGCGGATCACAAGGTCGAGAGATGAAGACCATCCTGGTTAGTAGAAACCCCATCTCTACTAAAAATATAAAAAATTAGCTGGGCATGGTGGCATGCACCTGTGGTTTCAGCTACTTGGGAGGCTGAGGCAGGAGAATTGCTTGAACCCAGGAGGTGGAGGTTACAGTAAGCTGAGATCGTGCCACTGCACTCCAGTCTGGGAGACAGTGTGAAAAAAATTTTAATGAGATAGCATTGCTAAGATGGTCTATCTTGCTCTGTAATCTCATTTCAAAAACACAGTGTTTTTGTAAAGTGTGGTCCCAACAGGAGGACAATTCATGAACTTCTCATAAAAAGACAATTCTTTATGCAACAGTGCTAAGAATGGGACTTCTTTTCACGTTCTTATAAATATGAAGCTCTCTTGTTGCTTATAAGTTTTTTTTTCATTTTGTATTTTCCAAGTGTGCATATTGTACACTTTTTGGGGATATGCTTAGTAATACTATATATGATTTTCCTGGAGGTTGATAACTTTGCTTGGAGTAGATTTTCTTTAAAAGAATGAGTGGTTACATACTTCAAACGTATTTTCCTGTAAAAAATATATGTTTCATTTGCTATCTTAATTTTGGTTGTATTCTTTGATATCAATGCATTTTGTATAATTGTATGATATAGCTATATTGAATCATGTAGTATCAAATATTTCATGTGATTTAATAGTGCTAATCAATTTAAACCCATTTTAGTCATTTTTTTTCCAAAAAATACTGCCAGATGCTTATATTTGATGTAATTTCTTTGCCTGTCCAGTTACACAAAGTGGTACTCAGTTGTAGAACGTATTATACCTTTTAACACATGATGTGTACATTCCATGTAATAGAAAGGGCAACAATAAAGTAGCGATCCTAAAGAAAAAAAGAAAACAAAACAATTGTTCCCACTCCATGGCCTGCTTTGTAAGTTTTTTGTTTATAGCGGCACTATTCACAATAGCAAAGACTTGGAAGCAACCTAAATGTCCAACAGTGATAGACTGGATGAAGAAAATGTGGCACATATACACCATGGAATACTATGCAGCCATAAAAAATGATGAGTTCATGTTCTTTGTAGGGACATGGATGAAGCTAGAAACCATCATTCTCAGCAAACTATCACAAGGACAAAAAACTAAACACCACATGTTCTCACTCATAGGTGGGAATTGAACAATGAGAACACATGGACACAGGAAGGGGAACATCACACACTGGGGACTGTTGTGGGGTGGGGGGAGGGATAGCATTAGGAGATATACCTAATGCTAAATGGACGAGTTAATGTGTGCAGCACACCAACATGGCACATGTATACATATGTAACAAACCTGCACATTGTGCACATGTACCCTAAAACTTAAAAGTGTAATAATAATAAAATTAAAATAAAAAATAATAAAGCAAAACACACACACAAAAAAACAAAGAGGTTTTTAAAAATATTTATGAAGTTCAATGATCAACATTTTCCTTTATAGTTAGTGTTTCTTGTGTCCTGATAAGAAATCTTGGCCTACACAGAGGGCTTGAAGGTATTTTATTGAAGCTTTTTTGTTTTACCTTTCACATTTAAGTATATAAATAACCCCCCTAAAGTTGACACTGGTAAGTGGTTTAAGATGATGGATCAACATTCTTTGTATTATACAGACAAGCAATTTATTGAAAAGATTATTTGTTCCCCACTGATTTGCTGTGCCAACTTCTATTTCTAGTTTGCTGAGGATTTTTCTTAATAATAAAGAACTGTTAAATTTTACCAATGCTTTTTCTGTGTGTAGGAGATGATAAAATATTTTTTGTCCTTTATTTAGTTAATGTGGTGAATTCTATTGGTTGATTTTTAATGCCAAGCCCACTTTGCGTTACTGGAATTAACTTGTTTATGTTTTTATCCTTTTTTATATATCACTAGATTCAAATTCCTATTTATTTTTCTTTTCACTGGGTGTTTAGATTCATGAGAGATTTTCATCTATGATTCTTGTTTTTTTTCTGGCAATGTTCTTGTCAGGTTTGGGTATAGGAATTATGCTGGCTTTATAATACAACTTAGGAAGTGTGTTTTCTCACCTGCCTATTCTGTGAAAAAGCATATATACATTCCTTTTTTTCTAATTTAAATGTGTATGAGAAAAAATCCAACAACATTAAACCTATCTGGGCCTGGAGTTTCCTTTGTAGAAAATATTTTAATTTTAAACTCAAAATTTTTGACAAATAGAGTACTACTGACATTTTCTGTTTGTTTGTTTTTTGTGTGCGTGCTGGTTTAGCTATGTTGTGTTTCAAGGAATTTTTTCTATTTTACCTAACTTTTCAATTATATCAACATATAATTTTGTAATAGCTTCTTTTTAAATTTATTATGTCCATAAAAAGATCACCTCTTTTTCTTTACTGATGTTAGTAATTTATGTTTTTTCTAATTTTTTTATATCTTTTTTCATAACCTGTGACATTATGGTTTATCAATTTGTCTAGTTTTTTTCAAAGAGCCATTTTGGCTTTGTTGGCCTTTCATTATTTTATATTTCTTATTCTGCTAATTAATTGATTTCTGCCTTGTCTATATTATTTCCTTTCTTCTACTCTCTTAGGATTAAATTTTCTGTCCTTTCCTAGAAGCTCAAGTCTAGTAGCTAAAATTTGCTTATTGAAATAGAAATTGTATTGCATTCCATACCTTCTTCTTTTCTAATATATACATTTAAAGCTATATGTCACTTTAAGATCTGGCATAGTAACATCTCACAATTATTGCATGTTTAATTTCATTTTCTTGTTGTTCAAAATATTTTTCTTTCCGTTTTTATTTCTTATCTCACACATAAGTTAGATATGTTGCTAAATTCCAATATTTTGATTTTTTAATCTCTACTATTGATTTCCAGTTTAATTCTGTTGTTGTCAGAGAATATTCCCTGTATATTCCAAGTCTTTGAGATTTATTGAGACTTATATGTATTCTGGCAAATGTATTATTTTGTTAAGTCATTCACATGTATTTGATAGAAATATAAATTCTATAGTTATTGCATATAAATCATATAACTATCAGGTCAGTTTGGGTAGTGTTGATCAAATATTCTATATCCTTATTGATTTTATGCCTGCTTACTGATTTTCTTTCTACTTATTTTATGTCAGTTATTGACAGAGGAGTATTAAAATATCTAACCATGCTTGTGAATTGATGTATTTCTCTTTTGATTCTGTCAATTTTGCTTCAAGCTGTGTTACTGATATGTGTGAATTTAGAATTATTGTCTTCTCGATGAAGTGACTTTTATCCTTTTTCTTACTAGAAATGTTTGTCTTTATTTCTAGCAACACATCTTGTCTTAAATATACTTTGATATTAACAATAGCTTCATTTTTGTTAATGATTGATATATTTTTCCATTATTTTACTTTTCTTCATTATATGCATATTTATTAACATGTACTTCTTAAAAAGACATAATTGTTTTATTTCAAACAGTAAAATAATATTTTCCTTAAATTGTAGTCTTTAATCAACTTACATTTAATGTAATTATTGATATGTTTGTATTAAAGTCTATGGTCTGTGTATTTGCCCCATCTGCCCTTCACTCTAATATTCCTCTTTTGTTCTTATTCTTCGTGGATATAAAATTCTGAGTTGGCAGTAGTTTTCATTGTGTGTGATGTGTACTTTAGCTGTATATACAGTTTTCTCTTCTTTGATATTTACACTTTTATTATGATGTGCTTTCTTTTAACACTCCTGGCTTTGCTGCGTTTCTGGAATATATTGTCTTTAAAAATAAAAATTTAAAAATTATTGACCATTATCACTTAAAATATTTATTGTACTCCATTTCTCCTGATACTCTAATGATATGTATTGAAAGTCAGTTGACTGAATTAAAATAGTTTATTCCATGTGTTTTGTTATTTATTTAATGTTTATGTGATTTACTATTTACTAATCTTTTCTTTTCCTTCTGTTATGTTTAGTCAGCTGGTGATTCATCCACCAAATTAGTCTGTTTATTTTTGAATTGAATAATAAATTGATTTTTAAGGACAATGTTTTTAATTTCACTTTAAGTTATAGGGTACATGTGCACAACGTGCAAGTTTGTTACATATGTATACATGTGCCACGTTGGTGTGCTACACCTGTTAACTTGTGATTTACATTAGGTATATCTCCTAATGCTATCCCTACCCCCTCCTGCAACCCCCTGGCAGGCCGCAGTGTGTGATGTTCCCCACCCTGTGTCCATGTGTTCTTATTGTTCATTTCTCATCTACGAGTGACAACATGTGGTGTTCGGTTTCCTGTCCTTGTGATAGTTTGCTCAGAATGATAGTTTCCTGCTTCATCCATGTCCCTATAAAGGACATGAACTCAACCTTTTATGGCTGCATAGTATTCCATGGTGTATATGTGCCACATTTTCTTAATCCAGTCTATCATTGATGGACATTTGGCTTGGTTCCAAGTCTTTGCTATTGTGCCACAATAAACATACGTGTGCATGTGTCTTTATAGCAGCATGATTTATAATCCTTTGGGTATATGCCTAGTAATGTGATGGCTGGGTCAAATGGTATTTCCAGTACTAGATACTTGAGGAAGTGCCACACTGTCTTCCACAATGGTTGAACTAGTTTACAGTCCCACCAGTAGTGTAAAAGCATTCCTATTTCTCCACATCCTCTCTAGCATCTGTTGTTTCCTGACTTTTTAATGATCACCATTCTAACTGGTGTGAGATGGTATCTCATTGTGGTTTTAATTTGCATTTCTCTGATGGCCAGTGATGAGCATTTTTTCATATGTTTGTTGGCTGCATAAATGTCTTCTTTTGAGAAGTGTCAGTTCATATCCTTCACCCACTTTTTGAAGGGTTGTTTGATTTTTTCTTGTAAATTTGTTTAAGTTCTTTGTAGATTCTGGATATTAGCCCTTTGTCAGATGGGTAGATTGTAAAAATTTTCTCCCATTCTATAGGTTGCCTGATCACTCTGATGGTAGTTTCTTTTGCTGTGCAGGAGCTCATTAGTTTAATTAGTTCCCATTTGTCAATTTTGGCTTTTGTTGCCATTGCTGTTGGTGTTTTAGTCATGAAGTCCTTGCTCATGCCTATGTCCTGAATGGTATTGCCTGGGTTTTCTTCTAGGGTTTTTATGGTTTTAGGTCTAACATTTAAGTGTTTAATCCATCCTGAATTAATTTTTGTATAAGGTGTAAGGAAGGGATCCAGTTTCAGCTTTCTACATATGGCTAGCCAGTTTTCCCAGCACCATTTATTAAATAGGGAATCCTTTCCACATTTCTTGTTTTTGTCAGATGTATCAAAGATCAGATGGTTGTAGATGTGTGGTATTATTTCCGAGGGCTCTATTCTGTTCCATTGATCTATATCTCTGTTTTGGTACCAGTACCATGCTGTTTTGGTTACTGTAGCCTTGTAGTATAGTTTGAAGTCAGGTAGCGTGATGCCTCCAGCTTTGTTCTTTTGGCTTAGGATTGTCTTGGCAATGTGGGTTCTTTTTGGTCCCATATGAACTTTAAAGTAGTTTTTTTCCAATTCTGTGAAGAAAGTCATTGGTAGCTTGATGGGGATGTATTGAATCTATAAATTACCTTGGGGAGTATGGCCATTTTCATGATATTGATTGTTCCTATCCATGAGCATGGAATGTTCTTCCATTTGTTTGTGTCCTCTTTTATTTCATTGAGCAGTGGTTTGTAGTTCTCCTTGAAGAGGTCCTTCACGTTCCTTGTAAGTTGGATTCCTAGGTATTTTATTCTCTTTGAAGCAATTGTGATTTGGAGTTCACTCATGATTTGGCTGTTTGTCTGTTATTGGTGTATAGGAATGCTTGTGATTTTTGCACATTGATTTTGTATTCTGAGACTTTGCTGAGGTTGCTTATCAGCTTAAGGAGATTTTGGGCTGAGATGATGCGGTTTTCTAAATATACAATCATGTCTTCTGCAAACAGGGACAATTTGACTTCCTCTTTTCCTAATTGAATACCATTTATTTCATTCTCTTGCCAGATTGCCCTGGCCAGAACTTCCAACACTATGCTGAATAGAAGTGGTGAGAGAGGGCGTCCCTGTCTTGGGCCAGTCTTCAAAGGGAATGCTTCCAATTTTTTCTCATTCAGTATGATATTGGCTGTGGGTTTTTCCATAAATAGCTCTTATTATTTTGAGATACATCCCATCAATACCTAATTTATTAATAGTTTTTAGCATGAAGGGTTGTTGAATTTTGTCAAAGGCCTTTTCTGCATCTATTGAGATAATCATGTGGTTTTTGTCTTTGGTTCTGTTTATATGATGGATTCCGTTTAATTGATTTGCATATGTTGAACCAGCCTTGCATCCCAGGGATGAAGCCAACTTGATTGTGGTGGATAAGCTTTTTGATGTGTTGCTGGATTCAGTTTGCCAGTATTTTATTGAGGATTTTTGTGTTGATGTCCATCAGGGAAATTGGTCTAAAATTCTCTTTTTTTGTTATGTCTCTGCCAGGCCTTGGTATCAGGATGATGCTGGCCTCATGAAATGAGTTAGGGAGGATTCCCTCTTTTTCTATTGATTGGAATAGTTTCAGAAGGAATGGTACCATCTCCTCTTTGTACCTCTGTTAGAATTTGGCTGTGAATCCGTCTGGTCCTGGACTTTTCTGCTTGGTAGGCTATTAATTATTGCCTCAATTTCAGGGCCTGTTATCAGTCTATTCAGGGATTCAAGTTCCTCCTGCTTTAGTCTTGGAGGGTGTATGTGTCGAGGAATTTATCCATTTCTTCTAGATTTTCTAGTTTATTTGCATAGAGGTGTTTATAGTATTCTCTGATGGTAGTTTGTATTTCTATGTGATCGGTGGTGATATCCCCTCTGTCATTTTTTATTGCATCTATTTGATTCTTCTCTCTTTTCTTCTTTATTAGTCTTGCTAGCAGTCTATCAATTTTGTTAATCTTTTCAAAAAACCAGCTCCTGGATTCATTGATTTTTTGAAGGGTTTTTTGTGTCTCTATTTCCTTCAGTTCTGCTCTGATCTTAGTTATTTCTTGCCTTCTGCTAGCTTTTGAATGTGTTCGCTCTTGCTTCTCTAGGTCTTTTAATTGTGATGTTAGGGTGTCCATTTTAGATCTTTCCTACTTTCTCTTGTGGGCATTTAGTGCTATAAATTTCCCTCTACACACTGCTTTAAATGTGTCCCAGAGATTCTGGTATGTTGTGTCTTTGTTCTTGTTGGTTTCAAAGAACATCTTTATTTCTGCCTTCATTTTTTTATGTACCCAGTAGTCATTCAGGAGCAGGTTGTTCAGTTTCCATGTAGTTGAGTGGTTTTGAGTGAGTTTCTTAATCCTCAGTTCGAGTTTGATTGCACTGCGGTCTGAGAGACAAGTTGTTATAACTTCCGTTCTTTTACATTTGCTGAGGAGTGCTTTACTTCCAACTATGTGGTCAGTTTTGCAGTAGGTGTGGTGTGGTGCTGAGAAGAATGTATATTCTATTTATTTGGGGTGGAGAGTTCTGTAGTTGGCTATGAAGTCTGTTTGGTGCAGAGCTGAGTTCAATTCCTGGATATCTTTGTTAACTTTCTGTTTTGTTGATCTGTCTAATGTTGACAGTGGGGTGTTAAAGTCTCCCATTATTATTGTGTGGGAGTCTAAGTCTCTTTGTAGGTCACTCAGGACTTGCTTTATGAATCTGGGTGCTCCTGTATTGGGTGCATATATATTTAGGATAGTTAGCTCTTCTTGTTGACTTGATCCCTTTACAGTTATGTAATGGCCTTCTTTGTCTCTTTTGATCTTGTTTGTTTAAAGTCTATTTTATCAGAGACTAGGATTGCAACCCCTGCTTTTTTTTTGTTTTCCATTTGCTTGGTAGATCTTCCTCCATCCTTTTATTTTGAGCCTATGTGTGTCTCTGCATGTGAGATGGGTCTCCTGAATACAGCACACTGATGGGTCTTGACTCTTGATCCAATTTGCCAGTCTGTGTCTTTTAATTGGAGTATTTAGCCCATTTACATTTAAGGTTAATATGTTATGTGTGAATTTGATCCTGTCATTATGATGTTAGCTGGTTATTTTACTCATTAGTTGGTGCAATTTCTTCCTAGTATCGATGTTCTTATTTGGCATGTTTTTGCAGTGGCTGGTAGCAGTTGTTCTTTTCCATGTTTAGTGTTTCCTTCAGGAGCTCTTATAAGATAGGCCTGGTGGTGACAAAATCTCTCAGCATTTGCTTGTCTGTAAAGGATTTTATTTCTCCTTCACTTATGAAGCTTAGTTTGGCTGGATATGAAATTCTGGGTTGAAAATTCTTTTCTTTAAGAATGTTGAATATTGGCCCCCACTCTCTTCAGGCTTGTTGAGTTTCTACCGAGAGTTCAGCTGTTAGTCTGATGGGCTTCCCTTTGTAGGTAACCCGACCTATCTCTCTGGCTTACCTTAACATTTTTTGCTTTGTTTCAACTTTGGTGTATCTGACAATTATGTGTCTTGCAGTTGCTCTTCTTGAGGAATATTTTTGTGGCATGCTCTGTATTTCCTGAATTTGAATGTCGGCCTGCCTCACTAGGTTGGGGAAGTTCTCCTGGATGATATCCTGAAGACCATTTTCCAACTTGGTTCCATTCTCCCTGTCACTTTCAGGTACACCAATCAGACGTAGATTTGGTCTTTTCACGTAGTCCCATATTTCTTGGAGGCTTTATTTGTTTCTTTTTACTTTTTTTCTCTAAACTAAACTTCTCTTCTCACTTCATTTCATTCATTTTATCTTCCATCACTGATACCCTTTCTTGCATTTGATCAAATCTGCTACTGAAGCTTGTGTATGCATCACATAGTTCTCATGCCATGGTTTTCAGCTCCATCAGTTCATTTAAGGACTTCTCTACACTGTTTATTCTAGTTAGCCATTCATCTACTCTGTTTTCCAGGTTTTTAGCTTCTTTGCGATGGGTTCGAACATCCTTGTTTAGCTCAGAGAAGTTTGTTATTACAGATCGTCTGAAGCCTTCTTCTCTCAACTCATCAAAGTCATTCTCTGTTCAGCTTTGTTCTGTTGCTGGCGAGGAGCTGCATTCTTTACAGGAGAAGAGGCACTCTGATTTTTAGAATTTTCAGCTTTTCTTCTCTGGTTTCTCCCCATCTTTGTGGTTTTATCTACCTTTGGTCTTTGATGATGGTGATGTACAGATGGGGTTTTGGTGTTGATGTCCTTTCTCTTTGTTAGTTTTCCTTCTAACAGTCAGGACCCTCAGCTGCAGGTCTGTTGAAGTTTGCTGGAGGTCCACTCCAGACCCTGTTTGCCTAGGTATGACCAGCAGAGGCTGCAGAACAGCAAATGTTGCTGACTAATCCTTCTTCTGGAAGCTTCGTCTCAGAGAGGCACCTGGCCTTATGAGGTGTCAGTCACCCCCCTACTGGGAGGTAGCTCCCAGTTAGGCTACTCGGGGGTCAGGGACCCACTTGAGGAGGCAGTCTGTCCGTTTTCAGATCTCAAACTCCGTGCTGGGAGAACCACTACTCTCTTCAAAGCTGTCAGACAGGGACCTTTAAGTCTGCAGAAGTTTCTGTTACCTTTTGTTCAGCTATGCCCTGTCCCTAGAGGTGGAGACTACAGAGGCAGGCAGGCCTCCTTTAGCTGTAGTGAGCTCCATCCATTTCAAGCTTCCAGGCCACTTTGTTTACCTACTCAAGCCTCAGCAATGGCGGACGCCCCTCCCCCAGCCTCGCTGCTGCCTTGCAGTTGGATCTGAGACAGCTGTGCTAGCAGTGAGGGAGGCTCCGTGGGTGTGCGACCCTCCACGCCAGGTGCGGGATGTAATCTCCTGGTGTGCCATTTGCTAAGGCTATTGGAAAAGGGCAGTATCAGGGTGGGAGTGTCTGGATTTTCCAGGTGCCGTCTGTCAGGGCTTCCCTTTGCTAGGAAAGGGAATTCCTGGACCCGTTGTGCTTCCTGGGTGAGGCGATGCCCTGTCCTGCTCTGTGGGCTGCACCCGCTTGTCTGGCAAGCCCCAGTGAGATGAACCCGGTACCTCAGTTGGAAATGCAGAAGTCACCGTTCTTCTGCATTGTTCAGGCTTGGAGCTGCTGACTGGAGCTGTTACTATTTGGCCATCTTGGCACTACTCTTCTAAGGACAATTTTTTGGAGCAGTTTTAGATTCACAGCAAAATTGAGAGGAAAGTATAGAGTTCCCATATACCCCTGCCCTGACACAGGTATAGTCATGTTTTATTTCTAACCAGTCTTTCATCTGCTCTTATCTCAACTTGGTTTACTACTATTGGTAAGAAGAGCATCTACTGAGTTTTAATTTTAAGTGTTATTTTAAATTCTACGTTTCAATGCATTACTTTATGTTGTTAGTTTCCTGTTGTTATACAATTTTTAAACATGTTAATCACAGAAATTTTAAATCCATGTCTGCTAACTCCAATATTTAAATCTTTTGTGAGTTTGTTTCTATTCTCTTGGTTTGCAGTTATGTGATCTTCACTCCTTTTATATTGGCAATTTTTTATTGAATGTTGGGTATTGTATATAAAAAATAGAGATGTTTTGAGGGTCTAAATAATATTATCTTCCTGCTGAAAAGATTTACTTTTGTGTCGATGGGGCTTTCAGTAGGGAAAGATAACTTCAAACCAGTTATAAAATGTATTTAAATTTAGGCTTCACACTTTTTATAGGCTGATCTATTTCTGGGTTGCCCTTATTGTTAGGGGAAGTCCTACGAACATCTAACCTAAAATCTGAAGCGTTTATTAGGGTCTTTCTTCCTTTTTGGGCCCAGATGTTCAGTTTTTGTCTCCTTAAACCCATGGTATTTTCACAAGCTTTGCTCACCTTCTCAGCCACTCAGCTGCTACTTTCTCACATTCTTAGTCTTTTCAGCTTCTGCTTTAAACTTAGTGAATGTCTTGAGGGGAGAATATATGATTTTCTTCTATGGGTTTTTTTCTTTCTGAATTTTCGCCTTTAGATCCTTGCTACCTTGCATCTCTCCAACACCCCTGACTCTCCTCCTCATACATTAATAATGACATAACATCTTAAGAAAGTAAGTAGTGTCTGCCCCAAATAAATATAGAAGAACCTTTAATTTTTACTAATTTTTACACAGTAGTTTCTTGCATGATTATCTGAACCCCAAATATATTATTCTTTCCTGCATCTGCATTTTTTCATGTTCCCTCATCCAGGATTGCCTTTTTCCCTCTCTTCTACCCACATCAATAAGATTAAGCTAATATGTTAGTATTTAGTCACTTTGCTTATATTGTTCCTCTTTCCCCAAGTTTCTGTTAGGACTTAGTACGTTTCTAATCACATATCTCCTTATTTATTTATTTATTTATTTTTCAAGTAAGCAATGGTTTTCTTAGAGGGGACATGAGTATCAACAATAAAGGGAAACAATAAATGTGACTTTATCAAAATTTAAAACTCTTATTCATTAAAAGACACCACTAAGATTGACAAACAAGGCAAAGTCCAGGAGAAAGTATTTACAACATATAAATCTGACAAAGGGCTTCTACCCAGAATATATAAATGACTCCTATAATTTAGTAATGAAAACACAGTTCAATTATGTATTTGTTTGTTTTTGTTGGAACAGTTATTAACTTTTTCATTTTATATTCAGGGTACATGTGCAGATTTGTTATATAGGTAAATTGCATGTCATAGGAGTTTAGTGTCCAGATTATTTTTTTACCCAGTTAATAAACATAGTGCCTATAGGTAGTTTTTTTTGATCCTCATCCTCCTCCCACCCTCCACCCTCAAATAGGCCCCAGTGTCTTTTTGTTTTCTTCTTTGTGTCCGTGTGTACTCAATAATTAGCTCCTACTTATAAGTGAAAACATGAGGTATTTGAATAGTTTACTTAGGATAATGGCCTCCAGTGCCATTCAGGTTGCTGCAAAGGACATAATCTCATTCCTTTTTATGGCTGTGTAATGTTCTGTGGTGTGTATGTAGCATATTTTCTTTATCTAGTTACTGTTAATGTGCACCTCTGTTGAATCCATGTCTTTGCTATGTGAATAGTATTGCAGTGACCACATGCATGCTCTTCATATGTACTCTCAACTGATTCATATATATCTTGTTTAGAATTGCTTTATGGTTTTTTGTTGCTGTTGTTGGCAAAAATTAACATGTCTTCCAAAGTTAATTCTGTTTATTTACTTCAATCCTGTTTATAACTTATGTCTCATGATATGTCAAATTTCCTCTTTCTTCTTTACTCTGTGAACGTACCTAAGATGCAGAGTTTTGACTGAGTGGGCCTAAAAAGCAGAGGTAACCCTGAGTACTGATACTTAACAGGTGACTTAAGAGGTGACTTAACAGGAAAGACTGAGTTGATTGAAATCCATAGACTATGTCTAGTTTTACACTGATATTTATGGATTTCATGGTGGAATCATCCCAAACAAAAGAGTTCTTCATTTTTATCTGGGATGTTCTGGATTACAGATACCTCATGAGCCGTTTTATTTATTTGTAACATTTACTAAAGAAAGCTGTGCCTGTGGAAACTGTTCAATATACATTTTTAGTTGAATTAATAAGCTTTTTTCAAATTTAAAAATTAGATAAGTAGGGTCATTCATTTCTCATTAATATATATAAAATCAGTTGAGCAGGGATATTTATACTTTTAATGGTAGCCTTGGTAGAGTATCCAATGCACCAAACTTGTTGCACTATTTCCCAAGCCATGTTTAATAGAATTATGTGTTAAGGGAAAAAATTAAATTACATCATCAAAAAGTATTTGAAACACTGCGCAATCATTGTGACATTTCCAGTGATTGTAAACACAACATGGCCCTGTGGTAAAGAATCCTGAGTTTATCAGAAGTATTTGATTTTGTAAAACTTCTGCTTTTCCTTGAAACCCTATCAATATCTCACAGAACACTAATGCTGGAAGGATCACAAGTTGAAAAGCTTGGCATAGGGCAATATCTATCTCATGGAAACTGTCAATTATTTATTCTTCTTTTGTGCCTTTTTTCCTGTTT
This sequence comes from Pongo pygmaeus, assembly GCF_028885625.2. Taxonomy (NCBI): domain Eukaryota; kingdom Metazoa; phylum Chordata; class Mammalia; order Primates; family Hominidae; genus Pongo; species Pongo pygmaeus. The sequence continues at coordinate 47,299,895 of NC_072388.2, read as the reverse complement.
CCTATTACTTGGCTTTAAGACTGTCGAGACACTGTGCTTAAAGTATATGAAATGTTTAAATCCCTCTGACTTGTTCTCAATTCACAAGGAGGTTTACATTATGTTTAGATACAAATTATGTTGCCTATAAACTTTTCATTCCTTCATGATGACAACTGTATTAATTTCTTAGCGTTGCTGATACAAATTACCACAAATGTAGTGGCTTAAAAAACACTGACTTGTACACTTTCAGTTCTGTGTATCAGAAGGCTGACAGCTGAATTTCTTTTGGAGGCTCTAGAGGAATGTGATAGCCACAATCACATGCCCTCAAATATGTCTACATTCTAATCTCTGAAACGTGTGAGTGTGTGATATTACATGGCAAAGGATAATGAAGATTGCAGAGTGAATTGAAATAGGGAGTTTAACCTGGATTATTTCTGTGGACACAATGGTCCATAAAAGTGGGAGCAGGAGGCAGAAGAAAGTCAGTGTCAAATTGATGCAGCATGAGAATGACAAACAACCAGTTTTGGCTTTGAAGATACAAGGGGGCGGGGGGACCATAAGCCATGAAATGTGTTCAGCTACAGAGACTAGAAAAGGAAAAAGATTCTACTCTAGGTCCTCTAGAAGGAATACAGCCTTCTGGCATTTTGAATTTAGCAAAGAGAAACTCATTTAAAAATTTTGAAATCTAGAAACAGAAGATAATCTGGGTGGTTAATTTCATGTGTCAACTTGGCTAGGTCTTAGTACTTAGATGTTTGAAACCATACCAGTCCAGTTGTCCCTGTGAAAGTAATTTTTTTAGATGAGATTAATATGTAAATCAGTAGAATATGAGTCGAGGAGTTTATCCCACATAGTGTGGTTGGGTTTCATCCAATTAAATGAAGGAATTAATAAAACAAAAACCTTCACACTCCTGTAAAATAATTCCTTAACATCTCTCTCCGTATATATATTCACACACACACACACACACACACACACACACTATTGGTTCCATGTCTCTTAACACAATAATAAATTTCTATTGTTTGAATCCACCAAGTCTGTGTTAATTTGTTACAGCACTGATAGAAAACTAATATAGAGATAACCCATTTACCTTTTCTTTATAATCTAGGGTAATCTTTTTATTTTAAGGTCACGTGATTAGCAGTCATAATTCACTCTGCAATCTTAATTCTCCTAAACCTTGTAACATAACATATTTATTGATGCTGGATATTAAGATCATTTTTGACCTATTTCACATTGCCTCTCTATAAAAAAATTATGTAACTATTTATTCTTTGTACTAAATCTTAGAATGCATTATGGTTAAGTAAACCATGTTAATTCAGACATCACATAGAAATAACATTTTACTAGCTAACTTGCCGTGGGGCAGTTGCTATTGAAAGAGAAAATAAAGGTTTTTTTTTAATTATCATGCCTTTAACATCATCTTAATTTGTCATTTGTCACTACTGCAATATCCAATAAACTTTTTAGTATACAGGATATTAAGTGTGTACTCTAGTTTTGAAATAGGCAAAGGTTTATTCAACTTCCCATTTAATTTGCATGGCTTTTCAAAAATATATTACAAATTTAATAAAGCGTATTTTTCTTTTCCAAGGCCAAAGTAGTGGAGAGGTGCTGACAGTCCCTCCTCAGCTTCAGGCTTTGACAGCAAGAGCCTTGGCTACAACAAAACCAAAGGGTGTTTAAATGGAAGAGCAGAAGAGTGATGAAGCCATGTTGGTCGCTGACAGATATATTCCTAAGTACATGAGTCAGTTCTCAGAGCCTTCTAGGAACAACTGGGTACGTGAGCCGCATTTGCCACCAGCCACCCTAGCTTATAAATCTCAGGAAAGCGAGTGTTGCTTGTCATATGTTCTCGAATAGTTAACCAGTGCTGTTACTAAGGCTTTATGCTTACATAAGATAACGATCAGCATTAAATATTTAGATTGCAGTTCTGATATGTAAGAATAGAAAATCTTTTTTTTTGTTTTTACCAAGGATGCAGGCTATAGTAGAGAAAGCCCTCATGTAGGAGTTATGATATTAGCATATATTAGCAAAATATTAGCATATTTTGATTTAGTTTAGGACTCAATTGTTCTGTGTCATTGGACAAGTCATTTAACTTTGCCTACTTTTCTTCCTCTGAAAAATCAAGGACCTTGACTGCGTTATCCTTAAGGTTTCTGCTGGTTCTTGTATCCCTTAGTCCTAATTACAAGTAACTTATCCAATTTCTAATAATTAACATTTATCTGTCTTTACTGGATTGGGTGTTAGGAAAATAGATTGCCTTTATGTTAGTCATACATTCCTATAGGTTAGTCATATGTCGCTGCCTAGAATATAACTTTTTAGTACAGGGACTATGTTCCACACCTGCTTCATATTCAGTGTAGCAATAAGAATAGTATTGGAAAAAATAAATACGTAATACTCATTAAAGTGGAGTAAACTAATTTCAAGTTATCTCTTATGTGTGGCTGTGTTTTAATATTTGAGTTATGGCCTGGTGTGGTGTCTCACGCTTGTAATCACAGCACTTTAGGAGACTGAGGCGGGTGGATTGCCTGAGCTCAGGAGTTTGAGACCAGCCTGAGCAACACGGTGAAACCCTGTCTACTAAAAATATGAAAAATTAGCTGGGCGTGGCAGTGTGTGCCTGTAGTCCCAGCTACTTGGGAGGCTGAGGCAGAATTGATTGAATACAGGAGGCAGAGGTTGCAGTGAGTCAAGATCATGCCACTGCATTCCAGCCTGGGTGACAGAGTGAGACTCCATCTCCAAAAAAAAAAAAAAAAAAAAAAAGAGTTATTTTAAGATATATTTTAATATTACAGATTGTAAATTGTAGTTTTCTGTTTGGCACGTGTGTTGGAGCTCTAGAAATTTTCATTATTTTGAATGCTTACTGTTAGCTAATAGGCTTGACAAAACCTTAGTCACGACATTCCACAATGCTCCTGGCAATTAATAGGAACCAAGCACTCTACTTGCCACGGTTTCTTATTGCTTATCTTTTACTGTAAGGGCTGTTGGAGCTGGGAAGCATTTGAGATGTGAGGACAATCTCCAGGGGCTGGACTAGTGGCCAATTAGAATGCAAATGACTGAGAAGTATATTACTGAACCTGGAAGATCAGCAACTACCGCAGCACTGATGAGGAGTGGTAGAAGAAGAAAGGAAAGAATCATTATGTGGTAGCAAAGGAGGTGCAAGTGACCAAGATGTATTTAGGATATGAGTTGGGATAAATGCACAGATGTCAAGGTGTTCAAAGACAGGGATCTGAATCAGACTTCTAGAAAATGAGCTGATCATGGAAGATTGTTTTGTAGTTGATATTTTCTGCAGTGCCTGTTCCAACTGACAGCAGCAGCTTTAGAAGCTGCTGCCTAATTTAATTAAGCTAATAAAAAAGTAGAAAAAAATATAAAATATTTCACTTACAGGCTATAATACCTTGAGGAAACAGGAATCTAAAAATCAATAAAACGTAGTGGTAGAAGAGAAAAAGAAATTTATCTGTGCTGATTTTTATTGGTAGACAAAGGATGGTGACTAAAATAATCCATATCACCTTTCCAATAAACCCAGAAACAGAGTCTGGATAAAAAGGGCAGCTGCAGGGAAGTTTTTTTGCTTGCCTAAGTAATATTAAGAGAAAAGACAAAAATGTTAAATGCAGACATACGTGTTCCATCAGGAGGTGCCACGGAGCAATTTAAAAAGAATTAATAGCCCTGCCTGGCAGCTGAAATCAAAGAGGGCATTCCCATATTTCATTTTGGGTTGTTGAAAAGCTAATTATAAGAGAAAAATCTTCCAGTGAAATGAGAATTGCTCCTGAAATATTTCTAAAGGAAACAAACCATCAAAACAATACTCAAATGCATCATGCAAATTTTTGAAACGTTAAGGGTTTTCAAGAAGGAAAATTAGACCACAAAATGTCCTATGTATTGAAAATTACTCCTCTCACCTCATTGCTAAGAAATCCACAAAATGCTGCATATATTTGTTGTGTATTTCCTAAACTTAAAGGAACAAAGGAAAGTGGCAATTTAAGAGTAACTTCCTAATAGCAATGAAAAATAAAATTTTTAAATAGATTATTTTTATATTTACTAAATAAGCAGTCAAATTCTTTTTTAGTTGCATTTTAAACCTAGATTTACTTGGGCTGCCCACTCTGTTATCAAATCAAGTGCATACTCATCCAGCAAGAATAGAATTAATGTACCATATTAGATTAAACTATGATTACACAAATAAATCAAAAATTAGATCAAAGTTAACAGTTACCACTGCACTTTATTTTCCTATGCCCTTCTAAATTCAGGTACATATATACATATACATATACATATACATATACATATACATATACATATACATATACATAGTTAATAGCATAAAACAGTACTAATATTTTATGGCTATATTTTTTACTTAGAATTTAGTAAGGTTTCTTTTACATTTACACTGATATTGCTGTGCTTTCTTTTTCTATCATATTTTCATTTTCAAAAGGAAGCAAGTTTATAACATTTTTTAGAATTTATTTAAAAATATAGGCAACTTAAACATATGCATTGACTATTCTTAGATTATGAATAGTTTGAAATAAATATTTAATAATTTAGAATTTAATAAAGTTGTTTCCCACTTATTTTTTATAATGCTAGAGGTAAAAAATTCCAAAATATATCACCATGGATACAGAAAGTAAAATGTTTAGTAAATGCAGACCTAAAATAATGTTTCCTTGAGAATCGTTTTCAGTGATCGCATGATGGCCTACTACGTAAGTTAGAGTGAGAGTCTTTCTCTCAATAAAAACTTAAATATTTTTAAATGAATAAATTAGATTAATGAATGAATAGGAATGGATAGGTCTGCTTTTTTGTTTTGTTTTTTTCTTTTTTGAGATGGAGTCTATCTCTGTCACCCAGGCTGGAGTGCAGTGGCATGATCTCAGCTCACTGCAACCTCCAGCTCCTGGGTTCAAGCGATTATCCTGCCTCTCAGCCTCCTGAGTAGCTGGGACTACAGGTGCCTGCTACCATGGCTGGCTAGTTTTTTTTTTTTTTTTGGTGGTGGTGGTTTTTGTATTTTTAGTAGAGGCGGGGTTTCACTCTGTTAGCCAGGATGGTCTCAATCTCCTGACCTCGTGATCCACCCGCCTTGGCCTCCCAAAGTGCTGGCATTACAGGCGTGAGCCACTGCTCCCGGCCCGGATAAATCTATTTTTAAAACAACAACAACACACACACAGTAAAAGTCATTCTTTTACTGCAAAAGTCTGGACTTGATTATGTTTAATGGAGTTAAACAGTGACCTTGCTAATCTTTTGTAATCACAGAAATGTTTGCAGATGTAAAATTATTTTTTCAGTATTTGTCATCCATACATTCCTAAATATATGGATATTGGAGTAGTAAACATCCTACTCAAAAGTAAGCCATACTAAAGGACATTTCAGAAAAAAAATTAAAATAACTTGATTTTTCCCTCCCCTTTTTCATCACATATCCACCTTTGAGCTGTTCTTCCTTTCTGTACTATTATCAGGAATAAAACCTGTCACATATCCAGAAAGGGTAGCTGCTAAACAAGTTGTTGCAGGTTAACATTTGGGGTTAATTGACATGTGAACACTATGGAATTATTGGCCCTATGAGGAACTTTAATAAGGAAATTGACTCTGAACTCTGCACTAATCCATTTGTCTCATCACAGTCTTTTAAGGAAGGACTAGACTTTCCATTAGACTGTCAGTTAAAATTACTAGAAACATTTTTTATGATATCTATGCCATCTCTAATTCTTCTTAGGCTCAACTAACTTTAAAGTAGGACGAAAGCAGAGTGAGAAAGCAGGAGCACTATTAGATCCCCAGGGGAAAAATGCATGATAAGTTGGGCAGCTGAAGATGGTGATTGTAATTAGTATTTACTGTGAATATTATTTAGATTAAAAAACATTTTATTTGTTATTTCAGCACTATCACATGCGGTGGTTAAACTTGCAGTTATTTACAATAAAATCAATGTACTGAGAATTATGGTCACATAGCTAGAAATAGTTTTTTTTCAAAAAATTATTTATCTTCTTTATATAGTGTCCGTGTTCCTTAATGAATACGTTGAAATTGAATGTTTGTCAATGGTCTAATACTTTGCCATTGGCAGATATTAAAATCTAATGAATACCTAACTTCCAGCTACTACTCAGTTGACGGCACTAATTGAATTAGTTTCCTTAATTTTTGATTCTGAAAATTGTATTTCTCCCAACTTTCTGGTAAGTACCCAGTGATATTCAAGCAAATACCTCATTTCAGGGCTTCTTATATAAAGAATTTCTTTTTTTGTAAAGCATCAAGTGACTATTAAATTTCTAAATTAATCTTGTTATTTTGGAATTATGTAAATTGGGTTCTCTTTTGGAATGTGATGTACTTGTAACTGAGCATAGAAGCTTAATAAAAATTCTTCCTTACAACTAGCAAATTATTTCCTGAAAAATACAAGGAAACTTTAGTGAGATAAATACAAAATATTGGCAACTGTTAGGAAGTTGTAAAGCAATTTATTAGAGTATGTAAAAGCTATATTATTAACACGGGTGTATTCTTGACACTAACTCAAATACTAAAGACTATGATTAGCTGTAATTTTGCCTTCTGGCATTAAATTCAATGTGCTATATATATTCAGTGTGCTACTATGATTTAAACTAGTAAAATGTAGAAATGTACTCTGGGGCTTGTACTAACCATGTATTAATAATTTGTATTAACCATGTGGTGTCATTAAAAACCTTCACTTGGCAGCAAATGTTAACATCTATATTACTTTAGGTTATTAGAAGCCACCAAAATAGACATTTATTGGTTTTACCCATTTACCCAGAATATACATTAATTTTCTATTGTTGCTGTAACAAATTACCACAAATTTGGTGGCTTAAAGAATACATATTTGTTATCTTACAGATCTGTTGTTCAATGGTCTGAACTAGATCTTATGGGCTAAAATCCAGGTATCAGCAGAGCTGTGTTCTTTCTGAAGGTTCTAGGGGAGAATCAGTTTCCTTGCTTTATTTAGCTTAGAACCTATTTGCATTCCTTCTCTCATGACCCCTTCCTCTAACTTCAAAGCATATCACTACAATTCTGCTTCTGTTTTCACATCTCCTTTCTAACTCAGACCCTCCGGTCTTCTCCCTCTAATCATCTACCGCATACCAGATCTCAAGCTAAATGCTGGGTATATAATGATAAGGGGGACTTAGTTCATGCCAATGGAGCTTAATTTTTGTTGGAGAGCCAGAATAGAAAGTGTAGAGTGAGCACATTTATCCACTGCACTTAGAAGTTCTTTTCTATGACTTACCAAAACTTCATGAATCCATCCTCATGAGTTGTAAGGAAGATATTTTGTTTAAAAAGTTTATTTTGAGTGACTCATTTACTTTTCAGTAAGTTTGCATTATGTCCAATTTCTTCCATTCTATTTATTTCTAAGAAGGTTACTAGGGTAGAGAATGGGGCTTCATCTCTTCCCAGAAGTAGAAGAGAGAGCTTTGAAACCAATTGATATCCACTGCCTTCTTGCTAGTCTCTACTGAGCCAATCTGGTCTAGTTCCTAGATACATTGCATTGATTTCTTATCAGGTGTGGCTGATGAATGTATCCTTGGTTTTCTAGGAAACTTTCAAAGCTTAATGGCTTTCTTTGGTGGTTAAACCAACAAATTTTTTGAACTTTTAGATGTGACATAGCCTGCAGACTCATGTGGTGCCTCAAGCAGCCTATACCTGACACCAGCTAATCTGTTACCTTTCAGCTACTTGCACTGGGGTTTAGCACTTCTGTCTGGAGTGTCTCTAAAAGGCAAGGTGATATTTTGAATTATCTCTGGGATATGGGGTAAATTATGGATCACTTTAAGACATTTAACCACCATTCTCAGCAAACTATCACAAGAACAGAAAACCAAACACCACATGTTCTCACTCACAAGTGGGAGTTGAACAATGAGAACACATGGACATAGGGAGGGGAACATCACACACTGGGGCCTGTTGGGGGTGGTGGACTAGGGGAGGGATAGCATTAGGAGAAATACCTAATGTAGGTGATGGGTTGATGGGTGCAGCAAACCACCATGACACGTGTATACCTATGTAACAAACCTTCATGTTCTTCACGTGTACCCCAGAACTTAAAGTATAATAAAAATAAATAAAAAAGGTTATTCCTAGGTATTTTGATTTTTGTGCCTTTTCCCTTTTTTAATCCAGTTGTTTTCTTACTATTGAGTTGTTTGATTTCCTTATATATTTAGGATATTTAACCCCTTATCAAATGCATAGTTTGCAAAGATTTTCTCTCATTATGTAGGTTGTGTCATTACTCTGTTGACTGTTTCCCTTGCTGTGCAGAAGTGTTTTAGTTTTATGCAGTTTCAATAAAAATCTATTTTTGTTTTTGTCAAAAAGAGTTGAGAGAGTCTCTCTGTCTCTCATGCTCTTTCACCTTTTATTTCACCTCTCCTTTCATCTAACCCAGTGATGCCATCATTAATCTTCTGGGGTTGACAGGACTATCTAGCTTAGTAGTCAAAGTTCTACTGAGAAAATGAGACAAAAATTCCTTTAGCTTTTGTCTCTCTCAGCCTAGTGAAGAGTTTTTCCTTCCCCAGGCTGATTTCTTTTAGAGAAGGGAATTCTCACATCTTCCTTGCTCTATTCTCTTTCTTCTTCCCACACTGGGTGAGATAAAAATCTTCTTTTGGCTTATAACAAAACCTATTGTCAATGTCCCTGGGGGCTGGTTCTTGATATGTTGACAGGAAAGAAGGAATTTAGAAACTTTTCTTTGGATTATTTTAATGGCTATTTTATATTATGAATTTAAGAATAAATCATATTTGATACTGAAAGTTAAAATATGAAACCTACATTCTCGGTACCATCTGTCTTCTTTCTAATTCCTAGCAACTGATTTGATGAGTGGGAAGCTACAGGATAAAAAGATTTACATGGCTTGAAAATGTTTTGGAACCATCACAGATTATCCCTGATTATTATATTGTATAGAATATATATGTAGGTCATTATGAGTTAAGGGGATGATAGAAGGAATTACAAAAGGTTACTTATTTTATGTTGGGCAACCAAATAATACCTTTCTGGAAAGTGGGAATTGAGATAAGACTATAAGGAAGGATGAGAGCTGCTGTTTGAGCATGAGGGGAAATGTATTTTGGTTAAAAAAAAAAGCCATGTATAAGTTCTGAGGCAATGAAGAGTATTGTATGTTCAAAGAAACAAAATGAAGACTAGCATGACAAAAGTTATTCTGAGTGGTAGGATATGTAGCTCGAGGTGAAGTTGGACAGAATGGTAGAAATCAAAAAAGAGGTACCTTATTAATCACAGGAATTTGGATTAGATTTTAAATATAAAATAAAGCCATTTGAGAGTTTTAGGCTTTGTTAGTATATTATCCTCTCTGCATTTCAACAAAGCTGTACTTTTTTATGATATGGCATAGTGCCGCCCAACAGAAATGTATCATAAGCCACTAATGTAACCATAATGGAAACCATATATAATTTAAAATTTTCAAGAAGCCTTATTAAAAAAGTAAAACTAATCAAGTGAAATTAATTTGAATAATGTACTTTTAAAATACAACATATGCAAAATATCATTCCAATGTGTAAAGTTTTCAATTAAATATTTTATATATTACCTTTATGTTAAATCTTCAAAATTCTGTGTGATTTTATGCAGATAAGTCATGTTTAAAATATTTCTTAGCCATCTGTGGCTATTATTTATTGTATTTGGAAGTGCAGATATAGAAAGATTGGGCAAAAGTGAACATGAGTTCAGAGAAACATGGGATATTTAGCATTTTCTTAGCAAAAGATGACTTTGGAAAGAAAAAGAGAATGGCAGCAGAGGTTAAGGTGAAATGGGAAGATTTGTGGGGACTCAGGGAAAGATGTACATCAAGGAGAACTCATAGAAAGAATCCTAATATTTTAGTTTAAGTAATTGAAATGGCTGATTATATCATTTACTGATGACAGGCTAGGACCAGTTTTGTAGAAAGACTAGATATAAAAGATAATCTGTTAATCTACTCTTGGAGGATAAGTGAATGGAAGCAATTAAGAGTAATCCTAAAATCTCTGGGTTTTTGCTATATTTTCCTTTTTTTTAATTTCACAAATCACCCAGTAGCAACATGAAAAATTAGAAATTAAATTGTAAAATCCATCTTTGACAAAACTCGAAAATAACTGCTATACCCACCCAATCAAATCCAGTAAATATCAAACAAGTGTGTGGAACAAATAGAAACAGGAGACCTAGACTTTCAGATGTGCTAGGATTGCTCAGGAAATCAACACCAGTGTTGTCATCTAGAACTATGTGACTTACTATTTTATTTAAATATATTTAATAGACCTGTTTATATGCCTCATTATGAATTTTCAAAACATAACTCAAAGTTAATGGCACACACTGAAGTGCACAATCAATGATGACTTGTTTTGCTATATTTGGAAAAGGGTATGTAGACTTGTATTAGGAACTTTTCTGGTCCCAGTTTGATTTCAATAAGAAGCAATAGAAGCAAAGATGAATAAGAGATGCCACATGTACAGTAAGCTGCCTGCTGGTAATGTGAACATAAGTATTATTAGCAATGGTGTTTATTTTGATTAGCTGGATAGAACTCATACATACAATCTTGTTCCTTAAAGGCACTTCTGTTAGCTTTCAATATATCCTTGGCTATTTCTCCCACCAGAACACAGACAAAAAGCAAACAAAAATCTTTGATCCAGAAAGAATTTCCTCATTCACAAATGAGTAGTCAGAATAAAGACAGTGCAAAATAAATGAGAAAATAAAAAATGCATATAAACAAGTCATTAATAAAATTTTTCTAAAATAATAGACAATTGTGACTGCTTATATTTTTATTAAATCCCCAAATTTAACCATCCAAGACTTCAGAGCAGAAATACAAGAGCTTAAGGCAATTACAAAAGGATAACAGAAATGAAGAAACACATGAGCAGAATTCAGAGGAGAAACAGGAGAGAGTTGCTAACTTAACAGAAATCAAATACACCTACCATGTACTCTCAAAAATTAAAATTTTAAAAATTAAAATAAAATACTGTTAACAGCAACAACACAAAATAGAAATCAAATTGGAATCAGCCTCACAGAATAAAATAAAATCATGGAAAATAGTAGTGACAAGGATATCAGGATTGAGAAAAACAAGCAAATGAAATGGAAATGAAATAAATAAAATGAGCTAAAAAGAAAATTATGAACATTTAAGACAAAATAGAATGGATATATGTAATTGGTGGGTGTTTGTTTATTGTTTGTTTGTTTGAGACAGGATTTCGCTCTGCTGCCCAGGCTGGAGTGCAGTAGTAGAATCTCGGCTCACTGCAACCTCTACCTCCTGGGCTCAAGCAATCCTTCCACCCTGGCCTCCCAAGTAGCTGGGACTACAGGGGCCTGCCATCATGCCTGGCTAATTTTTGTATTTCTTGTAGAGACATAGTTTTGCCATGTTGCCCAGGCTGGTCTCAAACTCCTGAGCTCAAGCAATCCACCTGCCTCTGCCTCCCAAGATGCTGGGATTACAGGCATGAGCCACTATGCCCATTGCAATTGGTGTTTTTGAAGAACAGATAAAAAATAATAGAATGAAAAAATTTTATTTTTTTAAATTGCAGAAATAAGAGGCTTTATATAATGAACAGGCACAATAAGTTGCAGGCAAAATTGACATTGAATATTTAACAATGCAATATCTATTACTAAAGTTACCAGATTTCAAATATACAACATGAATCTTTGTTAGTCAAGCAGAAAAATTGTTACATATGAGCATAAACAAATCAGTTTGTCCTCATAGTTCTCTATCACAATGTTTGTCCATAGAAGAATTTAAGCAGTGCTTATAAAGTCTTGAGGGAAAATCTTATATTCAACTGAAAAGTTGTTCATGGGTAAAGGCATACAACATACATGTTTTGCCCTGAACATGCAAAAACTTCTAGACTTTAGTTTCTCTGATCACTTCTTAAACAACTATAGTACAAATGTCATAAAGCATTAGCAGAGAACCTATATTCAAAGTACTGACAATGAGCATGATGTTTACAACTGTAGAACTAAAATATAAATAAATGTACGGATTGAGATTTCAAAGAAACATATTTCAAATCTTGATAATGTAGGAATGTTATAAGTATAAAAGTTGAAAGAAGAAATGCTAGAGGAGTTGAGAGATGTTAAAGAACACTGATTTTTCTCATCTTTTATTACCAGTGATAGAATATTTTTTAATTTGATAAGGAAAACAATGGAGATATAAAGATAGTTAAAAGATTAAGGAAAAACTAAGAAAATAATAGACTCTGATTGTATAGGTCTTTGAGATAAACTCTACCCAATTCTTTTGTGTGTGTGTGTGTGTGTGTGTGTGTCTGTGTGTGTACGTGTGTGTGTGATGGAGTTTCACTCTTGTTGCCCAGGCTGGAGTGCAATGGTGCGATCTGGGCTCGCGGCAGCCTCCACCTCTCATGTTCAAGTGATACTCCTGACTCAGTCTCCCAAGTAGCTGGGATTACAGGCACCTGCCACCACACCTGGCTAATTTTTTGTATTTTTCGTAGAGATGGGGTTTTGCCATGCTGGGCAGACTGGTCTTGAACTCTTGACCTCAGGTGATCTGCCTGCCTCGGCCTCCCAAAGTGCTGGGATTACAGGTGTGAGCCACCACGCTTGGACAATGCTACGAAATTCTTAAAGAGAAAAATTCCATTGCTAGTTACATTGTTCCAGGGCAAAAAATAAAAAATAAAAAAATAAAAAGGGGGACAGATTTCAATTTTATCTTATCAAGTAAGCATAAAACTGATAACACAATTTAACAGAAAGGGAACAAAATACAAAAATTATACACCAATCTCACTTATAAACAGGATTTGCATTTTCATTCCTAATGTTAAATAAACAGTCAGCTAACCAAGTGACATATTAAAATAACCCTAGTGAAGCTTGTTCAAGCAGTGTTAAAATTGTTCAACATAAGTGAAGTTATTAATATAGTTCACTGTGTTCATAAATCAAAAAAGAAAAATCATGAGCAACTCCAGCAATAATGAAAAAGTACTGAAGGAAATTAAACATCCATTCTTAATAAAAATATAAATATAATACAATGTATGGATATTTCATTAATATTAATATAGAATATAGTCTGCATAGTGCACAATGGAAGAAATGCTAGGAAAAACTGCATTTAAATTATGAATAAGATAAAGATGTCCACTATCACCATTATTATTTAGAACGAATACAGAAGTTCTAGCCAATACAATTATACAAGAAGAAAAATAAAATTAGAAAATTCAAAAAAAAGAATAAACATTGTTTTCATATATATTACATCGCATATATATTATTTGTGTGTTTGTGTATATATATATATATATATATATATATATAGAGTCTGTGTATCAACCAAAACTTTTAATAAAAAAATGACAATTCAAAATTTCAGCAACGTCACTAGGTATTTCCAAGATGTTCTATAAAATGCATTCCTAGAAAGTCTACTGTTACATACAGGCTTGTTTACATACAGGCTTATTTGATTATGGAAAGGACAAAAGAAGATAATTGAAATGTTAGGAAAAATAAAATAGATACAATTGTCATATAATTTAAAACATGCTGTTTGGTTCCCAGAGTCAAAAAATAAACAAAGAAAACAAAAGATAAAAATATAACAATGTTACATAGAGAATTGATGTTATGTAATGGAATATTGAGTATACATTTAAAGATCTTATTTTAAGACAACATTTTTATAGATGGTATTTGATTTATCATGTTCTCCTGCCTTAACACAAATAAATGAAAAGATATTCATATTCATCTGTATTGGAATATGCTTATCTGTAACTCACTGAGAGTTTTTAATAGACGTTTCTTCAGTTATAAAAATAATGTATAAAATATATGAGAAACATAATTGGCTCAAATATTAAGAAAATAATCTCCATACTATTTTATGTAAACTTTTGATCTCAGAGTCTAAGATATGAGCCTAGCATTTAAATATGAAGAAAATAATTTATTTATTGGAAAGAGCACTTGAATATGGATTCTTGTCTTGCTTGTGCTAATGCTAATTACTTAGTGATATTTAGTATATTTATTTCTAATATTAAATATATGTTAAAGGATAAACAGAACAAAATGACATATGTTTCAGTTATCTAATTCTGTGCAACAAGCCACCGCAATACTTAGTAGCTTTAGATAACAATCATCTATATTGTGACAAAACACAGTTTGGGCAGAGTTTGAAAGGAATGGGTTTTCTCTGATCCACGTAGCTTCCCATCAACTGGGGTGAACTGGGCTAGAAGACACCCTTCTAAGATGGCTTCTTCAAATGCCTAGCAAAGTTGTTGGCTGTTGTCTGGGAGTTCATCTGGGGCTGTGATTTGGGAAGGCGCAATGCCTCTCCATCAGGGCTTTTGACGAAGATAATTGTTTCTTCACAGCACGGTGGCTGGTTTTCTATAGTACCTTCCAATAGACCGAAGAAGCAGCTGCAATTTTTTTTTTTTTAACATAGCCTGAGAATTCATTGTGTCACTTCCACCACATTCTATTGATCAAACCAGTCACGGAGGCCAGCTCAGATTCCAAGGAAGGGGAATTAGATTTTACATCTATATAAGAAGTGAAATAAGAATTTTTAGCAATCTTTGACCTACCATTATATAAATGCAAGTAACAATAATTTCTTAATGTAGTCTATATTTTTTGTGCATAATGTGAACTTCAGGCAATCATTAGTCAGAATGATTATTTTTACTAAAAATGAATGCTGAAGTTACTCTTGAAGATGGCCAAATAGGAACAGCTCCGGTCTACAGCTCCCAGCGTGAGCAAGGCAGAAGACAGGTGATTTCTGAATTTCCATCTGAGGTACCAGGTTCATCTCACAAGGGAGTGCCAGACAGTGGGCGCAGGTCAGTGGGTGTGCGCACCATGCACCAGCCGAAGAAGGGCGAGGCATTGCCTCACTCAGGAAGTGCAAGGGGTCAGGGAATTCCCTTTCCTGGTCAAAGAAAGGGGTGACAGATGGCACATGGAAAATTGGGTCACTCCCACCCGAATACTGCGCTTCTCCGACGGGCTTAAAAAACGGTGCACCAGGAGATTATATCCCGCACCTGGCTCAGAGGGTCCTATGCCCACGGAGTCTCGCTGATTGCTAGCACAGCAGTCTGAGATCAAACTGCAAGGCGGCACCCAGGCTGGAGGAGGGGCACCTGCCATTGCCCAGGCTTGCTTAGGTAAACAAAGCAGCCTGGAAGCTCGAACTGGGTGGAGCCCACCACAGCTCAAGGAGGCCTACCTGCCTCTGTAGGCTCCACCTCTGGGGGCAGGGCACAGACAAACAAAGACAGCAGTAACCTCTGCAGACTTAAATGTCCCTGTCTGACAGTTTTGAAGAGAGCAGTGGTTCTCCCACCATGCAGCTGGAGATCTGAGAACAGGCAGACTGCCTCCTCAAGTGGGTCCCTGACCCCTGACCCCCGAGCAGCCTAACTGGGAGGCACCCCCCAGCAGGGGCAGACTGACACCTCACAGGTCCCGGTACTCCAACAGACCTGCAGCTGAGGGTCCTGTCTGTTAGAAGGAAAACTAAGAAACAGAAAGGACATCCACACCAAAAACCCATCTGTACATCACCATCATCAAAGACCAAAAGAAGATAAAACCACAAAGATGGGGAAAAAACAGAGCAGAAAAACTGGAAACTCTAAAAAGCAGAGTACCTCTCCTCCTCCAAAGGAATGCAGCTCCTCACCAGCAACGGAACAAAGCTGGATGGAGAATGACTTTGACAAGCTGAGAGAAGAAGGCTTCAGACGATCAAATTACTCCAAGCTATGGGAGGATATTCAAACCAAAGGCAAAGAAGTTGAAAACTTTGAAAAAAATTTAGAAGAATGTATAACTAGAATAACCAATACAGAGAAGTGCTTAAAGGAGCTGATGGAGCTGAAAACCAAGGCTCGAGAACTACGTGAAGAATGCAGAAGCCTCAGAAGCCGATGCGATCAACTGGAAAAAAGGGTATCAGCAATGGAAGATGAAATGAATGAAATGAAGGGAGAAGGGAAGTTTAGAGAAAAAAGGATAAAAAGAAATGAATAAAGCCTCCAAGAAATATGGGACTATGTGAAAAGACCAAATCTATGTCTCATTGGTGTACCTGAAAGTGACGGGGAGAATGGAACCAAGTTGGAAAACACTCTGCAGGATATTACCCAGGAGAACATCCCCAATCTAGCAAGGCAGGCCAACATTCAGATTCAGGAAATACAGAGAACGCCACAAAGATACTCCTTGAGAAGAGCAACTCCAAGACACATAATTGTCAGATTCACCAAAGTTGAAATGAAGGAAAAAATGTTAAGGGCAGCCAGAGAGAAAGGTCGGGTTACCCACAGAGGGAAGCCCATCAGACTAACAGCGGATCTCTCGGCAGAAACTCTACAAGCCAGAAGAGAGTGGGGGCCAATATTCAACATTTTCAAAGAAAAGAATTTTCATCCCAGAATTTCATATCCAGCCAAACTAAGCTTCATAAGTGAAGGAGAAATAAAATACTTTACAGACAAGCAAATGCTGAGAGATTTTGTCACAACCAGGCCTGCCCTAAAAGAGCTCCTGAAGGAAGGGCTAAACATGGAAAAGAACAACCAGTACCAGCCACTGCAAAATCATGCCAAATTGTAAAGACCATTGAGGCTAGGAAGAAACTGCATCAACTAATGAGCAAAATAACCAGCTAACATCATAATGACAGGATCAAATTCACACATAACAATATTAACTTTAAATGTCAGTGGACTAAATGCTCCAATTAAAAGACACAGACTGGCAAACTGGATAAAGAGTCAAGACCCATCAGTGTGCTGTATTCAGGAAACCCATCTCATGTGCAGAGACACACACAGGCTCAAAATAAAATGATGGAGGAAGATCTACCAAGCAAATGGAAAGCAAAAAAAGGCAGGGGTTGCAATCCTAGTGTCTGATAAAACAATCTTTAAACCAACAAAGATCAAAAGAGACAAAGAAGGCCATTACATAACTGTAAAGGGATCAATTCAACAAGAAGAGCTAACTATCCTAAATATATATGCACCCAATACAGGAGCACCCAGATTCATAAATCAAGTCCTGAGTGACCTACAAAGAGACTTAGACTCCCACACATTAATGATGGGAGACTTTAACACCCCACTGTCAACATTAGACAGATCAACGAGACAGAAAGTTAACACGGATACCCAGGAATTGAACTCAGCTCTGCACCAAGCAGACCTAATAGACATCTACAGAACTCTCCACCCCAAATCAACAGAATATACATTTTTTTCAGCACCACACCACACCTATTCCAAAATTGACCACATACTTGGAAGTAAAGCTCTCCTCAGTAAATGTAAAAGAACAAAAATTATAACAAACTGTCTCTCAGATCACAGTGCAATCAAGCTAGAACTCAGGATTAAGAATCTCACTCAAAACCGCTCAACTACATGGAAACTGAACAACCTGCTCCTGAATGACTACTGGGTACATAATGAAATGAAGGCAGAAATAAAGATGTTCTTTGAAACCAACGAGAACCAAGACACAACATACCAGAATCTCTGGGATGCCTTCAAAGCAGTGTGTGGAGGGAAATTTATAGCACTAAATGCCCACAAGAGAAAGCAGGAAAGATCCAAAATTGACACCCTAACATCACAATTAAAAGAACTAGAAAAGCAAGAGCAAACACATTCAAAAGCTAGCAGAAGGCAAGAAATAACTAAAATCAGAGCAGAACTGAAGGAAATAGAAACACAAAAAACCCTTCAAAAAATTAATGAATCCAGGAGCTGGTTTTTTGAAAGGATCAACAAAATTGATAGACCACTAGCAAGACTAATAAAGAAAAAAAGAGAGAAGAATCAAATAGATGCAATAAAAAATGATAAAGGGGATATCACCACCGATCCCACAGAAATACAAACTACCATCAGAGAATACTACAAACACCTCTACGCAAATAAACTAGAAAATATAGAAGAAATGGATAAATTTCTCGACTCATACACTCTCCCAAGACTAAACCAGGAAGAAGTTGAATTTCTGAATAGACCAATAACAGGAGCTGAAATTGTGGCAATAATCAATAGCTTACCAACCAAAAAGAGTCCAGGACCAGATGGATTCACAGCCGAATTCTACCAGAGGTACAAGGAGGAACTGGTAACATTCCTTCTGAAACTATTCCAATCAATAGAAAAAGAGGGAATCCTCCCTAACTCATTTCATGAGGCCAGCATCATCCTGATACCAAAGCCTGGCAGAAACACAACCAAAAATGGGAATTTGAGACCAATATCCTTGATGAACATTGATGCAAAAATCGTCAATAAAATGCTGGCAAACCGAATCCAGCAGCACATCAAAAAGCTTATCCACCATGATCAAGTGGGCTTCATCCCTGGGATGCAAGGCTGGTTCAATATATGCAAATCAATAAATGTAATCCAGCATATAAACAGAACCAAAGACAAAAACCACATGATTATCTCAATAGATGCAGAAAGGGCCTTTGACAAAATCCAACAGCGCTTCCTGCTAAAAACTCTCAAGAATTTAGGTATTGATGGGACGTATCTCAAAATAATAAGAGCTATCTATGACAAACCCACAGCCAATATCATACTGAATGGGCAAAAACTGGAAGCATTCCCTTTGAAAACTGGCACAAGACAGGGATGGCCTCTCTCACCACTCCTATTCAACATAGTGTTGGAAGTTCTGGCCAGGGCAATTAGGCAGGAGAAGGAAATCAAGGGTATTCAATTAGGAAAAGAGGAAGTCAAATTGTCCCTGTTTGCAGATGACATGATTGTATATCTAGAAAACCCCATTGTCTCAGCCCAAAATCTCCTTAAGCTGATAAGCAACTTCAGCAAAGTCTCAGGATACAAAATCAATGTACAAAAATCACAAGCATTCTTATACACCAATAACAGACAAACAGCCAAATCATGAGTGAACTCCCATTCACAATTGCTTCAAAGAGAATAAAATACCTAGGAATCCAACTTACAAGGGATGTGAAGGACCTCTTCAAGGAGAACTACAAACCACTGCTCAATGAAATAAAAGAGGATACAAACAAATGGAAGAACATTCCATGCTTATGGGTAGGAAGAATCAATATCGTGAAAATGGCCATCCTTCCCAAGGTAATTTACAGATTCCATGCCATCCCCATGAAGCTACCAATGACTTTCTTCACAGAATTGGAAAAAACTACTTTAAAGTTCATATGGAACCAAAAAAGAGCCTGCATCGCCAAGTCAATCCTAAGCCAAAAGAACAAAGCTGGAGGCATCACACTCCCTGTCTTCAAACTATACTACAAGGCTACAGTAACCAAAACAGCATGGTACTGGTACCAAAACAGAGATATAGATCAATGGATCAGAACAGAGCCCTCAGAAATAATGCTGTATATCTACAACTATCTGATCTTTGACAAACCTGAGAAAAACAAGCAATGGGGAAAAGATTCCCTATTTAATAAATGGTGCTGGGAAAACTGGCTAGCCATATGGAGAAAGCTGAAACTGGATCCCTTCCTTACACCTTATACACAAATCAATTCACGATGGATTAAAGATTTAAACATTAGACCTAAAACCATAAAAACCCTAGAAGAAAACCTAGGCATTACCATTCAGGACATAGGCATGGGCAAGGACTTCATGTCTAAAACACCAAAAGCAATGGCAACAAAAGCCAAAATTGACAAATGGGATCTAATTAAACTCAAGAGCTTCTGCACAGTAAAAGAAACTACCATCAGAGTGAACAGGCAACCTACAACATGGGAGAAAATTTTCACAACCTACTCATCTGACAAAGGGCTGATATCCAGAATCTACAATGAACTCCAACAAATTTACAAGAAAAAAACAAAGAACCCCATTGAAAAGTGGGCGAAGGACATGAACAGACACTTCTCAAAAGAAGACATTTATGCAGCCAAAAAACACATGAAAAAGTGGTCATCATCACTGGCCATCAGAGAAGTGCAAATCAAAACCACAATGAGATACTATCTCACACCAGTTAGAATGGCAATCATTAAAAAGTCAGGAAACAACAGGTGCTGGAGAGGATGTGGAGAAATAGGAACACTTTTACACTGTTGGTGGGACTGTAAACTAGTTCAACCATTGTGGAAGTCAGTGTGGTGATTCCTCAGGGATCTAGAACTAGAAATACCATTTGACCCCATCATTCCATTACTGGGTATATACCCAAAGGACTATAAATCATGCTGCTATAAAGACACATGCACACGTATGTTTATTGCAGCATTATTCACAATAGCAAAGACTTGGAACCAACCCAAATGTCCAACAATGATAGACTGGATTAAGAAAATGTGGCACATATACACCATGGAATACTATGCAGCCATAAAAAATGATGAGTTCATGTCCTTTGTAGGGACATGGATGAAATTGGAAATCATCATTCTCTGTAAACTATCACAAGAACAAAAAACCAAATACCGCATATTTTCACTTATAGGTGGGAATTGAAGAATGAGAACACATGGACACAGGAAGGGGAACATCACACTCTGGGGACTGTTGTGGGGTGGGGGGAGCGGGGAGGGATAGCATTGGGAGATATACCTAATACTAGATGAGGATTTAGTGGGTGCAGCTCACCAGCATGGTACGTGTATATATACGTAACTAACCTGCACATTGCGCACCTGTACCCTAAAACCTAAAGTATAATAATAATAAATAAAAAGAAAAAAAATGAATGCTAATATAAACATCCCTACTCGGTCATCAAAATGGTATAAAATATAATCACATTCTTATAGTTGTGAGGAATTGGCTAATACTTGATATTAACCTTAGGGATTATGTTATCCACATCAAAACATCAGAAGTTTAAATGATAAGATTTGTAGAATAAAAAAGGCATATTTGTGATGTTGGGATTTTTGCCTTCTTTTGAATGGCCTTGAAAATTAAACTTCTCACACTTCAGGTGGGGGTTTTCCAGTGGTTGCATATTCATGTAAAATTCCACAGCCTCTCAGACAAATGTGGCAGTTTTCTGACTTCAAGTGGTAGAATAACAATGATGAAATAGGAAATAATGGTATAAAATATAATCACATTCTTATGCTTAGAAGATGAAAATTATAATTTTATCAGTATAGCAGTGATTCTCACTATCAACAAACATATCCTAGAATTAGTCTCTGCTTGATAAAGGTTTTTGTATAACATATACTTAATAAGGAAAACACAAACTAGTAGCTTTTCAAAATACTCTGTAATTTTTTATCATAAAGTATTAAATATCTGACCATATTTCATTAGCCTCTCAAGTATATTATCTGTATAATTCTGTATATCAGAGTACTGTGGTACAAACATAGTATATAAATCAATGAGCCAGTGTCCCATGTTTGGTCTACGTATATGAATTTAAATAAAGAATAAGTTTTCATCAAAAATCAAACTATAAAATTGCTACTGGCCATTTAAAAAATCTTACCTTCAATGTCCTCTTTCTCGTGATGTGCCCCTGCTTTACCTTTGATAAACCACATACCTAAATATTTTTTATACAAAATCCTAAAATGCTGGTTCATGGTACTGTCAATTTATGATTTCCAACCTCAACCAGTGCTTTGGTATAT
Organism: Pongo pygmaeus; assembly: GCF_028885625.2. Classification (NCBI taxonomy): domain Eukaryota; kingdom Metazoa; phylum Chordata; class Mammalia; order Primates; family Hominidae; genus Pongo; species Pongo pygmaeus. The sequence goes on along the minus strand of NC_072388.2, from coordinate 47,277,982 downwards.
GCAATTGATTTATATTTTAAAGCCCTGTTCAACTCCCTTTCTTTACTATACACACAGTTATTTCAGAATGTCTGCCACTGTTCTCAATACTCTAACCCCACCCCATTTACTTTCAGCAGGCAAAAGATCTTTAACTGAGAAGAATAATTCACTAGTCTTAAATTTCTCTTCCCATTTTTGTCTGTAGTTGAAAGTGTAGTCACTGGATAACTGGGGGGGTCACTGAAATGTTTTCAGGAGGCTGTGAAGTCAGAATTATTTTCATAATATTGAGGTATCCTTTTCCTTTTTACTGTGGCTATTTGCAGTGATGGTGGAAAAGCAATGGTGGGTAAAACCGATGGTGCCATAGTACAAATCATAGCAGTGGCACCAAACTGTAATACTTGTCATTGAACCCTCATTGCTCTGTACTTCCAGTAAAAGAAAATAAAATGCCAGTTTAACTTAAGAACATCTTTGTCTTAGTCCATTCCTGCTGCTATAATGAAATACAATACCACAGACTGGGTTATTTACAAATGATAGAAATTTATTTCTCACAGTTCTGGAGGTACGAAGTTCCAGACAAAAACACCAGTGAATTTAGTATCTTGTGAGGATTGCTTTCTGATTCCAAGATTGCCAAGATGGCACCTTCTTACTGTAGCCTCAGTAAGAAGTGGGCTTCTTGGAGGAAGTGGGCAAAATGGGCACACCTGTGTCCTCACGTGGGAGAAATGATTTCAGGAGACCAGGGTACTCCAGCCTCTTTCATAAAGTCAATAATCCCATCCATGAGAACTCTGCCTTCATGATTCGATCACCCCCTAAGGGCCCAACTCCTTATGTTGGAGATTAAGTTTCAACATATGAATTTAGGGGACCAATTCAGACCATTGAAGTATTTGACAAAGCCACAAAAACTTTCGATCTTATAAAATATTCTGAGATGATAATGGAAAATATGCATAGAGCATTTGAGCTGCCTATAAAATAAGGTATTTTTCTTGGGGAAAATTACTTTTATGATTGTTTGAGTTGGGAGTTGAACTAGCTACTTTTTAAAAAAGGACTACCATTTTCACTGGAAAGAACAACTGATAAAAAACGAAGGTTATTTAGATAACTATTTGGCAGACATTTTCACAAAAATAAACGAAGTGGGCCTTTCACTTCCAGGAAACTCCTGGCAATATTTGTTTCCAATGAAAAAATGTTAGCTTTCAAGTGAATATTAGGAGTTTAGATCATGTATATTCTCCAATGTAAGATTGACAGTTTCTCTATACTTACTTTTCTGATAAATTGTTAATGTAAATAAATGCATTTATTTATTCATTTATATTTTTTAGTTTTAATTTTCATAGCAAATTTATTCCAAATTACATTGTAACTAGCAATGTCAAAGTTTACCAAATTCATCTCAATTATGTTGGTATTATTAATAGTTATTCTTTTGCAAATTAAATAGGTGTATCCATTCTTTTAAAATTTTTTTCAGCTTTTATTTTAGATACAGGGAGTACATGTATAGGATTATTTCATGGTTATATTGACCCTAGGTAGTGAGCATAGTACCCAATAGGTAGTTTTTCAATCCGTTACCCCCATCCTCTCTCCCCTTTGTAGTAGTCTGTAGTGTCTATTGTTCCCGTTTATGTACATGTGTGTTCAGGGTTAGCTTCTACTTTTAAGCAAAAACATGCAGTATTTGCTTTTCTGTTCCTGTGTCAATTTGCTTAGGATAATGGCTTTCAGCTCCATTCATGTTGCTACAAAGAATATGATTTGATTTTTTTATGGCCACGTAGTATTCCATGGTGTCTATATACCATATTTTATTTATCCAATTCTTCACTGATGGGCACGTAGGTTGATTTCATGTATTTGCTATTGGGAGCATCATGGTAATGAACATAGAAGTGCATGTATCTTTTTGGTATAATGATGTATATTCCTTTGGGTATATACCTGGTAAAGGGATTGCTTGGTCAAAGGTTAGCTCTGTTTTAAGTTTTTTGAGAAATCTCCAAACTGCTTTCCACAGTGCCTGGACTAATTTACATCCTCACCAAGAGCATAAGCATTCCCTCTTCTCCACAGCCTCAGCAGCATCTGTTGTCTTTTGACTTTCTAATAATAGCCATTCTGACTGGTATGAGATGGTATCATTGTGGTTTCAATTTGCATTTTTCTGAGGATTAGTGTTGATAAACATTTTTCGTATGTTTGTTGGCTGCTTGTGTGTCTTCTGAGAAGTGTCTATTCGTGCCTTTTGCCCCTTTTTAACGGGGTTATTTGTTTTTTGCTTGGTTGATTTGTTTAAGTTGCTTATAGATTCTGGATATTGTCTAATATCCAGAATATTGAATGTATGGCTTGTGAATGTTTTTCCCATTCTATAGATTGTCTGCTTACCCTGTTGATGGTTTCATTTACTGTGCAGAAGCTCCATAGTTTAATTAGGTCTCGCTGTAACTTTTGTTTTCATTGCAATTGCTTTTTCAGATGTGGCCATAAATTTTATGCCAAGGCCAATGTCGCAGAGGGTATTTCCTAAATTTTTTTTGTTTTAGGAATTTATGGTCTTACATTTAAATCTTTAATCCATCATGAATTAATTTTTACATGTAATGAAATGAAGGGGTCTAGTTTCAATCTTCTGCATATGGCTAGACAGCTTTTCCAACACCATTTATTGAATAGAGAGTCCTTTCCCAATTACTTGTTTTTGTCAGCCTTGTCAAAGATCAGATGGTTGTAGATGTTTGGCTTTATTTCTTAGTTTTGTATTCTGTTCAACTGGTCTGTATATCTGTGTTTGTACCAATATCATGCTGTTTTGGTTACTGCATCCTTGTAGTATAGTTTGACATCAGGTACTGTGATGACTCTGGCTTTGTTCTTTGAGATTAGAATTGTTTTGGCTGTTTGGCTCTTTTCTGGTTCCATATGAATTTTAGAATAGTTTTTTCTAGTTCTGTGAAGAATGACATTGGTCGTTTAATAGGGATAATGTTGAATCTGTAAGTTGTTTTGGGCCATATAGCCAATTTAATAATATTGATTCTTCCTGTCTATGAGCATGGGATGTTTCCTCATTCATTTGTGTCATCTCTGATTTATTTCATCAGTGTTTTGTAGTTCTCCTTGTAGTGGTATTTCACCTCCTTGGTTAACTGTATTCCTAGGTATTTCATTTTCTTTGTGGCTGTTGAAAATGGGATTGTTCTTGATTTGCCTCTCAGCCTGGATGTTATTGGTGTACAGAAATGCTACTGATTTTTATATATTGATTTTGTATCCTGAAACCTTGCTAAAATCATTTATCAGTTCTAGTAGCCTTTTGGCTGTGTCTTTAGGGGTTTCTAAGTATAGAATCATATCATCAGCAAAGAGAGATACTTTGACTTCTTTTTCTATTTGGATGCTTTTTCTTTCTTTTCTCACTGATTGCTCATAGTACTGTATGTTCTGTGTTCGCCCAGAAGTTGTTCAGGAGCAACTTGTTTAAATTCCATGTATTTGTGTAGTTTTGAGAGATATTCTTGATATTGATTTATATTTCTATCTTCTTGATTTCTATTTCTATTGTACTGTGGTCCAACCTAATGTACTTGATATAATTTCAATTTTTAAAAAATGTGTTAAGACTTGCTTTATGACTGAGCATGTGTTCAATCTTAGAATGTGTTCCATATGCAGATTAAAAGAATGTATATTCTGTAGTTATTGGGCATGGTAGTCTGTAGATGTCTATTAGGTCCAATCGGTCAATTGTTGAGTTTTAAGTCCAAGGATCTTTGTTAGTTTTCTGCCTTGATAATCTGTGTAATGCTGTCAGTGGGGTGTTGAAGTCTCCCACCATTATTGTGTGGTTCTCTAAGTCTTTTCATAGGCTAAGTAGAACTTTTAAATGAATCTTAATGCTTTAATGTCGGGTGCATATATACTTAGGATAGTTAAGGCTTCTTGTTAGATTGTACCTTTTATTATTATGTAATACCATTCATTGTCCTTCTTAAGTTTTTTGGTTTAAAGACTGTTTCATCTAATATAAGAAGAGTGTTTCCTGTTTGTTTTCCATTTGCATGGTTGATCTTTCTTCATCCCTTTACTTTGGGCCTATGGGTGTCATTATAGGTGAGATAGGTCTCTTGAAGACAACAGAGGGCTGTGTCTTGTATTTTTATCCAGACCGCCACTCCGTTTTTTAAGTGGGGGCATTTTGCCCACTTTCATTCAAAGTCAGTATCCATGTGTGTGATTTTGATCTTGTCATCTTTTGGTTAGTTGGTTTTTCTGTAGGTTTTATTGTGAGTTGCTTTATAGTGCCTGTTGACAATGGACTATGTGTTTAAGTGTGTTTCTGTGATAGCAGGTGTCATTCTGTTGAACTCTTTTAAGGCTGTCTAATTGAAACATATTCCAACGGCATTTGCTTGTCAGATAAGGATTTCATTTTCTCTTTCATTTACGAAGCTTCTTTGGCATGATGTGAAATTTGTGGTTGGAAATTCTTTCCTTCATGAATGCTGAAAATTGTCCTCTAATCTCTTCCGGCTTGTAAGATTTCTGCTGAGAGGTCTGCAGCTGTCCTGATGGGGTTCCCTTTGCATGTAACTTGACCTATCTGTCTAGCTGCCTTTAAGATTTTTTCTTTTGCATTGACCTTGATGAATCTGATTACTATGTGCCTCGGTGATAGTCACCTTGCATAATATCTAGTCAAAGTTCTCTGTATTTCTTGAATTTGCATGTCAGCCTCTCTGGTGAGATTAGAGAAATGTTCATAGGTTATATACTCAAGTATGTTTTCCAAGTTGCTTATTCTCTCTCCTTCTACTTCAGAAATGCCAATGAATCATAGATTTGGTTTCTTTACATAACCCTATATTTCTTGGAGGTTTTGTTCATTTTTCCTAATTCATTTTTATTTATTTTTGTCTGACTGAATTGATTCAAAGAACTGACCTTAAAATTCTGAGATTCATTCCTCATATTGGTCTATTCTACTGCTAATACTTCTGATTATATTATGAAATTCTTGTAGTGAGTTTTTCAGCTCTATAAGTTAAGTTTGATTCTTAAGATGGCTTTTATCTTTCAGCTCTTGGATGGTTTAACTGGATTTCTTGCATTCCTTGGTTTGGGTTTCAACTTTCTCCTGAATATTACTGAGTTTCCTTGCCATCCAGATTCTGAATTCTATGTCTGTCATTTCAGACAGGTTCAGACCATTGCTGGGGAGCTGGTGGACTCATTTGGAAGTAAGGCAACACTGGCTTTTTGGATTGGCAGAGTTCTTTTGCTGGTTCTTTCTTTTTTTTTTTTTTTCTATTTTTTGTTTTGTTTTGTTTTTTGTTAAATATGGCAACAGATTTCTTGGTTTTTCTGCTTTATTTTGATGCTGGTTCTTTCTTATCTGGGAAGATTGGTGTTCCTTTAACTGTGGTGTAAGTGAGTGTAGTCAGTTGGCTTTCTTTCTGGATGCTTTCAGACGGCCAAGGCCCTGTATAGGATCTTTATGTGTGGGTGAATTTTTGCACTTGTTTTCAAAGGTGTGTATATTACAGGGATACATTTTTGGTGTTATACTTTAGGTTGCAATTCAGTTGGTGGTGCTTAAGATTTATGGCCACTAGCTAGGTTAATACCCGGTCACATGGCTCTTTTGTACTTCCTTGCATTTGCAGACTTCTGCAGTTCTGAAGTGGTGGAGGAAGGGAGATACTCCTCACCCCATGCCAGGTCTGCTGTTGGACTTTGTGGGAGCCCCTCTGATCACTGGGAATGCACTTACATTTCTTTTGTTAGGTGTTCTAGCCCACAGAGGCCTCTCAGGCAAAGACTGCAGCAGGGAGATATGCCACACTCTCTCTGGACCAGCCCTGTGGAGGGAGGCATGCCCCACTCCCACCCCTGCCCAGGAACCCATGTGTCTCATTCTTCTCAGTTCTCTGAGGGTGGGGGCTCCTCCTCTGCTTGAGTGCAGGCCATAGATTTTGGCGATCTGCTACTGAGCTACATGCTGAAGCTCTGAGGACACTGAAATATCCTGGTTCAGGTTTGGGTTCCAGCTGTACTGGTGGATCCATGTGCTCCTGGGTCACTGTAAAAGTGCCCGCAGTACACTCAGGCTGAGCTGTGCACACGCTCCTGCAGGGCAGCTAGGCATGAACCCTGGGAGGGGTCAGCAGGCATGAGAACTTGCACAGCAGGTGTGCCCCAGTCCTGTAGGGAAGGTGGCCCTGATCTCTCCTGGCTTGGAGGTCAACTGGAGCCTCTCCTTCCTGGAGGTGGGTGGGAAACCCTGGAGGATGCACGTCTATGGCTGCTCTTAGTTGAAGCTGCCCAGCACACAAAAGCTCCTGGGCTCTGTGCTGTCCAAAACTCCATGGAAAGATCCCCCTGCCAGCATACATGTTTGTAGAGATGGGGAACATGGTGTCCCCTGTAGCTAGGATCCTAGAAATATGCAGGGAGATTGAGCCGTCCCTTAGTTCCCTCACTCACCACTCTCCCAGGAGCTATTTAGGGCCAGGACCTAGCCTTGGCGTTCAGGTGCCCAGCACAGGGTTCTCAGCTTCCTCTCTCTTCACCCTTGACTTCAACGTTGCCCCTTTTTTTGCTCTCAGCAAGATCTTCTCTTGGAATATCTGCCCAAATTACGGTGGTTTACTCAATAATTTGGTTGACCATCTTATCCCCTTCCATATTTATTTTTATGTTGTATAATGAGTCAATATTTTTCAAATACGTTATGTTGCCAAATCTCAAATGGGTAAAATGTTTCATTTAGGGTACAAAAAACTGATACACTTAATATGAAAGAATATGAAAAGTTCACTGATAATGTTTTCACCCTCCAACTAACCTTTCAGAAATTACCACTGATGAATTTTAATGATGTATTAAAGAAGACCCTCCACCAGTATCTGAAAAGATTATTAAACTACTCCTCTGAGTAAGGCTGTATTTTGCGCATGTACTTGAACAGCAGATGACACCAGATAGATGAATATGTGCAAGATACTTTGTCATAGTCTTGGAATACAGTATTAATCCAGATAAGATACCTCCTGTCACTGAATATAGAAAAGTGTTCCTTGCTGCGTCTCAGGCCTGGGACAAATAGGTATCTCATGATTATTGATTTGGTTTTATAAATAGTTTTATTCTCTGACTACACATTCTCAGCTGATTTTTCTGATTTCTCTTTCACAATTTTCTACTTTCCCCTTCAAAAGCTTGTACTCTTCATGGTACTAATTCTTATTCCTTGCTATACTTTCTTTCTGGGTACCTGTTCATTTGACTATATTCACCTGACCCTCAAATACATATCATTAATTTTGGATGCTGTTGTAAGTGTCAAGATCTTCCAACTTTAATTTCTAACTACCTGCTTCACTTTTCTGCCTAGGAATACCAATAACCCTTCAAAACTAACATATGCCCCCCTAAATTAAGGGTGGGTATGATGGCTCACAGCTATAATCCCAGCACTTAGGGAGGCCAAGGTAGGAGGATTGCTTGAAGCCAGGAGTTTAAAACCAGCCTGGTCAATATAGCAAGACCCCCATCTCTACAAAATAAAAAGAAATAAAAAGCCACTTGGGAGGCTGAGGCAGGGGGATTGTTTGAACCCAGGAAGTGGAGGCTGAAGTGAGCTCTGATCATGCCATTGCACTCAAATACATACATACATACATACATACCAAATTCAGTCCTCTATCCCTACTCCTTCTTCTTTATGCTAAAGCTATCTTTTCTAGTAGAAAGTTCTTCTGGGTAAATTATCCAGTTGCAATACATCAGCATATCACAGTCATCATTTTTTCACATCAAAATTGATCCATCTGATTTGCGTATGTATATATATATGTGTGTGTGTATATATATAGCATATAAAATATATGATTTTATCTTATTGCTATTTTACTTTATAATGTTATATTTATCATCCTGCTTTAATTCTCTAGCATGCTTTTATTTTTAAAACAACATTTCCTTTAGGTGAATTTCATATAACATTACCTCTTCAAAGTTAACAGTTCAGTAGCATTTAGTACATTAATGATGTTGTGTAAGGACCACCTCTATTTAGTTTAAAATATTGTATCAACCCCAAAAGAAAACTTCATATCAATTAAACAGTTACTTTATATTCCCTCCTCCTCCCAATCCCAGGCAACCACTAATCTGTCTTTTGTCTCTATGGGTTTGTATGTTCTAGATATTTCATAAAAATATGAAATTGCTTCCGTCACTTACATAATACTTTTTAAGTTAATGGACATTGTAGCATGTATCCATATTTCATGTTTTATTCATTTTTAAAGTACTCTTTTTGATAAAATACACATGTGTGAGAAAACTTCAGAAACCTCAGTATATAGAAATCTTCAAAGTAGCCTCAGGATTTGGATAAGGTTCCACACTTAAAATAAAATGGTAAAAAAGGAAACACAATCCCACATAAAATGGACAACTTAGTAATCTTAAGAAATACCTTAAGAGAAGATGTCCTGGTAAGTGCTGTCATTGGAGACATGGGAGATATCAAGTCCAATCAAAAGGATCAGAGTGTATCCCTAGACTGAAGAAAGATGAAACTCACTCAATTGTGTTGTAATCTTGTTTTCAGAAGTAATGATGTGGTAAGCATTAACAGATAATAGAAAAGTAGATAGAATTTGTAAGTATTTAGGCAACATAGCCCAAAATAAAAGAGAAACTGTGTCTGGCAGACACAGATATTTAAATCACAAGGGAAATCTATTTTGTTGTGAAGAAGAGATAGTTAATCAGGTTTCTGTGTAGACAGGATGAAATATCACTCAAGACAATCTAATTCTCTTTGCTCTGATTCAATGCTCATCAAGAGACCTTGCGATTATTTGCTTAGAAGTTCTGTACTGGTAAGAACTCCTGTGGATAATGGACATGAGTATTCGTGTTTGGAAATAAACACACTGACATTCTGGTGCACAATTAGCCTGTTTTGCGTTAATCAGTCTATAGCATCTAGCACATTACCTAACACAAACCATACTCAGAAAAGATGAGCTGAATGAACTAATAAGTGGGCAAAGCATCTATAATACTGTGTTGTACTTAAGCTTGATGTGGATAGGATAAGCTGAAAAAACTATATATTTTATTCATAGTTTTGTCATCTTTTCCAATGTAAATCATTTGGAAATTTGGATTATTAGAATGTTTAATTATGCATTACTGGGGAGAAAAGAATAAATGAATTAACAAGTGGCCTAGAGTAATTAGAATAAAGAAATAATTTAGATTGGAAAATTAATATTGTTAATATAGATTTTAATATGGCAAACATTCAGTGGAAATCAGGATTTTTTTTTTACCAAATATTACTATTCAGAGACAGGATATTCAAAGATATTGTTCAGCAGACATATTCCTAAGAATGACTCAGGCACTCAATGTATATAAGGACTCTTAAGATTCCACTCTGCAAAATACTTTCCACTTGGAGAAATTGCTGATATAATTAACTCTGGAAAGCATGAGATCCCTGTAGGCTTCCTTTTTGGTGAGAAATCTCAGGGATAATTGCAAGAGCCATTTTTAATAAGTTAGAGTTAGATTGCTGATTAGTTTGTTTTTTTTTTTCAAGGTTACATTTTTACAATTTTTTACTTGAAGACATTTTTGCTGTAGTACGTTAATGTTACAACTTGCTCAGAATTCAGCAGGTTCTGTCTTCCAAGGGAACTAGCTGCTTTAGTATATTCTTCCTATTACTAGTTCTTCCTATTGTGGTGGACCTATTCTAAATAAGTATGCATTTATTGAAAGTCTTTTTCTTTTATCTTTGTAGTGATTTTCAGTAAAAAGTACTATTATATCAAGAGTTGGTGAAAATGGTTTCTTTATCGTATTGCCTGGTGAGGGCTATGACAGTTTTGAGAATTATTTTACCTGAGTGTCTTAGTCAATTACAATGAATGCTGCTTACAGTGAATCCAGGGGAATTGGGGGAGGGGGAAGGGGGGAATGGTTAAGCACAGCATTTTGTACCTATGCAAAGTACTTGATGGCATCCTCCAACATCCAACCAGTACTCCAAAGTGTAACTCCAAAAAGAGGTTGGCAACTGTATCTTGATACATTCTCATGTTTCATTTTCTAACAAACAGAATGATCTTAGATTTTGTTGACATCCAAAATCCTAAGAGAATTTTCCTCAAAGTATGTTAAAAAATATCTCGTTAATAGCTTAAAAATAATTAAGTTAGAGTTGACTAAAGACAACAATTCTATTACCTATCTTAATGTGAGAAGATTTTTTTCAGAAGTATGAAAATGTTAGGGCGAATATAAAATTTCTAGGAAGAAAGACATGATTGTCTTCTCCTCAATTATGTATGTAATGTTCTACTGAATTTAATTTGTTCCTTATCCTGGGTATTAGATGCATTATTTCTGTGTTCCCCTAGAAGAATCAAGCAGGAAGATTGTCTCTGGTTCCTGCTTGAAGAAAATGGTTCAGACTGCTGTATTCCAGAGGTCTGGGGTGGTTTCTAAAATATAGAAATGTTGAAGTTTAACATTGAAATTATAATCACCTTTAAGAGATTTGATGAATTGAGAAACACCTTAAGACTGAGAACTGCTGTATACGTTTAATGTCTTTCTTGAGTGTTCTATATCCATTTATTTTTATAAGATAAGTTCAAAAATTTGGTGCATCAAATTACATGTTAGTGTGTATATATACATATTTGATATATATATGATATATATATATATTTGTTTTTAAGCTCAGCCAGAATCTCTTTGCTTCCAATGGTTAGAAAAAAATTATCAGTGTTTTTTTAATACTTACATTAGCTTGAGTTATTGACACTTGAACCAAAATATACCTGTAACTAATCAAGCAGAAAACTGTTTATTGGACACAATTCTGTTTATCTAGTCAACAAACTTTTCTAGATCATCTACCATGAGCCAGATCATAGGAGAATAGACACATAAATACCCTAACTTTCTAGGTTTTAGTCTTGCAGTGCAGACACGTAAAAGGTTGATGCCACAGAAGGATGGACCTGGGAAGGTCTGGGCAGTCCTCAGAGAGGAGGAAATGTTGGAGAAGACATTTGAAAGAAGGTGGATACCTACCAGGGAGACAAGGAAATGAGAACTATTTCAGATGTGTATAGAGGGTGGGATGGAGGAAAGGAAGGAATAGAAGAGCCTATGGAAGCTTGAAAAAAACAAAATGGGTTCAGAGATATGAAAGCCTTTGGGAAGAACAGTAGTGCAGATTTCACATTTAAGGTGAGAGGGAAAAGAAAACAGGGGCAAAGGGTTATAGAGTAGAGGCTTTTATAGTCTGTGTCATTGACTTGGGACTTTAGGTTTTGGTAGATGAGCTAATGTCACAATGTTTTAAGTAGGCAGTTTGTACGTTTTTTTAGAAAAATGTCATTCCCTAGGCATGTGAAGAATGAATTAGTGTAGAAAGCCAGGAAGCAGAGAGATCGGCTAGGAAGCTGCTGATATTGTCTGGGCAAGAGATGATGAATTAAGTACGGGAGTAGTATGGAGGAAGGGGAAGGTAAAATCAAGATGATATTTTTAGCTCAAGCTAAGTACTATATTAAATACAAAATGCTTTCTGCTCTAAGGAGATTATAAACTACTATATATTATCAGGAGATGGGATAAAACTGATAGATTTTACAAAATGACTAAATGTGTTGTTAACACAATTTTATAAAAATATATACAATGACTTTTGTAATATGAATACTTCGGTTATTAGTACATCAATACACTGACGATATGACTCAGGCTACAAAAATACTTCTAGAGTTTTCTAATCTTCCCTTTGTTTTGAACTTTTTCCCATCTCATTCTACTCTAGAAATGTAAAGTACAGCATCACCTTCTTGAGAAAACAATAACATAGGATAATTAAAGGAAGCGTGTGACCTAGAAGAAAAATTAAAGATAATTTTTTAGTAGTTAGCATAAGTACAGGTATAATGAGTGGTAGGAACTGATATAGTGTGTAAAAAGGGCAGGGGGAAGTATTATTTGATTGAAGAATAGGAGTTTGTGTGTATGGAGCTAAGTTTGACTAGGTAGTAAGGGGCCTATTACATACTGTGGAAGATCATGAATGACTAGCTAAGGAATTTACACATTACCTAACAGACTCATATTTTAAATTAATAGGTTACACTACGATGTGGTGACTATTCCATTCCTGTCAAATTTATTTTTATTGCATCCTCAGGGCTTCTAATTTCAAAAAAGTTGAACACAACTATATATTATTGTTTTAAGTCAGGTGAATGGATACCTTGTGAGATCCTTCTAACTTTCCTTTTCTACTTCCTTAATTTTTGTTTTAAAACAAAATGACACACTGGAGTGTTATCCTAACACTTTGCATTAGTCAATAATTTAATAAAAATATATTCATTAACAATGAATAAAATATATTTAAATATACGAATGTATGGTACCTCCTGAATTGTTTATTTTCACAGTGCAAGCACAAGTTGCATTTCTTTATTTTATTCTGCTATTTTTTATGTGTTTTTTTCAAACAAAATATAATTTTACTAAAAATATTTTGGGAGAATGTGGAAAATTTTACTGCACACAGAGAGATTTATATAGTTTATATATTATGTAATAACCATAAAACAAGACCAGTATAGAAATTATGTAGATAGAATGGCTAAAATCCACAATTTAAAAATTCTAGCTGTGTCCATTTATTTATAACATCACCTTTTTCAGTTTTATTGAGGTAAAATTGACAAAATCGTCAAGGTGTACAACATGTTTTGATATCAATATACATTGAGAAATGATTACCACAATCAATATACCTTGAGAAATGATTACTACAATCAAGCTAATTAACGTATCCATCACCTCATATAGTTACCTTTTTAATGAATGGTAAGAATCCTTAAGATCTTCTCTCTTAGCAAATTTCAAATAGACAATACATTATTATTAACTATAGTCACCATGCTATGTACATTAGATCTCTAGAAATTCTTCTACTCATAACTGAAAATTTGTACCCTCTGAGCAATATTTCCCCCTCCCTACCCCACTCCTGGTAACCACCCTTCTGTTCTCTGTTGCTATGAGTTTGACTTTTTTAGATTCCATATATAAGTGAGATCATGTGGTATTTGTCTTTCTGTGTCAGACTTATTTTACTTGGCATCTAATCATCTAGCTTCACCCATATTCTCACAAATCGCAGGATTTACTTCTTATTTTTAAGGCTGAATAATAGTTTTTGTGTATACATATTTATGCATATATATCACATTTTCTTTATCCATTTATCCATTGATGGATTGATTTCATATCTTGGCTATTGTGAATGATACTGCAGTCACCATAGGAGTGCAGATATCTCTTCAACATACTGATCTCATTTCCTTCAGATATGTACTCAGTTGTGGGACTGCTGGATCATATGGTAGTTCAATTTTCATTTTTTCAAGGAAATTGCATGCTGTTTTCTATTATGGCTATACTGATTTACATTCACACCAATAGTGTGCAAGCTTTTCCTTTCCTCCACATCCTTACCAACACTAGGTATCTTTTGTGTTTTTGGTACTAGCTATACTAACAGGTAATAACTCAATTTGTATTTCCCTGATGAGTAATCATCTGAGTATCTTTTCACATATCTGTTGGCTGTTTGTATGTCCTCTTTGGACAAATGTCCAAAATGTCCAGGTCCTTTGCCCATTTTTAAACCAAGTTTCTTGTTTGCTTGCTATCGATTGATAGAATTCCCATATTTATTTTGAATATTAACTTAACAGATATATGATTTGCAAATATTTTTCTCTAACTTAAGCATTGCCTTTTTCTTTTGTTTATCGTTTCTTTTTCACTGTGCAGAAACTTTTTATTTGGTTTTATGTATTTGCACTTGTTTATCTTTGCTTTTGTTGCCTGTGCTTTTGGTGTCATATCCAAGAAATCATTGCCAAGATCAATGTTATGGAACATTTTCCATAGGTTTTCTTCTACTAGTTTTACAGCATTAGGCCTTACATTTAAGTCTTTAATCGCTTTTGAGTTGATATTTGTATATGATGTCAGATAAGGGTCCAATTTCATTCTTCTGCATATGGATATGCAGTTGTCCCAACACCATTTATTGAAGAGATTGTACTTTCTTCATTGTATGTTTTTGGCAACTTTGTTGCAAATCAACTGAGCATAAATACGTGAACTTATTTCTAGGCTGTCTATTCTGTCTCATTGTTCAATGTATCTGTTTTTATGCTAGTGCCATGCTATTTTGATTACTGGAGCTTTGTAGTATATTTTGCAATCAGGATATGTGACACTTTCACTTTGTTCTTGTTGCTAAAGATTACTTTGGTTATTCAGGGCCTTTTGTGGCTCCATATAGATTTTTCTTATTTTATTTTTAAGAAAAATGCCATTAGATTTCTTAGAAGGGTTGCATTGAATCTGTAGATTGCTTTAGGCAGTGAGGGCCTTTTGATAATATTGATTCTTCTGGTCCATGAACTTGAGATATCTTCTCATTTATTTGTGTTTTCTTCAATTTCTTTTTTCAACGTTTTATAATTTCTGGTGTACAGATCCTTCATTTTGGTTACATTTGCTTCTAAGTATTTTATTCTTTTTGATGCTGTTGTTGTGCATAGGATTGTTTTCTTAATTTCTTTTTCAAATAACTCAGTGTATAGAAATACAACTGATATTTGCATGTTTTTTAAATCTTAGCTCTTTGCTGAATTATTTATTACTTTTAAAAGTTTTTTGGTGGAATCTTTACAGTTTGTAGATATAAAATTATGTCATCTGTAAAGAGGGACAATTTTCTTCTTTCCAATTTGATTCCTTTTGTTTTTTTCTCTTGTCTAATGGCTCTGAGCACAACTTCTGATGCAATGTTTAACAGAAACAGTGAGAATGGGCATCTTTGTCTTATTCTCAATCTTAGAGGAAAAGCTTGCAGTTTTTCAGCATTGAGTATGATGTTAGCAATGGACTTGTGCTCTTTATATGGTCTTTATATGGTTTATTGCATATGATGAGGTAGAATCCTTCTATACATAATTTGTAAGAAATTTTATCATGAAATGATGGTGAATTTTGTCAAATGCTTTTTCTATGTCTACTGTGATGACCATATGATTTTTGTCCTTCATTCTGTCAGTGTGGTGTATCACATTTATTGATTTGCATATGTTGAACCATCCTTGCATGTAAGAGATAAATCCTGTTTTATCTATGTGTATGTATTCTAAATGTTTTCTCCTCATCTTGAGCTTGCTTATTTTCTTAATGATGTCTTTTGATAAATAGAAGTTGTGTTTAACTTTGAAAAAGAATACTTAAAAATAATTTTATGGCTAATACTTTCAATATACTGTCTAAGAAATATTTTTCTTAGGTCCCAGGGATATACTTCAACTTTTTCCTTACACTTTATACCTTTGTGTTTAAGTTTAGGTCTGTGATTATCTTTAAATATGTTTTTCATATGTTGTAATATTTTAGTCAAATTACCTTTAATGCAATTATTAATATGTTTAGATTTGCTTCTGTCAGTTCACAAACTTTTTGTTGGTCTCGTTGTTATAAAATTGTTTCTTTATCCTGACTTTTTTGACTTAATAAAACAATTTCATTATATGTTTTAATTCCTGTATTAGTTTTCAAACTATGACTTTACATTATTGTTAGTGGTTTCTGTAGTTATTATGGTATACATGCTCAATTTATCAGTCTACTTACAATTAATATGGTATCATTTCATGTAAAACTTAAAAAACTTGAATGGGATAGTTTCATATGTCTTCCCTCATCTTTTGTGCTATTATAAGTACAAGTCATCTACATAATTTATGAAACCTCTAATAAATAATATTAATTTTTGATTTAAAGTTTTTAGGTTATTTTAAGAAATTAAGACAAGAAAAAATGATTTATGTTTAGCTACCTGTATAACATTGATGGCTCTTTTCATTCCTTCCTATAGACCAAGTTTTATTACACGTTTCATTTTGAAGGACCTGTTTTTAAGATACAGAATTTTAGATAGATACTTTTTCCTTCAACACTTGTTTCATTAGCTATTGCTGATCATTATTTCTGATGAAAATTCCATGTTTCTGCATATTATTATTTGCCTCTTGCTGCTGTCTCTAGCTACGTTCATGATTTTTTCTTCACATTTATAAAGTTTTCAGCAACTTAATTATGATGTGTTTAGAAGTTGCTTTTTTTTCCTATTTATTTTGCTTGAGTTTCAATGACATTTTTGATTCTGCAACTGTATACTTAAAAATGTATTTAGGATTGTTTCCTGCTATTACAATATTAAATACTTTCATTTCTGCCCAATCTTTTTTATTACTCATACTGGAACACTCTCTCTCTCTCTCTCTATCTATCTATCTATATATAGATAGATATAATGTTTTCTTAATTTCTTTTTCAAATAACTCTTTGTTAGTGTATAGAAATAGAACTGATATTTGCACGTTGTTTTTTCATGTATATGAAAAAACATATATATGAAAAACACAGTTTTATTTGCATATATATGTATGTATATATTCTAGACTCCTTAAATCATCCTTCAGGTCATTGAGGCTCTCTTTTTTATATTCAGTCCCTTTTTTCTCTGTTTTTCAGACTTGATAATTTCTACTGGTCTTTTTAAGTTTACCAACTGATTCATCTGCTGTTAAAGTCATCTAGTAAACATTGTGTTTAATTTGTTTTATTCTATTTCTCATTTCTAAATTTCTATTTGTTTTTTTTTCATAGTTAATCTTTCCCTACTGATATTTCCAGTATCTTCCTGCTTATGACCATATTTTCTTTAAATCATTGAACATATTTTAAATAGGTGTTTAAAATGCTTGGCTGCTAATTCTAACATAAGTTATTTTAGTTTTGGCTCAATTAAACTGCTTTTTCTCCTGATTGTATTTCACATTCCCTTTTTTTATTTTTATTTTTTTTTGTTTAAATTTTTAAAATTATGTCCTGGCCATTGTTGGTAGTATATTACAGAGTTCTATTATAGTATAAATCTGATGATAATTGATTTTTGTTCTAGCAGGCAGATAGCTTAGCTGGACTGAAACTCTAAACACTGTTTCCCTCATGTGGTCAGCAGTCTAAACATTTATTTGTTTCCGTTAGTCTACCAGCTGCCTCTTTTCTTGGAGTCTCTTGTGTGTATACACAGTTAAGAGGTAAATGAAGGACCAGGGCATTTAAAGATGGATTAGCATGTACTTCCTCCTTTACATTTCTTCATGTATGGATTCTGGTGTTTTGGGGCCACTGGTCAGTTTCTACCAGCTCTGGTACCATTAAATTATAATTTCTAACTTCTAATTTATCAGTATAGTGAGAATGGGGCTTTCTGCTTGAGTTCCAGTTTGCATCATACCCTTTTAGTAAAGATTAGGGCATGTTTCAAGGGAAAAATTAAAAATAAAAAAAGAAAACGACAACAACAAAAACTCCACATGAAGGGAAATATCACCAAGTGCCGTTTGCCTCTTTTAAAATTTGACTCCCCTGCAGCCTCTGCCTGTCTTTCATCATTATACAGTACTTTTAAATGCAATTAGTTATTCTGTAAGAGAACATCTGTGTTCCTAAAAAACATTATAATATGCAAAGCAATGCAATTAAAACAATAGGGTTTATAGAAAGAAATTGGGTTAAGATCACAGCACTCAAAATTTTACCAGTGATACATAAAAAACAATATTTGTAAAAATTGTAACCCAGTTTTGCATGTGTTAAATGATTAAATGTATCTTTTCTTGCAAAATATTTGAAATTTATTTATGGAAGTGGGTATTGGAAAGCTTGCAGTTTGAGAATTATTGTGAAGTGGTAGAGGGATTGCTATCTCAAATCTGGAAGTCATAATACCAGATATAGATGGGTGTGGGCAATAATACATGGGAACTGAGGTAACTTGTAGATATGCAGTGTGTCTGTAAGTGTGCATATACATTTTGTGTGTTCCTATGGAACTAGGTTCAGATGAGTTAAGTTTTCTCTATTTGTCTAAGGTTTTTACATATGAAATTGAACAAGCAAATGTGAAATTTAAATTATGTTCCAATTATTTCCTAGTATATCAATTACTTTGGAACAAATTTGCCGTTTCAAAATAAACATTATATCAGAACTTATAGTTTTGTAAAAATATTTATACCAGTTTACAATTGTTATTTGTAGGATAATTCTTCTAAAATAAGCAACTTTGTCATTACTGAAAAAAGAAACTCCATGTTTTCATTTTGAAATTTATGTGTACTTTTTCTGTGTCTGGTATCTGTCATATAGCATTGTTTGCAAAATTTGTTGGTGCTTTGCATTAGAAGTATTTTATTAATTTCTTATTTCCTTATAATATTCCATTTTATAAATGTACCATTTGATGGACATTTTGGTTGCT
The DNA here is from genome assembly GCF_028885625.2 of Pongo pygmaeus. NCBI lineage: Eukaryota > Metazoa > Chordata > Mammalia > Primates > Hominidae > Pongo > Pongo pygmaeus. Next base: position 47,259,495 of record NC_072388.2, on the reverse strand, counting down.
TCCAATTTTTTTGCTATTTTGACTACAGCTGCTCTGAATATTCTTTGCAGATATATTTTGAACTGCATGTGTAAGAGTTGGTGGGTCATCGTAGATATGTATATTTATCTGTTGTACATAATGACAAATAGTTTTTCAAATGAATTATAACAATTCACTTTCATGAGAATTGTATAAGGTTTCCACTTGCCCCAAATCCTCACTAATACTTACCATTTATAGTCCTTTAAATCTGAGTACTTTCTAGAATTTTGGCCTAATCTGTGAACCAATGTTTCTATTTAGTGTAGGAGGTTAGTTTTAAAATGTCATTGTAATGATTTTTTAGAAATATATATTTATTAATTAAGAGTAATTCAATAATGAAATAGTAATTAAAAATAAGTTTTAAAATGATTATATGCCGCCTCAGAGAATCTCTAAATTTTAATCTAATAAGTTTTGATGACTCCACAATTCAGATTAAATGACTTCTCCCTAAATTAATTTAACAAATAACTTTGAACCCATTAGATATTTTCTACAGAAGAATAAAATTTCAGTAATTTTAGACAACAATTATCAAGTGGTTATAATTTATTAAATGAAAGAAATTCCCAGCGATTCTTCTAGGTATAAAGGCATAGCAGTCTGGAAATAAAATTGCAGCATGAAATTTATTCTAGTTTTTATCCCAAATCCATACATACCCTGAATTATGATTGTTTAAAATAGTTATTAAATCTAATTTAATACTGGGACATGTGCTGGTAAGTAGAAAAATATTTTGGAGGAACAAGTGCACTGTGCGAGTGGCTATTTAGATCTTATTTCTGTTTCTTTTCTTTATTTTTTCCAGACAGAGTCTTTTTGTAGCCCAGGCTAGAGTACAGTGGCGCAATCTCGGGTCACTGCAAATTCCGCCTCCCCGAGGTCAAGCAATTCTCCTGCCTCAGCCTCCTGAGTAGCAGGGATTACAGGCACCCACCACCACACCCGGCTAATTTTTTATATTTTTAGTAGAAACAGGGTTTCACCATGTTGCCCAGGCTGCTCTCGAACTCCTGACCTCAAGTGATTCGCCTGCCTGGGCCTCCCAAAGTGTTGGGATTACAGGCTTGAGCCACCATACCTGGCCTTAGATTTTATTTCTGATCTATATGAACAAAACCTATTAGTAGCTAAAGGCCTAAAATTATATAGCATACCTGATGCTGGAGAGAGGAAGAAATAGGTAAGATTTGCAACTTGTTTACAAGGAATTCCGTGGAAGAATTTACTTAGTTTCCCAAGGTCATTGAAGTAAACAGGAAACAGGTACAGTCAACTTTTAATTATAAGGAATCTCTGGGGAAATACAGATAAATGAAATCCAAATTAATTTTTCAATTCAGGCATTAGTTCCACCTGTTGGTCACTGATGCTTTGCAAACAGGAATCTGACCTGGCATTTGTTTCTCAATGCACTTAAGGTTCTTTCCTTATTTTTTGGTGGAAATGGTAGCAGAGTAACTGGAAGAAACCTAAATAAGCACAATGAATTAGATAACTGAGAAATGGCCAACATTCTTCTTTCAGCAGCTCAGTGATGTGGAAACAAGCACTAAATGAGCAAATAGTTTCTAAATGTCACATTGTTAATGGGAGATCCAGGACTACCATCCAATTATTTTAGGATTTCTGAGAAAATATTCTTTCCTCTGTTTATGTTGCTATCATAGCTAATTAGTAAAATCTTGATTCATACGTATTTTTTTTGTAAGCACATGGATTATATTCAAATAGAAGAGAGTAACATGAACCAATACGTGTATGCCTGTGTGTGTGTGTACATATGCCTGTGTGAGTGTATCTTTTATATTTAAATATGATCTCAAAGAAGAGGAGTTTCACTACACTTGAAGAAGAGAAATAAGTAGAGACAACTGAGGAAAGGGCTTGATGGATTATGTTATAGAAGACTTGACAGAAGAGAAAAAGGCAATTGCAGGATGAAATTACTACTCTGGGGAGAAGGAAAAAGTGAGCTATTATATTCAGGCTCATCATCAGTGGCCAGATTATTCACTGGTTGAGAAGCAAAAAGAAAAAACAATACACAAAAATAAGAATAATAGAATTTTAAAATAGTTTGGAAAGACTGAGAACAGATACTTTAAGCATCTATTGATTTTAACTGGTAACAAATGGTAGCCCCAAATTGAGTAAAACAGAATCTTTTTTAAACAGAAGGTATATTTGAGCATAGCTTAGTTCTACGACAATGAGTTCCACTTACTCTGATTTTGAGAATACCATAGTTTAAAGTTTAAATAATTTCCACTTTTTGAATTCAAGAAATGTAGACCATATTAGTTATGTGTATATGTATTTATACTGCAACTTTGAAGTAACTTCTTTTTTACTGTCACTATTTAGTTAACTTCATTGTAATATACCTGAGAGATGAAGCTTTCTATGACTATGACTATTTTAATGTAATTTTGAAATGCTTGAATAATAAAAATATATTTCATTCAAAGTCATTGCATTAAATGATTAGTTGAAGCTTTCACTTAAGAAATATGTAGGTCAAACTTTTTATTAATATTACTGTTTTACAATTTGTATTTATGAGCCTAGACATTAAATTTTGCCGGGCATTATTTGGTTATGTTAAAATTAGTTTAGTGGATTCCACTATACTTAACATCCTTTTTATGTTGCTTAAAAATATGTGCAAGAAAAGCACCATACCTTAAATTAGAGACATATGCTTTGGGTATAAAAATCAGCAAGCCAACATCAGTTGCTTTTGAAAAACCATTTCATAATACAAAACTAATTAGCTGTGACAGAATAAAATATAGTAAAAAACATTTGAAAATGTAGCTTGCTATTTTCAAGACAGCAATTATAAGTGCTTTCATAGGAGTTTGTGGAGTATAGTTATTACTTATCTTGCTTAAGCATTGCTTTATTGGAAAAATCAAAATTAATTTATTTTGTACAGTTAGCAAAAATAAATCCATATGAACCACTGGTGTATTTTGGCTTCCCAAAAGGCAGATGTTTTTTCTTTTCCACAGTCATTGAAATTAGCAAGTAGTTTTAAAAAGACATACTTTAAAAATTGAGATTTTTTTGCCTGTTAATTAATGATTATTCTAAATACTTTTTTATTTTGTGCATAATAGACCCATTACAACTATTTGCTGTTGCTACTACTACTGTCATTATTGTTACTATTATCATTTTGCAAATATGTCTGCTAGTGACCAATATATTTAAAATGTAAAGAATCAACAAAATCATAAAGAAAATATGCTTTGTACTTTTCTCTTTTTTATTACATTAAAAGGACTTCTGCTTTATTTTTTAGGTAATGACTTTAGTTTTGTCCCATATAGCTGTGAAGATATAAAAATGAGAAGAATCAGGAGTAGGGGTTGCATTTATAGTTAAGAGATGTGCACAGGCAAATTTCAAGCCAAATTAATACCAATAAAAACATGTTGCTTTATTAAAATGATTTTTTTTCTGGAATCAGTACCATGTAGAAAGTCTTATATGTGAATATGAGCGTGATATCAGATGTTGTTCATGAGTAGCAAAATTTCTCTGCCAAGACAATAAAATAGAAGTATAGAAGTATCAATATGGCCATCTGAGGAATTGGATATGAAATGCTTTCATCTGTGCATCCAAAGTAAAATGTAGTAATTATTGGGTTCTCATATTTTTGTTGTTCCAAAATATTAATTTTTCTAGGCAACCAAGAGAAGACTTGATATGTCACAGTAGTAGCATATTGAAACCTTTTTCTTTCATGCACTCACTCACTCAACACCTCTTGGTATGAAATATGCACAATTTACTAGGCATTGCACTGGCTGTAAAAAATTACTTATAATCCAGCAGGCATAATTACTCAGTGTAAACACACTGTAATTTAATAAAAGATTTAACAGAAATATTTTGTTCCATTATATGGCTTGGATTTCAATATACATAATAGAAAAATTACAAAGCATCAAGAGAAAAGCTTGACATGGGTTTTTCAATCAAACACCATTGCTTTCGTGACTATTCAATTTCCAAAACTTTGAAATTCTTTTCCAAATCAAAATTTAGGCCAGAATTTTTAAGGGCTCTTTTTAAATTTTCTTATCTTGGAAAAATATAAAGTCCATCAAAAAAAACTAGTATTATTCATGTATGATTTATATACACTAAAGCACACATATTTAAAATGTTTGATTTGATAAGTATGTATATATCCTGGAAATCATCACCACAATAAAGACAATGAATCCATTCCTCTAAAAGTTGCTAAGTGCCCCTTGGAAATTCTCTCTCCTGTCTCTTCCCACCCAGGCAATCACTGATCTGCTTTCTGTCACTGTAGGTTAGTTTTTATTTTCTAGAATTTTATAAAAATGGAAACATACTTTATGTACTCATTTTGGTATGGTTTCTTTCACTCAGAGTAATTATTTAAGATTTGCTTATGATGTTCCATGTATTATTTTGTTTTATTTTTGCAGAATTAATTAGCTCATGGATATACCACAATTTGTTTATCCATTTGCCTATTGATGATGAACTTCTAGATTGTTTCAAGTTTTTGGCTATTAAAAATATGCATGCTTATAAACAAGTTTTGCAGAGATATATGCTTTCCTTTTTGGGAAAGTACCTAGGAGTAGAAGGTGTGGGTCATATGGTAGGTATACGTTTAAGGTTTTACAAAAATGTCAAATTGCTTTCCAAAGTGTTAATACCATTTTAAATTCCTACCAGCAGTGAATACAAGTTCCATTTGCTCCACATACCTGCCAATACCTCTGTTACGTGCAGTCTTTTCAATTGTAGCCATTCTAATAGGTATGTAGCAATATCTCATCATAGTATTAATTTGCATTTACCTAATTTAAAGTAATGTTGAGCATATTTTCTTTTTACTTCTTTCTTTTAAAAATATTTTAACTTTTATTTTAGGTTTAGGAGTACATGTTCAGGTTTCTTACATAGGTAAACTTACGTCGTGGGGTTTTGTTGTACAGATTATTTCATTACCCAGGTATTAGGCCTAGTATCAATTAATTATTTTTCCTGATCCTCCCCTCCCCCGACCCTCCCCGCCAATAGGCCCCATTGTGTCTTGTTCCCTTCTATGTGTCCACTTGTTCTCATCATTTGGCTCCCCCTTTTAAGAACATAGTGTATTTGTTGAGCATATTTTCTTATGTTTATTTTCCATCTATATATATTCTTATTTTTATTTAGATATTTGGCCCATTTTAATAAATGGGGCTGTTTGGTTTTATGTTGAGTTCTGAGAATTTCTGCTATATGCTGAATAGAAGTTTTCTATTGAAGAAAGAATTTGAAAATATTTTCATATTTTCTCCTACTCTGTGCCTTGTCTTTTCATTCTCTAAACAATGTCTCTTGAAGAGCCAGTTCTTGATTTTGATTTTGTTGATTTTTTTTCTGTTATTGATTGTGCCATTGGTGCCATATGTAAAAAATCATTGTCTAACCCAAGATTATGAAGACTTTCTTCTAGAAGTTTTATAGTTTTTGATTTTAAATTTAGATTTACAATCAATTATGTATTATTATGTGTATATTGATCAAGGTTTACTTCTTGCATATTGTTAGCCAACTGTTCTCGCATTGTTTGTTGAAAAAACTATTCTTTACCCGTTGAATTGTTCTGGCATCTTTTTCAAATTTAATTGACCAGGTTTTTATGGGTCTTTTCTGGACTCTGTGTTCTTCCCATCTATCTATTTTTCTATCTGTACATCAATGCCAGGTGGTCTTGATTACTACAGATTTATAACAAATCTTAAAGCCAAGTAGCATAAATCCTCCAAGTTTTCTATCTCAATATTTGCTCTTCTGAGTTCTTTGCATTTCTATTTAAATTATAATTAGCTTATCAATTTCTGCATAAAAGCTTGCTGGAATTTTGATTGCTATTTAGTGAATGTATTATCAAGATAGGGAGAATTGATATGTTAATAAATAGTAAATCTTCCAACACCTGAACACTGTATGTATCTCTACTTATTTAGGTCTTCTTTGATTTATATTCCTGCAATGTTTTATAGTTTTCAGACTATAGGGTTTGCATATATTTTGTCAAATTTATCCCTAAGTAGTGTATATTTGTATGCTATTTCAACTGATTTTTTAAAATTTCAATTTCTGATTGCTTGTTTTCAGCATATAGAAATATGGTTGATTTTTGTATATCAATCTTATATCCTGCAACCTTGGTAATTTTGCTTATTAGTTCCAATATCTTTTATTGCAATTCTCATCAGATTTTCTAGATTGGTGAATATGGCCTCTGTGAATAGAGACAGTTTTACTTCTTCTCTTCCAACCTGAATACCTTTTATTTTGTTTTCTTGCCTTACTATTTTGACTAGTACCTCCTGTACAATGATAACAGAAATGGGTGAAAATAGATGTTGTTGTCTTACTCCTTTTTTTCTTTTTTGAGATGAAGCATTTAGTCATTCACTATCAAGTATGATGTTAGCTGTAGGTAATTCTGTAAGTTACACAGAAACAGCTTTATTCCTACTTTTAAGCTTTGGTTTACAGTTCCAGAACAGAATTACTTGAGTGTTAAAATTACTCAACTTGTGAGGAAAAGCCCTTCTTCAGTACTCTGCCCAATGGCCTGCGAAATATGTAGTGTTCTCTTCTACATAGTGAAAATAGTAACTCTTCTCAATCTCCTCGTGTGAGTTTCAGGGACTGTACCCTATAATGTTGTTTCTTTTCCTGACTGCAGCTAGTTTCCTCACATGGGTGTGCTCATTAGTACACAGCTACTACTTGATGGTGGTATCTCTTGAGTTTCCACTCTATGCAGCTTTCTTCTTTCAGAGACTTTGTTCTAATAACCCTCTCCTTTGCTTGCCATGTTGCCAGCTTAGTCCTTCCAAAGACAGACTGCTAAGGTCTACTTCGGTTCTTACTCCCTGTGCTGTAACCTGGAAACAGTCTCTAGACAGTATTGTGGAGCAGTTGTGATGCTCACCTTCTTTGTTTGACATCTCTCAAAAATGTCTAATGTCCAAAATCCTGAAAACTCTTGCTTTATATATTATTTTCCAGTTAAAAAAAAAAGTCTCAGAAAATAATTTAAATCTTGTCTCTGTTTTCTCATCCTGGCTAGAAGCAGAACAAAACATAGTATTTTACATTGTGTTTATTCAAGTGCATAATAGGTTTATTTAAACTTACATCAAGTGAGGAATATATTTTAGAGTCATAGGTTAAGAAGAGGTATCTATATGCTTGCTTCAGATTATTTTTATTTAATTTTATATTCCTTGGTATTTCTTTCTTCTCTTATTTGTTTCTGGTGATTACCAGTATATAGTAAAGAGGTGGGAGAAATTGCATGCATAATAAAAAATAAGAATCTTAATAACAAAGAAGAATCCAAATGATTTGAACCAGTATTAGAAAAGGTTGGCTTTATTTCCTCATGAATTTTATGTAATTCTTTTCTTTCACTTATATTTCTATGGAAACTCTTGAACAAATTATAATGGTGCCAAACTTTGAAATCCTGGTAAACTTGTCCACTTTTGATTAATTGCTCCATCATCCACTGCCAGTGAGGATTCTGCAGACATTTTTTATCAGGAACAGCTGGTTCTTGAACACAGGTACAGGCTGTTTCTGCCACATGATCTAAGATGTATTAATAAAAGAATGATGGTTTAACTCTTTCTGATGTTATCGAAAAGTCAATTCAATGCTTTCTTGAAAGAGAAAGGATAAATGGCTCATAATTTTGTTCATGTTGTTCAATGTCTTGTTTTATGTTAGAATTCTCATACTTTCAAGCACACAATTATTTGGTGTGCTGAAAGAAAATTTTGATACAGTTAAAATGATTTTTGTGGAAAATGGTCAGAATATTCAAATAAAGGAGCCGCAAATTTGTAACCAGTCTTAATTAAACAGATCTGGTAGTAAAAACATTTATCTATGTGAAAGTGCAAACCATTTTTAACAGAAAATATCAATTTAAATTTTTAAGACAAGAAACACTCTGCTCTCCTTTTGATTTAGCAATTCATATCATCTTTACTAATGATTTATATCTTTATTTTTATCATCATTTGCTTGGGTAAATTACTTTTGATAGCCCAATATGGAAATGGAAAGATTTTATACTAATAAATATATATAGTCATACAATGATTAATAAAGCATCAAATATAGAACTAAGGAATAAGAAAATACTAATTAAAAATGCATAGGAACTCTACATTCATTGTAAATTGTTATGTTGGGCAAAATAATGTTTGCCATAAAATGTAAGGTAAAAGGAACATTCCATTTTGAGCAGCAAAATAAAGAAAAAAACCAATGGAGCTCATACACTCAGGTTCAATTCCAAGCTCTACTACTTACCACATAGTGGTTGAGTGATTATTTAACTCTGAAAATCCTTGCAATTCTTATCTTAACTTGGGGTTGATATTTTCTATCCCCCAGAGTTACTTTGAGGAGTAAATGAGTGAATATGTATGTAGTATTTGTTAAATAATTTTCACTCATCAAGTATTACTTCTTTATTTACAGATTCAGAGTGGTATAAATAAACATGCCTTACTCTCAATTAACATCAGGGCATGTATTCTTATAATGGACTTTTCATGATATTTTATTTTCCGTGAATTTTTTTAATGTCATAATAATTTAAACACTTATGTCTGTATTCAGTAAAGTGCTATTATTAAAGTAATAATGTTACTTGAAATCAGAACCATTGAATAAACCTACAGCGGGTGATAAACAGAAGTAAATTTTTAGAAATACAGGGTGTATTCACATTCTGGTCCATCATTTTCCAGCCAAACAGGAACTGATTCAAATCATATAGTATGCAGTGGTCTAGTAACATTATTGATTTGCATTTTGGAGGAAATGTTCAGTATTGTATTTATTTCTAACTGTAAAAAATGCTTTATCTAAGTTTTCTACTTATGGCAAATTAGGTAATATGTGTGTGAGTAGTACCTCACTGACAGCTTTATAAAATTTACTTATTATTATTGAAATATAAGCTAGAGAAGTTACTTATATAACTTCTAGCTTGAATATCCAATTTATTAACATTTTTGTTCTGTGCATGAAAACTTATTTTTTTTCCTAAAATACTTTACAGTTTTTGTTAGTAGGGAAATTAAATGACTCTAGAAACATTATATGCTCAAATGGCAATAGAGATTAGAAGAGGTAGAACTCCTTAGAGAGAATGTTGGTTGTTTTACTCTCTCCTCACTTGCAAATTGAGAGTTGCTGTTACTTTAAAAACTTTTCTTCAGAGGAAGAGCTAAACTGAATCGGCACATCAGATCCAGAATGAGAGCAAGAGAGCTTTCCAACATACCTCTGCTGGCAAGCAGCACTTAGGCTAATTTATCCTTCCACAGCAATTACTCTGGTATTGCTGACTCTTCATGGATTGCCAACTGATGATACCTGCCAGCCTACACCTGTAGACACCTGCTGGCTGGAAAAAGAATCCTTTGAAAAGTCAGCCTGTGGAAAAGAGTATATCAATTCTGTCTAGTAGGAGTCTAACTTGTTTTTATTTTATTCCAGTTTCTACATCCTTGACCCATTTCTTTTTTTTGAGACAGAGTCTTGCTCTGTCGCCCAGGCTGGAGTACAATGGCATGATCTCGGCTCACTGCAACCCCTGCCTCCCAGGTTCAAGCGATTCTTCTGCCTTAGCCTCCTGAGTAGCTGGGATCAAAGGTGCCCACTACCATGCCAGGCTAATTTTTTGTGTTTTTAGTAGAGACAATGTTCCACTATGTTGGGCAGGCTGGTCTTGAACTCCTGACTTTGTGATCCACCCACCTCAGCCTCCCAAAGTGCTGGGATTACAGGCGTGAGCCACCACACCTGGCCTCTACATCCTTGACCCATTTCTTATGTTACCTTTTTTTTTGTACTAAGCAGATATAAATAAGAGCAAAACATTAAGGGATCACTGAGAAGCCACCTCGAGCATCTCATTCCCACTTTCAGGAATTTTCAAGTTGTGCTAGAAACTGAAAATGTTAACAGGATGACTTTCTTCTAAGAAGTTGTATAGCTAGGCATACAATAAAGCTCTATTCCTAGGGTAGGTAGTTGGCTAGAAATGGTAAGGGTGTTGATGAGAAGCTCTAGGTATTGGCTATTTGCTAGGGTTTTTAACTATTTTTTTAAATGCTACTATTTTGAAAACTAAGTGGTTCATAACAAGGTTTCTTATGTACAATTTTTAAACATAACCTGAGATCAGTTAATTATTTGATAAACTTTACTTCAAATGTACTGTTTGCTGTATTTCACAAATGTAAGAGAAAGAACAATTAAAATGTAAGGAGTTTTAAGTGGAATGGTGGCATGATTTGACTTTATTGAAACCTAAACACTATTTTAAAATGAGAAGACTTTGGTTAATTATAGCAATCAATAAGATAAAGTCATGAAATAACCCTCACTTACATTCAAAATCTTTTTCTGTGCCTTGACTTTCATAACTTGCTTAAACCAGATAATTGGTTAGTACACTGCATAACATGAAGAACATTATAATGAAAAATTTTCTACCTATGAAAGCATCAGTTTGCAATGCATGGAGTCACTCCAAAAGAATTGTGGCAAAACTAATTGTTACAACAATATTTTATTTCTCTAAACCAAATTGTAAAAACAAAGATAAAAAGCCCAAGAAAATATTTTGTCACCAAAAAAATTAATGCCCCATAAATCAAATCTTCTTGAGGGGTTAATATTTCAGATAACTTCAAAGAAGGAATGTGGTGCATACAGTATAATGCAACGGAACTGACAAAAACTAGCTCAGTCTAACATCAAGGGCATAAGGCATGCTGATAGCATGAGAAACTATGAAGGAAACTGCTCTCTCTTCTACTTTTCTACTCAAATGGTGTATGGTAAAATCCATGGCCAACTGTTTAGATGGAAATTCCAACTCTGCCATTTACAAGTAGTGTCATCTTTGACTAGTTGCTTAAACTTTTTGTGACTCAGTTTTTTCATCCATAAAATGGAGATATTCAAATAATTAAATTGGCTAATAAGTGAAAAGGATTAGAATAGTGCTTGTCACATACTAAGCCCTCCATTAGTACTAGCACAGGTACCACCACAACCACTTCCGCAAAGAAACTAATTCCAAGCTAGAGTCAGAAACCAGTGAGCAGGGTGACCACTGGGACTGTTTCAGGGAATCATTACATATGCATGAAAAGCCAAAGACCACAATCAAGGGTAGTAATGAAAATATTTTTTGTCCTCTAAAATTAAGGCATATAAGAGAAAAGGTGGAAGAAGAATGCGATTGAATCTGTAAAAAACTATTTGCTTGAATTCACAAAGGTGGGGTGGGGTGGGCTTGGCATATGAATTCAATGTTTAACAGCTGACCCATGGCCTACAGGTCCTAGTCTACAAGGATCTCAGTGGAACACTGAGGCTAAAGCAAAACTGGGAATGTTTCCAAGGTGGAAATACCTTTATTTGTAACTGCATTGCAGCATTTAGTTGGGGGCATGATGGATATCGCAGCCAGGGTCTATTCTATAAACCTTTTATCTATTTTGATATTATACTCTGCTACTTTCCCACAACACATCACCCTCCTTCTCCTTACCATGACATTTCTATGAATTGCTATATTGCTATCAATCTATTTATAAAATATATTTCTATTTATCCCTGAGAGCAAAGATGGTAACTTTATAATGGTTTAAAGGGGAGAGAAATTTTTAGTGTTTACTGGAATACATGGAGTTCAACACAGTATGGTTACGGAGTTATCAAGATCTTGAGCTTCTAGTTTGCTTGCTAGATTAGCAGGCTGGTTGGGTGAAATGTTGGCTTTTACACCTCTTTTTCAATGTTGAATAAATCCAATCTTTTCAACTAAATACATGATAAAGACTGAGTGATTCTATAAGCTATGTCAGGCGACGGTATTTCTTTTCAATGTTAGTCCTTGGACATGTCGATAAAAGCTTTCTCTAACTCAAAATATTTGGTCCTTTAAAAAGATTTTATATAGCATCATGAACTTGATATTCCATTAAAATCAAAGCCCCAATGAATATACAACTTTCTTTTCTTTCTTTCTTTTTTTTTTTTTTTTAAGGCAGAGTCTCACTGTGTTTCCCAGACTGGAGTGCAGTGGTGTGATGTGGGCTCACTGTAACCTCTGCCTCCCGGCTTCAAGAGATTCTCCTGTCTCAGCCTCCCAAGCAGCTGGGATTACAGGTGCTCACCACCACTCCTGGCTAATTTTTATATTTTGTTTTAGTAGAGAAAGGGGTTTCGCCACTTGGCCAGGCTTGAATATACAAATTTCAGTGAGGAACAGAGTAATTTAATTGTATCTGCTGAAACTCTCTGCCAGTCTTTTTAGTTATTTAAATATTTATATTTTACATTTGATATGTGATAAATATATATAGCTCTTACAACCTAGAAGTCAAAATATACTTTACATGGAGAGAAACAACTAATTTGTAGAGGAATAAAAGGGATATAAAGTTACTATTAACATATAAAAAGTGACCTGTTTACCCATTTTTACCTTATGGATTGTATTATCTCTGATTTGAAGGGGACACAGTGATTAAATGTTAAAAATGTTAATTTATACTGCTAAACGATGTTACCTGTGTAATATGTTACAGTTACTTAGATTTTGTAAACATAAGGCACAAGGAACTTAAAGTAAGATGATACACCCTCAGCCTCTGCTTAGAATGGAATACCAAAAAGGAGGGACATGCTATGTAATATGGTAGATCTTTAAATACTTTAAAATAACTATTGCTTGGATTCTGGCTTAGAACACTACAGGAGGAAATACTTCATGGAGATAAAAGAGAAGCTTAGGTTTTTGTCTCCGATGAATGTGTGAAACTGCAACTCAGCTCCATTTTATCACTGTACCAGCATTCCTCTATCGTGCAGAGACTAGAAGCTAACAATAGTATTTTCTGGGCTATTTGGCTACTGGGGTTCTGAGTGTAACCAAGGTTTAGCAATCAGATGCCCTTGCATGTGATTTAGAAGACAGAAGTGAGGTGGGGGATGGGAAGAAACAGGGCTCCCAGCATCCATCTAGTTATTATAGATCATAGTAGGCATCCCCTGGTTAGGATATTTTCAACTCTTGTCATTTCTTGGTATTGGCAGCTTTATTTTGGATGTCTGGAGCCTGTAGCTTCCTGATATAGGACTGTCGTATAGCTCTGGAAAAACTTCATGAATCCTCATGATCTATATTTTCGGCCCTCTCCAAATTTGTATGCATTTAATGATGTAATACCTTAGTAAGTACTTAAGTTTTTTTATTATTAAAAATATTCAAGTGGATGCTGAATGATCACTACCACAGATATTGAGGGATTCATTGGATTAGTTAGTTTCTGAGGTCCTTTCCAATTCTGAGATTCTCCCAGAATAAGCTTCTTTAGATATGTCTCATAGTAAGTCAATGCTGGTTCGCTGAAAAGTCTTCTGTTGTGAAATGATTTGTGGATTTGGCTTAACAACAAATAGTAATGAAAATGAAAGCTTTAAAAAACCAACAGTCTCTAGAGCAAAGTTATTTGGAAAATTCCATATTCAATTTAATTTTTCTTCTCTATTCTTCCATTATTTTCCTGAAGGTTAAAATTTTACTGTGATGGGTTCAAATAAAATACAGGAGTCCTAAACTGTATGCTTTATATATAAGTCTGAGAAATATAAATTGGTTTTAGCTTTCCACACCAGGAGACTTACCAACTTTTAATAAAATACCCATATAGTCTAATAAATAAATATGCATGTGTGTACATGGTAGCATTAATGTTGAATTTTTATTATTTGCCATACTCCTCATTTACCTGCCTGCTGATTTCAAGTCATATTATGTTACAACTCTTTTTATAAGGTGGCATGCTACTTAACTGCTTTGTTGAATTTTAAAAATCTTTTAAATCAATGCTTTTTCATTTGGCTTGTATTCATTTAATTTGTGATTTGTTACTTGACAGAATTTAAATTTTCTATTCAAAACCAATTTATAAAGCAACTTGTTTGAACTGCAATTTCCGGTAACATATGATTTATTTGTTGATCAAATACTGCAGTGAATTTGTTTTCCCACTAGTTGATGAATAGTGTTACAGATGGATACGAGCTGATACATGTAAACGCTCTTTATAAACTGCAAATAGTATAAGAGATTGATATGTGCAAGAAGTACAACCTTTTTTATGTGCATATATTGCTTTAATTTTAATAACTTGAAAATTCTTACATAATACGGTAAAGTATAGTAATATAATAAACACCTTTGTTCCTAATAGCTAGATTTATCAACTCAGAACATTTTACCATCTGTGCTTCAGTAATGATATGTTACAGATACATTTGAAGTTTCTACCTAATACTTCCTCTCCTTCCCCAGAGGAGGTTGGTGTTTGTTTTACATATTATATTTATGATACACATGCATTTTTAATCAATATATGTATTATATATTATATGAAAGATAAAGTACTAAATAATTTCTTCTTTTGAATTAATACTATTTATTTTTTTCCATATGTTATTGCAGTACAGGTGGTATTTGATTAGATGAGTAAGTTCTTCAGTGGTGATTTGTGAGATTTTGGTGCACCCATCACCCAGGCAGTATTCACTACCCCATATTTGTGGTCTTTTATCCCTTGCCCCCCTCCCACTCTTTCTCCCAGTCCCCACAGTCCATTGTGTCATTCTTATGCCTTTGCGTCCTCATAGCTTAGCTCCCTCATATCAGTGAGAGCATACGATGTTTGGTTTTCCATTCCTGAGTTACTTCGCTTAGAATAATAGTCTCCAAACTCATCCAGGTTAGTGCAAATGCTGTTAATTAATTCGTTTTTTATGGCTGAGTAGTATTCCATTGTATATACATATATACATATATGTGTATATATACGTATATACATATATACATATATGTGTATATATACGTATATACATATATACATATATGTGTATATATACGTATATACATATATACATATATGTGTATATATACGTATATACATATATACATATATGTGTATATATACGTATATACATATATACATATATGTGTATATATACGTATATACATATATACATATATGTGTATATATACGTATATACATATATACATATATGTGTATATATACGTATATACATATATACATATGTGTATATATACGTATATATACACATATATGTATATATATACGTATATACATATATACATATATGTGTGTATATACGTATATAGGTATATACATATATGTGTGTATATACGTATATACGTATATACATATGTGTGTATATACGTATATACATATGTGTGTATATACGTATATACATATGTGTGTATATACATATGTGTGTATATACGTATATACATATGTGTGTATATACGTATATACGTATATACATATGTGTGTATAAATACGTATATACGTATATACATATATGTGTATAAATACGTATATACGTATATACATATATGTGTATATACACGTATATACGTATATACATATGTGTATATACACGTATATACATATATGTGTACACGTATATACGTATATACATATACGTATATACGTATATATACACATATATGTATAAATGTGTATATGTATATACGTATATATACACATATATGTATGTATATATATACAATGGAATACTACTCAGCCATAAAAAAGGAATTAATTAACAGCATTTGCACTAACCTGGATGAGTTTGGAGACTATTATTCTAAGCGAAGTAACTCAGGAATGGAAAACCAAACATCGTATGCTCTCACTGATATGAGGGAGCTAAGCTATGAGGACGCAAAGGCATAAGAATGACACAATGGACTGTGGGGACTGGGAGAAAGAGTGGGAGGGGGGCAAGGGATAAAAGACCACAAATATGGGGCAGTGAATACTGCCTGGGTGATGGGTGCACCAAAATCTCACAAATCACCACTGAAGAACTTACTCATCTAATCAAATACCACCTGTACTGCAATAACATATGGAAAAAAATAAATAGTATTAATTCAAAAGAAGAAATTATTTAGTACTTTATCTTTCATATAATATATAATACATATATTGATTAAAAATGCGTGTGTATCATAAATATAATATGTAAAACAAACACCAACCTCCTCTGGGGAAGGAGAGGAAGTATTAGGTAGAAACTTCAAATGTATCTGTAACATATCATTACTGAAGCACAGATGGTAAAATGTTCTGAGTTGATAAATCTAGCTATCAGGAACAAAGGTGTTTATTATATTACTATACTTTACCGTATTATGTAAGAATTTTCAAGTTATTAAAATTAAAGCAATATATGCACATAAAAAAGGTTGTACTTCTTGCACATATCAATCTCTTATACTATTTGCAGTTTATAAAGAGCGTTTACATGTATCAGCTCATATCCATCTGTAACACTATTCATCAACTAGTGGGAAAACAAATTCACTGCAGTATTTGATCAACAAATAAATCATATGTTACCGGAAATTGCAGTTCAAACAAGTTGCTTTATAAATTGGTTTTGAATAGAAAATTTAAATTCTGTCAAGTAACAAATCACAAATTAAATGAATACAAGCCAAATGAAAAAGCATTGATTTAAAAGATTTTTAAATTCAACAAAGCAGTTAAGTAGCATGCCACCTTATAAAAAGAGTTGTAACATAATATGACTTGAAATCAGCAGGCAGGTAAATGAGGAGTATGGCAAATAATAAAAATTCAACATTAATGCTACCATGTACACACATGCATATTTATTTATTAGACTATATGGGTATTTTATTAAAAGTTGGTAAGTCTCCTGGTGTGGAAAGCTAAAACCAATATATGTATATATACACACATATATGTATACATATATAAAACCAATATATGTATATATACACACATATATATATACATATATATATATATGACAGTTTTTTTTTTAATCTACTCATTGATTGATGGGCATTTGGGTTGGTTCCATGAATTTGCAATTGTTAATTCTGCTGCTATAAACATGCGTGTGCAAGTATCTTTTTCGTATAATGACTTCTTTTCCTCTGGGTAGATACCCAGTGGTGGGATTGCTGGATCAAATGGTAAGGAGTCTCCACACTGTTTTTCACAGTGGCTATACTAGTTTATATTCCCACCAGCAGTGTAGACGTGTTCCCCAATCATTGCACCCATGGCAACATCTACTATTTTTTGATTATTGCCATTCTTATAGGAGTAAGGTGCTATTGCATTGTGGTTTTGATTTGCATTTCCCTGATCATTAGTGATGTTGAGCATTTTTTCATATGTTTGTTGGTCATTTGTATATCTTCTTTTGAGAATTTTCTATTCATGTCCTTAGCTCACTTTTTGATGGGATTGTTTTCTACTTACTGATTTGTTTGAGTTTGTGGTAGATTCTGGATATTAGTCCTTTATCAGATGTAAAGATTGTGAAGATTTTCTCCCACTCTTTGGGTTGTCTGAATACTCTGCTGACTGTTCCTTTTGCTTTGCAAAAACTATTTAGTTTAATTAAGTCCTAACTATTTATCTTTGCTTTTATTGTATTTGCTTTTGGGTTCTGGGTCATGAAATCCTTCCCTAAGCCAATGCCTGGAAGGGTCTTTCCAGTGTTATCTTCTATAATTTTTGTAGTTTCAGGTCTTATATTTAAGTCCTTAATCGATCATGAGTTGATTTTTTTATAAGGTGAGAGATGAGGATCCAGTTTCATTCTCCTATATGTGGTTAGCCAATTATCCCAGCACCATTTGTTGAAAATGGTGTCCTTTCCCTACTTTATGTTTTTGTTTGCTGTGTCAAAGTTCAGTTGACTGTAAGTATTTGGGTTTATTTCTGGGTTCTCTATTCTGTTCTATTGGTCTATGTGCCTGTTTTTATGCCAGTACCATGCTGTTTTGGAGACTATGGTTTTATAGTATAGTTTGAAATCAGGTAGTGTGATGATGCCTCCAGATTTTTTCTCTTTGCTTAGTCTTGCTTTGCCTATACAGGCTCTTTTTTTCATTCCACATGAATTTTACATTGTTTTTTCTAATTCTGTGAAGAATGATGGTGGTATTTTAATGGGGATTACATTGAAATTATAGATGCTTTCAGCATTATGGTCATTTTCACAATATTGATTCTTCCCCTCCATGAGCATGGGGTGTGTTTCCATTTGTTTGTATTATCTATGATTTCTTTCAGCAGTGTTTTGTAGTTTCACTTGTAGAGGTCTTTCAATTCTTTGGTTAGGTATATTCTGAATATTTTATTTATTTATTTATTTATTTATTTGCAGCTATTGTAAAAGGGGTTGAGTTCTTGAGTTGATTCTCCACTTGGTTGTTATTGGTGTATAAAAGAGCTACTGATTTGTGTACATTAATCTTGTATCTGGAAACTTTGCTGAATTCTTTTTATCAGTTCTAGGAACTTTCTGGAGGAGTCTTTAGGGTTTTCAAGGTAAACGATCATATCGTCATCAAACAGTGACAGTTTGACTTCCTCTTTACTGATTTGGATGCCCTTTATTTCTTCTCTTGTCTGGTTGCTCTGGGTAGGACTTCCAGTACTATGTTGAAGAGGAGTGGTGAGAGTTGGCATCCTTGTCTTGTTCCGGTTCTCAGAGGGAATGTTTTCATCTTTTCCCAATTCAATATAATGTTGGCTGTGGGTTTGTCATAGATGGCTTTTATTACATTGACGTATGTCCCTTGTATGCTGATTTTGCTGAGAGTTTTAATCACAAAGTAATGCTGGATTTTGTCAAATGCTTTTTCTGCATCTATTGAGGTGATCATGTGATTTTTGTTTTTACTTCTGTTTATGTGGTGTATCACATTTATTGACTTGTACGTTTTAAACCATCCCTCTGTCCCTGGTATGAAACCCACTTGATCATGGTGGATTATCTTTTTATATATTGTTGGATTTGGTTAGCTAATATTTTGTTGAGAATTTTAGCATCTATGTTCATCAAGGATATCAGTTTGTAGTTTTCTTGTTTGGTTGTCTTTTCCTGGTTTTGTTATTAGTGTGATACTGGCTTCATAGAATGAATTAGGGAGGGTTCCTTCTTTATCTTGTGGAATAGTGTCAAAAGGATTGGTACCAATTCCTCTTTGAAGGGCTGGTAGAAGTCTGCTGTGAATCTGTCTGGTCTTGAACTGTTTTTGGTTGGTAATTTTTTAAATTACCATTTCAATCTCACTGCTTGTTATTGGTCTGTTCAGGATATCTAATTCTTCCTGACTTAAGCTAGGAGGGTTGAATTTTTATTGGAATTTATCCATCTCTTCTAGGTCTTCTAGTTTATAGGTGTAAAGATGTTCATAGTAGCTTTGAATGATATTTTGTATTTCAGTAGTGTCAGTTGTAATATCTGTTTTGTTTCTAATGAGGTTATTTGGATTTTATCTCTTCTTTTCTGGGTTAATCCTGCTAATGGTCTATCAATTTTATTTATCTTTTCAAAGAAACAGATTTTTGTTTCACTTATCTCTTGTGGGTTTTTTTGTTGTTGTTTTGTTTTGATTTCATTTAGTTCTGCTCTGATCTTGGTTATTTCATTTCTTCTGCTGGGTTTGGGTTTGGTTTGTTCTTGTTTCTCTAGTGTCATGAGGTGTGATCTTAGAATGTCAGTTTGTGCTCTTTTGGTCTTTTTGATGTAGGCCTTTAGAACTATGAACTTTCCTCTTAGCACCACCTTTGCTGTATCCCAGAAGTTTTGATAGGTTGTGTCATTATTATCATTCGATTTGAAGAACATTTAAATTTCCAACTTGATTTCGTTTTTGACCCAGTTCTCATTTAGGAACAGGTTATTTAATTTCCATGTTTTTGCATGGTTTTGAAGGTTCCTTTTGGTGTTGATTTTGTTTTATTCCCCTGTGATCTGAGAGAGTGCTTGATATAATTTCAATTTTCTGAAATTTATTGAGGCTTGTTTTAGGGCCTATCGTATGGTATATCTTGGAGAAAATTCATGCACTGTTGAATAGAATGTGTATTCTACAGTGGTTGGATGAAATGTTCTGTCTCTATCTGTTAAGTCCATTTGTTCCAAAGTATATTTTAAATCCATTATTTCTTTGCTGACTTTCTGTCTTGATGACCTGTCTGGGGCTGCCAGTGGAGTATTGAAGTCCCCCACTATTACTGTGTTGCTGTCTATCTCATTTCTTAGGTCTATTTGTAATTTTTTAATAAATTTGGGAGCTCCACTGTTAGGTGCATATAAGTTTAGGATTGTGATATTTTCCTGTTGCACAAGGCCTTTTACCATTGTATAATGTCCCTCTCTGTCTCTTTTAACTGCTGTTGCTTAAAGTTTGTTTTGTCTGATAAAAGAATAGCTACCCTTGCTCACTTTTGGTGTCTATTTGCATGAAATGCCTTTTTCCACCCTTTTACTTTAAGCTTATGTGAGTCCTTATGTGTTAGCAGAGTCTCCTGAAGGCAACAGATAGTTGGTTGGTGAGTTCTTATCCATTCTGTGGTTCAGTATCCTTTAAGTAGAGCATTTAGGCCGTTTACATTCAGTGTTAGTATTGAGATAGGAGGTACTGTTGCATTCATTGTGCTATTTGTTGCCTGTGTACTTGGGATTTTTGTTTGGTTTTTTTTTTTTTTTGCTTTTTAACTTGTGTTTTTGTTTTATAGGTCCTGTGTGATTTATACTTTAAAGAGATTCTATTTCGATGTGTTTCAAGGATTGGTTTCAAAATTTAGAGCTCCTTTTAGTAGTTCTTGTATTCGTGGGTTGGTAGTGGTGAATTCTCTCAGCATTTGTTTGTCTGAAAAAGACAGTATCTTTCCTTCATATATGATGCTTAGTTTTGCTTGATACAAAATTCTTGACTGATTATTGTTTTGTTTGAGGAGGCTGAACATAGGGCTCCAATCCCTTCTAGCTTGTAGGGTTTCTGTGAAGAAATCTGCTGTTAATCTGATAGGTTTTCCTTTATAGGTTACGTGGTACTTCTGTCTCATAGCTCTTAAGATTCTTTCCTTCAACTTAACTTTGGATAACCTGATGACAGTGTGCCTTAGTGATGATCTTTTTGCGATGAAATCTCTAGGTGTTCTTTGTCCTACTTGTATTTGGATGTCTAGGTCTCTAGCAAGGCCAAGGAAATTTTCTCCAATTATTCCCCCAGATATGTTTTCCAAGCTTTTAGAATTGTCTTATTCCTCAGGAACACTGATTATTCTTAGGTTTGGTCGTTTAACATAATCCCAGACTTCTTGGAGGCTTTGTTCATATTTTCTTATTCTTTTTTCTTTGTCTTTGTTGGATTGGGTTAATTCGAAGACCTAGTCTTCGAGCCCTGAATTTCTTTCTTCTACTTGTTCTGTTATATTGCTGAGACTTTCTGGAGCATTTTGCATGTCTATAAGTGTGTCCAATGTTTCTTGAAGGTTTGATTGTTTTTTTCTGTAAGCTATCTTAAATAATGAAATCAAACCAAAGACTTCTGTCTCTTTAAGGACTCTTGGAACAGGGGAGAAGAAAGGAAGGGGCTGAGAGTGGAAAGGAACTGAGTTAAAGTAGAGAAAATGCCTCAGCTGAGATTCTCACCATGGAGCTCTTGGTGAGGACACCTGGGAAGTATCTCAGTTGAGTCTTCAATACAAAGGACTTTGAAAGGAAGTGGTTGGGCTAGGAATGCAGATATGTGAGAGCATGGTTGGACTGGGAGTGGATTGCTGAGTCCTGAATTGCAACTCCCTCCAGAAAACTGTAAGGCACCGGCTTTGCACACCAATTTTGGTGTGGTGAGGTTCACTTTCCCTACTGAAACTTGCCAGGCAAAACCTGGTAATTGCTGATGGTCAGTCCTGAAAGATCATAGATACAATTTTTGGCCTGAACCGGGCCAAAATTGTTAGACTAGTATTTTACAATGTTAGATTATTACATTGTAATAATACATTGTTACATTATTATTTGAAAATAATAATGTTTTCACCAAATATCAAAGCATTAAGATTATATTACCCAAGATGATTTCCATTCTGAATAACTTATTGTACATATTCCCTTCTGTTTATATATTATGTATATATAAATATGCACACATATATCTATAGACAATTTTTTTTTACCAAAATGAGATCATATTTTCTCTTTTGTAACCTGCCTTTTTCAACTAATGATTTCCAACTCTCCTTGAAAATAAATTTTTATCTTAGCATTTTAATAGATGCTTTGTCTAAACCCATATCTAATTAACAACCACATATTACATCTTACCATCAGCTACTCAAGTCTCTTCTAATCCAGAGTGATCCCCATTTTATTAAAAATACATATATTTTTATATGTACATTTAACATATACATACTAGTTATACACACACATACCACCACACCATATATATATATAATTAGTATACCAACAGGAGCAGGGCAGAGTGACTAGTGAGCTCCTAGTTCAGATATGATGATCATGAGACCCCTTTCTAAAGGGATTGCACTTTAGCAGATACTTCAATGATGTTAATGTCATGTGTTTTAAACTTAAGTATTAGACATTTTATAGCTATATGGTACTCATATTTTGATGTGTTCCAACCCAGGTTATTTAATTTGATCTCTTAATACCAATAACTAATGCCACAAGACACTATTTTGAAAAACAGGTGTTAACACATAAGAGAAAGGATCCCTTCTGGTGCTAATGTATAGGAACAATGATTACATTATCTTTGATGTACTCTGTGAGATCACATTTCATTACATGTACCAGGCTATTTGAATAATTTTATGATTAAAGTATTAAAAGATAATATGTAAGTCTCTTTCTGTTGTAAGTACCTAAAATGTAGTATTAAAATAAATTTTTTTAAATGAAATAAAAAGTTTAATGTTTTAAATAGTAGTTTTTTTCTATGTGTAATGCCTCAATATTTCAAGAACCTCAAAACTTGATGCTCTTTTGCTTTATATAGCAGTTTATTCATAGACTTGCCTGACACCTTGGAGTTAAAATGAGCTGGTAGTTTCATTCTCAATATCTGGTTGCCTTTAGCATCTTGTTTCTGAAGAAATTGGATCAACTGAAATAACATAAGTTTTTTATAAGAAGCATTGCAAGACCTTTCCTTGGTCCTAACCATTTTGACATCTATTTTCACCGGGAAAAGAAATGGAAGTCAGCTACCAGCACTAGCATTAGAGTCTGGGTTAACATTACCTGCAGGCTATAGAGTCCTTTTTCCATAGAAATTAAGTTTGGATTGTTGAAAATAGGAGACAGACTTTAAAACCAGCATGTCCTCTCAATATTGAAAAAATTGTGTAGATGTATGTCCGGGTTTCCAGACCAAAAAGGCTGAATAATTCCATGTGATGAGCTTTCCATTGTGATCTGAAAGTCTATGGGGGAAAGTAAAACTTTCATAAATTTTGATTAGAGGATTATGGGCATATTAGTCTACTAACAATGACATAAGATAGCCATAATGCTTCCTAATAGTCCAGAAACATCAAAGCTTTCTGTTTATTACATTTTGAAAGCTTTAATATACTTAGTCTGCAATTTATAATTTAGTCTCTTGAGAGATCACAGAAAGCTGGCATTTTAAAATGAGTAGAAACATTTTCATCTCTTCGATTGAAATCAAATATTGATTATATGTAGTCCTATTTGCTTGCTGATTTGACAGGTTGAAATCAGAGAATGCAATTGCAATTTATTTGTATTGATATAAAGTTTAGTTCAGTAAACTTGACATTGTCCTCACTTTCATATATACTTGTATTTTGAAATACAACCTTATTGAAGTTTGTTATTAGTGGATCAGATCAAACATTTTTAATAGCCTATTGAGTATTGCAGAATGGGGCAAATAAAATATAAGTATGAAATTTTAACATAACTAGCATGAATATAAGAATAATGGAGAGAATAATCTCATGTCCTGTGTATTTGACTATATACCATACTTTATTTATCTGAGCTATAAAGTTGTAAATTTATTCATGTTTCTTCTTTTTTTCATTTTACATGACTGGGGGTGGGGGTGCGGTTACTTGTTGAATGGTTTCTTGAAGTTTTAACAGAGAAAAACACATTTCCATTGCAGTGTTAGGTTTGTTTTGAACTAATGTGCACCTTTTTTTTCTTTAAAAAACAGTAGCCCAATTATTGATTTTGATCATTGCTGTATGATATTTACTGATAGTCTACATTTGTTATATTTGGAAATGATAGCAGTCATTAAGTCAAGAATGTATAAAACATTTTTCATTAACATTTGTAACTATGAAAAGCAGGTCAAAAATAATGCAGTCAAATTAATTCAAAATTTAAAAATTAATATATAGTTAAGTTTTCTATTCACACTTGCAACCAATTTTAAGTTGATTTAAAATAATTATGACTCCTATGTTTGGTTTTAAAAAAATTGAAAAAAACAAAAAACAACTTACTTATCATTGAAGTTTCAATATTAGGTCTCAAAATTTTATAAGTATAATTTCATAAGCTGTTACTTTAAATAGGAGAGGTATGGTGATATTAATAGAGGGAAAATCCATGACCGTATGTAGTATTAACATCAGTGACATCTGATGTTTGAGATTTCTTTGACCATTCCACTAGTAGGGATTTGATGACCATTTGATATTCCAATTTGTTTCATAGTGTCATCCTAATCCAAAATGATTGAACTTTCACAAGATCGAGGCAAATATTTTAAGCCTGCAGTTCTAGGATAAAGAAGTGCTCAGTTACAGAGAAGCATACGTGACTAGCCTATGGCTATAATCTACATAACTCTCCTGTGTTTATGACTGGAGCTATCACAAAGAAATTTGTCACGTGCACTCATTGTAGAAATACTAGAATATATTTCTTCACCATTTTGTCTTCATTAGTGCTTCTGGATCCTTTCCAAATAGTTAATGCTTATCAAGCTTGTACAATTTGCTAAATGTACAGATAAGCAAGATCACCAAATGAGAGAGATAGCAAAAATCCAGGAGGAGAACTAGAAATAGGTCCTTACATATCTTTTTGTTACGCTTTATTAGATGAGTGTGAGCATTTTACCCATAGCCCTAAATGAACTAATCTCTGCCTAGTTCATTAAAATTCTCTCCTGCCACTATTCTTCAGACATCCTAAAATTCCATCTTCCAAAAAATGTTTGAGCATATTCAAAACTATGCAGAATACAGGTTGATTAAGGCACTATCCTTTTCTTAATGGCATTTATTTTCTAGGGGTGAGGTGGTCAGTAAACAAATGAAAACATAAATGACCAAATAAGATAATTTCAAATGATGATAAATGCTAGTAAGAAAATAATTATAGAATTATTAAGTAATCAGTTACTCGATTAAGGAATGGATTCTAAGGATGTGAGCTTTTCAAGGAGATGACCTATGAATATAACTTGAATAATGAGAAAGAGGCAGCTTGGGACGTGTGGAGAGAATCTAGGGAGAGAATGAAAGGAGAGAAAAATTTCCTCCGATTGCAAGGTTGCCACACCCAAAAAATAGAAAAAAAGGCTCATGTGACAGATGAATATGGGGCTGTAGATTGTGGAAAGACAAAAATTATGTAGATTTGGATGTATGATCCATGGATATCAGTACCAGCATTGAGGAGAGATTGTTGTATTCCCCACTCCAGAACTACAAAATTAGAATCCGTAGGGGTGGTTCTGGAAATCCGTGCTTTACCAAACTTTCCAGATTTTCATGTATCCTAAAGTGTGGATTAGCATGGGTATATGTACAATTTTGGGAGTGATTATTTAGATGATGGTTGATTTTGGAATTTAATTTAAGAGAGATATCTTTGAAAAGAGGTTACAGCAAGGAATTTATGTGTCTTTAAAAATACTCTGGTTTCTGTAGGAAGGCACTATTGAAACAAGAGATACCAGGTTGAAGGCAATTACAGTATTGTAACCAACAAATGGTTTTGGCATGAACTAGATTGGATTCATTGATGATAAAAAATTGTATTTTTTTTAAAAGATTGAAGGGTGAATTGGATGTTGGGTAAGAGAAAATACTAAAACTAAGCCTCTTTCAGCAGCTGTAGTTGATTGGGTAATTTACCAAGATGGGAATAACTGAAAGATGAACAGCTATGATGGAGAAAAAAGAAGATAACTGAGTTCACTTGTGGACCTCTTGAGTTTGAGTTGTAGCCAAGCTTATGCAACTGTTAGTATATTCCACATAGTGTCCAGGATGCAGTTTCAATACTTACAAGTTATTAACAAGAACCCAAAAATGAACCTGATTTTGAAAAGGATAAAATATCTGAATAGATATTTCACCGAAGAATACATATGCATGGCAAAGACACAAAGGACACACAGAAAAAGATGCTCAAATTCCTTAGGTATATGTAAATATAAACCAAAATGAAACATTAATAGCCACCCACCACAAAGACTACACATTCTTCTTAGAATGACAATACTAAGCTGAGGTGAGGATGTGGAGCAACTGGGACCCTCAGTTATTTTTAGTGTGTATGCAAACTTCTAAAGAAAAACACTAAATTGTTTTCAAAGGAACAAAGGTGAGAATGACATCAGACTTCTGGTGAAGAATGCTAGAAGAATTTGAAATAAGTTATTTATTATTATGAGTCAAAATTATTTAAACATAAAATTTTATTATATTTGGTCAAGTGGCTAATAAATGTTCCAAATCTCAAATATAAAGACAGATTTGTTTACACACACAATAATTCAAAAAATCTAGTATACACAGTCTTTTTCTAAAAAAAAGAAAATTATTGTTTGTAGTTCAACAAAACAACAAAAAGGACTCCAACAAAGAGAAAGGTAGCAGTTTAAGAATAATTCAGCAGTAACCAAAACAGCATGGTACTGGTACCAAAACAGACATATAGACCAATGGAACAGAAAGAAGACCTCTGAAATAACACCACACATCTACAACCAACTGATCTTCAACAAACCTAACAAAAACAAGCAATGGGAAAATGATATCCTATTCAATAAGTGGTGCTGGGAAAACTGGCTAGCCATATGCAGAAAACTGAACTGGACCCCTTCCTTACACCTTATGCAAAAATTAACTCAAGACGGATTAAAGACTTAAATGTAAAACCCCAAGCCATAAAAACCTTAGAAGAAAACCTACACAATACCATTCAGGACATAGGCATAGGCAAAGTCTTCATTAGAAAAATGCCAAAAGCAGTTGCAATGAAAGCTAAAATTGAGAAATGGGATCTAATTAAAGAGCTTCTGCACAGCAAAAGAAACTAGCATCAGAGTGAACAGGCAACCTACAGAATGGGAGAATATTTTTGCAATCTACCTGTCTGACAAAGGTCTAATATCTAGAATTTACAAGGAACTTAAACTAATTTACAAGAAAAATCCCCATCAAAAAGTGGGCAAAGGATATGAACAGACACTTCTCAAAAGAATACATTTATGCAGCCAACAAACGTGAAATAAAGGTCAACATCACTGATCGTTAGAGATGTGCAAATCAAAACCACGATGAGATACCATCTCAGGCCAGTCAGAATGGTGATTATTAAAATGTCAAGAAGCAGGAGATGTTGGCAAGGCTGTGGAGAAGTAGGAATGCTTTTACACTGTTGGTGGGAGTGTAAATTAGTTTAACCATTGTGGAAGACAGTGTGGTAACTCCTCAAGGATCTAAAACCAGAGATACCATTTGACCCAGCAATCCCATTTCTGGGTACATACCCAAAGGAATATAAATCATTCTACTATAAAGACACATGCACACGTATGTTTATTGCAGCACTATTTACAATAGCAAAGTAATGGAACCAACCCAAATGCCCATCAATGATAGACTGGATAAAGATAATGTACTACATATACACCATGGAATACTATGCAACCATAAAAAGGAATGAGATCATGTCCTTTTCAAGGACATGGATGAAGCTGGAAGCTGTCATCCTCAGCAAACTAGCACAGGAACAGAAAACCCAACACCCCACATTCTCACTCATCAGTGGGTGTTGAACAATGAGAACACATAGACACAGGGAGAGGAACAACACACACCAGGCCTGTTGGGGGATGGGGAATCGGGGGAGGGAACTCTGAGGACAGGGGGGTCAGTAAGTGCAGCAAACCACCATGGCCCATGTATATCTATGTAACCTGCACATTCTGCACATGTATCCCACAACTTAAAGTAAATTATTTTTTAAAAAAGAATAATTCAAATCAGCAATGAGATGAAATTGGAGATGACAGTAATGCAACAGGCTACAATAAAATTAGTCCAAATTATGTAATGAAGACCCCATGAGAATGTCCTAAGAAAGAAAATGAATAGTGTGATTAAATTAAAAAAACCTGTTTGTTATTAGTAAGAAGGCTGAATACAATGAGGGGTGGAATAAAGCAAGTACTTTTTTTGCAGTATGATTAAAATAAATGAACAAGCTTGAGATCTGAAAATCAGAAAATTAGTTATGAGCGTGATCAGTGACATGGAACACTTTTCCTTGATAATAATAGATAAATTAAAAGGATAATTTAAATAGCTATTCCCATATGTTGCCCTTCCTATCTGTTCCATTTTTTAATAATGGTACCTTTGAACAGCAAATACTTAATGACCATTGTTAAAAAATAAACCTTGGTGTTTTAGACATGAAGTCCTTGCCCATGCCTATGTCCTGAATGGTAATGCCTAGGTTTTCTTCTAGAGTTTTTATGGTTTTAGGTCTAATGTTTAAGTCTTTAATCCAACTTGAATTAATTTTTGTATAAGGTGTAAGGAAGGGATCCAGTTTCAGCTTTCTACATATGGCTAGCCAGTTTTCCCAGCACCATTTATTAAATAGGGAATCCTTTCCCCATTTCTTGTTTTTCTCAGGTTTGTCAAAGATCAGATAGTTGTAGATATGCGGCATTATTTCTGAGGGCTCTGTTCTGTTCACTGATCTATATCTCTGTTTTGGTACCAGTACCATGCTGTTTTGGTTACTGTAGCCTTGTAGTATAGTTTGAAGTCAGGTAGTGTGATGCCTCCAGCTTTGTTCTTTTGGCTTAGGATTGACTTGGTGATGCGGGCTCTTTTTTAGTTCCATATGAACTTTAAAGTAGTTTTTTCCAATTCTGTGAAGAAAGTCATTGATAGCTTGATGGGGATGGCATTGAATCTATAAATTACCTTGGGCAGTATGGGCATTTTCATGATATTGATTCTTCCTACCCATGAGCATGCAATGTTCTTCCATTTGTTTGTATCCTCTTTTACTTCATTGAGCAGTGGTTTGTAGTTCTCCTTGAAGAGGTCCTTCACGTCTCTTGCAAGTTGGATTCCTAGGTATTTTATTCTCTTTGAAGCAATTGTGAATGGAGTTCACTCATGATTTGGCTCTCTGTTATTGGTGTATAAGAATGCTTGTGATTTTTGTACATTGATTTTGTATCCTGAGACTTTGCTGAAGTTGCTTATCAGCTTAAGGAGATTTTGGGCTGAGACAATGGGGTTTTCTAGATACACAATCATGTCATCTACAAACAGGGACAATATGACTTACTCTTTTCCTGATTGAATACCCTTGATTTCCTTCTCCTGCCTAATTGCCCTGGCCAGAACTTCCAACACTATGTTGAATAGGAGTGGTGAGAGAGGGCATCCCTGTCTT
Organism: Pongo pygmaeus; assembly: GCF_028885625.2. Taxonomy (NCBI): domain Eukaryota; kingdom Metazoa; phylum Chordata; class Mammalia; order Primates; family Hominidae; genus Pongo; species Pongo pygmaeus. The sequence goes on along the minus strand of NC_072388.2, from coordinate 47,229,735 downwards.
GTGCCAGTTTTCAAAGGGAATGCTTCCAGTTTTTGCCCATTCAGTATGATATTGGCTGTGGGTTTGTCATAGATAGCTCTTATTATTTTGAGATACATCCCATCAATACCTAATTTATTGAGAGTTTTTAGCATGAAGGTTGTTGAATTTTGTCAAAGGCCTTTTCTGCATCTATTGAGATAATCATGTAGTTTTGTCTTTGGTTCTGTTTATATGCTGGATTACATTTATTGATTTGTGTATATTGAACCAGCCTTGCATCCCAGGGATGAAGCCCACTTGATCATGGTGGATAAGCTTTTTGATGTGCTGCTGGATTCGGTTTGCCAGTATTTTATTGAGGATTTTTGCATCAATGTCCATCAAGGATATTGGTCTAAAATTCTCTTTTTTGGTTGTGTCTCTGCCCAGCTTTGGTATCAGGATAATGCTGGCCACATAAAAGGAGTCAGGGAGGATTCCCTCTTTTTCTATTGATTGGAATAGTTTCAGAAGGAATGGTACAAACACCAAAAGCAATGGCAAGAAAAGCCAAAATTGACAAATGGGATCTAATTAAACTAAAGAGCTTCTGCACAGCAAAAGAAGCTACCATCAGAGTGAATAGGCAACCTATAAAATGGGAGAAAATTTTCGCAACCTACTCATCTGACAAAGGGCTAATATCCAGAATCTACAATGAACTCAAACAAATTTACAAGAAAAAACAAACAACCCCATCAAAAAGTGGGCAAAGGACATGAACAGACACTTCTCAAAAGAAGACATTTATGCAGCCAAAAAACACATGAAAGAATGCTCACCATCACTGGCTATCAGAGAAATGCAAATCAAAACCACAATGAGATACCATCTCACACCAGTTAGAATGGCGATCATTAAAAAGTCATGAAACAACAGGTGCTGGAGAGGATGTGGAGAAATAGGAACACTTTTACACTGTTGGTGGGACTGTAAACTAGTTCAGCCATTGTGGAAGTCAGTGTGGCGATTCCTCAGGGATCTAGAACTAGAAATACCATTTGACGTAGCCATCCCATTACTGGGTATATACCCAAAGGACTATAAATCATGCTGCTATAAAGACACACGCACACGTATGTTTATTGCGGCACTATTCACAATAGCAAAGACTTGGGACCAACCCAAATGTCCAACAATGATAGACTGGATTAAGAAAATGTGGCACATATACACCATGGAATACTATGCAGCCATAAAAAATGATGAGTTCATGTCCTTTGTAGGGACATTGAAATTGGAAATCATCATTCTCAGTAAACTATCACAAGAACAAAAAACCAATCACCGCATATTCTCACTCATAGGTGGGAATTGAACAATGAGAACACATGGACACAGGAAGGAGAACATCACACTCTGGGGACTGTTGTGGGGTGGGGGGAGGGGGGAGGGATAGCTTTAGGGGATACACCTAATGCTAAATGATGAGTTAATGGGTGCAGCACACCAGCATGGCACATGTATACATATGTAACTAACCTGCACATTGTGCACATGTACCCTAAAACTTAAAGTATAATAATAATAAATAAAGAAATAAACTTAGGCACATTAAAAATTTAGAGTGTAATTGAACAGACAATGATTCCTGAATCAGGGAGCTCCAAATCACAAGTGGTTTGAGCTCCACCAAAAGGGTACAAGTGAAAAACTTAAGTGTGTGAGGAGGCAAGACAAAAATATATTTGATTGGTTAAAGTGGAAGGTCCCTAGTGAGATAAGAGGTTAATTCATGGATTTTAATTGGTAAAATCTCTAGTTAGAATTTACTTGGCAGTTTCTGATTACTTAAGCTTGAGTTTTATTTTCCTAGGCTATGACCATTCACAGTGAGTTAAGTTTTGCTTTGCTTACACAGAAACTCAGGATGTTAGAGATGCTCCATTCTAATGGCATTGCAGTGAGTTACTCTAACAACATAAAATAATATCTTCTATCTCATATGTTCAATCCCAGTACTGAATTCCACAGAAAGATAACACATAAGAGCAGTGCTTTGAATCTTTGAGTTAACATATGGAGAAACTAGGAAGACAGTTATTGTTATAGAATAGAATGCAAATACTGTAACAGAAAAATAATAACATTGGGGATGAAGATGGAATTAAGGCTCTGCCAGAGAAGCAGTAGTTCACAATCTTTCTCTCTCACACACGTGCACATGTATGTATATCTATACATTATGTACAAATTACAGTGTATTAAAGGAATGGCTAAGCAAGTCTGAATTTCATAGGGCAGGCAGGCAAGCAAGAAGGGAAGACATAAAGTGTCTGGAATCCTGTGAGTATGAGCTAAAATATGGAATCTCTCTAGTTCATCCTAGCAAGGCAAAGACTTGTATAGCCATATCATAAAGTAACCATGGGTGTATCATTGCATCATCTTTGCCATACTCTATTTATTATAAATCAAACAGGGTTGTGAAATACTTTTAGAAAGTGAAACATCATGTTAAATATAGAGTCATTTGAAAATAAGATTCTTTTTACTCCATAAAGAGATGTCTTTATTTTGTAATCACTGGACTATATCTCCGTAGTTTGAAGCAGAGAAAGGGATTGTTAAGTGATGGAAAATTCCAGAACAATTACTGATACTGAAAAATAAGCACCATAAAATTATAGAAATCTAATTTTGCTATTGGAAAGGCTCCTTAGCAGCTATTCACTCCTAATCAGCCTGAAGTTGTAATGAATAGAATAATAAGCACCATTAGAATAATTCTCTATTCATAAAGAATAATAAACCACTTAGAATAACAAGGCTAAAATAATAAGCCAATGCTTAAATTATGAAAAAGAAATAGGGGGAAAAAGGAGATTCTCAGAGGAGCTGAGCTTAATGCTGTCGTGAGTTACTGAGCACCTCTAATGTGTTGAATTGTTTATTAGCCTATTCAGCTTCCTACCACCTCTGTATCCTTCTCATTATCACTCTGTGTCATTTGTTGATCATCTATACCAGACTCATTTAGAGTGCTTGTTGAAACAGAGAGATCACACACACACACACACACACACACACAGAGACAGAGAGAGAGAGAGAGAGAGAGAGGAGAGGGAGAGGGAGAGGGGGAGAGAAGAGAGGGAGAGAGGGAGAGAGATTGAGAGATTGAGAGACCTTCCAAGGCTCCACCCTAACTGGGATGATTCTTCTTTATAAATCTACTTACTATTCCACTTCCATGCCATTTGCGTCTGCTGTCCTTTGCACCTATAATGGGAGTGATTTTTAACTTCAGCTGTCAAAAATCTGCCCATGATTCAAGGCCCAGATCAATAGCTATTTCCTTTTTTACTCATCTCAGATCCATTTCCTCACTTCCTTACCCTCCCTGATCCAAGTGAGGGTAGGATTCAGAGAATCTTAGAAACAAAAGATACCTTAAAGATTACTTAATCCAACTTCCTTGGTTTAAAACAAAGAAATATAGAGGAGAAAATACTAAGATTTTCCTTTAAAGGAAAATCTGCTTTCCAAACAAGTAATGATAAAGTTGCTCTTAACAAGGGAACAAAATAGACATATACGAGAGTGACTTATATGACTATTACTTTTTTATAGAGTTTCTAAAAAAAGATGTCACTTTAAATTAGAAATATACAGATATAAGTATGTTATATTTGGTTATTTTTATTGCTTATAAAGCAGTATGAACTCTAGGGAGATGCTGAAAATAGAGGAGAGAATTTTAGGTACTTTACCAAGCCATAGATTCTATGGATCAATGATGTTTTTCCAGTTTGTGGACTCGCCCCTTTCAGCAGCTATGTAAATCAATTGACTACTCTGTGACCCTCTTTAGCTCTCTACATTATCATCTATCTATCACTTATCTATCATCTCTCTCTCTCTCTCCATCATCTCTTTCAGTAACACCTGAAAAGGAAGTTGCATAAGTTAATGAGGTGATTTCAGTATTTTGAAAAATGTGTTCTAAATGACTCTGTATAAATATGAAATATCCATAAAATTAGCCCCATCATCCTCCTCAAATATTTGAGTTTCTTTAAGTATACCACTCAGTGAATAATTTGGTAAGGAATTTTTACCTCCTTTAAGTTATCCATGTTTGTATTCCTGAAGTGGCATATAATTTAGAATCCCCTCATGTGTTTATATAATATTTGAGAACATATTATTTACATAATACTTGAGATCTGATGATGTTTTATAAAGGAAATCTGTAGATAATTTTACCCAATAAAAAGCATGACCCTCTGGGAAGGAAGATGCTCTTTCAGTATCTTTCACATGGCTCCAATATGGAGTAGAGAAGTATCAGATTATGTGGTCTTTGGATGTAACTTTGATAGTAAATGCAAACAGGTTCTTTTGACAGACTTAATAAGTCAATCAGTACTACTTTCTATACAGTTTAAGACATAATGGACTGCACTGAAAAAAAGATTAGTGAAGGAAGAAGTTTTTTTAGTTATAAATTAGGAAAATATTTTCCATGTTTGAACTTGTTTCAGATTAGTCTATCTTTTTTCTTTTATTAATTTTTTTCTCAACTTTCAGTTCAATGGATTCAATGACCAGTCTTATTGCAAATTTTTATCCACTCTTGTTCTCTATTCTTGGTAACCTCATGCATGAATGTGTCAGAAAAAAATGTGTTTCTAATAATATTCTAGTGAGTGCATAGATTCCTGAAAAATGTGAAAAGCCCCCCTTAATGAAGTGGAAAACATTTTGGCTAAGTCTACAATTAGATATCAAGTAACAAATAATGCCATTATTACATGTTAGCATCTTATATGACCTAATAAAGAGAAATAAATATACTTTTTATAGAAAACAGAATGAGCTTTAATTTGTTCTCTAAAATGTATGTTTTATTTTTTAAGAAGTTCATTGGCTGAAGCTATGAGCAATTTTCCTGCAAAGATGTGCTCATAGACAGTATAAAAAACCTTCCCATTGTCCAGATCTAGTTTTAGCTAAATAAATCATTCTCAGAATGAAAAACTGTGCACTGGATGGTTTATTTTGGCTATCTCCAGATTTCTAAGTAGTGCCTTTCATCACTACTAGCTTATGTGAAAAATTAATAAGATAATTTTGGAAAGTAAAACACTTAAAGGTTTGTGGAAAGTTAAACACTTATCTCTACAAATAGAGATAAGAATAATAGGTGATCGCTTTCTCTTTCCCTTCTCCTCTCCTCTCCCACTTCTGCTCTCCCCACTCCCCTTCCCTCCCCTCCCCTTCCCTCCCCTTCCCTTCATTATACTGTGGGGGTAATGTATACTCTAAATACAGTCAGAATGAAGTGGCGGCATCCCAAGGAATAGAAATGAGATATCTGGCTAATCAGCACCTTGGGAATAGCAGAAGTTTGAGGAACAGTGACTACAAAACAGATTTCCTTTTAGAGAGTTGGCTAGGCCCAACTTCTCTGAGAGCCATCTTGCCAATTTAAACATAAAGCTCTAAGGGGAAATAAGCTATATCTTTCTTGGGTGTGAAATTCACTGAAAAGAATATTAGAGCAGGACCTAGATAGGTCAGTAGAAATTTGATAAAAATGAAGGAGTAGGAAATCTTATATAGAGGAATTACATTTTACAATGCAAGGAAGTATAAAGAAACCCTATTAAAATTAAGTATGGCTGAAGTATTGCATGTATGCTACAAAGTACAGATGAGGTAGCATCCAATTGGGAAGGATCTTGTATGTCAAGGCTTTAGCCTTTATCCTGTAAGCAATAGTTAACATGTAAACACTGTTGAGGAAGAAATTATTGAGTCCAGAATTGAGGCATTTTTGTTAGCTAGGGAGTTTCTTCAATTCCCTAGCAAGAAAAGATTGAAAAAAAAAATCATACTCGTATCATCTCTTTATTACGTAAAAATAAATATTTAATTTATTCTTCATGTTCTTTAGATCATGCGATAGGTGCTTGGCATAGAATGCTGTAACGGTGGAGAAAGTTTGCAAGTGATCAGGTAATGAGTGAAAGTGTCAAGTACTGCCATGGGTGTAATGATAACACATAGGAGGGATATTTAAGTTGGTCTTGTGGGGCTTGGGAAGGCTTTTCAAAAAAGTTTTATTTACTTTGACACCTCAGAATTGGCATTACTTGTTTTTTCTTGTCTAAATATGTAGAATCTTTATCATATAGTGTTCATTTAATCACTCTCAACACCACCTACCCCTCTTAAATTTTTTTTCATGCCTCAAATAAAAGAAACTCCTCAAGACTTCCTATGGATAAATAAATATATGCACAGATAGCCCTTTCAGTGAAGTTTTTTTTTTTTTTTTTTTTTTGGAGTCTCACTCTGTCACCCAGGCTGGAGTGCAGTGGCACAATCTCGGCTGACTGCAACCTCTGCCTCCTGGGTTCAAGCAATTCTCCTGCCTCAGCCTCCTGCGTAGCAGGGACTACAGGCGCGCATGCCGCCACGCCTGGCTAATTTTTTGTATTTTTAGTAGAGACAGGGTTTCACCGTGTTGCCCAGGCTGGTCTCGAACTCCTGAGCTCAGGCAACCCGCCCGCCTCGCCTCACAAAGTGCTAGGATTACAGGCATAAGCCACCGCACCCAGCCTCTACTGCTTATTTTCATAAAACTGATTTTTTTAGTACCTTTTAGAGAACAGTATCTTAATAAAGCGCATTATCATCTGAGTAGACTACATCTTGCAACCAATTTTCTGTCCCTTGTACAGCATGCTTGTTTGTTCAAAATTTTGTGTAAAAAGAGAGACATTGCTTTTTGCCCTCTCTCCTTAAGAGGATTACTAAAAGTCATAGTATTACATTTTCCTCCTCCAGAATTAATTATATTTTTTAAAAGACACTATTTTATATTTAACTTACTGCCAAACTCTTCTTGATTGCCCAGCGTCAGGAATAATGCAACATCAGTAGGAATAGAAAAGCTGTAACACTTCTCTACCCAAGCAACACTATTGAAATCATTTCTTCCCCCGCTCATTCCTTTCTCTGTTGTTCAATTAAGCATACCACCAAAAGAAAATGCCCAGAGTCTCTTCAAAAGAGCAGCAAACTATTAAAAATCTCCAGAATCAGGGATAGCAGGCATGTTCCTGTTTCTGCAACATTCACCTCAGCTGCCATCTTAGGTAATGGCAGCTGCTGTAGTGGGCAAAACGCAAGAGCCTGAATAGAGTTCTAACTTTTGTGTAGCACCAGTGAGAAGCAGAAGTGGGGAAACTCTATGGTGGCACCTTAGTCATCAATGATTGTGAGGGGAAAAAATTGGTTTGACAACATCCTTGTTTTTGGAACAAATGGGATTAACTTCAGAAGGTTCAAGTGAGGAGACTTTATGAAAGGAACTATTTACGGAAGCATGGGCAAGAGCAAACAAGGATGTTAAAATATTAATATTCCTAGAATTGAGAGAACAAGTGTAGGAAATAGGATTTCTAGAGCTCAGAAAGTGAGTCATGAAGGACAGGCTGTCTGGTGGGAGCTGTTGTCCTGAAGGATGGCAGCTACTGTCAAAAATTCAGGGCTGGAGCAGAGAAGAACTGCCCAGGGTCCTCTTTCCTATTGCATTCAAATCTCCTACAGATGACTCTCTGTTTGCTAAGTCCATCAGGAAGCCAATTGGCAAAAGAGCCCAGAGAATACAATTTGCATTGTCACTCTCCCAATGCACAATTGGGACAGAAAAATGGGAAGAAGTGGTTAAATGGAAAATAGCCATGCGATGGTTTATCTTAGGTGGCAACCTGACTGGCTCCAGGTGTGCCCAGATAACTGATTAAACATTGTTTCTCTGGGTATTTCTAAAAAAGATTAGCATTTGAATTGATAGACTAGGTAAAGCAGATCGCTCTCCCCAGTGTGAGTAAACATTATCTAATCTGTTGAAGGCCTGAATAGAATGAGAAGGTGGAGAAACAGATAATTCTTCCTCTCTCTGATTGCTTAAGCTGGGACATCAGTCCTCTCCTGCCTTTAGGCTGGAATTATACCATCGGCCTTCTGGTTCTCACATCTAGTTCTGGTTCTGTTGGACTAGAACTCACATCATCAGTCTTCCTAGTGTGTAGGCCTTCAGCCATGAACTGGAACTACACCACTGGTTTTCCTGAGTCTCTGCCTTACAAACAGCAGACCCCAGCACTTCTCAGCCTCCACAATCATGTGAGCCAATTCTAGATAGATAGATAGATAGATAGATAGATAGATAGATAGATAGATAGATGACTGATAGATAGATGATAGATAGATAGATAAAGATAGATAACTATATCTCCATCCTAATGGTTCTGTTTCTCTGGAGAACCCTGGCTAACCCAACCCAAGACAACAGAAAGAGAAAGAATCCTCCCTGTGTGGCTCATAATGAGTAATATGGGAAAACAAAACAAAACAAAAATATCCTGGAAAGGACTGAATGTAGCTAACATACTGGGGTTGGTATTTTGTGATGGTGGCCACATTTATCTGAGACGGCTGGTAAAGCCTGAGATATTATGGCTATTTAATATTTTTCTGAGAATAATTACTTGTAACCCAAATGTTTACTGGGTGAATGACCTCTACCTTCATATAGGAAGAGCCTCAGTACTTCTGCCCTCCAAACATAAAAATATCCTCATTTATTTTGGGGAGTCCCTGAAGATTCCTTATGTGTGAAAACTGTCAGCTTCGTTTCTACTGTGTGACTCTACTTGTCCAAGCCACTGTTTCATGAAATTTCCCTTGAAGAAGTTTTAGTGTTGCCACCACCTAGAATGAAAATGCTGATGTCAATGCCAAGGGTACTATGTCTCCAGATGTTTATAAAATTTCTAACCCTTTTTGGGAATGGGAGGAAGTTAGGAAGTTAAAGTTAGTGATGGATTCTGTGCAGCAGTAGAATGGGAACAAAGGTGACTTGTTTATTCTTGTTAGATCCTGAGCAGCAAACTGTGTTCACAGATTCTCTCTCTCTCCTGAGCTTAATGGCAAAGTAGTCTAAGGGCCTTTGACAGCCCATGCTTCTCTTAAGCCTGTTCTGTATTCTCCCCTCATCAGAATGTCCTTTCTTAGTTTTTATCTACAGAAGACCGAGAAACTGTTGAGTGTGTTTGTGTGTGTGTGTGTTGGAACATAGACATTGTCTTCACCAAAGGAAGACAAAGCTCAATGTATAATTATTTAGGGAATCCTTGATAGAGAGACCCATAAAGAAAAGAACCTCAGGCCAGGTGCGGTGGCTCACGCTTGTAATCCCAGCACTTTGGGAGGCCAAGGTGGGCAGATCAGTAGGTCAGGAGATTGAGACCATCCTAGCTAACATGGTGAAACCCCGTGTCTACTAAAAATACAAAAACAAAATTAGCCGGGCGTGGTGGCAGGCGCCTGTAGTCCCAGCTACTAAGGAGGCTGAGGCAGGAGAATGGCGTGAACCCAGGAGGTGGAGTTTGCAGTGAGCGGAGATCGCACCACTGCACTGCAGCCTGGACAACAGAGCGAGACTCCATCTCAAAAAAAAGAACCCCAATATCATTTCATAAGTATTATTTATATTTCAGTTGGCTTCTGATTCCATTTGGAAACCTAGTCTGACACCATCTGTAACCACATTTGCCACGTGTAGGTAAGGAAATTCTTCCAAAAGGAAACCAGCAACTGTGATCCATTAAACTGTGGGCAACTCTTAGTAGTCTATAGTTACATGGTCATTGTGATGTAAAATACCCGGAGAAGCCTCAGTTCTTGAGGTTTTACTTGAAAATCTGTGATGGAAAAAAAGTCACTTTTTAAAATTGGTACTGTATTTGTAATATCAGCTAGATTTATTTTTCTGTGAATTGCTATCCTGTTCTCTTTCCAAACATGCAAACTCTTGGACCTGTTATAAGCAGGATAATTCCTAAAAAGACGACGCTAAGAATTCCTGACCCAAATTACTCATGGATTATTAATTCTCTTTAACTTACTTGCTAATTATCATCTTAGTTATATTTGCTCCAATCCTTTGATGTTGGAGTTTTTCATTTTATTGGAAAAAAAAAGGATGAAAGTCAAAATGTCATTTAACTCTTTATGTGTACCATGCATCTTATGTTGAATAGATCTTATTATTTTTAAAATGTAAAAGAAAATTAAAAATCAAGTACTTAAACTTTAAAAAGTACTTATACTTAAGTATAAAACAGAGCTGAAATATTTCTAGTTTAGATTAAAGCACGGTAATATTTGTTAAGACATAGGTAATATATCCTTAAGAAAAAAGTTCAGCCTTAGGGCAAACCTTTTAGGATCACCTGAAGATAATATAAGTTTACATATTATCTTAGGATTAACACAGATTGCTTTATTTATGGATTGTTTTAATAAAAAGTATGAGTATTAGATTCTTACCCATACAATATTTTATTATTTCATGTAATATGAATTTATTTATATTCTTCTTTCTGGAAGTTTACCTTTTCCATTTCTGAAATTGTTTTGTCTTAAGAAAACAGAAAATACATTTAAATGAACAGTTTCTAATTGTCCGTTTGACATCTTTACTTGGAAGTCTACATGTAGATTAGACACAACATATTCCAAAGGTAAATGTATCGCTTTCTCCAGAAATATACTCCTTTTCAAGCATTTTTCAAAGGTTTTCTATTGTTCTTGAAATTAAAGACAAAACTGCTCACATGGCTTATAAGGCTCCAAGTTACTCCTCAAGCCTTATTTTGTCTGGTCACAATCCCGTTTTAATTTCTTCAGCAATATGGTGTACTTTCCTTGTTCAAGTTTACCATATTTCCTGCAGCTTCAGGAAGTAGGTTTGAAAAGGCTGTTTCCTAAGCCTCTTTTTCCCTGCCCTGTAACTATTGGCTTAGTTAACTTGTGCTTATCCTTCAGATCTCACCTCAATATCATTTTCTCATCATTGTTTTAAAACCCTGATACCATGTGAATGTTTCCCATAAAACTCATGTGTTGGAAACATAATCCCCAATGCAACAGTGTTGGGAGGTGAAGCTTTTCAGGAGGTGTTTAGGTCAAGACTGCCCTCATTAATGGATTAATGATTATAAAAGGGCTTGAAGAGGGAGTTTGGTCTATTTTGGCCTGCTCTTCTGCAATCTGGGGGCACAGAGTTCTGGTCCTCCCAAGGATGCAGCAACAAGGCACCATCTTAGAAGTGGAGACGGGCCCTCACCAGACACTGAACCTGCTGGTTCCTTGATCTCAAACTCCCAGCCGTCAGAAGTATGAGAAATAAATGTAGAGTCTTTATAAATTAGCCAGTCTCAAGTATTCAGCTATAACAACACAAATGAACTCGGACAAATCCCTACTCTAAATCAAATACTTTTATGTTTTCTTTCATGGCAATTATCAATTTTATCTAAATATTTGCCTGATAATGTTTTCTTCTTTTATTCTATAATATAATTTCCATAAAGGTTAAGTTCATGCAACTCAATAAACTAGTAAAGTTATTAGGCAGTTAATAAAAATATTGAATGCATGAAAAAAATCATGAATAATACATATTGTTGAGTCACTAGTTTCTGGACTTTGCTTGATGCTGCCATTATCCCAAGAAAAACGATGAATCATTATTGTAAGAGTTTTTCCTCCTCACTTTTTATTTTTTATGAACCCCTAAAAATATTTCAAGTAATTAAATTTGCTGGGATATTGATTCCATGAGTTCAAAATATACTCACATTATGAATTTCTAAATTATTAAATTATTATGCTAAATAGCATATAATAATGTAATTCTTTAATTTCAAGTCAGCTCAGGTTAGGAGAATGAATGTGAATTCCTGCTTGTATAAGTATGCCCATCATACTAACCATAGGTATATTGATCATTGGATATTGTCTATCTAGCTTTAGTAGGTGAATGAATTAAAAGAGTTAGATGCCTCTTATACATCTAATATGGTCCAACGTTTTTCTTTTATATAACCACCACTCAGTCATCATATAGTGAAATAGTTTTTTATAAAGTATGCAATTAGGCTGTGAACTAAATCATCTACCTAAATGAAACAGATTTGGAAATATTTGTCATATAATGCACAAATCAGTAAAATTTGGAATTTGAAGACATATTATAGATTTTAGCCTAACTCTTACACCTAGGAATTACCTGAAGAATGTGGGACCTATGAGCACTCGAATAGCTTGCCCAAAGTCACTCAATTGTTTAGTAACGTGTAGATCTAAGTTTTAAAATTCTTAGTCTTTTGCTCTTTGTACTAGACATTATCTCATATCTTAGAATTTTATTTGTGCCATAATAGCATGGATAATTGCTTTCATTCACTTTATTAATTCGTGAAGTCATAATAACTATCTCCCTTAAGCCTGGAGTCTATACCTAACCATTTGGCATATAAAATTATAATCAACAACTGGCAAATACATTTAATTTCAGACTTATTAAGCTATTTTATAAAAGATAATTGGTGTGTTAATTTGGAATATATAATTGGAGTGGGTTTTTAAAAATGTAGATCCAGTATATACTGAGGGAGAAAAACAGAAGTTTTCAGTCTTCAAGTGCAGAGCTCCTGAAATAATCGTCAACTACATTTAGCTAATAACATAACTACGCAGGGTATTACACATTACTAAAGGCTTAGGGTATAGGATGAGAGAAGAAATAAGACAAAGATAAATTTAAAATGCAAGAAGCTTTTATGATTTTGATAATAAAATTATCGGAACAATAATTTATCTTCTTGCAGTTAGTTTGTTTTACCTTATGTGATGAAAGGAGTCACCAAGTTATAACCAGAGTGTCTGTTCTTTCTAAGCTTGTGGGTTTTTCTCTTCTTGCATTAATTTTACGTTGATTATAGGTTATCAGAAAAATTAGAATTAGATTGGGAATTCTGGAATGTTAATTAAATAATAGTTTTGAGTATGTCAATATCTTATTTTGATTTTAGTTAGCCTTCTATAGTTATCTCATATAACCGAACCACTAAATGCAATGATCATGACATTCTTCATCTATACAGAAATGTCTGATGATCGGATTAATATAGTTCATCAGTTTATTTATTGGTGATAATGAAAACAGTAGGAATGACATTGTTGAGTTATATCACACAGTGATTAAAGAGATGTTAGTACTCATGCATAAAGAAAACAAGCATATTTTCTACTTTCTGTAGGTAAAAACCAGTAACAGGTAATTCACTGCTAACAGATCTCTTTCCCTAAGCTTTGTTAGATACTCAGCAGCAATTCACAAGTGTATTTTTTGAGTGACAAGGAAGAAGAGTAAAACAGCAAGTGCTTCATTTGTTTTCTAGCCTGAGTTGAAACTAAGCAGCTCCATGCTGGCAGCACTTTGTGAAGAACTCTGTAATTTATATTGCTTTCCAAGGAAGTTGGAACTTCCTGTGGATTACTGGGTTTTTGACATATAAAGAGAACGTTCTCATCACTTAAACTGGTGAGTGAAGTCCCCATTTTATAAATCAAATAAACATTTTAGGATTTTCTTGGGAAACAAAAAATGTTTTACATTTCCAAAATATACTATACTATCATTTCAATGAGATTTCTATAATGTTTTCTGGAATATTTGACATATTCCTTTCCTTGAAAGCAATCTTATAGAAAAATATTGATATGTGTATATATGTAGGTGTATACACATACACAGACTCGCACTGGCTTTGGGGTTTGCTTCCATGTGGTGGGGTGTTAACAGGTCCTTTTGTCCCTTGTGATATCTGTGCTTATGTTGATTCTCGGATCTCCAGTGCCACTTGAGCTGCCCAGGGGCACAGGCTAGACTGGAATTTGGGTTAAATAAATATGCACCTGGGAGAGAGAGAATAATGTTACTATATGAAAGAATTTGTTAATAATCGGCAGAAAATACCTTCTATGGGAAACACATTTGAAAGTTTTTAGGGAGTGACAAGAAATACCAGAAGCTACATGTTTTTAAATATTCCATTGAATTTCTAAATCCAAGTAGAGGGTAATTAAATGCTTGATCTGGAGCATCTCGAGATAGCATTTTATGCAGCCCTCCTATCACACTGCCCAAGAATCTTTCATCAACGTTTAAAGTAACCACAAAGAAGCTATATGTCCTGTGAGGCTGTGGGCTGATAGGCCTACTCCAATTCTGTAAATGCACTTTAACTTGTGTAATATCTATTTATTACTGTTATTTCTTTCATCTAGAACTCAATCAGCCTCTGCTTAATTAGATAAGCCCTTCGTGATTGAGTAAAATTACTTTTTTGTCTCATTCTCTAATTCTTATATCAAAAGCCTTTCTCTCTTGATCTTTGTCTACTCCTGGCTTCCACGTTAGTGACGGCCAGGTTGCCATATACAGTTTTTCAGTCTGTGCACTGCACAAAGAAACTTGCCCAAAAAAGCAGCTGGAGACTGAAACCCAGCCTGCATTCTTCCTGACAAGCAATTTTCCCAGGGGGAGAGAGAGCATGTTTTTCTAAATTGCACAAATTAAATGAGTAGAAACAGCTTATGAGATGACTTTTTAATTGTGATTGCTGACAACCACCAGTAAATAACATTCCAAAATTAAAAATAAAAATAAAGTCTAAAATTCCAAATGCTAATTTGTATGTGTGTGCAAGTGTTTGTGTGTGTGTGTGTATACAATATATATTTTCCACTTCGTGGGATTACAGGTCTTCAGCTTACATTATTCCATTCTCTTTCTTATAAATGAACCAAATGATGTCTGAGGAAAGACCAGAAGTCACATGTTCATTTTAGCTAAAACCTAATCCCAAGCTTGTGCAAAATATTACTTGTCTTGCATGTCTAGTGTTTGCTGAACACTACAGGGCTTACAGAGTTTCCTGTCAGGCCTATGTATATGCTATAATGAAAGTAAAATATTTAAATCTTTAGCTGTATGGTGAAGTGTCTTCTTGAATTAACTGGTGGGAATCCCATTAAGATATTTCACACATTCATAAAAAGATGAAAATTAGGTTTGAGCCATTTGATATTCTGACATGTGGTATTTAGCTTGCAGATAAGATCCTTTTAATTCAAGTCTCGAAACCTCTTAGATAGAATGAAAGACTAATATCTGAAATTTCTTATCTATCCTTATCTTAAATTTTAGATTTTTTTGGAGAATTAGAGAAAAACATATTCAGACTAATAGCTTTAGTAAACAGGATTCATCATTCTCTTCCTTGACTCCTTGGTTTACGGGGCATTTACCACCAGCTGCAAGAATAAAAGGGAATTTTATCCATAAAATATTGACAGACTCTAACACTGATTACTGACAATTTAATAAGGATTTTTTCCTCATGCATCTGATGTATGACTTTGGAAGGAATGGGTTACACTGTTGAAGAAAACACACTGGGCAAATTACAGGAGTCCCTTTATTCTTTATTTCCTAATCACGGATTCATCTGTGATGTGTTGAAAGCAGAGACTGGCTTTTTAGTTCTGAAACTTTACTTTTTTTGCTTTGTGATATAGGTGTTACAGAGACGATTTTGACATTGTTGCCATTCAATGTGACATTTTAAGACCTAGGAGATAACAAAAACTAAGAGGTTGATTACAACAAAATGCCAGACACTGAAATATCTGACTGATTTACACATAGCCACATACTTTAGAAAATTGAGACAACTAAATATATAATGCATCAAATATTTCCTTTTAACGAAATTTATCTTCAGAGCATGAGAGGAGAAATCTCTCGTTAATCATCTACATCAAACTACTCATTATGTTATTGTGCAAAACTTCATATCCTTCTACAATTGTACCATTAATCATAGGTTGTACTGCCAGTAAAGAATGCATATTTATTTCATGAAAACAAAAGGAAATATTTTTAACTTTCTTGGCACATTCCTGAAAACTGAAAATTAAAAATATTTAATATCGTGTCCGGAATTGGTTCCTTCTGGTGGGTTCTTGGTTTTGCTGACTTCAAGAATGAAGCTGCGGACCCTCATGGTAAGTGTTACAGTTCTTAAAGATGGTGTGTCCAGAGTTTGTTCCTTCAGATGTTCAGATGTGCCAAGAGTTTATTCCTTCTGGTGGGTTCATGGTCTTGCTGACTTCAGGAGTGAAGCCGCAGACCTTTGCAGTGAGTGTTACAGTTCTTAAAGGTGGCGCATCCAGAGTTGTTTGTTCTTCCTGGTGGGCTCCTGGTCTCGCTGGCTTCAGGAGTAAAGCTACAGACCTTCACGGTGAGTGTTATAGCTCATAAAGGCAGTGCGGACCCAAAGAGTGAGCAGCAGCAAGATTTATTGCGAACAGCAAAAGAACTAGCTTCCACAGGTGGAAGGGGACCCCAGTGGTTGCCACTGCTTGCTCGGGTGGCCAGCTTTTATTCCGTTATTTGGCCCACCCACATCCTGATGATTTTTCCATTTTACAGAGAGCTGATTGGTCCATTTTACAGAGTGCTGATTGGTCCATTTTACAGAGTGCTGATTGGTCCGTTTTTACAGCATGCTGATTGGTGTGTTTACAAAACTTTAGCTAGACACAGAGCGCTGATTAGTGCGTTTACAATTCTTTAGCTAGACAGAAAAGTTCCCCAAGTCCCCATTGGACCCAGAAGCCCAGCCGACTTCTCCTATCAGTAGGTTTGACTTTTTTCTGTGTCTTCCAGAGAAAGGAGTGAATACTTTGAAAACTCATTCATATGCATACTATTTCATAAAGTGTATACATAAAGTTTTATTTTTTCTGGAAAAATCTTGTTACTTATTTCCAGTTGGAACTGCATATTTCTTCAGAAGATTTTAAAGACATTTGAAATTGTCAGAAATTGGGATTAGGTTTGTACCCAAAGTTATTATTTCATAAAGAGAAATACATATGTTTAATATTTGTTAAAACATTTAAATTTTTTTAAATTTATATTTATTAAAATATTTAAAATTAATAGAAACTGTGAAGTAAGTGACAGGGTTCAATTGTGACCAGTTGATCTTTTATTAGCAGCTATTGAGCAGCGAATTCATCCCTTGAAATTTGCTGTGATCCTTGAAAAAATTTTGAGATGTGAGTAAATATAGAATAGTTGATAAAGATACACGGTACAGAAAAAAAAGACAAATGAAAGCTCTCAGAGTATCAAAGTCCATAACACTATAGAAAATATATTGAACTTATAATTTTATTACTGTTAATTATGTATAGTGCTTTCTAATTAAAATGTTTTATGTAAAACTTCCTGTCATCTCTGTAAATTGTGAAAAATTCATGCATCTGTACTAAATTTTTCAAATGTTATGGAAGATAATTTCTGACAGTTATTATATGAGTGGATTTCAAAGAAAGCTTCTGAGGAGTGAGTGACTCAATTGTACAAAGAACGCTACTCAATAAATTCTTTCATGCCCTGATAGAGAGAGATGGAATGTGTGGTTTGTGAACTTTCCAAACAAAACATCTCAAAATCTATAATTCATCTAGAATATTCTGATTATTTTTTGTGACCAGGGCTCCTGTAAGCCTTATTCTGTATTAAAATGCTAAAATTTCAACCAAGCTTTTAAGAAAGGAAAACTAACTTGGTAACGTGTATCCTCTAGTTAGCTGACTTAAATATCTACATTTGGCAGGTCATGAATCAAATAGAAATTTAGTTAATCATAGATAGCCTGAGAAATTTACTCCCATGTCTAGATAGCATACATTAAAAAATCAAGCCATATGATGTAATGAAATCAGTTAAATTTTGTGTGCCAATTAATTTCAATTTTTTGTTTAGCAAATTCTAGGAACTGCTTACTCTATATTTAGATTGGAAGGTTCAGAAAAAGAACAAAATAAAATTCAAACCTTAAAAAATTGGAGTTTTATTTACTATGTGGAAGCTTGTGGAAATGTCTCTGAATTGTATGCAAACATATATGATCTTGAAATGAAAAAATATGTTGCCTACTTTCCTGGTGAGGGGGTAGACTAATTTACACATTGTTTGAGAAGCTGCTTTTTTTTTGTTTTCCATTTGCTTGGTAGATCCTCCTCCATCCCTTTATTTTGAGCCTATGTGTGTCTCTGTATGTGTGATGGGTCTCCTGAATACAGCACAGTGGTGGGTCTTGGCTCTTTATCCAATTAGCCAGTCTGTGTCTTTTAATTGGATCATTTAGCCCATTTACATTTAAGGTTAATATTGTTATGTGTGAATTTGATCCTGTTATTATGAAGTTAGCTGGTTATTTTGCTCATAAATTGATGCAACTTCTTCCTAGTATTGATGGTGTTATTTGGCATGTTTTTGCAGTGGCTAGTACTGGTTGTTCCTTTCCATATTTAGTGCTTCCTTCAGGAGCTCTTTTAGGGCAGGCCTGGTGTTGACAAAATCTCTCAGCATTTGCTTGTCTGTAAAGGATTTTAGTTCTCCTTCACTTATGAAGCTTAGTTTGGCTGGACATGAACTTCTGGGTTGAAAATTCTTTTCTTTGAGAATTTTGAATATTGGCCCCCACTGTCTTCTGGCTTGTAGAGTTTCTACCGAGAGATCCGCTGTTAGTCTGATGGGTTTCCCTTTGTGGGTAACCTGACCTTTTTCTCTGGCTGCCCTTAACATTTTTTCCTTCATTTCAACTTTGGTGAATCTGACAATTATGTGTCTTGGGGTTGCTCTTCTCGACGAGTATCTTTGTGGCATTCTCTGTATTTCCTGAATCTGAATGTTGGCCTGCCTTGCTATGTTGGGGAAGTTCTCCTGGATAATATCCTGCAGAGTGTTTTCCAACTTGGTTCCATTCTCCCCATCACTTTCAGGTTCACCAATCAGACATAGATTTGGTCTTTTCTCATACTCCCAAATTTCTTGGAGGCTTTATTCATTTCTTTTTACTCTTTTTTCTCTAAACTTCTTTTCTCATTTCATTTAATTCATTTGATCTTCAATCCCTGATACCCTTTCTTCTACTTGATCAAATTGGCTACTGAAGCTTGTCCATGCATCACGTAGTTCTTGTGCCATGGTTTTCAGCTCCATCAGGTCATTTAAGGACTTCTGTACACTGTTTATTCTAGTTAGCCATTTCTCTAATTTTTTTCAAGGTTTTTAGCTTCTTTGTGATGGGTTTGAACATCCTCCTTTAGCTCAGAGAAGTTTGTTATTACCTATCATCTGAAGCCTCTTCTCTCACCTCGTCAAAGTCATTCTCCATCCAGCTTTGTTCCGTTGCTGGTGAGGAGCTGCCTTCCTTTGGAGGCTAAGAGGTGCTTTGATTTTTAGAATTTTCAGGTTTTCTGCTCTGGTTTCTCCCCATCTTTGTGGTTTTATCTACCTTGTGTCTTTTATGATGGTGACGTATGGATGGGGTTTTGGTGTGGATGTCCTTTCTGTTTGTTAGTTTTCCTTCTAACATTCAGGACCCTCAGCTGCAGGTCTGTTGGAGTTTGCTGGAGATCCACTCCAGACCCTGTTTGCCTGGATATCACCAGTGGAGTCTGCAGAACAGCAAATATTGCAGAACAGCAGATGTTGCTGCCTGATCCTTCCTCTATAAGCTTCATCTCAGAGGGGCACCCGGCTCTATGAGGTGTCAGTCGGCCCCTACTTGGAGGTGTCTCCCATTTGGGCTACTGGGGGGTCAGGGACCCACTTGAGGTGGCAGTCTGTCTGTTCTCAGATCTCAAACTCCGTGCTGGGAGAACCACTACTCTCTTCAAAGCTGTCAGACAGGGACATTTTAGTCTGCAGAAGTTTCTGCTGCCATTTGTTCAGCTATGCCCTGCCCCCAAAGGTGGAGTCTACAGATGCAGGCAGGCCTCCTTGAGCTGCAGTGGGCTCCACAGAGTTCGAGCTTCCCGGCCACTTTGTTTACCTACTCAAGCCTCAGCAATGGCAGACGACCCTCCTCCAGCCTCGCTGCCACCTTGCAGTTGGATCTCAGACTTCTGTGCTAGCAGTGAGCGAGGTTTTGTGGGCATGGGACCCTCTGAGCCAGGCATGGGATATAATCTCTTGGTATGCCATTTGCTAAGGCCTTTGGAAAAGTGCAGTATTAGGGTGGGAGTGTCCCAATTTTCCAGATACCGTCTGTCAAGGCTTCCCTTTGCTAGGAAAGGGAATTCCCTGACCCCTTGCGCTTCCCAGGTGAGGCGATGCCCTGCCCTGCTCCGTGGGCTTCACCTACTGTCTGACAAACCCCAGTGAGATCAACCCGGTACCTCAGTTGGAAATGGAGAAATCACCCATCTTCTGCATTGCTCACTGGGAGCTGTAGACTGGAGCTCTTCCTATTCAGCCATCTTGGAACCTCAGTTTCTTCCTTCTTTACTTTCTTCTTTTCATCCTTTCTTTTTAATGAGTAGACACTTCATAATTGATTTTCTGCATAAAATAAAAATAATTTTGAATTTGAATTGTAATCCATTGTCTTTCCATCCTTATAAATGACTTGAAATCCATCACTTTCAGAATGTTTTTTCCTGAAACATTTCGCTGTGTATCTCTCACATAATTGCAACTATAATATTTTTATATCATACTTAAGAATATATAGTATACTTTGCAGATGTCACTTCTGCCCTATCCATTTTACAGGATTATTGTGAAAATCAATATAAGAAAATATGTATATAAATAATATTCAAATATTAGGTCCTTGCAAATTCTAAAGTATTGTACTCCTATCTGGTGCAATTATATTTTCTTGGGATTACTTTTTACAGCATAGTTTGTATTTATGATTATAAGATACTCTTCAAATAGGTATTAAAAACAATGAAGACTCAATCATTATGTTTTAGTTGTTTGCCACACTTGACAGTTTCTTTTGGGCTGGTTGTCTTCCTTTATTAGTTTCCTTGGAAACTAGCATATGAATCACTTGCATTAGAGTGTGAAAATAGAGTTGCCATGGTTTGACCCCAAGTTTTGATGGACATGAGTTACCTCAACCGTGAGGAGAGTTGCCAGTGTATGAAACAGACCCACACCTGTGGTTGATTTCCGTGTAAAATTGACATGCGAACCTGAGTGGCATAAATGATGCCACTGTAAATGCACACTGTAAAGGCTTGTGAAATGTCTTCAGAACACCTGTTCTGTGATTTAAATCAATAGGGACTCTTACTTGCTTAAATAGAACTTTTGCTGGTTTAGAAACACTAAAATCTTCTGTTTCTAAAATAGCAACAGAAGCTCTCTGAGAGGATAGCACATACAAACCTAGGTTTGTCTCTTGGTCTTGCTGCTGATGTATGGATGCCTCTTGATCAAATCTGAGTTTGTATGTGTTTTCAACCAAGAACAGTTATCTAAACATTGACTATTATGAACTTATGTATAGGGACTGTTTTCAGATATTAAATAACTCTGTAAAGTAAGTACAATGTTAAGAAATATTTGAAAATTAAAATCAATAAAAACATAGGTTTGTTTTTTATTATAGACATTTGTAGGAAGTCCAAGTTGCACGCCTCCGTGTGGCAAGAAAGATATACTATAACTATCTGTTCTGTCTGACAAGAGAAGATTGTAACATTTTCAGGAATTTTATGAGTCAGTGGTTAAGTAGTTTGTAGGTTGAAATTTGCCGCAGTAGCAGTATTTACACCACAGAAACTGGCCAGTGTTACCAATCTGGACTTTGTTTTCTCCCTGTTTTTGGGAGGTGAGATGGTGGTGGTAGTTTTTTCTGTGTGTGTTCTTTGTTTCTGGGGATCTAACTGCTAAGCATTTACCAGCGTACTACTGGGCTTAACTTATCTCTTCAGTAACAGTTTCTTTCTTGAAAAGTGAAATCAATTTCTACATAAAACCATATTCATTAGGTGTCTTCTAAATGCTTGGCATGGCCAATTGTCCTTGACCTCACTCTAATTCTGTTATCTGTTTTCATTTTGAAGAAAGGAACAGGATGACTTGTTTTATAAAAATACCTGAGTGAAAGAAAAAGGTCAGCTTTCAGAAACTGGATAAGATAGGAGAACATTTGTAGACAAAAGCTGCTGCTGGGAAAGCTCTCTCTCTGCCCTGTTCACTGAGTAACGTTTGCTCACAGAATCACATGGCTCTCAGTGCCCATCTTCTTTCAGGGATATTTTGTTATTTTATTTTCTGCTGCTCCTCGTTTCCCAGTTGAATGTATTGTGTCCCTAGAAACACATTGTACTAGAGAGACCATGACTGAATCTCTGCCTTAAATAAAAACAATAATCTAGTGGGGATTGCAAATCCAGTCACAATTGGTTATTTACATGAAGGTACATACGCATGTATATAGATATGCATGCATGACTTTATGCATGATTATTCCCCCAGGTTCCAAAAATTGAGTTTAGATTATTTAAGGGGGCTGTACATATTCCACAGTTTTAATACCAAGAAAATAAGATATATAATTATGTTACTATTATTGCTATTATTTGGATAGTAAAAGTAACGCATAACAAATAACAACAAAGGGCAAAAACATTTAGCTCTGGTTCCAGGTCCCTGTAACACTAGAGGTCCACTCTCCTCAGGGATCCAGGAATCTTCTTTCTTGGTCCCTCTCTTCTTAACATGCAATTTTCATTTAGCAGCTTAAGATGGTTGCTCAAACTCCGTATTTCATATCTTTATTCTACTTAGCATGAAGGAGAAATTGGAAGGAAAGTATATGTTTGTTCCCTTTTAAGGAGACATCACAAATTTCTTGCAACACATCTCCACATACATCACTGATCAAAATACAGTCATATGGTCACATGTAGCTGCAAGAAGTCAAAGAGGTGTAGTCGTTTAGCTGGTGGCAATGTATGAAGTGATTAAGAGATAGCTGTCTGTTATAAAAGGAGAAGAGAATGGATATAGAGTGGCTTTAGGAGAGTGGCTCTATGTGTGAATCCTGTCTAGGGGTCTGGTTACCTGAGGAAATCAAAATGATGTAGCACTTAGGACATGAGTCATACAGTATCATACACTGAAGGAAATACTGAAGAAAGAGCATTTTCTATCAGTGCCTGAGAAAACACATTTGCCTGAGGAAGTCAATCAAGGCCTGACCCAGTGGTAATATAAGAAGGAGATCCCTGGGAAAAAATAGAGAAAATGTTACATAAAGGCCACATCTCAACAGGTTACTTGGGCTTCAACAGGCAGCAATACAGAGCCTCTGGCATCCAGGAAGCAATAAGTAGGGCACTGGATCAAGAAAGGTAGTCAAGATCATCTTAAGTTTGTTTTTTTTTTTTTTTTTTAATGGAGTCTCACTCTGCCGCCAGGCTAGAGTGCAGTGGCATGATCTCAGCTCACTGCAACTTCTACCTCCTGGGTTTGAGTGATTCTCCTGCCTCAGCTTCCTGAGTAGCTGGGATTAGAGGTGTGCACCACCATGCCAAGCCAATTTTTGTATTTTTAGTAGAAATGGGGTTTCACCATGTTGGCCAGGATGGTCTTGATCTCTTGACCTTGTGATTCGCCCAACTTGACCTCCCAAAGTGCTGGGTTTTACAGGCGTGAGCTACCGCACCCGGCTATTTAAACTATTAATACATTAGAGAAGGCAATGGACAGCAGCCCTATTCCAATGTGGCCAAGCTGAAAACTGCACTTAAGGATTCATTTAAGGATTCTTGTGAGGAACAGGTCTTGTCCTGCTTCACTTGCAAACAGATGGTACAAGCAGGTCAGAATCTCAAGCAAGTGCCTGGAGAAGGTGCACACCAAGGAAGAAAGATAAGGGGAGGAGATACTCTTTCCCTATTTAGCAAGTAAGAGCCAGAGTGAGATAAGTTGGGTTATTAAAGTAGATGTAACTTTTCTTGTATCAAAATTTGTCTCGCCCTGTCACCCAGGCTGGAGTGCAGTGGTATGATCTCGGCTCACTGCAACCTCCGTCTCCTGGGTTCAAGTGATTCTTCTGCCTCAGCCTCCTGAGTAGCCGGGATTACAAGTGCCCCCTGCCATGCCTGGCTAATTTTTGTATTTTTGATAGAGAAGGGGTTTCACCACATTTGCCAGGCTGATCTTGAACTCCTGACCTCAGGTGATCTGCCTGCCTTGGCCTCCCAAAGTGCTGGGATTACAGGCGTGAGTCACTGCACCTGACCAAGGGCCCTAATTATGAATTCCAATTTTCTTTTCTTTTCTCGTCTCTTCTCTCCTTCCTTCGTCTCTTTTCTTGTTTCTTCCTTCCTTCTTTCTTTTCTTTTTTTTGTAGATGATATGGGGTCTTACTTCATTGCCCGGGCTCGTCTTGAACACCTGGCCTCAAGCAATCCTCCTGTCTTGGCTTCCCAAAGTGCTGAGATTGCAGTTGTGAGCCATGGTGCCTGGCCATGAATTCCAACTTTCACATTCACTGGTAGTGTGATTAGAGACAAGTTGCTTTACTTCTGTTTCCTTATCTGTAAAGTAAGAATAACACTGGTAGTACCCTCTTTGGTAATTCTGTTGTATGGATTTGTTCATTTGCTTATCTGGAATATTTATTGAGCTGCTTCTGAATACATGACACTTTTCTTTTATCTTTTTTCTTGAGACAGAGTCTCACTCTGTTGCCCAGGCTGGAGTGCAGTGGCATGATCTCGGCTCACTGCAACCTCCGCCCCTCAAGTTCAAGTGATTCTCCTGCCTCAGCCTCCTGAGTAGCTGGGATTACAGGCACCTGCCACTTTGCCTAATTTTTGTATTTTTAGTAGAGACAGGGTTTCACCATCTTGGCCAGGCTGGTCTTGAACTCCTGACCTTGTGATCCACCCACCTCAGCCTCTCAAAGTGCTGGGATTACAGGAGTGAGCCACCACACCTGGCCCACAAGACAGTTTTCTAGGTGTTAGAGATACCCCAGCAAAAAAGAGAGTGTCAAATACCTGTTCTTATGGAGTCCACTATCTAATCGGAGGAGGATAGCTGAGATAGCAGTATAATACATATTTCCCAGAATATAGAAAACCTTCCCTAAGAGTACCTGCCATCATTTCTGTTATGTGTGAAATAAGGAGATGATTGAGACTGTCACTTTATTCAAGTTTTGCAGTTGGTAAAATATTGTATTGGCTTTGAAGCAACTACTATTTTCAAGATGATTCCAGCCATAATACTCCTTAAGGAAAATGTGAGATACATTGAACTTAATTCACTTAATTATTACTTTTTTTTAATATTTTTATTAATATAGTTGTTTAAATACAAATATATGGTATAGAGGAATATTATTTACCTTTTTCAAATGAAGGTAAGATTTAAAGGTTTGAGTGACATGTACTTCTCCCATCAGAACTATTTTGCACTAAATACCTAACTCAAGTGCTCTAATTCAATTTTGATTGAGGAAATATTTCTATATAATGGAAACATGTTTCTATTAGAATAAATTATATACTGTCTTAGTTCATTTTATGGTGCTATAACAAAATACTACAGATTAGGTAATGTATAATAAACAGAAATGTATTTATTTGGCTCACAGTTCTGGAGTCTGGGAAGTCCAAGACTGAGAGGCCACATCTTTTGAAGGCCTTCTTGCCTGCATCATAATGTGGCAAAGGTGTCACGTGGGCAAGAGAACATGTGCAAGATAGAGAACAAGAGATCAAACATATCCTTTTATCAGAAATCCACTACCACAATAATTAACCCACTGCAATAACAGCATTAATCCATTCATGAGGCAGAGCCCCTGTGACCTCATCACCACTTTCAAAAAAAAACACAGCTCAATGCCCTGTTGCATTAAGAATTAAGTTTTCAACACATGAACTTTGGAGGATACATGCACACCATAGCATATATTTTCTTACTTCTGGACTAATTTCTTTGTTATGAGAATTAGATTGTTCTTTATTCAAACAAGTAATTTAGTATTAACTTAATGATCTCAATATATACAGTATATTAAAATTACAGTGTATCACATGACCTATCCTGGTTTCTTAGTTTGAGAATTAAAACCAGTATTGACAAGGTTTATTAAGTTATTGCTTTTAGGAAGTAATATTTATTTGACATGTAAATGCTTCCTATTATATTTTACACATTGAAATAGAAATGATAAATATGGATTGTGATAGAGTCTAATATCTGGATAAAACTTTTAGGAGAAAACAAAAAACAAACAGAAGTACTATTCTATGAACTTTATTACCTACTGCTTAGAAAAGTTTTTTATCAGGAAATAATTGATGTGGTTTCTTTGTATAGCAATCACACAAAATAGAGTGATAGCATAGCTCTCTTCTTGTGTGTGGAAAAACTGTAAACTATAGATGTACCATATGTTATTGTTTAATTTTTTCTTCATAATTATGAAAGAAGTTACATTGAATGGAATAGATATCAATAATGATTTATATTTGTATTTCCAAGGTGTTTTATTAGAAAAATTAAAATGAAGTTCCCTTTTTCCCCTCTTTACAGCAGGTGGGGTATGAGGAGTCTGTAGCTGATTGGGACAGTTGCTGCCCTAGAGTAGTTAATCTTAGGAAGATCCACCATGATCTGTGCATTTGTGGTTTGTCGTTCTTTATTTGGACTTTAAAACAACACAGAATGATTTCAGAATATTTTACTAGGCATAACATGAATGAAATTTAAATTAATTACATGTAATGGAAAGTATTAAGTTTCAGTCTCATTTAGCCACTATCTTCTTAACTGCAGACATGTTAATAGCTTTCAAGCTATTAAGTACCAATAGTGTATTTGAGAGTCTATTTATTGGCACCCAAGCAACACTTGCTATTTTCACTTTAGGTAATTTTAAATTAACAACACCTGCATGGAATTATTTTACTAGAAAACTGGAACAAATGAATGAGGAACAAAAATAATAGTATAAAATTTATAGTAGTTATTAATGTATTGACTTGCTTGGTGCATGCATAACTGATTATAATGTTTGCAATTATTTGAAGCCGTTGTTTAACCACCAATCCTACCCTATAAAGGAATTGAAAAACTAATTAGGGACATCAGGAAACAGAAAGAGAATCTGAGTCCTGGCCTTGGTCCCAAATTGCTCTTCATTTTTATGGGTTTCTGGGTTTTATTCTTTTCTAGGCAGTTAAATTTCTGTGCTAGATACAAGAATTTTCTCAATGACTACTTCCATTTACCTAAGTAATTTGATAATGTAAAATGTTTTCTGAATATACCGCTCTACTATTGCACTTCTGTTGCTCCTATCCTTTTATTTCTTTGGCAGCAAACTTAATAATCCATGAGACATTTATTCTAAGTATTTTTAGACATGATGATATTGACCACTCCTAGATAACCCAAATCCCAAAGGTCAAATTTAAACTTGGATCTCATTAAGAATGTTTTAATCTACCTGTCTGTTAAAAATATAACACACACGAAGAAAATGTTAAAGTTTACAGGAATATCAATTGTAATATATTGAGCCAAAGCAAATTTTATTGTGCAAGTGAGATTAAAAGCCAAAAATACAGTTATGAACAGTAATGATGGTTGAGGATACATTTGCTATAGGAAATATATAGTCTATAACAGACAGTTAAACATTGAAACCTTAGAAACAGTTATGCCTAACTTACTTGGTGATATCCAGTGTTGTAGTGGAGCAGGTTCATATGGATTTGCAAGAGCCCATTACGTACATTTCTCTCCCATTTCACAATCAGTGACCTTACATTTATAGCTTCACATTGGCCATGGTGGGAATATTTACACCACAGAAATCAGCAAATGCTTCAAATCAGAGTTTTACCACCCCTGGAGAACTGGGTTGTTAAATGTACTATTACGTCACTAGTAATATTCTAAGAAGTGAAGATTAGAACATATAACTTTGTAAATTACATTTTGAAGCAAGCACATTCTTCTTGGTGTGTTTCCAGAGATCCTACTTCTACTCTTTCACAGTATTAAAAACTGGAGCTGATGATCTTCCTGAGTTCTATTTTGAAACTTCCATCTTTTCTAACTCAATTTCAGCAGATACTGGAAAACAAAGAAAGCCCAAGCAATTTGTCTTCATTCAGGCCTATAAGGATCAGACCTCTCTAGCAGTGAAAGCTACCTCTTCCTGCAGTTTCATTGAATCCTTTTTATTTAAATAGTTTGTTGGCAATACCATTCAGGACATAGGCATGGGCAAGGACTTTCATGTCTAAAACACCAAAAGCAATGGCAACAAAAGCCAAAATTGACAAATGGGATCTAATTAAACTAAAGAGCTTCTGCAAAGCAAAAGAAACCACCATCAGAGTGAACAGGCAACCTACAGAATGGGAGAAAATTTTTGCAATCTACTCATCTGACAAAGGGCTAATATCCAGAATCTACAATGAACTCCAACAAATTTACAAGAAAAAAAAACAACCCCATCAAAAAGTGGGCGAAGGATATGAACAGACATTTCTCAAAAGAAGACATTTATGCAGCCAAAAGATACATGAAAAAATGCTCATCATCGCTGGCCATCAGAGAAATGCAAATCAAAACCACAATGAGATACCATCTCACACCAGTTAGAATGGCAATCATTAAAAAGTCAGGAAACAACAGGTGCTGGAGAGGATGTGGAGAAATAGGAACACTTTTACACTGTTGGTGGTACTGTAAACTGGTTCAACCATTGTGGAAGACAGTGTGGCGATTCCTCGGGGATCTAGAACTGGAAATACCATTTGACCCAGCCATCCCATTACTGGGTATATACCCAAAGGATTATAAATCATGCTGCTATAAAGACACATGCACATGTATGTTTATTGCAGCACTATTCACCATAGCAAATACTTGGAACCAACCCAAATGTCCAACAATGATAGACTGGATAAAGAAAATGTGGCACATATACACCATGGAATACTATGCAGCCATAAAAAATGAGTTCATGTCTTTTGTAGGGACATGGATGAAGCTGCAAACCATCATTCTCAGCAAACTATCTCAAGGACAAAAAACCAAACACCACACGTTCTCACTCATAGGTGGGAATTGAACAATGAGAACACATGGACACAGGAAGGGGAACATCACACTCTGGGGACTGTTGTGGGGTGGGGGGAGGGGGGGATGGGTAGCATTAAGAGATATACCTAATGCTAAATGACGAGTTAATGGGTGCAGCACACCTACATGGCACATGTATACATATGTAACTAACCTGCACGTTGTGCACATGTACCCTAAAACTTAAAGTATAATAATAAAAAATAGTTTGTTGGATGAGAATCTTACAAAAATTAAAGGTTTCCTAAAGCATATCATCAAAACCAATAGATTTTGGGGACTTAAGAATGCAGCCTTTAACATTGATAAGTAGAAAAGAGTTAAATCAGCAGGTTTTGGGTGCTCACGGTTCAGTAAAAGGTTAACTCCGTTGGTTTTAGTTGTTAAAACCCTGCACATTCCAAAGAAAGAACTAGCCCTTTACCTGCTTCTGGAAGATAATCTCTAAATCCTTTGAATTCCCTGCTTGAAGAGTGTTTTATTTGTTTGTTTTTTGTTGTTTTGCTTTGTTTTACCTGTGGCCCTGAGCCAGCCTAAAGAATTTGTGTTAACAATATGATTTTTGGTGGGGACTTTCAGTCACATTGCATGAGTTTGACTTCTGGAGGGGCTGGCAATGGAGGTAGTCAGGTCAGTCACACTGGTGCTCTATGCCGATGGGACAGATCCTGCAAAATATCCCTGAACACCACAGCTCAGCTGAGCTTCCCTTGTTGGCAATACTCTGTGCATGTTTGCTGGGAGAATTTAGCACTGTCTGTCTGTATGACTCTGTGAGGAGAGAACAACAGGAAGCTTATGCCTGGTCTCTCCTGAACTCTGCTGTTCACCTATTCCTTTGAAGATTTTCATGTGTATTATTTTTTCTGTAATAAACTGCAATTGTGATTACAATAGCTTACATGAGCTCTGTAGGTTCTTTCAGCAAATCATTGAACTTAAGAGGGTCTTGCGGATTTCCAATACAGTGGTCTTCAAAGGAGAACACTCATACACTGATTGGGAGTCAGGAGTGCTTGAGTCCACCCTGCCCTCTGTCATGAATACAACTCTGTGGTCTATGCATCTGCTCACTTTGCTAGATTCCAGTTTCTTTATCTATATGTCTAAACTATATGATTTCTAAGTTCAATCCCATATCTGATATTCTATGATATTAAATATGCAATTTACCTATGATATTCCTGGGTAGCCTGTCCAAGATGGCAACTCTCAAAGCCTACATCTTTGAATGCATTGAGGCATGTCATAATACTTCAGTGCCAGTTGTTATTGCTTTTGTTTTTCTCTTTCCTATCATCTGCTATTCAAAGGTTAAGTAATCAACAAAATATTTTGAGCTCCCTATAAATATGACAACGTGTTAAGCACTGTGAACAAAGGAGATATTTACCTGAAGTTATAATTATGCTTTTCCTTGTTATTATTAGAAAGTATATTTAAAATATTAAATTATTTTGCCTAAATATGAAGACTGAAAAGCTTTCAAGGTATTGGAAAAAATCTTCTAGCAATTTTAAAATCCCAGAAACATATTTAAGAGAGTAATTACATTTGATGGGTGGTAAATAATATCCTCAGAATGTAGTGTATGTTTTCTAGTTTCTTACTGAATTGATTCTTACAGTCAACAGTAAGATAGAGGAAGGTACTTGCTTGTTACATAGCCATCATGTCTTGTTAATAATTATTATGTTTTCACCTACAGGGGCTTTTCAGATTCAAGGAAGCAGAACCAATTTCTACCCCAAGGGGTAGAAAACAATATGCCAATGACACAGAAATATTAAATAAACACAATTATCTAAATCCTTAAATAAATTTTTTTTTAATGTTCAGTTGCAAGAAAGAAAGTCAAAAATAAACATCAAAAGTTAATCAAGACTGTTAATTCTACTCACTGTTCCTGTGATAATAAGGTCATACATTTAAAAAGCTGGGAATTTCAAAGATTTAACTATTTTTTTGGGTAGTAGAAAAAATAATGTTCTATTTTATAACTGTTCTGGGTTTTTCCTGGGAAGTGAGTAATGGTTTGATTAAGATTGTCTGTGGACAATCTTAATTGAAATTAGCGATTTGGATTCTAAACCAAGGAGTGTAGAATGAATTGAGGCTTTGGATTGTGCAAAATATGTCATTTGGCCTTTATTGTTCTCATCTTTTGGGAGAGCTATGATGGATGTCAGGAGAGACATCAAAGTGCCTCCCTTTTTTGTAAGATAAGGTGATAAGGCAATGCATCCATTTTCTCCCAGACACAGAAATGAGAAAAAAGAGATGATACTTTTAAAATATGGTAAAATGTTGATACATTTCTTCACTGAAGGGTACAATTCCTGAAATTTTATTTTTTTATTTTTCTTTAAGTTCTAGGGTACAAGTGCACAACGTGCAGGTTAGTTACATATGTATACATGTGCCATGTTGGTGTGCTGTACCCATTAATTCATCATTCACATTAGGTATATCTCCTAATGCTATCCCTCCCATGACAGGCCCTGGTGTGTGATGTTCCCCTTCCTGTGTCCAAGTGTTCTCATTGTTCAATTCCCACCTATGAGTGAGAACATGCGGTATTTGGGTATTTTGTCCTTGCAACAGTTTGCTGAGAATGACGGTTTTCAGGTTCATCCATGTCCCTACAAAGGACATGAACTCATCATTTTTTATGGCTGCATAGTATTCCATGGTGTATATGTGCCACATTTTCTCAATCCAGTCTATCATTAATGGACATTTGGGTTGGTTCCAAGTCTTTGCTATGGTGAATAGTGCTGCAATAAACATACATGTGCATGTGTCTTTATAGCAGCATGATTTATAATCCTTTGGGTATATACCCAGTAATGGGATGGCTGGGTCAAATGGCATTTCTAGTTCTAGATCCTTGAGGAACTGCCACACTGTCTTCCACAATGGTTGAACTAGTTTACAGTCAAGTCAACAGTGTAAAAGCATTCCTATTTCTCTACATCCTCTCCAGCACCTGTTGTTTCCTGACTTTTTAATGATCGCCATTCTAATTGGTGTGAGATGGTATCTCATTGTGGTTTTGATTTGCGTTTCTCTGATGGCCAGTGATGATGAGCATTTTTTCATGTGTCTGTTGGCTGCATAAATGTCTTCTTTTGAGAAGTGTCTATTCATATCCTTCACCCACTTGTTCAAGGGGTTGTTTGTTTTTTTCTTGTAAATTTGTTTGAGTTATTTGTAGATTCTGGATATTAGCCCTTTGTCAGATGAGTAGATTGCAAAAATCTCTGATGGTAGTTTCTTTTGCTGTGAAGAAGCTCTTTAGTTTAATTAGATTCCATTTGTCAATTTTGGCTTTTGTTGCCATTGCTTTTGCTGTTTTAGAAATGAAGTCCTTGCCCATGCCTATGTCCTGAGTGGTATTGCCTAGGTTTTCTTCTAGGGTTTTTATGGTTTTAGGTCTAATATTTAAATGTTTAATCCATCTTGAATTAATTTTTGTTTAAGGTGTAAGGAAGGGATCCAGTTTCAACTTTCTACATATGGCTAGCCAGTTTTCCCAGCACCATTTATTAAATAGGGAATCCTTTCCCCATTTCTTGTTTTTGTCAGGTTTGTCAAAGATCAGATGGTTGTAGATGTGTGGTATTATTTCTGAGGACTCTGTTCTGTTCCATTGGTCTGTATCTCTGTTTTGGTACCAGTAGCATGCTGTTTTGGTTACTTTAGCCTTGTGGTATAGTTTGAAGTCAGGTAGCGTGATGCCTCCAGCTTTATTCTTTTGGCTTAGCATTGTCTTGGCAATGCGGGCTCTTTTTGTTTCCATATGAACCATAAAGTAGTTTTTTCCAATTCTGTGAAGAAAGTCATCAGTAGCTTGATGGGGATGGCATTGAATTTATGAATTACCTTGGGCAGTATGGCCATTTTCATGATATTGATTCTTCCTACCCATGAGCATGGAATGTTCTTCCATTTGTTTGTATCCTCTTTTATTTCATTGAGCAGTGGTTTGTAGTTCTCCTTGAAGAGGTCCTTCACGTCCCTTGTAAGTTGGATTCCTAGGTATTTTATTCTCTTTGAAGCAATTGTGAATGGGAGTTCACTCATGATTTTGCTCTCTGTTTGTCTGTTATTGGTGTATAAGAATGCTTGTGATTTTTGCACATTGATTTTGTATCCTGAGACTTTGCTGAAGTTGCTTATCAGCTTAAGGAGATTTTGGGCTGAGATGATGGGTTTTTCTAAATATACAATCATGTCATCTGCGAACAAGGACAATTTGACTTCCTCTTTTCCTAATTGAATACCTTTATTTCTTTTTCTTGCCTAATTGCCCTGGCCAGAACTTCCAACACTATGTTGAATAGGAGTGGTGAGAGAGGGCATCCCTGTCTTGTGCCAGTTTTCAAAGGGAATGCTTCCAGTTTTTGCCCATTCAATATGATATTGGCTGTGGATTTGTTATAAATAGCTCTTATTATTTTGAGATACGTCCCATCAATACCTAATTTATTGAGAGTTTTTAGCATGAAGGGTTGTTGAATTTTGTCAAAGGTCTTTTTTGCATCTACTGAGATAATCACGTGGTTTTTGTCTTTGGTTCTGCTTATATGCTGGATTACATTTATTGATTTGTGTATTTTGAACGAGCCTTGCATCCCAGGGATGAAGCCCACTTGATCATGGTGGATAAGCTTTTTGATGTGCTGCTGGATTTGGTTTGCTAGTATTTTATTGAGGATTTTTGCATCAATGTTCATCAGAGATATTGGTCTAAAATTCCCTTTTTTTGTTGTGTGTCTGCCAGGCTTTGGTATCAGGATGATGTTGGCCTCGTAAAATGAGTTAGGGAGGATTCCCTCTTTTTCTATTGATTGGAAGAGTTTCAGAAGGAATGGTACCAGTTCCTGCTTGTACCTCTGGTAGAATTTGGCTGTGAATCTGTCTGGTCCTGGACATTTTTTGGTTGGTAGGCTATTAATTTTTGCCTCAATTTCAGAGCCTGTTATTGGTCTATTCAGGGATTCAACTTCTTCCTGGTTTAGTCTTGGGAGGGTGTGTGTGTCCAGGAACTTTTCCATTTCTTCTAGATTTTCTAGTTTATTTGTGTAGAGGTGTTTATAGTATTCTCTGATGGTAGTTTGTGTTTCTGTGGGATCGGTGGTGATATCCCCTTTATCATTTTTTATTGCATCTATTTGATTCTTCTCTCTTATCTTCTTTATTAGTCTTGCTAGCAGTCTATCAATTTTGTTGATCTTTTCAAAAAACCAGCTCCTGGTTTCATTGATTTTTTGAAGGGTTTTTTGTGTCTCTATTTCCTTCAGTTCTGCTCTGATCTTAGTTATTTCTTGCCTTCTGCTAGCTTTTGAATGTATTCGCTGTTGCTTCTCTAGTTCTTTTAATTGTGACATTAGGATGTCAATTTTAGATCTTTCCTGCTTTCTCTTGTGGGCATTTATTGCTATAAATTTCCCTCTACACACTGCTTTAAATGTGTCCCAGAGATTCTGGTGTGTTGTGTCTTTGTTCTGAAAGTAAAGGGATGGAGGAAGATCTACCAAGCCAATGGAAAACAAAAAAAGGCAGGGGTTGCAATCCTAGTCTCTGATAAAACAGACTTTAAACCAACAAAGATCAAAAGAGACAAAGGAGGCCATTACATAATGGTAGAGGGATCAATTCAACAAGAAGAGCTAACTATGCTAAATATATATGCACCCAATACAGGAGCAGCCAGATTCATAAAGCATGTCCTTAGTGACCTACAAAGAGACTTAGACTCCCACACAATAATAATGGGAGACTTTAACACCCCACTGTCAACATGAGACAGATCAATGAGACAGAAAGTTAACAAGGATATCCAGGAATTAAACTGAGCTCTGCACCAAGCAGACCTAATAGACATCTACAGAACTCTCTACCCCAAATCAACAGAGTATACATTCTTCTCAGTACCACATCACACTGAGTCCAAAACTGACCACATAGTTGGAAGTAAAGCACTCCTCAGCAAATGTAAGAGAACAGAAATTATAACAAACTGTCTCTCAGACCACAGTGCAATCAATCTAGAACTCAGGATTAAGAAACTCACTCAAAACCACTCAACTATATGGAAACTGAACAATCTGCTCCTGAATGAGTACTGGGTACATAACGAAATGAAGGCAGAAATAAAGATGTTCTTTGAAACCAATTCCTGAAATTTTAAATATTATTAATATTAAGAGCATATCAACAATTATTTAGGGGAATCTGTGATTTAAAAGAATGTGGTGTAGAAGACTCAAATTTATTATGGTGTTGATTTTACTGATTTAAATTAAGCAACTGTCAACATTATATGTTGATACAAAGTTATTTAAAGATAAGCAATAATCTGAAAAAGAAAGGAAAGAATAAATAAACAAAGCAAAATAGCACACAATGAGATCCTCTTGTTTGCCAAGCTTGAGCACTGGCTACTGGGGTTTCATCTGTAAGCAGAACCACTTGTGTTCAGTTGTATGATCTGATCTTCATTCTTTTTGTCTCTGTGTGGAAAACAAAGCAAACAAACATGCAAAAACTCTTTATGTCTCTGGAGAAAAATGCCTTTTAAAGACCATACGTGATGCATCCTATTTCATAAAAGTCTTGGGTCCCAGAGACACAATGTACAGATATTTTTGGAAGATGAAACAGCCAGTCCTTTCTTGGAGAAGGTGAAATATTGTTATAAATTTTTAATGTGAAACTGATGAGCCCTCTCAGGGATGTCAGGGGTGGGCTGGCACAAGAGCCATTGGCTGGAGCTTTGTTAATGTCACTGAGGCACACAGGTAGAAGGTTCTCACAGCTGCCTCCAGAACCCCAGCCATCAGGGACTTTTAGACCAGGAAAACATGTGGAAGCTACACTGCTTCACTCTCCCAGTCTTCAATTGGATGTAGAGGTTTTCTTTTTTTTCATTCGCTCGGGTAGAGGTGTTTTCCAATCTTTAGTGAGGTTTCTGGGCAAAGTTCAAGTCTCTGGTTGAGACCCTAGGTGGCTTGCTGACTACTTTGTCATAACTTCTTCCAGGTTCTAAGGTAACTCTGGCCCACAGAAGTTTCTCAACAAAGAATTGTTACCACCATTCTCCTTCAAATAATTTTCTACTTGAATTAAATCATTTGACAATTGCTTACCAATGTTATTCAGTTTTAGGTTACAATAATAGACAAACCTACTTACATTTCTTCATCATCCATATTTTTACTCTTGCAACAATTAGGGTCTCTAATTTTCTCTGAAATTTTAAAAATATTCAGTATTTTCGTATAATTATATATCCATTTATGCCACCGAACAAAAGAGTGCTCTCACAATTATTGTTGCTGTCTCCTATTGGGCTGGTAAATAGGGTGATGCAGAGAGAAGTAATCTCTCAATAAGTGGGCATTAGAGCAGGCCCAGGAAAATGTACACTTTAAGAACCTCAATAATGTACGAAAAGACCACACAGTTACATGAGAATTTGAAATGACAGGAAATTAAAAGAGGGAGAATGTAAATGCAAATAAGTTAATTAAATTTTAAACAACTAAGGACTTTTAAAGCTTAAATCTTAGAAGGGGCCTCAGCCATTCACTATGACACATTAATTTTTTGAAATGAATGAAGATGGTTTTAAAAGAAGTTTACTGAATTAGTACTTTTTTGTTTGCAAGGAAAATATATTTTTCTCATCAACTCATATGATGAAATCATGGGAATGCTAGAAATGACTGCTGCTGGCCTCATATCCTTCCACCTTCACCGCCAGAAAAGTTTTTCCCAGCTCAGTATAGAAAAACTATTGGCCTGGTGCAGTGGCTCATGCCTGTAATCCCAGCACCTTGAGAGGCCGGGGTGGGTGGATCATGAGGTCAGGAGTTCGAGACCAGCCTGGCAAACATGGTGAAGCCCCGTCTCTACTAAAAATACAAAAATTTGTCGGGCATGGTGGTGGGTTCCTGTAAATCCCGGCTACTCAGCAGGCTGAGGCAGGACAATCACTTGAACCTGGGAGGTGGAGCTTGCAGTGAGCCGAGATTGCACCTCTGCAGTCCAGCCTGGGCAACAGAGCAAGACTACGTGTGGAAAAAAAAAAAAAAAAACTATTGCCAGACTTGGATCAGAATTTCATTCCTAACAGTGCTTCTCAAACTTTAATGTGCAAATAATCACCTTGGAGCTTTTTAAAATACACATTCTGATTGGGAAGCTTAGATAGGTGAAGGTGGAATCTGAGATTTTGCATTTCTAACAAGCTCTCAAATGTGGCTGGTGCTGGTGATCCTCAGAATATAAAAAAAAAATACTGATGTATGCTTCCTACTCCCTTGGATTCCAGCCTGGACATTTGGAATTTTAAATTCCCCCAGCAAAGTTTGAGAACCACTGCTTTTGAGTATGACATTTCAAAATTTGCTGATCAGAAAACTCACTTGGGTACCTGTTTGAAAAAAAGAATTGCTAGGCCCCATCTCAGACTCAATGGGTCTGAATCTCCAGAAAAAGGACCTAGAAAGCTGTATATTTAACGACTGATTTTCAGTCTCAGGAAAGTTTGTCAGTCATTGTCACGGAGCGGTCATAGAGACCTGGGATGTGATGTATTACTACTTATCCTGGTGGATCATGAATCCACTTGTAAGCCAATCTAGTCTGTACTAGGGAAAAAGTGTCATGCCACACATCCCTTTAGACTGAATTTGAGGAGAGTTGATGGAGAGGAAAATTGGTTCTTCAAAATGATAGGGGTGTGTGAATTGTCACTCTGGGAATTACTGTGAGTTTGGGAGTCTGCCCCTTAATTTGTGCATAGTAGAGTTACCTTCCAAAGGAGGAATTTTAATGGCTACATTTTCAGTTATTTTTGTAAGCAGATGCTATCTGTGATTTTTTTTGTTTTAAACATGTATTTAATATTTTGAAATTTTAATTTTTAAATTATGATTTTTATTTGACACTCAAATTGTAGAATTGGCCACTTTTTTTTTCTTTTTTTTTTTTCCTTTATTATTATTATTATTATACTTTAGACTCTATGGTAACTGTGCACAACGTGCAGGTGAGTTACATATGTACACATGTGCCATGCTGGTGCGCTGCACCCACCAACTCGTCATCTAGCATTAGGTATATCTCCCAATGCTATCCCTCCCCCCTCCCGCCACCCCACAACAGTCCCCAAAGTGTGATGTTCCCCTTCCTGTGTCCATGTGTTCTCATTGTTCAATTCCCACCTATGAGTGAGAATATGCGGTGTTTGGTTTTTTGTTCTTGCGATAGTTTACTGAGAATGATGATTTCAAGATGGATTAAAGACTTAAATGTTAGACCTAAAACCATAAAAACCCTAGAAGAAAACCTAGGCATTACCATTCAGGACATAGGCATGGGCAAGGACTTCATGTCTAAAACACCGAAAGCAATGGCAACAAAAGCCAAAATTGACAAATGGGATCTAATTAAACTAAAGAGCTTCTGCACAGCAAAGGAAACTACCATCAGAGTGAACGGGCAACCTACAAAAAGGGAGAAAATTTTCGCAACCTACTCATCTGACAAAGGGCTAATATCCAGAATCTACAATGAACTCCAACAAATTTACAAGAAAAAAACAAACAACTCCATCAAAAAGTGGGCGAAAGACATGAACAGACACTTCTCAAAAGAAGACATTTATGCAGCCAAAAAACACATGAAAAAATGCTCACCATCACTGGCCATCAGAGAAATGCAAATCAAAACCACAATGAGATACCATCTCACACCAGTTAGAATGGCAATCATTAAAAAGTCAGGAAACAACAGGTGCTGGGGAGGATGTGGAGAAATAGGAACACTTTTACACTGTTGGTGGGACTGTAAACTAGTTCAACCATTGTGGAAGTCAGTGTGGCGATTCCTCAGGGATCTAGATCTAGAAATTCCATTTGACCCAGCCATCCCATTACTGGGTATATACCCAAAGGACTATAAATCATGCTGCTATAAAGACACATGCACACGTATGTTTATTGCCGCATTATTCACAATAGCAAAGACTTGGAACCAACCCAAATGTCCAACAATGATAGACTGGATTAAGAAAATGTGGCACATATACACCATGGAATACTATGCAGCCATAAAAAATGATGAGTTCATGTCCTTTGTAGGGACTTGGATGAAATTGGAAATCATCATTCTCAGTAAATTTTTTTTTTTTTCTTGAGACAGGGTCTCATTCTGTCACCCAGGCTGTGGTGCAGTAGTGCACTTACAGCCCACTGCAGCCTCAAACTCCTGGGCTTAAACAATCCACCCACCTCAGCCTCCCAGGTAGCTGAGATGACAGACATGCACTACCACATCTGGCTACTTTTTTTTTTTTTTTTTAAACATTTTTTAGTAGAGACGAGGTCTTGTTATGTTGCTCAGGTTGGCCTTTAATTCCTAGCCTCAAGTGATCCTCTGCCTCAGCCTCATAAAATGTGGCTGTTATATTTATAGAAGGGTTTCTTATCAAGTTACTTTTGATGGTTTTAATTAGTAACGTTGATAAGGATTCAGTATGTGTATATGTAATATATAAATG
This sequence comes from Pongo pygmaeus, assembly GCF_028885625.2. Taxonomy (NCBI): domain Eukaryota; kingdom Metazoa; phylum Chordata; class Mammalia; order Primates; family Hominidae; genus Pongo; species Pongo pygmaeus. The sequence continues at coordinate 47,190,268 of NC_072388.2, read as the reverse complement.
TTGTTTCTTAGCAAATATCCTTGGAAATTTTGAGTTAGAATGATGAAAGTATGCTAGATTGCTAAAACTAAAAACTGTTGTATTTATGTTTTTCAAACATGTATTGACCCATTCTGAATGCCAGGCACTGTTCTAAGACACAAAATATCTCTACACCACCAAGGTAATGCAGACTTTTCCCGAAAGCATTGAAGATGCTGAGTAAAGTGTATAGGCTTCTTATTCCTTACACACTTTTGTCCCTTTTAAATGACACCGATTCTTTAAAAGGTACAGAAGAGTGGGATTCAGTTTGAGGGAGACATTAGTTTTGTGGAAAATAAGCGTTCTTTTTCTGATTCTCTTTTTCTCACACATTAGAGCAGGCATAAAGGGTATTTTGTTAGTATAAAATTTGATTGGAATGCAATTTTGATTTATTTAGGCAGAATAAGACTAGTAGAGTTGCTGCCCATTTAAGTTTGCAGCCCTTCTTTCGAAGCATTGTCTGCTCAAGGACAGTACTTGCGGTACTTAAAGACACAAAAGCAGCAGGCATGCAAACAAAAACTGCCTTTTTACCTCCACCTGGTTATTTTGCTTTACTTCTCTTCATCTGAATACACATGAGCTTTTCTGAGGATGTTTAGGAAGAGCAGACTGTTATCCCTAAGTGTCAAGTGGAGTGGCAAACCTATTATTTGCTTTGTTTGACACATAGGAGAAACTCAATGAATATTTTTTTCAGTGAACAAACTGGTTCATATAATTTCCTCACCTAAACTGAATTAAGCCTGTGGGAAAGAGATTGTGGAGTGCTTTTTAAAATCCTTCCTTTTATCCATCCATCTTATCGGTTTTTTTTTTAATTAACCTCTACTAATTCTAAGTCTAAGGTAGTCTGATTTATGGCTTAAAATAACTCAGTGCCTTCCACATACCACTCATTGTTTTTGTTGTTGCTGTTTTTGTTGTTTGTTTTTTGTACATCAAATGCAGGATTTAATTTTGAAAATATTGTTTCTTCTTGTTCTCCAAGCATGAAACAGCCGTATTTATGCATTTTATTTTTGCCTTATGCTGAAGGTATAAGCTGAAACTTAGGTGGTTGAGAAGGTATCTCAAAATATTTGATATAGATCTCTTTGTGACTTGGCATATTCATCCTATAGTTATACAAGGTTTCTTGGAGCATTTCTCATTCAAAGCACAAAATACACTCTTTGATGAGAACAAATAAAAATACAATGTGCAGTCTGATTAATTTCTAAAACTTTAACAATTTCTAGACATTTTTGTTATCAGTCCAACTTTATAAGGAACTTCTCTGTATACTTACTTAGTAGATACACTTTCTAATAGCATCTAATATTACTGACACTGTGCAAATTTTTACACATAACTTCCAGAAGCTTACCAAAAACTTGAATAAAAACATTGAAGAAAAACTACGAAGAAAAACTTCAGTTGTAGAAAGCTTAAGTAACACAGTACATTAAAATGTTGTGACCCTACTATATAACAGGAATTCTCCTAGGCACTCTGTACATATTCTAATTCGTAGTATAGTTGTAAGGTATATGTAAGTAACCATCTCCATCATAAGCAAGATAACCCATTTTTGCTAGTTTAAGTGGGAAAAGGATTCATTAAATTATTACACAGAATCTTTGGAGAGGCCAACAATTCACATTTTGATGTAATTAAAATCACACCACAGTTGGATCCAGCAGGTACAGAGATGTGACACACTCTGCCAATATCTAGGTCCTGGACCTCTGCCAGTGCTGTCTCTGGAGCATAAACACCTCCTGCCATCCTCATCACAGTGATTCTACGGGGAGCCACTTTTCTTGAGTCATTCCCTTCAAATTCAGAGTTTCATACAGAGCTGGGAAAAACTTATGTCACCTGTCAGTATTCCACCTGCAAGGGAGGCTGGGAAAATGATATTTGTCTCTCTTACAAACATGAAACTTAGGATGTTTCATGTTTGGAGACAGAGATTTCTCTGTCTCCAAAGGATGAAGAAGAATGCCTTATAAAGTCTATGAATAATTGTGAAGGTTAATTTTGTGTGTCAATTTGGCTGGGCCATGGTGCACTTATATGTAGCTAAACATTATTCTGAATGTTTCTGTGAAGGTATTTTTGGATGAGATTACCATTTAAATTGGTGGACTTTGAGTAAGGCAGGCTGCTCTTCATAATGTAGGTGAGCCTCATCCAATCAGTTAAAGGACTGAATACAACAAAAACTGATCTCCCCAGAACAAGAGGAAATTCTGCCAGCAGATCTTTGGGCTTCAACTGCAGTATCAGCTCTTCTCTGTGTCTTTAGCCTAATGGCCTTCAGGCTTGAAGTACAGCATCAGATTTTCCTGGGTTGCCAGCCTGCCAGCCAACTCTGCAGATCTTGGACTTGCCAGGCTTCATAATCACATGAGCCAATTCTCTAAAAATAAATCCTTTTTCATATTCATATTCAGTAGCTTCCATTTATGTGTGGGGGATATGTTCCAAAACCCCTAGCGGATACCTGAAACCACTGTATGTTATTTCCTGTCTCTATATACACATATATACCTGAGATAAAGTTTAATTTATAAGTTAGCTACAAGACATTTGTGCTGTGAGGCTGTTATGTAAAATAAAAGTTACTTGAACACAAGCACTGTGATACCCCAACAGTGGATCTGAGAACTGAGATGACCACTAAGTGACTAATGGGTGGGAAGTAGATACAGGATGGATGCACTGGACAAAGGGTTGACTCATATCCAGACCTTGATGGAGCAGATGGCCCAAGATTTCATCATGATATTCAGAATGGTGTGCAATTTAAAACGTATGAATTGTTTATTTCTGAAATTTTTCATTTAATATTTTTGGACTCTGGTTGACCATAGTTAACTGAAACCAGGGAAAGTAAAACTGCAGCTAAGGGGACTATTGTACACATACACATCCTATTTGTTCTGCTTCTCTGGAGAGCCCTTACAAACACACACATCCAAATAGGAGTAACTCTTGTTTTATATGCTCTTTGAAGTTTTATATGCTCTTTGAAAACATCAAATTTTTTTAATCTTTGCATTTCCAAAACTTAACTCATTGCTGAACATAGAATCAAGCCTTAATAAGTGTTGAAAAATATATAGTTATAACTCACTAATAATATTCTTGTGTTAAAGAAAATCATTCTGATCAAAAAAGCATTAATTAGAGCAATTCAGCAATGCTGAATACAGAAGACACGGCTGCTAAGCACGATAGCCTCAGGCTTTGGAGCCATGTAGAATTGAGTTTGAAGTCAGGCTTTACTTTGAGAAATTCACTAAGCCTTCATTTTTCATCTGTATCATGGGTTTTCAATATCTATTCTAGTGGACATTTTATGTTTGCCCAGAATCATTTAAACTTCCTTCCTAGATTTGAAGCCTGGCAAGTCCAAGATCTGCAGAGTTGGCTGGCAGGCTGGCAACCCAGGAAAATCTGATGCTGTACTTCAAGCCTGAAGGCCATTAGGCTAAAGACACAGAGAAGAGCTGATACTGCAGTTGAAGCCCAAAGATCTGCTGGCAGAATTTCCTCTTGTTCTGGGGAGATCAGTTTTTGTTGTATTCAGTCCTTTAACTGATTGGATGAGGCTCACCTACATTATGAAGAGCAGCCTGCCTTACTCAAAGTCCACCAATTTAAATGGTAATCTCATCCAAAAATACCTTCACAGAAACATTCAGAATAATGTTTAGCTACATATAAGTGCACCATGGCCCAGCCAAATTGACACACAAAATTAACCTTCACAATTATTCATAGACTTTATAAGGCATTCTTCTTCATCCTTTGGAGACAGAGATCCCAAAATGACGAGCATTAATTAGGACTAATTTTAGTATATCTATATTTATATTTATCTCCTGTGTTCTGATTTCACTTTACGAAATTTAGAGGTGTGAAAAAAGGCAAAACTTTAAATTCTATTGCCATTATTAAAATATGGCAAAATTTGGGAGGAGGGTTGGCATTGTCTTGTCTCAAGTACTTGATATGTGGCAAAATAAGTATATACCATTAGAATTTAATTTAGAACATAAATACAAAGCATTATTGGCTAATTTTCTGTGAATTTGCTCACACTGTTTTTGAGAAACTTACTTTCAGAATGACAGAGTACATCTTAAAATTGTGCTTATGTGTCATGGGGAAAATGAAAGAGATTTCTAGATGAATACCGAGCAAGTAACAGGTGTTAGTTATAAATATTCCCTATATATCTATCCTCAGTATTTCATTCTGTTGTATCAAATCAACTCAAATTAAATATGCATTGTAATCTAAGTTAGTCTGTTATGTGCATATACACACATCCCTAGAAATATATAAAGCATATGTCTATATATAAAATAATTTTATATAAAGTAAGTTTTGAATTTATAAAGAGATAAATCTTTAACACTGTAACAAGTGTTTTTCTCTAATATTCTTGGGAAATATCCTATTTTCCTGAATTAATCTAACAAGATGAATCAATTTCACTTTATACTTATTTAAAAGTATCTTTTCTAAAACAGTTGGTTGTTTTTCAAATTGATAAAGTGGATTTTTAATAATCTACAAAGCCAAACATTTGCCAGATGTGAGTAAGAACAAAAATTGTTGTCTAGACACTGAATTTCCATCAGAGTTGAATGGGAATTTTAGACTTCTTGTTTGTAAATACTGCTTAAACACATTTGCATAGAATTAGGTAATCATTATTGCTAAAATAAATTTTTCTAAGTGTGAATAAAGTTATTGTAATTCACCTATTTCTTTAATATTTATTTTTTTGCTACACTAACTGTATATTAGGCTTTCAAAATAATAATTCCTACTTTGTTTTTTACAGATCTCATTGGGAAAAGAGCCTCTAGAAGGTTCAATAAAGCCATTCTATTTTCTCAAAATATCGCTAAAGTAACAATGAAGAAAACTTTATAAAATTTTAAAAGGTCAAGGAAAACATCTTATATTTGAAATAAAAAATTAATTACTAAAGCCATATTTTTTATTTCTTACAAGAAGTGAACAATAATTGGCCAAGAATTCAAAAAGTCTTAGTAGACTTTGCTTGTTCATATATAAAGTTAGATGCCTGAGTGCCTTAGGTTTTCTTTTCTGTGCTCTTTTTTTTTTTCTCTTTTTATGTAGGAAGTTTGGGTGGTAAGAATCCACGTGCTCACTAGAATCACCCAACAGAACATTAGAACTCTGCTCTTTTGAAGGATGAATAGAGTAAGTTATTACACACATGATTTTTGACTTATATTAAAATTGTAGTTAAATATAAAAAGCACAGAGGAGTCAATTTAAGGTTATGATTACCTATATACAAATGTAATGCCTACATATAAAATAAATTAAAACATTTTTGCTTATAATTAGATTCAAAATGCTCTTTCACCAAAATATGTAATGTTTTATTTTTTTGCTATAATTATAAGCATATAATTATGAGATTAATTTACAATATTGGCATACAAAGTTTTTTTATTGAAGTGAGGAATTACAAGTACCAGATAATGTTGATTCCAGTGAGTTTGTCTGATGCTTTACATTTGCTCTGTATTTAAGCACTTCTTTTCTATCCTACTTAACTAGGTTTTCTTAAATAAAATATTATAAAATTTAGATGAAACAGTTTCCTACAAATCATGAATCTCTACTGAAGGGCTGCTGTAAAAAGTCAGGTGATTAAGAGAGCTATGTATTTTATAGTGATATGGAACTGATAAATATGATTAGAACCAAGGTATTTTCCAAATTGTGAGTACCCAAAAATAATTATTCCGATGACAGGTAACTCTTAAAAAACACAACAGAACAAGAACAAGACAACAAAAACTCTTCAGTTTGCGTGATATATATCTGCTTTTCTCAGCATAAATGATAGGCTAGCCTCATTTTTAGGTTTTCTGTGAAAGCTGATCTATACTATATGCAAGAAAATAATTTGATATTTAAGAAATCTTAAAACTTTGATCTTAGAGAAAATAATTAAAACAGGAAAAATATAGGTGTATTGGAGATAAATAGTCTCCCTAGTTGAAGTTAATTAGAGGAATCTGCTGTTAGAGCTAGGGAGTTGGAATATGCCACTCTTTTTCTACTCTTGGGGTTGTCGATGTTTACCTTGCATCTCTGTAGCCACTTAGACTTCACTACCTGAAAGATAGACTAAAAAGGGGTCATCTGTGTGTTCCTTTAATAGATTATGTTGGTTGTATTTCAAATTCTAGTTATAAAATCTAAAATTTTTATATCAAATATGTTTGTTATAAAAAATATGTGAAAAATTATGTTTATAAAGGCAGGTTGAATGTTTTGGAAAAACTTGATATAAGTAATTTTCTGTCAAATTAGACTTGGGTGAGACTGTTACAGGTAGTTAGGCATGAGTGGGGCAGGAGAGGGCGCTTCCTCTCATACACTAGAAATGGTTCTGTAATTATTGCATTGCCTCTTAAAAAGTGATAAATTGGCACCCGACTCCAGGGAGAGGCCATTTCTTGATGATCCACACTTGTTAACATTAAAGTGTTAATTAAAGCCAGCCCCAGGGAGAATAAACTTCCTGGTTATGCACATCAAGAGACAAAAATGATGAAGTATGATCTCCTAGGTACACTCCATCTGAAAAAGGAAGAAAGCCTCAGATGGGCATGCATATAATCCCTTAAACACACTGCGTGTACGCATTTCCCAATGGCAGGGGAGGCTCTGCACATGCGGGCAGCCCACCCTAAGGGAAGAATCATGGGAAAGAGGCGAGCCTACAAAAGTCCTAGGACCATGGTGACATGGGGCACTTGACCTTCTCTAACCTTCAGGGGCCCACTTGGATCTCTTCCAGGTGAACTTTCCTTTCTTTCCTGTTCTAAAGCCTTTTAAATAAACTTCCACTCCTACTCTGGAACTTGCCTTGGTCCCTTTTTCTGCTTTATGCCCATCAGTTGAATTCTTACTTCTGAGGAGACAAGAATTGATTTGCCACCAGATAACTCATGTAATTCAGATCTCTTCCACTGGTAACAAGACTAATTATACCTCACTGCAAACCCTGATTAGCTTCTAGAAGGATTCTGCCCAGAGTTTACATAGCAAGTATATTTCCCACATTTCTAAAAAAAAGACTATAACTTAATAAATAAATAAATACAAATTATATTTATATCACATTATATAATATGTAACTATATTATATAGCATTATATATGATGAATTAATATACATTATGTTTTAGGTTAAAATAAAAATGTTTTTGTTATGTATCTGTTACTTTTTATAGTTCCCTGATTTGCCTGGGTTTTAAATAAACTGGCCAAAAGAATTTCTAATTTCTATGTTTTCATTTCTTAACTAAAGAAATACATGAAAAATATTCTCATGTGTGGAAAAGAAACTTGTCAAAGATAGCTAGAAATGTATATTGAGGATGATGTGTTATTGTAGATTTTCTTTTTCTAAATAACTGCATTTTTTCAGCACCTCATCAAATGCATAGCAGAAGGAAAAAAAATCATAATATTATTTAACCATAGTGGTATATTCAGTTCTTATTAATTATCCGAACATTCTATTTCACTGTTTATTGTGAATTCAAATAATAATAACAATAAACTGTAGTTGGTCCATTTACCTAAAAATATACTTGTAATTGTCCTAAGTAGTATTAGCAGTAGACCTTCTTAAATATAAGAAATGAAATTCATATATAAGTACATGCTTTTCTTCTACAGTCATACGTGAATTAGATGGAGGACCATTGTCAGCCTTCTCTACATTCTACCAGAAGACAGCAATGGAAATATTTCATCCTGAGTAGGGGCACATTGTACGATGTGTGCCCTGCGTGAAGGTGCTGGCTGAAGGGCTGAGTGTTGCAGAACCATGTCCCTGGTATTGGGCTAAGTCTGCCCCTAGGGAGAAAAGTGCTTTTTTTTCTAATTTTCACAGGGGGAAGTGATGAGCTAGCTATTGCCCTGCAGGAAAAAAATCATTTCTATTATTTCTTGGAGCTAGAAAACATAATTGGACTGCTTATAATTATAATAATCTTGGTAATATTATCACTGGTCAGTGAAATGAGAGTCCTTTGAATTCTTCTTCATCCATGTGTCTACTATAACATATTACTCATGTGCTCTGGTAACAATGTATTTTAAAAGTGTATTTTTATAAATATGTCTTTATTTTTTGAAGTAAGAGTTTTGCTATTTCTATTTTTATTATTTCCTATTATTATTTAAAAACATTCTTTTCCAGCTTTATTGAGGCATAACTGACAAATTTTATAAGTTTGGGGCATACAACGTGATGATATAATGTGAAATGATTGTCACAATCAAATGACTTAATATATCTAGCACCTCACTTAGTTACCATTTTTTTGTTGTTGATTTATTTTCTTTTGTGGTAAGAACATTTCATATCTACTCTCTTAGCAAATTTCAAGTATACAATACAGTATTGTAAACTATAGTCACCATGTCGAATATTAGCTCCCCAGAACTCATTTCTCTCGTAACTGAAAATTTGTATCCTTTGACCAACATATCCCCACTCCCCCAACCCCTAGCCACTGGCAACAACCACTCTGCTCTTTGTTTCTGAGAGTTCAACTTCTTTAGATTCCACATATTAGCGAGATTATATAGTATTTGTTTTTCATTGTCTCACTTATTTCCTTTAGCGTAATATCCTCAAGATCGTTCCTTTAGCATAATACCATCAAGATCCATTTATCTTGTTTTTCCTATTGCAAATGGCAAGATTCTTCCCTTTATAAGGTGAATAGTAGCCCATTGTATATACATATGTACTGTAATTTCTTTGTCTATTCATCAGTTGATGGACACTTGAGTTTTCATGTCTTGGCAATTGTGAATAATGAGATGAACATGGGAGCGCAGGTCTCTTCCAAATACTGATTTTGTTTCCTTCGAGTATTCATCCACAAATGGAATTGCTGGATTATATGGTAGTTCTATTTTTAATTTTTTTCAGGAACTTCCATACTGTTTTCCATAATGGCTGTATCAACTTACAGACCCACCAAGAGTATAAAAGTGTATTTCTTATTGCTAAATTCTACAGGGAAAATTCGACAGTTTATTTTTCATTGCATTTATTCTTCTATGGTTTTCTACTGAAGTACTACTTTAGAATTTGGATTCATAGTTTGAAAGCAGAACTCTGTGTAAGCATTTTTTCCCTCACAACATGTATAGCGAGATAATACAGGTATTTCTAAATTTAGCTAACATTACTTTAAAGATATACTTCCAAATTTTCCTGAATTAGATCATATGAACAGATTAATTTTGCAGTCTTCCTCAGCTTTCCAATCTTATATTTTGTTCTTCTCTATTGGTTGTTTTACTGTGTACAGTCTTGATCTTTATTTGAAACTTTCACCTTCCAAGTGCCTAGTTTTAAATGATACAACCAGAAAATTAACAATCGCATTGGAAGAGCAAAAATTCTGCAAGGGTCATAAAACAGAATATATTTCTCTAAAAAGAAAACTCAACATTTAAGTGGAAACATATGTACAGATGCTGCTTCTCTGATTATTTGTTCTGCCAAGACCTGGTTTAAATTGTATATGTCCTTTGGAAGGCCAGTGTTTTTCTTCTTCTTATACCACTTTGAGTTTTATTTTCACTTTTGCTTATCTGTGAAAGTTACTACAATTTGTACTTTTTGGCTTCTAACCTCATATTCCAACTGACTACGCATGAGTAGAAAGATTAAAAACAACAGTTACAGGTAAATGCATATAGACTAATTGGGAAGATGTTGCTTGTATATTGTATATTTATCTTTGTTTCTGTAATGCTCTTTGTCAGAGCCCATTTACTTCATGCCATGCCTGGAACAACAGCATCATCATCCTAATATTCCTTCCAAATAAATCCAGATCAAATTATAGACTATAACTGAGTGTGTGGTGAGTCTGCCAAGTAATTAAACCACTCACTGGTGCTAACATCTGAAATTCAATTACCTTTGTCACTGGGAATATGATGACAGTTATGAGTCCAGTGAAAAGTAACTTTTTTTTCTAAAATCTAAAATCTTTTTTTTTCTAAAATTTTTCATTATGGTTGTATTTTGAAAGGACTGTAATGTGGAGGGTTGTCTACTCTAGATCTTCCTTCAAATGATGATTTTTAGGATGCTGTTACTTTTCTGGTTGGTTTCTTTGGAGATTTTGTGTGGACTTACTTGTTTATACATAAAGCATACAAACAATTTGGGTTCTGGTTCTGGAGAAGTATCGATTAGAGGGCAGTGAACAGGGAGAATGTTTCTTTTCAATAATCTTGTGTCAACAGTAAGTTCTGTGAAAGCTGTTTGGTGTTTCCCCCTGCTTTTTCTCTGAGTTATATATTCACTAGATTGGCAGTTCAGTATTCTTCAGAAGAGAAAGCAAGCTCGAAGAAATAGTCTCAACTAATTTATCCAGCAAGTGTTCACTGAAGATCTGCTCTATACTATGTACTGTGAACATCCTGGAAAGACAATGGGAAGCAAACTGAGTTGTTACCTTTATGGAAATTATAGTGCAGTAGATGTCAACATTAATCAATACTTTCAATGTCCAGTTATGTTTTGAATGAAGTATATTATTTCCATGGAGGTGACAATGCTGATCAATTTGAGGTCAGCAAAGGCTTCCTAAGGAATTAAGAGTAAATTTATAGTCAGTGGGTGGAAGGACCATTCTAGGACTAGGAGACAGTATATGCAAAAGTTTTGATATGGGGAAAATGTGGCCCCTTGTGAGAAACAAAACAAAACAAAACAAAACATGATAAAATCCAAAAATTACCAGAAGAAATACCTTTAAAAACCTTTTTGATTCTAATATGAAGTTGTAAGTTTTTTTCAAAAGAAAAACTTAGGGAGGGTGATGCCAAGATGGCCGAATAGGAACAGCTGCAGCCTGCAGCTCCCAGCATGAGCGATGCAGAAGATGGGTGATTTCTGCATTTCCAACTGAGGTACTGGGTTCATCTCACTGGGACTTTTTGGCCTGTGGGTGTAGCCCAAAGGCTGTGAGCCTGAAGCAGGCAGGGTGTCGCATAACACAGGAAGTGCAAGGAGTCCGGGAATTCCCTTTCCTAGCCAAAGAAAGCCATGACAGACGGTACCTGGAAAATCAGGACACTTCACCCTAATACTGCACTTTTCCAATGGTTTTAGCAAATGGCACACCAGGAGATTACATCCCGTGCCTGGCTCAGTGGGTCACATGCCCACAGATCCTTGCTCACTGCTAGCACAGCAGTCGGAGATCAAACAGCAAGGGGGCAGCAAGGCTGGGGGAGGGGCATCTGCCATTACTCAGGCTTGAGTAGGTAAACAAAGTGGCCGGGAAGCTCGAACAGGGTGGAGCCCACCTTAGCTCAACAAGGCCTGCCTGCCTCTGTAGACTGCCTCTGGGGGCAGGGCATAGCTGAAGAAAAGGCAGCAGAAATGTCTACAGACTTAACTGTCCCTGTCTGACAGCTTTGAAGAGAGTAGTGGTTCTCCCAGCACGGAGTTTGAGATCTGAGAACGGACAGACAGCCTCCTCAAGTGGGCCCTGACCCCCGAGTAGCCTAACTGGGAGACACCTCCCAGTAGGCGGGGACTGACACCTCATACAGCTGGGTCCCCCTCTGAGACAAAGCTTCCAGAGGAAGGATCAGGCAGCAACATCTGCTGTTCTGCAATATTTGCTGTTCTGCAGCCTCTGCTGGTGATACCCAGGCAAAAAGAGTCTGGAGTAGACCTCCAGCAAACTCCAACAGACCTGCAGCTGAGGGTCCTGACTGTTAGAAGGAAAACTAACAAACAGAAAGGAATAGCATCAACATCAACAAAACGGACATCCACACCAAAACCCCATCTGTAGGTCACCATCATCAAAGACCAAAGGTAGATGAAACCACAAGGATGGGGACATACCAGAGCAGAAAAGCTGAAAATTCTAAAAATCACAGTACCTCTTCTCCTCCAAAGGAATGCAGCTCCTCACCAGCAATGGAACAAAGCTGGATGGAGAATGACTTTGACGAGCTGACAGAAGTAGGCTTCAGAAGATCGGTAATAACAAACCTCTCCGAGCTAAAGGAGGATGTTTGAACCCATCACAAAGAAGCTAAAAACCTTGAAAACAGATTAGATGAATGGCTAACTAGAATAAACAGCATAGAGAAGACTCTAAATGACCTGATGGAGCTGAAAACCATGGCACGAGAACTACATGACACACGCACAAGCATCAGTAGCTGATTAGATCAAGTGGAAGAAAGGGTATCAGTGACTGAAGATAAAATGAATTAAATGAAGTGAGATGAGAAGTTTAGAGAAAAAAGAGTAAAAAGAAATGAACAAAGCCTCCAAGAAATATGGGACTATGTGAAAAGACCAAATCAACATCTGATTGGTGTACCTGAAAGTGACGGGGAGAATGGAACCAAGTTGGAAAACACTCTTCAGGATATTATCCAGGAGAACTTCCCCAACCTAGCAAGGCAGGCCAACATTCAAATTCAGCAAATACAGAGAATGCCACAAAGATACTCCTCAAGAAAAGCAACCATAAGACACATAATTGTCAGATTCACCAAAGTTGAAATGAAGGAAAAAAAGTTAAGGGCAGCCAGAGAGAAAGGTTGGGTTACCCACAAAGGGAAGCCCATCAGACTAACAGTAGATCTCTCTGCAGAAACTGTATAAGCCAGAAGAGAGTGGGGGCTAATATTCAACATTCTTAAAGAAAATAATTTTCAACACAGAATTTCATATCCAGCCAAAATAAGCTTCATAAGTGGAGGAGAAATAAAATCCTTTACAGACAAGCAAATGCTGAGAGATTTTGTCACCCCCAGGCCTACCTTACAAGAGCTTCTGAAGGGAGGACTAAACATGGAAAGGAACAATCAATACCAGCCACTGCAAAAACATCCCAAATTGTAAAGACCATTGATGCTAGGAAGAAATTGCATCAACTAACGAGCAAAATACCCAGCTAACATCATAATGACAGGATCAAATTCACACATAACAATATTAACCCTAAATGTGAATGGGCCAAATGCCCCAATTAAAAGACACAGACTGGCAAATTGGATAAACAGTCAAGACCCATCAGTGTGCTGTATTCAGGAGACCCATCTCATGTGCGGAGACACACATAGGCTCAAAATAAAGGGATGGAGGAAGATCTACCAAGCAAATGGAAAACAAAAAAAGGCAGGGGTTGCAATCCTAGTCTCTGATAAAACAGACTTTAAACCAACAAAGATCAAAAGAGACAAAGAAGGCCATTACATAATGGTAAAGGGATCAATTCAACAAGAAGAGCTAACTATCCTAAATATATATGCACCCAATACAGGAGCACCCAGATTCATAAAGCAAGTCCTGAGTGACCTACAAACCTACAAAGAGACTTAGACTCCCACACATTAATAATGGCAGATTTTAACACCCCACTGTCAACATTAGACAGATCAATGAGACAGAAAGTTAACAAGGATACCCAGGAATTGAACTCAGCTCTGCACCAAGTGGACCTAAAATGTAAAATAACAGAAATTATAACAAACTGTCTCTCAGACCACAGTGCAATCAAATTAGAAATCAGAATTAAGAAATTAAGAAACTCACTCAAAACCACACAACTACATGGAAACTGAACAACCTGCTCCTGAATGACTACTGGATAAATAACGAAGTGAAGAGAGAAATGAAGATGTTTTTTGAAACCAATGAGAACAAAGACACAATGTACCAGAATCTATGGCACACAGCTAAAGTACTGTGTAGAGGGAAATTTATAGCACTAAATGCCTCCAAGAGAAAGCAGGAAAGGTCTAAAATTGACATCCCAATGTCACAATTAAAAGAACTAGAGAAACAAGAGCAAACACATTCAAAAGCTAGAAGGCAAGATATAACTAAGGTCAGTGCAGAACTGAAGGACATAGAGACACAAAAAAACTCTTCAAAAAAATCAATGAATCCAAGAGCTGGTTTTTTGAAAAGATCAACAAAATTGATACAATCCTAGCAAGACTAATAAAGAACAAAAGAGAGAAGAATCAAATAGATGCAAGAAAAAATGATAAAGGGGATATAACCACCGATCCCACAGAAATACAAACTACCATTAGAGAATACTATAAACACCTCTAAGCAAATAAACTAGACGATCTAGAAGAAATGGATAAATTCCTGGACACATACACCCTCCCAAGACTAAACCAGGAAGAGGTTGAATCCCTGAATAGACCAATAACAGGCTCTGAAATTGAGGCAATAATTGATAGCCTACCAACCAAAAAAAGTCCAGGATCAGATGGATTCACAGCCAAATTTTACCAGAGGTACAAAGAGGAGCTGGTGCCATTCCTTCTGAAACTATTCCAATCAATAGAAAAAGAGAGAATCCTCCCTAACTCATTTTATGAGGCCAGCATCATTCTGATACCAAAGCCTGGCAGAGACACAACAATAAAAGAGAATTTTAGACCAGTGTCCCTGATGAACATCAATGCAAAAATCCTCAGTAAAATACTGGCAAAACAAATCCAGCAGCACATCAAAAAGCTTATCAACCATGACCAAGTTGGCTTCATTCCTGAGATGCAAGGCTGGTTCAACATACGCAAATCAATAAATGTAATCCAGCATATAAACAGAACCAAAGACAGAAACCACATGATTATCTCAACAGATGCAGAAAAGGCCTTCAACAGAATTCAGCAGTCCTTCATGCTAAAAACTCTCAATAAATTAGGTACTGATGGGATGTATCTCAAAATAATAAGAGCTATTTATGACAAACCCACAGTCAATATCACACTGAATGGGCAAAAACTGGAAGCATTCCCTTTGAAAACCAGCACAACACAAGGATGCCCTCTCTCACCACTCCTATTCAACATAGTGTTGGAAGTTCTGGCCAAGGCAATCAGGCAAGAGAAAGAAATAAAGGGTATTCAATTAGGAAAAGAGAAAGTCAAATTGTCCCTGTTTGCAGACGTCATGATTGTATTTTGAGAAGACCCCATTGTCTCAGCCGAAAATCTCCTTAAGCTGATAGGCAACTTCACCAAACTCTCAGGACACAAAATCAGTGTTCAAAAATCACAAGCATGCCTATAAACCAATAACAGACAAACAGAGAGCCAAATCATGAGTGAACTCCCATTCACAATTGCTTCAAAGAGAATAAAATACCTAGGAATCCAACTTACAAGGAATGTGAAGGACCTCTTCAAGGAGAACTACAAACCACTGCTCAATAAAATAAAAGAGGACACAAACAAATGGAAGAACATTCCATGCTCATGGATAGGAAGAATCAATATCGTGAAAATGGCCATACTGCCCAAGGTAATTTATAAATTCCATGCCATCCCCATCAAGCTACCAATGACTTTCTTCACAGAATTGGAAAAAAGTACTTTAAAGTTCATATGGAACCAAAAAAGAGCCCACATTGCCAAGACAATCCTAAGCCAAAAGAACAAAGCTGGAGGCATCACGCTAACTGACTTCAAACTATACTATAAGGCTAAAGTAACCAAAACAGTATGGTACTGGTACCAAAACAGACACTGACCAATGGAACAGAACAGAGCCCTCAGAAACAATACAACACATCTACAACCATCTGATCTTTGAAAAATCTGACAAAAACAAGAAATGGGGAAAGATTCCCCATTTAATAAATGGTGCTGGGAAAACTGGCTAGCCATATGCAGAAAGCTGAAACTGGATCCCTTCCTTACACCTTATACAAAAATTAATTCAAGATGGATTAAAGACTTAAATGTTAGACCCAAAACCATAAAAACCCTAGAAGAAAACCTAGGCATTACCATTCAGGACATAGGCATGGGCAAGGACTTCATGTTTAAAACTCCAAAAGCAATGGCAACAAAAGCCAAAATTGACAAATGGGATCTAATTAAACTAAAGAACTTCTGCACAGTAGAAAAAACTACCATCAGAGTGAACAGGCAACCTACAGAATGGGAGAAAATTTTTGCAATCTACCCATTTGACAAAGGGCTAATATCCAGAATCTACGAAGAACTCAAAAAAATTTACAAGAAAAAATCAAACAACCCATCAAAAAGTGGGTGAAGGACATGAACAGACACTTCTCAAAAGAAGACATTTATGCAGTCAAAAGACAGATGAAAAAATGCTCATCATCACTGGTCATTAGAATAATGCAAATCAAAACCATAATGAGATACCATCTCACACCAGTTAGAATGGTGATCATTAAAAAGTCAGGAAACAACAGGTACTGGAGAGGATGTGGAGAAATAGGAATGCTTTTATATTGTTGGTGGGACTGTAAACTAGTTCAACCATCTTGAAAGACAGTGTGGTGATTCCTCAAGGATCTAGAATTAGAAATACCATTTGACCCAGCCATCCCATTACTGGGTATATACCCAAAGGATTATAAATCATGCTGCTATAAAGACACATGCACACATATGTTTATTGTGGCACTATAAACAATAGCAAAGACTAAGAACCAACACAAATTTCCATCAATGATAGACTAGATTAAGAAAATGTGGCACATATACTTACTTGGAATACTATGCAGCTATAAAAAAGGATGAGTTCATGTCCTTTGCAAGGACATGGATGAAGTTGGAAACCATCATTCTCAGCAAACTATCGCAAGGACAGAAAACCAAATACCACATGTTCTCACTCATCGGGAATTGAACAATGAGAACACTTGGACATGGGGTGGGGAACATAACACACCACACACCAGGGCCTGTCATGGAGTTGGGGAAGGGTGGCAGGATAGCATTAGGAGAAATACTTAATGTAAATGATGATTTAATGGGTGCAGCATATCATCATGGCACATGTATACATATTTAACAAGCCTGCATGTTGTGCACATGTACCCTAGAACTTAAAGTATAATAAAAAAAAGAAAAGGTTAGGAAAAAACTTCTCAATTTTCATGTTTTCAGTTGTATCAGATATCCATTTGTAAGAGCCTTGTAAATTTTGATTTAGTTCAAATGCTGCCTCAACTTGAATTGATTTAGCAAACTTTTTTCATTTCAGCATAGCTTATTGCTTTGACTTTCCTAGCTGTTAAAGTGCATTTCAACTCCCACGCTTAGCAGTCTGAAGTTGTTGCTCTTAATAGCTTGTCATGTACTTCAGTCTATAGCAAACTAAAAGCTAACTAAATTTTATCTAATCTATTTGTCCAAGAATTTATCATCAAAATAAGGTGAAAACGTTATCTTCCCATATCCTTCCAGGTTCTCTGTAGTTCCTTTTCTTTCATCATCTTCTGCCAAGTATTTTTACCAATCACCCTGAGTTTTCACATCATGATTCTTTACTTTTTACTACTTATTTATGACTGTGTTCTATTAGTTTCCCATACCATTGTGAAGGAAAGGAATGTTTCAAACTTTTCTGTGTTTGTGGCTTAGCACAGTGCCTGGAACATGCTAGATATTTAGTAAATACACACTTTTTTTTCCCAGAAATGTTGATGAGAACTCTTTATTTCTCCTTCTTTGTTTAGCAGGGTTATTTAGCAGAGGCTCCATGAAGGCAGGAATTTCATTTTTGTCTGTACTTTATGCCTTTTTAGGATAGTGCCTGGCATAAAGCAGGCATTAAATAAATAGTCATTGGAAGAGATAAGGATTGATTAACTAATATAATGTTTGTATTTTCTAAAGCATTGGATATGAATTTAGAAAACTTGAATTTTTATGGTCATGCAATACAATGATTTCAATAAATGTTTTCTAAGGCAAAATCCATTATGACATACAATTTACTTTGAAATAGTTTTCTGTTATTTAGAAAATTAAATGCAGTGTAAACTTTTTGATACTCACTACACATACCTTATATAGTGGAGGTTACTGCTGAGTAATTAAAATATACATGAATAAGTAACATTTCAAATCAAGATCAGATATCTGAGATCCTTAAGTGACTATATTTACTGATGATTTTGGCTATGGTCCAAATACAAAATATCATGGTTATTAAATGTACTTGTTGGCATTTAATCTGTTAATTATCTTTTAAAGAGAAAGTCCTTGACATTTCAAGAGTTATTTCCAATCACTGCTGCTAGATTGTGCTACACTTCTTTTCCTTACACAAAAAAAGTTACATGATGCTGTGACAGCATAAATTGAATAAATATTATTATCTAAATAGAAGAATTTCCTGTAACAGCCCACACTCATACAGAAATGGACCAAGAATGCCTATGGCATGAGAGTTACTCACAACTACTTTAGCAATGCACTCTCTTGGGGAGTACAATCAGGATGACAACTGTGTCTGAGTGATTGATTAGCAAGAAGTTCTAGGCTTCTTAGTTCAATCTCTCATCTAGAAACTAGGGAAACAGGAATGATTCTTCCAGAAATCACACTCTGATATCTCAATTTTCTTCACGGAGTTATAGCCAATGCTAAATATGCTTTCAAGCACAGACTTTAACAAAAGATTTCTCACGTAAAAGGAATTCATTTCTAGCTTTAGAAATTCAACCTGTATCAATACCCTTAGGGAGATATCAATCAATTTCAAATATAAGAACTTATTTGGAATCAGATTCAAATAAAAGTACTGTAAAAATAAGACAACTGGGGTAATTTAAATACTGAATAGATTTTGATACTAAGGAATCATTGTTTCCTTTTTATAAGTACAATAATGACATTATTACTGCTTTTAAAATAATCTTTTTTTCAGAGATTCAAACTGATACATTTACAAATGATGTAATATCTGGAATTAGCTACAGGTTGATCTAGTAAGAGGATGGAGAGAGTGGGTGAGGTATAAATAAAATAGAATTGGCATTAAGGCAATAATCACTAAAGCTGTGTGATGTGTTCATCACGTTTATTACAGTATTCTTTCTTCTGTGTGTGTTTTACTTTTCCATGACAGTAATTTTAAACAAAATACAAATTATCTTACATAAAAAGAGAAGGATAAGTACAGAGCAAAAAGTATGGGCTTCATGCTAAAGGTAAAGAGAAATAAAATCAGCCCACACAGAGCTTTGTCTCCTCAGCTCTGCCCCATATAGTCACATAATTGCTATTTTGAGGCAAATATTTTTATTTTTTTTTCTGTAATTTTGTCTGTCTCACCATATTTTCAGGTTATTGAAAGAAACCATTTTTTAAAAAATACTTTTGTATCTCCTACAATATATAACAGCAACAACCAATTACTTAGCATTGAAAATGTGTGGTTTAATTTGTTAATAATTTTTTAAGTAAAGCAAAATGGAAATTTCTGTCTGCAGAATCCACAGGATGCAAATTACAACTCAAGGCAATGTCAGTGGGGGAATACATTAAGCAGATAAAAGCTCAGGAAGGATTTTATTTTAGCAGACTATCCAAAACCAGAAAGACACAAACAGAACGAAAATCTCAAAAAGATGAGTAGTTGTTAAAAGGGCGATCTACAGGTAGCGTAAGAGAAAATTAACTGGGGGTCACCTAGAAATATGGAAAAATACAATTAATCAAATGGTAAAAGAATGTTTATTTAGTGCCTAATGTGTGCCAGGAACATGAAGTATGTCTAAAACACAAAACAAAATTCCTATCTTCATGAAATCTCCCTTAAATACATTAAATAATTATGGTTGCAAAATGTTTTTTAGAAGAAAAACATGTAAACATTTAAATTAAAACACTTCAGAGAATGACAGTTCCATTTAGTAAATTTACATTTTATTCTAATGCTGTTAAATGTAATTTTATTTATGTTGGTACAAATTATGTGATGTTTGCAAATTGCTACCTTACATGAAGAATCAATCTAAAATTAAAAAAAAAATACACTGTCGAATGAAGTAGCTGGACATTTTAAATACAAGTTTATCTCCATTTAAAATCTTAGCATAATAGATAAACTTTACAAGTAAAACCTATCACTTTTTCTATTTAGTATCATAAATACTTTTTTGGTGTGTGTTAATTTTGTATATTTTCTATTTTATTTTGAAGCTGACTTAGCTGAGGTTTAAAGCACTCATTTATTCTGTTGTAGATGCAGGTGATTACTCCCTTTACAAAATCCTTTTGGGGCCCTTGAGTCCCTATCTTCGAACTCGCTTCCACACTGTGGAGTGTACTTTCATTTTCAATAAAACCCTTCATTCTTTCCTTGCTTTGTGTGTGCGTTTTGTCCAATTCTTAGTGCAGACACCAAAAGCCTGGACATCCTCCACCGGTGTCCTATTTTGGTGAGCCAGCCAAGAGGAAGAGGTAAGCCCGAAGTTTGGGATTTATTTTTCTCTTTTCTCCTTTTCCTTTCTGCTCCATACAGGGGAATTTTTCTCTCTCTCTCTTTTAATTTCAAACTCAGGACTCTTGGTGGGCAGCATGTAAACATGGAAGCAACTGCAGGTTTCTGGCCATGGCCAGGGAAACTAGGGTTTCCATGTGGATAAGCCAAACTACCACCACCCAGTTCGCTTAAGGTACTTGTGTCTTTCATTTTTTGCCCCTCTCTTTTTTTTTCAGTCTTTCAGTGACTGTTTCGTAGTAGCTCCTTGGAAATTGAGGGCAATTGGTTGAGGTCACTCCTTGGTACTGCCTAAAGGCCTAGGAATGAATGGGAATAATTGCCCTGCCCAGAAGAGGGAAGGACTCTGTTTTTTCATTTTTTTCTGTGTGTGGTCACTGATCCCTACATGTGGCACAGCTCAGAGCAAACTTGCACATGTTTCAGGTGACTTAAACCTCCTTTTCTTAAGCTAAATTCTTTCCTTATCATACTCAACTGGCTAAGGACAAAAAAGCCCACCCAGCATCCAGTTTCTCTCATTACAGTTCGTGGCTATGCCTATGAAGCTCCTAATAGGCTCTGGAGGGAAACCTGCATGTGGCACTGGTACCCACCTAATGTCAGAGACATCTGACACTCTTAAGTTTGGACCCCAAAGGAGGATGCTCTGGGGGATCCTGTGGACCTTAGCTTCCCCAAAGGGGATGCTCTCGGTAGAAGTTCTGAGGTCTAGTAACAAGCCTTCCTTAGAATTTTCTCTTACAGTTGCAATGCTGCTTGGCCCCCAAATTCTTTAGAATCTGGAGTTTACTATCTAATGGGAAAGTGAAATGGTGTTGCATGTATGCAAGCTTTTGTGCTGCTGTCCTAAGCATGGGGCCTAGTTAATGTGTGACATCCTCCTTTGGTATTGTTTGGCCCCAGTGCTCTTTGGGGACTGGGGAGGTTTGGCCTTTGAAAATCAAACTGCCATGGAGAATGTTTTGGCCAAAATTTTGGTTCACAGCCTTCCTTGGGTTATCTATTGGGACAAGGTAAAACTGGCAAGCTTGGCATTGCTGTTCCATGGCTAGGGTTCCAAGCTATTGGATCTTCATTTATGCGTGTGTATACATGTCTAGATGTGTTTATTTGTATGTGCACTTATTGTTATATGTTGTGTTTACCAAACTGTCTTATAAGTAAAAGAGCGCTCATAAATAAAATAAGTCTAAGCAATTTTCAAGTTCACAGGACTTAAAGTATAACTTTACTAAACAAGCTAGCTTTAAAATTATTGGTGGCATAAAAATAGAAATGCCTCCAGAATTTTGTCTGAATTTTATGTTTGTATTTGCTGGATATTTTTAAATGTCAGTGGTAATTCAAGCTGGGAGCTGCTTGGGGCAAGCCTGCCTCACTTTCTATTCAAAGTCTCACTGAGATAAATGCATATCTGATTGCTTCCTTTGGAAAGGCTAATCAGAAACTCTAAAGAATGCTATGCTTGTCTCCCACCTACCTGTGATTTGAAAGCCCCCAAGCCCCCTCCCTGCCTCGAGTTGTTCTGTCTTTCTGGACTGAACCAATGTTGATTTTACATATATTGATTGATGTCTCATGTCTTCCTCGTTAAAAGTAAAAATTAAGTACAGAGAATGGGATAAATGTTTCAGGTAAATTTTTTGCATAAATTAAAATCTTAAAGTTATTTTTGATGATCATTTAATATCTGGGACATTTCCAATTAAGAAGGGATTGTGATATGGGGAAATATGTTTCTAAAATTGTAGAATTGTTCTTATCTATAAATTTCCATATTTGATAGTTCAGGATTTCTTGCTTTTTAGGGTTTTGCTAATGTTTAAGGTTATTAAGATAAAAATTCTAGTTAACACGTAATTCTGTATACAAAATGTGACAGAAAAGGTTATGTTATTAGTGAAAAAGAATAATTTTGTCTAATTCAGAAGTTATCTAAAAGTTATTTCAAGTTATAGATTTGAAAAGGTTATTTATGAAACAATGTAGTAAAGAACCATTAAATAGGGGAGAAAGATGTGGAAAAAGTTTAAATAATAAAATATTCTTTAAAATATGATAGAGAATTGGAGACATTTGGCTAATTAACATTTTCATAGTTAAAGCTCTTAGTCTTGATTAAAGTAAGAAGTTTTGTCAAGAAATGCATCTGCAGTTTGGCAATTCTTTTCTTAAAATAGTTAAGCATGAAGCTGGATTTCATGTAGAGCCAAATTTCACACACGTGCTTGCATTGCTTCACACTATGTCTACTGTTTTGCATGAATAGTGCTAGAGTAACTATTGGTCATGTGCTTAAAGTGAATTTCTTGATTGCACAGGAGGTATAATAATATTGGTGAACTTAAAGATATTGAATTCTATATCAAGAATGAAATATTCATTATGCAGTTTTTCTGGGAACCTAGGTAACACTGTAGCCTGCAGGGTAAATTAAGTAGGGAAACTTAGAGTTGGTTTCTGGTTTATTTATTTTTGCTTCTAGTTTTCATTTGTTTGCTGTTTACTCTCCATTTATCTTGAATTCCTTGACTGCCTTTGTCTGGCCTGCAAGAATTGATAGAGCACACCAGCCTTTTAACCTAACTTTGGATTTTAGGCTTCCTGAATAGTTCAAGCATGTTGAGTATACTTTTGTAAATAGAATTTGAGTTATATTTCTGTTTCTGCCCAATTTCTTTATAATTCATAAACTATTTGTGAATATTCTTAATTCATGGCAGTGGATTTGTTTGCATACAGCATAGCAGGGTTGCTAGGGCCACTCAGGGAGAGAGAACCCAGAAACCTGGCATGCTGGCAAAAGGCAAGGATTTCTTACCAGTCAGTGTCTTGCCTCTTTCTATCTGTGAAAACTGGTTAAATATGTCAGAAATAAATTTTTGGTGCCACAAAAGAAATAGCACTCAAACATATATTCAATTTTCTCAGCAAGGCAATTTTACTTCTATAGAAGGGTCTGACTTGCAGATGGAACAATGGAGAGAGCACAGCTAAACAAGGGAGGGGAAGGGGTTTTTATTCCTGATGCAGGTAGCGCCTACTGCTGTGTTATTCCCCTATTGGCTAGGGTTGGACTGCACAGACTAAGCTAATTTCGATTCACTATTTTAAAGACAGCAGGGGTATGAGTCAGAGTGGTGGGATGAATAGTTTGGTAGGAAGGATGGTTACCGAACAGGTGACTCAGGATGACTCAGGTCAGAGCAGGTGACCAGGGGTGACTCATGATGGAGCAGGTGACAGAGACTAGGAGGGAGTTGTTTAATGAAACTAGGGGCAAGGAGACAAGAGAATGTGGATCTTAAACTTTAAAATAAAGAACAAAGAACAGGGGAGCTGAGCATACTGATACACTGTTTCTTTGGAGAGGATCTCAGAACTCATTGTACTTAACAATTTACAGGCTAAAACCTTTAAAGAGGAATTTATTATATCCTACAATTTCTTTTTCAATTTTCATAGTACTTCCCTTCAAACTTTTTAAATATGTCTTGGCTTTGCTGCTCTACTTAATCCTCTGAAAGAAAAAGCTTATCTGAATAAGGTGGAGGAGAGTTAAGGAAGGTTTTAGTAAGTGCTGCTTTTATAAGTCTTTGCACTTGTCCATGGATGCATGGTATGACACAGCACCTAACAAGAATGAGTACACCTATTATTCCTGCAAGAGAAGTAAGAATTGAGGCTATGAATTCTTTCCATTTACTGAACTACCTTTCTAGCCACCCTGAGAAAGGGCTATTGACTCCAGAATTTTAGCTAGTCATTGGATAAACCAATAAGTCTTTGTAAGGCCCTTGTTATGCTCCCAGAGGGGTCAGTGTTGTTTGGGATAAAGGTACAACACTGAGTTTCAATCATAACACAAACACTGCCTTTTGTGGCTAATATCATATCTAGGGCCATTCTGTTTTCCCAGGCCATCTGGCTAGTGGGCCCCAATTGTTCTGCTATCCCTTTGACAGCATCCTTGGTGTAATTAATAAACCACTGCTGATTATAATAGATGTAATTTATCCAATCTATGTTATTAATTTAAATATTGACTTAAATCCTGCAGCTATTTGATCTTGGGCTTTAAGTTTATCTGGTATTCCTCACGGAACTCCAATAGCATTTATATCAACATGGGGGTCAAAGGACTCATGTAAGGCACTTCTTCTTTTATGATTTTATTTTTTATCATGTTGATGGAATGCTAGATTTGGTAAATCTCCACAGGGCATCACAAGGCAAACATCAAAGGTAATAGTTTGGGGTGAAATTGACCTAGTTACATTAATAACGAGAGGACTAGCAATAGAAGGGGAAAAGAAAGAGATGCAATATAAGAGGATCAAACCCCTTTTAGCGTTAGCTTGGGTGGAGTTGGCCCTAGAATAGCTGTCCATGATTCTGGAGGGGGTGGTGCTCTTTTGACCCAGGTGAGATGAGTCCATCCTCTTTCTGCTGTTTGAACTGCTATCTCAGTGGTTAGAAGCACTAGGTAGGGCCCTT
This sequence comes from Pongo pygmaeus, assembly GCF_028885625.2. Classification (NCBI taxonomy): domain Eukaryota; kingdom Metazoa; phylum Chordata; class Mammalia; order Primates; family Hominidae; genus Pongo; species Pongo pygmaeus. The sequence continues at coordinate 47,165,380 of NC_072388.2, read as the reverse complement.
CCCAAGCCAGTTTGAGGTTTCCGTCCCTCCAACTTTTGAGGAGGACATGGTCCTCAGGCTGATGTTGGTGTACTGGAAACACTGTGGGGGTACCTGTGCCAAAAGGCCTTTAGTTCTGAGGGAAGAGAAAGTGGAATATAAACCAAGTATATAATTTCTGAGAAACTGATCTTTTGTTTTGAACGTGGGAATGTCACCAGTGGAGTGCAAGCAGGACAATCTATACATTTCTTAAGAGGATAAGCCAACATCTCTCCGAGGAGCAGTTCAGATTCTCAACAGGGCAATGGGAGGGCATCTTGTTCATGGTAACCAAATCTATCAGGGGAACCAGCCCCCAGTATTTCAATGTAGGTTCTTTCTATTTTCCCTAAGTGTCAACTGGTCTGAGAAATAAAGAGAAAGAGTACAAAGAGAGAAATTTTACAGCTGGGCCTCCGGGGGTGTCATCACCTATTGGTAGGACCATGATGGTGATACCGAGCTGCAAAACCAGCAGGTTTTTATTAGGGATTTCAAAATGGGAGGAGTGTACAAATAGGGAGTGGGTCATAGAGATCACGTGCTTCAAAGGGCAATAAAAGATCACAAGGCAAAAGGGCAGAACAGGATCACAAGGCAAGGGTGAAATTAGAATTACTGATGAGGGTGCATGTCCCGCTGGGCATGCATTGACTTGATAAACATCTTAACAGGAAACAGGGTTAGAGAGCAGACAACCAGTCTGACTAGAATTCACCAGGCTGGAATTTCCCAAACCTAGTAAGCCTGAGGGCACTGCAGGAGACCAGGGTGTATTTCATCCCTTATCTCAACTGCGTAAGACAGACACTCTCAGAGTGGTCATCTACAGGCCTACTACTGGGAATGCATTCCTTCCCCAGGGTTATCAATTATTAATATTCCTTGTGGGAAAAGACTTCAGTGATATTTCTCCTACTCACATGTCTGTTTTTAGGCTACCTGTAAGAAGAAAAATATGGCTGTATTCTGCCCGACCCCGCAGGCAGTCAGACCTTATGGTTATCCTTCCTTGTTCCCTGAAAATCGCTGTTATTCTGTTCTTTTTCAGCATGCCCTGATTTCATATTGTTCAAACACACATGTTTTACAAACAATTTGTACATTTAACGCAATCATCACAGGGTCCTGAGGTGACATACATCTTCAGCTTATGAAGATGACGGGATTAAGAGATTAAAGTAAAGACAGGCATAGAAAATTATAAGAGTATTGATTGGGGAAGTGATAAATGTCCATGAAATCTTCACAATTTATGTTCTTCTGCTGTGGCTTCAGCCGGTCCCTCCATTCAGGGTCCCTGACTTCCCACAACATCATCTCTAAGACTAATTTGGTTAGGTGGCTTTTTTTTTATAGTTTTGTTCATTCTTTCCACTCTTCCTGATGAAGGCAGGTGCCAGGGAGTATGATATTCCCATGTTATATCCAATACCTGGGCTAATTTCTTAATGACATGTGCAGTTAAATGAGTCCTATTATCTGAATCAATGTTTTCTATTAATCTAAACTTGGGTATAATATTTTCAACTAATGCCTTGACTACATTATTAGCAGTTGTACTTGAAATGGAAATAGCTTCTACCCAATGAGTACTGTGATCTATTACTAATAAATACTTTAGACGACCAGTTGGAGGCATCTCTGTGTAATCAATCTGGATACTTTGGAATGGCCTTAAGCCTGGACTCTGTCCCACAAGGGGTAATCTTTTTATAGTTTGTTTATTGGTTTTCTTACATACTATGCAACTGTCCTTAACCTGTTTCACTGGGGTATAAATTCCCATGCACCCATAAACTCTGAGGACTGCATCACACATGGCTTGGGGCCCTCAATGGGTCCCTTGATGCAGTTGGAACAAGATTTCCCTCATAAGGGGTTTGGATAACATTTCTCTCTGGTCTAGCAATACCCATTTTCCTTCTGAATTCTCTTTAGCACCTATTTTTATTAGTTTTTAGACCAAAGAAAGCCAAACACCATTTTATATTTGACAGTGCTTCCTGTATGATTTTTATACCAGATGAACTAAATTTTACCTTTATATTAGTGTATTATTAATGTTAAACTCAATTTTAATAAAACCTTGTAGACATATTTATCCAATTTTAATGTCTCACCATAAGGTAAGATTTTTATAGACTCTTTTTAACCCTTTATAATTTTTATTAAAGAGCAGGTTAGTGCTTTAAGAAAAACCCATTGTGCTTTTATTTTAATGTCCAGTTCACAGAAAAACTGGGTGGGGTGATACCCCTTTAACTTTAGCCAATATGTTTACACACAGAATTTCCTTTACAATTAACATTTCAAAACTTGCTTAAACCTTCAAAACTTTTTTTAATCTTTTAATGTAGGTAAAAGTCCACATTCTTATGCCTCCTTATAATCCTTTTACCAAAGGTATATTTTACTTTCCTTACACACTTTGCACATAAACTGTCTCTTCAATAGTTTTACATTCAGGAGGCCTAATTACTTTCAAATTATACAACATTTCTTGCATAAATTCTCTTTTATAACATTTTTCATGACTTTCACAATCTTTGACATGCCTTAACTTTCTGATGTAAACATCCCTTTCTTTAAATAACCAGTTAATTTACTTTAGGACAAGAATTTACCATATAAGATTCTTTTTACATAAATTCTCCTTTTTTTAATGTCAAAGATGATAACCATTCTTTTCCAAAGCAAACTAACTCCATGTATGTGGACTAGACTGCCTAAGGCCACAAGATTAGAAGTTAGGATAATACATGTTACATTGTTAACTTTTAGCAAACTTTACTTTTGTTTAAAACCTTGTAAGTTTGAGATTTTAATTATCCTTTGCTATTAATAAGACCTCGTTCAGTCCAATTTTTTTCCAAATGTATGAGCCACTCCAAAGGCATACTTAGAATCAGTATAGATGATTCCTTCCTGGTTCTGTAAATACTTTAAAGCTTGGCTGAGTGCAAACAACTCACACATTTAAGCAGACCAATTATTAGGCAACTTTCCTAACTCTATTTCTACAAGAGTTTCTCTATCAATTACTGAATACCCATTGTGTCTTTTCCCCTCGATCACCTGGGAGGAACCATCTATAAATAAGTGTCATCCCATCCTGAAGGGAGTTTCTCCTATGTCTGGTTGGACCTTTGTGTGGTAATTAATTAAATCTAAACATGTGTATTTTCTCTTTAGATTTAGATCCCCTGTTAGGAAACCTGCTGGGTTAAGTGAATTATCAGTGGTTAATGTTAAATCATCTTTTTCTAACAGAATAGCCTCATACTTTAAGATTCTTGAGTCAGTAAACTATCTTTTTCCTTTTTGACTTAGGATAGTTCTGACCTGGTGAGGTGTGCTCACAATAAGGTTTCCTCTAAAAGTTATTTTTCTACTTTTTTCTGTTAGCAAAGCAGTTGCCGCTACAGATTGAATGCATTTGAGCCATCCACAGGTTACTGGGTTAAGGATTTTTGATAGGAAGGCTATGGGTTGTCAGTGGCCTCCATGCTTTTGGGTAAGTAGTTCTAATGCTAAGCCCTTGTTTACACTGACTAAAAGATGGAATGGCTGCTTAAGGAGAGTAGAGCTAGGACAGGAGCAGTTACTAATAGCTGTTTTAACCTTTCCACCTGTTGGATTTCTGGTAATTGCCAACTGTGGGAGTTTGGCTCATCTTGCGTGAGTTTTTTGCATAAGGGTTTTGTTTTTAGGGCATAAGAGTCTCTCCATAGGTGACAGTAATCCAACAAATCCTAAAATTTTCTAAGTTCTTGTTTAGTCTCTGGCAGAGGAAGGCCCAATGTAGGTAAGAAACTTTGATGGTACATACATTGCCTCATAATCAGTTAAAACCAAAACATTTAACCCACATCATGTGTTAAAGAGAACATTACCAGGAGGCCTTCACTCTTCTAGAAGAGCATCATTTGTTAGGTCCTTTTTCCATGGTTTAAAGTAAAAGAGGCAATGATTAGAAATGTATTCCCCATGATAGACTCTATACCAAATTCTACTATAAAGTCCTCAATTATAAAACAGACTTTAAATTCTTTTGTGAGAGTTATGATAGAATTGGCTAAACAAAGAAGTATCTGTGCAGCTGCTAGCCATTGTGGCCTATGGAGAAATACATCAAATGAAGATTATAGAAATTTAGTGGTAGGGGATTAGCAAAAAGACTGCTTAGTTAAGTGAGTAAACTCTTTATCTAGCTCATTCTTTGCTCTATTTGATTTTAGGAGGTTTGGCTTGTGGGGACCTTGAATAAGAAGCATACTCCAAACTCTTGTTATTAATCTCCCAATAGTCATAATAATAGTCTTCCTGTTGTGCTGTATTCTCTCAAATGTTTGAAATGCTTCCATACAGCCATCTCTAGAATGTCATATGGTCTCCCTTCAACTGGAATGACAGAAGCTAAAGAAATGTGCACCCATGAGGCCACTATAGCCTATAAATGATGTGCTGGGACCAGAAACCCAAAATGATGGTAACTGAGAGTGGCACAAAGGCCCTAAGTTTTGGTCACACTCTCACCTAAGTGAGAACTTCACCAAAAAGGGGGAGTTTTTTTAAACAAAATTCTGGGAGGCCATTTTTGTGGACTAAGCTGATGGACTAGGCCCTAACAGACCAAACCAAACCAAAATGAAGTCTTTTGGGCTGAGACTTTAAGGAAACACATAGATTCTACAGCAGACTAGGTTTTGCTTTTTCTCCTGCAAATCTCTATAACAAACATTCTTGACAGCATAGTTATCTATGAAGTCCCCCTGAAGTTCTCATTAAATCTTTTAACCAAATTCATTTCCTCTCGTCTAGAGACCATCAAGCTTCAGATGATCAGGCAACAAAGGCTCCAGCCAGTTCCAGGTGAAGACAGCACCCCTGGCCTTCAAGGAGCTACCCTGCCTTCTCTAGACAGAGCAGGATGAGAGTTCCATGATCCCCGTCAGGTAAGGACTATGCCCCAAGCCAGCATGAAGCAGTTACAGAAAAAAGACTTTCAGTTTCTCTGCCTCCCATAAAGATTGATGGGGATCACATCTCTCAATGGGTAGATGAGGCAGGAAAATAGGGGCTGGATGCAGGGAACATAAGGCCAATTTACGCTTTGGCTGTGACAGGAAATATCCTCTTCATAGGGCACAGGCCAAGTAAATAACTTTGTGACTTTATCATTTTCATTTACATACGGCATACCCCAAGTAACCAATGGAATCCTCTAGAGGGCATTTAAACTCCCAAAATTTCTATAATGGGGCCCTTGAGCCCCTATGCTTGGGCCCACTCCCACATAGTGGATTGTACTTTCATTTTCAATAAATCCCTTCATTCCTTCAGAAAAAATTGGAGGGAGCACTAACTATCTCTATTTCCCAGTGTGATTACTGATTTATTGTCATTCAACCAGTCAGAAAGTCAAAAAGTAACAAATATTTATTTACCAGCTATTATTTATAATGATGTAAAGCCAACCAATTGCTAGCCTCAGAGAACCACGGTCGAATAGAAGCCTGAGTCAACCCTTTGTTCTCTGATTCAACTTTCTTCCTCATCAACAATAGCAGTAGGGAAGGCTGTCCTCCTGGTTTTAACATATCCTATATTTCAACCATTAAATGGGTCCATCCCTGTAATTAAATTTAGACCATTTTAACACTCCAAGGAGGAATTCTATACCCATAAACAATCACTTATTATTCCCCCCTACCACTAGTCCCTGACAACCCTGAATTTCTATTGCCATAGATTTATTTTTTTCTGAACATTTTATGTAAATGGAATTATAAAATCTGTGGTCTTAAATGATTGGCTTCTTTCACTTAGCATAATGTAATACATACGTTAGTACTTAATTTCTTTCTATGACTGAATAATATTGCATTATACAGATATTCCACATTTTTTAAATCCATTCATCAGTTGATAGATGATATGGTTTGGCTCTTTCCCCACCCAAATCTCATTTTGAATTTTAATCCCCACATGTCGAGGGAAGGACCTGGTGGGATGTGACTAGATCATGGGGGTGATTTCCCCCATGCTATTCTTGTGTTAGTGATGTAGTTTTCACAAGATCTGATGGTTTTAAAGGTGGCAGTTTTTTTCCTGTGCTCTATCTTGCTACCATGTAAGACGTGCCTTGCTTCCCCTCACCTACCACCATGATTTAAGTTTCCCGAGACCTCTTCAGCCATGTGGAATTGTGAGTCAATTAAACTTCTTTTGTTTATAAATTGCCCAGTCTCAGGTAGTAACTATATAGCAGTGTGAAAATGGCCTAATGAAATAGGCATTAGTTTATGCCTACTCTTTTGACTATTATGGATAATGCTACTTTAAGCAGTGATTACAAGTTTTTGTGTGAACACATGTTTTGATTTCCCTTGGCTGTATACCTAGGTGTGGAATTGCTGGGCCATATGGAGACTCTATGTTTAGCATTTTAAGGAACTGCCAAACCGTTTTCCAAAATGAGTGCACCATTTTATATTTCTAGTAGGGACGAATTAGCAAGCCAAGTTGTATCCTTGATGGCACTTATTACTGTGTATCTTTTTTATTATAGCCATCCTAGTTTGTGTGAGGAGGTATCTCATTGTAGTTCTGATTAGTATTTACCTAATAATGATGTTGTGTGTATGTTCATGTGCATATTGTAATTCATAAGTTTCATTTGGAAAAATATCTATCCAAATTCTTTCCCATTTTTAAAAAGTTGCTATTTTTTGCAATTAATAAATTTGATTCTCAGAACATTATTAAGTTTGAGGGAAAATCAAACAGAAAGAACAGAAAGTTACCAGGTATTCCCTGTCACAGTCACACTAACCCACAGTTTCCCTGTTATGAACATCTTTCACTGGTGTGGTACATTCGTTAAAATTGATGCACCACTATTAATCAAAGTCCATAGTTTACATTAAGGCTTATGTTCTATGTGTTCTAACAAATGCGTAATGTTATTGTAAGCACCATAAAACTATCATACAGTATAATTTCAGTGCCTTAAAAATTCCCTGTAGTCTACATATTAATTCTTCACCACTCCTCCTCAAAACCCTGGCAACCACTAATCTTTTTATTATTTCTAGACTCTTATGTCATTGGAGTCATACAATATGTAGCCTTTCAGACTGGCTTTTTCTCTTAGCAATGTGCATTTAAGGGTCTTCCATGTCTCTTTTGGTGACTTGATATTTCATATGTTTTTATTTCTGAATAATATTCCATTGTGTGGAAGTGCCACTGTTCATCTATTCATCCATAGGAGGACATCTTGGTTGCTTCCAAGTTTTGGCATTTATAAATACAACTGCATTCTGAGGGATGAGATAGTGGAATAAAAAGCTTCACTGATGGTCTCCCCTGCAAGGATACCTAGTTAACACCTTCATAAGAAACAAAATCAGGTGAGCACTCATAGTACCTGTTTTTAACTTAATATGGCTGAAAGAGGTACTTAAGAGATAGAAAAAAAGAGTCCTGAATTGCTGATGCCACCCCTCCCACACCCCCAGCAGCAGCAGCAGCAGCAGCAGCAGAGTGATGCAGAGAGAGTCTATATGTGCTGGGAGATGGGAAGCACAGCAATTGTGAGTCATTGAACTCAATGCTTTTCTGTTAGAGCAAAAAGAAAAACAGACCAAACTTAGCTGATGCCCACTCACAGAGGGATCAGTTAAACCAGTCCTAGCCACAGGAGAATCAACAGATCCCAGTGGTCCAAACTTGAGTGCCCCCAAACCTTGCCACTGAGGGTGAAAATGCTCTCATCTTGTAAGTAAAGTTGAAAGGCAGTCTAGGCCAGAAGGACTGCAACTTGTAGGCTAGTCCTAGTACTGAACTAGTCTCAGAGATAGTGGACTGGGAGGGCATGCAACATACTGAGACACCATCTGGGGAAGTCAAGGGAGTGCTGGAATCACCCCTACCCAAGCCACAGGCTGCACAGCTCATGGCTCCAAAAGGGACCCCTTCCATCTGCTTGAGAAGAGGGAAGAGTGGGGAGGACTTTGTCTTCCATCTTGGACACCAGCTCAGCCACAGCAGGATAGAGTACCAGTCAGAGTCACGAGGCCCCGTTCCAATCCCTAGCTCCCAGATGACATCTGTAGACACATCCTTGGCCAGAAGGGAACCTGCTGCATGAAGGAAAGTAGCCAATCCTGCTAGCATTCATCACCTGCTAACTAAAGAGCCCTTGGGCCCTGAATAGCCAGCAACCATACCAAGGTACTACACCAAGGGCCTTAGTGAGCCTTTGAAACTTACTGGCTTCAAATGAGACTCAGCACATTGCCAGCTATGGTGGCTATAGGATAAAACTCTGCTTGAGAAAAGAAGAGGTAAAAGTAAAGGGGACTTTCTTTGTCTTACACCTTACGTACCAACACTACCACATTGGGATGGAGCACCAAGCAGCATCTTGGGGTCCCTGATTCTAGGACTTGACTTTTGTCTTGCATTTTTAGACCTGCCCTAGGCCAGAGGGGAGTCCACTGCCCTGAAAGATAACTACCAGGGTAGGCAGCATTCACCACAATGCTGCCTTAAGTCACCACAAGCTGACTTAAGAGACCTTGTTCCTTAAGGAAACATTGGTGGTAGTCTGACAGTACTCCCCATGGCCAAAGGTGGCAGTGGCTGTGAGGTCAGGCTCCTTTGCCTTTGAAAAAGAGAGGGATCAATGGACAGTACTGCATCTTGTGGTTTGAGTGCCAGCTCAGCTATAATACAATAGAATACCAGGTAGACTTCTAAGGTTTTTGACTCTAGTCCCTCAATCCTGGATGACACTTCTAGACTCACCACAGGCCTGGGAGATATCACCACCATGAAGTGAAAGACTCAGGCCTGGCTAGCTTTGCCACCTCTGATTGTGAAGCACCAGGGCTTAAGGGAACATATGCAGTAGCCGAGGATTGGATACAGCAGGCCTTGGGGAAGACCCAGTGCTGTGCTGGCTTCAGGTATGACCCAGCACAATCACAGTGGGGGTGGCCACAGAAGTGCTTGTCTTACTCTAGCCCCAGCTTTAGGTGGCTCGGAACAGAGAGAGACTCTCTATGTTTTGGAGAAAGTAAGGAAAGAGAGAGTCTCTCCCTGGTAATACAGAGAATTCTCCCAGATCTTGTCCAAGACCATCAAGATAGTACCTCTATGAGTCTGCAAAAACCACAGCATTACCGGGGTTGGGGTGCCCCTAAAGCAAAATTAGCTTATATCACATAACTGAAGTTCTTCCAAGTATCTGGAAAGACTTCCCCAGAAAGATGGCTACAAATAAGCCCAGAGAGTGAAGACTAAAATAAATATATAACCCTACAATTCCCAGACACCAAAGAACATCTACTAGCATTAACACCATCCAAGAGAATATGACTTGGCCAAGTTAACTAAATAAGACACCAGGGACCAAACCTAAAGAAACAGAGATATGTGACCTTTCAGACAGAGAATTCAAAAGAGCTGGTTGAGGAAACTCAAAGAAATTCGAGATAAAAAATAGAATGAATTTAGAATTCTATCAGGTAAATTTAACAAAGAGTTTAAAACAATTAAAAAGAGTCAAGTGGAAATTCCAGAGGTAAAAAATGCAATTGGCATACTGAAGAATGCATCAAAATGGATCAAGCAAAAGAAAGATTTAATGAGCGTGAAGACAGACTTGGAAATACATAGTCAGAGGAGAAAAAAGGAATAAAAAACAATGAATCATACCTACAGGATTTAGAAGATAGCCTCAAAAGGGCAAATCTAAGAGTTATTGGGCTAAAGAGAAGGTAGAGAAGGAGATAGGGGTAGAAAGTTCATTCAAAGGGAAAATAACCGAGAACATCCCAAACCCAGAGAAAGATATCAATATCCAAGTACAAGATGGCTGTAGAACACCAAGCAGATTTAACCCAAAGAAGACTACCTCAAGGCATTTAATGATCAAACTCCCAAAGTCAAGGATAGAGAAATGATCCTAAAAATAGCAGCAGAAAATAAACAAATAAATATACAATGGAGCTCCAATACATCTGTCAGCACACTTTTCAGTGGAAACTTTACAGGCCAGGAGAGAGTGGCATGACATATCGAAAGTGCTAAAGGAAAAACAAAACAAAACAAAGCTTTTAAAGTCAAATAGTATTTCTGGTGAAAATATCCTTCAAACATGAAGGAGAAATAAAAACTTCACAGACAAACAAAAGCTAAGGTATTTCATTAATGCCAGACCTGTCCTATAAGGAATGCTAAAGGGAGTACTTCAACCAGAAATACAAGAACATTAATGAGCAATGAATAATCAGCTGAAGGTACAAAACTTACTGGTAATAGTAAGTACACAGAAAAATGCAGAATAGAATAACACTATAACTGTGCTGTATAAACTACTTTTATCCTAACTAGAAAGACTAAATGATAAAGTAATGAAAAATTGTAACTAAAACAACTTTTCAAGACATAGTCAGTAAAATAAGATGTAAATAGAAACAACAAAATGTTAAAAAGCCCAGAGACAAATTTAAAGTGAGTTTTTGTTAGTTTTCTTTTCTCTTGTTTGTGTGTTTGTTTACACGAATAGTGTTAAGTTGCTTTCAGGTTAAAATAATGAGTTATAACATAGTAATTGCATGCCTCATGGTAATCTCAAACCAAAAAAACATAAAATGGATGCACAAAAAATCAAAAGCAAGAAACTAAATTACATCACCAGAATAAATTATCTTTACTAGAGAAAAGAATGAATGAAAGAAGAAAGACCCAAAACAACCAGAAAATGAATAACAAAATGGCAGGAAAGTTCTTAATAATAGTAACATTGAATATAAATAGACTAAACTCTCCAATCAAAAGACATAGACTGGCTGAGTGGGTGAAAAAACAAGACTCATTGATCTGTTGTCTACAAGAAACACACTCCACATAAAAAGATACACACTGACTGAAAACAAGTGGATGGAAAAACATATTCCATGCCAATGGAAACCAGAAGGAGCAGGAGTCACTAGACTTACATTACACAAAATAGATTTCAATGCAAAAACTATAAGAAGAGACAAAGAAAGTCACTATACAATGATAAAGGGGTCAATCAGCAAGAGGATATAACAATTTTAAATATATATGCACCCAGCATGGAACACTTAAATATATAGAGGAAATATACTTAGAGCTAAAAAGAGAGATGAGTCCCAATACAATTAACAGCTGGAGACTTCAACACCACACTTTCAGCATTGGACAGATCTTTCAGACAGAAAATAAACAAAGAAACATCAGACTTAACCTGCACTATAGACAAAATAGCTCTAATAGATATTTTCAGAACATTTCATGCAAAAGCTTCAGAACACACATTCTTTACCTCAGTACATGGGTTATTCTCAAGGATATATGTTAGGTCACAAAACAAGTCTTAAAACATTCAAAAAATGAAATAACATCAAGTATCTGGCCACAATGGAATAAATCTAGAAGTTAATAAGAGGAATTTTGGAAACTATGCAAATACATGGAAATTAAACAACATCCTCCTGAATCACTACTGGGTCATTGAAGAAATTAAAAAGGAAATTGAAAAGTTTCTTAAAATAGGTAATAATGGAAACACAACATACCAAAACCTATGGGATACAGCAAAAGCAGTACTAACAGGAGAGTGTATACCTATAAGTGCCTACATCAAATAAATGGAAAAAAACTTCAAATAAGCAATCTAAAGATGCACATAGATTGTATCTTTTCTAGTTTTAAGGAACATAGTACCTAATAGGTAGTTTTTCAAGCTTTTCCCTCTTCCTTGCTTTTGTTTGGAGTCACCAGTGTCTGCTGTTTCCATCTTTATGTTCATGTGTACTCAATGTTTATCTCCCAATTATAAGTGAGAACATGCAGTATTTGGTTTTCCATTTCTGCATTAATTCACTTAGGATAATAGCCTCCATCTGCAGCCATGTTGCTGCATAGGACATGATTTCATTCTTTTTCATTGCTCTGTAGTATTCCATGGTGTATATGTATCACATTTTCTTTCTTTATCTAGTCCACCATTGATTGACACCTAGGTTCATTTCATGTCTTTGCTGTTGTGAATAGTGCTGCACTGAACATGTGAGTGCAGGTGTCTTTTTGGTAAAATGGCTAATTTCCCTTTGGGTATATACCCAGTAATGGGATTGCTGGGTTGAATAGTAATTCTATTTTTAGTTTTTTGAGAAATCTCCAAACAGCTTTTCCCAGGGGCTGAACTGATTTACAATTCCCACCAACAGTGTATAAGCATTCCTTTTGGTTCTGCAACCTTGCCAACCTGTATTTTTCACTTTTTATAATGGCTATTCTAACTTGTGTAAGTTTTGATTTGCATTTCTCTATTGATTAATGATGTAAAGCATATTTTTTTGCCTGTGTTTTGGCTGCTTCTATGCCTTCTTTTGAGAAGTGTCTGCTCATGTTCTTGGCTCACTTTTCAATGGCCTTGTTTGTGGTTTTTTATGTTGTTGTTGATTTAAGTATCTTGTAGATTCTGAATATTAGTTCTTTGTCAGGGGCTTAGTTTGCAAATGTTTTCTCCCATTCTGTAGGTTGTCTATTTACTCTTCATAGATTCTTTTGCTTTGCAAAAGTTCTTTATTTTAATTAGATCCATTTCTGTTTTGGTCACATTTGCTTTTGAGGACTTAGAAATTCTTTGCCTAGGTCAATATCCAGAAGAATACTTCCTAGGTTTTATTCTAGGATTTTTATAGTTTTGAAGTCATATATTTAAGTCTTTATTTCATATTGAGTTAATTTTTATATATGGTGAGAGGTAGAGGTTGAATTTCATTTTTCTGCCTATGGTTTGCCAGTTTTCCCAGCACCATTTATTGAATAAGGTATCCTTTCCCATTGTCTTTGTTGACTTTGTTGAAGATTAGTTGGTTGTCAGCATGCGGTTTTATTTCTGGGTTCTCCATTCTGTTTCATTGGTCTATGCACCTATTTTTGTAAATGTCATGCTTTTTTAGGTACATAGTCTTATAGTGTAGTTTGAGGTCAGGTTGTGATAACTTTAGTTTTATCCTTTTTGCTTAGGATTGCTTTGGCTATTTGGGCTTTTTTTTTTTGGTTCCATATAAATTTTAGAATAGATATTTTTCTAATTCTGTGAAGAATAACATTGGTAATTTGATCAGAATTGTGTTGAAGCTACAGATTGCTTCAGGCAATATGGACATTTTAACAATATCAATTCTTCCAATCCACGAGAATGTAATGTTTTTCCATTTGATTGTGTTCAATGATTTCTTTCAGCAGTGTTTTGCAGTTCTTGTTGTAGAGATTTTTTTTTTTACCTCCTTGGTAAGCTGTATCCTAGGTATTTTATTTTTTGTGGCTACTGTAAATGAGATTGCATTCTTGATTTGAATCTCAGTGTAAATGTTATTGGTGTATAGAAATGCTACTGACTTTTGTACATTGATTTTGTATCCTGAGACTTTGCTGAAGTTGTTTATCAGGTCTAGGATTCTTTTGGCAGAATCTTTAGGGTTTTCTAGGTATAGAATCAAATCACTGGCTAAGAAAGAGAAGTCAACTTTCTCTTTTTCTATTTGGGTGCCTTTTCTTTCTTTCTCTTGACTGATTGCTCTGGTAAGGACTTCCAGTACTGTAACAAATAAGAATGATGAGAATAGACATCATTATATTGTTCCAGTTCCTAAGGGGAACTTTTGCCCATTCAGTATGATATTCGTGGGTTTGTTAAAGATGGCTCTTATTATTTTAAGTTATGTTTTTTCAATGCCTGCCTTGTTAAGGGTTTTTATCTTGAAGGAATGTTGCATTTTATTGAATTTTTTTCTGCATCTATTGAGATGATCAAATGGTTTTTATTTTTAATTCTGTTTATGTGGTTAATCATATTTAATGATTTTGAACCAATCTTGCATTTCAGGAATAAAGCCCACTTGATTCTGGTTATTTATCCTTTTGATATTGCTAGTACCTTCAGTTTGCTAGAATCATGTTGAGGATTTTTGCTTGTATGTTTATCAGGAATACTGGCCTGTAGTTTTGTTTTTTTCATAGTGCCTTTGCCAGCTTTTAGTATTAGGATAGTACTGGTTTCATAGAAAGAGAGAGGAATCCTTCCTCCTCTAATTTTTGGAATAGTTTCAGTAAAATTGCTGCTGAAATTTTTGTACACCTGGTAGAATTTGGCTGTGAATCCATCTGCTCTGGAACTTTTTTGGTTCATAGGGTTTTTTATTATAATTATTATAAATATTTAATTTATAAATTATATATTATAAACATCATATTATAATTTATTATAAATATTATAATTATTACTGATACAATTTTGGAATTTGTTTTTTGTCTGTTTATGGTGTCTGTATCTTCCTGGTTCAATCTTGGGAAGCTATATGTTTCCAGGAGTTCATTTCCTATAGATTTTCTGATCTGCGCATATAGAGATATTCACAGTAGTTTCAGAGGATCTTTTGAACTTCTGTGTGATCAGTTGTAATGTCACCTTTGTCATTTCTGATTGTGCTTATTTGAATATTTTCTTTTTTTCTTTGTTATTCTAGCTAGTGGTCTATCAGTCTTGTTTATCCCTTCAAAGGGGCAACTTTTCATTTCATTGATTCTTTATATAGTTTTTTTTCTCAATTGCATTTAATTATGTTCTGATTTTATTTCTTTTCTTCTACTAGCATTGAGTTTAGTTTGCTCTGGTTTTTCTAGTTCCTATAGTGATAATATTAAGTAGTTAATTTGAGATCTTTCTATCTTCTTAATGTAGGTGTTTAGTGCTATAAACTTTTAACACTGCTTTTGCCATATCTCATAGGTTTTGGTGTATTGTGTCTCTATTTTCACTTGTTTCTTTGAAGAATTTTTTTGATTTCTGCCTTAATATCATTGTTTAGGTTCCATGTGTTTGTGTGATTTTTAAAGTTCCTCTTGGTATTGATTTCTAATTGTAGTCCACTGTAGTCAAGGAGATGCTAGGTATAATTTGGTTCCTTTTGAAATTGAGATTTGTTATGACTCAGCATACGGTTACTTAGAGTATGTTCTGTGTGCAGATAAGAATGTATATTCTGTGGTTCTTGGGTGAAGTATTCTGTAGATTTCTATTACGTCCAATTGTTCAAGTGTCAAATTTTAGTGCAGAATTTCTTTGCTAGTTTTCTGCCTTGGTAATCTAATGCTGTCAGTGGGGTGTTGAAATCCCCCACTATTATTATGTCACTGTCTAAGTATTTTCTTAGGTCCAGTAGTAATTTTTTTTTTTTTTTTTTTTTTGAGACAGAGCCTCGCTCTCTCCCCAGGCTGGAGTGCAGTGGCTCAATCTCGGCTCACTGCAGCCTCTGCCTCCCAGGTTCAAGCGATTCTCCTGCCTCAGCCTCCCAAGTAGCTGAGACTACAGGCATGCACCATCATGCCCAGCTAATTTTTGTATTTTTGGTAGAGACAGGGTTTCACCATGTTGGCCAGGATGGTCTTGATCTCTTGGCCTTGTGATCCGCCCACCTTGACCTCCCAAAGTGCTGGGATTACAGGTGTGAGCCACTGCGCCCGGTCCAGTAGTAATTGTTTTATAAATCTGAGTGCTCCAATATCAGGTGTATATATATTTAAGACAGGTAAGTCCTTTTTGAATTGATCCCTTTATCATTAGATAATGCTCTTCTTTGTCCATTTTTTAAACTGTTGTTTCTTTGAAGTCTTTTATCTGATTAATAAAACAGCAATCCCTATTTTTGTTTTCCTTTTATGAAATAGATCCTTCTCCATTCCTTTACTTTGAGCCTATGGGTGTCATTATGTCTGAGATAGAACTTATGAAGACAGAAGAAGTTAGGTCTTCTTATTTTAATCCAATTTGCTACTTTATGTCTTTTGAGTGGAATGTTTAGGATACTTATCTTCAATGTTAATATTGTTATTTGAGTTGTTGTTCCTGTTGTGGTGTTCTTCATTAGTTGCTATGTAGTCTCAATTGTATAGTTGCTTTATAGGGTCTGCGGGCTACATACTTAGGTGTGTTTTTGTGGTGGCATGTATCGTTCTTTTGAGTCCATGTTTAAAACTCCCTTAAGCATCTCTTGTACAGCTAGCATGGTGGTGACAAGTTCTCTTATAGATTGCTTATCTGGAAAACCTATTTCTTCGTTGTTTATAAGGCTTAGTTTGGTGGGCTATGAAATTCTTGGCTGAAATTACTTTAAGAATCCAAAAAGTAGGCACTCAATTTCTTCCAGAAGGTATGGTTTCTACTGAAAAGTCCACTGTTAGTCTGAGGGGGATTCCCTTTATAAATTACATGGCACATTTGTCTAGTTACATTTAAGATTTTTTTCTTTTGCATTGACCTTGGAAAGTCTGGTGACTATGTGCCTTGGGGATAGTCATCTAGTATAGTATATTGTAGGAGTTCTCTGGATTTCATGTATCTACATGTCACCTCCATAGAGAGAATGGGGAAATTTTCCTGGATTATATCCTCAAATATGTTTTCAAAATTGCCTACTTTCTCTTCTCTGTCAGAAATGCCAATTAGCCACATATTAGATTACTTTACATAATTGCATATTCCTTAGCTTTAGAATGGATAGCATTAAAAAGTCAAAAAAATAACAGATGCTGGTGAGGTTGTAGACAAAAAGGGACACTTATGCACTGCTGGTGGAAATGCAAATTAACTCAGCCACTGTGGAAAACACTTTAGCGATTCATAAAAGAACTTATAATAGAACTACCATTTGACCCAGCAATGCCATTATTGGATATATACTCAAAGGAATATAAATCCCAATACCAGAAAGACACATGCACGTGTATGTTAAACACAGCACTATTCACAATATCAAAGATATGGAATCAACCAAGATTCCCATCAAAGTTAGACTGGATAAAGAAAAAGAGGTACATATATACCATAGAATAACACACAACCATAAAAAAAAGATAATATCCTTTGCAGTAATATAAATGGAGCTGAAGGTCATTGTCCTAAGCAATCTAATATAGGAACAGAAAACCAAATACCAAATATTGTCACTTATAAGTTGGAGCTAAACAATGAGTACATGTGGACACAAAGAAAGGAACAGTAGAGACTGGGGCGTACTTGAGTTTGGAGGGTGAGAGGAGTATGAAAAACTACCTATGACTAAAACACCAAAAGCAATGGCTACAAAAGCTAAAATAGACAAATGGGATCTAATTAATCTAAAGAGCTTCTGCAAAGCAAAAGAAACTACCATCAGAGTGAACAGGCAACCTACAGAATGGGAGAAAATTTTTACAATCTACCCATCTGACAAAAGGCTAATATCCAGAATCTACAAAGAACTTAAACAAATTTACAAGAAAAAATCAAACAAGCCCATCAAAAAGTGGGCGAAGGATATGAACAGACATTTCTCTAAAGAAGACATTTATGCAGTCAAAAAACACATGAAAAAATGCTCGTCATCACTGGCCATCAGAGAAATGCAAACCAAAACCATAATGAGATACCATCTCACACCAGTTAGAATGGCAATCATTAAAAAATCAGGAAACAACAGGTGCTGGAGAGGATGTGGAGAAATAGGAACACTTTTACACTGTTGGTGGTACTGTCAACTAGTTCAACCATTGTGGAAGACAGTGTGGTGATTCCTCAAGGATCTAGAACTAGAAATACCATTTGACCCAGCCATCCCATTACTGGGTATATACCCAAAGGATTATAAATCATGCTGCTATAAAGACACAGGCACATGTATATTTATTGCAGCACTATTTACAATAGCAAAGACTTGGAACCAACCCAAATGTCCAAAAATGATAGACTGGATTAAGAAAATGTAGCACATATACACCATGGAATACTATGCACCATAAAAAATAATGAGTTCATGTCCTTTGCAGGGACATGGATGAAATTGGAAACCATCATTCTCAGTAAACTATCGCAAGAACAAAAAACCAAACACAGCATGTTCTCACTCATAGGTGGGAACTGAACAAAGAGAACACTTGGACACAGGGTAGGGAACATCACACACTGGGGCCTGTCATGGGGTGGGGGGAGGGGGGTGGGGGGAGGGATAGCATTAGAAGATATACCTAATGTAAATGATGAGTTAACGGGTGCAGCACACCAACACAGCACATGTATACATATGTAACAAACCTGCACGTTGTGTACTTGTACCCTAGAACTTAAAGTATAATTTAAAAAAAAAAAAGAAAAACTACCTATTGGGTACCATGCTTACTACCTTGGTGATGAAATAATCTGTACACCAAACCAGTATAACATGCGATTTACTTGTATAACAATCCTGCACATGTACCCCTGAGCCTAGAATAAAAGTTATTTTTTATAAATGAAAGTGCTTATTCATATTCTACTTTTTAAGGAGTTTGTGAAGAGTTAGATTTAATTCTTTAAATGTTCTATAGAATTTACTAGTGAAGGTATCTCGGCTTATTCTTTGCTTTGTGACAAGTCGTTTAAAAACATCAATCAGCCTGTTTATTTGTCATAAGTCTATATAGAATCTTTATTTCTTCTCCAGTCATTTTCAGTTAATTTATATTTCCAGGAGTTTATCTATTTTATCTAAAGTTTTTTGCTAATTTGGCATACAAATGTTGATAATATTTTTTAAATTTTTTTTTTTATTTTTCATAGGTTATTGGGGTACCGGTAGTATTTGAGTACGTTAGTAAGTTCTTTAGTGGTGATTTTGAGATTTCGGTGCACCCATCACCTGAGCAGTATGCATTGCACCCTATTTGTAGTCTTTTATCCCTCGTCCCCCTCCCATCCTTCCTCTTAAGTCCCCAAAGTTCATTGTATCATTGTTATGCCTTTGTGTCCTCATAGCTTAGCTCCCACATATCATTGAGAAAATGGGATGTGTTTCCATTTGTTTGTGTCGTCTATGATTTCTTTTAGCAGTATTTTGTAGTTTTCCTTGTAGAGGTCTTTCACTTCCTTGGTTAGGTATCTTCCTAAGTATTTTATTTTATTTTTTGCAGCTATTGTAAAAGAGGTTGAGTTCTTGATTTGATTTCCCACTTGGTCACTGTTGGTGTATAGAAGTGCTTGATACAATTTTAATTTTCTTAAGTTTATTGAGGCTCGTTTTGTGGCCTATCTTGAAGAAAGTTCCATATGCTGTTGCATAGAATATGTATTATTTCTTTATAGTCCTTTTTAGTTATTTAATGTTGAATTTTTTTCTTCCTGTTCTTGTCTCTCTCTCCTTTCTTTTGGCTCTCTTCTTCTCTGATATATATATTGTGCTTAATGGTGTTCCACATTTTTCTTAGGCTTTACTCATTGTTTAAATTATTTTTTCTCTTTGCTTAGATTGAATAATATCTTTTAATATATCTTCAAGCTCCTGATTCTTTTCTTCTGCCATCTCAAATTTACTGTTGATCATTTTAGCGATTTTTTTTTCATTTTGAGTATGGAGTTTTCAACTCCAGAATTCCTAATTTCCACTTGGCACTTATTTAATAATTTCTTTCTCAATGTTTATATTCTATATTTGATGGGAAATTTTCATCATATCTTCCTTTATTTTCTTTAGGTTTTTTTAAATTATCTGAATATATTTGTAATATCTTCTTTTAAGTTTTCATTTATAAGTTAATCATGAGGGCCCCCTCAAAAACAGTTTGTACTGTCTACATATTTTTTTCTGTCACATTTCCCTGTTTCTTTGCATGTCTTATAAGTTGTGTTGAAAACTGGACATTTTTGACAATATGTTAATAAATTTGATAAATTAAAAACAATTTATCAAAACTGAATATAATATAGAAAATTTGAATTACTCTGTATTTATTAAAGGAAGTAAGTTCAAAATTGAAAACCTTTGCACAGATTTTAACCTAAACTCATGGAGTAATTTGCACCAGTTTTGCCTTTCTGTAATGAACAACTAGGTAATTTGAAAAATATAATAGCTATTTTCACACACATTCCATCAGCCAATAGATGATTGTGATCATGAAATGAAATAATCAACCAAGGTAAGCTTGCATCACTGTAGATCCTATAATCCTGGAGACATTGACAAGATAATAAGAGAATGTTAGTTTTACTATTTATCAAAATTAAATTTTAAAACTCAGATGAGGCCAGGTGCAGTGGCTCATGCATGTAATCCCAGCACTTTGGGAGGCCGAGGTGGGCGGATCACGAGGTCAGGAGATTGAGACCATCCTGGCTAACATGGTGAAACCCCGTCTCTACTAAAAATACCAAAACAACAACAACAAAAATTAGCCAGGCATGGTGGCGGGCACCTGTAGTCCCAGCTACTTGGGAGTCTGAGGCAGGAGAATGGTGTGAACCCAGGAGGTGGAGCTTGTAATGAGCTGAGATCTGGCCACTGCACTCCAGCCTGGGCAACAGAGTGAGACTCAGTCTCAAAAAAATAAAACAACTCAGATGAACTGTAAATATTTCTTGTAAGACACACATAATAACATATATAATGGTAAAAGACTGAAGTGCTAACTTCTAAAATCAGAAAAATGTAATAATATTTGCTCCCATTTATTTTATTCAATATTGTCCTGAAATGCCTAGTCAGTGCAAGAAGTAATAAAAGGCACACAGTTTGGAAATGAAGAAGTAAAACCCTTTTTATTTGCAATGACATGTCTGTCTACATAGCTGATTCTGACATTTATATAAAAATGTACAGAGCCTAGAATAACCAAAATAATTTAAAAATAGAAGAACAAAGTTAGAGGCTTTACAGTACTTGATTTCAAGACGTACTGTAATGATACAGAATGAAATAAGGTGTCACCTTGGCATGTTGGCATAAGACATATAGATCAATGTAACAGAATAGAATTCAGAAACACACACACGTGTGATAAACTGATTTTAACATGGATAACAAGGTAATTCAATGTGAGAAGATCATGTTTTCCACAAATTGTGCCAGAACACCTGAGTATTCATATGGAAAAAGAAATGCATTTCAGTATCTACTTCATATCATATGAAAAATTAACCAAAAATGAATCATAGACCTAAATGAAAATCTAAAACTACAAAAATCTAGACGAAAACATGGAAGAAATTCTTTGTGAACTCGGAGTCAACAGCAATTTCCTAGGACAAAAAAAGCTCACCCACAAACTGATAACAAAATCAACACATTGGACTTCATTAAAAAGTCTTCTTCAAAGAGCACATTAAGAAATGAAAGAGTAATCTAAATAATGACAGAATATATTTAAACTTCTTATTTCTGACAAAGTGCCATCAAAATATATAAAACCTCTTATAACTCATGAATTAGGTAACAGCCGAACAAAAATGGACAAAAGATGTTCAGTATTTTTAGTCGTCAGCTCAATGCAGAATAAAACACGTTATATCCATTTGAAAGATAAAACTGAAATGATGATGATACCAATTGTTCATGCGAATGTGGAACAAATGGAATCCTCATACATTTCCAATGGAAATGCTAAATGGCATGGCTACTTTGGGAACTAGTTTCCCAATGTATTATGAAGGTACAAATACATTTATCACACAATCCTACCAAGAGATATAAAAGCAGGTGACTGCATGGTAACTTCTATGTAATTACAGCAATTTGTTCATAAGACCCACAAACTAGAACAGTACATATGCCTATCAACAGGTAAATGAATAAACCAACTGTGGTAATTCATTCAAAGGAATACAGCACAGCATTAAAAAGGAATAACCTTATACATATATAATATATATAATATCTTACATATTAATATATAATATAGGTTTTATATTGTATTTTATATGTAACATAAAAAAAGAATGAATCTCAGAAATCATTATATGTAATGAAATAAGGCAAAAACAGTAAAGAGCATACCCTATGATTCTATTTACATAAAGTTCCAGAATAGGTAAAAGTAATGTATAATGATGGAAAGAAAGATCAGCAGTAGATTAATCAAGGAATAAGGTTGTGTTTACAAGAAGTTATGTATTTGTCATAATTGATCTCTACCCACACATTTTACTTGATTACATTTTATTGTAAATAAATTATACTGGAACCAAGTAGGTTCTGAATGTAATACATGTCGTGAACAAAATGCATTCAAATGGAACAAAAGAACCTAATAAGAAGCAGATCTTTCTCCAGCCTAGAGGCAAACATTATGAACAGTTTGGGGTGTATTTTCCCGGAAATGTATGTATATGGATACATTTATAAGTGCACAATTGAATTTTTAAATA
Organism: Pongo pygmaeus; assembly: GCF_028885625.2. Classification (NCBI taxonomy): domain Eukaryota; kingdom Metazoa; phylum Chordata; class Mammalia; order Primates; family Hominidae; genus Pongo; species Pongo pygmaeus. The sequence continues at coordinate 47,143,095 of NC_072388.2, read as the reverse complement.
TCAAAGGCATATTTTATACCAAAAGGAGCATTTATAGATTTCTATAGCAATGTTAATAGAATTGTAAATTTTAGAATTCTATTTTCTTTCACTATTTGAAATAGACGGCAATGACAATGTTGTATTGTTTTGTTTCCTCACTGCCTTCACTTTTTAGTCAATTATAGTGCTTTGAATATAATAATAGGTCAAGGCATAATTGTTAACTCTATAGCATATTAGTCTCTTCAATCTCTCCATCAGGGGGATAGAAGAATATATTTTAGAAAAGGAGTGCACGAAATGTAGTAATCAGAGCTTGAGAGAGCTATTTTAGAAGTTTATGTAGCAAATCAAGATTTTAAAAAACACTCTGCTGTACCAAAATTTTTATATCCTAGCCATTTGATTTCTAAGGGTTATTTTTCCTTTGAAAATTAGTAAGCAAAGTAAAGCACCATAATTTTTACTACGATTTATATAACCCTGAAAAGTTTATCTATTTTTGGAAGATTAAAGATAGACCAACAAAATTTTGGTAAATGGTAAGTAATGAGCAGATTTCATCTTATCTGCCCCAAAATGATTTTTTAGCACTAAATCTTCTTGTTATATTCACATGCATATTTAACTGAAGAAAACATGTAATGATGAATATGCATTAAAGAGTAGAATCGGTTGTATATGCAAAGAAAATGCTTCAAATGAATAGGAGAGCAGATCACTCACATTTTATAAATATGGGAAGCCTGAGCTATTTTATCTAATGATTTGTTAAATTGCAAAAGTACATTTTTTGTTAAGTGTTCCAAGAATGTTCTTCTTCTTTTTCTTATGTATTCATTTTAATTAACAACGAATTGTGCACATCCCTCGGGATTGATGTAACTTTATAAAATAAGATTATATTTACCTAGAGCTGGTGAAGTAAATGAAACCTGATTACACATCTGATAAATAGGAAAAAATCTCAATTTTTTTCCCTCACTTATTTTATCAGACACAACTGAGAAATTTTCACATAATTTCTTTATTTTTTAATGAGCTTCACAGAGGGCTAATTTAAGATGTGGATTCATGAAATAATTTTTAGGGTCAAAAAATGGATCATTAATAGAGCCAGAAGTAGACACATATTTCCAGTCTATCAAAATTATCTAAATTACATAATAACTTGATTCCAATATTATATTGTCTCCATTTGTATTAATCTACAGTTGGGATTTTGAAAGTATCAAGACATTGAGTAATATTGCCTTATGAAAAAAAGCAAATTCACTTTACATAAAAAGTAATGTCTAAATTAGGCATTCACTGTTGGACATCTTCAAACATTATTTTGGTACATATTACTGGTGAAATTTTGAATGGATTGGTGAACTTTCTGTGTTTTGAACAGAAGCAGACACTGACTGCTGAAAGAACAAAGTATGGCTTACATGACAAGAATGAGACCTATCGGGGAGGATTGGGAATTGTGGAGAAAAAGTACGTTGTGGAGCACATACGAGGAATTAATCATAGAATAGAATACTGGATAGAGTTCAGTCTTCCGGCAGAATCAGGACACAGCCTATAAATCTCAGTATGAATCTCAGTGGGTACAACATCCAATATTTTGTATTCCATATCCACCCAGATTTTTCATCTTTTTTGCATCAAAATGTTGAGAAATAAAATGGAAATTTGTATTTTTATCTGAAATGTTTTTATCAATATCATGTTTGAAATTATGATAGAAGTATTTTATAGGATGAAATTACATTAAGAACACTTAATTTTAAGTAAAGTTTCCTTTAAATCTAATCTGCAATAGATACTATATTCACTTTCTAATTAATAATAAAGTACAAACACCCATATTACTCTGTCATAGATACCATGATTAGAAATTACTTTACTTCTTATAATTTTTATTAGCATTTTCACCCACAATTGGAATAATCTTGTATTTAAATATTATGATATTTTCACTACATGCAAGCACTCCTTTCTCAATATGGCAAAAAGAGTTATTTCACTGTACATTTAAAAATATTGAACTTGATAAACAATAAAGTTGCCATTTAAAAGAATTCTTCTCAAAATTAGGGAGAAATAAAAGAAAATGATGACTGAACAAAATATATTCTCAAAATGATTGCCACTCTTGCTTCATGTTAGAATTCATTGGAAGATATGTTAATATTATAAACAGTATCTTTTCTTTTTCTAAGTAATAGCACAAAACAACTGGACTTGCTCTTTTCAACAATGACTGTTTTAGGTTTGAAACTGATCAGAACTGGACTTTTCTCAGGAATAAGCCCACACACTAGAAAACATAAATTAACGATGCTCCTGTGAAAAGCCCTGAGGACGCCGTATTACTCTCTTGGCCCTTCTCTGGCATGACACCTAATGGTCTCTTGCTATCTATTGTCTGCACCTTGAAGAAATAAGATTATTTATGCCAGCCTTGCAAATAAGTACACAGCAATTAGCACAGAATTGTTTTGTCAGCCTGTCTTATCCCATAGTTTTGCCAGCTAATGAACAATAACTTATTTTACCTCAGTAACCTAACATAAATCACTGGTTGTTCTCAACCAATGTCAGTAGCAGTATCATCAAAGTTGATAGCATATAGTCTAAACAGGAAAGTCTAAGTAAAGTAGAATAATATTAGTATTTATTTTTTAAAATAGTATAGGCATTACGCCGATAAAGTTCTGTGCCATTTTGGTCTATATAATATAAAATACTCTTTTACATGCAATTTAATCTGGCATATTGATCCTATGAATTTTTTTCTCTTCTCCTTCCCCAAACTTCACTAAAACTATGTTATTTTTTTTAAAGCAACTTCTGGTTTCCAATCCAACATGTAAGAGAGAAGCTGAAAGCTACCACTGCATCCTAACAAAAAGAATAAACTGGAAACTCAACAACTTTTCTTAGATTTTTCAGAGACATGTGGTCACAGGGCAAAACACTGCTCCCTGCCAAATTAGAGAGACCTATGAACAAATAGCCACAGCTTGCTGGAGCAGAAACCCATGAACACAAACATCTGCAGGAACCAGTGCTGAGACAGGGAAACCTGAAATATAACTTGCGAATTGCTGGAGGCTCAGAGTGGGCAAGTCTGAGACATAAAAAATTCAGGGTGACCTAGTCATCAGGGTCCCACACTTTTGTAAGTTTTATCTCCAGAAGCTTGACGAAGTTCTTGTAATAAATACTGAAGAAAAATCCTCTTACGCTTTTGGCAGAGGGAGAAGAAGAGGAACGATTTGAAATAAGCCAGAGTATTCTGTTGTTTTCAGCAGGTCTCCCCTCAAGAGAAGCTATTTGACCAGAGCCTAACCAGCTGGGGCCTATCAGAGCCTTACTTGCACGGGGAAGGGAAATACCCAACTCCAGCCCCCTCTAGCCATCCATCCTAACTAAAGGATGGGGAGGCACTGAAAGCATGTGTGACGTTCACAGTCCAGAGGTACAGGCTCAGTAAAAGAATGAGGCCTATTCATAGAACCATAGAATGCTTCCCCTCCCTCCACACTTCACCAATACATTAATAAAGGCTCATTTAGAGCTGTTCCATTTGCCGAGGACATGCCTGGCTATCAAGTACAAAATAGAAGACATACAAAATAGGCAAGAACAAAAGCCCCACAATACCCCGCAAAACAAAAAACAAAACGAAAAAACCCCAAACCCCACAGTTTAAAGAGACAGAACACTCATCTGAACCAGACTCAGATATAGCACGGATGTTGAAATTATCAGACCAGGAATTTAAAATAACTATGACTAAAATGCTGAGGGTTCTACTGGGGTAAAATAAACAGCATGGAAGATCTGAAGCACAATGTAAGCAGAAATCTGGAAATTCTAAAAAAGAGCCATAAAAATTGCTAGAGATTTAAAAAATACTGTAACAGAAATGAATGCCTTTTCTAGGTTTATTGGTAGACTGGATGTGGCTGAGGAGAGAAACCTTAAGCTTAAAAATACTGCAATAGAAACTGCCAATACTGAAAAGAGAAAAAAAGGCTGAAGAAAAGTCAGACTAGAATATCCAAGAACTATGGGGCAACTACAAAAGGTGTAACACACATGTAGTGGAAATGCTAAAAGAAGAGGAGAAGAACAGAAGAAATATTTCAATTAATGTCAGACATCAAACCACAGATTGGAGAACACTGAGCAGGATAAATACCAAAAATACTATACACCTAGGCATATCATTTTGAGACTACAGAAAATTAAAAATCAATTTAAAAATCCCTGAAAGAAACCAAGGAAAAACAAATCACCTTAACTATAGAGGAGCAAAGATAAGAAATACATCTGTCTTCTTATCAGAAACTCTGCAAGCTAGCAAGAAGATAGTGGAATAAAAAATGTAAGGCATTGAAAGAAAAACTTCTCAATCTAGAATTCTGTACCCTGCAAAATTATCCTTTGAAGGAAATATAAAATTTCTCTGACAAACAAAAATTTAAGGAATTTATTGCCAGTAGACCTACCTTGCAAGAAATGGTAAAAGAAGTTCTAAAAATGATAAATACTACAAACTCAGATCTACATAAAGAAAGGGAGAACATAAAAGAAGGAGTAAGTAAAGGTAAAAATCAAAACATTTTTATTATTCTTAATTGATCTAACAGATAACTTTTTTCAAGATAATAGAAATAATGTGTGAAATTAGTTTACATGTATACGTATATATAAATAGCTGTTTATTCTTATATATAAGTGAAATGTATAACAGCAATGATAAAAGAAATAGGAAGAAAGGATTTTTTTATTATAAGGTACTTGTGTTATTTTTGAAGTGGTATATTTTTATTTGAAAGTGGACTAAATTATCAATGAGTATTGCAAACTGTAGGGCTACTATTTTTAAAAGTTCAAAAAATGGAAGCATGATTAATGTGCTACAAAAAGAAAATGAAATTATATAAAATGTTCAGTTGAAGCCACAAGAGGTAAAAAAGTGTGGGAAAAAAATAGTAAACAAGGAAAAGAGTAACAAATAGAAAACACTAACAAATATAAGTGATACTGATTCAACCACATTAGAATAATTACTTTAAATTTCAGTAGTCTAAATACACTAATTAAAAGAGAGACACTGTCAGAGTAGATCAAGAAATAACACCCAATTATGTGTTGCCTACAAGAAAGACTTACATAGATTCAAAGTATTGGATGGAGAAAGATGCCATGTTAACATAAATTAAAAGAAAGCAAGAGTAGCTATATTAATTTCAGACATCAGACTTCAGACAAAGGGCAGTTATCAGGGATAAAGCTGTACATTCCATGATGAGAAAGGGGTCAATTCTCCATGAAGTCCTAATAGTCCTTAACGTGTGTGTCTAACAATGGACTGTTACTAGTACATTTGGGTTGCTCTAACAAAAATACCACCGAATAAGAAGCTTATAAACAACAAAAATTTATTTCTTACAGTTCTGGAGAGTAGGATGTTCAAGATCATGGCACCAGCAGATTTGGTGTTTGGGGAGGGCCTGTTTCCTGGCTCATAGACAGCTGTCTTCTCTCCATACTCTGACATGGTAGGACGGGCAAAGGATCTCTCTCTGGAGTTTTTTTAATAGGAATACTAATTTCACTCATGAGGCTTCCACCCTTGAGACCTAATCACATTACAAAGCCCAACTCCTTCTGCCATCACTGTTTTAGTCAGGGTTCTTCAGAGAGATAGAACCAACAGGAGATGATCAATCAATCAATTGATCGATCAATAGATGGTAGATACATAGATGGATAGATAAGAGGGTAATTATAGGGGAATTGGCTCACACTACTGTGAAGGCTAGGAGGTCCCATGATACGCTCTCTTTAAGCTAGAGAAGCAGGAATTCTGGTAGTGTGACTCGGTCCAAGTCCAAAGACCTCAGAACCAGGAAAGCCAATGGTATAACTCTTAGTCCACGTCTAAAGACCTGAGAACCTGGGGGAACACTGGTGCATCTCCCAATGTTAAAAAGCCAGAGAACCTGGATTTCTGATGTTCAAGGGTGGAGAAAAAGTATCTTGGCTCTAGAAGAGAGAAAGAGAGAATTGCCTTTCAGTTGCCTTTTTATTCTATCCAGGCCCTCAGACTATTGGATGGTGCCTGTCCACCTTGTGTGAGAGCAGATGTTCTCTACTTAGTCCACTGATTCAAATTTCAGTCTCTTTTCAGCAACATCCTCACAGACATGCCCAGAAATAATGCTTTACAAGCTATTTGAGTATCTCTTAATTCAGTCAAGTTGACACCTAGAATTAACCATCACAATCACATTGAGGATTAGGGTTCAACATATGAATTTGGAGGGAACAAAAGTATTGTCTACAGCAGTATATATAACTGAGATAAAAACTGCTTGAACTTCAAGGAGAAATAGATGACTCCACTGTCATAGTTGGGAACTTAAACACCCTTGAATCAGAATGGACAGATCCAAAATGCAGAACATCAGTAAGGACATAGTTAACACCACCGTCAGTCAACAGGATATAATAAACTTCTATGTATGTATTTATTTATGAGACAGAGTCTCACTCTGTCACCCAGGCTGGCACAATCTTGGCTCACTGCAACCTCTGCCTCTTAAGTTCAAGTGATTCTCCTGCCTCATCCTCCCCAGTAGCTGGGTTTACAGGCATGCGCCACCACAGCTGGCTAGTTTTTGTATTTTTAGTAGAGATGGGGTTTCACCATGTTGGACAGGCTAGTCTTGAACTCCTGACCTCTAGTGATCTGCCCGTCTCAGCCTCTCAAAGTGCTGGGAGTACAAGCGTGAGCCACTGCACCTGGCCAGGATGTAGTAGACTTCTATAGACTACTTTATCCAACAACAGCACAATACACATTTTTCTCAAGCTCACATAGGATATTCACCAGGACGGACCCCATTCCGAGTCATAAAACACAACCTTAACCAGTGTAAAATATTAATAATCATGCAATGCCTGCTTTAAGACCACAATCAAATTCTACTAGAAATGAATAATAGAAAGATAGTTGGAGAATCCCAAAGTACTTAGATATTAAATAATAAACTTGTAAATAACATATAGGTGAAAAATAACCTCAAGAGAAATTAAAATATACTTTGAACTAAATGAAAATAGAACTAAAAATTAAAATTTGTGTAACACAGTGAAGCCAGTGCTTAAAGGAGAATTTATGGCATTGGATATATATGTTAAAAAAAGAAGAAATATCTAAATAACCTAAATTTTCACCTTAGGAAACTAGAAAGGGGAGACCAAATTAAGTCCAAAGTAAGCAGAAAAAAAGAAATAATACAAATTTCGAACAGAAATCAATAAAATTTAAAACAAGAAATCAATAGAGAAAATCAATAAAACCAAAAGCTGTTTCTTTGATAAAATCAATAAGCCATAGCCAGGCTAAGTAAGAAAAATAGAGAGGACACAAATTACTAATATCAGAAGTAAAAGAATGACATCAGCATAGATCCCATGAGCATTAAAAGGATAAAAAAGAAATACTATGAACAACTCTATGCCTACAACTTTAATAATCTTGGTAAATGGACCAATTCTTTGAAAGACACAATCTGCCAAAACTCACACAAGAAGGAATAGATACTCTGAATAGGCCTATATCTATTAAGTAAATTGAATTAATAATAACTTTTCAAAACAGAAAGCACAAGGCCCAGATGGATTTACATGTGAATTCTGTCAAACATTTAGGATATTATACCAATTTTCAGCCATCTCTTTCAGAAGATAGAAGCATGCCAGTCATGGTGGCTTATGTCTGTAATCCTATAACTTTTGGGAGGCTGAGACAGAAGAATTGCTTTAGCCCAGGAGTTCAAGAGCAGTCCAGGAAACATAGCGAGACCTCATGTCTACTAATAATTAAAATACTAGCTGGTCATGAAGGGTGGCATGTGCCTGTAGTCCCAGTTACTCAGGATGCTGGAGCAGGAGGATCCCTTGAGCACAGGGGGTAAAGGCTGCAGTGCACTCCAACCTGAGCAAGAGTGAGACCTTGTCTCTAAATTAAAAAAAAAAAATAGAAGAGAAGAAGAAGAAGAAGAGGAAGAGGAAGAAGAAGAAAAAGAAGAAATACTTCCTAACCCATTCCCTGAGACTAGCATTACCTTAATACCAAAACCATACAGAGACAAAATAAGAAAAGAAAACCACAATCTGATATGTCTCATGGACATAAATTCAAGAACCTCCAAAAAAAGTTACCAAATGAAATCCAATATAGTATATAAATATACTATATGACCAAGTGGAATTTATTCCAGGTGTGAATGACAGGTTCAACATTCAACATTCAAATTAATGTAAACCATCATATCAACAGACTAAGAAGAAATATCACATGGATAATATTGATACATACAGGAAAAGCATTTGACAACATCAAACACAAATTAATGATAAAAACTCTCAGTAGAAAGAAGAAATAGAGGAGAACTCCCTTACTCCATGAAGAATATCTTCAAAAAATGTACAACTAGCCTCATACTTAATGGTGAGAAACTAGATGTTTTCCCAGTAAGATCAGGAGCAAAGCATGATGTCCCCTCTCACCACTTGTTTTCAACATTATACTGGAAGTCCTAGCTAATCCAATAAAGCAAGAAAATGAAATAAAAGGTATTCAGGTTAGGAAGGAAGCAATAACTCTGTTTTTGTTCACAGATGACATGATTACACCGAAAACGAAAAAGAATTTACAAAATTAAAAAAAAAAACAGCTATTACTAATACAACATCACAGCATTAAAGGTTGCAGGAAAAAGGTTAATACAAAAGAAAAAAGCCAGTAGCTTTATTATATATCAACAATGAACAAGTATAATTTGAAATTAAAAATGAAAGACACTTTATATTACATGTCCCCAAAATGAAATGCTTGGATAAAAATCTAACAAAATGTGCGCAAGGAAAACTACAAAACTGTAATGAATGAAATAAAAAAAGAACTAAATAAATGGAGCTATTTCATGTTCATAAATCAGAAGACACAATATTGTCATGATGTCATTTCTTTTCAAATTGTTCTATATATTCAATGCAATCTTCATTCAAATTCCAGCAAATGATTGCATGGCTATTGATAAACCATTTCTAAAGTTTATATATAAAGAGTCAAATGGCCCAGAACAGTCAACATAATATTGAAAGAGAATAAAAACATGGGAAGACTTAATACTACTCAACTTCAAGCCATACTATAAAACTACTATAATCGAGGCAGTGAAAAAATGGCACAAGTACACACAAATAAATCAGAGGAACAGAAGAGATGGTCCAGAAATAGACCACATAAATACAGTCAACAGATATTTGACAAGGAAGACAAAATGTAGTACAATGGAAAAAGTCTTTTTAACAAATGCTACTCGAATGACTGGACATTGATATGCAAAAAATAATACAAACACAGACCTTATATCCTTCACAAAACAGAGCAGAAAAACTGGAAACTCTAAAAAGCAGAGCGCCTCTCCTCCTCCAAAGGAACTCAGTTCCTCACCAGCAATGGAACAAAGCTGGATGGAGAATGACTTTGATGAGTTGAGAGAAAAAGGCTTCAGACAATCAAACTACTCTGAACTACAGGAGGAAATTCAAATCAAAGGCAAAGAAGTTAAAAATTTTGAAAAAAATTTAGACGAATGTATAACTAGAATAAGCAATACAGAGAATTGCCTAAAGGAGCTGATGGAGCTGAAAGCCAAGGCTTGAGAATTATGTGAAGAATGCAGAAGCCTCAGGAGCCAATGCGATCAACTGGAAGAAAGGGTATCAGTAATGGAAGATGAAATGAATGAAATGAAGCCAGAAGGGAAGTTTAGAGAAAAAAGAATAAAAAGAAATGAACAAAGCCTCCAAGAAATATGGGACTATGTGAAAAGACCAAATCTACATCTGATTGGTGTACCTGAAAGTGACGGGGAGAATGGAACCAAGTTGGAAAACACTCTGCAGGATATTATCCAGGAGAACTTCCCCAATCTAGCAAGGCAGGCCAACATTCAGATTCAGGAAATACAGAGAACACCACAAAGATACTCCTGGAGAAGAGCAACTCCAAGACACATAATTGTCAGATTCACCAAAGTTGAAATGAAGGAAAAAATGTTAAGGGCAGCCAGAGAGAAAGGTCAGGTTACCCACAAAGGGAAGCCCATCAGACTAACAGCGGATCTCTCGGCAGAAACTCTACAAGCCAGAAGAGAGTGGGGGCCGATATTCAACATTACTAAAGAAAAGAATTTTCAACCCAGAATTTCATATCCATCCAAACTAAGCTTCATAAGTGAAGGAGACATAAAATAGTTTACAGACAAGCAAATGCTGAGAGATTTTGTCACCACCAGGCCTGCCCTAAAAGACCTCCTGAAGGAAGCACTAAACATGGAAAGGAACAACCGGTACCAGCCACTGCAAAATCATGACAAATTGTAAAGACCATCGAGGCTAGGAAGAAACTGCATCAACTAACGAGCAAAATAACCAGCTAATGACAGGACCAAATTCACACATAACAATATTAACTTTAAATGTAAATGGACTAAATGCTCCAATTAAAAGACACAGACTGGCAAATTGGATAAAGAGTCAAGACCCATCAGTGTGCTGTATTCAGGAAACCCATCTCATGTGCAGAGACACACATAGGCTCAAAATAAAAGGATGGAGGAAGATCTACCAAACAAATGGAAAACAAAAAAAGGCAGGGGTTGCAATCCTAGTCTCTGATAAAACAGACTTTAAACCAACAAAGATCAAAAGAGACAAAGAAGGCCATTACATAATGGTAAAGGTATCAATTCAACAAGAAGAGCTAACTATCCTAAATATGTATGCACCCAATACAGGAGCACCCAGATTCATAAAGCAAGTCCTGAGTGACTTATAAACCTACAAAGAGACTTAGACTCCCACACATTAATAATGGCAGATTTTAACACCCCACTGTCAACATTAGACAGATCAATGAGACAGAAAGTTAACAAGGATACCCAGGAATTGAACTCAGCTCTGCACCAAGTGGACCTAATAGACATCTACAGAACTCTCCACCCCAAATCAACAGAATATACATTTTTTTCAGCACCACACCACACTTATTCCAAAATTGACCACATAGTTGGAAGTAAAGCTCTCCTCAGCAAATGTAAAAGATCAGAAATTATAACCAACTGTCTCTCAGACCACAGTGCAATCAAACTAGAACTCAGGATTAAGAAGCTCACCCAAAACCGCTCAACTACATGGAAACTGAACAACCTGCTCCTGAATGACTACTGGGTACATAACGAAATGAAGTCAGAAATAAAGATGTCCTTTGAAACCAAAGAGAACAAAGAAACAACATACCACAATCTCTGGCAAACATTCAAAGCAATGTGTAGAGGGAAATTTATAGCACTAAATGCCCACAAGAAAAAGCAGGAAAGATCCAAAATTGACACTCTAACATCACAATTAAAAGAACTAGAAAAGCAAGAGCAAACACATTCAAAAGCTAGCAGAAGGCAAGAAATAACTGAAATCAGAGCAGAACAGAAGGAAATAGAGACAGAACCCTTCAAAAAATAAATGAATCCAGGAGCTGGTTTTTTGAAAGGGTCAACAAAATTGATGGACTGCTAGCAAGACTAATAAAGAAGAAAAGAGAGAAGAATCAAAGAGATGCAATAAAAAGTGATAAAGGGGATATCACCACTGATCCCACAGATACACAAACTACCACCAGAGAATACTACAAACACCTCCACGCAAATAAACTAGAAAATCTAGAAGAAATGGATCAATTCCTCAACACATACACCCTCCCAAGACTAAACCAGGAAGAAGTTGAATCTCTGAATAGACCAATAACAGGCTCTGAAATTGTGGCAATAATCAATAGCTTACCAACTAAAAAGAGTCCAGGACCAGATGGATTCACAGCCGAATTCTACCAGAGGTACGAGGAGGGACTGGTACCATTCCTTCTGAAACTATTCCAATCAATAGAAAAAGAGGGAATCCTCCCTAACTCATTTTATGAGACCAGCATCATCCTGATACCAAAGCCTGGCAGAGACACAACCAAAAAGGAGAATTTGAGACCAATATCCTTGATGAACATTGATGCAAAAATCCTCAATAAAATACTGGCAAACCGAGTCCAGCAACACATCAAAAAGCTTATCCATCATGATCAAATGGGCTTCATCCCTGGGATGCAAGGCTGGTTCAACATACACAAATCAATAAACATAATCCAGCATATAAACAGAACCAAAGACCAAAACCACATGATTATCTCAATAGATGCAGAAAAGGCCTTTGACAAAATTCAACAGTCCTTCATGCTAAAAACTCTCAATAAATTAGGTATTGATGGAATGTATCTCAAAATAATAAGAGCTATCTATGACAAACCCACAGCCAATATCATACTGAATGGGCAAAAACTGGAAGCATTCCCTTTGAAAACTGGCACAAGACAGGGATTCCCTCTCTCACCACTCCTATTCATCATAGTGTTGGAAGTTCTGGCCAGGGCAATGAGGCAGGAGAAGGAAATAAAGGGTATTCAATTAGGAAAAGAGGAAGTCAAATTGTCCCTGTTTGCAGATGACATGACTGTATATTTAGAAAACCCCATTGTCTCAGCCCAAATTCTCCTTAAGCTGATAAGCAACTTCAGCAAAGTCTCAGGATACAAAATCGATGTACAAAAATCACAAGCATTCTTATACACCAGTAACAGACAAACAGAGAGCAAAATCATGAGTGAACTCCCATTCACAACTGCTTCAAAGAGAATAAAATACCTAGAAATCCAACTTACAAGGGACATGAAGGACCTCTTCATGGAGAACTACAAACCACTGCTCAAGGAAATAAAAGATGATACAAACAAATGGAAGAACATTCCATGCTCATGGGTAGCAAGAATCATTATCGTGAAAATGGCCATACTGCCCAAGGTAATTTACAGATTCAATACCATCCCTATCAAGCTCCCAATGACTTTCTGCACAGAGTTGGAAAAAATTACTTTAAAGTTCATATGGAACCAAAAAGAGCCCGCATTGCCAAGTCAATCATAAGCCAGAGGAACAAAGCTGGAGGCATCATGCTACCTGACTTCAAACTATACTACAAGGCTACAGTAACCAAAACAGCATGGTACTGGTACCAACACAGAGATATAGATCAATGGAACAGAACAGAGCCCTCAGAAATAATGCTGCATATCTACAACTATCTGATCTTTGAGAAACCTGAGAAAAACAAGCAATGGGGAAAAAAATGGTGCTGGGAAAACTGGCTAGCCATATGTAGAAAGATGAAACTGGTTCCCTTCCTTACACCTTATACAAAAATTAATTCAAGATGGATTAAAGACTTAAACATTAGACCTAAAACCATAAAAACCCTAGAAGAAAACCTAGGCATTACCATTCAGGACATAGGCATGGGCAAGGACTTCATGTCTAAAACACCAAAAGCAATGGCAACAAAAGCCAAAATTGACAAATGGGATCTAATTAAACTCAAGAGCTTCTGCACAGCAAAAGAAAGTACCATCAGAGTGAACAGGCAACCTACAGAATGGGAGAAAATTTTCGCAACCTACTCATCTGACAAAGGGCTAATATCCAGAATCTACAATGAACTCCAACAAATTTACAAGAAAAAAAACAACCCCATCAAAAAGTGGGCTAAGTATATGAACATACACTTCTCAAAAGAAGACATTGATGCAGCCAAAAAACACATGAAAAAATGCTCACCATCACTGGCCACCAGAGAAATACAAATCAAAACCACAATGAGATACCATCTCACACCAGTTAGAATGGCAATCATTAAAAAGCCAGGAAACAACAGGTGCTGGAGAGGATGTGGAGAAATAGGAACACTTTTACACTGTTGGTGGGACTGTAAACTAGTTCAACCATTGTGGAAGTCAGTGTGGCGATTCCTCAAGGATCTAGAACTGGAAATACCATTGGACCCAGCCATCTCATTACTGGGTATATACCCAAAGGACTATAAATCATGCTGCTGTAAAGACACATGCACACGTATGTTTATTTCGGCACTATTCACAATAGCAAAGACTTGAAACCAACCCAAATGTCCAACAATGATAGACTGGATTATGAAAATGTGGCACATATACACCATGGAATACTATGCAGCCATAAAAAATGATGAATTCATGTCCTTTGTAGGGACATGGATGAAATTGGAAATCATCTTTCTCAGAAAACTATCACAAGAACAAAAAACCAAACACCACATATTCTCACTCATAGGTGGAAATTGAAGAATGAGAACACATGGACACAGGAAGGGGAACATCACACTCTGGGGACTGTTGTGGGGTGGGGGTAGGGGGGAGGGATAGCATTAGGAGATATACCTAATGCTAAATGATGAGTTAATGGGTGCAGCACACCAGCATGGCACATGTATACATATGTAACTAACCTGCACATTGTGCACATGTACCCTAAAACTTAAAGTATAATAATAATAAAATAAAAAAAGAAATAATTGAAGGTTTTTCACTTAAGCAGAACACAGAATGTTTACATCCTTCAGCTTCGTATTTATTATCATATCAAATTTATACTAACAAAATCCTTATTCTTATAGAAAAAAAAAGTTGATTATAGACCTAAGTGTAAAATACAAAACCATAAAACTTCTACAAGATAATATAGGAAAAAATTCTAGATGACCTTTTTGGATAACAACACTAAAGACATGCTTCATGAAAAAATTTATATGTTGGACTTCATTAAAATTATTATTTCCTGCTCTGCAGGCATTGTTAAAAGGATGAAAAAAGAGGCCATGGACTAGGAGAAACTATTTGCAGAACCAGCTGAAGGACTCTCATACAAAATATACAAAGACCTGTTAGAACTTAATAAGAACACAACCTGATTTTTTAGAAAATCCTTAACAGAAATCTCACCAAAGAAGATACACAGATGGCAAATAGGCATATGAAAAGATGTTGCACATTAAACGTCATCAGGAAAATGCTGATTTAAATAATGAAACATCACTACACACCTATTAGAATGGCCAAAATCCAGGACACTGACAACACCTAATGCTGGCAAGGATGAGGAGCAACAGGAACTCTCATTCGTTGCTGATGGGAATGCAAAATGGTACAGCCAGTTTGGAAGACAATTTGGCCATTTCTTACAAAACTTAATATCCTTTGACCATAAGTTCCTGCAGTCATGCTCCTCAGTATTTACCCAAAGGAGTCGAAAACATATGCCCATTTGAAAACCAACATATGGATGTTTATAGCAGCTTTATATGTAATTGACAAAAGTTGGAAGCAACCAAGATGTTCTTTGGTAGGTGAATAAATAAACTGTGGTGCATCCGGGCAGTAGAATATTATTCATTGCTAAAAAGAAATGTGCTGTGAAGTTATGAAAACACATGGAAGAAATTTAAATGCATATTTCTTAATGAAAGAAGCCAACCTGAAAAGGCTAAATACTGTATGATTTCAATTATGTGACATTTGGGAAAAGGCAACATTTTGGAGGCAGTGAAAAGATCATTGGTTGGCTGCCAGGGGTTAGCAGAAAGGGAGGGATGAATAGTTGGAGCATAGATGATTTTCAAAACAATGAAGCTATTCTGTATGATACTATTGTGGTGGATGCGTGTCATTATACACTTGTTCCAAACCCATAAAATACACACCAAAGGAGATTCTAGTATAAACTATGAACTCTGGGTGGTAATAATGTGTGTCA
This sequence comes from Pongo pygmaeus, assembly GCF_028885625.2. Taxonomy (NCBI): domain Eukaryota; kingdom Metazoa; phylum Chordata; class Mammalia; order Primates; family Hominidae; genus Pongo; species Pongo pygmaeus. The sequence continues at coordinate 47,127,307 of NC_072388.2, read as the reverse complement.
ATATGTGTGTCAATCATTGGCTGCCAGGGGTTAGCAGGTAGGGAGGGATGAATAGGTGGAGCATAGAGGATTTTCAAAACAATGAAGCTATTCTGTATGATATTATTGTGGTGGATGCGTGTCATTATGTACTTGTTCCAAACCCATGAAATACACACCCAAAGCAGACTCTAGTATAAACTATGAACTCTGGGTGGTAATAATGCGTGTCAGTGTAGGGTCATCAATGGTAACATTTATACCTCTTTTGTGGGGGATGTTGAAAATGGGTGAGGCTATGCATATGTGGGGACAGTGGGTTTTGAGAGATCTTTGTACCTTGCTTTCATTTTGATGTGAACCCAAAAGTACTCTAAAAAATAAAGTGTATTAATAACAAGAAGGAAAAAAAAAGTCTTAGGCTAATAAGATCAGGCAACAGAAGAGATGATAACATACTAGAAATTATAGACAGGATGAAAACATTTATAATGGCTTAGCAAACCACAGACCAGCTAAACATTAAGCAAGCTCTGGTAACTGTGTTGGGCGGGTGGAGACAACATAAATCAGGCTATTCTGGAACCTTATATCCAGGAAGGCTATAACGCCCCCTTCTTGAAGTATATTACAGTGGTCACAAGAGAAAGATAGTTTGAATAATGTTAGAGTCCAATGTACATGTAGGTGTTAGACAACCATACATTCCTTCTCTCAAAATGATTATTTTCTAGAGATGTGAAACCATATAAATGGATTTGAGACAACAATCAGGGCTGAAGGGGGAGGTAAATCACAATTTAAAAGAATATCATTATATAGTTATCTCCATAACAAACAATAAAACTATCACACTCTGGGTTTCTTATTATATTCCTATTTTTTTGCTGGATATGCAAGCAAAGAAATCAGGGTTTTTGCTTGCTCCACAGCCTTAGGGCAGCAAGGGCAGTTACCACTGCAGTGGCAGAGAAATATCACTTGTCTCTGGGAATTCTACCTCAGAGAAATGCAGAGCCACTGTCAATTGAAGGGATTAGGAGTTGGATAAGGCAGCTGCATTGGAGGCCCAGGTGAGGAGTAGCAGGGGCAGGGACCCATGCTGAAAACAAGGCAGCTGCAGGTCTGTTGGAGGCCCGCAACAGTTCTTGGACTCTTTGCTCCCTCCACAGCCTTAGGGGCAGGAGTGTAGCAGGACTGTTGGTTACCTCTGGGAGCTTTGTCTCAGGGAAATGGAGACCTGACACCAGCCAGCATGCTCAGGTGTGGGCGGGGTGGCTGAGCTAGGATCCCAGGCTAGTAGGCCTTGCCTGGCAAAACAATTGACAGATTCAATGCTATTCCTATCAAACTACTAACTACATTTTTCACAAGATTAGAAAAAAAAGAAAAAACAATTCTAAACCCATTTGGAACCAAAAAAAGAGCCAAAATAACCAAAGCAATCCTAAGCTAAAAGAACAAAGCCAGAGACATCACATTACCAGACTTCAACGTTATGCTACAAGGCTACAGTAACCAAATCTTCATGGTACTGTACAAAAACAGACACAAAGACCAATGTAACAGAATGGAAAACTCAGAAATAAAGCCAAATACCTACAACATCTTCTTCAACAAGGCAGACAAAAACAAGCAATGGGGAAAGGACTCCCTATTCAATAGATGGTTCTGGGATAACTGGCTATCCATATGCAGAAGATAAAAACCCGACTCCTTTTTTTCACCACACACAAAATCAACTCAAGATGGAGTAAAGATTTAAATGTAAAACCCAAAACTATAAAAACTCTAAAAGAAAACCTATGAAATACCACTCTGGAGATCAGCCCTGGCAAAGATGTCATGATGAAGACCCCAAAAGCAATTGCAACAAAAACAGAATTGGCAAATGTGACCTAATTAAACTAAGCTTCTGCACAGCAAAGGAAATTACCAACAGAGTAAACAGACAACCTACAGGATGGGAGAAAATATTTGCAAGCTATTCATCCAATGAGGCTCTAATATCCAGAATCTACAAGGAACTTAAACATCAAGCAAAAAACAACTCCATTAAAAAATAGACAAAGGACATAAACAGACACTTCTCAAAAGAAGACATTAATGCAGCCAACAAGCATATGAAAAAATGCTCAACATCACTAATTATTAGAAAAATACGTATCAAAACCACAATGAAATACCGTTTCACACCAGTCAGAATGGCTATCATTAAAAAGTGAAAAAAATAAGATAGGGTGACAAGGTTGTGCGGAAAAGGGAATGCTTATTCACGCTGGTGCAAATGTAAATGAGTTCAGTCATTGTGGAAAGCAGTTTCGAGATTTCTCAAAGAACTCAGAACTACCATTTGACCCAGCAACCCATTACTGAGTATATACTCAAAGGAGTATAAATGGCTCTACCATAAGGATGCATGCATGCATATATTCATTGAAGCATTATTAACAATAGCAAGGACATAGAGTCAACCAAGATGTCAATCAATGGTGGACTAGATAACGAAAATGTGATATATATATATATATATATATATATATATATATATACACACACATTGTGGAATACTATGCAGCCATACAAAGAATGAAATCTTGTTCTTTGCAGCATCATAGATGCAGCTGGAGGCCATTATTCTAAGTGAATTAACAGAGGAACAGAAAACCAAATACTGTGTGTTCTGTCTCATAAGTGAGAGCTAAACATTGAGTCATTGAGTACACATGGACACAAAGAAGGGAACGATAAATACTGGAGCCTACCTGGGAGTGGAGGATTGGAGGAGGGTGAAGATTGAAAAACTACCTAGTGGGTACTACACTCATGACCTCGGTACTAATGTACACCAAACCACCATGACATGCAATTCACCTATGTGACAAACCTGCACATGTACCCCATGAACCTAAAATAAAAGCTGGAAAGCAAAAACAAAGTTACTTTCATTTGGGTATTTTCTTATTTGCAACCAAAGTATCCTGATGGATATAGAAAATTTATCAGTCATTTATAAGTTTTTTAGCCATTTGTAAGTCAGTACTTGACAAATCTGCTTCAATATATTTTGCTTCCATAGGTAATGAGAAATTTGAGAAAGGTACCAAGACTTGATTTAAGTCACACTGTTACTTCATCAAAGTAGATTTTTTCATTCAAGTGTTTTTTTTTTTTCATTCAAATTTCTTTCTTATACTATTCCCTGGATCACCTCTGGAAGAATTATAAGAAGCAGAAAAAAAATGGCAAAATCCAATGATCAGAAATAAAAAAGAAATGGTTTGGATTTGGATAATCCACAAATTATCTTGGAATAATTAAGTTGATTATCATTCAGAAATGGTTTAGCTTCAGATATTCCTCTCTGTGTATTCTGCATATTTGCATATGCTTTCAATATAAATCAAACCCAAACTCTTTGGCAGAAATATGTTTACCCACTAGATTTTGTCATTTTACTAGGGAGTCTGAAGCCTTTGCTGAATTTACAGAGTTTTAAAATAATTTATGCATTTCCCAGAGATTCCTGGAGCAGAGTGGACACTAGAGGAAACACTAGTATGCATATAGAAATATTGATGAATATAAAAAATTAACAGTTTGAATTTAAATGTTCAGATACGTAGCAATATGGACAAATTAAAGTGCCTTAATTTTCCTACTTTCAGAAATTAAGTAACAATGGGAATGTGACACTCTCATAATTAATATACACACTGCATTGTACTTTCAATTTAGACTGTCTGCATGCCATACAGATATGTGGCCTCTACTTCAGGTGTCAAATTTCACATTATTAACACCCTCTCCACTGAATCTTCTTTTCAAAATGCAGTCTCCTGATACCTCTGCCCAGCAAATCTAGCTCTTGGGTCTGTTTTGCTTTGATTCATAAATGGGCAACACATTGTCTAGCATTCTCAAGATGTGAATTCTAGGTATGGCTTTAGTAGAGAATATGGGTCTTGAACTTACACAAACTTGTGCAGACTTGTTCAGATCACTTCAATAATGGCATTGGAGTTCCTCAGGGCTATCATAGGCCACACTCTCTTCTCACATTGTCTTTTCATTGATGATTAAATCAATTTCCCATGGCTTTAAAAACTTATTATAATTTGACAATTCTTGAATTATCACCAGGCCAGCCATCTCTTCTGAACTCCTTATATGTATAGATACTTGCTTTTTGACATTTCCACTTGAATGCTCCATTGGCATCTTACATTTTTAATGTTGCAAAGCTGAACTCTTATTTCCTTTTGCAATAACAGATTTTTGACATTTTTCATTCTCCTGGCTGTCTATGTCAGAAACATGAAAATTATCCAGATACCTCCCTTCTTCCCATTTTCCACAGCTAATCAACTCACATCCTACCAGAGCTTTCTCCTGATGTTTTCTTATGCCACCTTTGTCTAAGTCACTATCATCTTTTCCTATGACTTATTGAAAATATAAATCTGACCACAGAAATGCCTTGAGAAAACTTAATGCTTCCAATTGCTCCTAAGATGAAATTCAAAATGATTAATAAAATATACAGGCCGGGCACGGTGGCTCACGCCTGTAATCCCAGCACTTTGGGAGGCCTAGGTGGCTGGATCACCTGAGGTGAGCAGTTAGAGACCAGCCTGACCAATATGGTGAAACCCTGTCTCTGCTAAAAAATACAAAAATTAGCTGGGGGTGGTGGTGTGTGCCTGTAGTCCCAGCTACTCGGGAGGCTGAGCCAGGAGAATTGCTTCAACCTAGGAGGTGGAGATTGCAGTGAGCCCAGATCACTACACTGCACTCCAGCCTGGGCAACAGAGTGAGATTCCGTCTCAAAAACAAACACACAAACAAACAACAATATACATACAAAGCTCTGCATAATGGATTGTGTAGCTTCTGTGACCAGTCACTCTAATTTTGTCCTGTATTTTTGCCACACTGATTTGCATTTTTTCCTGCTTCTCTTAACTTGACATGTTTCTTACTTTCCACCCTCAGAGACTTCATGTGTGTTGTTCTCTCCTCCCAATTTCCTACTTTTTTCTCTACATCTAATCACCATGCCTGACTTAGTCCTACATAACAAGCAAGTTTCCACTTAAGTGTCATTTGCTTAGGAAGGTTTCATGTTTTGTCTAACTTACCAGCAAACTTGATTAGATTATCTTCTCTTATGGTATTTCCTAGGACACTAGACTTTTATTCATGAGAAAATATTTAATAATATATATTATCTAGAGTTTTTTTTACAGAGTCAGCTTTTGAAAGAAAAATCTCTATAATCCAAATTATGTTTTGAAATGCCTTAGAAAGGTATAATATTGGAGACCAGTATTTCATTTCCCTGTAAGTCCAAGTAGGTCATTCCTCCAAGAATGATACAAATGACTGTTTCTTTTGATCTGCCTTCTATGAAGCATTTGTGATTAAGTGACGTATAAATAAAAAACAGTATCTTTAGACACTAGACATGCATTCCACATGACACAATGCCATGTTATTGAAGGTCCTCAGAAACAGAATCTAAGAGAAGATCAGTTTCCCACAATTTACACTTTCTAATCCCTGCACACCAGACAGTATGTGATTGCCTAAACTATTTATGCATATGATTCAATTCTAAGGATGAGTTAATGAAAAACATGCCATATTTCATTTCTTCAGTGCTTGCGATTTCATGAAGAAACTCCCCTCAAACTTTGCATTTGATGTTGAGACTAATAATGCCACACACACACCAAAAGTTGTGAAAGGTTTATCACTCACATAAGTGTTTCTGGAGGGAACAGTATGACTCCCAACTCGGTCTGAAAATGTCTTGAGAGAGAAAGAAAACCTGACAGGCTTGGGGTACTGATGGTGTTTAAGAGGTGGAGCTTGGGTGAGGGAACTAGTATGTGGCTTGAATGTCATGTGAGTGCCAAAGCAGAGGGCACACAGGCTTTCTTAGCTTGCCCAGATGTAGGGTAGAGAGAAAAGAGAAGGAGTGAGACTTAAAAGCTGTACCAGTCAAACATAAAAAATGGAGCCACACTCTTCATTTAAATGATGAAGCTATTAATAAAAGGGTGAATAATAAAATGATTTTACATTTGGCCCTTTAGAATGTTTGCATTTGCTTCTTTTCCTCCTTCCTCTTCCTCCCCAGCCCAGGTTTTTTGTTTGTTTGCCATTTGCATGTTTGGTCCTATTAATCCAGGATACATGTTAAGCTAATTTTCAAACTTGGTATGTCCTGGGATCTGCAGGTAATGGGAGTTCAAACCAAACAGCCACAGGAGGGCTAACCTTTGGCTGTAGACATGGTTAAATTTTTCCACCCAGCTGTCAAACAATTTTCCTCATTATCTTGTAGCTATTAGGCAAACGTGAACCTTTCACTGAAAATGTAGTCTTTTACAATGTCCTGGGTTTACATAGCGGTCTCAGTTTCAACTCCCCACCTTACATCTGTTTCTTGAGTTTCTTCTAAAACCCAAGGCTCTAGATTCTTAAAACTGGCAAGAACCATCAAGAAATCAGGGTTTCAGGACCTACCTACCCTTATTTTTCTTATAGCCTCTTTTTTTTTAATCCCTAGTCATTTAGATAATGTGTGTTTATTATTTAGAAAATTTTTCCAAGTTTGAATTTGTTTTCAGGGCATTTATTTCACAATAATGTTAGAAATGAATATTAAAGCCTTTCGCTTACATCCCATTCTCTACTTAAACCAAATAGGTACATTTTAGCAAAACCGTAATATTTGTTTTGCATATAAGAAGAAGTATCAGATTCTGATAGAAACAGAAGTTGAGTATTCCAACTCAGAGTGCTCATAGAGCATGGATATGTGCATATTTGTGTGAATACTTATGAAATATTAACTTTGTCCTGCAGTTTACATAATTTGCAAGACAGTCTTTGGATTTTTTGCTTCACTGTAGGGTTGTGAGGAATGACAATACGCAATGTAGAAAAAAGGCAGGTAAATACAAATGTTGCATGTGTCACATTGTTTTTTCAAATGCTTCTGAATTTAGAATGTATGTAATATTTTACTTTTTATTAATTTTTTGGACACTCATGTCTAAGGAAATGTTCTAAGTTTTGGGTGTGTAATGGTGAGAACTAAAGTTATACAACTTGTTGATAACATTGTGAATAAAAATTTAATTTTATTAAATTAAAATTTCATGTACAATTGTACATTAAATTGTAGAAATTTGTATTTTGTATGCTTATTTTCATTCTGAGAAAAGTGCTGAGATTACAGGTGTGAGCCACCGTGCTGGCCCGAAAACTTCCAAATGATACTTTTTATAGAAAATCAAATATAGCTAAAATAAAATATATTAATTTTCATTTTAAAAATATTGATTTATCCATTTTTACAATGACAAAAATTATATACATTATTGTGTACAACATGTTACTTTGAAATATGTATACATTGTGAAAAGGCTAAATCTAGCCAATGAATATACGCATTACTCACATATTTATGATTTTGTAGTGAGAACACTTAGAAATTTTTCTCTTAGTAATTAAAAATAATACATTGTTATTCACCATAGTCATAATGTTTTGCAATAGATCTCTTGAACTTATTCCTCCTATCTAACTGAAATTTTGTATCCACTGAAAATTTTGTATTTTTGTATTCACTGAAATTTTGTATCCACATCACCCCAATACACTTCCTCTCCTCCAGTCCCTGGTAACCGCCATTGTATTCTCTACCTGAGTGAGTTCAATTATTTCAGATTCCATATGTAAGTGATAATTGTCTTCTGTGCTTGGCTTACTTCAGTGACAATGTTCTCCAGGTTCCTCCATGTTGTCACAAATGTCAGAATTTTCTTCTTTTTAAACGCTGAATAGTATTTTATTCTGTGTATTTGCCACATTTTCTTTATTCATGCATCTATTGATGGGACATTTAGGTTGATTCCAAGTTTTAAGCACTGTGAATAATGCTGCAGTGAACACAGGAGTGCAGATTTTATTTCCTGTGGATATATGTCCCAAATCAGGGTTGCTGCACCACATGGTAGTCCTATTTGTAATTTTTTGAGGAACTTCCATACTATTTTCCATAGGGGCTGTACCAACTTGCATTCCCACTAATAGTGAGCAAAGGTTCACCTTTTGTCACATACTGTCCAACATGTTATCAATTATTTTTTATTCAGTTGATAAGGAAAATGTTTTAAAATAAAGTCTCTATGCAGTTTCCATTAACATTCAATAAGCATTTTAATGCTTGCAAAAAATTTAATCACCCATTTATTAAAACTGTCATTTTGAAAAATTTAATTAACTGGTAATTCATAGAATCTATCTTAGAATGCACTCTCCTATGCATTTTTTCAACATAAAGCACATTTAGAATTTGCTTTCCTAAACTTGTAAATACATCGATATTTGATTGTGTAAAAGATAATTTGATATCATTGATCTGACCAATATTGCACATATAAAATCAGTTTGGAATTCATCAGTAGGAGGCTGAAAATAGTCAACTCTAATGAGATGATACCTTACAAATGCTAGACTTAGATTTTCTTTTTTTTTTCCCCCTAGAAATGTTGATGTATAAGGTTTTAACTTATTTCTTCAAAAGTTTTTATAATTTGGAGACCGACCGAAACACACAAAAACCAACACTATAAATTTAATTATTAATTATATCCTATTACTTTATGGGATCAGCTTCAATCAGTTAAGTGGTTCAATTTAATAGTTTTATTCTATTTCAGCCACCTCATAAATAATTTCATAGATTCCAAGGGTGTAAATTTAACAAATGATAATAGGAAATTTCTTTTCAGTATTTTTAAGATATAGTAAATTATTGGAAAAATTGCATGGGCAGTGTCATAACTGTTTCATTGTAGCATTCTAACCATACCAGTTTGAATACTTTCCGAAATGCAAGTGAACTTAGTTTTGGTTGTAAATGGTAATTTTTTTTTTTAACCTACTGACATTTGTCTTTTACTATTTCAGAGTGAAACCAGAGCTTTTCTGGGCGTATCACTATTGAGACTTAATTAAAGATTATGTGGAACTTTATCCCTCCCTTGAACACTTGACATATTTGTGTTTGAGTAATTAAGTGCGATTTTTTTTTTTACTTTTTATGCACTCTTTCATCCTTTTTAAAAATGTCTCCACATTTTACACTTTATGAGACATACAGTACTATTATATTTAATTCTCCTTAAGAGAATATTATTCAATTGTTTAATTCACAATGCAGAGTGAAACCATGGAAGATGAATGGAGTAATAAAAATTAAATCTTTTTGTATATCCTAGATATAAATTTAATTATAGGCAGTTTAGTTGTTCTCAAGCAGAATATTTGTAATATGACTTAATACTAAAATGTATCCTAGTTCTCTACTGACTTAAAATGTAAAAATCTGAATAACTTCATTAAAGTAGATTAAAAAGAATTTACGTTGAAAAACTATAAAGTGAGGTGTCAATTGAGGCTTCTAAATTCAAAGGATTACTTACAATTGTCCTCAAATTAGTGTAATCTTCCCATGCAGCCCACAACTGAAATGTTTTCCACATGTATTTCTCTTAATTTCATGTCAACTGTTTTTTCGAGATACTTATGTTTACTAGCATGCTGAGCTGATGGAGCAGAAAAAACACATTTTCCATAAGCAGTCACAAAAAGATGAATTGGTACCAGCTTGTTAAGCAACACACTGTATTATTTAATTAAGCTTTCTGTGCCTTTTTCTTTTTCTAAGATTGGGCAGTATAATTCTCAGTAAGACCTATACAGGAACTCAATCACATAAGTCAGGAGAATCTGTAGCGCTAAGGCAGGGCTGACTGTCTCCTATGTCAGCTGTTAACTATTGAAATAATTTCCTATTGGTTGGTGCAAAATTCCTGTCCCAACCCCTCAAGGTCCTTTGTGCTACCTGCCACTATGACTACTTCCTGAAGATTCTGAGGACCTCTCTACAATCTAAGGGGAATTTCTGGCACAGCAAAACCATCCAGTACCCTTCTCTTGTATCTGTTCTTATTGGTTGTTGCTTTTTCTCTGTAATGATTGTTAGGTGTGTTGAATAACATCCCTGGTTCTATGAGATACAGTCCTAATAGAAGACAAGTTCTATGTCACTGTTGGTAAAATGACCCATTACCTGGTATAAAATATGCTTTAAAAATATAACAATGAGAGTCAACCAAAGTTTGAGTAAATAAACCCAGAGATACATTATTTGCACATTTAGATGTTAAACATTGATCAAAGTATCTGACATTGAGCCAAACAAAGAATGCATGTCTCCTTGCTTCTTCCCAAATGCAATATTGGGTCCATAGAGCAATTAAGATGGTGTGAAGTGCCTAGGGAGTTAATTAACTGAGTTATTTTCAAAAGCCTGACCCGTATGCTGGAGGGAATGTGACCCACCACAGAAACCCAGGGAATTCTTCCACCTCCATACCTGCGCAATTAACTAGAAATTTTCATTCCTAATATCTTAATAATAGATTACAAATTAATGATCATTATATGGAATTCTTTAGTTATCTCTCAGAGGTACATAAAGGTGGAGGCTACAAGTCAGGAGACAGTTGATATTTTGAGACAATTAGAGTGAAATGGAAGGAACAATATAGTAGGGTTTTGACTCCTCCAGTGACTACTTGTAGACCTTTGATGACAATTTCCTTGATCAAATGGGAATTCTAATACAACTTTAAAGAACTTTTATGGAGATTGAATATGAAACATATGTAAAACATCTAGGTTAGTTGGTGGCACACTTTGAGAACTCAAAAAGTGGAATTATTGATATTATGTATACTAATTAAGGCTAATAATCATTGTTAGTTTCCTTGTCATTCGCGTATTTTCATATTTTCTTCTCCTGTTAATTACGACTTTAAAAACGTCAAGAGCAAAACAATACAAGAAAAGAGAAAATAGGAAAAATATCAAGAAAAGAGAAGATGAAGCACTGTTAGGGAGTAAAGGGACTGTTTATGAATGCTAAAGACAGTGGCATTCATATGAATTACCTGTTCGGGTAACTTCCTAACTTGTTCTACTAGTACTCTGCATACATGGCAGGCAGTTCAGTCAATGGGCTGTCCATTTCTTCTCGCCTCTCTCTCCTTCCTTTTGGTGTTTCTTCCCACTTCGCCACCAGAAAATATTTAAAATATTATTTAGAATCTTTCTTATTCTAAACAATTTTGGTAGAAACATACATAAGCCATAAAAACATGCCTATTGTGCCCCAAGTCTCAGCTATATGTTTTTCAACTTTTCCAATTCTTGGCTTGTTTCTCAAAAACCTTAGATGCAGGGGGAAAGGTGTCCCTGAAAACCTGAAGCAATTTCATTGTTTTAATGGCCAGAATTCCCTTTTGTCTTATATTCCACTCTAGTTTTTGCCAGGCCAAACTTGTCTTAGTAATGCAATTAAAATCAACCAATTCTAATTTGAAATATCTCACAGCATAATTTAAAATGTGCAGTTAAATTTTGTTAATAGAAAGTAATAGTTTGTATGCTTATTATCCTGAGTAAACTTGTCAGATGATACATTTTTTAGAATGCTATCCATATTGGTGAGTGTTCTATGTGCATTTGAGAAGAATATGCATTCTGCTTTTGTTTGATAAGTGCCTTTATTAGTGCATTTGAAAAATATTTTAATTTTTTTCTAAGAATTCTTATTTTGTGTAAGAATTCTTAGCAGCAATGTTTGCTCAATTGTACTGATCATTTTTAGTTACAAAATATACCTTTTTAATAGTACTTAATGATATATCAAATGTAACAGATTTAATTCACTGTCCTATACTGTAGATACAGAACCAACTTAATTGAAATCACTATTAGATGGCCTAGTTTATGTTTCTATTTAATTTATGTTCTTCTTCCATGTTCTTGATTGTAATTTTTCTTGAACCCTTTTGTGTTCTAATGTTTAAGTATAAAAGATATGCTACTTTCACAAAGTGAATTGGGTTCATTAAGTCTTCTATGCTTCAGAAAAAATTATATAAAATGAATATTATCTATTTTATAAAAGCTGAAAATAACTCTCCTATAAAATTATTTGGTTTCAAAATGTTTTTGGAGGTAGTTACTTATTCATTTACAACAAGCCACCCAGGATATTGGTATTTAATGAGAAAATTATGTTCATATAATTCTAACTATCTTATGCTTCGACTGGATTATCACCTTTATTGTATGGTTTACTGTAGCTACATTTCTTATATTTTTAATCTACTTGTCACTTTAAAAATATTCCAGTTATGTCCATTTACTGTTTTGGGTTTTTCAATTAAAATTTCCAGGTTAGATAACATTTACTTATTGTTTTTCTTCAAAAAACATATTTACACTTCTATTTTTATCAATTCTTAACCTTTCCCAGTTTTAATTCACTGGTATTTGCTTTTATCTTTTTCCTTATGTTGGGTTTGTTTTACTTTTTCTGCCTTTATAAACTGAATGCTTACATCAATGTATTTTTTTTTCTAACTTAATAAGAAGACATTTAAAGTTAAGTTTTAAATTTTTGGATAATTTTATGTAAAACCTATAATATTCAATATCTAAGATTCAGAAGGAGATATTTGCTATAGTGTTTGTGTACCTATCTTCAAAGGGAAGTTCATCTGACTTCTAAGTAATCATATTCTCTACTGTCCATAGCTAATTCTCTGAGGAGTAACCATTTCACCCAAGTGAGATAATATCTAGACTGACCAAAAATAAATGGAGCAATAATATATGTATATGTGTGTTTGTATATACATATATATGTGTATACATATAATGTGTGCATTATATGTATACACATAAACAATTATACCTATATACACGCTATATATGCACACATGTATAAACGTGTATGTGTGTATGAGTTTTTTTGTATGTGTATACACTCACACTCTATAAATACATATTTACATACATATATACTACATCTATATACCCATATATGCTCATAATCATTTGTACACATACTTTTAGTATATTAATATTAATATTATACACACACAGATGGAAATAAGTCATATTCTCTGTGTTGCTATTTTTAAATTGCCTATAATTGAACTTTGTATATCTTCTTTAACTCACTATATTTACAGATGGTAAGGAGCTGAGTTGAGGTTTAAATATTGACACCTGGTTATTCTTTTTGGGATATCATGAGATTGTAGTGAATGTTGTTTATATGATAGCTACATTTCAGAGTTTGTATTTTAAGATCTATATTTATTTGTTTTTTCCAAAATATTTTCATTTACAAATAAGGATTTAATATACTCACAGTGTACAACATGATGATTTGATGTATGTATACATTGTGTAATGATGACCACAATCAAATTAACACATCCATCACTACCCATGCTGTCCATTAGATCTCTAGAACGTATTCATCTTAAAACTGAAGGTTTTTATCCTTTGAACAACACATTCTCATCCCTGCCCCCTTAACATCTAGCCACTGGCTACTACCATTCTATTCACCGTTTCTATGAATTCTACCTCTTAAGTTAGATGATACAGTGTTTATCTTTTTTTGTATCTGGCTTATTTTTCTCAGCATAATGTCCTCCAGGTTCATCCCTGTTGTCACCAATGGCAGGACTTCCCTGCTATGGCTAAATAATTCATATTATTTACCAACTGTGGTAGTATATACCACAGTTTCTTTACACATTCATAAACTATTTAGGGATAAATTTAACCTGGGAGTTGAAAGATCTGTATACCGAAAACTATAAAGCATTGATAAAAGAAATTGAAGAATAAATAAAAAGACGTCCCATGGACTGGAAGAATTAATATTTTTAAAATGCCCCCACACAAAGCAATCTAGAGATTCAATGCAATTGTTACCAAAATATCAATGACTTCTCTTCCCAGAAATAGAAATAAATAAAAAAATTTGTATAAAGACCTCAGATAGTCAAAGCAATTTTGAGAAAAAAGAACAAAGCTGGAGGCATCATACACCTTGATTTCAAACTATACAACAAGCCTATAGTAATCAAAATGGCATACTACTGACATAAAAACAGACACACAGACCAATAGAACAGAATAGAGAGCCCAGAAATAAAGCCACACATACACAGTTAACTAATCTTTGACAAAGATACCAAAATACACAATGGGTACAGAAAAATCTGTTCAATAAATGGTGCTGGGAAAACTGAATATCCACATGCAAAAGAATAAAATTGGACCCCGGTAGTATATACAAAAATTAAAACAAATGAAAGACTTAAATATAAGGTCTGAAACTGTAAAACTCATAGAAGAAAGCATAGAGAAAAGCTCCATGTTTAACATTGATCTTGGCAGTGATTTTGTTTAACATGACAGCAAAAGCACAGACTAAAAATACAAAAATTAGCTGGGTGTGGTGGCGGACGCCTGTAATCCCAGCTACTCAGGAGACTGAGGCAAGAGAATTGCTTAAACCCAGGAGGTGGAGGTTGCAGTGAGCCAAGATAATGCCATTGCACTCCAGCCTGGGTGACAACAGCAAAACTTTGTCTCAAAAAATAATAAATAAATAAATAAACAAACGGGACTATATCAAACCCAAATGCTTCTGCACAGCAAAGGAAATGATAAAAAAAAAATGCAAAGGCAACCTTTGGAATACCATAAAATATTTGCAAACTGTATATTTGATAGAAGATTAACATGCAAAATATATTTCACACAACTCAATAGCAAGGAAACAAATAACCTGATTTTTAAAATGGATAAAAATGAAGAGACATACAAATGGACAACAAGTGTATGAAACGGTGCTCATGTCACTAATTATCAGAGAAATTCGAATCAAACCCACAATGAGATATCACCTCATACCTTTTTGTATAGCTATTATGAAAAAAGAGATAAGTGTTGATGAAGGTATCACATAAAGGGAATGCTTCTACTCTGTTGGTGGGACTATAAATTGATATACTCATTATGAAAAACAGTATTGAGGTTTCTCCAAAAAAATGGTAACATCATATTATCCAGCTTCTGGATATATATATCCAAAGGAAATGAAATCGATATCTCAGAGAGATATTGGCACCCCCCATTGTCACTGTAGCATTATTCACAATAGCCAAGATACGAAAACAGTCTAAGTGTCCAGAGTTTGTTTTTATAATCTATTTTTTGTTCAATACTTGTGATTTTTCAGGGCTATTTAAAATGAGTTTATACTCAGTGAAGTATGAATTATGACATATGTGATAATCATACTTGCTAAATATACTATTTCTTATTTTGGTCTTTGATATATTTTTCATATCTGTTATATACCAAGATCACTTTATAGTCTTCTACCAATATTGCACTTGTATCATTTTCTTCTGATATTTTTAGTTATTTCAGTTTTGTGTATTCTAATGTTACATTACCAACCAATACATATTCATGATTACTAATCTTCACTATGTACCCATCTAATTTACTAATGGAGAGCTATAGTCTTTTTCTCATTTTAAGATTTTTTGCATTGCTTTATAAGTGTAAAGTTAATTTTGCTACTCTCAATATTTTATATAGTATTTATGTTTTTCTTTTTTAAATGCTGAAAGCAGCATTTTCTTGTTTAGTCATTTTTTTTTAGGTTTACATAAACATTGTACACTCACTTAAAATAGTACCTAATTCACAAGTTTATAAGGATTGGAAAAATATATATTGAATTCATAATTGTATACTCAATGCACATTAGGCATTCAACTAGCCATTATATAATTCATTAAATATTATTATCATCATTATCAACATACTTTATTCTTGCTAGTACTTTGGTTTATGAGACTGGCAACATACTCTGTACATTTTATTATTTAAAAAACATCTTCTAGTGATTTATAATTTATTTTTCTTGTCTATGTATCATTACCTATATCTTAAGCAGTATTTTTCTAAATTTTAAAATTAATAATAATTTACATTTTCACTATAGGTGAAATTGAACATTCGACATGCTTTATCTATTATTAACTCACTTCCTTATATTTGATAATATATGAGAACTTTAAATCTATTATGGTTTACACACTCAACAACTGAATTATACATATATTCCTTTTCATGCATAACATTTTGAAAAATGTGCATTGTATTTGAGCAACACACTTATTCAGCTGTAACTACATATTTAACTATTTTATTATTTTATTAGTCTCTGCCATGATAGAAAACATTTCCAATATTTCAGTGTCTTGCAACAGTAAACATTTATTTCTTGCTTGTGTTGTGTAATAGCTGTTTGGCTGTAGCTATGCTGAGTTGTCTTGGCTCAATTGCTCTTAGCAAGGCTCACCTCCTTGTAACTTCTCAATCTAGAACCCAGGCAAAAGGAGTCGCCACTCTTAGGTACATGCTTTTCACATGATGAAGAGTAATAGGGCAGAGTGAAATCATGCAAATGCATGTAAACTTTCTGCTTGGATTGTTTGTATGTCAGTCAAGTCATTTTTAAATTGAAAAATGAAGTCACATGGCCAAGCCAAAGTTCAATGGGAAAACATATTTCTCCTACAGGGAAGTATGGGCAGAGGGGAATAACTTTGAATAAATAATGTAATCAACCACAGCTGTCTAACATAAAACTAAAGTCTCCTGCTAGAACTTCCTCTATCTTTTAAAATTGTTCTTTCTGAAGTACATCTGAGACTTGCATTTTTAAGGAATGTATACTTGAGTAATATACTTTTGCACCCTTGTGCTTTTAGAATATCTTTTGGGTATTTTTCTCCTGGGTAGGTGTGAATCTCTTGGAACACTAAAATTTTTCTCTTAAAACTTTTTTAGATGATAGTTCTTTGGATCAAGGAAGAATGCTAAAAGTAGGTGGAAATGGTAAAAACCACAAGAGACGTCTATATTTAATAGAGAGGAGGAAATGAAATCTCTGTAAAATATTAAAAAACAAACACTAACAGAATGAAAGTTGGTAGAGTGTAGGTAAATATTTTAGTAAATGTTTCAAGAAGGGAATGTTAATAGAGTCAAATGCTGCAGAGAGATCAAATAAGATGATTGGACAGAATCTATTAGAGTTAATAAGAAGGATACTATTGCTTTCTTGAGCATGATACGGAAGATCTTATTCTTCAGTGCATAGATGAGTAAATGAGAAATAACTGGGGCATAAACAAATGCAGACAGTCTTTCATTTGACTGTGAGAGAAAAATCAAGCCAAGGAGCAAGGGCACTAAAGGAGTTTCTTTTTAAATGTGGGAGTATGTTTAAATATAATTGGAAAAGTTAGGAGAGAAAAAATGTATGATAGATTATAATTTTTGGAGCAATGTGTTAAGGAGATAGTAGCAGGATTTTGGATCATGAAAAGACAAGGAAATACATCTTTTTCATTGTAACAGAGGAGAAGGAAGAAAAGATGGATGGGGATATAGACAGGCATACACAAGAGGTGTTCACAGAAATGAAGTCTTTATTGTTCAATAGAGCCAAATGCTTCCGTGAAATGAGACATATTCATTGTATTGGTCTTTTGTGAAACATGTGAAAGGATATTTGAGGCAGGTGCTAAAGAGTGCCAGCTAAAATAAGCATCAATTTCTTGGCTTGAGAGTCCAGTTAGGTTTAGATACCACAACTGGTTGTTTTGTTTCATTTTGCTTTCCAATTTGTTCTGAGGTTTCTAGGTATTTTAGAGCAGGAGTGTACTTTCATCAAATTTAGGTCATATTAAACACCATAGATATAAAAGACCTATTTTAGCACAAAGATGTTATTACTAATATTAAAGAAAATACAGCACCACATACTATATATCAAAATTTTGTAAAACTGGGGTATGTCTTATATAATGTTTTATGTGGCATCAAATATTGTTTGGACATTCTCTAGCCTTATTAATATTTTTCCTGGGTTGTTTCAGTCTTCCCTTTGTCATCATAGTTCCAACTCATTTTTCTTTTGACATGTTAACTTCAGTGTGGTGGCACATAAAGTGAAGAGTTAACGTGCTATTTCCATCTTCCTCATAAATGTTACCCTTTATTTTAACATGCAATGTTTTTTAATACTCCCTTTAGTGCTTTAGAAACTTGTCTTATTTTATCTATTTAAATTGCTTTTCTGTTTTTTTTTTCTTTTGGTGCATTTCTCTAATTTAGCTTTTACCACCATATTCTTTTTTATACATAAAAAACTTAAAAAGTTTTATTTTTATTGTAAACATAAGCTTATTGCAGAAATTAAAATAATGCTGAAAAATATAAGATTAATAAAACAAAAAACTTTGAATAGAGAAATAATTTTTGCTAACATTGTGAATATTGTGCCAGATAGGTTTCTACAATTTTACATAAAGGGAATATACTTTTTATGTTAGGTATAACTCAAAAGCATTATGTTCCATTTTAAATGCCAAAAATAGGGATCTACATTATCATTTTAATTAAAAACTCTTCTATTGCATGGATTCTAAATTTTTGAAAGCTTAAATAATGGAGAATGAGGTTGTTTTCAATATTGTACAATTATATTCACAAGATATGTTCATAATACTATTATTACTATTAGTATGAATTGTTTTACACATTTTAAAAAATATAATTAGGCTGGGCATGGTACCTCACACCTGTAATCCCAACACTTTGGGAGGCCGAGGCAGGTGGATTACTTGAGGTCAGAGGTTTGAGACCAATATGATCAACATGGCAAAACCCCATATCTACCAAAAATACAAAAAATTAGCTGGATGTGGTGGTGGGTGCCCATAATCCCAGCTACTAGGGAGGCTGAGGCAGGATAATCGCTTGAACCCACGAGGCAGAGGTTGCAGTGGGCCAAGATCGCACCATTGCACTCCAGTCTGGTGACAGAGCAAGACTCCATCTCAAAAAAAAAGTAAGATAACATTCTTGGCACTATTATTGGGATTACCTTAAATTTATAGATTATTAGGTAGAATTACCTGATGTTGAGCTTTCCCATTGAAGACTTCTTTTGTATCTATCAGTAGTCTTTTCTTCATATTTACTTTTTCACATTTCTTCCTAAGTTTGTTACCAACTATTAAGGTCTTTCATGTTCCTGCTAGTGCCAGTTGGGTGCTTTTATATGTAGCATCTTCTGATGTGTTTTTTCCCTGAATTTAAATAAGTAATCATTTCTGTAAACCAGTTTGTGCTCATTAGTCTTACTGAATTATCTTGTTATTTGTAATTTTTTTGGTTGATTCTCTCAGATTTTTCAGACATATAGCATTATCATGTGCAAATATTGGTAGTTCTATATTCCAATTTTTGTAACTTTTATCTCTATCTCTCATCTATGACAATGTTAGAAATGATTGTTGACTTGTTCTTTTCATGACTTCAGTGGAGAACTTTCTAGTGCTTTCCCATTAATCAAGATACTGACTTCATATTTAAGATACATATATTCTATCATATACGCTTTAAAAAACACAGATTTTTGAGCTCACCTCATAACTGATGAATCAAAATCTTCAGGTTGTTATATAGTGATTTTTATTAATACCATAAATGATTTTTTTAAACTAGGGCCAAAATGCGTAATTTCAACTACTATATTGCTTATACAAATGCTTTGTCAGACTTCTCTCTCCTACCTTTACCCTTCAAGTCACTTTTATCATTTTCAGGTGAATTTCAATGCCAAATTTTAAACTTGGATCAATTTAATTCTTCCTTTCTTTCACTGATTATAACCTGACTCCCTCCCTCCTTTCTCCCGTTTCTCAAGGCTAATATGTGACCCTGAGACTCATAATTAGGAAGAGAGCACGATGAATTATTTAAGGTTTTCTTTTTATTTCACTTTTTATTCCTCTGCCCCACCTACAACACAAAGCCCTAGTGCTTGCGTAATGGGAATACAGGATTACAGTAAAATAGAAAAATCTCTCTTCCCTAGCTGGTACAGTGTAGTTCTTTCTTGGATAACACTAAACTTTCAGCATATCTTCCATGACGGCAGGCTCACAAGTTCTTGTTCCATTATGAGGTGCATATGTGTGTTCTTCAGTGTCCCTGTGGGAACTCCCCATGGCATAGGTTGCAGACATAAGAAGTATAAAAAACATACCTCATTAAAGAAAAAAGATTTTTTTGTTTTAGTTTTTAAAATTCTATTTCCTAATTTTTATTGATTTTTCTATCTATCAGTTATTTAGAAGTATATATTTAAATGAAGTTTTAAAGTTATCTTTCAGTTATTGCTTTCCAAATTTATTTTTCATTTAGACATAGAGAGTATTTTTATCTGATGCAATTTTTGAAATCTATTGCTTTATGGCCTTATCTGTGGTCTTTCATATAAATTACATGTGTTCTTAAAAGAATATGAATTCTCTGTTGGGGTCAGGTGCTTCTTCTATACATGTATGTCAATTAAATAAATATTTTAAACTTTGTTCTTAAATTTTTTCATTTCTCACTTGATCTTTTTGCCTTTATATCTTGACTCATGAGTTATTGCTTTCAAATAACTGATTGCATCTTTTGAAAATAGACGGGGAAATCAGCTATTTGTGTTGAACTTCCTACAATGCAATTGCTGTTGGGCATTGCAAATATTAATTAATTAATTAAGTCTCACTCTTGTTGCACAGGCTGGAATGCAATGGTACGATCTCGGCTTACTGAAACCTCTGCTTCCCATTTTCAAGCAATTCTCCTGCCTCAGCCTCCCGAGTTGTTGGGATTACAGGCATGCATCACCACACCCGGCTAATTTTTGTATTTTTAGTAGAGACGAGGTTTTGCCATGTTGACCAGGCTGGTCTTGAACTCCTGACCTCAGGTGATATGCCTGCCTTGACCTCCCAAATTGCTGGGATTACGAATATAAGCCACCTTGCCCAGCCAAATATTAATTTAAAAGAAAGTTGTTGAGCATTGCTAAGAAATTGTCTTTTGTGTTTGTTATTTTATATAAATTTTGTCACACATTGGTTTATGTGTGAAAAGGATAGAGCAGAATATTCATTTGCTATGTTTGATAAAAAATTTCTTAAAAATTAAATGTACCCATATTTTTAATAAAGCAAAGACTGTAGGGAAATTAATCACACTCACAGATAAACATATTTTCTGCTACTGTCACCTATTTTTCTATTTAAACTCCTAATCAAATCTTCCCGTGGCAATTTATATTGTCATTGTTAGATTAAATCATTGCACTATGGTCAAAATTTGACATGTCTTTATTTGTCATGTGGTAATTTTCTAATGTTGATTTTATTATTTTTCATTAGTTATTGTTAAATTTTAATCAGATGTAATTAATTAGATGTCCTCAATTAGATATAACTAAAATTAGATTAATTTAAATAATCAAGTCTTAGCACAGCATAGGAATAAAATTTCAAAATAGTGGCTTTAAAATATTTTAATCTGTTGCTTATGATGACCTCAATAGTAACTATGATTTTTGAAAATAGTAAAGCAGCAAATAAAGTTTTTAAGAAACAAACAGCATAAATTTTTCTGGGAGATAAAAATAATTTAAACACCAATGTGAATTTATAAATAATATTCAATAATGCATATAACAGAATAAAAAACTATGTCTATTTACTTATCTGTGTATCTATCCATAATAGTATCATATGTCTGGTATGTACTATGAATATAATTTTAATAACTGACATCATCCATTTGCAAATAACTTGTAAATGTAAGACTTGTCAAACACCACTTAAACCAGACAGAAGAAATAATAAGGCAGTGTTATTTCAGTCTAGTTTAACTATCAAAATTATTTAATAAGCTGCCACACTAGCAAGTTGGTTTTGGGCTATTTTAAAATAATTCATATTTGTTCATTAGTACTGCCTGATAAACTATAACCATGAAGTTTCAACTGCAAGAGTAGGTCACTATTATTGCCTTAAAATACAGTATTTTGTGACTCGAAACCTATTCTTGTTTCTGTAAAAACTACTTTTAAAAGTATACTTTTAAATTATATGTATTAAATTATCAACAAAATGGTATTATTTATTTACTTTTATTTTTATTTATTATTATTCTTTTTTGAGATAGAGTTTTGCTCTTGTCCAGGCTGGAGTGCAATGGTGTGATCTTGACTCACTGCAGCCTCTACCTAAGTTTATTCAGAGCCACCACTAAGTGGCATTATAGTGTAGCAGCAGTCATTTCAGCTTACAGCCACATGCTGAGTTGCCCCATCTGTGAACCAGTTGGGGCTTGTTTCTTTATTGTCAGCTGGATAACGGAGGGATAGCTCACTCCTTCTTAGTTATAGGTATGAGCTTAGGGAATGGTGCTGGTTAAAAACGATAGGTGACATAGGAATCTGAGTTGCCTGTTTCTACGGTTTACTTGTACCCTTGCACCCTGCTCATGACAACATGAATAACTTGTCCATCTTCCCATGGGTTGCTGCTGGTTCACCCTTAACTTATGGTGTATCTGAGAAAGCTCATCTTATGATGAAAAGTCTTGCTTACTTATATGATCACTTCATGGTGCCTACCATTCAGGGCACATGCTGCAGCTGTTTCTCAAACGATATATAATTCTTTGAGGGAAATGACATGGATTTAACTTGAGAAAGCAAGGGTCTACATTGTGTTTTAACTATTGGTATTTGTCATAACATTCACACTGGGTCTTTTCCTATTATGGATACCTCTATAACCATAGGTTCTTAAGTTGTATAGCTCAAGCCCCACAGGATTAATTGTCCACAGCCTAGAGCTCCCAAACAGTTCTTCCCTAAACTGATTTGCCACCTCAAGCCCCAATTCACTTCAGTAGTCTTCTATCTCATTCACTGAAAGGATTAAAGCTGAATTCTCAAATACAGAATATGCTCCCTCCAGAACTCAAAGAGGTCTTTCAGATATTGTCTTTTCTTCTTGGTGATGGGAGGTACAAGGTGTAATCAGTTTTCTTTTAGTTAAAAAGAGATGTTCTAGCATGATCCGGACCAGTAAACTTCTAAAAACTTATGTGATGTTGCAAGGAGATACGGTTATCTTGTATCTAATGGAGCATTTGTATCTTACCAAGGACTCTAATGTACTTGTCAACCCTGGCTCATCTGATGTGATTAACAGGATGTCGTTGATATAGTAGACCAATGTGATGTTTTGCAGCTATTATGGTTGACATGCATTTCGATAATATGATAGAAGAGTTACAGCATCCTTGAGGCAGACTATTGTCCTTCCTATGTGAGTACATGCTGCATTTGATCTTTTCCTCTCTCCTGTTATGGATAAAGAAGGCATTTTCCAGATGAATGACCACGTTGATACCATGTATCTAAACTATGTTACCTGCTTGGCAAAGAGATAACAGGTAGTATAACAACTGCAGCTAAAGTTACTACTTGGTTGAATTTGTGACAGTCCACAAATAACATACACTCAAGGATTTACCTAGTTTTTTTTTTGGTAGAAGCCAGATTACTGAAAAAAATTTAAAATGATGGAGACCATCACAGCCACACCCTCATCCTTTGCAGTTTGAGAGGGACACTCATCTCTGTATTCCCATGAGGAATTATTTTTGGTACACTATCATGACATGGGAAGAAAGGGGAAATTTCAGGGCTCCTTCTTGGCTTTCTCTACTATGATAACTTACCCCGCAGAATAGGACATGAGAGGGTTCCACCAAATACCAAGTAAGTCCATTTTGAAGACTAGGGAAGTGAACACTTGGGGGTATTCTGTGGGCTCAGAGGACCCATTGTAGGCCAGATCTGGATCAGGACTCCCTTTATTAGTGGCCCCCATATCACCTCACATTAAAAAATTGAGGAGGAAGAAGCACGCTGGTGCTTTGGGTTGTTAGGTATATCTGTGTCAACTCACCCTGAGTCTAACCATCCTTGAACCCTCTGAGTATATTCTTTCCCCAGTATGCTAATATCTGAGTAAGTTGACAAAGATCCCTGAGGGGAATAATTCTGTCTGATCTTGTAGTGTACTTTCAGAGCTCTTCCTCCTTTGAAACAGCCTGTCCCTTCAGCCATTGGCTTGCAGGTCTGAAAATAAACCTAGAGTTAGGTGTTAGACAAGGAATTGTGACCTTATATTGGGATGGTTTCCCTCAGCCTCCTTAATGCCTTTAGCAATTCATAGAGGGAGCAAATCTTTGTTTGACAGCCGTCTATTTTGCCTTTGGGGAGAACTGTATTCAATTAATAATAAAAATGATTTTATATATATGGTTTCATAGTATATTTTGAAATCTGCTAAACTGTTTGCAAAATTTCTTGATATTCTTAAATATTTTCTTTTCGAGGTGAATGTAAAATTTCTCAAAAAAAATTGAGAGAACTTAATTAGGCTTTCAGTGAATATATAGGTTTTATGGTTAAAGCTTTGTGATTTTCTTGATGTATATTTTACGTATTTCGCTTTACCTCTCCCACCTTCTCCCTCTTCTCTTTTCTCTTTTTCTTTTGTATTCCCAGACATTTTATATTTAAGTTGTTCTAGTAAATAGTATTACCTTTCCATTATTTTAAAATTGCTTATTAATGATAATTAAGAAAACTACTGAATTTTGAAAGCATATACGGCCACCATTCTAAACCATTTTAATTCTAAGAATTTTACAATTTATTTTCCAGATTTTCTGAACAATCTGAATGTTGTCTGGATACAAGTTTTGTCTGCCTCTTCTCTTCATTGACATTTATAGGTCTTTTTTGTTCCCTTATCATTGCATTGCAATAGAACTGTCAGTACTATATTCCCTCTTATTTGATTGCAGGAAAGTTATTTTATTTCTGTCTTAAATGGTACTATTTCTATTATTTCACCAGAAAATATGGTTTATTTATAAATACAATTTTCTTCTGTTTCTGCTTTGCAAATAGTTTTATCAATTTGGGAGATAAATTTCATCAGATGATTTTTAAGCAAGAACACCATTTTTTATCTCAACTTTTTAATCTGCTAAAATGATGGGATAAATTAATATTTTTGTAAGGTTGCACCATCCTTATATTTCTGGGACAAATTGTAGTGGCAATACATATTTAAATATTTAAGAATTGCAAATTCTCACGTATCTGTGAGTAGAAACTGCCTATATTTACATTTTTTTAATTTCATCATTGCTTGGTTTTGGTATGAGAGTTATCTCAGCCTCATAAATGATTTAGGAAATTATCCAACATTTTCAATGCTGGACAGTTTAAAAAATATAGATAGTGTTTGCTTTAGAAGATTTGTAGCTCTCAGTAGTCAGAGTCTAGCCCTGGTATTTTTAGTTTAATTCTTAAATATTTTTAAATGTTTCTTTAACAGTCTATTCAAATTGAGTTGCTTTTGATTATGTCTTATTATATGTACTTTTTTACTCTACTGTAAAGAATATTTTTACTGTAACTATATACCACAAAAATATTCCTATGAGTCTCATGTTAGCATTTTATCAGGGGATAAAATTGAGTTCAGATAATATTTTTATTAAAAATCTATATATAGTCAGGCCAGGCGTGGTGGCTCATGCCTGTAATCCCAGCACTTTGGGAGGCCAAGGCAGGTGGATCACGAGGTCAGGAGATTAGGATCATCCTGGCCAACATGGTGAAACCCCATCTCTACTAAAAATACAAAAATTAGCGGGGCGTGGTGGCAGGCACCTGTAGTCCCAGCTACTCAGGAGGCTGAGGCAGGAGAATTGCTTGAACCCAGGAGGCAGAGGTTGCAGTGAGCCAAGGACGCACCACTGCACTCCAGCCTGCACAACAGAGCAAGACTCCATCGCAAAACAAAAAACAAAAAAACACCCAAAAAACTATAGTCAACAATTTATAGTTAGTTTGTGTCAAAACTGAATTCCAAATTCCCATTTTTTCAAGAATTCACTTGTTCAATTCAATTAGGCTAAATTCCCATTTTGTGGGAATAACACCATAAGAGTAGGTGGGTAGCTCCATTTATTGACTTTGCTGTTATGAAGCAAGTCTCTCAATTTTTGTAAGTTTATTTCCTCACATATATAATTAGGTAAATTTTGAAAATCATTTCATTGTAGGACTATAGAATACATTCCTAACTTCATATATTATTTCAAATTATATAATTTTCAATTTAATGTGCGAAGGTATTTTATAATGGGAGAGAATTCTTATTAATAATCTTGCTTCTGAAAATATAGGAATCTGAGAAAACATCTGTTACATTTTATGGGAAAATCTGAAAAACAATATTTTAAACCTTGACTCATAGTTCATTTAATATATTCAACTGCAATAGCATGGTAAAATACAGAAAAATGGTCATAACTAACTCAATTGATTTTGATTTTTGGAATATTTTATTATAAAAATTAACAAATATACGTGAACAGAATATATATTTAATCTTTGGTGAAAGTGAACGTACTTAATTATCCAATGTGTTATCAATAATGTCATAGATTTTCCTAAAATAATTTATGGCAGTTGAGAATTTTTTTTCCCAAAAGCAGTATAAAATTAGACCCATAATATCACACTGGAGTATTTTCACATAATTAAGTTTTCTGCATTCTTTACTTACTATTTTCATTGTCTTGTGTGCTCATCATGATTAAAAGGATATATGCTCTAATTTGTATGGCTATGCAAATGCCTGGACAATTTCAGCTTTAAAGAAAATTATGCCAACACACGAATCTATCTAGTCTTTATTGAAGAAAATATTGTACACAACAAAAGCAAATCTGCATGTTTTGCTATTTAAATCCATTTGTGAGCTAATAATAATTCACCATATAATTTATAACAAATAATGTAAGAAAGTTATGATGAGAACAAAACATTCATTTTTATGAATCTATCACAGAAGGATTTATTATCCTGTCATAGAAAATGTTTATATTTCCATGACTTGCAGAACTTCATTTTATATATGGTTATATGGTTAATTTTCAGATTTATTTTGAAGAACATGGGAAATTACAAGACCATTTCTAAGAAAATTCTTCTGTGAAACACACATTTTTCAATATATTTTTTATTTATGCTTATGACTTTCATGTTTTTTCATTGTAGGCTTTCTCTGAATTTAATTTGTGTCAGAAAGCTAATTTAATGGCTTACTGGAAGTTCAGAGTCCAGTTCTCTAAGTAAGCATTTTATTAACATTCATATGGAAAAATTCTATGAGCTATGTCATGATGACATACGTTACTTATATTTATCTTGAGAGTGGAAATATGTTCTTTTACTCTATTCTTGGAACTTATAGGGTAAATGGATACAGTGAACAGCCCCTTTGTGTTTTTAGTATTAAAGCAATAATTTTAGTATTAAAATAGTAGTTCTTAGTATTAAAATAGTTGTTCTGAAGACTTTGCAAATACACTTATATCTATGATGATGGAAAGTTAAAAATATAAGGAACAGATCTGAACAAATTATCACTTGACAGGTAGAAAAATAAATCTGACTCACAGGGAAAAAAAAAGATGAAAGAAGAGAAGAAAAACCTTTAATGATAGCTATTTCGTTGAATTTGATTACAGAGAAACTTTTACTTTTTCCAAATTGGGAATGTGTTTTGAACTATATGTATTATCAGGAAAAATATACAACAAAGGCATGTGTGTGTGAAGATTATAAACGTATATATTCATCTTCTCTTACTTTAAATGTGATGGTTAATTTTAAACATAACCTTACTTGGCTAAGGGATGCTTGGGTGGTTGGAAAAACATTTATTTTTATGTGTTTCTGTGAGGATGTTTCCAAAAGAGATTAGTTTTTAGATCAATAGATGTATTAAAGAAGGTCCACCCTCAGAAAATGTGTGTTGGCATCATCCAATCCATTGATGGCCTGAATAGAACAAAAGAGCAGAGAGGAGGGGTTAATGTTCTCTTTCTGTATATGTTTGAGATGAGAAATCCAGTTTTTCCTGCCTTCGGACTTGATCCAAGACTGACATCATCATACCCCACCTCTCTCCACTGCAGGCATTTGAACTCAGACTGAATTATACCACCAGTTGGTGGCCTTCCTGGATCTCCAGCTTGCTGACAACAGACACTAAGGCTTCTCAACTCTATGATCATGTGAGCCAATTCTCTCTTTCTCTCTCTCATATAAATATTAATATATAATATTTATTGTGAGAATATATGTATACACACACTTATGTACACACACATACAATATTGATTCTGATTCTCTGGAGAACTCTGACTAATATGCTTTATAAGGACTTTTGTCATTGTCAAGCCCTTGGAACCTCATGACCCATGATAGTGATATAATAGCTGGGCAGTGTGTGGTACCTTTTAGAACTTACGGTTTGCTTGTTATGCCTATAAGAAGATAAGACGGCTACAGTTCTTCAGAGCAATGATGCATATGGGCCTGAAGGGTTTGGAAATGAACTATCCACCTTTTCTTCTCCTAAGTGTATTAATTTCCCATTGCTGATGTAACATGTTACCATAAATTTAGTGGCTTAAAACAATGCAGGTATTTCGCCTTGCAGTTCCGGAGGTCAGATGTCTGAAATGGGTGTCTCTGGGCTAAAACACAGGTGTCAGCAGGGTTATGTTCTTTTTCTGAGGCTTTAGGGTATAGTCTGTTTCCTTGTCTTTTCCAGCTCCCAGAGGGCTCTCATTTTCTTTGTCTTGTGGTCCTTTCCTCCTCTTCAAAGCCAGCAACATAATATTTTTAAATCTCTTTGACATTAACCTCCTGCCTCTCTCTTCCACAACTGAAAGACCCTTGCGATAATATTGGGCTCACCTGTATAATTCAGGATAATCTTATTTTAAAGTCCTCTGATTACTTATACTAATTCCATTTAAAACCTTAACTCCCCATTGTCATGTAACATAACATATTTATAGGTTTGGGGGATTAAGGTATGGGCATTTTTGGAGGGGATCCAATAGTATACCTACTATACCATTTCAAAAGCCTTGTCCTATTATTACATTATTAATAACTTTAGAGACAGCCAAGGGAGTATTGAGTCCACTTGTGTCTTAGTCTGTTACTGCTGTTATAACAAAATACCATAGACTGGGAAATTTATAAACAACAGAAATGTATTTCTCACAGTTCTAGAGGCCGGGAAGTCCAAGATCAAGGTGCCAGCAGATTTGGTATCTGGTGAGGACCAGTTCCTCCTAGGTAGCATTTTATCTGTTTCCACATACGGCCGAAGGGATTAAGAGGCTCCCTTAAACCTCTTTTATAAGTACATAAATTTCATTCATGGGAGCAGAACACTCATGACTGAATCATCCCCTAAAGGTTCCAACTTTTAATAATATCTCATTAGTTATGAGTTTCTAACATATGAATTTTGTGGCGACACAAACATTCAGACTACGGTAGCTTGATACAAGAGCATCAGATAAATATATTATAAGAAACACTGGGTAGAGAATAATAAGGTGTAAATTCTAGTTCTACCTATGTCCTTGAAGATATGAATTGTTTCCAGAAAGTCACACTGATGCTTGTGAGTCTAAGTTCCAAATATGGACTATGGAATTTCTAAATTCTCAATAGTTCATCTCATAAGAATTTATATTTATAAGAAAGAAAAAATATCAAGTCAAACAAGAGTCTTCTAAAATTGGAAGACTAAGTAAATAAAGGGATTGCAGTATTATCGGTTACAAGACTCCAAAGGGGAACACAACTGATTTTTCTCCCACCCTTCAACAGTAGTATACAAATAAGTTATTTCCCAGTATTTCCTCTACTAAATTGCATCATTCATCCTAAAGGAAATGCACAGAGCATAAAAGATAAAATAACACTTGTAGGCACCAGAACAGACTAATAAAACACCATCCTGATTTTCTTGACAAGGAAACCACCTAAGGCTAGAAATAGTTGAGTATGGTAGAAAAATGAAAAACTGAGGAGACTCAGATGGCTCCCTTATAGGGCTATTTTATGGCATGATTTATGGACTTAGGACTGGGTAAGCCATACTGAATGTATATTCAATCACAGCAACAATAAGTTACAAGGATGCACTTTGCTGACGATCATTCAAGACCGTGTGTATTTATTTTCAAAAATAAAATCTATACATATCTAAGTCAGCAATTTTCAGATAGTTAATTTTAATTACTATCTCTTATGCTTAGAATTTATTTATTATATACCTTCAGAATCATAAGGGCATTTATCTGCTAGCATGCAGCATCAATGGATCATGCATTAAAACACATGATTTAACTAGCAAAACTTGTAGACAAAGATTCTCCTGTTTGACAGTTAAACAAGTTTTCTATTTAACAGATGTTTAGTCAAATATTCTGGGTGATAGGTTAGGATAGGTTGCTAAAGGAGTCACAACCATAGTTTTCATCCCTGTATAGACCAATTTGCATACTACATTGCAAATTTTATTAACCATGCCTTTAATTTAGTCTTTGAAAAATTGTATTCATAACACATGCTGGTGACTTATAAACATCACCATTGAACATAAAATTTACAATCATTTTTGACTAAAAATGCACCTATCATGTCACTTTCATAAATACAAGCACTCTTTTTCTCTTTTTTTTTTTTTTTTTTTTTTTTTGAGACAAATTCTCTCTCTGTAGCCCAGGCTGGAGTGCAGTACTAGTGTGGTCACAGCTCACTGTAAACTCCACCTCCCAGGCTCAAGCAATCCTCCCACATTAGCCTCCAGAGTACCTGGGGCTAATGGCATGCACCACCACGCCTGGCTAATTTTTGTATTTTTTTTGTGAGGGAGGGTAGACACAGGGTTTCACCATTTTGCCCAGGCTGGTCTCGAACTCCTTGTCTCAAGTGATCTGCCAGCCTTGGCTCCGCAAAGTGCTGAGATTACAGGTATGAGCCATCATGCCCAGCCTGAAAGCATATTCTTAAGGTGGGCTTTACCTCAAAGGAATACTACAAAAGATAAAATTATAGAAAAATTGTGAGTAAACTGAAAACTAGATAGAAAGTATTATGTAAAACAGTTGATGCAATTCCAGGTGGCTATAGATTCTGGTATTTTCCTTTCTCTAAAACTAAGAAAGAAATTTTTACTTTTAATATAAATAATTACCCTTTAAATTGGCAACAAAGACAATAAAAATAAATAATTCTTATGCATATTGGATATTTCCTTTGGCACAATTTGTATATGGTAACTAATTGACACTATGACAATTACTGACAAGAGATATAATAAAAATATGTATGGACATTTTCACTATATTTATATAAATATAAGCATACATATATAATTGTGGGTTGTTTTAGATTAATAGATGTTAAAGCTATAGATATTAAATATAGATTAATAGATATTAAACATATATTATGTATCATTTCTTCTGAACAAAAAGAGGCTTACTTTTGTTTTATGATTTCCCTCAAACATGTGGTAGGACTACATAGAAAGGTATCAAAAAGCCAAAATGCCAATAGTTGCTTCTGTTCTAACAGTAGAAGGTGAGATAAAATGAGATATGAGTTTGCTGATACAGAATGAACAAGGAAGAAGTAGCTTCCTGGTGCTCTTAGGAGAATAAATAATGTTCTGAAACACTGAGTGCAAAAACACAAAGAACAAGCTGGAATAAAGAGTGCCTTGGCCATCTGTTTGGCTGTCAGAGTGAGGCATGACTCAATAAAGCTTTTACACTTAAAATTAAATAAAAGTTATTGGCTCTATTTAGTATTGTTAGTATATTGCATGCATACACACACACAAACTAAACATTAAAAAGAATCTAGTGCTTTCTTCAGGCAAAGATGAACACAGAAGGATTGTTCCTCAATTTTTTTTCCCCAAGACAGAATCTCACTCTGTCACCCAGGCTAGAGTGCAGAGGTGCGATCTTGGCTCACTGCAACCTCTGCCTGCCGGGTTCAAGCAATTCTCATGCCTCAGCCCCCTGAGAACCTGGGAGACTACAGGCACCCACAACTACACCTGGCTAATTTTTTGTAGTTTAGTAGAGATGGGGTTTCACCATGTTGCCCAGGGTGATCTCGAACTCTTGAGCTCAGGTAATCCACACTCCTTGGCCTCCCAAAGTGCTAGGACTTTTCCTGAATTCTTGATAGGAATTTGTGAGAACTACAAGCAAAATAGATGGTATATTAGTCCATTCTCATGCTGCTAATAAAGACATACCTGAGGCTGGGTAATTTATAAAGGAAAGACATTTAATTGACTCACAGTTCAGCATGGCTGGGGAGGCCTCAGGAAACTTACAATTTGGCGGAAAGGGAAGCAAACACGTCTTTTTTCACATGGCAGCAGGAGGGAGAAGTGCCAAACAAAAGGAGGAAAAGACCCTTATAAAACCATCAGATCTCTTGGGAACTCACGATCATGAGAACAGCATGAAGGTAACCGCCCCCATGATTAAATTACCTCCCACAGGGTCTCTCCCACAACACACGGGGATTATGGGAACTACAATTCAAAATGAGATTTGGGTGGGGCACAGACAAACCATATCAGATGGAATGGTCAGGCATCTGCATATACTGTGGATTTATCCCTCGTTTCTCTAACTGATTATGAGACTTACCTGGATTTCTACAGGTCTTTCACTTCTGAGAACTTATGGGTCTAATCAGGAACTAGATTCCATACCGGTGTGAAAAAAGTCTACAAATGCATGTCTTTAAAAGTATATGCTTAATTATATATTTGTTTATTTCAACAAATATTTTTGAGGGCTTGCTATGCATAAGATACTTTTCAAGGAGCTGTTGATATGACACATCTCAGAAACTTAGACATGGTCAGAAAGCCGCTGGAGTTGCCATTTGCCAAGGATGCAATAAAGAATATGACTCCCCAAAAGTTGGTTATCAAAAATATTTCTCCTACTTCTCACTGTAAAGAATGGATTTCTATGATCTATGTAAAATATAGAAAGCATTTTCCTTAAATATACAAACAGGTGGTTCGCATAAGAAAAATGTCATTGGCTTAAAGTCATGCATGGAGAAAATCTCAACCTTACTAGTAAGGAATGAAATGCAAATTAAAGAAGCAGTTTAATTCTTTATATTGTTTTACAAAACTTAAAAAGTTACTGAATATCATGTGCTTGCCAAACTGTGAGGAAGATATCAATCTTAATGCATTCATGGTGGGATTTTAGACATGAAGTCATTGCCACTGTCAGTGCCTCATAAAATTAAGATTAAACAAACTCTGTGAAACTGCCTACCCACTCCTAGGTGTATACTCTAGAAAGGGCTTCTAGATATAGCAAATAAAAATACAGAACACCTATTGAAATTTGAATTTCAGATAAGCAAAAAATGATGTTTTAGTATAAGAATGCCCCGTGCAATATTTGGGACATACTAAAAACCTGTTTTTTAAGATCTAAAATTTAAATTTAATTGGGTATCATGTATTTCATCTGACAAATGTAACCCCAGAGAAACCATCACAAGGTTATAAGGAATTGTAAAAAGGTATTTATTGCAGCATTCTTTATGGATGTCATCCATCGGGGCAACCTAAATGCTCACTGCCAGGAAAATTAAAAAAGAAATTACAATTAATCTGTTGTATCAACCTTTATTTTCTTCATTTTTTTTCCCTTTTATAGTAGTTCTTTTTTAAAACTTTTAAGTTCAGATTACATGTCCAGGCTTGTTACATAGGTAAGGTTGTATCATGGTGGTTTGTTGTACAGATTATTTTGTCACCAAGATATTAAACCTAGTACTCATCAGTTATTTTTCCTGATCCTCTCCTTCCTCCCACCCTTCACCCTATGATAGGCCCCAGTGTGTGTTGTTCACTCTGTGTGTGTCCATGTGTTCTCATCTTTTAGCTCCCATTTATAAGTGAGAACATGAGGAATCTGGTTTTCTGTTTCTGTGTTAGTTTGCTAAGAATAATGGCCTCCAGCTCCATGCATGTCCCTGCAAAGACATAATCTCGTTCTTTTGTGTGCCTACATAGTATTCCATGGTATTATGTGTACCACATTTTCTTGATCCAGTCTATTATTGATGGGCATTTAGGTTGATTCCATTTTTTGGAATCTTTGCTATTGTGAATAGTGCTGCAGTGAACATACGCCTGCATGTTTCTTTATAATGGAATGATTTATATTCCAATGGGTATATACCCAGTAACGAGATTGCTGGGCCAAATGGTATTTCTGTCTCTAGGTCTCTGAGAAGTAGCCACATTCTCTTCCACAATGGTTGGACTAGTTTAAAATCCAACCAACAGTGTATCACCATTCCTTTTCCTCCACAATCTCACCAGTATCTGTTACTTTTTACCATTCTGACTGATGAGAGATGGTATCCCATTGCAGTTTTGGTTTGCATTTCTCTAATGATCATGATGTTGAGCTGTTTTTCATATGCTTGTTGGTTGCATGTATGCTTTGAAAAGTGTCTCTTCATGTACTTTACACACTTTTTAATGGGGTTGTTTCTTTAAATTTGTTCAAGTTTCTTATCGATGCTAGATATTAGAACTTTGTCAAATGAATAGTTTGCAAAATTTTTCTCCCATTCTGTAGATTGTCTGTTTACTGTGTTGATAGTTTCTTTTGCTGTGCCGAAGCTCTTTAATTAGATCTCATTGTCAATTTCTGTTCCTGTTGCAATTGCTTGTGGCATCTTCATCATACAAGCTTATGGTAATTCATAGTTTACAAAATTCTTTTTAATCTTTTACCAAATCTAACAGACTCTGGCTTCTAATAAGTTAAGTCCATTTTGACTGATAGATATTTTTATTCCCACTATCTTTTTCTATGTTTATTACTTATTTTAGTGTTTTTTCTTTTACTTTGTGGGTTTGAACAGCTGTCATTTATTTCATGTTTTTTCTTTTATTCATTTAGATATTTTATATTTTTATTTTTATCCTATTGGTCATAACCATCACTTCCCTTGCTTTCCTAATTAGTTACACCTGACTCTCCTTTTATTAGCGGACAAAATACTAACTATTTCCTTCAGAAAGACACATTGTCTCTCCTTCCCACAACATACTAATCCCTCCACCTCATCTCTACCGGCTTCCTCACAAAAAGTTGTTTCACCTCTATCCTACTCAAATCATACACACAGACTACCCAGCCAACTTCAGTTATTATAACAGCATAGTTATTAGTTTCCATAATTTTGTATGTCTACCTAGTGCAGTTTTTAATTTACATAATATATTTTTAAAGTATAGAATTTCCATTTTTTGTATATTTTTCCTTATTCAGCTGATATTTTCTATTTGTTCATTCAATAAATATTTTTACCTTTATTTTCTTGAGCACAGTTAAAATAGATATTTTAAAATTCTTCTGTGCCATTGCAACAGTTGCTTTTTCTCAGGTCCACCTCTTCCATTGACATTTTCTATTGGCAATGGGTTGCATTTTCCTGTTTCTTTGTATTTGTAGTAATTTTGCTATTGTTTAAAAAATATTTCTATGGAGAGTATTTAGTTTAGTGATCTCTGTTTTGTTTATTTGAGTCTTGTTTTACCAAAGGAGGACTACCGCTAATTCAGAGACTATTTTTACTTTCGATGGGCTGCTTGCCCCAGGGGCCAGGCGGAGATATAGCAGTTCACCAACAGAATTTGTGGTCCCACTCCCCCTCTCTTTTCTAGAATTTTTTCTCTTACTTTCTAGCCATTGTGTTATCTCAAGTATCTGTCCTGGTCTTCCAAACCAGTAAGACTGCAGGGTGTTTATCTGTGTTAAATTTTAGTTTTCCCCAAAAGATTAATGAAAACAACAAAACTTGGAAAGTGAATTTTAGTTGCTTTTGTTAATAAAAGCCGATACGGTTTGGCTGTGTGTCTCTATCCAAATCTCACGTTGAATTATAACAATCCCCACATGTCAAGGGCAGGACCAGGTGGAGATAATTGACAGTGAGTAAGTTCTCAAAAGATCTGATGGTTTCCTAAGGGGCTTCCCGCTTTGCTCAGCTCTCATTCTTTCACCTGCCAGCCTGTGAAGAGGTGAGTTCCGCCATGATTGTAAGTTTCCTGAGGCCTCCCCAGCCATGCAGAACTGTGAGTCAATTAAACCTCTTTTCGTTATAAATTTCGCAGTCTCAGGTATTTCTTCACTGTATCATGAGAATGGACTAATACAAAATCTGAGCCTGATAAAGCTGAAAAATAAATTAAAATTCTAGCAATGCTTCCTCAGTGTTTATGGGCTTGGACTTATTGCCTGGCTTATGGCCTTTGCCTATTATATGAAGGATTGTTGGTGTTTTTTTTTTCCTATATGTAATGTAGATAGCAAACATTCCATGCAATTGTTAGGCAGTGTGATAAGGACCAAGTCCTATGTCTGAACAAGAAGGAGAATCCTGTTGTTCTGTATTTTATCACACATTTGGTATTGCCAGATTTTCAGATTATAGCCATTGTTACAGATACTTCATTGGTATTATCTCTATTCCGTCCTTTATCTTGTAAAATTTGGTCTGCTTAAGTAGCTACTTTAAAATTCTCTTTCATATTGTTCTATTATTTATAGTTCCCGCGGTGAAAGTCATTCTATTTGGTGTATTCCCTCAGGATATTTTTTCCTCTCACCTATTTGTAATCTTTGACTATGAGCTTATCTTCAGAGGGCTAATTTTCACTGAGACTCACTTTGGCCCTATGCTATGGAATCATCTCTATAGGGTGGTATTATATTTGTCACTGATACTTTCTCATGCATTTTTTCAATTCAGAATTAGTCTCATGCTTTTGTCCCCCTACATTTTGTTAATAGTTTCTTATTTTGAGGTTATCCAAGCCAAATGAATAATGTTAATTTGACACCACTCACTGTTCCTGATGTAAGACTGAGTTTTAAAATATTTTAATATTTGTTTCCATAATCCAAAATCTTTTTGATAGAGAGTAGGATCTCGGGTTAATTTTTGTAGCTGAGGCTAGTCCCTGAGCCTCTGGAGTGTTAGAACTTCTGGCCCTTGGAGCAGGGTTAGGTTTGGTGTGGCTATGAAGGGTTATCCAGGCCTTGTGGAAATGCAGGTGTGCTTGGTGCTTGCAACAGCCAGAGAGCAGAACGGTGTGATGGCCCTTGAAAATCCAGGCCCAGCTGGACCAAGGTGAATGTTTTGCCTCCAGCCTTTAGGATGTAGTTGTGGGCCAGCTACTCAATCACAGAGCACACACACCTGCAATTTGGGCACCTCCTGAACCCACACATCATCCGTTATGGTCCCCACAACCACAGTAGTTTTGTTTTCCCAGTCAGAAAGTTTCATCTGCTGGATCATCCAGGAAAGCAATAGAGGTAGCCATTTGGTGCAACCCATAAACAGCCTCTTCAGCACAACTTTGTTAAACGTGGAGTTGGTTTCTCTGGCCATAAACCTATACAGCCTGACCAACAGCCTTAGGTAGATGTCCTGGCTCTTGGGCTCCTTGAGTGGAACCTTTCTATCCTTGTGGTAG
Source organism: Pongo pygmaeus (assembly GCF_028885625.2). NCBI lineage: Eukaryota > Metazoa > Chordata > Mammalia > Primates > Hominidae > Pongo > Pongo pygmaeus. The sequence continues at coordinate 47,089,904 of NC_072388.2, read as the reverse complement.
ATGTTGACTTACAAGATGGCACCTTCTGTTCAGCCAGGTTCAGAAAGATACTCAACTGGTTATTTTCTATCCAAAATTCTGGCATAGAGAAAGTTTCTTATAAGTTCTGCTATTTTCTAAAATCTATTTGTTTGTTTCTTTGTTTCGGTATTTTTTAAGAAAGACAACACTTTATGACTAAGGTTTTATTCAAGAAGCCAAGTTCCAGGTACCCAAGTGTAGAGTTCTGCAGTGAGCATCCCTAGTATTTAATAATAGAACATGTTAATTAAAAAACAAGCTCCCAGGCCCACACTGAAGTGATTGTGTTTCAGAGGATCCATATGTAGACCCGTAAATCTATTTCTATGAAGCTAAGTAATTCTGGAGCATAGTCCAACTTAGAAAATACTGTTCTAGTAGTACTTTTACGTATCGTTCCTAGAAGTGGTCCATGAAGAACCTTTTTGTAGATTTAACATAGTTATATTAAGTAAGCCACTTAAACATACATCCAGAACAGAAAATAATGTGGTAATCTGTAGTGCTATTTGTCCAATATTTCCCTTTAGACCATCTGCATTCCTCTTGTCAACCCGTTTGAATTATGTATCATGAATGCCGCAGGTGAAATAAGCCTTTGATTTTTAAAGGAACTGCAGTTTGCGGATTTTTTGTTAGCATGGCATAACGTAGCTGACCTTTCATGTAAATATCCCAGTTCATAAATACATATAAACCAACTAGTTGTCATCTGGAATCCCCCTTCACATTCATAGTCTGGTGAAGATTGATGACAAAGTAAAAAGTGCAAAGTAACTTTTGGAAAATTATTGTAATTAAATTAAGGGGCCCTATAGTACTCTTTTGCTTTGTCTCAAAGGATTTTACCAATGCCAGGGACTAGAGTTATTTTCCTCTGTCCATGGCATATTATTAGACCATAAAAACTACTGTGATGTTTTGCCTTGTTTTTGAATGATCTGTGTAAATTTCTGCATGTAAAACTGTTTAATCCATTCTGATTCATTTATAATATTTCATATTATGCCCCCTTCACCTTTCACTTATTCAGAATCCCTCAGTGATGAGGCATCTAGGTAGTCTCTATCATCTCACCCTAACAAATATTGTTGCAATGAATATTCTGGACCCTATCCCAGTATGGCATGTGCAAAAGTATCTCTAGGATAAATATTACTGAATGGGACTTCTGGGCTACTTGAGTGTGCAGACTAGTTTTCACTCTCCAAATTATCTGAAGTCACTGGAATTAGTAGTGTAGGACACTAGAAATCAGAGAATTGTGTACTGAACGGGACAGAAGTTAGTGTCAGGGATCCCCATGAGTTGTTGGTTGTGGGTTGGTCAGCCAAAAGAGATTGGCCACCATGGTTATGAGAGAACGGCAGATACACTAGAAGTCAAGCATTGCTAGTGGTAATGGGAGCTCTGGACCAGCCAGAATAGAGAGGCTTTGGTAACACCCCAATAACAACCCTGGCATCCAGCTTATATTACATAGCCTGAACCTTAGAAGAAATTGTCTCACTCTAAATTAAGGCCAACGGTTGGCTCACCCTAACAAAGCCTAAGTTAAATCCTAATGAGATCCTCACAAGGGACAGAATTGAGAGCTTATATGAGTTCTAGTAACTTAGAGGAACTCAGGAAACAATTTGGACTTTTCTCAGCTCTACCACAACAGGTGTAAAGTTAGTTTTACACAAGTTCAAGGCTATCCAATAATTGAATTGCCCACAATAACAAAAATAAATATTTCAGAATACTAGCAATATGTAGCATCTCAGAAATGTTATCACAATGATCAGCATATAATAACAATTTTCTAGATATTCAAAGAAACAAGAAAATGTGAATAGTCCAGGGAAAAGGCAATCAATAGAAACCATACACTAATGGATTTTGCAGCCACAGACATTAAACTGGTGTTATAGTAAAGAACTAAAAGAATTTTCAAGGATTAAAGAAAAACACGAGCTTAATTAGTGAACAGATACAGATTTTTCACAAGATAGATAAAAACTACAAAAAATAGAGATTCTAAAATTGAAAACTACAACAATGAAAAATAAATACCTGGCCAGGTGCAGTGGCTCACACCTGTAATTCCACACTTCGGGAGGCTGAGGTGGGCCTATCACTTGAGGCCAGGAGTTCGAGACCAGCATGGCCAACATGGTGAAACCCTGTCTCTACTAAAAATATAAAAATTAGCCATGCATGGTGGCGAGTGCCTACAGTCCCAGTTACTTGGGAGGCTGAGGCAGGAGAATTGCTTGAACCTCCGGGAGGTGGAGGTTGTAGTGAACTGAGATCGTGCCACTGCACTCCAGCCTGGGCAAGAGAGGAAGACTCTGTCTCTAAAAAAACAAACAAACAAAGAAAATATGTATAAATTCCAAGATGACCGTAACATCCAATTGAAGACAGGGATAGAAAGTCAGTAACCTGGAGGACAGATCAACAGAAATTTTCCAATCTGAAGAACAGAAAGAACAAAGATTGAAGGAAAAGAATCTCGGATAGCTGTAGAATAATATCAAATGGTCCAGCATACATGAAATTGAAGGTTAAGAAGGGTAAGTGAGTGAGAATGAGGCAAAAAAATGGCTAAACATTTCTCAAATTTAATGACAAACATTAACATATATGTACTAGAAGTGCAGCACACTCAAAGCAGGATATATAAAGTCATACCATAAAAGCAAAAGAAAAAAAACACAGAAAAACTCAAAAGAGGCCAGAAAATAAATATAAAGGAATAAAAATATAAGAAGTATTAATTTCTTACCAGAAACAAAGTAGAAGACAATAAAAAGATATATTCAATTAGCCGAAAGTTGAAACATTATATTTAGCAAAAGTATCACTCAAAAATGTGGCTCAAGTAAAAATATTTTCTTTTTATTTAAAAGCTGGAGGAATTATTCACCAGTGGGCCTACTCTACAATAATGCTAAAGGAGTTTCTTCAGACTAAAAGAAAGTATTATCAGATAGAAGCCTGAATCTTCAAGAAAATATAAGTAGGCTGGGCATGGTGGCTCACACCTGGTGTGACAATATTAGTATCAGAGAAAACAGATTTCAAGAGCAAAAATGTAAAAGTAATGCTAGTTGGAGTAATTCATCATAAAGGTATTACAATATTATGCATACCTCTAATAAGAATTTCAAAATTCGTAAAGCACAAATTGATAGAATTGAAAGAAGAAACAGACAATCTGAGAACATAATTGGGGATCCTCTATCATTTTAACTACGTTCTCTCAGATAAAACAATGGACAAAAAATCAAGTATAATATAGAACTACCATTGAACTTCAATGATATTTTAAAAATATTACACCCAACACAATGATTGAAAATTCACATTCCCTCAAATGCATATGAAACATTCATCAAAATATATAAAATATATTTTGGTGTATCTTTTTTTTAAATTATACTTTAAGTTTTAGGGTATATGTGCACAACGTGCAGGTTAGTTACATATGTATACATGTGCCATGTTGGTGTGCTGAACCCAGTAACTCGTCATTTAACATTAGGTATATCCCCTAATGCTATCCCTCCCCCCTCCCCCGACCCCACAACAGGCCCCGTGTGTGATGTTCCCCTTCCTGTGTCCATGTGTTCTCATTGTTCAATTCCCACCTATGAGTGAGAACATGAGGTGTTTGGTTTTTTTGTCCTTGCAGTAGTTTGCTGAGAATGATGGTTTCGCGCTTCATCCATGTCCCTACAAAGGACATGAACTCATCATTTTTTATGGCGCATAGTATTCCATGGTGTATATGTGCCACGTTTTCTTAATCCAGTCTATCATTGTTGGACATTTGAGTTGGTTCCAAGTCTTTGCTATTGTGAATAATGCCGCAATAAACATACGTGTGCATGTGTCTTTATAGCAGCATGATTTATAATCCTCTGGGTATATACCCAGTAATGAGATGGCTGGGTCAAATGGTATTTCTAGTTCTAGATCCCTGAGGAATCGCCACACTGACTTCCACAAGTGTTGAACTAGTTTACAGTCCCACCAACAGTGTAAAAGTGTTCCTATTTCTCCACATCCTCTCCAGCACCTGTTGTCTCCTGACTTTTTCATGATCGCCATTCTAACTGGTGTGAGATGGTATCTCATTGTGGTTTTGATTTGCATTTCTCTGGTGGCCAGTGATGATGAACATGTTTTCATGTGTCTTTTGGCTGCATAAATGTCTTCTTTTGAGAAGTGTCTGTTCATATCCTTCACCCACTTGTTGATGGGGTTGTTTTTTTCTTGTAAATTTGTTGGAGTTTATTGTAGATTCTGGATATTAGCCCTTTGTCAGATGAGTAGGTTGCAAAAATTTTCTCCCATTCTGTAGGTTGCCTGTTCATTCTCACGATAGTTTCTTTTGCTGTGCAGAACGTCTTTAGTTTAATTAGATTCCATTTATCAATTTTGTCTTTTGTTGCCATTGCTTTTGCTGTTTTAGCCATGAAGTCCTTGCCCATGCCTATGTCCTGAATGGTATTGCCTAGGTTTTCTTCTAGGGTTTTTATGGTTTTAAGTCTTTAATCCATCTTGAATTAATTTTTGTTTAAGGTGTAAGGAAGGGATCCAGTTTCAGCTTTCTCCATATGGCTAGCCAGTTTTCCCAGCACCATTTATTAAATAGGGAATCATTTCCCCATTGCTTGTTTTTGTCAGGTTTGTCAAAGATCAGATGGTTGTAGATGTGTGGTATTATTTCTGAGGGCTCTGTTCTGTTCCATTGGTCTGTATCTCTATTTTGGTACCAGTGCCATGTTGTTTTGTTTACTGTAGCCTTGTAGTATAGTTTGAAGTCAGGTAGCATGATGCCTCCAGCTTCGTTCTTTTGGCTTAGGATTGACTTGGCAATGTGGGCTCTTTTTTGGTTCCATATGAACTTTAAAGTAGTTTTTTTCCAGTTCTATGAAGAAAGTCTTAGTAGCTTGATGGGGATGGCATTGAATCTGTACATTACCTTGGGCAGTATGGCCATTTTCATGATATTGATTCTTCCTACCCATGAGCATGGAATGTTCTTCCATTTCTTTGTATCCTCTTTTATTTCATTGAGCAGTGGTTTGTAGTTCTCCTTGAAGAGGTCTTTCACATCCCTTGTAAGTTGGATTCCTAGGTATTTTATTCTCTTTGAAGCAATTGTGAATGGGAGTTCACTCATGATTTGGCTCTCTGTTTTTCTGTTATTGGTGTATAAGAATGCTTGTGATTTTTGCCCATTGATTTTGTATCCTGAGACTTTGGTGAAGTTGTCTATCAGCTTAAGGAGATTTGGGGCTGAGACGATGGGGTTTTCTAGATATACAATCATGCTATCTGCAAACAGGGACAATTTGACTTCCTCTTTTCCTAATTGAATACCCTTTATTTCCTTCTCCTGCCTCATTGCCCTGGCCAGAACTTCCAACACTATGTTGAATAGGAGTAGTGAGAGAGGGCATCCCTGTCTTGTGCCAGTTTTCAAAAGGAATGCTTCCAGTTTTTGCCCATTCAGTATGATATTGGCTGTGGGTTTGTCATAGACAGCTCTTATTATTTTGAGATACGTCCCATCAATACCTAATTTATTGAGAGTTTTTAGCATGAAGGGTTGTTGAATTTTGTCAAAGGCCTTTTCTGCATCTATTGAGATAATCATGTGGTTTTTGTCTTTGGTTCTGTTTATATGCTGGATTATGTTTATTGATTTGCGTATATTGAACCAGCCTTACATCCCAGGGATGAAGCCCACTTGATCATGGTGGATAAGCTTTTTGATGTGCTGCTGGATTCTGTTTGCCAGTATTTTATTGAGGATTTTTGCATCGATGTTCATCAGGGATATTGGTCTAAAATTCTCTTTTTTTGTTGTGTCTCTGCCAGGCTTTGGTATCAGGATGATGCTGGCTTCATAAAATGAGTTAGGGAGGATTCCCTCTTTTTCTATTGATTGGATTAGTTTCAGAAGGAATGGTACCACCTCCTCCTTTTACCTCTGGTAGAATTCAGCTGTGAATCCATCTGGTCCTGGAAGTTTTTTGGTTGGTAAGCTATTAATGATTGCCTCAATTTCAGAGCCTGTTATTTGTCTATTCAGAGATTCAACTTCTTCCTGGTTTAGACTTGGGTGGGTGTATATGTCCAGGAATTTATCCATTTCTTCTAGATTTTCTAGTTTATTTGCATAGAGGTGTTTATAATATTCTCTGATGATAGTTTGTATTTCTGTTGGATTGGCGGTGATATGCCCTTTATCATTTTTTATTGTGTCTATTTGATTCTTCTCTCTTTTCTTCTTTATTAGTCTTGCTAGTGGTCTATCAATTTTGTTGATATTTTCAAAAAACCAGCTCCTGGATTCATTGATTTTTTGAACGGTTTTTTGTTTCTCTATCTCCTTCAATTCTGCTCTGATCTTAGTTATTTCTTGCCTTCTGCTAGCTTTTGAATGTGTTTGCTCTTGCTTCTCTAGTTCTTTTAATTGTGATGTTAGGGTGTCAGTTTTGGATCTTTCCTGCTTTCTCTTGTGGGCATTTAGTGCTATAAATTTCCCTCTACACATTGCTTTGAATGTGTGCCAGAGATTGTGGAATGTTGTTTCTTTGTTCTCTTTGGTTTCAAAGGACATCTTTATTTCTGACTTCATTTCGTTATGTACCCAGTAGTCATTCAGGAGCAGGTTGTTCAGTTTCCATGTAGTTGAGTGGTTGTGAGTGAGTTTCTTAATCCTGAGTTCTAGTTTGATTGCACTGTGGTCTGAGAGACAGTTGTTTATAATTTCTGATCTTTTACATTTGCTAAGGAGAGCTTTACTTCCAACTATGTGGTCAATTTTGGAATAAGTGTGGTGTGATGCTGAGAAGAATGTATATTCTGTTGATTTGCGGTGGAGAGTTCAGTAGATGTCTATTAGGTCTGCTTAGTGCAGAGCTGAGTTCAATTCCTGGGTATCCTTGTTAACTTTCTGTCTCGTTGATCTGTCTAATGTTGACAGTGGGGTGTTAAAGTCTCCCATTATTATTGTGTGGGAGTCTAAATCTCTTTGTAGGTCTCTAAGGACTTTCTTTATGAAGCTGGGTGCTCCTGTATTGGGTGTATATATAGGATAGTTAGCTCTTCTTGTTGAATTGATCCCTTTACCATTATGTAATGGCCTTCTTTGTCTCTTTTGATCTTTGTTGGTTTAAAGTCTGTTTTATCAGAGACTAGGATTGCAACCCCTGCCTTTTTTTGTTTTCCATTTGCTTGGTAGATCTTCCTCCATCCTTTTATTTTGAGCCTGTGTGTGTCTCTGCACGTGAGATGGGTTTCCTGAATACAGCACACTGATGGGTCTTGACTCTTTATCCAATTTGCCAGTTTGTGTCTTTTAATTGGAGCATTTAGCCCGTTTATATTTAAGGTTAATATTGTTATGTGTGAATTTGATCCTCCCATTATGATGTTAGCTGGTTATTTTGCTCGTTAGTTGATGCAGTTTCTTCCTAGCCTCGATGGTCTTTACAATTTGGCAGTTTTTGCAGTGGTTGGTACTGGTTGTTCCTTTCCATATTTAGTGCTTCCTTCAGGAACTCTTTTAGGGCAGGCCTGGTTTTGACAAATTCTCTCAGCATTTGCTTGTCTGTAAAGTATTTTATTTCTCCTTCACTTATGAAGCTTAGTTTGGCTGGATATGAAATTGTGGGTTGAAAATTCTTTTCTTTAAGAATGTTGAATATTGGCCCCTACTCTCTTCTGGCTTGTGGAGTTTCTGCCAAGAGATCTGCTGTTTGTCTGATGGGCTTCCCTTTGTGGGTAACCCGACCTTTCTTTCTGGCTGCCCTTAACATTTTTTCCTTTATTTCAACTTTGGTGAATTTGACAATTATCTGTCTTAGAGTTGCTCTTCTTGAGGAGTATCTTTGTGGTGTTCTCTGTATTTCCTGAATTTGAATGTTGGCCTGCCTTGCTAGATTGGGAGGTTTCTCCTGGATAATATCCTGCAGAGTGTTTTGCAACTTGGTACCATTCTCCCCGTCACTTTCAGGTACACCAATCAGACATAGATTTGGTCTTTTCACATAGTCCCATATTTCTTGGAGGCTTTGTTTGTTTCTTTTTATTCTTTTTTCTCTAAACTTCTCACTTCATTTCATTCATTTCATCTTCCATCACTGATACCCTTTCTTCCATTTGTTCAAATCAGCTACTGAGGCTTGTGCATTTATCACGTAGTTCTCATGCCTTGGTTTTCAGCTCCATCAGGTCCTTTAAGGACTTCTGTGCATTGGTTATTCTAGTTAGCCATTTGTCTAATTTTTTTCAAGGTTTTTAACTTCTTTGCTATGGGTTTGAACTTCCTTCTTTAGGTAGGAGTAGTTTGATTGTCTGAAGACTTCTTCTCTTCAACTCGTGTATCTTAAGACTAAAATCTTAAAGTATGTTTTCTGTGTGTGTGTACCAAAAGTAAATTGCAAATCAAAAAGTGAAGATATTCAGAAAATTCTTAAATATTTAGAAATTAACTACACTATTAAATAACTCAATCAAAAACAAAACCACAAAGGAAATAAAATACTCAAACTGAAAGATAATGGAAACACAGCTTATCAACATTTGTGGGATACTGCTAACAATGTTTAATGAAAAATTCATAGTTTAAAAGCCTACATTATAAAAGAAGAAATGGTTAAAATAAATCATTTAAATTATCACATTAAAAGCTAGAAAAAAAGAACAAATTAATTTCAAAATAAGTATGAGCATGAAAACAATGAAGATTAAACTATAAATCAATGTAATAAACATAGACAACAGTAAAAAGGCCAGAGGTTTATTCTTAGAAAATATTAATAATATGTCTAAAACTCTAAACACAATTAAAGAAAAATAAAAGCAAAAATATCAGGAAAGAGAGGGGGGATATTATGAAAAGGAGGAAAGACAGATTTTGAAGGCTACAAATGGAGTATCTTGAATAACTTTACCACATGAACTATAACTGAGATTAAATGAATACATCCCTTTTAAAAAGTAATTGACCAAACTAACTCAAGAAATTAAAAAGAATATATTTAATGAAGAAAACTCTGGGTTTATACATTTTTAATAATAAATTCTATAAATCTTTAAGACAGAAACTTTACCAGTCAAACATTTATTCATTTTTTTATGTTCTTTTTTTTAATTTTTTTTATTTTTTATTATTATTATACTTTAGGTTTTATGGTACATGTGCGCAATGTGCAGGTTAGTTACATATGTATACATGTGCCATGCTGGTGCGCTGCACCTCAGTTCCCACCTATGAGTGAGAATATGTGGTGTTTGGTTTTTTGTTCTTGCGATAGTTTACTGAGAATGATGACTTCCAGTTTCATCCATGTCCCTACAAAGGACATGAACTCATCATTTTTTATGGCTGCATAGTATTCCATGGTGAATATGTGCCACATTTTCTTAATCCAGTCTATCATTGTTGGACGTTTGGGTAAAAAAGGTGAAATTCATGCTTCTAATTAGATTTTATGAGACATACATCACCATCATACCACATATCTCACAGCCTTTATTGAAGAAAAAATGTGAACATATATTTGTCATGACATAGATGTAAATATCTTCAACAAAATAACAGCAACTAATGACATATAAAAACATTAATATATCACAACCAAGTGGGGTTTATCCTATGAATGCAGGATTAGTTTAACGTTTGAAAATAAATCTATTAATAATCACCATAATAGAATAAAAGAGGAAAACTTCCTCAACAGATGATGATCGAAAACCAGATAGCTATATAAAACTATATATCTCATGGTAAAGGACTGACTAATTTATCTCTCAGATTGGGGACAAGACAGGAATGTATACTTTAACTACCTCTATCAACATTGTACTAAAGATCCCAGCTCATAAAGTAAAACAAAACAAACAAAAATTATATATATACTAGAAGGAATGTCCAGTTGTGCATACTTGAAGACTACATAATATCTGTAAAAAATTTTAATGACCAAAAATATTTTTTAAACTATAAGATTTAACATTTAAATATAATAAGATTGGAGGATACAAAGTTAATACATAAATAGAATTTCTTTTTTCTTTTTCATTCTTTACCTACAATTTCTATTGGACAAATACAATTTTCTTGTGCTATATTTAAAAGATAAACATTCTATTTGCATTCTTGTATTGTTTACCCTTAATTTAAAAATATGCATTTATGTTTACTTATTCCTATCAGGATCTTGACTTTATTAATATCTATGGACTCCTCTCAAACAGGATAAGCATCTATACTTGTTCTCACCCAATCTTTTCACTCTCTGAGTCTGCCATGCTAGTATTATGCAGATTTTAGCTCATAGTTGATATTTTTAAACATTTTACTAAACAATAATATACCTACAGGAGAGTTTGTATATCATAGGTGATTTATAAATTTTCACAATCCATTCATGTAACATGTTCTCATCATGAAGCCAAGCAATACCAGCTCCCAAAAAAACACATCTCAGGCTATCATCCAGTAACTGCAACTCTCTGCATCTTTTCTAATTTTTAACAGTTAGTTTTGCCTGTTTTTGTTTTCTATAATAATATGATAATGAGCATATACTTTTCTGTGTCTGACTTTTTAAGTTCAAAATTATGTTTCTGAGAGTCTTCTGTTTTCTGCATGTAGTTGTAGATAGCTCATTCCCAGTGATGCGTAGAATTCTGTTATGTTAATATGGCACAGTTATTTATCCATTCTTTTATTAAGGTAAATTTCTTTTTGATTTTTCTAGTTATAGTTATTATGAATAAAGTTTCTATGGGCACACTTACACATGTCTTTGCTGAATATGCACTCATTTCTTTAGGATATATAACCAAATATGTATTGCAGGATCAGAGCATATACATACAGTCAGCTTCAGTAGATACTGGTAGTATTTTATTGTGGTACCAATAATCTCACAGCAGTGTATTGGAATTTTGAGTGATTTCCTTCTGTTTTATTTTATAAATAACGTTTTACCAGCTATCTGGATATTCCTTAGCATCAAGTCAATTGACCATCATACTGATTGTGGAGAGAAGGGGCACTATTGTGTAGAAAAAGAGCACTTATTTGCATCCAAGCTCTTTTATTTACTGAGTATGTAGGCACAGACTCACTTCTTTTCCCATCTATACACTGAGAGTGAGAATATATACATAAAGCCTTGTTGTAAGAATTGTTGATAATGTGAGGTATCTGAAATGGAGAGTAGCCCAGAGTACATGCTTAAAAATTTGAGTTTCTTTCATCTTTGCTGCATACACATCCTATATTATGTGCTCACTAAGGGCTTTGGAAAAAGAATGGATCCACTGTTAAAAAGAAAAGCAAGCTTCCCATAACTGTTGCTTCTGAAGTTCAGCAAGAGGTGTCACTTACATCCCCAAAGAGAGGAAGACAGTCAGGTTATGTAGACTATTGATCCTTAATTAGGAGAGAGACTGAAGTGATTAGATATCCTTTGCATGCTTTATTAGGCTGAAATGAATCTTATAAAAACTCGATTTAACTGATTTTGAGATTCTAGTAAAAAACATATGGACCATTAACAGCTTACTTTAGCAATTAGAGATGTTGAATGTAACCTAAAGGTCATCTGTTCCTAGTTTAGGAAGTAACAGATTCTTATGATAATCTTCTAACTCATAACTCCTATACATTTTTATCGTAAGAAATGATTGCTTCTCAGATCTTGGTTTTCTTGCCTCAGCTCTATTGGCTTAATAAATACCAACTTTGAATTCACAGACTAAATCTGCAGCTTAATTTTGAAGATTTCACAATTGGCAGCATTTATTCCACAGGGATCACTTACCTTTAAAAGCAGGACATTTCTTGGATAGCGGCTATCAGCTTCCTTGTTTTCATTAAAGTTGGATTATTCTGCATTTGCTAATTTCAGGCAATATTTTCCTGTTTTGCTGTAAACAAGTTAAAGGAATTATATACTTTTTTTTTGTACACACAGTAAAGTGTGTTTTAAACTGGCAGATTTTAGCTGTGGCTGAGGAACAAAATGGCCAAACTGATGGAAGAACTAACACAAAGTGCACATCAGTGGCAAAACAAATATAACAATTTAGAAATAACCTGTCCAGCACCAGATATTTCAAAAGAATACAAATGGTGATGTGCTAGTCATACATGCATATGCTTTATGTTTGAAAAGAAATATGCTCAAAAATCTAGAAGGGCCAGGCACGGTGGCTCATGTGTGTAATCCCAGCACTTTGGGATGCCAAGATGGGAGGTTTGCTTGAGCCCAGGAGTTCGAGACTAGCCTGGGCAACATAGTGAGAACCTGTCTCGACATAAGATTTAAAAATTAGCCAGATGTGGTGGCTCATGCCTATAGTCCCAGCTACTTGAGAGGCTGAGATGGGAGAATCACTTGAGCCAGGGAGGTTGAGGCTGAGGCTGTAGTGAGCCGTGATGGCACCATTGCGCTCCCGCCTGGGTGATAGTGAGATCTTGTCTCAGAAAAAAAAAGAAAAAAAAAAAAAGAAAGAAAAAATTAAAAGAAAAACTGGAAAGATAGACTTGGAATCAACTGAAATTAAATTTAACTTTTTAACAACCAATCACTACTCACATGCCTCAGTAGTAATTAGGCTACTAAAAATATAATCACTTAACTAAAGATAGTAAGTTAATAGAATAATTTACTTTCATATTTGAATTTATTCTCTGAATAATTCACTTTGAATATAGCTCTTTAAATCGCTTCTCCATCTTGATGATCCTCTAATTCTGCAGAACACACTCAGCCCAAAAATATGTGTATGGTCCTTTGGTATGGTTCTTAGTTTTTAATTTCATTTATCATTGAGTGATCAATATTCTTTACCTTTTCAAGTATTATTTTCAAATACTTTCATATCTCAAACCAGGTTCAAAATCAACCTGCTGTAGCAAAGGTTCCTGGGGATTATAACATGATATATATTCTGCTTCTATTAAATACTTCGGATAATATTTCACTAATAATAAATGATCTTATCTTTTTGTTCCTTTCTATTTCCACCTCCATATTAGCACAATTCTAGAGGATAAAATATATATACATTTTTCAAATACTATTTTGTGTTATTTTGTTTGTGATAATATATCTTCTAGAGGCCAATAAATAAATAGAAAAACGTATCTCCCCTACCAATAGATAAAGTAACTATATTTAACCAGTGTTTTCTTTGTAAGGTTTATTAGCATGATTTCAGAAAAGGGAGATGTTATGTTGCTAGTTGCAGTTGTTGTATAATTCTTATTCATTTAATCATCACGTCAAATATATAGACAATAAAATGTATGTTAGAAAAGCATCATTGAATAAGTAAATATAGAATTGATATTAAGTATATTTTTGATAAATCGCACATATAGACTCTTCAATGTTATCTTTTTTGTTAGGCAATAGTCTCTACAAAGGTTATAGTGAATTCAGACAAGCTATTCTAAACCTATAGAATTGTGATTTAGCTCTTAGGACTAACGTTCCAATGAAGTAAACGTAATTTATTACTCAATTCGTTACACTGAACTCATAGGCTCAACCACAGGTTACCCTACCTAGGTTCTGGAGTATTTTTTCAACATTCTGCTCTCCCAATCCCCATGTTCTCCAAACCCTCACTGGCTAACAGTCAGCATTATCTAGAGAATTCATATAATCAACCGGAGTGAGCAATGTTGGTATCTTCTACTCAAAGCATTAACTTTTAAAGAAATACTGAGATTAATTCTGGCATCAATATTCAATACTAGAAAATTATGCCTTAAATAATTGTATGTTTCTGGATAAGGCTGGTATAGGAAAATATGAACAAGTCAATGTGTCTAGTATCCTAATTTGTTCAAATAAGAACTCCAATTACAACATCATCATGTGCTGGAATATGACAGGAATAATTCTAACCAATCTCATCATATCTAAATGACTTTCCCCTTAGCTCATTACTCCAAACCATATTTGCCTTTATAGCTGTTAGTCAAAGAAAGCAGGCCTAGTCCTGTCTTTGGGTCTTTGCAGTTACTATTACCTTCACTGAAATGCTTTTCTCCCAGATACCCATAGGATTCTCTCACTCAAGTTTCTGCTGAAATGTCCACTTCACAGGGAAGCCTTTCATCTCCAATTCACCACATGCCCCTCAAGGATAGGTGTCTTATGCTACTTCCCTACTTTACTTTTCTCTCTGGCAATTACGATAAATTAAATAACGTTATTTACCTATATGTATATATATATATATTTTTTTACTGTCTATAAAAGGTAGATGCAGTAAAAGGTAAATTTGTGAAGACAAGAAAATTTTGGTGTGATTTGTTCACTTCCTTATACCCAAAACTTAGAGCAGCTCCTTTCTACTATTAGGTTATCAACAATATTTGAGTATGAGATAATCAATGATAAGAATTTTTATAAGCTTTGTGAAGAACTTTTATATTATTTTGTATATGAGACTTTTTTATTTTTTTTTTTCGAGACGGAGTTTCACTCTTGTCACCCAGGCTGGAGTGGAATGGTGCAATCTCCGCTCACTGTAAACTCTGTCTCCCAGGTTCAAGAGATTCTTCTGCCTCAGCCTCCTGAGTAGCTGGGATTATAGGCACCTGCCACCAAGCCCAGCTAATTTTTTGTATTTTTTAGTACGAGGTTTTGTATTTTTTAGACGAGGTTTCACTATGTTGGCCAGGCTGGTCTCAAACTCCTGACCTCAGGCAATCCACCCGCCTCGGCCTCCCAAAGTGCTGGGATTATAGGCGTGAGCCACCGTGCCGGGCCCAAGACTTTTTAATAAAGAAAATACGAATCTGAAGAAATCAGAACATGCTTGGAAAAGCAATTTCAGTCTAATGCTATTATTTTTTATCTTAAGTGTTAACAATGAGCATTCCATTCTAATCTTTTTTTTAATATTTGAAAATATTTATTCTGAGCGAAATATAAGTGACCATGGCCCATGACACAGCCCTCAGGATGTCCTAAGAACATGTGCCCAAGGTGGTCGGGGTGCAGCTTGGTTTTTTACATTTTAGAGAGGCATGAGACATCAATTAAATACATTTAAGAAATACATTGGTTTGGTCCAGAAAGGCAAGACAACTGAAAGCAGAGGCTTCCAGGCTATATATGAATTTAAACTTTCTGGCTGACAGCTGGTTGAGTTTGTCTAAAGACCTGGGATTCATAAAAAGGGAATGTTCAATTAAAATAAAAATTGTGGAGACCAAAGATCTTTTGAAGTCTTATAGTGGCTGCCCTTAGAGACAATAGATGACAAATGTTTCCTATTCAGATCTTAGTTAATCTCTTTAGGATTGGGAGGGTCGGGGAGAAAAAGATCTAGCTATATGAATAGAGATTCTTTACAGATGCAAATATTCCCCAACAAAGAACAGTTTTGTAGGGGCATTTCAAAATTTGGCAAAGAAATACGTTTTGGAGTATATTTTGATTTTCTTCCTTGTCTCATAATGTTATGCCAGAGTCAGGTTGGAAAGTAAATCGTGATATATAGGGTTAAATAAAACCCATCTGATGAGAATTTGATTTGTAGGGCATGAGTCCCCAGACCCCTTAGACAGGAACTTGTGCAATATAAAAAATCAGAGTTTAGTCCTCAATATCTTTATAATACTGAATTTTTGTGTATAATATTTTATGTGAATATTGTATATTTCTCCACTTATTTAGGTTATTTTTATTTTTATTTCTTTATTTTATTATTATTATACTTTAAGTTTTAGGGTACATGTGCACAATGTGCAGGTTAGTTACATATGTATACATGTGCCATGCTGGTGTGCTGCACCCATTAACTCGTCATTTAGCATTAGGTATATCTCCTAATGCTATCCCTCCCCCCTCCCCCCACCCCACAACAGGCCCCAGAGTGTGAGATGTTCCCCTTCCTGTATCCATGTGTTCTCATTGTTCAATTCCCACCTATGAGTGAGAATATGCGGTGTTTGGTTTTTTGTTCTTGTGATAGTTTACTGAGAATGATGATTTCCAATTTCATCCATGTCCCTACAAAGGACATGAACTCATCATTTTTTATGGCTGCATAGTATTCCATGGTGTATATGTGCCACATTTTCTTAATCCAGTCTATCATTGTTGGACATTTGGGTTGGTTCCAAGTCTTTGCTATTGTGAATAGTGCCGCAATAAACATATGTGTGCATGTGTCTTTATAGCAGCATGATTTATAATCCTTTGGGTATATACCCAGTAATGGGATGGCTGGGTCAAATGATATTTCTAGTTCTAGATCCCTGAGGAATCGCCACACTGACTTCCACAAGGGTTGAACTAGTTTACATTCCCACCAACAGTGTAAAAGTGTTCCTGTTTCTCCACATCCTCTCCAGCACCTGTTGTTTCCTGACTTTTTAATGATTGCCATTCTAACTGGTGTGAGATGGTATCTCATTGTGGTTTTGATTTGCATTTCTCTGGTGGCCAGTGATGGAGAGCATTTTTTCATGTGTTTTTTGACTGCATAAATGTCTTCTTTTGAGAAGTGTCTGTTCATGTCCTTCGCCCACTTTTGGATGGGGTTGTTTGTTTTTTTCTTGTAAATTTGTTGGAGTTCATTGTAGATTCTGGATATTAGCCCTTTGTCAGATGAGTAGGTTGCGAAAATTTTCTCCCATTTTGTAGGTTGCCTGTTCACTCTGATGGTAGTTTCTTTTGCTGTGCAGAAGCTCTTTAGTTTAATTAGATCCCATTTGTCAATTTTGGCTTTTGTTGCCATTGCTTTTGGTGTTTTAGACATGAAGTCCTTGCCCATGCCTATGTCCTGAAAGGTAATGCCTAGGTTTTCTTCTAGGGTTATTTTATGGTTTTAGGTCTAATGTTTAAGTCTTTAATCCATCTTGAATTAATTTTTGTGTAAGGTGTAAGGAAGGGATCCAGTTTCAGCTTTCTACATATGGCTAGCCAGTTTCCCCAGCACCATTTATTAAACAGGGAATCCTTTCCCCATTGCTTGTTTTTCTCAGGTTTGTCAAAGATCAAATAGTTGTAGATATGCGGCGTTATTTCTAAGGGCTCTGTTCTGTTCCATTGATCTATATCTCTGTTTTGGTACCAGTACCATGCTGTTTTGGTTACTGTAGCCTTGTAGTATAGTTTGAAGTCAGGTAGTGTGATGCCTCCAGCTTTGTTCTTTTGGCTTAGGATTGACTTGGCAATGTGGGCTCTTTTTTGGTTCCATATGAACTTTAAAGTAGTTTTTTTCCAATTCTGTGAAGAAAGTCATTGGTAGCTTGATGGGGATGGCATTGAATCTATAAAATACCTTGGGCAGTATGGCCATTTTCACGATATTGATTCTTCCTACCCATGAGCATGCAATGTTCTTCCATTTCTTTGTATCCTCTTTTATTTCATTGAGCAGTGGTTTGTAGTTCCCCTTGAAGAGGTCCTTCACATCCCTCGTAAGTTGGATTCGTAGGTATTTTATTCTCTTTGAAGCAATTGTGAATGGGAGTTCACTGATGGTTTGGCTCTCTGTTTGTCTGTTATTGGTGTATCAGAATGCTTGTGATTTTTGCATATTGATTTTGTATCCTGAGACTTTGGTGAAGTTGCTTATCAGCTTAAGGAGATTTTGGGCTGAGACAATGGGGTTTTCTAGATATACAATCATGTCATCTGCAAACAGGGACAATTTGACTTCCTCTTTTCCTAGTTGAATACCCTTTATTTCCTTCTCCTGCCTAATTGCCCTGGCCAGAACTTCCAACACTATGTTGAATAGAAGTGGTGAGAGAGGGCATCCCTGTCTCGTGCCAGTTTTCAAAGGGAATGCTTCCAGTTTTTGCCTATTCAGTATGATATTGGCTGTGGGTTTGTCATAGATAGCTCTTATTATTTTGAGATACGTCCCATCAATACCTAATTTATTGAGAGTTTTTAGCATGAAGCGTTGTTGAATTTTGTTAAAGGCCTTTTCTGCATCTATTGAGATAATCATGTGGTTTTTGTCTTTGGTTCTGTTTATATGCTGGATTACATTTATTGATTTGCGTATATTGAACCAGCCTTGCATCCCAGGGATGAAGCCCATTTGATCATGGTGGATAAGCTTTTGGATGCACTGCTGGATTTTGTTTGCCAGTATTTTATTGAGGATTTTTGCATCAATGTTCATGAAGGATATTGGTCTAAAATTCTCTTTTTTGGTTGTGTCTCTTCCCGGCTTTGGTATCAGGATGATGCTGGCCTCACAGAATGAGTTAGGGAGGATTCCCTCTTTTTCTATTGTTTGGAATAGTTTAAGAAGGAATGGTACCAGTTCCTCCTTGTACCTTTGGTAGAATTCGGCTGTGAATCCATCTGGTCCTGGACTCTTTTTAATTTCAGCATTTTGAAGGATGTTAAATAGTAGCAATGTTAGAAAGGTGATGAATTACATAAGATAATTCACCCATTAAAAATTAATAATATCATGGGATAGTTTCTGCTATAGAAAAGAAGTATCATGAAGCCAATTTGTATTTCAGCTTTTAGTAATGGCACCTTGATAACTTGCACTATGTTTTATAGGGATAGGCAGAGCCTGAAGCTTCCTTGATTTATTCAAAATTCTTAAATATTTTTCATCATCTCAGTACTTTTTTTCAGACTAATGTTTTATCTGAAAATATTGTTATTTGGAAAGATTACTTATTGAAAAAAATAGTAGACTTGCTTCAACATCTTTGGCCTACATCTTAAAATATGTGAACTAAAAAAAACATAATAACATTGCCTTGTGCCCATTCATTTAATTTTTTTCCCTATAAATCAGAGCTCTGTGTCTCTGTGTCAGCTCTGTAAACTGAATTTAATTAGATCCCTCTGAATTTTGTCTTCACTAGTTATCTATGTTTAGTCTTTAATAGCAGTTTAAAAAGAATGGGGAAGCGATACTGACCTCATCTGGGTAGGGTTAATGATTGTTCTCATCGTCTGTTCTTCTTGGAACTATTTTTCTTGTTAATGTTTCATCACAACATCCTTACAACACAATTTTAAGGCATTACAAAAGAGACCTCTGTATGATCATTTTGTCATTGATTTTCTATTTTATTTATTCTTACGTAGAAATAGTAATTCTATAACACTAATTCAGAAATGTCTTATAAGTCTACACACATAACAAAAACTAAAATAAGTGGGTACAGAAATCTAGAAAGCATGACAAATTAACAAGAATAGATAAGATGAAGCTGGGAATAAGGTTAGTACCCAAAATACACACCAGAAAAAAAAGTATGTTTTTTCATTGTAGCTCACTATTTTTAAGCTTTAAATTAACCAAAACAAAGAGGAAAACACAGTAAAATTTATGTGATAATAAACATGATAATCTTTAAAGTCCTTATGATAAAAGCTCAGTAATTCAGAAGAACATCTATAACTAAGATTGATAGCCAAGAGAAGTTTTCCCTGTGAGAGCTCAGAAAGAGCCCACTCTTTCGTAGTTAACTACATTATCAGAGTAAATTCAGCAATTCATTTCATAGTTCTGTTTATTCAGCCGTGTGTAATATGCCCTAACCAAAAGATGTATATGTAGATAGTAGGATGAGTTAATTTGGAGTTTACCATTTTATGTTTTTTTTCCTCATTCTTTCACCTAATACGACTCTGCATTAAGTAATGGAATTACAGTAATGAACAACAGAGCTAGGGTCTACATTGTCAAGGAGTTCATAACCTAGGAGGAAAGAAAGATATTGAACAATTAATTGATTTTGTGATAAGCATTAGTAAAAACTTTATGACATGCAATAAGCATTAATACTACAGACTCATAACTAGTCTTGGGTAGAGGGATGTGAATAATACATCTCAGTCTTGGGGAAAAAACCAAGATTATTTGATTATTGTTTGCACGATATATCTTTTTCATTCTTTTACTTTTAACTTATTTCTGTTCTTATATTTTGAATTTTGGCTTATTGAATTGCTCTTTGCTTGTGGATAGTAAAACATTTTCTTTAATTGAAGTGTTTAGGCAATTTAAGTTTAATGTGATTACTATTATGTTTGTATTTTAATCTATTATCTTTCTCTTTGTTGTTTATTTGTCCTATCCTTTGTCCTATTTTTCACTTCTTCTTTCTTTTGAATTTTAAAAAATGCTTTTATTTTATCCCCATTATTGATGTATTAGTTATAACGTTTGTGTGTATGTTTGTTATTTTAGTGATTGCTTTATGGATTATAGTACATATATTTAACTTATGAGTTCTACCATCTAATAATATCACTTTAACTATAAGAATCATACAATAGTATGCTTCTGTTTTCCCCTCATGGCCTTGGTGCTATTTTCATACATTTTACTTCTACAGATATAATCAAACCAACACTACATTGATTCCACTTTGTTTAAATGTCAATTATCTGTTTATAAATTTACCTATTTAAGTAATAAAGATAATAAACTTACCCTCTTAGTTACCACTGCCAGTTCTCCTTATTCCTTTGTGAAGATCTGTATTTCCATCTGAAATCATTTTCTTTCTACCTGAAGGATTTCCTTTAATTTTGTAGTATGTATCTTCTGAAAATATATACTTTTTTCAATTTCATATGCGTTTAAGGCTCTTCACCTTTTTTGAAAGATATTTTTGTTGGCTACAGGATTATAGGTAGATGTTTATTTCATTCCGTATTCTGTCAAGTTGTTCCATCTTAGAATTGGAGGCCCTTATCCTTTCCAAGCAAAAATGCCTTATTTTGAGCTCTGGCTTATAATCTTCAACTCTACACACTTTTCTACATGTGCAGAGAGGATTTTAAAGACAATACATATAATATAGGTACTCTATGCATAAAAAGATTATAAAAAAATACAAAAATGTATATTTGTATTGTATATGCTCAACATTAAGTAATAAGGTAAATCTATATGGATGCTGATAGCAGATGCTTCTCCCATCAAACAAAGAAATTTGAAGTATTTTTTAAATGACCAACTAAAAACAGCAAGTGTCCCTAAGGGAATCAGGCCACAGAGGTTAATCGCTGGAGTTTAGCATCCATATCATCGTAACCACAAAGATAGCATAGTGCTCCTTATACAAATTAGAGTCCTATGAAGGGAAGTTCCTACCGCTGAAACAGAGAGCTAATAACAGTTAACCTTCTATTCTGTGGAATCAGCAAGGAAAATATGTAAAGGAAAGAAAATTATAAAAGACTGACAAATACGTATGTAAAAATAGTAATAGATTTAAAAATAGCAATACATATTTTTGGAGTATAGTTATTAAATGTAAAATTTTTTTTTTTTAAGCTGTAGCATATTTTTTTCTTTTATTATTATTATTATTATTATACTTTAGATTTTATGGTACATGTGCGCAATGTGCAGGTAAGTTACATATGTATACATGTGCCATGCTGGTGCGCTGCACCCACCAACTCGTCATCTAGCATTAGGTATATCTCTCAATGCTATCCCTCCCCCCTCCCCCCACCCCACAACAGTCCCCGAAGTGTGGTGGGAATTGAACAATGAGAACACATGGACACAGGAAGGGGAAATGTAAAATTTAATAAACATTTTAAACAAAAAAAGGTTTATTTAAAGAGAAAATTGGTACTGTAATTGACAAATATGAGCAAATAACCAAGAATACTGGAGGGATGAAGAAATGTAAAACACTAAAAAATAGCCATTAAGAAAGATTGGGGGTAACATGAGAAGGACAGAAGCTCTCCTTGTATGTTTGGCAGTATACAATGGAGAAAAGGAAGAGAAGCTATATTTGAAATGGTATTTGCTGAAAAAATATCCAGACTAAAAAATAATTCTGACTTCTGAAATAGAAGAAAAGTCTTGGACAACAGAAATACAAATCTGGGTCCAGATACACCATTCTGAAACTACAGATTATGAAATGTGGAGAGAAATATTAAAGGCTGCATAAGAAAAAGACTGAATAAAGTGAACAAATATTTCCTACAATATCTCATCAAAAAGAATGAATGTCCACAGACAATAGATTAATATCACTGAAGCATGAGGGAGGATATATCTGTTCAACATTAAATAATACTTTTTTTTTTTTTTGAGATGGAGGCTTTCTCTGTTGCCCAGGTTGGAGTGCAGTGACGTGATCTCGGCTCACTGCAACTTCTGCCTCCCAAGCTCAAGCAATTTTCCTGCCTCAGCCTCCTGAGTAGCTGGGACTACAGGGGCCCACCACCATCCACAGCTAATTTTTGTATTTTTAGTAGAGATGGGGTTTCACCATGTTGGCCAGGCTGGTCTCAAACTCTTGACCTCGTGATCCACCCGCCTCAGCCCCCCAGCGTGCTGGGATTACAGGTGTGAGCCACCGTGCCCAGCCAACCTTAAATAATTCTATACCCTGCTAAGCTATCATTTAAACACTGTGCAAAAATACAAACATTAAGAAACAAACTTACAGACCAAGACAATTTCCTACTCCTATACACTCACTAAAAGAACAACCAGAGAACAAACTTCCGTAAGAAAGATGGAGATGTAAGGAGCAAGAAAAATGACCTAAGAAATACGTAAATATTATAATAAGTAAAATAGCTGATTACATAGAGAGGTTTAGAAGCAAGATGTAAATAAAGTTTTGATAAATTATCAGTTTTAATAAATCTGTCTGTAATTTATTTTAGCTATAGTTATCTGTAATAAGATCAAACTAGAATGTATAACTTCCAAAGAAGTAAAAAGTAAAAATAAAAAAGGGAAGAAAAATCAATAAATATAATTAATGTTTTTAAAAGAAGATGTGAAGAAATTGCATGGTCATTGGGATAACACCAGATAAATTATTAAATATATATCCATGTTTATAAACACTCACAAAATGTTAAACAGATTACACTTTCCTGAAGACAAACAGATGCTTTCATGTTGGATTAAAAATATTCTTTATCTTATTTTGCTAATTTATCTTTTACTACATTTTCCTCCAATGTGGTTAAAAAATTTGGTTTAATAACTTAGAAAGTTGAAAGAGATAGAAAATAACATGCTAAGAAAATGTTCATGAAATAAAAGTTAGCAAGTTATATCTGACAAGTGTACCTGTATTTTAAGACAAAAATCAAAATTCATCACCAATTACTGAATGACAAAATTTAACTAAGCTATAGGAATAATTTTATATTAATATGGACTAAAAATACAAAGTAAAAATTTATAGAAATGGCTGTATTCAAAATTATGTAGTAAAATTTAATTTATGAAAAAATTGGGTAATACAATCAAATATTAATAAGAATAAGATAAACTAACAATGCAATTAATATATTTATTTAAAACTCTGCATTGCAATAGTAAAAACTTTCTTCTAGATCACAAAGCATTTATACAAAATCAGATCTTTTACTAGACCACAAAGAAAATATACATAAGCATTAAAAATCAAGAGTCCATGAAATATATAGCCTATGGCCAAAATGTGATAAAATTAGAAACCAATTACAAAAAGTCCAGAATTTTTATATTTTTGAAAATTAAAACAAGACAAAATAATTAATCAAGCAGAATGAGCCAACCTCTTAAAAGGTGAAAGAGGAAATGATCATGTCAATGTTTTGAACTGAATGGCAACAATGCCATTATAAGTAAAAACTAATGGGACATGTCTAAAACGATATCTGTAAAATAACTTCTAGTCCATGTTTTAAAAAAACAAATAACTAAGAAGGTTTAATTAAACTGAGTGATCAATTGTGCTTCTTACCAAATATTTCTGGCATTTGCCCTTTTCTGCACACATGATAGGATTTTATTTCCATGCTTCTTGAAATTAGGTGTCAGTATGTAACTTTTTAGGCTGATGAATTTTGAAAGTCAAAATTCAGTGTTTAATGTTTGGGGAGAAATTCCAAGTGCCATTTTCTGAGATACTATAATATTTGTTTGTCTACTGCTGCAATGATTGTGGTAATGTGTGCCAAGACAAGGCATTTCTCAGCTTGTTTTTTATGTAAGTCTGAACAACACTGTTGACAGCAAACGTGTAGGCCTTTTTCCCACACCAACCAATTCTTCAACACCAGCTAGATGTCCTACAATTCAATTCAATTTTGACACTACTTGAAGTTGGCATCATATCCTGCAAGTTAAAGGGCTCAGTCTCACAAGACTCCACTTCAGATGGCAATTACAAGTCCTGTGGTTCCTGTACTTCTGACAGATTGGCTATAAATCTGAGGTTTCCATTATTCCCTCCTTGGGTTCAGTAATTTACTAGAATGGCTCACAGAATTCAGGAGGCCACTTTATTTACTATTGCTGGTTTATTATAAACGATACAACTCAGGAACAGCCAAATGGAAGCTATGTATAGGGCAAGGTATGGGAGAGGAAGGGTGCATGTGTCTCTTCCATGCACTCTCCTGCATGCCGCCCTTCCAATACCTTGATATGTTCACCAACCAAGATGCTCTCTGAACCACCTTGTCCAGGGTTTTTATGGAGGCTCCATGCATGATTGATTAAATCATTAACATTGATAATTAACCCAATCTCCACTCCCTCTTCCCTCCCCAGAGGTCAGAGGGCTGGACTGAAAGTTCTAACCCTCTAATCATGTTTTGATCTTTCTGTTGAAGAACTGCTATCCTAAATTTATCCAAGGGTTCTCAGCCACTAGTTATTACATTAGCATACAAAAAGGTACGTTTATCACTCCAGAGATTACAACGGTCTTAGAAGCTCTTTAGAAAGTGGGTACTAGGCCCAGCTACTTGGGAGGCTGAGGTAGGAGAATGGCGTGAACCCAGGAGGTGGACCTTGCAGTGAGCCGACCTTGCAGTGAGCCAACAGTGCGAGACTCCGTCTCAAAAAAAAAAAAAAAAAAAAGAAAGAAAGTGGGTACTAGGACTAAGTATTATTACAAAAGATTTTCTATCACTCGTATCACTCAGGAAGTTACAAGAGTTTTAAGAGCTCTGTGCCAGGAACCAGAAATGAAGATTAAATGTATATTTCTTATTATATCACAATATAATAATAAATATAAGCAGAAACTCTCTGTCAATCAACATTGAATGTGTAACATTAACAGAAATAATTTTTTTATGTTTATTTCACCAAGATTTGAGGATTGATAGACATAATAGACTAGTGGCTGTTATTCAATTTAAGAAGTTAAAAATAGAAAAACAGACATGAAAAGACTAGTAAAATAGATAAATCTCTGTAAATATTGTTCCGGGACAAAGTAAGTGAGATGTAAATAAACAATATGTAGATTTTAAGAAGGGACCAATTTCCACATGCAATAGCACAAGAAAAAATTATGAGACACTGTAAGACATTTTATACCAAATATTTTGAAATAAATCAAAACAAAATATCTTAAAAATATATAAACTAGCAAAACATTAAAGAAAATACCTGAATTACAATGAAGCCATAAAATAGCAAATTAGGTTTCAAAATATCCCTCAAAAAGGCACCAGAATAGGTAGTTTCACATTAAACAAACCTTCAAGCATTTCCCCCATTTATATTAGGTGTTTCAAAGAACACATAGAATAAAAGTTTCACAACTCAATTTATAAATCCAACCTAACGTTGTTAGTTAAAAACTGGTTGAAAAACACTATCAAAATGGAAATTATGGAACATTAAAATTATTAAAATTCTTATAAACAGTGAACTGGAATAACCTTAGTTTGAGCTCGTACTCTCTAGTTGGCCGCAATCCCCATAGTAATAAGGGATAAGTAATAAGTTTTATGTAATCCTTATAAATGCTGCAAATAGACTGAAGCTATTGGCAGACATACTGACCCACTCAGCCAGGAAGTAGTTGCATAGTGATGAAAGGGTGAACCTTAGGGAGGACTCTTGTATCCCATTTTCCCATTTTGGATAACCAACCCACTGCTTTTCCCAAAGTGGCTTATACATAATAGAATTTTGCATGTGCCAAGATTTTGAAAAGAGCTGGGATCACTCTTCTCATTTCTTACACTCACCTCAATTCAAATATTTGTTATCTGCCACGTCCCCATGAACATTTTAGTGTGTAATCATGGAGTATCTGGGAATTAATTCTAGTTTCAGAATTAATGAAACATAATTGATACTAAGAATAAACTTGTGTTGGGTGCTGACTTTGGGTGTAATTAAAATGGTAAATCTGAGTTGTACAATTTTAGGTTCACTTTCAGTGTTGTATAAATTCAAATACATGATAAAAGTGAAAAGATATCATTGAAAATGTACCTAATTATTTTAATTTGCCAATTATTATATTAGCTTTTTACATTATTTTATCCTTCACAGAACACATCTCTCATCAAAGTAAAATATCGAGTCCTAATTGAATTGGTTGTAACGTTCTGAGGAGGAATCACTTGAGACTATTATCTTGGAAACAAAGAATGAAAGGTCATATACCACTCATAAGGAGCTAGTGGTTATTTTCATATGTGAAGGAGAGTGCCAGCTACCTACCAAATTTTATATAGGACACCAAATATTTTCTTAGTGGTGTTTTAGGAATTTCTGGCATAGTTTCAGTTTCATATTATGTTGAATATGTGATAGAAGTATTTCACATATACCAATATTTGAAAGTAGTGTACATCTAATTTCTTTTATTATTCAGTATTGTTTTTATTATTCTGCTTTGTGATTTTTACTTTATTGTCATCAGAAGAAGTCAATGTATTAAAAATTTCTCCCAAAGCGTTTTTCCTTTAAACTGTTTTGTCATTTTATATTGCTTGTTTTCTGTTGAATTACCTTATTTGGGTGCTATTCTCAACAAAATGAAACTTTGTACGTTTAAAATCTTTTAGAGTATTTTAAAATCCATCACCTGTCACTTAGTGAGCAGTATACACTGTCACATTTTTTATAAAGCCAATCTCACTTGTCTTGTAAAACTGTGGTATAAAATAGGCTAATCATAGCCTATTGAGCTTTTGTACTTTGGCGTTAACGATTTTAGTGAAAACGGACATATTTATTTAAAGTTGGAAGTTAAAAAAAAAAGGCAAGGTTTTTAATTGCTTAAAGCATTTTTAGCAGATTTCATTTAATTTTGTATCCATACTTCAGATGTTTTAATTCTACCAACTAAGAACCAACTGGAATCCCGAGTCACTCGACACATTTAGGAGAGTAATTATCTTTGATATAGATTTATCTTTGGTTACATGGGTTTCAACATACAATTTTTATTTGAAAGTTGATTTGCTATATTCATGAGCAAAACCATGTGAAATAATTTAAACTAAGTATGTTTCTGGCAAGTTTGAAAGTTTGACATTTTCAGAAGAAAAATAACAAAATGCTTTTGTGGGAGAATTTTGTATTGTTTTGCTGCATTCACTCTCCACCACTTATAAATTAATTGCATTCAAATGTATAAATTTGCTAAGTACATAATAAAAATGTTTTCTTGTAGCTTTTTAAAATTTTTATTATTTTAATGAAAAATCCCATATATTTCACTATACATATTCCTACACAAAGTAATATGTACAATAAAAATGCAAAAATCCTCAATAAAATACTGGCAAACTGAATCCAGCAGCACATCAAAAAGCTTATTCACCATGATCAAGTGGGCTTCACCCCTGGGATGCAAGGCTGGTTCAACATACACAAATCAACAAATGTAATCCAGCATACAAACAAAACCAAAGACAAAAACCACGTGATTATCTCAGTAGATGCAAAAAAGGCCTTTGACAAAATTCAACAGCCCTTCATGCTGAAAACTCTCAATAAATTAGGTATTGATGGGATGTATCTCAAAATAATAAGAGCTATCTATGACAAACCCACAGCCAATATCATACTGAATGGGCAAAAACTGGAAGCATTCCCTTTGAAAACTGGCACAAGACAGGGATGCCCTCTCTCACCACTCCTATTCAACATAGTGTTGGAAGTTCTGGCCAGGGCAATTAGGCAGGAGAAGGAAATAAAGGGTATTCAATTAGGAAAAGAGGAAATCAAATTGTGCCTGTTTGCAGATGACATGATTGTATATCTAGAAAACCCCATTGTCTCAGCCCAAAATCTCCTTAAGCTGATAAGCAACTTCAGCAAAGTCTCAGGATACAAAATCAATGTACAAAAATCACAAGCATTCTTATACACCAATAACAGACAAACAGAGGGCCAAATCATGAGTGAACCCCCATTCACAATTGCTTCAAAGAGAATAAAATACCTAGGAATCCAACTTACAAGGGATGTGAAGGACCTCTTCAAGGAGAACTACAAACCACTGCTCAATGAAATAAAAGAGGATACAAACAAATGGAAGAATATTCCATGCTCATGGATAGGAAGAATCAATATCTTGAAAATGGCCATAATGCTCAAGGTAATGTATAGATTCAATGCCATCCCCATCAAGCTACCAATGACTTTCTTCACAGAATTAGAAAAAACTACTTTAAAGTTCATATGGAACCAAAAAAGAGCCTGCATTGCCAAGACAATCCTAAGCCAAAAGAACAAAGCTGGAGGCATCATGCTACCTGACTTCAAACTATACTGCAAGGCTACAGTAACCAAAACAGCATGGTACTGGTACCAAAACAGAGATATAGATCAATGGAACAGAACAGAGCCCTCAGAAATAATGCCACATATCTACAACTATCTGATCTTTGACAATCCTGAGAAAAACAAGCAATGGGGAAAGGATTCCCTATTTAATAAATGGTGCTGGGAAAACTGGCTAGCCATATGTAGAAAGCTGAAACTGGATCCCTTCCTTACACCTTATACAAAAATTAATTCAAGATGGATTAAAGACTTAAACATTAGACCTAAAACCATAAAAACCCTAGAAGAAAACCTAGGCAATACCATTCAAGACATAGGCATGGGCAAGGACTTCATGTCTAAAACACCAAAAGCAATGGCAACAAAAGCCAAAATTGACAAATGGGATCTAATTAAACTAAAGAGCTTCTGCACAGAAAAAGAAACTACTATCAGAGTGAACAGGCAACCTACAAAATGGGAGAAAATTTTCACAACCTACTCATCTGACAAAGGGCTAATATCCAGAATCTACAATGAACTCAAACAAATTTACAAGAAAAAAACAAACAACCCCATCCAAAAGTGGGTGAAGGACATGAACAGACACTTCTCAAAAGAAGACATTTATGCAGCCAAAAAACACATGAAAAAATGCTCTCCATCATTGGCCGTCAGAGAAATGCAAATCAAAACCACAATGAGATACCATCTCACACCAGTTAGAATGGCCATCATTAAAAAGTCAGGAAACAAGGTGCTGGAGAGTATGTGGAGAAATAGGAACACTTTTACACTGTTGGTGGGACTGTATACTAGTTCAACCATTGTGGAAGTCAGTGTGGTGATGCCTCAGGGATCTAGAACTAGAAATATCATTTGACCCAGCCATGCCATTACTGGGTATATACCCAAAGGACTATAACTCATGCTGCTATAAAGACAAATGCACATGTATGTTTATTGCGGCGCTATTCACAATAGCAAAGACTTGGAACCAACCCAAATGTCCAGTAATGGTAGACTGGATTAAGAAAATGTGGCACATGTACACCATGGGATACTATGAAGCCATAAAAAAGGATGAGTTCATGTCCTTTGTAGGGACATGGATGAAATTGGAAATCATCATTCCTAGTAAACTATCGCAAGGACAAAAAACCAAACACCGCATGTTCTCACTTATATGTGGGAATTGAACAATGAGAACACATGGACACAGGAAGGGGAACATCACACACTCTGGGGCCTGTTGTGGGATGGGGGGAGGGGGGAGCAATAGCATTAGGAGATATACCTAATGCTAAATGACGAGTTAATGGGTGCAGCACACCAGCATGGCACATGTATACATATGTAACTAACCTGCACATTGTGCACATGTACCCTAAAACTTAAAGTATAATAATAATAAAAAAAGTATTCATAACTTAATTTTAAAATGCTCATATGTAAGGAATGGTTAATTATTTTGAACCAATGTTCTTAAAGGTACCGTAAAGTATGATTGAGATATTCAGTTTGAGAACAGATTTGGAACTTTCACATTATATTCTGCACTGAATAATTATTTTCCCAATTTGTGCTTAGATGTATTCTTCTTGTTTCAGGGCCTTTATTACTGAATTCATAGCTTTTTAAAAAATCAATAATTTATCAAAATATATTGTATCATTTTCTTTAACATATACTCCTTTCTATTACTGTCTCCTGCCGGCCCCCAACCCTCCCACCAACTGCTTTAGGCCACAAATGTTAACACTCTGATGTGTATCCTTGCACAATGTACTCCATGGTCCCTTAACTATATACAAATGCATTCACACACACACAGACATTTAATTATACACCTATGTATTTTGGTTTTCAGTTTTACAAAAATGGGTCTGTGGTATAGACACTTCTTTTCACCTTGCTTTATTGATTTTTGGTATTTCATATATCTGTAAGTCTTGCATAGTTTTTACATCTTCTAGTTTTTAATGTCAGTATAGTATTCTGTTGGTGAATCATGGTTTATTCAGCCCTGCGCTTATTGATGTGATTTACATTGTTTCTAATATTTTATCTTCCATAACCATCTTTATGTCTGGGTACTCATGCAATTAAATGTATTACTAGGAGTAGATTTTAAGGTTAGAGGGTATGGACATTTTAATAAGTATTCTAATATTGCTTCCACCAAAAGCATACGCATTATATATTTATTGATATATAAAGTAAATATAAGCTTCTTTATATCCACCAGTATATAAGAGCATATATCCTCTGCCTGCCCTCACTGGCACTAGTGATCGGAATAGTTTCTTTTTAATTTTTTTATTTTTTCAACTACTTGGGAAATTGAGAATGTTTAGATATATTTTGTAACATTTCATTTATTTAGATTTGCTTTTCTGTAAATCATACATTCATATTCTTTGCACATATTTTTACTGCAGTCTTTCTCTTTTTAGTTATCAATTCATAAAATGAAATTTACTTTGAGGATATTATACTGGGAATATTCTTATACTTTTTTCTTACACTTGCTTTAGATCCTTTCAAAATTAATAGTCAGGTTTCATAATATGATACTTATCATTGAAGTGTTAATTATAGAAGAATACATACATTTAAAAGTTGCTAAGCAATATACGTGCTTTAATTCTCTCTCTAGCCCTTCTAATTCCAATATATAATCACTGGCAAAAGTTTGGAGTTTAAAAAACCATCCTTTAGACATTCTCTAGAACAGATCTGCATATGACAAGTTCTTTTAGCTTTCTTTCATCTGGAAATTATTTTATTTCTAAGAGATATTTTCACTAGATTTAGAATTCTGAGTGGAGAATTCCTTTCTTTCAGCAGAGAAAACTTGTACACTTCCTTATGGTCTTTATTATTTCTGATGAGAAACTTGCTGTCATTAGAATTGTTTGCATGGGTAATTCATAGTTTCTCTCTGCCTGATTTCAAGATACCTTCTCTTTAATTTTTAAAAATTTCATCAAGAAATATCTAGGCACAGATTTCTTTAGTGTTATCTTATTTGAAATTTGCTTAGTTATTGAATTTGTAGTTTATGTTTTGCTTTTCACCTAATTTGGGTAGTTTTTAGGCATTTTTTCTTCAAATATTTTTTACAGCTCCAAAATTTCTTCTTTTGCTGGGACTCCAATGAATAATTATTTTAAATAATTTTTGTTATTGTCACACAACTCCTAGACACTCAATTTATTCTTTTTTCAATATATTTTCTCTTTGTTCTTCAGATTGCATAATTTCCATTGCTCTCTCTTCAACTTCATTGATTGTTTCCTCTGTCATCTACATTCTGCTACTGAGCATTCAATGAGGTTGTTTTCTTTTTAATTTTCATTATTGTTTGTTTATCTGTTTGTTTATTTTAGGCAGGGTCTCATTCTGTCACCCAGGCTGGAGTACAGTGGCACAATGATGGTTCACTGCAAGCTTGACCTCCCAGGCTCAGGTGATCCTCCAACCACAGCCTCCTGGGTGGCTGGGACTACAGGTGTGCACCACCACACTCCACCAATATTTGTATTTTTTGTAGATACGGGGTTTTGCCATGTTTCCAATGCTGGTTTCAAACTCCTAAACTCAAGCAACCCGCATTATCCTCCCAAAGTGTTGGGGTTACAGGTGTGTGCTACCGAGCCTGGCCTTGATTATTGTATTTTTAAATCCTAAAATTTCATTTGGTTCTTTGTATCATCCATTTCTTTGCTGAGATTGTTGATATTTTAAATTTGTTTCTAAAGTGTGTGTAATTGCATTTTAGAGTGTTTTCATGATAGCTATTTTGAAATTCTTGCCAGTAATTTCACCACGTGTGTCATCTTAGTGTTAGTGTTCATTAATTATATTTTCTCATTCCAGTTGAGAGGTTTTTTTTAAATATATAACAGTGATATTGAGGTGTTCTTTTGGCTATGCTATAGTCCCCAGTTATTCAATAAAACACTAATTTATGTGTTGTCATGAACGTATTTTGTAAATGTGATTAAAGTTCACAATCAATTGACCGTAAGTAAGGAAGACAATTTAAAATAATCTAAGTAAGCCCTGATTTGATCAGTTGGAGGGCCATAAAAACATAGTTGAAGCTTGCCTATGAAGAAAAGTCTCTGGACAGTGGCTGTAGTCCATGTACAATAGCTTCAACCTGCTCTTCTTGACAAGTGCCATATGAATTTAAATTTGTCCAGTCTCCACAATCAGGTAAGCCAATTTCTTGCAATAAACCTCGTAATATACATCTCCTACAAGTTCTGTTTTTCTTGTTAAACCTTGACTGATACACCTGATTCTTAGAGTTACAAGCAAGTTTAGACTTTTCCCTGAACATTTTGTGTATTATGCTATAAGATGATGGTTTCTTTACAAATCTTTTATTTTAGTAGGTAGCTAACTTGCTTGGATACAGAATGCATTTCCTGGCTCATTTCTGTTGGGTCTTGGTTCAAATGTGGGGGGGTTGTCATCTCAATAGTGAGAGGATTGGAGGTGGGAGTTACACACACAAGATCTGCTGGGGAGGAGCAAATGGAAAACAAATTGTAATGAAAGAATGTATAAAACATCAAGAATGAAGAAAGAATAATAGAACAGATAAACATGTAAATAAGTTAACAGAGTGTTCTCCTCTGGAGATTTTAAGATTGTGTTTGACAGTCAAAAGTTAAAATTATAATATGACTTTAGTTCTTAATGTATGTATAGGTAATATTTCAGACAGTTATAAAAAGAAAGGGATAAAGAAATATAAATGACAATAAGGTATCTGTATGCTACTTGGAATTGTAATATGTTGATACTATAGTAGACTTATACTACAATCTTAGCAATCACACTGCAAGGTATTTACATATATGAATTTAAAACTCATGTTTAAATTCATATATGTATTTACATATATGAATTTAAAACTTATGTTCAGACAAAAATCTGTCCATGGAGGATTATAGAAGTTTTATTTACAATCTCTAAAACACTGTAAATAACTAAGATTTTGTTCAACAGATGAGTGATGTGTGAAATAATACTTTATACTATTCAGTGATAAAAGGAAATTAGCTTTTGATGCAATAAAAATATAGCTGAATCTCAAGTACATTTTGAAAAAAGAAAGCCAGATTTGAAAGACTACATGTCACATTATTCCATACATATAGCATTCTGGAAAAGGCCAAACTATTGGCATGAAAAATTGTTTGTTTGTTTGTTGGTTGGTTTGTTTTTCTTCTTTGGGGAAGACAAAGTGTTTGCTACAAAAACAATTCACAGGGAAATGTTTAGGGTTATTTAACTCCTCTGTATGATATTGATTGGTGCTACATGACTTTACACATTTGTCAACATTGTTGAACTTTATATCACCAAGAGCGAAATTCAATGTAAGAAGATGTAAAAACCAACCAGACTGTTGAGGAACCACAGAAGGGAAAATAGCCTGATACAAATGTGGTATATATTAGAGAGAATCTAGAAATAGTGACACATTTGTAAAAATACGCACACCCAGTGTTCAGGATTTAGTTTCTATATATCAGTTCTCCAGTTGAAGGAACAGGAAATTCTGGAAGTAATTACCGATGCTACACCTGGGGCAAGGAAAAATACATGATGACCCTGGATCACTTTATATTACTAAAAGTTAATAAGTGTTGAAACAAAAAATAACTTTTAGGAACATTTCAAAATGATATAGAAGCCTATCAGAGATTCTAATGGCCAAAGCTGGAATAATTTGAGCAATGAAATATATAACATAGTATTGGATTATAACCTACGGTATTAAATAAATATCAATCAATCCATATTGATACACAAAATTCATTGAGTAAATAAATAAATGAAGGAGAAGGAACACACCTTCCTTCTAGAAAAAAATCCAAGTAATTTATGTAGATATTTTGTAGGTATTTCCTACCAGGAGGTAAAACTTAATTCTTCTCCCTGTGAGTGTAGCTGTGAGCCAGACTTACTAGTTACTCAAAAAAAAAAAAAAAAAAAAAGAAAGAAAGAAAAAAAGTATGGAAAAGCAAGAAGAGTAACTTTACAGTGGCAAAGTCTGGTACCTTCACCTCAACAAAGCAACTGAGATTATCATCACCAGTAATAAGTTATGTTGCTATCATGTGATGCAATGAGAAAGGTACCTTGCCCTCTGTGGTATTCATCCTCAAAATCCACAACCCCAATACAACCATGAGAAAACATCACACAAACTCAAATAAAGGGACATTCTAAAAAATACCTGAAAAATATTTTTTAAAAGTATCACTGTCTTGAAAAACAAGCAAAGAGTGAGAAACTGTCACAGACCAACAAATTGAGGAAACATGATAACTAAATGCTATGTGACATCCCATATTGGATCCTGGAAGAGAAAAGGATATTAGTAGAAAAGCTGGTGAAATCTGAATAACGTCTCCGTTTCATTTAATAATGTTGCACTGACATTACTTTTTTAGTTTTGAAAAATGTGCTATGAGTATGTTAACATGAGGAGAAGATGAATAAAGATATGGAGAAACTCTGTATTATCTTTGCAACTTTTATAATTACTCCAAAATAAAATGTATATTAAAAATAAAGCATTCCTAAAAATCCAAAATTGCTTCAATTTTTTTGTTTTCAAAAATTTAATGAAAAAATAATTTTACATGTACTCTTTCTGATAATACTGGAAAAGAGAGCCATTCTCAAATATCTTTATTAGCCTAGAGTATCCTCTTTTAATTGATAAGAACATAAACATAAATGAAAATTAAAGGGCAAGTTCTCTCAAGAATGTAGATACAGTTTGTACAAAATGTGTTTTGTCTAGCAATGTATCATATGGCTAATACACCACAATCAAGTTAATTCTAGGAATGATTTTTTAACATTAAAAATCAATCTATGTAATTCACCACATTAACAGAATAAATGAAAATAATTTGATCACTCCAGTAGAAGCCAAAAAAGCACTCATTCATGATAGAAACTCAGCAAACTATGAATATATAGGGAAATCTTCAATACAATAAATTACAGTTGAGAAAAAAACAGCATGTATTATGTTCAGTGATAAAGTACTGCAAATATTGTCTTATTATCGGGAACATTGTATGAAGGATCTTTACCATAACTTTTACTCCACTTGATACTATATTATTTAGCTAGCTAAATAGACAAAAATATTAAGTCACTAGTCTAAATAATTTTACATGTAAAATGTACAAAGGGATACAATATTATTAAGTTTTTTTGCCAGAATTTTTGTTTGTATATAAGATTAATTTACGAAAAAAAAAAAAAAACATGCTAATGATGTCCTATTTAAAATTCTAGTCCTGATTATTCTGTGATTAAATCTCTCCCCTTGACGTCGGTTTCCTTTATAGCTGAG
This sequence comes from Pongo pygmaeus, assembly GCF_028885625.2. Lineage (NCBI taxonomy): Eukaryota > Metazoa > Chordata > Mammalia > Primates > Hominidae > Pongo > Pongo pygmaeus. The sequence continues at coordinate 47,053,930 of NC_072388.2, read as the reverse complement.
TTACAGTGTGAAATCAACAATATTAATAAAGTACAATACAGATTACCAATTTAAAAAAAAAAAAGTCCACATAGCATCAGCAAACAATTAGCATATGTGATTTTAAGACATCATTTGTAATAACATCATAAATTATCACATATCTAAAAATAAGTGTAGAAGTTTAAGCCCTTTATAGTCCATAAAACTTCACTGTGATAAATTTAAAAAGCCTTAAGTATATCAGATTTATAGATTGAAAGAATCAGTATTGAAAATATATTACTTTCTTTCACAATTGACCTAAATAGTACCAGTTATTTCAAACAAGTATCAGTATGATGCTTTGTATTAATTGACAAGCCACTATAGCAATGTTGGTGGTATAGCAAAAGGGATAGAAATTGCCAGGATAATTTGGAAAATTACTTATAAATTTTGGAGATTTAAACTACAGATGATCAAAATTATTACATATATAGACATTATTAACAATAGAATATTCATATCATGATAGAATACTAGATAAATGGAATAGAATGTAGAGTCCACAACAGACCATAAATGTGTTTGTGACAAAGTTACTTTGCGAACTACTGAGAGAGTGTGTTCTCATAAAGTGAATTCATGTGGAAAAAATAACTTTGACCCTTACCACATGGCATGCAAGAAATTAATTCCAGACAGATCATAGATAATAAATATCATAAATATAAAGATAAAGCAAAAAATGCAATATATGTGTAGGATAATAGCTTTATGATCTTCAAGTCAGCAAAATTTATTATGCAAGTTATAAAAAGCATTAGTTGTAGAGAAAATAATTTATAAATTGTAACTTTAGTTCATCAAACAACACCATTAATAGAATAAATTGAATGAAAAAGCAAGCTACATATTGGGAGTAGAAATTTTTAATTCGTAGTTCAAAAACAAATAAGATCTTTATCCAAAGTATATAAGGACCTTCTGCCAGTTAATTAAAATATATATATGTAAATGTCTCTAACTTTTAAAATGGGAATATTTAAAGCCAATAAGCATATGAAAAATGTTATCATCATTGCCATCAGGCAATTATAAAATAAAATCAAAATTGAGATACTGTGATATATACAACATTAAAACAACAACAAAAACTAGCAATATGACAATATCAAGTGTTGGAGAAGATGTGGAACAAATGGAAATATTTTATGTAAGTGTATTGGAAAGAGAATTTGTATTTTGTATGAGTAGCTGATTGAATTAACCCTTTAAGATTTCTTTTTCATAACTTTGGTATCTCATGAAGGATGAACATAAGGATCATTTCTTAATAAAGCTTCAACAGCATGCAAAAGGCCACAGCATACTTTGGCACTACTTAATCTTGGTGTTCTGTGGCCCATGAATATATATGGCTTTCACCTTATCTCCTGACATCTTCTCTTAAACTTCTTTCATATTCTGGTCAAGTATACAACGTCCTTTCATATAGTTTTATATCCCAACATATATTTCCCCTTTATCTGGAAAAGTCTTCTCCTTTTCTAGGTATCAACTTCTTTTTCTAGGTATCAGCTTCCTCTTCATCTTCCAAGACCCAGCTCAAAGTTTCTTTTCAATGTGCAGCCTGTCTCAACTTTCTCAGGCATTGTTGCCCTTTCCACTGGACTTTGTAGTCTCATCATTACATTGAACTGGTTAAGAATTCTTATTAGCTAGGAATTAATTTTGCCAGAAAACACTTTTGTGCTTTTGATACCTTGTGCAGTTGTTTTCTTGTTTGTTTTAAAAGAATGTATAATAATCAAAGTTACGTATTTGTTGCAGTAAGTCCCTAGATACTTTTTCTTTGTATTTACCACCATTTTCATTCATCTTGTTACTCGGAATTCCACAACCCAGTGCTATATTTCTTTCAATATGCAATTTGAAGTTGTATAAGCTTCATATAGGCTTTAGAAACCATGGGGTAAATGAGACATCCAACAAACAAACCATTTATAGTATTCTCTGTCATAACCCTTTCATAGGTAGTTTTTGACAGTTACATTAAGGCAGAAATGCTTGAATTCCTCTGGCATTTGTCTTTCAGTTCCTTCCATTATTCCAATTCATCATTTCTGGACATCTCTGCTAATCCCAAGTTAGTGCTATCTGTAGGCTTTTATGGCTTTTCAGATTTATTTCTGTAATAATAATACAATTTATAAACTTCCAAAGAAAGCTATTATTATGGTTCTAGAATATGGAGAGGATACGATGATGTTAAAAAAAAATGGTGTTTTTCTTGGAAAAAAAGTTGATATCAAAGCACATCTTCTGTTTCCTGAGGAAAAAGCTTTTTCTATAATATATTTAAACATGGGGCAAAATATTTCTTATAGATATAAATTTGAGATACTGTATTAACCAGTCCTGTGCTGATAAGCTCTCTTTCTAAAACAAAATAAACAGCTGATTTGTACATTTGCTAATGTTCATGGTGTAATGCTCCATCATGACTAATTTCAAGCAACCAATTGATATCACTGAATTAGGGAGAAAGGCAAAAGTTTGGCTGCAAGCAGGGCTGCACCACACTACTCATTGCATTCTCTTTGCATACATATAATAAAATTTCTCATATTCCCTCTGAACCCAGGAGACAGTGAATGCTGGGGTGAAAGGATCTCAGACCTTGTATTCATCAGTTTAGAGAAAGTTTATTCTTCAATTAAACTTGAAATTGGACACTCTCAATCAATGGGGTTTTCCTATTGGAAGTTGTTAAGTGAAAGTATTAAATAATAAATTTAATTACAACTATCTATGGGGGAAATAATTTTTAAATGCTTTGTAATGATTGAAGATATAATCAGATTTTGCAGAACACCTTTATCGAAAAATTTTTTAATTATTATAATAGGCAATTTTTTGAAAACTTTTAAATGTACAGATAAGTTGCATAGAAAGTAAAGAGAGTTCTGATATACCTCTCCCCACCAATAGCCCTCTACACCCACCCCCTCCATCCCCACACACAGTTTCCCCCAATTAGTAACCTGTTGGATTAGTGTGGTAGAGCTGTTATTATACAATTGATGAGCCAATATTGATACATTGTCTACAGGATGCATATAGAGTTCACTCTTTGTGTTGTACATTCTATGGATTTTGCCAGATGTATAATGTCACATAACCACTATTGTAGTATGATATAGAATAGTTTCACTGCTCTAAAAATCTTCTGTGCTCTGTTTATTCTTTCCTATCTGCCCAGAAACCCTTGGCAACCACAAATCTTTTTATTGTTTCTATAGTTTTGCTTTATCCAAGATACCATAAAATTGGAATCATATAGTGCATAGCTTTTGCAGATTGGCCTCTTTTATTTAACAATATGCATTTCTGTTTTCTCCATGACTTTTCAAATCTTGATAACTCATTTGTTTTCAGCTCTAAGAATATTCTATTGTCTGGAAGTACCACAGTTTATTTATCTATTCAGCTATTGAGGGATATGTTGGCTGCATCCACATTTTGGCAATTACATACAAAGTTGTTATAAATGTTCATGTGCTAGTTTTTATGTGGACATACACTTTCATTTGTATCAATACCTAGGAACACAATCGCCATATTATATGGTGAAAGTATGTTTAGTTTTGTATGAAACTGTCAAGCTATCTTTCAAAGTGTCTGTACCATTTCACATTCCCTCAAAAAAATGAATGAGAGTTCCTTTCACTCCACATCCTTCCTAGGATTTGGTGCTGTCAGCATTTTGGATTTTGGCCATTCTAATAAGTATCTTTTTTTAAATTTGCAATTCCCTGATGACATGTCAATCATCTTTTCATATACTCATTTGCCCGATGCATATTTTCTTAAAAGCTATGCTTTGAAGTAAGAACTTACAGAATTAGCTTAATCTAAGCATTGTTAATAAATGGAGAGCAAGTTTAACAGACATTTGGAAATTGTGTCATGATAGAGCAAGTACGACTTATATAGAGATATCTACCTGTTTTATGAACCTAGGATGGAGAAGTCACTTTTCATTCATCTCAAGACAGAATCTAAGAAAACACATACTTAACATATCAGAAGGCTCAACTGGAAAAAAGGAAAATTTGACAGGCACTCATATGCTGAAATATTATACATGTATATTCCATCCCATTACTCAGCTATGGTCACTAAGTTGGTGATGTATATTTAAAAAGGATTTCCAATTCCATTCTATCTAGAACATTTCACATCTATGCTATTTTCTAAATTTTATCTCCACAAATGTGTTTGGGATTTGCATTATAATTACTAATATTTTCATTTGCATATTAGTAATTTAGTGAGGCTACATCCTATCAAAGCCTTGTAGGGAAAAAAACAGTTTTTCCAAAATAATCAGTTATAGCAACAAAGAATCAAAACGAATAGCATGAAAGCCCCTGTGGAACTGTCTGGCTCCTCAAAGCTATTGTGGACATCAGAAAATCATGTTGGGAGAGAGTCGAATTTCTCTTTCCCATTTCATTCTGTTTGAATAAATAATGTCTTTAGTATGCTTTCCATTCCTCAACAATTAAAAATAACACACTCAAAACAGTATGTATATGCAGTCATAAAGGTTGGGTAACATTAGAATAGATTAAAAAAACACATAGAAGTGGAAATTAAATCCTAAATAATTTGAATAAATAAAGACAGATGTTAAGAAAGAAAAGATGCCAGACTGCTTTCCCAAGAGACAGATCAACAAATGAGAGAACTCATAAAAGTTATAGAGACATCACCTTCCTTATAACATGCATGTGGAGCAGTGATATAAGCTTCCCAGAAAATTGTGAGCAGATCACTAGGAACAGCTATAAAAAGCACATCACCATAATTCAGTTTGTTACCTAAGATAGACATTTACTAGGTTACACAGAAATAAAAGTATAATTTTTTTATCCAATTATGGAAGAATTAAAATAGCACTCAGAATTGAAATAGGCATTTCAGGTTGACAGATTTGCTGAAAGTCTGTGTTGAAGAGAAAATATTATATTGGTAGTTACGCTTTCAAGTATGTTAACACCACAGTCATTTGGAAGGAAGAAAATCTGTTTACTCTTAACTATCCATGGTTATCTGCAAAAATAAAAATACAGAATTGCATATAGTGAATTGTAAATATGGAAATTATGTGTATGGATGAATGATCAAAAACTCTGACACTGCTTGCAAATCACATTATTTTTAAGGTACAAAATATTTAATGTTCTCATGAACATGACAGTATAAACATTTTGAAAACATAGTAATAAGATACTTTTTTTTTTTAGAATAGTATACAAGAGAATAGACTTTTCTATCTGATGTTCTTGTAGGCCTATTTATTGTGGTAATCACAGCAGCACTTTTGCTGACAAATAATTCTGTAAACATATTATTTCACTTTCTAAATAAATTCACCATAATAGTCACTACAATGTCTTATTGGTTTCTGAACTTCTCTCTTAGAGAATGCATTTTTTATTATTAAATTTGGATTATTTACAATACAACAATAGAGGATGGGGCAAAGAATTTTTATTAATTATGTATTAACATCTTGAATATAAACACATTGAGAAAAAATGACAAGTAATAATCTCTTCTAACTGGTCTATAGTTTTAGTGTTACTGATCGTTATTCAATAGCAACCAGTCACACCACATTTTTCTCCTGAAAATATGGTTGGTCTGGTCCTTCTCCAGTGTTTAGTCTCTTTTCCTTCACACTGATGTAGTGAATCTTGCACTTGTCGCTGACCAACATTTTCTGCTTTTTGATCCTGGACAGCTGCTTCCTGCTGTTCATACCAGTATACTAATTCCAGAGACCTCATAGGCTCTGTCTGTAAATCTTCAGATTTCAAACATAATTTCAGAGACATATTGTTGATGGTAAGTTTTAAACTTAGGAGCTAAACCCTTCATTTGGTCTCACTAAAATTAGCACTAGGCAATAATATCAGCTAGTACCTCTCTGATTTAATGTGAATAAAAAATTTACAATGCAATGAGAAAACAAAAGGAATTAGATTTAAATATACTGAAAAAAGAGAGTCCAAGTCTTCAGAATTGTATCTTGGTTGCCTATCTATAAAAGAGGAGAAGAAGAAGAAAGAAGAAAGAAGGAAAAGGAGAAGAGAGGAGAGGGGAAGGGGGACAGAATTGTTTCTGAAAAATTATTTAAAAAGACTTGGAGGTTCATAAAAGTGGCATATTATAAGATACCTACAGGCTCTCCTATATAGCAGCAATAAGGAAAAATGGTGGCGAAGACCTTGAACTCTGCCATTAAGCAGTATTTAGTTCAAACCAATAAACACACCAAGAAAAAGAGCATGCATTCTTCAAAAATCACAAAATACATTAGGTTTTACATGACAAAGACAGTATTTGCACAGATTGTACAGAGTATTTTTTTAGTCATTAATTTCATGAATGCTGAAATTTTACCTAAAAGTTGGTATGATTTATGTCCTTATCTATCTTTATCTTGGAAATATGGGTCAATCATTTCCATAGAGGAACTTGTTAAGAATAGATAAAGGACATTTTTTGACAATAAAATTTTATTTTATATCTAAACCATTTTAATAGATGTCATTTAAATATTAACCAAGTATGTAGAAAATCTGGCATAGGATAGGTGATCTAGACAAGTTCCTCAATATTGATTCCTCTACTGTGAGGGAAAGAGGGAGATAATGTTATATACAGGGATACAAGAAATATTTATTCTAATATTTCTAATATTCTAAGTCTCCTTGCAGCCAATAAGTAGTCCTAGTCAATGGGGGTATATATAGATATGTTATTTGGCAAATTCTGAGAACCTTCCATCCTTGAGTGAAGGGTGGCTCTAAGCCAAAGGAAAATGCTCTGAAATCAGACTACTTAGGTTTGATTACTGATATCTGCTCTTAGTTTTGTGATCTTAAGTCACTAAATATCTCTGCATGTCAGTTTCTTCATGTCTAAAATAGGAATACTTACATGAGCTTCCTCATAGTGTCACCATAAGTATTAAGATATCACATGCAAAGTCCTAATACGATGGTTGGCACATACTTAGTGCTTAGTAAGTTTAGTTACTATGCTATAAAGCTTTTCCTTCTCACTTTTGGTGAATTTGATATTTTAAAAATTTAAATAGTGCAGGCTTTCGAAAGTTTTATGACATTAATATCTGCACCAAAAAATCATATAAATTATAAGAAGGTCAAGTGATTCATGTAACTTCTATTCTGCTACCATCCTTCCTCCAAGGTCTGCCAGAAGTCTTCAGGGCAGAAGGGAAATGAATAGCTGCACATCTGCATAATGGCATTCCTTCAGTATTTTCAACCCCAGCTATTTGAATTAAAATGTCTAATTTAAAACAAAAACTAAACTCAAGAAGACCAAAGCAAAACAAAAACAGTAACAAACCATATTCAGACTTTTAAGCCATCAATAGCCTGATTTTGAAAACCTTGTACTTGGGAAAAGTGAAGTAACTTTCTGTTTCCTAATCCATTATATTTAAATTTCACTTTAGAAAGTTTAACATTTGGCATGCACAGCAACAGCCCTTGCCTAAATGTCATTATCTAAAATTGGAATGTTTTAAACTTATTTCTAAGAAAATTTTTCTTAATACAAAATGTTTCGATAAACTTTATTGGTGTCCAGAGACACAAGTTTCCCTGTTACTGAACGTGACCCTCTTTTCCCTTTCAACAGAATTTGTTCTCTTCTGGGGATCAACTTTCTATACCTCAAACCACAGCTCTGTAGAAGAACTGGTGGATTAAAGTGCAACCCTGGCCTCTGTTTGAATCCTCTCTTCATTCGGGCTCTTCACTAAAATGCCCCTCCCTGTTTTGCCTAGCACGGTCAGCTCCAGTCACCTCTTCCTCTCCTGTGCCCTTAGACTTTAGCTTATTCTGTGGCTTGCCTGACATACTGGAGCACCACCACTTCTGCCTGGCTCAGATGCCACTGGCCTGAACACAGTAAACACTTCTTCCTTTACTGTGACGGTCCCGTGCCTCTAGGTGTCAATCTGTGAGACAGGTGACCCACCCAGCATCCAGGGCTCTCCCAGAGAAAGAGTTTTTCTTTCACAATCTGCCACTGTCCTTACTCATTACTATCCCCATAGCCTCTGTCGTCCCAGACAACTAAGAAACTATTCTTCAGTCTCTCGTCAAAACATTAAGTTATTCCAGAGGTCGTCTGAATTTTTTAAGGGCTTTAGTATTTTGGAAACAAAAGTTACTAGAGACCTGCAGAGTATTTCCTGTTTTCCATCCAATTCACATTCCTTATCATAATGAGGTAATAATTCCAAATCTGTTTCATTAAATAAAGTGATGAAAAGGGGGAAGAACATACAAGGCAAGTTTAGGAATAAAACATCAATTAATATTTCAAAAACATTCTATCACATGAATGTGTTCTTATAAGTCCATTCTTTCGTGGCAGTGGGAAAGACAAAGGGTATTTAAATTACATTCGGAAGGAAGCAGGAAGTCCACATGATTCCCTCATTGATATATTTCTCCTACAGCACACACACCGTATAACCTCGGGGTACTATTGTGCAGTAGTAGCTCATGCCTATTGTGAGATTACAAAATCCATCTCTTCTCTTTGTACTTCTTTCTTCCATTTTAGTGACTTTTCATTCCCAAGGTTCAGATTCTAAGTGGGGCTCTTCTATTATTTTCACTCTTTCTACTCTTCTAGCTGTGAATAGAGCTGAAGGAACAGATTTTGACATTACTAATGCACACGGGCTGTTTATTACACAAGACCATACTGCAACTCCTTCCTTCCATTGAACGTAGTTGTTTTATTTTACTGCTACTTTCCCGGCATGTGAAGTTTTCTCTTAGCTTAGTTATTTCCCTGATGTTGCTATCAATGTCCTTTTACTTTTTATAGTAATTTTTAAGTATAATTTTTATTCCTCATCTTGACTGTTTTTTCATTTCACTTATTTTTTTATTATACTTTAAGTTCTGGGATCCATGTGCACAACGTGCAGGTTTGTTACATAGGTATACATGTGCCATGTTGGTTTGCTACACCCATCAATTCATCATTTACATTAGGTATTTCTCCTAATACTACCCCTCCCCCAGGCCCCCACCCCCCGACAGGCCCCAGTGTGTGACATTCCCCTCCCTGTGTCCATGTGTTATCATTATTCAACTCCCACTTATGAATGAGAACATGCGGTGTTTGGTTTTCTCGTCTTGTGTTACTTTGCTGAGAATGATGGTTTCCAGTTTCATCCAGTTCCCTACAAAGGACATGAACTCATCCTTTTTTATGGCTGCATAGTATTCCATGGTGTATATGTACCACATTTTCTTCAACCAGTTTATCATTGATGGGCATTTGGGTTGGTTCCAAGACTTTGCTATTATGAACAGTGCTGCAATAAACATACATGTGCATGTGTCTTTATAGCAGCATGATTTATAATCCTTTAGGTGTATACCCAGTAATGGGATTGCTGGGTAAAATGGTATTTGTAGCTCTAGATCCTTGAGGAATCGCCACACTGTCTTCCACAATGGTTGAACTAATTTACACTCCCACCAACAGTGTAAAAGTGTTCCCATTTCTCCACATCCTCTCCAGCACCTGTTGTTTCCTGACTTTTTACTGATCGCCATTCTAACTGGCATGAGATGGTATCTCATTGTGGTTTTGATTTGCATTTCTCTAATGACCAGTGATGAGCATTTTTTCATAAGTTTATTGGCTGCATAAATGTCTTCTTTTGGGAAGTGTCTGTTATATCCTTTGCCCACTTTTTGATGGGGTTGTTTGTTTTTTTCTTGTAAATTTGTTTGTGTTCTTTGTGGATTCTGGATATTAGTCCTATGTCAGATAGATAGATTGCAAAGATTTTCTCCCATTCTGTAGATTGCCTGTTAAGTCTGATGATAGTTTCTTTTGCTGTGCAGAATCTCTTGAGTTTAATTAGATCCCATTTGTCAACTTTGGCTTTTGTTGCCATTGCTTTTGGTGTTTTAGTCATGAAGTCTTTGCCCATGCCTATGTCCTGAATGGTAGTGCCTAGATTTTCTTCTAGGGTTTTTATGGTTTTAAGTCTTATGTTTAAGCCTTTAATCCATCTTGAGTTAATTTTTTTATAAGGTGTAAGGAAGGGATCCAGTTTCAGCTTTCTACATATGGCTAGCCAGTTTTTCCAGCACCATTTATTAAATAGGGAATACTTTCCCCATTTCTTGTTTTTGCCAGATTTGTCAAAAATCAGATAGTTGCAGATGTGTGGTGTTATCTCTGAGGCCTCTGTTCTGTTCCATTGGTCTATAGATCTGTTTTGGTATGAGTACCATGGTTACTGTAGCCTTGTAGTATAGTTTGAAGTCAGGTAGCATGATGCCTCCAGCTTTCTTCTTTTTACTTAGAATTGTCTTGACTATGCGGGCTCTTTTTTCTACCATATGAAATTTGAAGTAGTTTTTTCCAGTTCTGTGAAGAAAGTCAGTGGTAGCTTGATGGGGATAGCCTTGAATCTATAAATTACTTTAGGCAGTTATGGCTATTTTGATGATATTGATTCTTCCTATCCATGAGCATAGAATGTTCTTCCATTTGTTTACCTTCTCTTTTATTTCCTTGATCAGTGGTTTGTAGTTCTCCTCGAAGAGGTCCTTCACATCCCTTGTAAGTTGGAATCCTTGGCATTTTATGCTCTTAATAGCAATTGTGAATGGGAGTTCACTCATGATTTTTCTGTTATTGGTGTATAGGAATGCTTGTGATTTTTGCACGTTGATTTTGTATCCTGAGACTTTGCTGAAGTTGCTTATCCACTAAAGGAGATTTTGGGCTGACACGATGGGGTTTTCTAAATATACAATCATGTCATCTGCAAACAGAGACAATTTGATTCCTCTTTTTCTAATTGAATACCCTTTATTTCTTTCTCTTGCTTGATTGCCCTGGCCAGAACTTCCAATACTATGTTGAATAGGAGTCGTGAGAGAGGGCATCCTTGTGTTGTGCTGGTTTTCAAAGGGAGTGCTTCCAGTTTTTGCCCATTCAGTATGATATTGGCTGTGGGTTTGTCACAAATTGCTCTTATTATTGTGAGATACATTCCATCAATATCTAGTTCATTGAGAGTTTTTAGCATGAAGCGCTGTTTAATTTTGTCGAAGGCCTTTTCTGCATCTATTAGATAATCATGTGGTTTCTGATATTGGTTCTGTTTATGTGATGGATTATGTTTATTGAATTGTGTATGTTGAATCAGCCTTGGATCCCAGGGATGAAGCCCACTTGATCATGATGGATAAGTTTTTGGATGTGCCAGTATTTTATTGAGGATTTTCGCATTGATGTTCATCAGGGATATTGGCCTAAAATTTTCTTTTTTTTTCTTTTCTTTTTTTTTTTTTTGAGTGTCTGCCAGCTTTTGATATCAGGATGATGCTGGCCTCATAAAATGAGTTAGGGAGGATTCCCTCTTTTTCTATTTATTGGAATAGTTTCAGAAGGAATGGTACCAGCTCCTCTTTGTACCTCTGGTAGAATTTGGCTGTGAATCCGTCTGGTCCTGAACTTTTTTTGGTTGGTAGGCTATTAGTTATTGCCTCAATTTCCGAACCTGTTATTGGTCTATTCAGAGATTCGACTTCTTCCTGGTTTAGTCTTAGGAGGGTGTATGTGTCCTGGAATTTATCCATTTCTTCTAGATTTTCTAGTTTATTTGTGTAGAGGTGTTTATAGTATTCTCTGACGGTAGTTTGTATTTCTGTGGGATTGATGCTGATATCCCCTTTATCATTTTTTATTGTGTCTATTTGATTCTTCTCTCTTTTCTTTATTATTCTGGATAGTGGTCTATCTATTTTGTTGATCTTTTCAAAAAACCAGCTCCTGTATCCATTGATTTTTTGAAGGATTTTTTGTGTCTCTATCTCCTTCAGTTCTGCTCTCATCTTAGTTTTATTTCTTGTCTTCTGCTAGCTTTTGAATTGGTTTGCTCTTGCTTCTCTAGTTCTTTTAATTGTGATGTTAGGGTGTCAATTTTAGATCTTTCTTTTGTGGGCATTTAGTGCTATAATTTTCCCTCTACACACTGCTTTAAATGTGCCCCAGAGATTCTGGTATGTTGTGTCTTTGTTGCCATTGGTTTCAAAGAACATCTTTATTTCTGTCTTCATTTCATAATTTACCTAGTAGTCATTCAGGAGCAGGTTGTTTAGTTTCCATGTTTTTGTGCGGTTTTGAGTGAATTCCTTAATGCTGAGTTATAATTTAATTGCACGTGGTCTGAGAGACAGTTTGTTGTGATATCTGTTCTTTTACATTTGCTGAGGAGTGTTTTACTTCCAATTTTGTGGTCAATTTTAGAATACGTGCAATGTGGTTCTGAGAAGAATGTATATTCTGTTGATTTGGGGTGTAGAGTTCTGTGGATGTCTGTTAGATCTGCTTGGTCCAGTGCTGAGTTCAAGTCCTGGATATCCTTGATAATTTTCTGTCTCGTTGATCTGTCTAATATTGACAGTGGGGTGTTAAACTCTCTTACTATTATTGTGTGGGAGTCTAAGTCTCTTAGTAGGTCTCTAAGAACTTGCTTTATGAATCTAGGTGCTCCTGTATTGGATGTGTATATATTTAGGATACTTAGCTCTTCTCGTTGAATTGATCCCTTTACCATTATTTAATGCCCTTCTTTGTTTCTTTTGACTTTTATTGGTTTAATGTCTGTTTTATCAGAGACTAGGATTGCAATCCCTGCTTTTTTCAATTTTTCCTTTCCATTTGCTTGGTAAATCTTCCTCCATGCCTTTATTTTGAGCCTATGTGTGTCTTTACATGTGAGATGCTTCTCCTGAATACAGCGTACCGATGGATCTTGACTATTTGTCCAGTTTGCCAGTCTGTGTCTTTTAATTGGGGCATTTAGCCCATTTACATTTAAGGTTACTGTTGTTATGTGTGAATTTGATCCTGTCATTATGATGCTAGCTGATTATTTCACCTGTTTATTGATGCAGTTTCTTCATAGCTTTGATGGTCTTTACAATTTGGCATGTTTTTGCAGTAGGTGGTACCGGTTGTTTCTTTCCATGTTTAGTGCTTCCTTCAGGAGCTCTTGTAAGGCAGGCCTCATGGTGACAAAATCTCTCAACATTTGCTTGTCTGTAAAAGATTTTACTTCTTCACTTATGAAGCTTAGTTTGGCTGAATATGAAATTCTGGGTTGAAAATTCTTTTCTTTAAGAATGTTGAATATTGGCCCCCACTCTCTTCTGGCTTGTGGGGTTTCTGCCAAGATATTTTAATTATTTTTATTTGTATGGGTTGTTCTAAAGTCCTAATTCTTGTGTCCTATGGAGGATAATTCTGTTTTATGTTTCTTATTAAATTGGGATTATAGTATTTCTTTTCTACTCAAATCAATTTTTCTTAAGTTTGTTCTTATGAGTTTATAGGATAATTTTTCTCAGAAAAAAACATTTTGCAGTCATTTTTGACTGTTTTTGTTCTCTCACAACCTATGTTCTTTGTGTCATTCAGGAGCAGGTTGTTCAGGTTGTATCAGAGAATTCTGGGGGGGTCTCTACTTTCATCATATGTTCACCAGCCAACAACTGTTATTTTCCAAGTGTGGTTCCAGTGTCTGGTACAAGCCAGTAGGTACTTAATAATGTTTGTTGAATGAGTGAATATACAGATGAAAATAAAGATGTTATTCCTGGCTAACAATCAGTTCATGTACCTAATAAGCAAGTGTGTGAAAAATCAATTAGCAATGCTAATGATACAATAATTTATTTTGCCTAAAATATGTAACAAAAATAGTACGGTTGACTATAATCATATTAACCACCATTTCATTGGCTGTTAAGAAAATGCAATATCATCAGATAACCAATTAATACAGTTACAAATTAAAATATTTTCTTATCTCTTAAAGAAAAAAATCGTAACTGTACACTGATGATTCCATCATAGTGTGAAACTGCTGCTATAATTATACAATTCACAACATCCACTAGGGTCGCTATTTATTTATTTATTTATTTTTTAAATTATACTTTAAGTTCTGGGATACATGTGCAGAATGTGCAAGTTTGTTACATAGGTATACAGGTGCCATGGTGGTTTGCTGCACCCATCAACCCATCATCTGCATTAGGTATTTCTCTTAATGCTATCGCTCCCCTAGCCCCCAACTCCCCAACAGGCCCTGGTGTGTGATGTGCCCCTCCCTGTGTCCATGTGTTCTCATTGTTTAGCTCCCACTTATGAGTGAGAACATGTGGTGTTTGGTTTTCTGTTCCCGTGTTAGTTTGCTGAGAATGGTGGTTTCCAGCTTCATCCATGTCCCTGCAAAGGACATGAACTCCTCCTTTTTTATGGCTCCATAGTATTCCATGGTGTATATGTGCCACATTTTCTTCAACCAGTCTATCATTGATGGGCATTTGGGTTGGTTCCAAGACTTTGCTATTGTGAACAGTGCTGCAGTAAACATACATGTGCATGTGTCTTTATAGTAGAATGATTTATAATCCTTTAGGTATACACCCAGTAATAGGATTGCTGGGTCAAATGGTATTTCTAGTTCTAGATCCTTGAGGAATCTCCACACTGTCTTCCACAATGGTTGAACTAATTCACACTACCACGAACAATGTAAAAGCATTCCTATTTCTCCACTTTCCTCTCTAGTATCTGTTGTTTCCTGACTTTTTAATGATCACCATTCTAACTGGCATGAGATGGCATCTCACTGTGGTTTTGATTTGCATTTCTCTAATGACCAGTGATGATGACCTTTTTATTCATATATTTGTTGGCTGCATATATGTCTTTTTTTGAGAAGTATCTGTTCATATCCTTCACCCACTTTTTGATAGGGTTGTTTTTTTTTTTGTAAATTTGTTTAAATTCCATGTAGATGCTGGATCTTAGCCCTTTGTCAGATGGATAGATTGCAAAAATGTTCTCCCATTCTGTACGTTGCCTGTCCACTCTGATCATAGTTTCTTTTGCTGTGCAGAAGCTCTTTAGTTTAATGAGATCCCGTTTGTCAATTTTGGATTTTGTTGTCATTGCTTTTTATAAGGTTAAATAGCCATTATCATTGTGCTTTCCAATATTTTTCACTTTGAATGTAAAAAGTAGACAATTAAGCACTCAACATTTTTTCTTCTAATTACATTTTCTCAGTGTTGCTTAATTTTTGGTCTGCCATTTGTATATATTAAAGAAAAAAATGGAACTCATAGAAGAATTTTCCGTAAGAATACATGGTTTATTTTCTTTTTTTTTTTCTTTTCCCTCAGGGAACACTTTGCCTAAAAACTGGAAAAAAAAAATAAAGAGCACTTAAGTAAATTAGTGAATCAGTATGAGATGTGATTCAAAATCAGAATTATATATTTATGGGCTTCTAGGGTCTTCAATTATATTTTTCATTTTAGATATTTTGCATTGTTACTATAAATTATGCAAAACACTTTTCTTCAACCTGGGTGCATTTCTTTCTACATAGTTTTGTTTTGTTTTGTTTTGTTTTGTTTTTTTATGTCATGGTGTCTTACTCCTAGCAACCCATCCCATCAGTTACACTGGCCTAATATTTTCTTGGTCAGAGTATGGTCCACCCCTTTATCAGATCCCTCTGACATTTACCTTGTGTATGGAGAGTAGACTGGTCAATAAGATTAATCAAAAGTAAACTAGGTAAGTGTGCTTTAGCTGCATGAAAGTCATGGCAGGGGGTTAAATAGGTAAAGTGCTCATCTACTACTTCTGCATTTGGGCCAACTTTGAGAGAACTGCATATGGAACTTATCATCTATTTATATCATCAAGCCAGATGGCTCATCATATATTCCTCAACTGATGCTCTGTGTCTCATTCTCTTCTTTCATTCTTTGCAAGATGAAAATTTGCCTCATTAGCTCAATTTGCTCAGAGAGCTAGACACCTGTTAAATTTCCTTTTATATTTTCCACTCTCAGTAGGAAACAGTTTGATTAAAATGTGTAGTTTCCTCTCTTGTTTAAGATATGAAAGTGTTCTTGGTAGCTATAGCTTTTTGTAGACCTTGAAGTAAATGCCAAACTACATTGCAAACAATTAAGTTTGCATTAATAGTAATTTCTAATGACAAAATTATTTCATTCAAATATATATATATAAATTTTTAAATGACCATGAAATGCCAAGTATCTTTTAAAATTAAAACTGTGCTAATAATGATAATCCTTAAATAATGAGAGAATTTAGTCAACCAAGGCCCTTGAAAGGGAAAATATGACAACTAACTTTCCCATATCATTTGTAATTACAAATCATTTAATAAGCAAGTACATAAAATGTAATCAAAATAAAGTGCTTTAATAGTACTGTGAAAATTTATAATTTCAATGAAAACTGATTATATCTATCTTTCCTTTTCAAATATAAGGTTTTGTTCTGCATCCTCTAAATCCTAGTAAATATTAAACTACTTTATTAGTAATATTAAACACAATGTAGCTTATGTATAGTGATAAAAATACACAGACACATTTCCTAACATAGAAATATAAAAATATTTAAGAAAAGAGAAAATGGGTTTCAATGTGGGCACATGACTGGAACTAACCCAATTGGAGCATAAATAATTATTTTTTTTTTTTTCTTAAAGTGGCAATCAATGCTGAGCTCAGTGGCTTACAACTGTAATCCCAGCATTTTGACTTCCAAGGCAGGAAGATTATTTGAGTCCAGCTGTTCAAGACCAGTCTGGGCAACAAAGGGGAACCCTGTCTCTACAAGAAAATTAAAAAATTAGCTGATGGTGGCTGGTGCCCGTGGTCCCAGCTACTCAAAAGGCTGACGAGGGAGGATTGCTTGAACCCAGGAGTTTGAGGATACAATGAGCCATAATCTCATAACTGCACTCCAACTTGGGTGATAGTGTGAGAACCTTAAACAAACAAACCAACAAACAAAAAACAAACAAGGAATCACTTCCACAGAAAAGATAATTAAAGAACAGATATATTTAAGATGAATAATGTTGCAGTTAGTATGAAAACCAATTGCAGAAAGAATCAGAAATACAAGTAAATAATTATTTAGTAATGTTGTTCATTAAGATGTCAGCAGTGCCCTGGTTTTAACGCCCAGTTACGGCATGGCTGAATGATACTGTGTTTTTATTACAAACTATATTTGCTAAAACACACACACACAAACACATACACACACACATTTATAAGGGCTTCTGCATTTAATAATTATTTCATGCAATGATACATACTTAGAACTTCATTTCTGTTAAAATGCTTTTGTCACTTTCAGTTTTTAAAAAAACATTCTTCTCCTTCCTGTGTCCATGTGTTCTCATTGTTCAATTCCCACCTATGAGTGAGAACATGCGGTGTTTGGTTTTTTGTCCTTGCGATAGTTTACTGAGAATGATGATTTCCAATTTCATCCATGTCCCTACAAAGGACATGAACTTATCCTTTTTTGTGGCTGCATAGTATTCCATGGTGTATATGTGCCACATTTTCTTAATCCAGTCTATCACTGTTGGACATTTGGGTTGGTTCCAAGTCTTTGCTATTGTGAATAGTGCCACAATAATAAAAATAAAAAAAAAAACAAAACATTCTTTTTGAAGGCTTTTAATTATTACATTTCTCAAGATAGTCCAGTTTGATTCCTTTTGACATAAAACACAATTGATAGGAGATACTTTCTCTGCATAGCAAAGATGAATTAAAATAATTTTATCTCAATAAATATGCAAAAGATTGAAATCTACATAAATTGAAGAGGAAATAAAAGAAAATTCTCCAAATGATTCAGAGTGAAACAAGACTGCTATCAAAGAAAGTTTTGTTATTATTGTTGTTGTTCATTTTTTTTCTAATTGACAATTTTCATATCATCTATACACAGGCAATAAATATATCCTGCTCATAAAGTCAAATCTGCTGTCCTTCTACAGTCACCCCATACATTTTTGGAGACTATTTGAAAGAAAATACTTTGTTATCTCCAAATTTTATAAAGAAAGAGAAATGTGTAATTAGCATTCCATGTTACGCAAAGGAAAGATAGAAAAACATTCTCTTAAGCAATTTTAAGATAGCTAAAAAATGTTCAATAAAATATAAATAACAAAAGATACATTAATCAGTTTTTCTTTTTTTTTTAATTTTTTTATTGTACTTTAAGTTATAGGGTACATGTGCACAATGTGCGGGTTAGTTACATATGTATACATGTGCCATGTTGGTGTGCTGCACCCATTAACTTGTCATTTAACATTAGGTATATCTCCTAATGCTATCCGTCCCCCCTCCACCCACTCCACAAAAGGCCCTGGTATGTGATGTTCCCCTTCCTGTGTCCATGTGTTCTCATTGTTCAATTCCCACCTATGAGTGAGAACATGAGGTGTTTGTTTTTTTGTCCTTGTGATAGTTTGCTGAGAATGATGGTTTCCACCTTCATCCATGTCCCTACAAAGGACATGAACTCATCAGTTTTTATGGCTGCATAGTATTTCATGGTGTAAATGTGCCACATTTTCTTAATCTAGTCTATCGTTGTTGGACATTTGGCTTGGTTCCAAGTCTTTGCTATTGTGAATAGTGCCGCAATAAACATACGTGTGCATGTGTCTTTATAGCAGCATGATTTGTAATCCTCTGGGTATATACCCAGTAATAGGACTGCTGGGTCAAATGGTATTTCTCGTTCTAGATCCCTGAGGAATCGCCACACTGACTTCCATAATGGTTGAACTAGTTTACAGTCCCACCAACAGTGTAAAAGTGTTCCTATTTCTCCACATCCTCTCCAGCACCTGTTGTTTCCTGACTTTTTAATGATCACCATTCTAACAGGTGTGAGATGGTATCTCATTGTGGTTTTGATTTGCATTTCTCTGATGGCCATTGAAGATGAACATTTTTTCATGTGTCTTTTGGCTGCATAAATGTCTTCTTTTGAGAAGTGTCTGCTCATATCCTTCGCCCACTTGTTGATGAGGTTGTTTTTTTCTTGTAAATTTGTTTAAGTTCATTGTAGATTCTGGATATTAGCCCTTTGTCAGATGAGTAGGTTGCAAAAATTTTCTCCCATTTTGTAGGTTGCCTGTTCACTCTGAAGGTAGTTTCTTTTGCTGTGTAGAAGCTCTTTAGTTTAATTAGATCTCATTTGTCAATTTTGGCTTTTGTTGCCATTGCTTTTGGTGTTTTAGACATGAAGTCCTTGCCCATGCCGGTGTCCTGAATGGTATTGCCAAGGTTTTCTTCTAGGGTTTTTATGGTTTTAGGTCTAACATTTAAGTCTTTAATCCATCTTGAATTAATTTTTGTATAAGGTGTAATGAAGGGATCCAGTTTCAGCTTTCTACATATGGCTAGCCAGTTTTCCCAGTACTATTTATTAAATAGGGAATCCTTTCCCCATTTCTTGTTTTTGTCAGGTTTCTCAAAGATCAGATAGTTGTAGATATGTGGCATTATTTCTGAGGGCTCTGTTCTGTTCCATTGATCTATATCTCTGTTTTGGTACCAGTACCATGCTGTTTTGGTTACTGTAGCCTTGTTGTATAGTTTGAAGTCAGGTAGCGTGATGCCTCCCACTTTGTTCTTTTGGCTTAGGATTGACTTGGCAATGTGGGCTCCTTTTTGGTTTCATATGAACTTTAAAGTAGTTTTTTCCAATTCTGTGAAGAAAGTCATTGGTAGCTTGATGGGGATGGCATTGAATCTATAAATTACCTTGGCCAGTATGGCCATTTTCACGATATTCATTCTTCCTACCCATGAGCATGGCACAAGACAGGGATGCCCTCTCTCACCACTCCTATTCAACATAGTGTTGGAAGTTCTAGCCAGGGCAATCAGGCAGGAGATGGAAATAAAAGGTATTCAATTAGGAAAAGAGGAAGTCAAATTGTCCCTGTTTGCAGATGTATATCTAGAAAACCCCATTGTCTCAGCCCAAAATCTCCTTAAGCTGATAGGCAACTTCAGCAAACTCTCAGGATACAAAATCAGTGTGCAAAAATCACAAGCATTCTTATACACCAATAACAGACAAACAGAGAGCCAAATCATGAATGAACTCCCATTCACAATTGCTTCAAAGAGAATAAAATATCTAGGAATTCAACTTAAAAGGGATGTGAAGGACCTCTTCAAGGAGAACTACAAACCACTGCTCAATGAAATAAAAGAGGATACAAACAAATGGAAGTTTTTCTTTTTTCTTATGCTTTAGCTTTCAAAATCTTTCACACGTAAAAATTAATGCTATCCCTGTTATAGTAAAGGATTTATTTTTATGAAAGCTTTTCTTAAAAGAAATTATTCCCACACATTGTTTGACTTTTCTTATTAAATGTCTTAAGTTATTTGGATGTTGATACCTGTTTTTATAAGACAAAGGTAATTGATAATGGATTCTGGAACAAAGTAATGAAAAAGGAAAGTTATGCGTTGTGTATTTTTCTATGTCACAGATTCATGATATAACTCACTACAAGCACACTTTCCTGAAGTGTTGTTGGGGAGGATAGGCAGGGTTGGTGGGAGACTCAGGTAGAAGCTTTAAGGTTGGATAATGATAACAATGTGTTTTAGGGTGTATGTGTGTGTGTGTGTGTGAATTTGGCTTTAAATCAATCCTATATATTTTCATAGGCAAAGATGGGGATTTAACAATTTGGCTACAGGACATAAAGCTATGTGCTTTCAGAAAAGAAGACAAAGTAAATGTGAGAAGATGTGACTATTATTGAAAGATAATTCATTTTTCTTTAGTTGCTTTTCAGTAAGTACACTACTAAAATGGTATACTGCCATATACCTATATGTAATGATATAATATTTATTTGAAATATTACCTTTACTCTATTAGCCAGCAAATATTGTCCAGGTTTCTTGAGTAGAAAACATGCACAAGTGATTGTGAAGTACCCAGAAAATAATTGTAAGCTTGTTTAATCTAACAGCTTTGAATGGTAAAGAGTATTGATCAGGCCAGGCTCAGTGGCTCATGCCTGTAATCCCAGCACTTTGGGAGTCTGAGGCAGGTGGATCACGAGATCAGGAGATCAAGACCATTCTGGCTAACACTGTGAAACCCCGTCTCTACTAAAAATACAAAAAATTAGCTGGGCGTGGTGGAGGGCGCCTGCAGTCCCAGCTACTCGGGAGGCTGAGGCAGGAGAATGGCGTGAACCCGGGAGGCGGAGCTTGCAGCGAGCAGAGATCGCGCCACTGCACTCCAGCCTGAGTGACAGAGCAGAGACTCCATCTCAAAGAAAAAAAAAAGTCGTGATGGGGACTTAGAAAATATGTCTTTTAAGTGGCAGTCTGAAAATTGAAAACTGTATGATTTTTTTGAGGGTGAGTCACATCGTTTTTATAACTTTGTCTGTAAAATATTAGTCAATTTCATACCTGATGTTAGATTAACAACAAAACTTCCTTCAAGAATTTTTAATTCAGAAAAATACACCTCCTTTTGATAACTAACATGAAAATATAGCTATTTTCTACTTACAGTAGTATTCATATACACAATACTACCTATAATAAGTGGAATAAATTGTTGTGGAAGCAACTCAGAAAGCTAGGAAAACTGAACAAAATTAAACAAACAAGCAAAAATACCTGTTTTAAGTCATCAGTGAGCTACCAAGCCATCTAGATATGAGATGTCCCAAATCCCAGTGAAAAGTAAATGCCTCTAGGTGAGCTTGAAATTTAGTCAATATTTTTTACTTTAAGATGTTTGCAGTTAGTAGTGCTATGTCCAGAAAGTTAGAGTCAGGTAAACAAAGAAGCACAAAGATAAGTATTGCTTTCAATAATTTTACAACTACGTGACAAAATTTGGGGTTTAAAGATTGGCAAGGAGGGACCCTGAAGTTATTCATATTTCTAAGGACCCTAGACCCACTACAGCCGGGAAATAACGGTAAAGCCAGAGACTGCCCAGCTCTCACAAAATATCTCAGTTCCAAACTATCTAAACCTTATATTATATTAAATATATATGCACCTATTCTAATTCCCTGTCAGAAAGAAAAGGAAATCTTGTCTGTTAAGTAATAACATCAGAAAGAGCTCCAAATTAGTCTTGTTAAATTTTGATATAAAAAGTCAGAAATTAAATAGAAACATAGTAGAAATGTCATAAAATTAAGACCAAATAATCAAAACCTAAGTGAAAAAACTAAAAACAATAGAAATAGATCTATAAGTGATATAAAAGATGGAGTTAATCAGATACAGACTTTAAGCACCATCATAATCATTCACGATTCTAGTGGGTAATTTCTCCAGATATTGCAGCCTATTAAAGAACAGTAAAATGGAAACTCTAGAATGTAAAAATACAAAAAATAAACTTGAGAATAAAACAGGTAAATTGAACAGTGGATTAGGCGTAGCTGAATATAGGACTGGTGAATTGGAATGTGAGAAATACAGAATTTTTGATACATTAAGAAGAAAAGGAGAAACATTTCAGAAAAACAACATAGTAGACATATGAGACATGGTTAGAAATCTAAAATAAGTTACTTTGGAGACAAGCAGAAAGACACAAAAGAGTGGGGGAAAGAAGTAATATTTGAAGAGATACTTTCAGAATTTTCTAAAAATGATGGATGACTTCAAGCCTCAGGTTCCAAAAGCTTTGTGGATTTAAGCAGAGGAACACATGCACACGCACACACACACACGCACACGCACGCACACTCGCCCCTCCCCACCAGGAGAGCAACTACAAATCTGACATCTTGCATTTGGAAGAAAATACAGAGAACAGAATAAAATGGGATGATATATTTAGTGCTTAAATATTAATAAAACAACTACTAACCAATAGCTCTAATCTAGTGGAAAGCATTTTAAACAGAAAAATGAAATAAAGATGTCTTAAATAAGCAAAACCAAGGGAACTCATCACCAGTAAATCATATTGAAACAAATGCTATAGGAGGTGCTTCAGAAAATCTAAATAAATAAATAAACCAGGTGGGCATACAGAGTTGTAGAAAGAAATGAAGAATAAATAACAACAAATGCAAGAGTAAATTCAAGCAAATATTAGCAACTTAAAATATAATAGGAATAACAACTTTTGGGGATTGAAACATGCAGAATAAACACATGAAAATAATAGCAAAATGTGAATGGTATTCAAGTGTTGTTATGGTTTTTGAATTGTCTGAGTAGTATATAGTAATTTAGGTACAAATTTATATCAGACTTTAACAAGTCAAGAATGTATGTTGTAACCACTAGAGTAACATATGAAAGAAGAAAAAATGTATAGTCTATAAAATAATGAAGTGAGGGGTGTGTTCACTTTGTGTTTCTATAAAGCAATAACTGAGACTAGGTTATTTATAACGAAAAGAAATTTATTTGGCTAATAGTTCGGCAGGCTGTACAAACTTGGCAACAGCATCTTCTTAGCATCTGGTGAAGCCCAGGAAACTTTCACTCGCAGCTGAACAGGAAGGGAATGGAGGCATGTCACAAGGTGAGACTGGGAGTGAGAGAGAGAGAGAAGGAGGAAGTCCCAGGCTCCTTGGAACAATCAGATCTTGTGGTAATGAGTTACCACAGCAAGGGCACCAAGCCATTCCTGAGGGAGATTTGCCCCTGGGACCCAAACACCTCCCACCAGGCCCCACATTCCAACATTAGGGATCACATTTCAATCTGAGATTTGGAAAAGATAAACATCTAAACGATATTAAGGAGCACTGAGAAAAATTGAAGTGACTTTTTGAAAATACCAGAAAGAAAATGAAGAACAGCCATGTGGTATGAATGGAAATCTAATAGTAAAATTGTATTTAAACCTAAACACAAATTAAAGAAGCATATTTTCAGATTAAGTAAATATGTCAGTATGTAGATTGCTTACAAAAGAAACATATTCAATATTAGTACTCAGAGAGGTTAAAAGTAAGAAGTTAGAAAAAGATACGCCAATCACATTCTAAGAAAAGGAAAATTGTATATAAGCTATATTTGTGTCAGATAAAATAGACAGTAAATTAAGAATCACTACCAGAAAAAACAGAGGCATTTAATAACAAACTGATCAATTCCTCAGGGAGATACAATGTTTCTAAATTTGTAATTGTTGTCTTGATATATTTCCAAGTACTTGAATCACACAGTATGAATTGACTCAAATGCGATTACATTAGAAATAATTAAGGTGGAAGCAATAGCAAACATCTGCATTTTGGGGGATGTTAGAAAACACTACTAAATAGCCTACGATTAAAAATATAAAAAAATAAAAATGCATGATAATAAAAATATAACATTTTAAAACATAGGATAAACAGGAAGTCATAACTAGAGAAATACTAATATACTCTTACCTACATGTATTAAAAATATGAAAAGCTGAAAATCAACAATAAGTCCAATTTTGAAAAGGAAGTTTAAGTTAAGCCCAAAGGAAATAGAAAGGAAATAATAAAGAAAAAAACCCCACAGAAAACAATCGCGTATATGGTGAGACTATAATAGAAAAAATCAACAAAATAAAGAGTTGTTATTTGAACAGATTGAAAATAGGTTAGGCAAAATTTATCAATGAAAAAACTGAATCAGGAAAAAAGGAATGATAATGTCATAAAAGATAATAGTAATATATTTTAACTTACTTCATAATAATGAATTTGAAGTTTTAGGAACATTAAACAACCAATTCAATTTGATATATAAACATCTTGTAGTTGATGTAGTTGCTCTAATTTACTGCTGATTTTTTTCTTCAAATTTAAGGTCAGATTAATACCAATCTCACAAAAGCTCTGCCAGGGAAAAGAGAAAAAATGTCCCAAATCGCCTTATAATTTCAACTTATTTTTGATATTAAGGCCTTTACAGACTTTAGAAGTAAAGAAAATTACAAAACTATCTTCTTTGCTGACTCAAAAGCCCTACATCAGTATTAGAAAATTAAATATAGTTATATGCATAAGAAAAGGGGGAAAGAATATGGGGAGTAGAGAGGAATCATATAGAAAAATGCTAATAGCTAAATAATTAATTTTGAAAACCTTTAGTAAAACAAAATAGACCTTCCTTCAGCTTATAACTATTAAAATGTATGTGAATTTGTCTACATAACTTGGTACAAAATCAATATGCAAAAGTCAGTCCCTGAAAGACAGAATAAAAGACTTTTTGAAATTGATGTAAATTAGAGTCACATCATAAAAAAGTTAACACTTTTAAATAAATCTGTGAATGATGTGGAGGTTTTCTGTAAGCAAAACTATGAAGCATTACTAATGCATTTTGAAGTCTAAATATTAATACATAGATATTTCACGTTTATGGGTTGCAATATTCAATAATGTGTGAAAATTTGGGGTGATTCTCTGATACAATGCATGTGATGTTATTTTGTGGAAATTGAGAAGATGATTCTAGAATTGATATAGAAATGGAAAGACCAAGCATAGTCATCATTATCCTAAAATATGTAAACTCAAATTTAGAGAATATATACGAACAAATATCAAGACTCATTAAAAATGTACAGAAATTAAGAAAGTATATTAATGGAAAAAGGATAGACAAATCATCAGTGAGAGAGTAGAATAAAAAAAATTCTTGCATATAGGGATGCTTGATTTAGAAAGAGACTGGAATTATGGCATAAAGAACTTAAGTTTTGTTTTGCATTGCTTTGAATAAGTGACACTGAGTCAATTGAAACCCATACTAACAGCTAAATTATTAATTTAGCTTTTAGTATTTTTCTATGATTCCTCTCTCTACTCCCCATTTTCTTTCCCTCTCTTCTTATACATATAACTATTTTTAATTTTCTAATACTGATGTAGGGCTTTTGAGTCAGCAAAAGAGATAGTTTTTGAATCTTAACCAGACTCTGATATGGCAAATATGTTGGGGTTATCAGACTGAGAATACAAAACAACTGTCATTAATATACTATAGGCTCTAATGGAGTAAGTAGACAACAGGCAAGAACAGACAGGCAATGTTGGTTAAATCTTTTGATATGTTGTGAGCTAAAACTCACAACATACCAAAAAGAAAAAAAATCCAAATGGATTGTGGATTGAATGAAGAATGCCCTAAATGATTACACAGTAGAAAAAAAATTTTAAGCAAACAAAATAAATCATTTTGTAAGCTGGGCACAAAAAGCATCATTTGCCATAAAAGAAAATATTGAAAAATTGAACTCAGAGAAAATAAGAATTTTCCTTCATCAAAATATACTTTACGGCTGGGTGCAGTAACACATGCCTGTATTCCCAGTACTCAAGAGGCTGAGGCAGGAGATCATTTGAGCCCAGGAATTCAAGGCTGTAGTGTGTAGTGATTGCACCTGTGAATAGCTACAACTGCACTCTCCAGCCTGGGCAACATAAGGAGACCCTGTCTCTTAAAAAACAACAAAAAAAGTGTGTGTGTTTGCATGTGTGCGCGTGCATGTGCATACTTTAAGAGACTGAAAGTACAATCCACAAAATTAGAAATATTGTTTGCAATACACATAGCTAACAAATACCTTGTATTTATAATAAAAATACTTTTACAAATTTACAAGCTAATGACAAAAATCTCTATGTAGAGCTCAAGTGTCTGTGGGGGTCGTGGGGTCTCCTGCTGCCAGAATTCCAGAGGTCTATGACAGGAATAGGTTTCTCCTTGCCTGTTCAATTCATCCCTTTCCCAGGAGTCGTTGGAAGCCAGGAATGATTTCCAGTGTACAGGGTTCTCAGCTTCCTCCTGTTTGGGCTCAGTGTTTCCTCTGTGTCCTCCCTCAGTCAACTCTCAATCTTCCCTCCAAGATCTGCTGGGAGTCGGCCAGACTTCCCAATGTCCCTGACTGTCAGCAGCAGATGTTCCTCCTCTAGACCACCATCTTGAATCCAGATTCACTCCACTCTCTTCTTGCTGCAATATTTCTGAGAAGTTGGATGTAATTTTACCTTTGCTCCTGCATAAGTAAAGTGTTTGTCTCTCTGGCTCATTTCAAGGTTTTTGGGTTTTTTTTTTTTTCCTGCAGTTCGGTTATGACATGCTGATACAATGACAGAGGCAGGAGGCAGAGAAATTCTAGGCAGACAGGGGAGGGTGTCTGGCAAAACCCCACCTTTGAGCCGAAAAGCCTGAAACCCATGGCCCAAAGTGAGAACTTCCATCCCTGTGTGCCCACTCTCTTCCAATTGATTCTTCTGAATAATGTCTTTCTACCAATCGAATGTTGCCTTTTTCCAAAACTACCTACAGCCCACCCCACCCCATCCTGTGCCTATAAAGACTCCAGACTCAGCTGGCAGAAAGGAGAAACAGCTGGATGTCGGGGAGAAGAAACTTGACCTCAGAGAGGGTGGCTGGATGTCAGAAAGAGGCAAGTTGGCTTTGGAAGCGAGAGGCAGAGAGGTGACTTAACTTCAGGGGAGAGTGATCTGCCCTTCCCGCCCGCTTCCAGCTCCCCTCTCCACTGAGAGCCACTCTCATCACTTATTGAAATTCTCCGTATTCACTAATCTTTAATCTGTCTGTGTACCCTCATTCCTCTTGGGCACTGGACAAGAATTCGGGATGCACTAAGCTCAGTACCCAAAAAAGCTGTCACACTGGCCCTTTGCCCTTGCTGGAGGAGGGCAGCCACCCCATGCAACAAGGCAAAGGGCCCACTGAGCTAATACACACTGCTTTTTGCAGATAGAAGAGCTAAGAGAGCATTGTAACATACCCTCTGGGGTCTTGGGGTCACAGGCACCCCCACCTGGATGCTGCTGCAGGGCGTGCACAAAGTGCTCTCCTCTCAGTGCTAAAGGGGCCAGGTTCCTGCATGTTCCCTCCCACGAGGGGTGGAGCCTAGCATACCCAAGTGAGAGGAGTTTCCTCCTGCCAGCACATTCCCGAGCTCATTTGCTCCAGTTCTCACACTTGTTTGCTCCCATGCCCCTTCCCTCGAAGGACACCCCCGTTGCAAGCCCCTCGAAGGGATCAAGAAAATATCCTGGCTGGGCGCAGTGGCTCACGCCTGTAATCCCAGCACTTTGGGAGAATGAGGCGGGCAGATCTTGAGGTCAGAAGTTCGAGACCAGCCTGGCAAATATGGTGAAACCCCATCTCTACTGAAAATACAAACAAACTAGCCGGGTGTGGTGGTGCATGCCTGTAATCCCATCTACTCAGGAGGTTGAGGCAGGAGAATCGCTTGAACCCAGAAAGCGGAGGTTGCAGTGAGCAGAGATTGTACCACTGCACTCCAGCCTGGGCAATAGAGGGAGATTCCATCTTAAAAAAACAAAACAAAACAAAAAATCCTGCATCAATGCCTGGGTGCAGTTTGGGGGTTTGTTGGTTGGTTTTGCATTTATATTGCTTAATGTTCTCTGAGCTTCTTGGATCTGTGGTTTGGTGCCTGACAAATGTAAAAAGTAAGGTTTATTGCAAAAAGTAATGTGGGGAAATTCTCAGTCATTATTGCTTCTGTTGGGGGACTGAGGTGGACAGATCAGTTGAGCTCAGGAGTTGGAGACCAGCCTGGGAAACACGGCCAAACCATGTCTCTACAAAAAATTAGCTGGGGTGTGGTGGTGTGCATCTGTAGTCACAGCTGCTTGGGAGGCTAAGGTGGGAGAATTGCTTGAGCCTGAGAGGTGGATGTTGCAGTGAGATGAGATCATAGCACTGCAATCCTGCCTGGGTGACAGAATGAGACCCTGCCTTAAAAAAATTATATAAATAAATTTATATTTATATAATATATATAAATTTATATTTATATAATATATATAAATTTATATTTATATAATATATATAAATTTATATTTATATAATATATATAAATTTATATTTATATAATATATATAAATTTATATTTATATAATATATATTTTATATATATTTTATATGTGTATATTTTATATATGTTATATATACTTTTTGGAACTTTAGGGGTAGGGAGGCATCTTCTTAAGCTTTGGGGGTATCTACTGACATACTCTCAAACTCAGAGATTCTTTCCTCAGCCATGCCCAGACTACTAATAAGCTCATCAAAGGCATTCTTCATTTTTGTTACAATTTTTTAAAATCTCAGCATCTGTTTGTAATTTGTTTTTATTATTTTTATCTCTCTGCTTACCTTGCTTATGTGTTCTTTTCTGTTGTCTACTTATTCCATTAAAGCCCACAGTATATTAATCATAGTTGTTTTATATTCTCAATCTGATAATTCCAACATGCCTATCATATCAGAGTCTGGTTCTCATGCTTTATCTGTCTATTCCAGCTGTGGTTTTTTTTGTTTGTTTTGCCTTTTAGTATACTTTTTTTTATTATTAAATCTACACATGATATGTTAGGGAAAAAGAACTCTGGTAAATAAGCCTTTAGTGGTATGGTGGTACAGTGTAAGGGGAAGGGAAGCCTTTAATAGTCCTGTGACTAATTCTGAGTTTTTAAGTGAGCCTGTGCTCCCAGCTGCGAATTTCACAAAGCCTTCTTCATTTTTTTCGTCTCTTTATTTGGGGCTGGTTGTTTTGAGGGGGATAGAGTTGCAAGCTTCCTTTCTTCCAGGTTGGTTAAACTCTGGTAGCACATCAATAGGTTAGAGTATGCTAAAATGGTTTTTGTTGAAGAAAAGCCCTTTGAAAAAGAATGCTTTATTTAAATGTGGTTACTTTTTCTCCCCTCCTCCTGCAGAAGCCATAGGGGATTGTTCTCCAATCTTGACTTTGAGAACTTGGTAGAGCTCCAGAAGGTAAAACTTATTTTTTTCGTTTTTTGTTTTTTTTTTTTTAGTCAGAGTCTCGCTGTGTCATCAGGCTGGGTGCAGTGGCACGATCTCGGCTAACTGCAACCTTCACCTCCTGGGTTCAAGTGATTCTCCTGCCTCAGCCTCCCCAGTAGCTGGGATTACAGGTGTGCTCCACCATGCCCAGCTAATATTTTGTATTTTTAGTAGAGAGAGGGTTTCACCATGTTGGCCAGGATGGTCTCAATCTCTTGACCTTCTGATCTGTCCACCTTGGCCTCCCAAAGTGCTGGGATTACAGGTGTGAGCTACTGCACTCAGCCAGTAAAACTTTTATAAGTATGTGCAGGTCCCACTACAGCTGGCTCCCCTGCAGTTTTTAAACATCAGATTTGTCTGCACTGAGCCTCTGGGAATTGTCAGTTACAGTTTTGTTTTCCTATGTCAGTACTGGTTCTCATGGAGATTTTTGCTAATGAATTTCTGCTGATTCTTTATGCCCATCTTATGATTCTTTGTGTCCATCTGTTCATTTCTCCAATTTTGGGGGCACTAATTTTCCCCATGACCTGAGTTTTCTGATGAATCTAATAAGGGTAGTCAAGTTTTCACTTATTGTTAGGATAGAACGTTACCTTCCAATCTCCTTACATGCCAGACAGAAATGGGAAGTCCACTTGTTTTGAATCCAATTGAAGTCCTGTGTGCCAGGAGAAATATCGGTGAAAAAAATTTGCTCTGTATTTTCCTTCCATGTTCATTTCCCTTTTTTTAATAAATGGTGAATTGATTGCTATTTATAACTAAATAGGTTATCAAGATTTGATAATCATTTCAGAAAGCTTAAGGAAATAGAATGATAGGTGGAAGGAATTTAAAGGACACCATAACTTTCCCTTTTGAGCCATTAAATGGAGAACATCTCTAGGCACTGAGAGCCATTTGGGGCCAGGGATAGAGGCAGGTACCTTAGGTAGAAATTAAGAAATATTTTTAAAGGATTCCTAATATAATAGTTGCAAGGGCTGGAGGTAAAAAT
This sequence comes from Pongo pygmaeus, assembly GCF_028885625.2. Lineage (NCBI taxonomy): Eukaryota > Metazoa > Chordata > Mammalia > Primates > Hominidae > Pongo > Pongo pygmaeus. The sequence goes on along the minus strand of NC_072388.2, from coordinate 47,023,099 downwards.
AGGTCCTTGTATGTGTTACTAGACATGACATGACAGTCATATGGCTTAATATGCAATTCCTTACTATAAGAAAGTGATGTGAGTTATTAATCCTTACCTAAGTATTCAGCATCAAGTGGCATATAGTGTACACTAGATTATCTATATTTAACAAGATTTTAGAAGTTCTGACTCTTCTTACAAGCTTTTTTATTTTATTAGGTTTCTAGTTTCATGCATTAGCACAGATTTTGTCATGGATTTGGTATATTGAGAAAAGAATTTCCTATCATTGGGAAAAAGTGCATTAGCTTTATTGAAATATGATTGTAATATGGAACCACAGGGGAAAAAACTACCTTGAATAGTCTAATGAAGTTTTATGATGTAGTATAATTACAGTGACTTTTACCTCTTTAATGATATTGGCAAAATTGTATACAAGCTATATATTCATTTAAACAAGCTTTGGAATAGCATAGTAATAATTATTTAAAGTTTTATTAATTTTTGTCATATCTGTGTTAACTCATAATGCTTTATTTTTGCTTTTGTTTTATTTATTCAGTACTTATAACAATTCACTTTTATTTTTTTTTCTTGGTTAAAATTCACCCACAACTGCCTTCAAAGGGTCAGCTGATAAGAGATGTATGTCACAATCTGCTCACTCTGGCATTTCTCTAAATAGAAGGTAAAGTTTGTATACTCTGTTTTTCTCTCCTGAGTCGGTGATTTATCTCTTCAAGGGCAAAAGTACATTTACTAAAGTGCTGAATTAAATTAAATATTATTATTGACTTATTCCAAGAAAGGAAATGTGCCCCAGTTTAAAAGTAATAAGAAATATTTCACACCTATATATAACTTTTAAATTCTTATCTAAGAGTTTTATGTATAACAGTCTGCATCATAGTTCAAAGTACTAGGATGTTCAATTTGGATTTAAAATATACATATTAAAGATGTGTATCTATATCTATGGTCGTCTGTCACATTTGAGTTATAAGATAAATTTTAAATTATATTTTAAACATTCTAACCTATTCATTATATGTAATGAGTATTCTTTTATTCTCTAAATCTTTCAATGTAATTATTGTGTCTTCATACAAAGAATTAAACTATTACAAGTTATATCTCTTATAATTTGAAATTATTGACATATACATAAAGGTATGTATATTTGACACGTATGCACGAGGGTGTATGTGTATGAATGTATGATTTCATCGATACATTTTATTTCCTTGGTTTTAGGACTTTTTCATGCAAATTTACTTTATCATAATAATATTTCCCTCAAAATTATTTAAAACTATGTAATAATTATCTACTACGAGTTACAGGGCATGTTGGATGGATTTTTTTTTAACAAAAGGTAGATCTTTTAAAAATACTTACATGACCTTTTATATTATTCTTATAGTAAGCTTTATTTTCTGATTACGTTTACTATTCTACAGTGCTATATTTATAGTCTATAAAGGTACTAAGCTCACTATTTATGTATGTACAATTCTTCCCAATGGAAAATTTTTTATTATAGAAATAGTATATCATTATTGTCTTTTAATATGTTAGTAATTATATCAAAATAACTGGTAGAATCTTGTAAATTACCTTAGAGTATAATCAGAATTGCAAAAATATGGTTTATACCGAAGTAAACATCAACGTTTGATGACCAACACATTGAAAATTACGTTTCAAAATAACAAGATGATAAGATGAAAAAGTTTACTTTTTTTAGTGTCTAATTATTTTAAACAGATCTTTACTGTTACGTTTGTTTTTTATTTCTAAAAAAAACCTAGTATGAAATGTAGACAGAAACAAATCTTAAGAGAAATTATACTCAAGTAGATATTTGCCTTGTATCCAAAATGTCTTATCAGACAGATTTAAAAGTGTGTGGTTTACACTAATTTGTGTTTGTAAATTGGAATGATTAGAAACTATTCAATATTAGGTCATTTTAACAGAAGAGCAACAAATAATAATGTAAGTAATTTACAATGCCTAAAACACTCATTTTCAAAGGAAGAAAATCACGGACAGACCTAAAATTTATTTATAAATAATAACTATCTGTTCAATAGTTTATATCATCTATAATGTGATTAGCAATGTAGTGGAAATATATTTAGCCACATCCCATTCTAATGTCTTTACAAGAAATAGTCCATTGGACATGAATTCATCAATGTATTCTGTAATATAATATTTAGTTTTAAGACATACAGGCTTTTTTGAATTTGTGTGCTCAGTGGTATTAAGTGGTGTAGGCAGTAAGAAATGAACACCCGATTTTGAAAGCTGCTCATGCGTTATGTACATAAGGGTTAGTATTCCTGAACAGAAACTATGTTTGTTACAGTGTTAATAAAAAAATCTGAATTCTATTGAATCCACACAGTAAGTTGACTTATGGCAAATCTGTACAATTAGTTGATTTAAGTAATTCATTTGCTTATGTAGTAACTTCAATCTAATCTATACAACAACACATCTTTATACAAACAGTAAGGAAATCAGAGTAAGGAAAGACCAATTAAAACTACGCAGTTCCTTCCTTTGATCATCACAAAGTGTAAGACTGGATTATACAGGGATTATTTCCTTATGATAATCTCTTTTGTCTATATTAATGGGCAATTAATGGTAAATGTGACTTTTTTTGATTAATTGGAGTATGCCTATTAGTATATCTTCTTCTCAGCCATTTATGTCAACCCCTTTTGCTGAACTTAACCTCTAAACCCTAAGAAGTTCAGGTTAAGCTTTAGATTTTTAACCTCTAAACCCTAAGAAGTTCAGGTTAAGCTTTAGATTTTCTTTGCATCTCACTTTCTTTCTTCACCATCAACCTTTCACGTCTTTCATGATCTCATCCACGCCCATGACAGTTCTTACTGCCCATATGCTAATGAATCCTACATATATATCTCAGCTATAATACTGCCACATATAGTTTCATAATTCAAAAATTCTCAAGACTTCTTTGACTACTTTCTCTCCCTTGTCCCTACATATGTTTCTAATGTGCCTGTTAAGTTTACTTTCGAAATCTCTTATATTCATTTCTTTTCCTTGAGCTCCACTACTACAGTTCTGATCCAAACAACCATTCATCTTTTCTTTGAACTAAGGAATTAACTCCTGGTTATTTTTTATTATGGTAAGAACACTTACATAAAATTCACCTTCTTAACTATTTTTAAGTGCATAGTTCAGTAATGTTACATATATTTACATTGTGAAACAAATCTCCAGAGCCTTTCCATCTTGTAAATCTGACACTATACTCATTAAACAACTCCTTTTTTCTCTCTCCTCACCATTCCTGGTAACTACCACTCTACTTTATGTTTTTATGAATTTGACTACTTTAGATACCTTATCTGAGGTGAATCATAGAGTATTTGTCTTTTTCTGTCTGGCTGATTTCACTTAGCATAATGTGCTCCATGGCTCATCCCTGTTATAGCATGTGAAACATTTCTTTATAAGGCTGAATAATCTGTTACATGAATGTAAAACATTTTATATATCCATGCATCTGTGGATGAATATTTGGGTTGCTTGTACTTCTTGACTATTGTGAATAGGGCTGCCATTTAATGTGTGAATACAAATATCTTCTTGAGACACTGCCTCCATTCTTTTGGATATATGCTCAGTAGAATTGTCAGATAATCTGGTAGTTATATTTTTAATTTTCTGAGGAACCTCCATACTATTGTTCATAGCTGTTACACTATTTCACAACCACAACTAAAGGGCACAAGGGTTCCCATTTCTCCACATGCTTTCCAGCATTTGTTACATTTTGTTTTTGTTTTTGGATGGAATACACCCTAACCAGTGTCAGTTAATATGACATTGTGGTTTTGATTTGTATTTCGTGGTGACTGGTGACTCTGAGCATCTTGTCATATGCCCACTGGTCATTTGCATATCATCTTTGGAGAAATGTCTATTCAAGTCCATTGCTCATTTTTTAATTAGGTAATTTGACTTTGTCGTTGTTGTTTAGTTATAGGAGTTCTTAATATGCTCTAGATATTAGCACCTTTTCACATACATAGTTTACAAGTATTTTTCTGTTCTGTAGGTTGCCTTTCACTCTGCTGATTGTGTCCTTTCACCTAACTCATTTTTAGTAGCTTCTTTTGTACACCCAGTTCATTCTCCATACTCTATTGAAAAATAATTATGAAACCTAAATATGATCCTGTAATTTCACAACTTAATACTCATTTGTGCCTTCCCAAGGCTCTAAGGATAATATTTAAAATACTTAAAATAAGGATAATATTTAAAATACTTAAAATTGTGCTAGATAATCTACTATCTACCTACCTCACCAATACCTTTACACATCCGCCCCACCTCTCACTTCACACAACACCTGTTTTCACGTACTTCCTTTCATGAACCAGATTCCTCTCTGTCTTAGGTCCCTTGACTGTTTTGTTCATTCTGTATTGCTTTTCTCCTTTTTCTTTGAAAAGTAAATTTGTATTGTTTTTGAGCCTCAGATTAAATGCCATTTAATCAGGGAAGTCTTTCTTGACTCACCAGCCTAGGACAAGTTTCTTGTTATATAATATGAATGCTCTCTAAACTCATTTGCGGTATTTATCAACATTATAATGGAATAATCAATTTTTTAAATTATGCAAATATTTATTTTATGTCACTCACCTCAACTAGAATGTAAGATATGTAAAGAACTGGTCACTCCTATTCACTATCGTGTCTCTAAGTCTAGCAAAGTTCCTTGCCCATTTAAGTGATCAATAAATGCTTTTGAAATAAATAAAATAACAAATGAAGGAATAAATTAGTATCTGATATCTATAGGCAATCACAGCTATAGCAATCTCACCAGCCAATGAGGTCAGTTTAAGAAATACAGTGCTTGGACCTGGAATGAGGCTGTTATATTCTAGAAGTAAGAGACCAGGTAAAACTCAAAATTTATTTAGGAGCAAGGCTAACATTAAAAACTGACAGGATCTTAGGAAATCCCTATGAACAGAATTGAAGGGAGGTATGCTTGAGTTTACTGGCCTTGAGACACACCCAGGGTAGGTGGATGGCATAGAATGGGAAGTGTATTTTAAAGGGGAATAAATGTTAACACCATCAAATTCATGGCCGAAAGGAAGGACGTAACTATTCATATTTTTTCATATTCTATATACCTGCTTTCAGTTATCACTTTACATCACTTTTTTTTATAATATCCACAGTATTTGTATTACTTTGCAACAGGTTTACTCATAAATTTAGGAATGTATTACAAGTAAGGTATGCAGAGTGAAACAATTTAGAATACTGGACTAAAAGAATCTCACTAATTTTAATTAGTGGTCTGGTGTTCCAACTAGGAATGTATGCAACTGTCTGTCAGAAAGCATCTCTCCCTATGACCAGGAAACAAAGCTATTTGCTCTCTTCATATACACTGGAATCTAACCATAGAACATTATTTACTGCTCTGATCTTAGCAACAATCTTCTGCTAAATATTTTGCAGTCATTTACGTCAGGAAAATGAAGACATTAATCTCAAATGGCAGTTTTACTTTTTGGTTGTGACTATTGTTTTTTATTTTTTTATTACTCAAATGTGTAGGACATACTTTTCATAAATAACTTGAACAAATTTAATACTCTTTTCTAGATGGTATTTAACACATTGTTTTACATGAAAAGATATTTGTTCTCACTATTTCATAAAGATGTCTTTTACCCTTCGAAATGCCAGCATCTGACAGTTGTGAACTCTTTACTTTGTTGAATAATCTCTAACTCTGGGAAAATACCAAGAGTATTCGAGTGATTGACCTTTAAACAAGTCTTTCCTTCGATTGGAATTTTAAAATCTCTGTGGCTGAATTCGCCAAAGGATTATTTTTCTATTATATATTATCATAAATATAATACTTATTTTATAAATTATCAAGTAATATTACATTCTGTCTGTATGAAAATATCAGACTAAATTGTAACGCCTTGAATGTCCTGACAGTTTCATTATCAGCTAGTCATCATGCAGGCATCATGGGGTTTCTTCCTTACCCACAGTGCTTCGGTGGGAATGGAAAATTTTTCTGTGAGAAAGGTAACTTGTTCAATATTAGTTGTACGTAAAACAAATTCACCATATTCTATGCCTTACCTTTCTTTTGTTTTCTCCATGTATCCTTTTAGGCAAATCAGTTTTCTTCTCTGCGTCTCAGGTTCCTTGTTAGTAGAATGACGAGTTTTGAATAACAGCCTATTAAGCTTCCTTCCACTACTGTCACTCTGTGTTATGGATCTCAGTGGGGGTGATATTGCCCCCAAGAGTGTGAAAATTCTTTCCTTAGGAGGTGGCATCTTAGATATTACAATAGTTTGTGGCCCTCCAAAGGGCCACCATGCATAAACAAATATACAATAAATCTGTAGTATTAAAATTCTATGGAAGGAAGGAAGGGATTAGAAAAAGTATATCCAGAAGACTCCTTAGGGCGTTATAACTTTTTAAAAAGTTGAGAAATACTGCTCTATGTGTTCATGAGCCTCATGTTGTGGACCCTGGCAAAATCATTTTTACAACCCTTTTTCCGCTGTGTCATATAATCATTATGTGGGTCACATATATAGGCAAGGTGATTAGTTTCCATCCAATGTTTGCTTGCAGGTAGACATTGCTTTTGTCTTTCAGGTCACATTATCTGATTTATGAGGTATGATTTAAAGATAGAACAAAAAACTGAGCATGATTTGAGTACTACCTCAATAACTATTGAAGGTCAATTTCTTCCACTTTTAAATATTCGACACAAATTATATAAATACAATGAATGCTGTTTCTTGTCATCTTTGAATCCAGCATTTTGAAAAAAATTAAGCAGATGTTTTTTGTTTAAATTATTTTATCACAGAACATTGTCTAATGTCCCTTTTCTGTTTAGTAGGCAAGATAAAGAAAATAGAAAGCAAAGCACATATAGCAAGTGACTCAGAATAATAACAGACCTGTCATCAAAATGTAGCCAGTTTTTACAAAGACTTAAAGAGAGTCTACTCTTGAAGATTTTATACTTTAAACCATAGAAACAGGTTAAATACTCTATTATCCCAAGAGCCTAGAATAGAGTGGACAAGCCATTACTGGCTGCAAACTATAACAACTTTCAGATTCCCATGCCAACTATTACTTTTCCAACTCTGCTGGAAGCCCTAATTATAGCACTCACAGGGACTTGTTGCAGTTTACTGACCAAATGGCAATTTCCAACATGAACCAATTCATCAGTGTTTAATATAGGTAACCTGTTTTAAACCACAGACTAATAAAATGTTTGCTTAAGGTATGGTTAATTAAATAATTAATTTGATTTCCCATTACACTGTGATTGTGATTATATTATGCACACATACACACTCATTATAGGTACAAAAAACACAATACAAATACACAATGAGTAATAGAATAATAGCTCAACGATGTATATGTCCTAATTTTCTGAACTTGTGAATATGTTATAAGGGCAATAAAGATTTCAGATGAAATTGAGGTTGCTAATTAATTGACCTTAAAATAGATTATCCTGGATTAGCCAGGGGGCCCACAGTAAACACGAGTGTCCATATATAAGAAAGAGGGAGACAGAAAATTCAGAAATTAAGAGATAGCATCATGAGAAAGAGTTACTTGGCCATTGCTGACTTTGAAGAGGCACCACAAACCAAGGGCTGAGGGAACCTGCTAGGAACTAGAAAAGGTAAGAAAACTGATTCTACCCTAGAGTCTGCTATGTTATTTCACTCCCACAGTACAACAAAGAAATACCTGAGACTGTGTAATTTATAAAATAAACAAAGGTTTAATTGGCTCATGGCTCTGCAGCCTGTACAGGAAGCATGATGCTGGCATCTGCTAGCTTCTGGGAAGGCCTCAGGAAACTTATAATCATGGCAGAAGGCAAAGGGGGAAGAAGCATGTTACATGGCCAAAACAGGGGCAAGAGAGAGTAAGGGCAGTGGTGCTACACTACATACTTTGAGATGATGAGATCTCATGAGAACTCACTACCATGAGGACAGTACCAAGAGGAATGGTACCAAGTCATTCATGAGGGATCAATTCCCATGATCCAATCACCTCCCACCAGGTCCCAACTTCAACACTGGGTGTATTTGTCTGTTCTCACACTGCTAATAAAGACATACCCAAGACTGGAAAATTTATAAAGATAAGAGGTTTAATTGACTCACAGTTCAACATGAGTGGGGAGGCCTCACAATCATGGCAGAAAGCAAAGGAAGAGCAAAGTCACATCTTGCATGGCAGTAGGCAAAAGAGAGCATATGCAGGGTAGCTCCCCTTTATAAAACCATCAGACCTCTGGAGGCTTATTCAGTATCAGAAGAACAGCATGACAAAGGCCTGCCTCCATGATTTAATCACCTCCCACCAGTTCCCTCCCATGACACATGGGAATTATAAGAACTACAATTCAAGATGAGATTTGGGTGGGGACACAGCCAAACCATATCACTGGGGATTACATTTCAATATGAGATTTGGTTGGGGACACACCTCCAAACTATATCATCTGCTTAAAGGAAAGTGTCCCTACCAATACATTGATTTTAGCCCAGAGAGACAATTTCAAATTTCTGAGCTGCAGAAATAAGATAATAACTTTGTGTTAAGCCGCTAAGTTTGTGGTAATTTGTCAAGCATCAATAGGAAACTAATACAATGAAATAAATATTAACTGACTATCAATCAGTGTACTACTAAGGACATGAATTGTAAAAGTATCAGAAATCATGCTTACGTATTAAAAACATTACTTCTATGAAGAGATATTACAGTAAAGTCATTCAAATGTTTCCAGAAGTAGCCTGCATGGTTTTAAGCCCCAGCTCCACCACATTCTAGAAGGGTAATCCTAGCAAGTTGCTTAATATCTGTGGCTCCATTTTCCCATCTTAATAATGGATGAAGTAATAATTGTACCTCAAAAGTTAGAGTAAATAAATACAGATAATACTATAATCCACAGTACATGGCACAGAGTGAATCTAATGCAAATCTTTCCTATTACTTTTTACATATTTTTATTTGTAATTTGTACAATTATTATTTCAAGAGATAGCATTATAGCATCTATCTCAGTTTTTGTATGATATATAGCCAGTATATTTCTTTTGTCTTCAGTATTATACCTCAAAGAGCTGGAATGAAGTGTTTTTTGCCCTTGATTATTTAAATGGATTGATAGAAGAAGATTTATTAAGAGGTATCTTGTAATTATCTTTCCATAGGTGAAGTATGAACTATCTTAGGCATCCCTCTTCTATGGCTGGAAATGTACGTGCTTTGACTCACTAATAGTATCTTCAACATGCATTTTGTACATCAGAAACAAATATAAGAAACTTGATAATTTTTTAAACCACTTGTGGGTATTTCAATGGCAAATTAGCTCAAGATGGCTGATGAGAGCCACCCAGTTCCTTCCACCTTCACAAGGGTGGACCAAAACAGCAAGTAGATAACCACACATAGAAGAGCACATCTAAGAAGACTAATGGAATCCAGCAGGAAAACTTCAGGTATACATACATACATATAGGAAAACCCTCTGAGACATAGAAACTTACGATGACAGTATTCAGAGGGAAGTGAAGCAGCTAGCCAGATAAGTTTGAAGCTAAGAGAGATTTCTCATTATGGGTAAAAGTTAAGTGAGAGAGCCCCAGCAGTCCACATTTCCACCACAGATGCCTGCAATTCTAACTAAAGGAAAGCCGCTTGGCCTTCACAGGCACAGAACCTATTATAGGGAGCTGCCTGGAATTTATGCAGCTGCATTTTTCCAGGAAGGGAATCTTCCCCAGGCCCCACCCCTGGGCTGCAAGCCACTGCATCAATCCACCATTTTGACAATGGAGCCAGGACTGAACCACCACCTGCCCTGGGGTCCAATAGCTGCTGCATCTCCACATCAACAGGCTTACACCAATACACCCTGACATCGCACAAATAGCTGCAGCATCATGATGGTGGCTAGACCTAGTGGTGTGGATGCCACTGGCACCCATGCTCATGCTGCTGTCTACACCCCAGAAATAGGTGGTCCAGCACATCAAGGAGGTTGCCCCAAGAACATAGGGAGCGAAAGTATTAGCTCCTCAGAGCCAGAGAACAGGCTGCCTGAGGCCACTGCCCACCTCAAGCAGTGAGACGCTATGACCCATGTGCCCCACCAGGAGCCAAGGACCAGCCCACCCATCCTGCTGTGAACACCACCAGCACCTGTGCATCCTGACTGGGGCCCAAAGACTAGCCCACTTGGGCCACATCACTGCCTCTGCCAGTGCATGCACATGCCATCCAGGAGCCAGAGGACTTGCCCATCTCACAACCCTATCCCCAGCAAAGCCTCACCAGAGGGTCTACAAACAGCCTATGCCACTAAGGAATTTGTACACCATGCTGATGTTGAGTATAGCCAAAGTTATCATACAGAGACCACACTATAATGCTGCTGTATTAGCCTGTTCTTTTGTTGCTATAAAGAAATGCCTGAGGCTGGGTAATCCGTAAAGAAAAGCGATTTACTGTGGCTCACAATTCTGTAGCCTGTACAGGAAGTGTGGTGCCAGTGTCTGGCATCTGCTTCTGGTGAGGTCCTCAGGAAGTTTACAATCATGAAGGAAAGCAACAGGGAGCCAGGATGTCACATGGCAAGAGTGGGAGCAAGAGAGAGAAGAGGGAGGTGCTACACACTTTAAAACAATCAGATTTTTTGTGAAATCAGAGCAAAAACTCACTCATTACCAAGGAGATGGCACCAAGACATTAATGAGGGAACTTCCCCCATGATTCAATACCTCCCACCAGGACCCACCTCCAACATTGAGGTACACATTTGAACATGAGATTTGGAGAGAACACATATCCAAACTGTATCAGGTACACATTTAGAGCCAAAGTGAAAGCAGCCTATACAATGAACATTATAGATGCATCTACAGGAAAAAAATCTTTCACATGGAAGCTACTTGATAAAACTGGAAGAAGTGCAAGTTATACCTGATGTGTACATATCAACATAAGGACAAAATAAATATGAAAAAGAAAGGAAACATGACATCTCCAAAAGAACACAATAACCCTCCAGTAACAGATGCGAAAGAAAAGGAAATCTATGAAATGCTTGAAATTTGAAATAATGATCCTAAGGAAACTCAGTGAGATACAAGAGAACACCATTTTATCAGTGATGGAAGATGAAATGAATGAAATGAAGTGAGAAGGGAAGTTTAGAGAAAAAAAGAATAAAAAGAAATGATCAAAGTCTCCAAGAAATATGGGACTATGTGAAAAGACCAAATCTACATCTGATTGGTGTACCTGAAAGTGATGGGGAGAATGGAACCAAGTTGGAAAACACTCTGCAGGATAATATCCAGGAGAACTTCCCCAATCTAGCAAGGCAGGCCAACATTCAGATTCAGGAAATACAGAGAACGCCACAAAGATAGTCCTCAAGAAGAGCAACTCAAAAAGAAGGAAAAAATGTTAAGGGCAGCCAGAGAGAAAGGTTGGGTTACCATCAAAGGGAAGCCCACCAGACTAACAGTGGATCTCTCAGCAGAAACTCTAGAAGCCAGAAGAGAGTGGAGGCCAATATTCAACATTCTTAAAGAAATGAATTTTCAACCCAGAATTTCATATCCAGCCACACAAAGCTTCATAAGTGAAGGAGAAATAAAATACAGACAAGCAAATGCTGAGAGATTTTGTCATCACCAGGCCTGCCCTAAAAGAGCTCCTGAAGGAAGCACTAAACATGGAAAGGAACAACCGGTACTGGCCACTGCAAAAACATTCCAAAATGTAAAGACCATCAAGGCTAGGAAGAAACCATCAACTAAAGAGCAAAATAACCAGCTAACATCATAATGACAGGACCAAATACACACACAACAATATTAACTTTAAATGTAAATAGGCTAAATGTTCCAATTAAAAGACACAGACTGGCAAATTGGATAAAGAGTCAAGATCCATCAGTGTGCTGTATTCAGGAAACCCATCTCATGTGCAGACACACACATAGGCTCAAAATAAAGGGATGGAAGAAGATCTACCAAGCAAATGGAAAACAAAAAAAGGCAAGGGTTGCAATCCTAGTCTCTGATAAAACAGACTTTAAACCAACAAAGATCAAAAGAGACAAAGAAGGCCATTACATAACTGTAAAGGGATCAATTCAACAAGAAGAGCTAACTATCCTAAATATATATGCACACAATACAGGAGCACCCAGATTCATAAAGCAAGTCCTTAGGGACCTACAATGAGGCTTAGACTCCCACACAATAATAATGGGAGACTTTAACACACCACTGTCAACATTAGACAGAAAGTTAACAAGGATACCCAAGAATTGAACTCAGCTCTGCACCAAGTGGACCTAATAGACATCTACAGAAATCTCCACCCCAAATCAACAGAATATACATTCTTTTCAGCACCACACCACACCTATTCCCAAATTGACCACATAGTTGGAAGTAAAGCACTCCTCAGCAAATGTAAAAGAACAGAAATTATAACAAACTGTCTCTCAGACCACAGTGCAATCAAACTAGAACCCAGGACTAAGAAACTCACTCAAAACCACTCAACTACATGGAAACTGAACAACCTGCTCCTGAATGACTACTGGGTACATAATGAAATGAAGGCAGAAATAAAGATGTTCTTTGAAACCAAAGAGAAAAAAGACACAACATACCACAATCTCTGGCACACATTCAAAGCAGTGTGTAGAGGGAAATTTATAGCACTAAATGCCCACAAGAGAAAGCGGGAAAGATCCAAAATTGACACCCTAACACCACAATTAAAAGAACTAGAAATGCAAGAGCAAACATATTCAAAAAGCTAGCAGAAGGCAAGAAATAAGTAAACTCAGAGCAGACCTGAAGGAAATAGAGACACAAAAAACTCTTCAAAAAATTAATGAATCCAGGAGCTGGTTTTTTGAAAAGATCAACAAAATCGATAGACCGCTAGCAAGAGTAATAAAGAAGAAAAGAGAGAAGAATCAAATAGACACAACAAAAAATGATAAAAGGGATATCACCACCGATCCCACAGAAATACAAACTACCATCAGAGAATACTACAAACACCTCTATGCAAATAAACTAGAAAATCTAGAAGAAATGGATAAACTCCTCAACACATACACCCTCCCAAGACTAAACCAGGAAGAAGTTGAATCTCTGAATAGACCAATAAGAGGCTCTGAAATTGTGGCAATAATCAATAGCTTACCAACCAAAAAAAGTCCAGGACCAGATGGATTCACAGCTGAATTCTACCAGAGGTACAAGCAGGAGCTGGTACCATTCATTCTGAAACTATTCCAATCAATAGAAAAAGAGGGAATCCTCCCTAACTTATTTTATGAGGCCAGCATCATCCTGATACCAAAGCCTGGCAGAGACACAACAAAAAAAGAGAATTTTAGACCAATATCCCTATTGAACATCAATGCAAAAATCCTCAATAAAATACTGGCAAACAGAATCCAGCAGCACATCAAAAAGCTTATCCACCATGATCAAGTGGGCTTCATCCCTGGGATGCAAGGCTGGTTCAATATATGCAAATCAATAAATGCAACCCAGCATATAAACAGAACCAAAGACAAAAACCACATGATTATCTCAATAGATGCAGAAAAGGCCTTTGACAAAATTCAACAACCCTTCATGCTAAAAACTCTCAGTAAATTAGGTATTGATGGGATGTATCTCAAAATAATAAGAGCGATCTATGACAAACCCACAGCTAGTATCATACTGAATGGGCAAAAACTGGAAGCATTCCCTTTGAAAACTGGCACAAGACAGTGATGCCTTCTCTCACCACTCCTATTCAACATAGTGTTGGAAGTTCTGGCCAGGGAAATTAGGCAGGAGAAGGAAATAAAGGGTATTCAATTAGGAAAAGAGGAAGTCAAATTGTCCCTGTTTGCAGATGACATGATTGTATATCTAGAAAACCCCATCATCTCAGCCCAAAATCTCCTTAAGCTGATAAGCAACTTCAGCAAAGTCTCAGGATACAAAATCAATATACAAAAATCACAAGCATTCTTATACACCAATAACAGACAAACAGAGCCAAATCATGAGTGAACTCCCATTCACAATTGCTTCAAAGAGAATAAAACACCTAGGAATCCAACTTACAAGGGAAGTGAAGGACCTCTTCAAGGAGAACTACAAACCACTGCTCAATGAAATAAAAGAGGATACAAACAAATGGAAGAACATTCCATACTCATGGGTAGGAAGAATCAATATCGTGAAAGTGGCTATACCGCAGAAGGTAATTTACAGATTCAATGCCATCCCCATCAACCTACCAATGACTTTCTTCACAGAATTGGAAAAAACTACTTTAAAGTTCACATGGAACCAAAAAAGAGCCCACATTGCCAAGTCAATCCTAAGCCAAAAGAACAAAGCTGGAGGCATCACACTACCTGACTTCAAACTAAACTACAAGGCTACAGTAACCAAAACAGCATGGTGCTGGTACCAAAACAGAGATATAGATAAATGGAACAGAATAGAGCCCTCAGAAATAATGCCACATATCTATAACCATCTGATCTTTGACAAACCTGACAAAAATAAACAATGGGGAAAGGATTCCCTATTTAATAAATGGTGCTGGGAAAGCTGGCTAGCCATATGTAGAAAGCTGAAACTGGATCCCTTCCTTACACCTTATACGAAAATTAATTCAAGATGGATTAAAGACTTACATCTTAGACCTAAAACCATAAAACCCTAGAAGAAAACCTAGACAATACCATTCAGGACATATGCTTGGGCAAGGACTTCATGTCTAAAACACCAAAAGCAATGGCAACAAAAGCCAAAATTGACAAATGGGATCTAATTAAACTAAAGAGCTTCTGCACAGCAAAAGAAACTACCATCAGAGTGAACAGGCAACCTACAGAATGGGAGAAAATTTTCACAACCTACTTATCTGACAAAGGGCTAATATCCAGAATCTACAAAGAACTTAAACAAATTTACAAGAAAAAATCAAACAAGCACATCAAAAAGTGGGTGAAGGATATGAACAGACACTTCTCAAAAGAAGACATTTATGCAGCCAACAGACACATGAAAAAATGCTCGTCATCACTGGCTATCAGAGAAATGCAAATCAAAACCATAATGAGATACCATCTCACACCTGTTAGAATGGTGATCATTAAAAAATCAGGAAACAACAGGTGCTGGAGAGGATGTGGAGAAGTAGGAACACTTTTACACTGTTGGTGGGACTGTAAACCAGTTCAACCATTGTGGAAGACAGTGTGGTGATTCCTCAAGGATCTAGAACTAGAAATACCATTTGACCCAGCCATCCCATTACTGGGTATATACCTAAAGGATTATAAATCATGCTGCTATAAAGATACATGCACACGTATGTTTATTGCATCACTATTCACAATAGCAAAGACTTGGAACCAACCTAAATGTCCAACAACGATAGACTGGATTAAGAAAATGTGGCACATATACACCATGGAGTACTATGCAGCCATAAAAAATGAAGAGTTCATTGTCCTTTGTAGGGACATGGATGAAGCTGGAAACCATCATTCTCAGCAAACTGTCACAAGGACAAAAAACCAAACACCGCATGTTATCACTCAGAGGTGGGAATTGAACAATGAGAACACATGGATACAGGAAGGGGAACATCACACTCCGGGGACTGTTGTGGTGTAGGGGGAGGGGGGAGGGGTAGCATTAAGAGATATACCTAATGCTAAATGATGAGTTAATGGGTGCAGCACACCAACATGGCACATGTATACATTTGTTACAAACCTGCACGTTGTGCACGTGCACCCTAAAACTTAAAGTATAATAATAACAAGAAAAACCATTAAGCAATGAAAGAAATCAGAAAAAAACAATTAAAATTTAACAAAGAGATAGATAACAAAGATATAGAGTTGATATGCAAGATTCAAATAATCTTGAAACTGAAGAATTCATTGAATAAAATACAATAAACATAATCAAGAGCTTCAACAATAAATTAGATCAATCAGAAGAAAGAATTTCTGAACTTAGACAAGTATTCTGAAATAACTCAGACAACAAAAAAAAAAGAATGAAGAAAGCCTACATGATACATGTGACACCATCAAGCCAGCACCTAATTGGATTTCCAGAAGGAGAAGAGAAGGAAAAACGTACAGAAAACCTATTTAATAACTAAAAACTTCCCAACTCTTAGATAGATGTTCAGTATAAGAAGTTCAAAGATTCCTCAGTAGATTTTTCTCAAAAAGTTTCTCTCTGAGGCACATTTTTACCAAATGGTAAAAATCTAAGAGAAAGAATTCTAAAAAGATCAAGAGAAAAGCAACATGTCACATATAAGAGAATCTCCATAGACTAACAGCAGATTTCTCTTCAATAAAAATTATAAAACACTGATAAAAAGAAATTAAAGAGGATACTAAAAAATCAAATGGTAGTCCATGTTTATTGTTTGGAAGAATCAATATTGTTAACATATCTATGCTACCTAAAGCAATCTACAGATTTAATGCAATCTTTATAAAATATCAGTTACATTTTTCACAGAAATGGAAAACACAATCCTAAAATTGGTATAGAACAACAAGAACCCCAATCCTCATTGAGAAGAACCAAGTTGAAATAATTACCTGGCTTCAAAATGTACTACAAAGTTATACCAACAAAAAAGCATGGTACTGTCATAAACACAGATACATAGACCAGTGGAACAAAACAGATGATATGGTTTGGCTGTGTCCCACCCAAATCTCATCTTGAATTGTAGTTCCCATATTTCACACATTTTGTGGGAGGGACCTTGTGGGAGGTAATTGAATCATGGGAGTGTTTACCCTCATGCTGTTCTCATGACAGTAAGTGAGTCCTCACAAGATCTCATGTTTTATTTTTATTTTTATTTTCATTTTTTGAGACTAATTTTCACTCTTGTTGCCCAGGCTGGAGTGCAGTGGCATGATGTTGGCTCACTGCAACATCCGCATCCCGGGTTCAAGAGATTCTTCTGCCTCAGCCTCCTGAGTAGCTGGGATTGGAGGTGCCCACCAACACGGCCAGATAATTTTTGTATTTTTAGTAGAGACAGGGTTTCACCATGTTGGCCAGGCTGGTCTCGAACTCCTGAGCTCAGGTGATCCACCCTTCTCAGCCTCCCAAAGTACTGGGATTACAAGCATGAGCCACCATGCCTGGCCAATCTGATGGTTTTATAAGTGGCATTTCCCCCTTTCTCGGCCCTTCTCTCTCCTGGTGTCATGTGAAGAAGAATGTGTCTCCTTCCCCTTACTCCATGATTGTAAGTTTCCTAAGGCCTCCCCAGCCATATAGAACTGTGAGTTCATTAAACTTCCTTTCTTTATAAATTACCCAGTCTTAGGCAGTTCTTTGTAACAGCATGAGAACAGAATAATACAGTAAATTGGTACTGGGAGTGGCTCTGCTGTAATGATACCCAAAAATGTGGAAGCGACTTTGCAACTGCATAACAGGCAGAGAACTGTTTAGAGGGCTCCGAAAAAGACAGGAAAATGTGGAAACATTTGGAAGTTTCTAGAGACTCAGAGGTCTCAGAAAACAGGAAGATGTGGGAAAGTTTGGAACTTC
Organism: Pongo pygmaeus; assembly: GCF_028885625.2. NCBI lineage: Eukaryota > Metazoa > Chordata > Mammalia > Primates > Hominidae > Pongo > Pongo pygmaeus. The sequence goes on along the minus strand of NC_072388.2, from coordinate 47,005,334 downwards.
TTAGAGACTTGTTGAATTTTTTTGACCAAAATGCTGATAGTGATATGGACAATGAGGTCCAGGCTGAAGTGATATCAGATGGAGATGAGGAACTTGTTGGAAAATGGAGTAAAGTCACTCTTGCTATACAAAGAAACTGGTGGCATTTCACCTCTTCCCTAGAGATCTGTGGAACTTTGAACTTGAGAGAGATGATTTAGGGTATCTGGCAGAAGAAATTCCTGAGCAGCAAAGCATACAAGAGGAAGGAGAGCATAAAAGTTTAGAAAATTTGCAGCCTTGGCATGCAATGGAAAAAAAAAAAAAAACCATTTTCTGGGGAGAAATTCAAGCTGGCTGTATAAACTTGCGTTAAGTAATAAGGAGCTGAACTAATCACTAAGACAAAGAGGAAAATGTCTCCAGGGAATGTCAGAGAACCTTGTGGCAGCTTCTCTCATCACAGGCCTGATGGCCTAGGAGGGAAATATGGTTTTGTGAGCCAGTCCCAGGGCCCCCCTTCTCTATGGAGTCTTGGGATGTGGTACCCTGCATCCCAGCTGCTTCAGCTCCAGCCACAGCTAAAAGGAGCCAACACACAGCTCACGCCATTGCTTCAGAGAGTGCAAGCCCCAAGCCTTGGTGGCTTACACATGATGTTGGGCCTGTGGGTGCACAGAAGTCAAGAATTGAGGTTTGGGAACCTCCACCTAGATTTCAGAGGATGTATAGGAACACCTGATTGTCCAGGCAGAAGTTTGCTGCAGGGGAAGAGCCCTCATGGAGAACCTCTTGCTTGGGCAGTGTGGAATGGAAATGTGGGGTCAGAGCCCTCACACCTGAGTCCCTACAGGGGTACTCCCTACTGAAGCTGTGAGAAGAGGAACACCATCCTCCAGACTCTCAAATAATAGGTTCACTGACATCTTGCACCATGTGCTTGGCAAAGCTTCAGACACTCAACACTGGCCCATGAAAGCAGCCAGGAGTGGGGCTGTACCCTGCAAAGCCACATGGGAAGAACTGCCCAAGGCCATGAGAACCCACCTCTTGCATCAGCATGTCCTGGATATGAGACGTGGAGTCAAAGGAGATCATTTTGGAACTTTAAGGTTTATGAATGCCCTATTGGATTTCAGACTTGCATGAGGCCCATAGACCCTTTATTTTAGCCAATTTCTCCCATTTGGAATGAGTGTATTTACCCAGTGCCTGTACCTATATTGTTTCTAGGAAGTAACTATTTTGATTTTACAGGCTTAAAGGTGAAAGGGACTTGCCTTGTCTCAGATGAGACTTTGGAATTAGACTTTTGAGTTAATGCTGGAATGAGTTACGACATTGAGGGTCTGTTGGGAAGGCATGATTGTGTTTTGAAATGTGAGGACATGAGATTTGAGAGGGGCCAGGGGCAAAATGATATGGTTTGGCTGTATCCCCACCCAAATCTCATCTTAAATTGTAGTTTCTATAATCCCCACGGGTTGTGGGAGGGATCTGGTGGGAGGTAATTGAATTATTGAATTGTGGGGGCAGTTATCTTTATGCTGTTCTTATGATAGTGAGTTCTCACAAGATCTGATGGTTCTATAACAATCTGTTCCCCTTTGTTCAGCACTTCCCCTTCCTGCCACCATGTGAAGAAGGACATGTTTGAGTCCCCTTACACTATGATTCTATGTTTCCTCAGGCCTCCCCAGCCATGCAGAACTGCGAGTTAATTAAACCTCTTTCTTTTACAAATTGCCCAGTCTCATGCAGTTCTTTCTAGTAGTGTAAGAACAAATGAATACAATAGAGAACCCAGAAATAAATCCACATATTTACAGCCTACTCGTTTCAACAAAGGTTTCAAGAATATATATTTAGAAAAGGACAGTCTCTGCAGTAAATGGTGCTGGAAAAACCAGATATCACATGTATAAGAAGAAAACTAGATCCTTATATCACGATATTGGAAAAAGCAAATAAAAATGAAAAGACTTACATGTAAGACTGGAAACCCTATAGCTATTAGAAGAAAACACTATTAGGGAAATGCTTCAGGACATTGGTCTGGACAAAGATATTTTGGGTAAGACCTCAAAAGCACAGACAACCAAAATAAAAGTTGATAAATAGAATCACATTAAGCTAAAAAGCTACTGCACAGCAAAGAAAACAATCAACAAAGTGAAGAGACAACTCACAAAATGGGAGAAAATATTTGCAAACTACTCATCTGGCAAGGGATTTATAACCAGAATATGTAAAGAACTCAAACAACTCAATGGGGAAAAATTGACTAAACTGGACAAAAGATCTGATTAGACATTACTTAAAACAAGATACACAAATGGCCAATGGGTATGTGGAAAAAAAAAAGCTAAACCTCATCCATCATTCGAGCAATGCAAATTAAAACATGACCATATGAGATATCATCTCACTGTAGTTAAGATGGCTTTTATCCAAAAGACGAGCAATAATATATGTTGGAGGGGATATGGGAAAAGGAGAACTGCTCTACATTGCATGCAAATTAGTACAGCCACTATGGAGAATAGTATGGATATTACTCAAAAAACTAAAAGTAGAACTATCATATGATCCAGGAATCCAACTTCTGGGTGTGTATCTAAAGAAAGAAAATCAGTATATTGAAAAGATATCTACACTCCCATGTTTATTGCAGCACTATTTACACCACAATATTGTTTAAACCTAAGTGTCCATCAATGGATCCAATGATAAAGAAAAATTAGTAAATATACAGACAATATTATCCAGCCATAAAAAAGAATGAAATCCTATCATTTTCAGCAACATGGAAGAGCCTAGAGAACATTATGTGAAATGAGATAAACCAGGCACAGAAAGAAAAATGTCACATGTACTCTTTCATATGTAGGAGCTAAAAAAGTTGACCTCAAGGAGATAGAGTAGAAAGGTGGTTACCAGAGGCTGGGAAAGGTAGGGGGAGGGGAGGTGAAGAGATGAAGGGAGGTTAGTTAATCAGTTAAAAAAAATACAGTTAGAAGAAATACATTCTAGTGTTTGACAGCACAGTATAGTGTCTATAGTTATCAATAATTTATTGTATATTTCAAGATAGCTAAAAGAGAAGAATTGGAATGTTCTCACCACACAGGAATAATGCTTTAATTGATGGATATCCCAATTACCCTGACTTAATCATAGCACGTTGTATTTATATATCAAAATATCACTTATATCCCATAAATATATACAATTATGATGTATCAATTTAAAAATTTAGAATAGTGATAAATTAGTTCATCTTGAAGGCATTTTCTTTCCTTTCAAATATACGCTGAGTTTTTCTATTTCTACATATATACATATATATATATATACACATGTATCAGTCACTTCAGATTTACCAATTATTGTTGTCAACTGGTTTTGAATTATATTTTTTGTTACATAAGGCTACTATGACAAGTAGTAGTAATTTCTCAGTCTTGACTATGTCTTTATTAGCAGTGTGAGAACAGACAAATAGACACCCAGTGTTGGAGGTGGGACTTGGTGGGAGGTGATTGGATCACGGGGATGGATCCCTCATGAATGATTTGGCACCATCCCTCTTGGTACTGTCCTCACGGTAGTGAGTTCTCATGCAATCTCATCATTTCAAAGTATGTAGCACCACCGCCCTCACTCTTTCTTGGTGTGCATTTATTTGTGTAAAGAGAATAATTTACATGTACCATAAAGAGAAACTTTCTCTTTAATTTATTCTCTCCTTATGGGAAAGTGCTGATGTTAGCAATTTTTAAAGAGAGAAACATTGATTCCCTTTAATATATTTATAACACCACAAATTCACTTACATCAGACAACCTCAAGGAAAGAGAACATATTGTACACTGCTCGAAGCCACAGAAAATCTTTGAGATGTAAAAAGTTAGCTAGTGACAGTTTTTATTTTAAAAATGAAATTACTTTTAAACAGAGAAAAAAACAGAAATATCTGCAAAATCTCAGATATTTTTCCCTCTATTTCTAAAATGAAACTAGATAAAACATTCCTAGCTTCATCAAGTTTCTTGAAGGCTGTGTATATTGTGCATGATGGGGGGATGTTTTGTTGTCACAACCATGTCAAACAATGAAAGGTTATATGTTGATAGACTCAGCAATTTGAGGAGCTGTAAAGAGTTTGAAAGTCATCAAATCCACATAGAGCTAAAATTCAACAGAATATTGAATAATCTGTTAAAATTTATACCATTCTTCTTTTGTCAGAGTATTAGAGACATTAGATATTTGTGCTATGACATATACCCTTTTAGTTTATGTATGGTTAAAAATGAAAAATACTAGATTGTTGCTTTGCTTTGTTTGTTTTTCATGATAAAATCTCATGGGCTTCACACCTACTTGAAAGATTGCCTTTCTTATCTTCTGATTAGGTAACAAGGATACCGTTGTTTTTTGGTCCTCAAGTTGTGGTTTCTAAGGTCTGATCTTTTCCCCCAGTGCCAGCAAGTTTGCTTCGAGTACCTAAAGATTATATTGAGTATAATGAAATTTCCTCAATTTATTTTAAAGGCAAAACATCTGCTTGTATGCTCACTAGATATCACCACCCTCAAATGACAGATAAATCAGTCTTGTCCTTATTGAATGGATTTAGTATTCAGCATCCAGGCCTAATAAAAAATATGATCGAATGAAGGTAAGAAATAGAAATACCATTCTTTTATTTAGACTATTAAATCTAACTAAAACTAAGATGTTCATTTATAGGAGTAAAATCTAGTAATTTATTAACAAAAACTGAGTTGTCACTGCTGAATTTCCTGTGCCTGAATTTTCTTGGAGGTTAATTTTAAAGGCAAAAGAAGATTTAACTCTCCTCAAACATAGTGAAGTTGGAAAGATAAGGGAATCATAGGTTGAATATAACTTTGAAAATATAGCAGTATTATCTCAGAAAATAGGATATGACAATGTTGTTTCACAAGAAAAAAATACGAGTATTTCTATTCAAGCAATCTCAATAAGGGATCACAAAATTGAGATGGGACAAGACAAAAGTGGAAACTGGAAAAAAACATGTTGAAACCTCTTCTGTGTCCTGAAGTCTGGAAGCTAGGGATGTCTGTCTACTAAATAAAATGATAAATCAGCTTTAATGTCAATATATAATATAGATTTTTAAAAGGAGATTCACAATTGTAATTTTAAAAACACAGAAGAGTTCAAAAAGGCAAATAGTCTTCATTGGTGTCCTTCCTTTTGTTCCTTGGCTGTCCCAGTTTGAAAGCATAACATTAAAAACCTAATGTATGTGTCTGTACATGTGCATGTTGTGTGTATTTATAGTACAATAAATCATATATATGCATTTCTTTTTTTACTGAAGTGACTTTTGATAATTGGCAGGGAAGTCAAAATGTTCTTTTTTATTTAATACAATCCTAAATAGAAAATTTGCATTCATTTTTACAAATATTATTGAGGCTTTCAGGTGCTAACATGCATCCTTGAAGGTTAATTATGCTTTTATGGTAAAATGGTAGGGATTGATAAAAATAAGTCCTTTGGACACCATAGAAAACAAACAGTAAAATAAAGAATTATTTTAAAATATTTTAATAGCCATGATTATAAAATATCTGTAAACTACTTGTCTGCTTTTAAGTAAGTGATATTTATTTTAAAGTTAAATTATTAAAGTTTTAGTGAAGCAATGTCAGGTAGTCACAGAAGAGGAGGAGTGGAGGAGGAGGAGAAGAAGAATCATTTAATTTACAATAAACTTGTAAATGCCCAATAAAAGTTTTGCCTTTTGGAACTCCCCTAAATGTATTCATGTCAAAATGGGGTAATATCATAAATCCAGGAGTGATTTAGTAATCATAGATTATGAGTTACTGTAAATATGTGAGGATTTTTTATACGGGTTAAAATAATTGCGGCAATCTGAGTTTACAAATGCATTCAACTTTGCCTGTGTGGAGATTACAGTCTAAGAGAGTACAGTGTGTACACAGTCACTTAATAAATCGATAACTCCTGTGGGGGGTAATCGGTACATATTACAGCTCTTGGCTTACTTAGATTCATAATTTTATTGAAAAGAAAAAAAGACAAGCTACAGACAAAAACAGTATCAAAGAAAAAAAGTATTTACCAATAGTAAAGAGTCTCTATAGCAGTTATTTAAGCCAAGAAGAGAAAATACCTTTCCAGACTGTGTCCCTGGTCTCACTTCATTTTCCATTGCCTATTCCCAAATAACACCATGTACATCCAGCATAAAGCCATTTGTTCCTTGCCTTTGAAAACTGGAGGCCTTATTTGTTCTTGATCTCTGCTTCAGAGAAAAAGCAATGCACTTACTTTGGCAGGTTTTATGAATCCACAGTGTTCCTTGCACAGAAACTGATAAGAAAAAATATATTTTTACTCTAAGACTGGGGAAAATGTAGCTGATAATGTGAAAAGTTGTAATTCACTTTCACACTTTTGCTTGTTAGTTGAATTAAAACATCCTCCTTATTTTAAGAAATGTATATTACTACATGATGGTATTGCAGTGGTGTGGTTATTTACATTTGCTCTGGGTCATGGTACAATCCAACATGCTTCTCATTTTGACATTTTAGCAGAAGTTGGAATAACTGGTGTGAAGTATCACTTTTAATTGAAGGCACCTCAGTGGAGAGCAGAGAGGGCTTCTTGAGCACTCATGTAGATGAAATCTTCCTAAAATCCCTGCTGAAAAGATGCATTCAAGTAAAAAAAAAAAAAGGAATCAGAAATGCGGAATTGTAAACGAGATATTTATCACAATGCTTTTCTTCTTTCTCTGGTTTATGCCCTCTCAAGCTGGAATCTGAAGTTCAGTTTAATACCTCCTTTGAAACTTTTTTGAGTGCTTTCCAGTTCTTTTCCTTTCCAGTTTCTGTTATTAATTCTGATCGCTGAGGAAAATAAAGAAGATCACTTTTTTTTTATCCTTTTCCTGAGTGTTGAGTAGAACTTGAAGAAAGAATCCTAATTTATTTCAGCTAACTCACAATAGAGTAGCTATAGGAATTCAAGAACTCTGAGAATAAAATCCCCTCTATTGACATTATGTATATTATATCTAGGGTTAGGTTATTCTGGCTCACTATGGTAATTCACAATTTCTATTCCTGTTGGTAGTAAGTCTTAATAGACATTCTGTGTAATTTATCCCATCCACAGGTTCATCTGTCTGAATATAGATATCAAGAAGTGGCAGAGTATCAGAGGAGAAAGATAACCAGAAATAGGATATTCAAGGTACTAATGGGATTGCCAATAAATATTATTCCCAACTCTCATACACCAGGACATCCTAAGGGAGAAATGGCATATTATTTGATATTAACTTAATGTAATGTATTTAGTGCTAACTATGTGTTAGACAGTATTCTAGGTACCAGATATACAGTGTTTTCATGGAACTTATACTCTAGTGGTTGGAGACATTCAATTTAAAAATGAATACATAAATGAAAATGGTGATAATTTTTGTGCAAAAGGTGAAATTCAGAAGAAGGTAGGGATAATTGGAGAGGGGATGATTTTTAGTTATTGGGCAGGAAAGGCATCACTGAGAAGGTTATATTCGACCTCTAAAGTCAGTAAGTAACCAAGATTTGTGAAGTTTGGGAGAGAAGTGCATTCAAATAGACAAAACCACAAGGACAGCTTTGCTTGGCACAAATCTCAAATTTTCCTGGCATTTTTGCTCAGCCTGTGTCAGCAATAACAAGTTATAAAAGCTTGACAAAGTTGTTCACAGAGGTGTGTTAGTCTGTTTTCACACTGCTAATAAAGACGTATTTGAGACTGGGTAATTTATAAAGAGGTTTAATTGACTCACAATTCAGCATGGCTGGGGAGGCCTCACAATCATGACGGAAGGCAGATTAGGAGCAAAATCATGTCTTACATGGCAGCAGGCAAGAGGTCATGTGCAGAGGAACTCCCCTTTATAAAACCATCAGATCTCATGATACTTATCCACTATCATGAGAACAGCACAGGAAAAACCCAACCCCATGATTCAATCACCTCCCATGACGTATGGAGATTATTACAATTCAAGGTGAAATTTGGATGGGGACACAGAGCCAAATCATATCAAAGGTTTTGCATACTTCCCTTCTTTAATTCATAAAATTATTAGAACAAAACAGTTATATTTAAAAACTATTATTGTGAAATCAAACCTTCAGAAAAGTAAAGAGAGTATGACAAACATCTATATACTTATCGCCTAGATATAATAAATCTTACTTTTTTTGCCATGTTTTCCAAAATTATTTTAAGGTAGTAGTAACACATCATAGTAGCAATGAAGACGTTTGTGTACCTGTGTTATTTAGGATTTATTGCTCTCCGTTAACAAAAAATGACATAAACACCATACTGTGGACTAATGCTAGGACCGAAAAGCAACTATGGCAATATAGTTCTTAGTATACAAAAGATCCATCCATCAGTGAGTAGAAATACTCCATCTAGGAAGGTAGTTTTCCTGTCAGCATACAAACAGGGCCCACACTGAGAAGTAGAAAGACTATCAGGGAGAGGGCATTCTAGAAAAAGACTTCAAATTGCTAGGTGTCCAATTTGCTGTAATCTATAAAAGAATAGATCTAGCAAAGGAACAAAGACCAGGAAGGCTGCCATGTTCTCTGATAGAATGAGCTGCAAACACAAGGGAGATCCCTATTCCCCCAAAAAATGGTGCTCAGGAAGTAAACAGTACAGTAAGACACAGAGATCCAGTGGAAAAAATGTCTTATGAGTACACAGAAAGATTGGTTTGATCAGGAACACAGAAAATCCCGAAGAGCCTATGTAAAAACAAGAAAGTATGCAGTTGGCCACCACTAGATGGAGCCAGTATTTAATGCCTTAATCCACATGTATTATGGGTGAGCCAAATAAAAAAATGGCAATCCCTTTGTTATCACAGGATAGAGCCACAGGTCAGGATGAACAGGCAGGTACTATTGCAATTATGGAAGCAGAAAAAAGCCCAGATCCTGCATCCATGAGCCCTTTAAAGAGGTGGTACTCAGTGATGACTGTGAAGTAGGAGAAAAGAAAGGACAGGGACAGCCTTTCTGAATGTTGATTACAATGTGGATAAAATGAAGTTCATGGTAATTTACAGCAGATGTGATCATTAAACCTGGGCTAATTGTACAATGACTTGCTCCAAATAGTATCATTCCTGGCTATCAAACCAGGTACAGTACTTATAAAACCCCTCCTCAGCCAGGAACATGTTAGTCTAATAATTGGAGTACAATTTATAGATAACATTTTCAAATCTCATGACTGCAAAGAGACAGGTGAAGAGAGATAACAAAGTGGCTATTAACAGGTGTGGATGCTTAGCAAGTGCGTCCTGTTTCTCATAAGACAGCAGCAAAAATCCCAGCTAAGTAATTTTGACAACAGTGGTTGGCAACAGATGATACGTGAATATCTACACAATGTTCCTCAAGAGTCTGTTACTTTGGAACAAGATTTTTGAAAATATGTTGTATTGTTCTGTTCTCACACTGCTATAAAAATATACCTGAGACTGGGTAATTTATAAAGAAAAGAGGTTTAATTGGCTCACTATTCCTTGGGCTGTACAGGCTTCTGCTTCTGGGAAGGCCTCAGGAAACTTACAATCACAGTGAAAGGTGAAGGGGAAGGTAGCACATATTCACATGGCCTGCAGGAGAAAGAGTGAAGTGGGGGAAGTGCTACACACTTTCAAACAACCAGAACTCATGAGAACTCACTCACTATCATATGAACAGCAAGGGAGAATTCAGCCCCCATAATCCGATCACCTCCCACTGGGACCCTCCTCCAACGCTGAGAATTACAATTCAACAAGATATTTGGGTGAGGACACAGACCCAAACCATATCATTCTGCCCCTGACTTCTGCCAAATCGCATGTCCTTCTCACATTTCAAAACACAACCATGCCTTCCAATAGTCCCCCAAAGTCTTAACTCATTCCAGAATTAACTCAAAATTTCATAGTCCAAAATCTCATCTGAGACAAGGCAAGTGCCTTCTGCCTCTGAGCTTGTAAAATCAAAAGCAAGTTAGTTATTTCCAAGATACAATCGGCATACAGGCATTGGGTAATAATACCTGTTCCAAGAGGGAAAAATCAGCAAAACAAAGGCGCTACAGACCCCATGCAAGTCCAAAACCCAGCAGGGCATTCATAAATCTTAAAGCTCCAAAATAATCTTCTTTGACTCCATGTCTCACATCCAGGCCACACTAATGCAAGGGATGGCCTCCCAAGGACTTGGGCATCTCCACCCCTGTGACTCTGCAACATCCAGCCCCCTTGGTTGCTTTCTCAAGCTGGCATTGAGTGCCTGTGGCTTTTCCAAGTGGATGATGCATGCTGTTGGTGGATCTACCATTCTGGGGTCTGTAAGATGGTGGCCCTCTTCTCACAGCTCCACTCTAGTCAGTGCCCCAGTGGGGACTCTGTGTGGGGGCTCCAACCCCACATTTCTCCTCTGCACTGCCCCCAGCAGAAGTCTGCCTGGACAGCCAGGTGTTTCCATACATCCTCTGAAATATAGGCAGAGGTTCCTAAGCCTCACCTTTTGCCCTCTGTGTACCTGCAGGCTTAACATCACATGAAAGCTTCCAAAGTTTGTGACTTGTACCCTCTGAAGCAGTGGCCTGAGATGTATTCGGGGCCCTTTCAGCCAAAGCTGGAGCTAGAGCTGGAGCAGCTGGGACACAGAGAGCAGTGACCTGAGGTTGCACAAGGCAGTAGGACCCTGGGCCTGGCCCATGAAACCATTCTTCTTCCCTCCTGGTCCTCTGAGCCTATGATGGGACTGATTGCTGTGAAGGTCTCTGAAATGCCTTCCAGGCATTTTCCCCATTGTTTTGGCTATTAATATTTGGCTCCTCTTATTCGAATTTCTGCAGCTGGCTTGTATTCCTACCCAGAAAATTAGTTTTTCTTTTCTACCACATGGCTAGGCTGCAAATTTTCCAAACTGTTATGCTCTGCTTCCCTTTTAATTTCCAGTTTTAGTTCATCTCTTTGCTTACAAATATAAACACATGCTTTTAGAAGCAGCCAGATCATATCTTGAATCCTGTGCTCCTTAGAAATTTCTTCCACCAGATACCCTAACCTGTCTTCTTTTGATCCCTCCAAGCTGTTTCAACTTCTGCCTGTTCCACATTTCTGAAGCTACTTCCACATTTTCAGGTATCTTTATAGCAATGTCCCATTTTTTGGTACCAATTTTATGTATCAGTTCATTCTCACACTATTATAAAGACATACCTGAGACTGAGTAATTTATAAAGAAAAGAGGTTTAATCAGCTCACAGTTCTGAAAGCTATACGGGTTTCTGCTTCTGGGAAGGCCTCAGGAAACATAATCACGGTGGAAGGTGAAGGGCAAGCAAGTACATCTTCACATGGCTGGCAGGGGAGAGAGAGAGCTTGAAGGGCGAAGTGCTACACACTTTCAAACAACCAGATCTTGTAAGAACTCACTCACTGTCATGAGAACTGCAAGGGAGAGGGCTGGCCCCATAATCCAATCATCTTCCACCAGGCTTGCCCTCCAACATTGAGAATTACCATTTGACTTGATTTGGTCATGTATACAGACCTGAACCATATCATATGTTATTGATTAAATTTTTTTTAATAGTAAAGTATAGGGGAGGAGCCAAGATGGTCGAATAGGAACAGCTCCGGTCTACAGCTCCCAGCGCGAGCGACGCAGAAGACGGGTGATTTCTGCATTTCCATCTGAGGTACTGTGTTCATCTCACTAGGGAGTGCCAGACAGTGGGCGCAGGTCAGTCGGTGAGCGCACCGTGCGCCAGCCGAAGCAGGGGCGAGGCATTGCCTCACTCGGGAAGCGCAAGGGGTCAGGGAGTTCCCCTTCCAGGGGTGACAGACGGCACCTGGAAAATCGGGCCACTCCCACCCAAATACTGTGCTTTTCCGACGGGCTTAGGAAACGGTGCCCCAGGAGAGTATAGCCCGCACCTGGCTCAGAGGGTCCTACGCCCACGGAGTCTCGCTGATTGCTAGCACAGCAGTCTGAGATCAAACAGCAAGTCGGCAGTGAGGCTGGGGGAGGGGCGCCCGCCATTGCCCAGGCTCGCTTAGGTAAACAAAGCAGCCTGGAAGCTTGAACTGGGTGGAGCCCACCACAGCTCAAGGAGGCCTGCCTGCCTCTGTAGGCTCCACCTCTGGGGGCAGGGCACAGACAAACAAAAAGACAGCAGTAACCTCTGCAGACTTAAATGTCCCTGTCTGACAGCTGTGAGGAGAGCAGTGGTTCTCCCAGCACGCAGCTGGAGATCTGAGAACGGGCTGACTGCCTCCTCAAGTGGGTCCCTGACCCCTGACCCCCGAGCAGCCTAACTGGGAGGCACCCCCCAGCAGGGGCAGACTGACACCTCACACGGCCGGCCAGATACTCCAACAGACCTGCAGCTGAGGGTTCTGTCTGTTAGAAGGAAAACTAACAGAAAGGACATCCACACCAAAAACCCATCTGTACATCACCATCATCAAAGACCAAAAGTAGATAAAACCACAAAGATGGGGAAAAAACAGAGCAGAAAAACTGGAAACTCTAAAAAGCAGAGTACCTCTCCTCCTCCAAAGGAACGCAGTTCCTCACCAGCAACGGAACAAAGCTGGACGGAGAATGACTTTGACGAGCTGAGAGAAGAAGGCTTCAGACGATCAAATTACTCCGAGCTACGGGAGGATATTCAAACCAAAGGCAAAGAAGTTGAAAACTTTGAAAAAAATTTAGAAGAATGTATAACTAGAATAACCAATACAGAGAAGTGCTTAAAGGAGCTGATGGAGCTGAAAACCAAGGCTCGAGAACTACGTGAAGAATGCAGAAGCCTCAGGAGCCGATGCGATCAAATGGAAGAAAGGGTATCAGCCCTGGAAGATGAAATGAATGAAATGAAGCGAGAAGGGAAGTTTAGAGAAAAAAGAATAAAAAGAAACGAGCAAAGCCTCCAAGAAATGTGGGACTATGTGAAAAGACCAAATCTACGTCTGATTGGTGTACCTGAAAGTGACGGGGAGAATGGAAACAAGTTGGAAAACACTCTGCAGGATATTATCCAGGAGAACTTCCCCAATCTAGCAAGGCAGGCCAACATTCAGATTCAGGAAATACAGAGAACGCCACAAAGATACTCCTCGAGAAGAGCAACTCCAAGACACATAATTGTCAGATTCACCAAAGTTGAAATGAAGGAAAAAATGTTAAGGGCAGCCAGAGAGAAAGGTCGGGTTACCATCAAAGGGAAGCCCATCAGACTAACAGCGGATCTCTCGGCAGAAACCCTACAAGCCAGAAGAGAGTGGGGGCCAATATTCAACATTCTTAAAGAAAAGAATTTTCAACCCAGAATTTCATATCCTGCCAAACTAAGCTTCATAAGTGAAGGAGAAATAAAATACTTTACAGACAAGCAAATGCTGAGAGATTTTGTCACCACCAGGCCTGCCCTAAAAGAGCTCCTAAAGGAAGCACTAAACATGGAAAGGCACAACCGGTACCAGCCACTGCAAAATCATACCGAAATGTAAAGAACATCGAGACTACGAAGAGACTGCATCAACTAACGAGCAAAATATCCAGCTAACATCATAATGACAGGATCAAATTCACACATAACAATATTAACTTTAAATGTAAATGGACTAAATGCTCCAATTAAAAGACACAGACTGGCAAACTGGATAAAGACTCAAGACCCATCAGTGTGCTGTATTCAGGAAACCCATCTCACGTGCAGAGACACACATAGGCTCAAAATAAAAGGATGGAGGAAGATCTACCAAGCAAATGGAAAACAAAAAAAGGCAGGGGTTGCAATCCTAGTCTCTGATAAAACAGACTTTAAACCAACAAAGATCAAAAGAGACAAAGAAGGCCATTACATAATGGTAAAGGGATTAATTCAACAAGAAGAGCTAACTATCCTAAATATATATGCACCCAATACAGGAGCACCCAGATTCATAAAGCAAGTCCTGAGTGACCTACAAAGAGACTTAGACTCCCACACATTAATAATGGGAGACTTTAACACCCCACTATCAACATTAGACAGATCAATGAGACAGAAAGTCAACAAGGATACCCAGGAATTGAACTCAGCTCTGCACCAACCAGACCTAATAGACATCTACAGAACTCTCCACCCCAAATCAACAGAATATACATTTTTTTCAGCACCACACCACACCTATTCCAAAATTGACCATATACTTGGAAGTAAAGCTCTCCTCAATAAATGTAAAAGAACAGAAATTGTAACAAACTGTCTCTCAGATCACAGTGCAATCAAGCTAGAACTCAGGATTAAGAATCTCACTCAAAACCGCTCAACTACGTGGAAACTGAACAACCTGCTCCTGAATGACTACTGGGTACATAACGAAATGAAGGCAGAAATAAAGATGTTCTTTGAAACCAACGAGAACCAAGACACAACATACCAGAATCTCTGGGATGCATTCAAAGCAGTGTGTAGAGGGAAATTTATAGCACTAAATGCCCACAAGAGAAAGCAGGAAAGATCCAAAATTGACACCCTAACATCACAATTAAAAGAACTAGAAAAGCAAGAGCAAACACATTCAAAAGCTAGCAGAAGGCAAGAAATAACTAAAAACAGAGCAGAACTGAAGGAAATAGAGACACAAAAAACCCTTCAAAAAATAAATGAATCCAGGAGCTGGTTTTTTGAAAGGATCAACAAAATTGATAGACCGCTAGCAAGATTAATAAAGAAAAAAAGAGAGAAGAATCAAATAGATGCAATAAAAAATGATAAAGGGGATATCACCACCGATCCCACAGAAATACAAACTACCATCAGAGAATATTACAAACACCTCTATGCAAATAAACTAGAAAATCTAGAAGAAATGGATAAATTCCTCGACACATACACCCTCCCAAGACTAAACCAGGAAGAAGTTGAATCTCTGAATAGACCAATAACAGGAGCTGAAATTGTGGCAATAATCAATAGCTTACCAACCAAAAAAAGTCCAGGTCCAGATGGATTCACAGCCGAATTCTACCAGAGGTACAAGGAGGAGCTGGTACCATTCCTTCTGAAACTATTCCAATCAATAGAAAAAGAGGGAATCCTCCCTAACTCATTTTATGAGGCCAGCATCATCCTGATACCAAAGCCTGGCAGAGACACAACAAAAAAAGAGAATTTTAGACCAATATCCTTGATGAACATTGATGCAAAAATCCTCAATAAAATACTGGCAAACAGAATCCAGCAGCACATCAAAAAGCTTATCCACCATGATCAAGTGGGCTCCATCCCTGGGATGCAAGGCTGGTTCAATATACGCAAATCAATAAATGTAATCCAGCATATAAACAGAACCAAAGACAAAAACCACGATTATCTCAATAGATGCAGAAAAGGCCTTTGACAAAATTCAACAACCCTTCATGCTAAAAACTCTCAAGAAATTAGGAATTGATGGGACGTATCTCAAAATAATAAGAGCTATTTATGACAAACCCACAGCCAATATCATACTGAATGGGCAAAAACTGGAAGCATTCCCTTTGAAAACTGGCACGAGACAGGGATGCCCTCTCTCACCACTTCTATTCAACATAGTGTTGGAAGTTCTGGCCAGGGCAATTAGGCAGGAGAAGGAAATCAAGGGTATTCGATTAGGAAAAGAGGAAGTCAAATTGTCCCTGTTTGCAGATGACATGATAGTATATCTAGAAAACCCCATTGTCTCAGCCCAAAATCTCCTTAAGCTGATAAGCAACTTCAGCAAAGTCTCAGGATACAAAATCAATGTGCAAAAATCACAAGCATTCTTATACATCAATAACAGACAAACAGAGAGCCAAATCATGAGTGAACTCCCATTCACAATTGCTTCAAAGAGAATAAAATACCTAGGAATCCAACTTACAAGGGATGTGAAAGACCTCTTCAAGGAGAACTACAAACCACTGCTCAAGGAAATAAAAGAGGATACAAACAAATGGAAGAACATTCCATGCTCATGGGTAGGAAGAATCAATATCATGAAAATGGCCATCCTTCCCAAGGTAATTTACAGATTCAATGCCATCCCCATCAAGCTACCAATGACTTTCTTCACAGAATTGGAAAAAACTACTTTAAAGTTCATATGGAACCAAAAAAGAGCCCGCATCGCCAAGTCAATCCTAAGCCAAAAGAACAAAGCTGGAGGCATCACACTACCTGACTTCAAACTATACTACAAGGCTACAGTAACCAAAACAGCATGGTACTGGTACCAAAACAGAGATATAGATCAATGGAACAGAACAGAGCCGTCAGAAATAATGCCACATATCTACAAGTATCTGATCTTTGACAAACCTGACAAAAACAAGAAATGGGGAAAGGATTCCCTATTTAATAAATGGTGCTGGGAAAACTGGCTAGCCATATGTAGAAAGCTGAAACTGGATCCCTTCCTTACACCTTATACAAAAATCAATTCAAGATGGATTAAAGACTTAAATGTTAGACCTAAAACCATAAAAACCCTAGAAGAAAACCTAGGCATTACCATTCAGGACATAGGCATGGGCAAGGACTTCATGTCTAAAACACCAAAAGCAATGGCAACAAAAGCCAAAATTGACAAATGGGATCTAATTAAACTCAAGAGCTTCTGCACAGCAAAAGAAACTACCATCAGAGTGAACAGGCAACCTACAAAATGGGAGAAAATTTTCGCAACCTACTCATCTGACAAAGGGCTAATATCCAGAATCTACAATGAACTCAAACAAATTTACAAGAAAAAAACAAACAACCCCATCCAAAAGTGGGCGAAGGACATGAACAGACACTTCTCAAAAGAAGACATTTATGCAGCCAAAAAACACATGAAAAAATGCTCACCGTCACTGGCCATCAGAGAAATGCAAATCAAAACCACAATGAGATACCATCTCACACCAGTTAGAATGGCAATCATTAAAAAGTCAGGAAACAACAGGTGCTGGAGAGGATGTGGAGAAATAGGAACACTTTTACACTGTTGGTGGGACTGTAAACTAGTTCAACCCTTGTGGAAGTCAGTGTGGCGATTCCTCAGGGATCTAGAACTAGAAATTCCATTCGACCCAGCCATCCCATTACTGGGTATATACCCAAAGGACTATAAATCATGCTGCTATAAAGACACATGCACACGTATGTTTATTGCTGCATTATTCACAATAGCAAAGACTTGGAACCAACCCAAATGTCCAACAATGATAGACTGGATTAAGAAAATGTGGCACATATACACCATGGAATACTATGCAGCCATAAAAAATGATGAGTTCACGTCCTTTGTAGGGACATGGATGAAACTGGAAATCATCATTCTCAGTAAACTATCGCAAGAACAAAAAACCAAACACCGCATATTCTCACTCATAGGTGGGAATTGAACAATGAGAACACATGGACACAGGAAGGGGAACATCACACTCTGGGGACTGTTGTGGGGTGGGGGGAGGGGGGAGGGATAGCATTGGGAGATATACCTAACGCTAGATGACGAGTTGGTGGGTGCAGCGCACCAGCATGGCACATGTATACATATGTAACTTACCTGCACATTGCGCACATGTACCATAAAACCTAAAGTATAATAATAATAATAATAATAATAATAAAAGAAAAAAAATAAATAAATAAAGCAATATGGAAAATTTAAAAAAAAAAAAAAAATAGTAAAGTATACCTTATTGGGTAAAATGAACTTACATAGTACTTAAGAGGGTTATAATTACTAAAATGAATAGCAAAACATAGTGGAAAAATTAGGTATGGAATAAAATACTTTCTACTGGCTCTAGAGCCTTATATTAGTCTTCAAACTTACAGCACCACTCACCCAAAGAGGATAAGAAAATTGAGTTGTCTAGTTTCCTTAGAGAGCAACAGCCTAAAGAACCAGCATAATAACACTTCCCAACTCAAATATGGCTCCATGCTTTTCTTACATAATGCTTTTTAAAATGTTTTATTCTTTTTAAAAAATCTAAAGTAGAGATAATATTTAAAATTTTAGTTAGCATTAAGCCCAGGTGGGATCTCATATTTTTACTAATACATACTCAGAATGCATGATGAGACACAGAATTTAAAAATGATTTTTTTGAATTTGGAATTGCCTTTGTTTTGTTGCTGCGATTAGATTTTTCTGGACATCTCAAACGTTAATATGTATAAAAATTACCTGGGGGATGTTATTAAAGTACAGATTCTTATTGAATAGGGTTGAAACAGAGCCTGAGAGTCTGCGTTTCTAACAAGCTCCCAGGTGATGAGATGTTGCTGATCCAAGGGTTATGCTTTGAATAGCAAAGACTGAGTTCCAGGAAAAAGACTTCACTTTTACTCATCCTAATTCAAGCCTCGGACAGTTGACAGCTTTCAAATTTCTTAGTGAAGTCAGAACTGGAGAAAAGGCCAGCAACAAATGTGAGATATTACAATGGATTTTGAATAAAGATTTTATCAAGCCTTAAAAAAAATTGAAAAATTTTCCCACATGGTGCTTTTCTTGCAGCCAAAGTGTTAGATCTGTAGATGTAAATAGGTTATTCTTTGTATGCCATAAGCTTGTCTTAAACACTTTGTATTTTTTTTTAATTAACAGGTAGCAAGAAACAGGCCTCTGAAATTTAAGAACCACAAAACAATAAAAGAAGTAAACCCTTTTGTTGAAAAGCTCCAATTCCCCTGTTAACGTCTCATTCAGAGTCTAATTGTAATCCAATTAAGAAAATTAAGATGAGTAGAAACAGCTGGAACAGAAGGCACTTGGAGTGAAGTGTACCCTCTGCAGTCATTATTTGATGGAGATCATTACCCAACTCTACACGCAGCACATGATATTTAATATGATTGGACTAATTTATATCTGAAAAGAATAAGATTATGTTATGTAAATAAATCGAGTGACCTATTAGCTCAAATTCTTAAACACTCAGTTATCCAATGTTGCAAGTACAGTCATGTGATAAACCTTCAAAATACGGTTAGTCCTCTTTCAGTATCCGCAGCATTACCCTTTTTCCTTTTGGTCATGGCAATATATTCATCTCATGAATGTTACAGCCAGAGATGCACTGGTAACAACATTGTGATGTCCCATGTTTAATTTTATGTGTGGTGAGTATTAAAGGGAGAATAAAGCCTTAATTTGAATTTAAAACTGGTGATTACATAAACCTGTTCTTGCAGTTCAAGAAACTCTCGCATTGATCAAAGTGTTCCATTGTTTTAGCATCTGTTTAGAAATACAAGTTACAAAGTTAAAAGTAATAACTTCTCCAAGACTTACTTTTCTCATGTGCAAATGACAGATAGTAGCAGTGAATACCTCACAGGACTGTTGAGAAGACTAAATGAGATAGCTCAAGTAAGGCACGTGGATTGTGCCTGGCCCATGTAACTACTCAGTAAATGTTTGCTATCTTTATGTATTTGAACCCAGAGCTTTGATAATCATGATTCCTATAATCGCTTTTAGATTAAAAGATACAAGTTTTAACTTTAAGGGAGAAATTTTAAAACACTTAAGTATCATCTTCATTTATATATGGTCCAGTGTTTATATACTGGCCATCTCACCATTCCAGCAGGCATCTGCAATTATACTACGGAGTCATTGCAAACAAGTAAAATAAATGACAGGAAAAATAATACTTTTGATATGCACATCAGCAATGTGAATATGAGCTAAAGCATTAATAAAGACAGTTTCAAATTCTCTTGGTGAGCCTCCATTTTAAAGGGAAACCTAAAGACATTAGATTTTCTTGCCTGATATCATGGTTAGTTGTCTATTGTTTCTGCCTTTTGAGTGGATAAGAGTAAGGAAATATAATAATGCTATATAGTACATGATATTTAAGTACTGCAAACTCCCACCTGACTTTTACACACATACATTCATACATACTCATCTACAGAAAATATGGCTATCTAAAAAGTGTCCTGATTAAGGTCTGGTAAGTTTGAATGTTTTCTATACAATACTAACATAACTCTTCAATTTGATCAAGACTGAAAAACAACTTAACAATTTCCTGGGGAATAGGTTTGTCTCATGGAAGTGGCCAGTGGTTCACAGAGCTCGCTGATCGATTTAATTTGTTTGATCTGATAACCCTGGAGAAGGAGCCTGCCAGGGCCAGTAGCTTCAAGCACTGCTATGGTTTACACTGCAGTGATAGTCTTTTGTTGATATAACCATTTTATAGTAGGAGGGAGTTCTCAGACTTTATAAGAGAATGAGCTACCAGTTACATTTTGTAATACCTGAAAAAAAAAGTGAATCAAAAAAAGATGTGCTCACTAGTACATATGTAATGTGTTATATCCACAGGATAAATGAGCTAAAATTCCATTTCTGATATAGGCAATCTCAGATTCAGAAGAATAAAAATAATATATTCATGACTGCGACCACATTTGCATTAACATAGCTAAAGGTAAAATTTTACCCCTTGTGTTTATGCTCCTAGACAATCTGGTACTTAATTTTTTTGAAATTTCTATTTTCAATATCCCCAGGGAATACGCATACATAGAAATGTTCAGCTACTTAAAAGTGACTTAGAAGCAATTCTGCATATCTTTCATGACTAACGGAAATACAAAAAAGCAGTTTCTAACTAGCTAAGTCTGACAAGTTTAGATTTATACTCAGCAAGCCTGATTATTTATAGTCTATTTATTTCTACACTACAGAAAAACCAGAGTCAATGGAATTTGACTGTTATTTTAAAGATTGCTAAGGAAACTAATTTGCACATTTTATTTGAATTCAGTTTTTATTCCAAGAAAATTATTATTTTTTAAAATCTAATGAAAGATAATTGGATAGGAGTAATGCTAATAAATCAATAAAAGTTATTCAGGAAGAGGATTAATATCAAAGAACTTTAGTGAATTTTAAAGTAATCAGCACTTTTTTAATGACCAGGATTCAGCAATTAGAGGCATAAGTTAATCACTACTGAGATACTATAGAATTATTGGGGAAAATATATAGGCTATAGATAAAAATCAATCATAAAGGATCTGCCAGATAATGTTTTGGTGACAACTCTAAAATTTCATTAGATGAAATATGTGTCCATACATTCAAATTTGTGAAAACTTACCTATAGAATATATACTATTCACATATAATATGCAAAAAGCATTTTAACCTTATTTGTATTATTTTGCAATTGGGAAAAGACCACTCATGTCACTAAAGCTTGTAGCATGTGTAAGTTTATATCTGGTTTAATCTTCCTGTCCACTTTGTAAAATACACGTGAGCTATAAAAGACACCAAAACCAAAATCTGCAGGTTTTCTAAGAGGTCAAAAGCTTGCTTTGAGGAGTCCTCACAGATTGCAGTGGCCACAGACTATGGGAAGAAATAGGGAAGACAGCAGAGAGAAGGCTTCCAAGGAATATATCCTCTAGGAAAAGGAGAAGTTGATTTCTTAAAATATGTACTTAACATTCCCTCATCCTTTATTCCCTCAAAATTTCCAGCAATCCTGTTTCTTGTATTTAATATGTGTCTTAATATGGTTAGGATTTGTGTCCCCACCCAAATTGCATCTTGAATTATAATCCGAAAGCATTGAGGGAGAGACCAGGTGGGAGGTGATTGGATTGCGAGGGCAGTTCCTCCAATGCTGTTTTTGTAAAAGTGAGTGAGTTTTTATGAGATCTGTGGTTTTATACGTGTTTGGTAGTTCCTCTCTTGCTGGTTTCTTCTTTCCTCCCACCCTGTGAAGAGTTGCCTTCCGCCATGACTAAGTTTCCTGAGGCTTCCCCAGCCATGTGGAACTGTGAGTCAATTAAACCTCTTTTCTTTATAAATTACCCAGTCTTGGGTAGTTCTTTACAGCAGCGTAAAAACAGACTAGTACATGGCTAAAAATGTACTCCTTGAGCAGATTTCTGTGCTGATTTTTACCAAATCCGAGTCATTAATTGTGCATGCTTTCTATCCCAGTGATAGGCTTTGAAATCTTCCTGTATTTTTGCTTGTGATATCCTCTTTTTCTAGAATAGTCCTCGCCTTTCATTCCTCTAATTAACTCCTGTTTGTCCTTTTACACTCAGTTTTGATCTTACTTCATGTAAGTCAGAATAGTTATGTTACAATGCAGTAATGAATATTTCCCAAATCTCAGTGGCTAAAAGACAATTTTTTTCACCCACACCATATGTTTGAGGTCATTTGGCAGGAGGTCACTAATTTTAGACCCTTAGGATTGGCAGAAGCCCCTTCTCATTCTTTCATTATTACCACAACAGTCGGTAAGGAAGTAGGTATAAGAAACCACGCCCTGGTTCTTCAGACTCCACTCAAAAGGTAACACATCACCTTTGACCACATTTCTTCAACCAAAGATAGTCAGCTGGACATACATAAAAGGGAGTACTGAAGTGCCATTTACAGTGTGGTCCAGTGGGAAAAGGACCAGGCATTCATGACCATCCCAATTGTCCTCAAACGAGTAAAAACTGTGTCAAGTTTATGAGGATATTCCCTGGTTATGTAGAGTTTAGATTCTGTATGTCCTGAGTACCTTTCCCATATCTAACGATTTTGATGCTACTCATTCCTATAAGTGTAACATGTTATCCCTGCACTTGAGAAGAGGAAATCCACCTCTCAAATTTTAATTAACCAATCCATCTCTAACTTGAAAACCACGACATGCTTGAAAAATAATCAATTGGCCTTTGAAATGATTTTCCCTTTTCTTTAAAAAAAATTGAAGAAAAACATTCAGCAAGATAGTGAGCCTTATAGTCAAGGGTAAAACAGCATTGAAAATTCATGGTAAAAGTGACTACAGGGTGAGAAAAGGGCTATTTCCTGGCGAATTAAGCTTCTATTTTTTAATGCATGTATATATTCAGACAAATTGAAAAATTTGTCATAACAATGAGTAGGAACCTACCTTTTCACAATCGATAGTATAAAGCCTAAATGAGATCCTGGAAGTAAATCCCATTTTATTTTTGACTATGGCATAGCAAACACTTAGATTCTCTCATAAGCGGGAAACACTCTCTTCTCTGCCCAAATAGAAAAGACTGGAAGTGCTAATGACAGATCTGATTATGCACCCAGAGAACAGAAACACCTGAACGTGGGGAAACATTCCCAAAGGCTGAATGACAACTCCTCTTTAGCAGATAGTTCTTGGGAGGGAAAATTGAATTTCTGTTATCACTTGCCACAGCTTCTCTAATGAGCACTATCTGGATGTGACTGGCAATGCCCCTTCCAGCTGTACCCAAATAAGTTTATATAAAAGTGCTATGAAGAGCATCTGTCTTGTGTGCTGGTGCTATATCTGTTCCCAGCACACAGTCTTTCTTCCTTAGTACCAGTCTTGTGATAGCATAATTTTATTGGCCTTCTAGCTGCATTATTTTGCAATCGGTTTTATAATTTTTCATAGTTTCACTATGGCTCATAGTATCTGTAAGCTTTTATCTAACAATATTTCTGCTCACTTTATGAGAAATGTTCTTACATTAATCCAGCTAGATGAACATATGGCAAATTCACTGTGCAGAAATATAAATGAGAAAAGTCTTAAGAAAGCAAAGTACGTATTTGCATGCTGTATTAAATAGGGTCTTTAGCTATCCTTGAATACAATTTAGGATATTTTTTAAATTAATAGATTTTGTTTTTATAGCAGTATTAGGTTTACAGAAACTCAAGCAAATAGTACGGAGTTCTTATATACTCTTTTCTCCTTCTGCCTCATAGATCTCCGTGTAACTAATACCTTGCACCAGGTACATTTACTGTAATTGATGAACAAATACCGATGTATTATTATTGACTAAAGCTCTCAGTTTACATTAGGGTCTGCACTTCGTGTTGTACAGATCTGTGGGTTTTGACAAATACTAAATATCATGTGTCCACCATTATACAGAATAGATTCACTGGCTAAAAATCCCCCATGTTTCACCTATACATCTCCTCTGCTCCCTACAAATCCCTGGAAAGCACTGCTCTTTTACTCTGTCTTTCTAGTTTTAATTTTTCCAGGATGCCATGTAGTTGAACTAAGACAATGCACAGTCTCATCACACTGGCTTCTTTCACTTAGTTGTATGTATCTAAGCATCCTCCACGTCTTTTTGTGGCTTGATAGCTCATTTTTTTAAAAAGTTATTTTTATAGTATATATTTAGAATGGATAAAATGATGTTCAGATTTATTATACATATACATAATGAAATGATAACTAATACTACAGTCAAATGTATAGTTATCTTTCCCTTCTTGTGGTAAGAGCATCTGAAATCTATTATCTTAACAACTGTTCAGTATACAATACAATATTATTAACTATAGTTCTCATGTTGTGCCTTAGATCTCTAGATTTAGTCATCCTACCTAACTACAAATTTGTATTCTTTGACCTACTTTTCATTTCCTCCCTCTGCCTGCCTCTGGTAACCACTGTTCTACTCTCTATTTTAATATACTTGACTTTTTAAAAGATCCTGTATGTAAGTGAGATCATGCAGTATTTTTCAGTGTCTGGCTCATTTCACTTAGCATAATTTTTAAAAAGTGTAAATTAATAAAATTTAAAGACTGTATTAATTTTTATCCTATTGCAATTCCCTTAACATCTTTATTATAGTGGATTCTTAGTCAATATTGTTCCATGAGAATGATGATGATGATGATGATCATGATGAGGCTGTCACTCGGTGAATGTGGATAATAAAGTCCAGAGAACTGGGCATATCTGTAGCCAAATCAGTTCTATCCCATTGTACAATACCTTGAAGAACATGCTGAGACTAGGCATTCTGACAAAATTTTGTGATGGAGAAGAATTTCCCACCTTTATTCAATTTAGACATTTGCAGAAGCTCACTTTTTAGTGCCTTTATAGCATTGTGTACCATGCTGTTATTTAGTTTACACAAAGGCCTTAGTATATCTCTGCCTGTATGCTTTCATGCTAATATCATTTTCTCTAGTCTTTTATTTACATGGTACAAATAAGAGGTCGCTTTGACAATCATAGTAAGAGAGGAAAACTGACCTTTCATTTTTCACTTATTTTGGTCTTCATCACGGATTTTAGCTAACAATACGCTTACTTTATCAGAATAATAATAATATTTGCGTGACTATAAAAGACCATCCCTGTAAAAGTCAACCAAGAGAGCAGTCAATAATAAATTATATAATTTAAAATATTTGAGCTGTGAAAATACTCCCTTTCTTGCAGTATTTGCACAAGTAAAACCCAGATGCTAGTGCGTCTCTGAATTTTGGCAGATGTACAAAGCTTATCAATAGAAATATAATAATTATGTTTGCTGCCACAGATCCATATTAAGTAGATGGTCTTAACATCTACATGTTTTCTTCTATTGAATAAAAGAAAGAAAATTACTATTTGTTAACCCTTCAGAAACTAAGTATTTATAAATATCCTTAATAACAATAAATATATAATGCACTATGGGTAAAATAGTTAACAGTTGCATGTACCTTAGCACACACTGGCAGATACAGAAAAGCAGATTACCAGTTACCATAGATAAATGAGCACCACAAGACAGAAGCAGAGATGCCCTGTGCCTCAGACTGGCTATGAAATAGTGTGTGTAAAGGCTTCCTCCAGAAATTAATATTGAAACAGATCTACAGATTGAATAGTAGCTCAATAAAGCATTGGAGATGGGAGTGTAAATGGTTGAGTCGTACATGATTGTGTGTGTGTGTATGTATGTATGCATTTGGACAGAAAGAGCAACTTGAGTGGCTAAAGGAACAAAGGACAGAGGCCAAGTAATTAAATGTTAGAACAGGGCCAGCTCTATAATTAAGATAGGCAAATATTAAAAAAAGGGCTGGCTCTATAAGTTGTGAGGCCGTGTGCAAAATGAAAATATGGGGCTTCATGTTCAAAAAGTATTAAGAATTTTAAGATGGTAGAGCAGAACATTCTCAGAGCAGGATCCTGTACCACCGCACATGTCCCATGCCCATGAAGCTGGTCCTATCCAGGAGCAATGGAAAACTATGAAAGATTTTAAGCATGAGAATGGGAAGAGGTAATTGGCATTTTAGAAAAATCCCTCTGGCTTTATCACAGCACATAGCTTAGAAAGGAAGCCATATTTGAAGCAGGGAAACGTGCCTGAAGGCGATAAAAATAATTCAGATGATAGAAAACCTTTTCATGAACCGTGGTCATGACCATAAAAATGAAGTAAAGTAAAACATTACAGGATGTATTTAAAATAAAGAACACAGAAGAATTATGACAAATTGGATGGTAGGGATATAGAGGAAAATTCAAGAATGAGATTGAAGATTTTTGTCTGAGCATAAGAAACAGGGGGTAGAATAGGATCAGAGTGCTCTATCTAATTAAAATTATAGTAATCAGTTGTACATATAGTCTGCAATTAAAAAGAGATTTATTCCAAATGTGGACACTACAAAATTTTTGGTATTTTTAAAAGAATTTGCAATGATAGTGTTTTTGAGCCAACCTAGAGAGATTTGTGCAGCCAGTAGAGAATAAGACTAAGAACAGAACCAGAGAAAAACTAACATAAAAATAATAGGCAGAGGAAGAAAAATCCTGAAAGTCAACTGTAAAAGAACAAGAGACACAAGTGGAAAACCAGAAAAGTAGAAGTCATAGATGCCTACGTATGTGTGTTAAGAAGCAATGAGTTACCGACAGTGCAAATGCAACTAAAGAGTCAAGTATAAGAACTGAAGAGGTTTTTGTAATTTAAAAATAGTCACAGTGGCCTTGGTGGAAGTGGTTTCTGTACTATCTGTGTATGTGTATGTAGGGTGATGAGGAAAAATACATTTCTCTTGACAGCCAAGAAAATTGGTTCTGAAGAGTTAAAAAATGAGTTGATATCAAGTGAGGTTAAGGGAGTGAGAATAGGAAAGCAATGAACATTTCAACATGCCGATAGAAAGGTGTAATAGACTGAATAATGGTCTCCCAAAGATGTGTATGTTCTAATCCCCAAACCTGTCAATATGTTATCTTGCATAGAAGACTTGACTTTGCAGATGTGATAAAATTCAGTGTCTTGAGATAGGAAGGTTATCTTGGATTATCTGTGTGGGCTCAATGTAATCACAATGGTTTTTATAAGAGAAGTGTCAGAATCAGAGGAGATGTGAAGACAGAAACAGAGAAGCAGAGATTGGAGTCATATGATTGCTAATGGGAATCATATGTGCAGAAATCCAGGAAGCCTCCAGAATTTGGAAAAGGCAAGGAAACATCTTCTCCTTTAAAGCCTCCAGAAGGAACCCAGCTCTGCTGACATCTTGATTTTAGCCCAGTGAACCCATTTCAGACTTCTAACCCCTGGAACTGTAAGCTAATAAATCCAGTAAGTGCCGAAGGCCTTGTACAGATAGAAGTCTACACATAGAGTGACATCTGTCTGCATGGTTGTGTGGTTTTCTTTGTAATTGCTCTTAAGGTCAGATTCAGAAAAGTCTGAGGGTTGGGTTGATTTAGAGTTTGGACACAAAGGCAAAGGAAGTGGTATTATTGGCAAGAAGGTAGCTAAACGGATTGATGATGGGTTCTAGATGTATTTGATCTAAACTGCTACTGAGAGAAGTTGAGAAATTTAAGGGAACAGTCAATAGAAATGGCTAATTTTGCCTCCATTCACATTGATCTCCAAGCTCATTTTCTCAGCTACTTGATAATGTATCTATCAGTATATAGCAAAATTAGTAGGAATATAGAATCTATCACTGGATAGCAGGAGACTAAAAAAGAAAAAAACAGGAGATTTGAATAGTCACAAACTCAATTATGTCCCCTAATCTTGAGTGGATTATTTTAACACTGATTTAGAATTACTCCTCAATTCATAAATATAATTATTGCTATTACTTGGGATGCCTATTGAAATTCCCTTAACATCTTTATCATAGTGGATTCTTAGTAAATATTGTTTACCTTTATTCAATTTAGACATTTGCAGAAGCTCACTTTTCAGTGCCTTTCAGTAATATATTATTTTATATGCATGGCATCCCATGCATACAAAATAATAAATTAAAATGAATTAAATATTTTGAAAAATATGATTTACCTTACCTGGTATGACTAAATGCAGAAGAAACTTCTGAAGTTTTATTTAAATATATGTTTTAATATAAATTTATAAAATCCTGTAACCTAAATTTTCTTAAAATAGTTAATGTGAAGATTCAGGCTCAAGAAGATCAGGGTATTTATTTCTGGTCTGCTCAGTATCCTATTCTTCAGAGATCTATTTACCATTACTTTGATCATTGACTGGTTCTGGTGTGACTTAACACATTTTCCAAGGCCCATTGGCAATAGTGTGCACATACATATCTGACCAGTCAGAGTTCTCCATTCATAGACAAGTAATTAGTCCATAAATCAGTGTATGATCCAAACTGGGTTAATAGGAATCTGGGCTGGGTCTTGCACTGAAGCTATTTGGCAAAACACATACTTTTATTTTTCTTGCATGTCAGTCTCCAAGGAACATGTAAGTTGACAGTTGCCTGGGAAACTTGCTGCTGTATTGGACCACATCTATCTAAGAGTGAATCTGAATTGAAATACGAATAGAAAGATAAAGAGTTCTTACAGCTCTTTGAATTCCTGGAGCCAGCCATGCCTGAAGATAGTGCCATCCTTTGAGTCAATAAGTTATTTTTGTGCTGAGGCTAGATTGAGCTGTGTTGTCATTTGTAACAAAAATAGCTGTGACTAATAAAAGGGAGTAAGTGATTGTTTGCCTTTATCAGTAGTAGTATTCAAAATTCAATGAAAATATTCTATTACTTTGTTTTCTCTGGGTGAAAGTCTTAGTTATGCCAATATTTCAACAGCTTCATGTTTCATGTGAGAGATAATTTTTACTTGGTTTTGAGTACAGTGTAAACTTTGATGTAATTACAAGGAAAATCTCTATCCAAATTATAATATAGGAGATGCATCCAAGAAATTACATCATAAAAGGACTGAATCTGTGAACTTGGATATCACATAAACTTGGGGGAAAATAGGCACAAAGCCATTCTTATAAATTTGAGGAAATGATGTTGGTTTTGATTCACCAGGATAATCAATAATCTTCCTATATAGCCATACTATCTAAAAACATTGTATGATAGAAATAATCAATTTTTAACATTTTAATCCTGTGTATTAAATGTGTAAACATAAAGACAGGCATTTTTTCACATAGTTTATAGGAATTTTTATTTGTATATTTAAGCTATTTCTTATAGGATATTTTTATATCTGACTAACTTCTATGAGATAAGTTCAGTGAATTGTGTACAACAATTGTATGTAATGTTTAACATCATTTTAGAATATTATGGATAAAGAGTTTGTATCTTTTTTTTTCCTTTTTGAGATGGAGTTTTTTTTTTTGCTCTTGTTGCCCAGGCTGGAGTGCAATGGCATGATCTCGGCTCACCGTACCCTCTGCCTCCCAGGTTCAAGCGATTCTCCTGCCTCAGCCTCCCGAGTAGCTGGGATTACGGGCATGCGCCTCTATGCCCGGCTAATTTTGTATTTTTATTAGAGACGGGGTTTCTCCATGTTGGTCAGGCTGGTCTCAAATTCCCTACCTCAGGTGATCTGCCAGCCTTGGCCTCCCAAAGTGCTAGGATTACAGGCGTGAGCCACCGCACCCGGCCAAAGTTTTTGTATCTTTAACAGCAAAATAATATTTAAGCTTAAGTAATCGTTCCTTATTATGGGGGCATTTATATGAATGCTAAATAACTTTGATTTAATTTCCCAGTTAATAACCTTATTAACAATATTTATTCTAGTAAGCTAGGATAACTACTGATACAATGATAGAGGCAGGAGACAAAGAAATTCTAGAGGTGGGTCTCTGGCAAAACCCCACCTTCGAGACGAAAAGCCTGAAACCCATGACCCAAAGTGAGAACTATTCTTGTTTTCCTGCTTGAATGTTGCCTTTTCCTAAACTACCCATGGCCCACCCTGCCTCCCCATCCTATGCCTATAAAGACCCCAGATTCAGCTGACAGAAAGAAGAAACAGCTGGGCATTGGAGAGAGGTGACTGACTTCCGGGACGGCAGCTAGAGAGAGGCAACTTGACTTCAGAAAACAGGCAGAGGCATCTTGACTTCAGAGGAGAGTGACCTTCCCTTCCCGTTCCCTTTCCAGCTTTCCTCTCCACTGAGAGCTGCTTTCATCACTCAATAAAATTCTCTACATTCACCATCCTTCAATTTTTGCACATGACCTCATTTCTCTTGGGCACCAGACAAGAATTCCGGATGTACTGGGTGCGGGTACCCAAAGAAGGTTGTCACACTGGCTCTTTGCCCTCGCTGGCAGAAGGCAGCCACCCCATGCAGCAAGGCAAAGGGTCCCTGAGCTGTTAACACTTAACCCATCCACAGACTGCAGAGCTAAAAGAGCACTGTAACATGCCCTCTGGGGCTTTGCGAGTTGCAGGCACCACCACCTGGATGTTGCCATGAGGCCCACAGGGAATTTGCTCCTGTTGGTGCCCAAAAGCAGCTGACCGGATCCCACACTTGCTCACTCTGGTTCCTGCACTCTCTCACCTGTGTGCTCCCTCCCGCAAGGGTTTGCATGGGGTGGGTTGAGTAAATGAGGCACCCCTGTTGGCAAGTCCTGTGAAGGGGTCAAGGAAATATCTTGCATCATGACCACATTTGGCTTTGTCAGAAAAGCCCTCCAACATCCATCATCTAAAGAGCTTTATGGATTTTAAGGATTTTATTTGAGATAAATTCATTGGTTGCCAATTTGTGGCTTAGCTCATTTCCTTTTTTTTTTTTTTTTTTTTTTGAGACAGAGTCTCACACTGTCGCTCAGGCTAGAGTGCAATGGTGTGACCTCAGCTCACTGCAACTTCCACCTCCCGAGTTAAAGTGATTCTCCTGCCTCAGTCTCCCAAGTATCTGGGACTGCAGGCGCGCACCACCACACCGAGCTAATTTTTGTATTTTTGTAGAGACAGGGTTTCACCATGTTGGCCAGGATGGTCTCGAGCTCTTGACCTCATGATCCACCCACTTCACTTCAGGCTCACAAAGTGCTGGGATTACAAGCGTGAGCCACCACGCCCAGCCAGCTAATTTCCATTTTTAATGATTGTTTTTTGTCATTGAGAGACACCAGTTTGAGAATACAGTAATATGAATAGTGCAAGACTGGACATATTAATAGGTAGCTAAGTTACTTGTAATATGGAATATATAGTCTATGTGGTAAAGGTTATACTAGCTTAAAAAAACACAAACACACATATACACACATACACTAATCTAACAGCATCAAAGAAAATTCAGTCTAAATGTCTTCACAGGAGTCAGCAGGCAAAAGTACTAGAACATTTGCTGAAGGGGATTCTTATCTATACACTCACTTTTGTACTTATTTATTACAATTATGTCTGGTTTGTCCTTATATTTACTATCATTATTAATAATTTTCTAAAATAATTTTATTTTCATATCACTTAGTATGCTATTAATCTATTATATTTATTGTCATTTGTAAACATTAAAAATAACTATGGGATCTATTTTTCTACTTATTTTCTAATTTATATCATTTCATAGTACTGTAACTAGATACATAATATCTCCATTAGGGGGAGTAAACAAGTAATATTGGATATCAAATAGGGACTTATATTAGCTAATATAACTTTGATTCAGTTATCTTTTTACTTACTTCTGACCACTGAGCAGGCATGAATAGCTCAATGTTCTATTACTGTTTATAGATCAGTCCTTAAATAAATGTTTCATATCTAAGAAAAGAGAGTGCAAACTGAAAACATCTTTCTGTCCACTCAACTTGGTCCCTGCACCCTACAAGATAGAATTTACCTTAATGAATTCACCTCTGTTAAGAATCTAGTAAAGACAAATGTAATAGACTCATCTGTAGGGCATATTTTAAAGATCTGTATACCTCAGAGTGAAACACACATTAACTAATCTCATCCAGACCACTCAAAAAACCTAAATGTTAATATGCTAATTTATAATAAAAATGCAATGCAATAAGAATGTGGGTTAGTGCCTTTTTCCTAAAGCTTAGTAACTTATAAAGTCAAATTATAATCGAAATAACATTTTATAAACTAAACAACAAACAGGAAATATGAATTTGTTTTTCCTTACTGAAGGTAAGTACTTCAATAATCAAAAAGGGAATTACTGGATATTAAGAAGTACCTTTTAGCTACCTAACCACAAGTATTATCCTTCACTTTGAGAAACTTTAATAAAGGAACCCAAATGCTGGGTTCTATATAGCCAAAAGTCCCTTCTCCAAAACCATCCTCACTGCTATGCTTGCTTTCCACTTATGTCCAACCCTCATATACCTAACAGGTCCTATGGAGGTCTTCCTTAATGTGATACTAAATTATGTCGCTTTTATAGCACTGGAGTATTGTCTTCATAGCACTTGTCAAAATTGTGATTGTAAATCAATTTAAATGATTATTTAGTGTCTGTTGAAATGTGAGCTCCAGAAAGTTAAGGATCTTACCTGTTTCGCTCATTATTTTATACACAATGCTTGACACAGTAAGCATTGGGTAAACATTTTGTGTGTGCTGCAAATGATAAATGAGCCTCAGTCTCTAAGCTTGGCATGACATATGCTTGATCTAATTTTGATTTAAGTGTAAATCTGGCTTCCCTAATTTAACTCTTTTAAGATTACTGTGATTTGAGTTCTGGGTCCTCCTACACATGCAGGATCTAATTGTTCACTCCCACATATGGTTAAGTTTATTGTATGTAAATTTCCCAGTTAACTCTCAGTACAATCATATATTTTGAATGTCTAGGGTGGTCACTTCCGTCATTACAATGTACCTTCCTCTGTAGCACTTACATTCCACAACAGAAAATATTTATTTGAATGCATATACTTCCAGCAATTTATTGTTTAAATTCAATTAGTTCCAACATACATTTTTATTCAATTAATTATGTATGCCACAGCATGTAGTTCATCTATATAAGAAGTTATACCTAAAGGAATATGTATGTATTTATGGGCAAATAAGACTCTATTTGCTGATCTGAAGGCCTCAAATAAGAAGTCCACCGTGTGTCTCATTCAATTACAGACTTCTTCATAATGAATGAACAAATAGATAAACAAACATAAAATAAAGAGCGGTAGATATTTACACAGTACTATGGAATTTCCTTTTAATATGATTTGGTCTATACAATGCAAAAAATGTCATAATGATATGACAAGAGTTAACTGGAGATAGATATGGGAAACAAAAAGCATTGCTTAGTCCATAGACTACTAGATAAATACCAATAACTGTCAAGAGCTGTGAAGGGTCTGAGATTTTAACCTACTTACAGAAAAACAATTTAGACTGCCATCATTTTATGAATGTCGGTAGAAGACACAGACTCCTTGTTATACACAAAGGATAGTTGATTATTCAGAGCAACTGTAATTGCCAAAATATCATAATTTTGGTAGACAAATAAATAGTAGGTGAGACAATGGAGATACAAATTAAATTGTAAAAGATGCTTTGAAGATTTTTCTATGAAGAATAACAGAAAATGTTCCTCACAGGAAGAGTTGTAGCATCAAGTAGGAAGAACTTATTTTTGTTTTGTTTTGGATTTTAGAAAATAGAGTTATAATTAATTTGGTAGGAGGCACTAGATCAGCTAATACTTATAATCCAGTGGATCCAGATAATTTGATGAAGAAGAAGGTGATGAATAATGAGCAAAATTTTGAGTAAAGTCAAATGAATATTCAGAAGCGAAGACAAGAGAGGACTTTGATAAGATTAAGAGGATAAGATAATAGACACATGAGGAATAAAAATTTTTATTGGATTATTGACGTACTGGTTGATAAAATAGTTTTTGTTCTTTGTTAGATTATATTTTCTCAATGAAATACGAAGTGAAATCATTATCTAAGAGTCAAGGGTGCTAGAGAAAGGAGGTGGTAAGAACTTGTAAGATAAACGAAAATATACTAATGGAAATATAGAAGAGGGTGGATTATTTGAGGTCAGGAGTTCGAGACCAGCCTGACCAACATAGTGACACCCCGTGCCCACTAAAAATACAAAAAATTAGCAGGGCTTGGTGGCTCTTGCCTGTAGTCCCAGCTACTCAGGTGGCTGAGTCACGAGACTCGCTTGAACCCAGGAGGGAGAGGTTGCAGTGAGCCGAGATCGTGCCACTGCACTCCAGCATGGGTGACAGAGTGAGACTCCATCTCAAAAAAAAAAGAAAAGAAAAAGAAAAAGAGAAAAAAAATTGTAGAGTTCCTTGGCAGTGTGCTTTGTTTATTTGTGTTTGTAACTGTGAATTAATCCTGAAACTGATTATTATGCTTGTGATATTTTCTCCCAGCTACAACCAACAGCTTGATGGCACATGCAGAGATGGAATACCCTGTGTTCAAGGATGACTGAGGTTAAGTGGGCAAAAGAATCGTGAATGTTTTCAATGGAGTCAATAAAATTAATGATAGGTAAATAAATCCAAATTGAATGAAGATGGAAGTGCACTCAAGAGTGTTCTGATGAATAAAGAAAATAGATACAGTAGAACACGTCAATTGAACCAATAAGAAATGGTGGTAGGACAGTGAAGTGTTTAAAATAAAGCTTTTGAAAGTGGTGTATATCTTGCCACTACCTAGATTTGAGGGATGCAGGAAAGCATTAACCTTTACAGAGAGTGAAATTTTAGTTAACATCAGGAGGAGCACAGAAGAAAAAGATGCATGATACACACATTTTTAATTCCATATATCATCTGATTCAGAGTTACTACCAAGGGCACTGCATTGTAGTCTGGGCGCTCACTAAGGGGATGAAAGACGACAGATGAAATCAGATTAGGGCATGTCCAAGATAGTAAGCAAGTTAGAGTGCAGGCGATTATTCATAAACTCAGGAACTTGGTTCTAGAAATGATAAATATTTCCCAGAATGAACAATGGCAAATAATAGGATTTCTAATGATTACATCACAGAACAAAGTGAGCCATTAGTTCAAAATGGTGTTACGGGTTCTTGGAATCATTAGTCTGTCTTATAGCTAGGAATCATATACCACTGCTCAATAGGAAGATGATAGCAGGAGTATTTCCCCTAGATCCTGAGGCAATATGGTTACAAATATAAAATCACAAGTAAAATAGACGTAACTTCAAATACTAGCTATGTAACTTAACAGCTAAGAGAATTACTCAATTTCAAGCCAAACTCTTTTCAGTTAGGAAAAAAACCTTGGAGGAGTGATGGGAAGGTTGAAGAGTAAATGAAATGAAGTGTAGAAAAATACCCAAAATGTGTCTGAATGTTACCTTCCTTTCTTTCCATTCTCCTATGGGAGCTGTGCCTCCGGCCACCCCTCTTCCCTACTTCACTACCATATTAATTGTGTACATTTGTGTGCAAACTTTGTCACCAGGGAAGTAACCATAACTTTAATAATTAACAGGAGTGGCGTTCATTGTTTTTTTGATAACCTGGCTCATAGTAAGCACCACTATTTATTTACTAAATTAATGAAATGTATAACTGTGGAAATGTTAAAGTTTTATATCCAATAATAGCAATTTTTGTACTGAGAGTTACTAATATCATTTTTATTATTAAAAAATGTGTTAAACATATTTAACAATAAATAAGATAGACAACTATTGATATTTTAGTTTCTTCTGATCTATTTTTTTCTTAAGAAAACTTTACAAGGTAAAATTATTAAAAATTCAAGATGGAATTATCCACTTCTCAAAGGAGTCAACCTGCCCTAGAAACAAGGTTGACGAAGTAAGACAGCCAAATATTTTATTAAATATTTTAGCCCATATTTTAAATGCCAGAGCTACTACAATTTCTATTGTGTTTTACAATTGTTTAGGTAATACTATTTTT
The DNA here is from genome assembly GCF_028885625.2 of Pongo pygmaeus. Classification (NCBI taxonomy): domain Eukaryota; kingdom Metazoa; phylum Chordata; class Mammalia; order Primates; family Hominidae; genus Pongo; species Pongo pygmaeus. Next base: position 46,969,233 of record NC_072388.2, on the reverse strand, counting down.
CTGCTTTGTGAATTCTCATAAGCTCCCTTGATTAATGTTTGCTGAGCTCCCACAAAGAGCATGACACTATACCTGGCATTGAATTTAATGATTTCTTCAAGCTGATGAATCGGCACTGTTGGATGAAAGGGTAACCTAAGGCTGGGTGTGGTGGCTCGTGCCTGTAATCCCAGCACTTTGGGAGGCTGAGGCAGGCGGATCACGAGGTCAGGAGTTTGCAACCAGCCTGACCAACATGGTGAAACCCTGTCTCTACTAAAAATACAAAGATTAGTCTGTTGTGGTGGTATGCACCTGTAATCCCAGCTACTCAGGAGGCTGAGGCAGGAGAATCACTTGAACCTGGGAGGCAGAGCTTGCAGTAAGCCAAGATTGTGCCACTGCACTCCAGCCTGGGTGACAGAGCTAGACTCCATCTCAAAACAAAAAAAACAAAAAAACAAAAAAAGAAAGGGTAACCTGAAATAGCAGTACTCCACAAAAAATAAATAAATACATTGCTTTCAGCCATGCTAATTCAGTCTCCTTTTTAATACTTTTGTCTTTAAGGGGCCGGCAGTCAGGCACTGTCTTTCCTCTGCCTCACTTCACAAAATGCTACCTTAGCACTGCTGATATCATTCTTGCTATTTCCATTTTCTTTTTTCTTTTGCTGCCTTTAGTTAGAAATAATAAATGGACTAATTTTCTACAAAGAAGAGAGTTGATTCTAGCCTTTTGTTGTTTCAAAGGAAAAATTAATAATTCTATAATATTTTATCAGGTACTTTATTTATAACACAATTTTCATCTAACGTTTTTTCCACTCTGAGGACATATTACTTCTCATCATCACTTAATTCCTTTGTTTCTTTGTTACTTTTTTTTTTTTTTCCTTAAAGCACACCTTTTGGAATTAAGTCCTGCTAAATCCTTTCTGGAAATTCAAATGAGAAATTGCTTTAAAAGACAGATCACAAAAGTTGGCACATGTCTTCATTTTAATGGTTTTGCACAAATTTGATCATCCCCTCTTCTGCTAGATACTGGACATATACCTGAATTCAGATTAATCATGTTTTAAGAAGCAAACTTCTGGTATAATCTGCAACCTTTTCTTGCTAATGTAAACTGAAAGTATTCTATTCAAATTATTATAAGAGATATAAACCCAGGGTGCTAGAACTAATGTGCTCATTGCTTGGTGTAACTTACTGACCTGCTCTGAAGGAGCACATCCTCATTTAGAGCACTAACGTGAGGCAAATGTTACTTTTTGCCTGTTCTCTAGTGAAAGACAGATAAGGAAAAAGACAACCTATTGTAAAATTAATCATTTGGAAATATGCAAATCAGAGACAATCTTGTCCAAATGGTGACTATATTAACAAATAGCTTTACCATCAATCTAAATGTAATTTTCATCTAGGTTAAGGTTTTTAACTGTGCAAAGATGGGTCTCCTTCATTTGGAGCTTTGACAAAAAGGCATGATGACTAATTTAATATATTTAACTGAGTTTTAATAAACAATTTTGGGGTTTTTGTTTTATTTGTTTCTTTTCTTCTTAACATAGTACTCTTGGTCTTTTGCTATGTTTCATAAATCAAACTGCATTTTCTTCTTTCACTTGGTTAGGAGCTAGGATCTTGTATCATTGGTTATTAGGAAAAAAATCTATAATGAAATCTCTGATAGGTAATATGGTAGGAAGAGAATCAGCACCCTTGAGTATCTGGAGCAATTTCAGGAATATTATAAGCCAAAAAAAGGAAGATAAAGTCTCCCCGAAATACAAATTTTCTTACCATATTTGTTCCTGATCATTATGTATTATGAGTTGTGGAAAGATTGAAATAAGAGGAGTTGATTAAAGAAAATAGAATAAAATATTTAGAATCTATAAAAATTGATACAATCTTCTCAAATATTGTCCTGTCTGAGGCAAACTTTGAATGGGTCACCATCTGCTTCCCTAATAATTGTCAAAACCAGGAATTAAATAAAATTTTTCAAGATTGTATGAGCTGGACTATGTTTTTTCTTCTCAAATTTGTCTCTTGGATCCTAAATTGCCAAAATTACAATGTCTAGAGTCTTGGTAATATCTATACCCTAAGTAAGAAATTCAGGAATTAACCTTGCTTCAAATAGGTTGGAGCATAAGACCGGCCCTAATCTCCGTCTGAATTTTAAATTCTTTTCTAAAATTTTGTGTTTGCCTTTCTTTGCATGGGAAGACTCATTGAATTCTCTCTTTGTTTATTTAAGTCAAAATTCTAATGCACAGCTCATGTTCCCAGTTTTCTGTTTCTGCTACCGTCACTTTCAACTTTAAACAATTTCTGATTTACATTTCCTCTGGCTACATTCACTGTGGGGCTTTTTAATTAGAGGTCTTTTTGTTTCTGTTCTCAGATACACACTTTCTCCAGCTGCTCCTCAGAGCTATCAGAACCCCTTGACTTGTCTTCGATCTAAAGGCATAAAAACTTAAGTATTATATCCTTAAGGTACATTGCTTTATCTATAAACAATATTACCATGAAAGCTAATTTTGTTCCAAGGCCAGTATTTCCTTCAGTGTGATCATTTTTATGGTTCACTGACACTTCCAGTGGTTTTTGAGACTTGGGCCCAGTGACTTATGTTCTTTCTGCCTAGTCTGATGTGCTTGATGAAAAAATTTTTGAAGTTGCAATTGTAAGTGAGACACACTTTTGGGATAACTCAGAGCATACAATTCCCTTGGGTAACCGAAGAGAACAGCTCCCTTTATTCTATTAGTCTTTGCTATTTTAGGACAATTCCTATTCCTTTCCCCACTACTGTCCTACAGAGTAAAAATCTCAGCATTTAATATGCAAAAGGTGCCTCTTGCATTCAAATTGTTGACAGCCCAGCAGAAAATTATTCTTCAACATTTAAAGTTCATTAATGCTTACTTTCTCACTGTATTTGTGGTTTACACCATAGGTGCTACACAATTCTAAATGATTTCCATAAATAAGGCATTGTCTTTCTTTTATCTTCTAATAACCTTTCTCCTTGTCTTTAATCATACCTCATGGCATAGATCTGTAAAAGCAATTATGAGACAACACATGTTTGGCAGCCTTGTCACTATCTATGAGTTAAGAAAGGTCAGACTCTCTCAGTACTCTGGGTGGAAATCTCCAAAGAAAAGCCAGGTGTTTCATAGATAGGCACTGGGGATTCACATGGAGGAACTTTGTCCTTTGAGAGGGAAAAACACATTCTTCATAAGATAGTAAAGTTCTTCCCCTCCTTCCAATGAAGCAGCTCTGCTGCTTTCAGGTGATGAGATAAAATTGCCCATGAAAATATATATTAAAAAGAATGAACAAATGGACATTAGTGACTTTTTAAAACAAGGCTTTTCTAAGAAAGTAAAATAATTGAATAGGATTCGGAGTTGTTTACACAAACGTGGTGACTCTAGCCCTCTCTCTCCCCTCTAATCTCCACAAGGGAAAAGAGGACAGCAGGTATTCATGGTGATTAATTACACACACATGCCTCCCCAGAGTCATATCATGGTGATAGATGTCTGCATAATGTTGAAGTCCTCTAATTAGGGCTGACTGAGTATGGTAGATTAAAATTCTAAACATTAGGCTTTGAGGAGAAACTCCAGCCCTCATTCAATTTTCATTAATTTAGAGTCACTTCATATATTGAAACTCATCTGAAAATATTCATGGATTCTCTGAGAAATTTAGCTACATCCCAAGAATGCAGACATTTGACAATGATTTTAAATCCTTGAGCAGACTGGATTGTTTCAGTGGCACCTTCTGCCTAGAGGCACTGTCTTCATAACATTAATTAAGATAATAAAGAGAAAACAAATAGAATGTCTTCTAAATGATTACATTTATTTTATTTGTTCCTTAGTTTTAAAGCCTTAACCTAGTTTCCCCTAAGTAACAAGTTCACACCTTGCTTGGATTTTTCTTACTCTACACTTTTAAAGCAAAATTTCCATTTCCTAAATATGTTAGCCCTAAATGCACTATTTGGTGAAGAAAAATAATCCAAGCAAATTTTCATTTTATCTGCTTTTAAGTTTCCAAAAAAATTTTTAAAGGGAATGTTTTATTTTAGTACATAATGTATATGAATGAAATGATACCATTACCACACTTAGTAAAAACAAAATCAAATGAAGAAAAACAATGTGGTCAGTCTGCTGAGGGTTATTGTAAGTAACCTATAAATTTAGTGCAATAAACAGATTTGGTAAACTTTTAAAAAATGTAGGTATTGGGTCTTAAAACTGATTTGTTATTTCAACAAACTCATGGCAGGTGATGCTGTTCCTGGTGTCAGTTTCAATGTTTGCCTGTTTTACCTCAGCCTGAATTCCAAGAGGGCAAGACGGCTTAAATAAGTGCACTAAGACTGAATGGAAGGGCTCGGGTGGAGGGAAAGTACTAGGAGAGAGTTCTTGATCTATAATCTGCTCCCACCTCTAAAAATTCCCTCTGGCAGGCCTCTTCCTTCACACTATTCTGCCTCTGAAATGCAGATAGAGCCTCAAGCGAGAATTCTTATTACTGAACTAATTCCAGGTTTGAAGACTATCACTTGCTTGTCAGCTGAAAGTTTAATGAAAAACTTCATAGGCAAAATGACAATCTGAAAGTGGGAAAATGGAAATCAAACCTTGAGCATGTAGCAAAATAAAATAAATAGTTTTCCCACTTGGTTCTAGCTGTTCACTTTGCATTTGGTGGCATCTGTCATTGTTGGCATTTTTGTATTGGTTTCCAGCTCTATACTCTTGGATAACAGTGGTGTATAATGCGAGTCTTCTCTTGCATATCTTGTGCATTGTCTGTGATTTCGTGATTGAGACAGAGCAGAAATGGGAATTTATATCTGCTTATTTTCTCATTCTGATGACTTTAGGTTAATAGAGAAAGTTTCAAGTACCGATCATGTTCCTGTTTATAGCCTATATTTACTACTTCAAGGCATATTTATGCCATCTCTGATCTCAAGGTGGTGCTGAGAAAGAGAACTGAGCACCAAACCACACTAGTTATAAGATACGAGTGAAAGATAGTCCCGAGATACAAGGGAGAGAGGTTTTGTGCACAGTTAGAAAGAAACTATGTCACGTTATATCTTCACATTCATCATTTATATTTTGTTGAGTTCTTTGATCCCTTTTTCTACTTCTTCTCATTCTTAACCATAGCCAGAAAGCCCTCCAAATCCCTTGATTGAAATATTCCTATTTCTTGCTGCTGAGTTATTATTATTCTTGAGGCTTTTCAGTTACTGTTTATCTAAAAATTTGAAACCAATTCAAAGAGGGGGAAGAGCCAAGATGGCCAAATAAGAACAGCTCCAGTCTACAGCTTCCAGCGTGAGCAACACAGAAGACAGGTGATTTCTGCATTTCCAACTGAAGTACTGGGTTCATTTCATTGGGGAGTGTCGGAGAGTGGGTGCAGGACAGTGGGTGCAGCACACGGAGCATGAGCTGAAGCAGGGTGAGGCATCACCTCACCCAGGAAGTGCAAGGGGTCAGGGAATTCTCTTTCCTAGACAAAGAAAGGGGTGACAGACAGCACCTGGAAAATCGGGTCACTCCCACTCTAATACTGTGCTTTTCCAACAGTCTTAGCAAAGGGCACACCAGGAGATTATATCCTGCGCCTGGCTCAGAGGCTCCTATGCCCATGGAGCCTCACTCATTGCTAGCACAGCAGTCTGAGATCAAACAGTAAGGTGGCAGCGAGGCTGGGGGAAGGGCGCTTGCCATTGCCGAGGCTTGAGTAGGTAAACAAAGCAGCCTGGAAGCTCGAACTGGGTGGAGCCCACTGCAGCTCAGGGAGGCCTGCCTGCCTGCCTCTGTAGACTCCACCTCTGGGGGCATGGCATAGCCAAACAAAAGGCAGCAGAAAATTCTGCAGACTTAAATGTCCCTGTCTGAAAGCTTTGAAGAGAGTAGTGGTTCTCCCAGCACATAGCTGGAGATCTGAAAACGGACAAACTGCCTCCTCAAGTGGGTCCCTGACCCCTGAGTAGCCTAACCAGGAGGCACCCCCCAGTAGCGGCAGACTGACACCTCACACGGCTGGGTACTCCTCTGAGACAAAATTTCCACAGGAACGATCAGGCAGCAACATTTGCGGTTCACCAATATCCGCTGTTCTGCAGCCTCTGCTGCTGACACCCAGGCAAACAGGGTCTGGGGCGGACCTCCAGCAAACTCCAACAGACCTGCAGCTGAGGGTCCTGACTGTTAGAAGGAAAACTAACAAACAGAAAGGACATCCACACCAAAACCCCATCTGTACATCACCATCATCAAAGACCAAAGGTAGGTAAAACCACAAAGATGGGGAAAAAACAGAGCAGAAAAACTGGAAATTCTAAAAATCAGAGCGCCTCTCCTCCTCCAAAGGAACGCAGCTCCTCACCAGCAACGGAACAAAGCTGGACGGAGAATGACTTTGACGAATTGAGAGAAGAAGGCTTCAGATGATCAAACTACTCTGAGCTAAAGGAGGAGTTCAAACCCATGGCAAAGAAGTCAAAAACCTTGAAAAAAAATTGGACAAATGGCTAACTAGAATAACCAATGCAGAGAAGTCCTTAAAGGACTTGATGGAGCTGAAAACCATGGCACAAGAACTATGTGACGAATGCACAAGCCTCAGTAGCTGATTCGATCAACTGGAAGAAAGGGTATCAGTGATGGAAGATCAAATGAATGAAATGAAGCAAGAAGAGAAGTTTAGAGGAAAAAGAATAAAAAGAAATGAACAAAGCCTCCAAGAAATATGGGACTATGTGAAAAGACCAAATCTACATCTGATTGGTGTACCTGAAAGTGATGGGGAGAATGGTACCAAGTTGGAAAACACTCTTCAGGATATTATCCAGGAGAACTTCCCCAATCTAGCAAGGCAGACCAACATTCAAATTCAGGAAATACAGAGAACGCCACAAAGATACTCCTCCAGAAGAGCAACTCCAAGACACATAATTGTTAGATTCACCAAAGTTGAAATAAAGGAAAAAATGTTAAGGGCAGCCAGAGAGAAAGGTCAGGTTACCCACAGAGGGAAGCCAATCAGACTAACAGGTGATCTCTCAGCAGAAACTCTACAAGCCAGAAGAAAGTGGGGGCCAATATTCAACATTCTTAAAGAAAAGAATTTGCAACCCAGAATCTCATATCCAGTCAAACTAAGCTTCTTAACTGAAGGAGAAATAAAATCCTTTACAGACAAGCAAATGCTGAGAGATTTTGTCACCACCACGCCTGCCCTAAAAGAGCTCCTGAAGGAAGCGCTAAACATGGAAAGGAACAACTGGTACCAGCCACTGCAAAACATGCCAAATTGTAAAGACCATCGAGGCTAGAAAGAAACTGCATCAACTAACGAGCAAAATAACCAGCTAACATCATAATGACAGGATCAAATTCACACATAACAATATTAACCTTAATTGTAAATAGGCTAAATGCCCCAATTAAAAGACACAGACTGGCAAATTGGATAAAGAGTCAAGACCCATCAGTGTGCTGTATTCAGGAAACCCATCTCACATGCAGAGACACACATAGGCTCAAAATAAAGGGATGGAGGAAGATCTACCAAGCAAATGGAAAACAAAAAAGGCAGGGGTTGCAATCCTAGTCTCTGATAAAACAGACTTTAAACTAACAAAGATCAAAATAAACAAAGAAGGCCATTACATAATGGTAAAAGGATCAATTCAACAAGAAGAGCTAACTATCCTAAATATACATGCACCCAATACAGGAGCACCCAGATTCATAAAGTAAGTCCTTAGAGACCTACAAAGAGATTTAGACCCCCACACAATAATAATGGGAGACTTTAACACCCCACTGTCAACATTAGACAGATCAACAAGACAGAAAGTTAACAAGGATATCCAGGATTTGAATTCAGCTCTGCACCAAGCGGACCTAATAGACATCTACAGAAGTCTCCACCCCAAATCAACAGAATATACATTCTTTTCAGCACCACACCACACCTATTCCAAAATTGACCACATACTTGGAAGTAAAACACTCCTCAGCAAATGTAAAAGAACAGAAATTATAACAAACTGTCTCTCAGAACACAGTGCAATCAAACTAGAACTCAGGATTAAGAAACTCACTCAGAACTGCTCAACTACATGGAAACTGAACAACCTGCTCCTGAATGACTACTGAGTACATAACGAAATGAAGGCAGAAACAAAGATGTTCTTTGAAACCAATGAGAACAAAGACACAACATACCACAATCTCTGGCACACATTCAAAGCAGTGTGTAGAGAGAAATTTATAGCACTAAATGCCCACAAGAGAAAGCAGGAAAGATCTAAAATGGACACCCTAACAACACAATTAAAAGAACTAGAGAAGCAAGAGCAAGCACATTCAAAAGCTAGCAGAAGACAAGAAATAACTAAGATCAGAGCAGAACTGAAGGAGACAGAGACACAAAAAACCCTTCAAAAAATCAGTGAATCCAGGAGCTGGTTTTTTGAAAAGATCAACAAAATTGATAGACCGCTAGCAAGAGTAATAAAGAAGAAAAGAGAGAAGAATCAAATAGACACAATAAAAAATGACAAAGGGGATATCACCACTGATCCCACAGAAATACAAACTACCATCAGAGAATACTACATACACCTCTAAGCGAATAAACTAGAAAATCTAGTTTTCTAGTTTTCTAGTGGATCTAGATTCCTAGTTTTCTAGAAATCTAGTTTTCTAGTTTTCTAGTGGATAAATTCCTTGACTCATACACCCTCCCAAGACTAAACCAGGACTAAACCAAGACTAAACCAGGAAGAAGTTGAATCTCTGAATAGACCAATAACAGGTTCTGAAATTGAGGCAATAATTAATAGCTTACCAACCAAAAAAAGTTCAGGACCCGATGGATTCACAGCCGAATTCTACCAGAGGTAAAAGGAGGAACTGGTACCATTCCTTCTGAAACTATTCCAATCAATAGAGAAAGAGGGAATCCTCCCTGACTCATTTTATGAGGCCAGCATCATCCTGATACCAAAGCCTGGCAGAGACACAACAAAAAAAAAGAGAATTTTTGACCAATATCCCTGATGAACATCGATGCAAAAATCCTCAGTAAAATACTGGCAAACGAAATCCAGCAGCACATCAAAAAGCTTATCCACCATGATCAAGTGGGCTTCATCCCTGGGATGCAAGGCTGGTTCAACATATGCAAATCAATAAACGTAATCCAGCATATAAACAGAACCAAAGACAAAAACCACATGATTATCTCAATAGATGCAGAAAAGGCCTTTGACAAAATTCAACAACCCTTCATGCTAAAAACTCTCAATAAATTAGGTATTGATGGACGTATCTCAAAATAATAAGAGCTATCTATGACAAACCCACAGCCAATATCATACTGAATGGACAAAAACTGGAAGCATTCCCTTTGAAAACTGGCACAAGACAGGGATGCCTTCTCTCACCACTCCTATTCAACATAGTGTTGGAAATTCTGGCCAGGGCAATTAGGCAGGAGAAAGAAATAAAGGGTATTCAATTAGGAAAAGAGGAACTCATATTGTCCCTGTTTGCAGATGACATGATTGTATGTCTAGAAAACCCCATCGTCTAGCCCAAAACCTCCTTAAGCTGATAGGCAACTTCAGCAAAGTCTCAGGATACAAAATCAATGTACAAAAATCACAAGCATTCTTATACACCAATAACAGACAAACAGAGAGCCAAATCATGAGTGAACTCCCATTCACAATTGCTTCAAAGAGAATAAAATACCTAGGAATCCAACTTACAAGGGATGTAAAGGACCTCTTCAAGGAGAACTACAAACCACTGCTAAATGAAATAAAAGAGGATACAAACAAATGGAAGATCATTCCATGCTCATGGATAGGAAGAATCAATATCATGAAAATGGCCATACTGCCCAAGGTAATTTATAGATTCAATGCCATCCTCCTCAAGCTACCAATGACTTTCTTCACAGAATTGGAAAAAACTACTTTAAAGTTCATATGGAACCAAAAAAGAGCCCGCATCTCCAAGTCAATCCTAAGCCAAAAGAACAAAACTGGAGGCATCACACTACCTGACTTCAAACTATACTACAAGGCTACAGTAACCAAAACAGCATGGTGCTGGTACCAAAACAGAGATATAGACCAATGGAACAGAACAGAGCCCTCAGAAATAATGCCACATATCTACAACTATCTGATCTTTGACAAATCTGACAAAAACAAGAAATGGGGAAAGGATTCCCTATTTAATAAATGGTGCTGGGAAAACTGGCTAGCCATATGGAGAAAGCTGAAACTGGATCCCTTCCTTACACCTTATACAAAAATTAATTCAAGATGGATTAAAGACTTAAATGTTAGACCTGAAACCATAAAAACTCTAGAAGAAAACCTAGACAATACCATTCAGGACATAGGCATGGGCAAGGACTTCATGTGTAAAACACCAAAAGCAATGGCAATAAAAGCCAAATTTGACAAATGGGACCTAATTAAACTAAAGAGCTTCTGCATAGCAAAAGAAACTGCCATGAGAGTGAACAGGCAACCTACAGAATCGGAGAAAACTTTTGCAATCTACTCATCCGACAAAGAGCTAATATCCAGAATCTACAATGTATTCAAACAAATTTACAGGAAAAAAACAAACAACCCCATCAAAAAGTGGGCGAAGGATATGAACAGATACTTCTCAAAAGAAGACACTTATGCAGCCAACAGACACATGAAAAAATGCTCATCATCACTGGCCATCAGAGAAATGCAAATCAAAACCACAATGAGATACCATCTCACACCAGTTAGAATGGCGATCACTAAAAAGTCAGGAAACAACAGGTGCTGGAGAGGATGTGGACAAGTAGGAACACTTTTACACTGTTGGTGGGAGTGTAAATTAGTTCAACCATTGTAGAAGTCAGTGTGGCAATTCCTCAGGGATCTAGAACTAGAAATACCATTTGACCCAGCAATCCCATTACTGGGTATATACCCAAAGGATTATAAAACATGCTGCTATAAAGACACATGCACACGTATGTTTATTGCGGCACTATTCACAATAGCAAAGACTTGGAACCATCCCAAATGTCCAACAATGATAGACTGGATAAAGAAAATGTGGCACATATACACCATGGAATACTATGCAGCCATAAAAAATGATGAGGTCATGTCCTTTATAGGGAACTGGATGAAGCTGGAAACCATCATTCTCAGCAAACTATCGCAAGGACAAAAAACCAAACACTGCATGTTCTCACTCATAGGTGGGAATTGAACAATGAGAACACATGGACACAGGAAGGGGAACACAACACACAGGGGCCTGTTGTGGGGTCGGGGGAGGGGGGACGGATAGCATTAGGAGATATACCTAATGTTAAACGACGAGTTAATGGGTGCAGCACACCAACATGGCACATGTATACATATGTAAAAAACTTGCACATCGTGCACATGTACCCTAAAACTTAAACTAAAAAAAAAGAAACCTATTCAGAAAGATTATTTTAAAGGCTATTTCATTACTATTGGTTTCAGGCGAGGCTAGGTTATCCAAAGGGGAAAAAAAAAAAAAAAAGACCAAACGTATCTGTGGCTTCAATAATATCTGCTTTTATTTTTCTCACATGTAAAAGTCTTGAGGTAAACTAGCCAATTGATTTCATGTTAATTTTCCTCTATGAAATCTCTGAGAACTCAAGTTATTCTATGTCATTATTTTTATCTTGTTTTAGGAGTAGTTTTGATCCTAAAGGCTATCTTATATTCCAGAATTGTTGCTTCAACTCCGAACAGCATACTCAGATTCAAAGAAAGAAAGGGGAAGAAGATGCAAAGGACATGCATATTGGCTTTCTTTTGAGGAAGATTTCCATCTGTTCACATCTCTTTGGCCAGATTATATGATATACATAATAGAAAGTGGGTTGAGAAATGCTGAGTCCAACTAAAATTAGGCATTCTATTACTATTTTATAAAGGGAAAATGGATATTGAAACAATAATCGCTGATTTTTTTTCTAGAAATTAAGGTTTTTTTAAATCTAAGAACTTTGTAAGCAGCAGATAAATACTTTGGCTTGTGATATTACTTTTAACTTGCCCTATATAAATGGCAAGTTAACCACTTATACTTTGGAAATCTTGACAATAAAATGGGGATAATAATAACATAATTCACAGAAGATATGCTGAATATTGATCATATATAAAATAAATAGGATAAAAGCCTATACAAATTATGTGTTCTATAAGTGTTGTCCTCCTCCCTTTCTTGTAACTTCTTTTCTTGTAAGTTAGTTTGTAGCCTTACAGGAGCTTTGCTAATTATACAAAATTAATCAGTACCGTGCAACAGAAAAAACATAACCTACAATTGTGAGCTACCAGTACGAATGCATTAATTTCACATTTTCTGTAGGCACATTTTTTAAAAATGTTAAAGGCTGAATGAAATTAGTTTAATGTCATATTTTATTTAATTTTATGTAGATAAAATACAATTTCAACATAAAATCAATAGAAAATTATTGAGATAATGTTTTTCTTTTTCATATTAAATGTTACATATTGCTGTGCATTTTACACCTATTACCCATCTCAATTTGGACAATACACATTTTGAGTGGTTTTTTTTTTTTTGTCACTCTGTCTCCCAGACTGGGGTGCAGTGGCACAATCATACCTCACTGCAGCCTCCAATTCCTAGATTAAAGCAATATTCCCAGTCCTCCGGCCTCAGCCCTAAAAAGCACTGGAATTATAGGCATGAGCCACTGCACCTAGTCCATAAGTTGTTAATTAATATTAGAAATGAATATGTAAAATAGGTCATGGAGTCAATGGTACTGAACATAGTTCAACTGTATCACTGAGTAGGAAGAGTCAAATCAACACTTGATTTTGTAGTGCCATCAAAATCCATGTGTTGGAATCATTGTACCTCACAAATGAAAAAGAATGAATAGATTGAAAGCAGACAATTAAAATGCAGACAACTTACTGATAGTCTCTATGACAGTAATTAAATAAAACTGATAAACTCTATACATGTACTAATCAGCTTAACACTTTTATGGTAAAATTAATTGATTTTATGTTTAAAATTTACCTGAAAATTACAATGAGATTATTTTAGAGAAAAATTGTTTCTTCTGATTTGAAATCCCTCATTTAGTGTATGAACACAGGCTCAGGGAAAGTGAATTAATTTACCTCTAGAAAACTAGTTTGTGACAGAATTACTGTAACTAAGTCCTAAAACTAAATCTAAAAGTCCATGTAAATGCTGAAGATTATTTCAGCAAATGTATAAAACACAGATTTTCATTCCAAGTTGCAATTGTGCCCCAGGGCACTTGCCACACTTCTGCTTGTTCTGTGCACATTCATACCCAAGCCTCTGCACTCACTTGCGCTGATAATTTCATTTCCTCAAAATATTCACAAGAGCCAACTGTGTTCACAGTGAAGTCAGAGGCAGGCCTTTTATTACATAGGAGTTTATAAGTCCCCACATTTACTTAAAACAGCAGAAATGTATTCATTCACAGTTCTGGAAGCCAGAAGTCTGAAATCAAGGTATCAACAGGGTTGGTTCCTTCTAGAAACTCTGGGGAAGAATTCATTCCATGCCTCTTCTGGCTTCTGGTGGCTAATGGCACTTCTTGGTTACAGGATTACTGGCTCGTAGCAGCATTCTTCCAATCTCTGCCTCCATCTTCACATTGCCTTCTCCTCTAGGTGACCATGTCTTCTGTCTGTCTCAACTCTTCCTTAGTCTTTCTCTTATAAGGATATTTGTCATTGGATTTAGGGGCCACCTAATAATCCAAGAGCATTTCTTACTCTCAAGGTAACAGTCACAGCTTCCTGTGATAGGACATAGACTTCTCTTTTTGGAAGCAACCTTCAACCTAAGGAGGGGCGTTTAAAATCCAAAAAGACTAAGTTAATTAACCAAAAATTAGTATAATGTGACTATTAAGCAGTAAGATTGCTTTTCTTATACGGCTTAGTTAATTCAGAATCATGAAAGAGGAGTTGTGTAAGTAATTTCAGAAAAAAAGAGTTTTGGAAAAAAAGCGCTCTTTTAGATACTTTGAAAGTGAATTTTGCGTGTACATACTGTTTTTCAAGAGATGGGTGAAACAAAAACATTTAATAAACAAAAAGCAAAAGCAAAGAATTGTGTTCTATAATAATAAAATATACTCAACTATGGACTAAGGGAGAATGGCTTTTTTTCTTCAGTCTATAAGACTGATAATAAAATTTGGCAGTTTTTGTCTTTGACACTGACTACCATTTAAGGAGGATGATTGAGTTATTTTTATATTGTGAAGCAATAATAGTTAAAAAACCAATATAGAAAATTCAGTGACAAATTTTTTTAAAGGTTGGCTTCTACATTTCATATCATAGGCATATTTGCTCTCACAATATTTTATTACTTGCTATACTAAGGTTATTATTTGAAGAAGGAAATTTTCCTTTTTCAATTTATTTTTATCAAACTAATACATGAACATGTGTATTTTTTGTAATTTTTTTTTTGAGGCAGGCTTTCTGTCACCCAGACTGGAGTGCAGTGGTGAGTCAGGGCTCACTGCAACCTCTGGAATCCTGAGTTCAAGAGATTCTTGTGTCTCAGCCTCTCAAGTAGTTGGGATTACAGGCACACGCCACCATACCCAGCTAATTTTGTTGTATTTTTTGGTAGAGATGGAGTTTCACCCTGTCGCCCAGGCTGGTCTCAAACTCATGACCTCAAGTGATCTGCCTACCTCAGCCTCCCAAAGTGCTAGGATTACAGGCATGAGCCACCACACCCAGCCCATATGAACATGGTTTTAAAAGTCAAATGGATATCAGTTTAAAATGGAGATTGGACGTGTGCTTTTATTTCTCTCCCAGAAGTCACACTAAAAAGAGGATAGAACAAAAAAAAGCCTAAGTACGCTAGGACAGAAAGATGAAAGAAAAGCCAACATCAGATAAAAGAGACTAGACATGAGAGCCAAATTGTGGAAAACTGAAAGTGTATGAAAGAATAATAACTGACTTAGGATGCTGGGAGTGTTACAACCTAAGCTTGTAGTGTGAGGAGTCAATTAGATGCTAGGTAATCCAAGCTAAATAAAGAACCCCTAATTTCTCAGGAATTCAAGGTAAGAAACTGAAAATGACTTTTAGTTAAAAATTCTCATAAAGGGAAATTGGACTCACAAGTACCCCCACTTATCTTATTTCAAGGACTATACCTCTCAATCCTAGGAAGCTACTGAATACTTAGAACAAAGTTATACATCAACAGACACTGAGAAGACTGGAGGG
The DNA here is from genome assembly GCF_028885625.2 of Pongo pygmaeus. Taxonomy (NCBI): domain Eukaryota; kingdom Metazoa; phylum Chordata; class Mammalia; order Primates; family Hominidae; genus Pongo; species Pongo pygmaeus. The sequence continues at coordinate 46,953,831 of NC_072388.2, read as the reverse complement.
GCGGTGTACTGCAGAGGTACTTGTGAACTTCTACCTGACTATTTGTCTACTCTCTTTCAAGAATGTAGAGAGCTAGACTTATACTCCTAGGAAAGATATTGGACAGTTCTTCTAGAGGAATATGAAAATAATCCAAAGAGGATAAGATGTATACACATTAACTGATATTCAGGGATTTTATAAAGTGTTGTGTTTTTAAGCCATACCCATACACAGAGGTTCCTGTATGCTTATGAGTGCCAAAGATTGACAGATATTTGAGAAAAGTACGTAAACTTGCAGAAAAAAGTAAAAACATACAATTATAAGAATAGATTCTGAGAAAATAAAGGCAGAGATATTTCAAGAAGCAGAAGTAACTCAGAAATGAAGGAATCTAATACTTACAAAAAAAGAGATTGCATCCATGAAATAAGAACAGAAGGCAATAAAAAGAAACATTCAAATAACAAAAAAGCTCTTAAAAATGAAAAAGATGATAGTGGATATTTATTTTAAAAAATATAAATAAAGTTAAGAAAAATCTCACAAAATTGAAACAAATGGACAAGGACAAAAAATAGGAAAAATTCAAGTCAATTTAGATCAGTCTAGAGTAGTCAGAGTTGCTTTAGGAAAACAAGAAGGTGAAAAGTAGGGATCTTCCTTTTATAAAAAAAAAATGGTCCAATTTTTTTCAGGACTAAAATTTATGAATTTCCACACAGAAATACCCTTGAAGTGTCCTGCACAAGAAATGAAACACATACATACACTCATGCAAGCCTTTTGTCCTGACACTGAAGAATAGAAACAATAAAGCAAAGATTTTTAAAGCTTGTGTATAGGGCGAAAAAATCAAAAAGTCTTGTTGTACAATGAGACCAGATTTCTCATTACCAGCAAAAGAAGGTAGAAAGCAATGTAGAAATGTCTTCAAGATCATAGGAAAAAAAAATTTTTCAAACTCACTTATTGTCTATCAACCAGCTAAAAGACTGAGCTGATTACATTTTGAGACATGAAAGGACTCAAAGAGCTACACTTTGTGTGCCATTGAAAGGTATAGTAAAACATGAAAGAGGAAAATCATGGCATTTGGGAAAGTAACAGGCTTTCAGGCTTTTACATGGGAAATAAATGAAAGGCATTTCTGAGATTAAGAGGAAGAAAAATTTCAATATAACAGCTATACAGAAAGCCCAGGAACAATAAAATCATACTAGATTAGGGCAACAGAGGGATAATTCCAAGGTAAAAGAGGCAGCAGGTTAGGATGGAGTATAGAAATAAAATAAGTTTCCTGATGGGTTTGAATTTTTTATGAGAAAGCAGGAAATTTGTCAGAGGTTTTGTAGATAAATTTCTATAGGGGTTCTCTTTCCATTTAATTTGGTACAAGTTGGGTTTCTGTAAGACCACAGGTCTTCATACATACGGAAATACATAAGCGGCACCATGACATCGCAATTGTTGAAAACAAAAATGTGGAACTCTCTGAGCCTAGGTAGTGTAGGGAAAATTGAGAATAATTGCATTTCAGGACAGGAGTTATTAAGGCCCTCCTATGCAATAGTGAAGCAGTTAACATATCTCCTGCATTTTACTGGCCCAGACCACATGTCCAATGAGGGTCTGTTACCCAAGTTATGGTTATAAAATGCTAGAATGCTGAATTTTTTTCCCCTATTTTGAAAGACCTTCGTTAATGTGCTATAAGAAAAAGACAACTTCAGGGCCGGGCACGGTGGCTCATGCCTGTAATCCCAGCACTTTGGGAGGCCAAAGCAGGCAGATCACCTGAGGCCAGGAGTTTGAGACCAGCCTGGCCAACATGATGAAACCCTGTCTCTACTAAAAATACAAAAATTAGCCAGGTCTGGTGGCATGGGTCTGTAGTCCCAGCTACTCAGGAGGCTGAGGCAGGAGAATCACTTGAACCCAGGAGCCCAAGGTTGCAGTGAGCAGAGATGGCACCACTGCACTGCAGCCTGGGTCTGGGTGACAAAGTGAGACTCCGTCTCAAAAAAAAAAAAAAAAAGAAAAGACAACTTCAAAACTTCAAATTCAGTTGAACCACCTGGAGGAAAATAGGGAAGAGCAGAACTATTTTATAATTTTGTTAAAAGGCATTCTTGCTGCTTGTTTTCAGTGGCCTAAAACAATCATCTGATTATAATTCATCTTGAAGAAGAATGAAAGTTAAGTTTTCTGCCACAACTTAAAGTTAGATCAGAAATCATGTAATTTTAGATATTTTGGAATGGGGAAATGGGAAACTGGGGACGAGTCAAATCGTCACTAGAACCTGAGCCTCAGACCCTTGCCAAGTACTGAATACACCCAGCTTAACCGGGGTGATGGTGTCATCTATTATTGGACTCACCTTTTAGAAGCCATTTTTTAAGTTCTATGACTAACACATTCCCTAAGCCATAATATCCCCATCTATAAACTGTACTATCATCTGGAAAAGCCACATTTAGATAATGTGATCAATAAATACCCACAAGTACATTCTTTAGAGCTGATGAAATAGTGGGGATTTATGGTTATTTCCACTGAATCGTAGGTTTCTGGCCAGTGTTCTGTACATCATACTTGTATCAATATCTCCTTCCTACTGACCTGCCCCCTGGGATTCCCCAACCTACCCCTGGTCTCTACTGCAAGTTTGGGCTTAAGCAGCCTTATTTGCAACCTATGGCCCTTTCTCAAAATGACTAGCCAGAGAGTGAACCCATATCTAGCCTGCCCAAAGTCAACAAAATTCTTTCAAAAATCCTAATTTTAAGAGGTACAGATACCTAAGTCAAATAGGATTCTGTTCTACAGTTTCCACAGTTTCCATAAAGCTTAGACAAATGTCTTCCTATTGTGTTGTATGAAATGCTGTTCAATTACACTTCTTTGTCCTTCTTTGAGTGAATGTCTGTTCCATAATACAAACAAAATCTCTTATGAAAATATTTTGGCAACTTAAACATTTATTAAATTATAGCTTATATGAGACAATAATCCTTAACACACATTATTAAGACAAGCAATATATGTTTTGTACACGCAACTTCCCAAATGTACTTATGACTGCCGCTATAATGTGTTGTATCAATGTTCATATTAACATAAATTTAAACTTGTATAAAATATTATAGTGGGCCAGGCACAGTGGCTCATGCCTGTAATCCCAGTACTTTGGGAGGCCGAGGCAGGGGGATCAGGAAGTCAGGAGTTCAAGACCAGCCTGGCCAACATGGTGAAACCCCGTCTCTATTAAAAATACAAAAAAAATTAGCTGTGCTTGGTGGCACGCATTTGTAATCCCAGCTACTCGGGAGGCTGAGGCAAGAGAATCGTTTGAACCTGGGAGGTGGAGGTTGCAGTGAGCCGGGATTGTGCCACTGCACTCCAACCTGGGTGACAAAGCAAGACTCCATCTCAAGGAAAAAATATATATATATACACACACACACACATATCATTTGTATGTATATATGTATGTACATATGTATATATGTATATGTATGCATGTATATATACACATATGTGTATATATGTGTATATATATTATATATATGAGATAGTGGATAATGACTTGAGAGAATAAAATCTGTGACTTTCTCAAACACCCCAAATAAAGACGACTATGGTATTATTCTATAAATCTCTCGCGTAAAATCTAGCCAATTACGTGACTATTTCTAGTTCTATTTCTGAATAGGACAAAAAAAGAAAAGAAAATCTTATTTCTAATTCTAATTCTGATTTAAATTTAGTCCATTAAAAGAAGTTAATAAGAGATATAAAACACTTTCTGGTTACTAGCAGATATATATAAGAAGTAATTATTACTAATAGCAATTTAGTACTATAAATTTATTTCTGTTTATACATTGGTTAGTAAAATCAAGTAAAAAAACACATTAATGTATTTTTGAAAGTGCCCATTACTTTATTGTTTATTAAGGCACTGAAATATATTTGATGTTGAATTTGTCATACATCCTAAAGTTCTAAATGCACTTAGAGGGGAAAGCATAATTGAGGTCAAGATGTGAAGATTTATAATTCCAAATGATTTCTGATAAATGGAATTACTGTAATTTGTAAGGTAAATTAAAAGGTTATTCATTTTGGACTATATGAGTTTTTCTCTTGCTCTTTTATGGCAGAGTTCTCCATTATTTCGTCATTGGTTATTCTGACAAATTGAAGAGATTTGTAGAAATAGCAGAGCTGTTTGAGGCCAGTGGGCTTAAGTATATTTTAATGAAGTATGGAGACTACTGGAGGTCTTTCAACTACCATGTCTCTTGTAGACCATGGCCTGCTTTATGGTCTATGTTGGCAATTTCTTCTGTTATAATTAATTTGACATTCGGTTAACTTTATCTTCTTACAGGATAGCTGAGATGATTTTTGTACATCCAACCAGAAATTTTTGGTTAAACAAACATTTGTTATTTTTGAGGCACTAGACTTACAGAATTGAAAAGGTGTGTACTTTATTTTTAATAATCTCAGAATCTAATTAAAGGAGACGTGAAAACAGCTCATGATGGTACAGGGAAGATTCATATGTACATGATTATGGGGAAACTGTTTATAGATTGAATTGTGTCTCCATAAATTTCTTGTGTTGAAGCTGTCATGCTCCATTTGACTGTGTTGGAGATAGGATCTTTAAGGTGATGAGCAAGGTTAAATGAGGTCAAAAGGGTTGAGCCCTGACTCAATAGAACTCAACAGAACTTGCCCTAATAGGAAGAGAAAGAGATACCAGAGCTCACTCTCCACCACGTGAGAACACAGCAAAAAGGCGGCTGTCTGCAAACCTGTAACAGGTCCCTCACCAGAACCTGACTACACAGGAACCCTGATCTCAGACTTCTAGCCTCCAGAACTGTAAGAATATTAATTTCTGTTGTTTCAGTCTCCCAATCTATGGTATTTTGTTATGGCAGCACAAGCTAATATACATGAAATGGGAAAATTTAACCCTCGTTGAGGGGATGGGGATGATATAAATCTTTACAGAGAAGCTGACTGTGGTATGTAAAATAATGTTCCTTCCCACTGAAACTTGTAAATATGTTACCTTACATGGCAAAACATGTCTATGCGGATGTGATTAAGTTACAGATCCAGAGGTGTGGTGATTAACTTAGATTGTCTTGGTGAGTACAATTTGAAGATGGAAGGAGGAACAGTGACCCAGGGAATGCAGTTGGCTCTCAGAAAATGGAAAAGTCAAGGAAATGATTATCTCCTAGAACTTTCAGATGGAATGCAGTTTGGCCAAGACCTTGACTTAGCACAAGACCCATTTCAGAGTTGTAACTTCCAGAAGTGTAAGATAATAATTTTTGTTATTTTAAGCCACTAATTTTGTTGTAATTTGTTACATCAGCAAAAGGAAACTAACACATCACATACCGGGCTTTGGCTCTGCTTTAGAAGGCAAAATGGGCAGAATGCACATTCACAAGCAAAACAAGGAACTGAGTTGGGGAAAGCAGCTGTTATTGCACAAATGTCAGCATGAAAAAGAATGGCTGGTTCAGAGAACTAAGTGATTCAGCTTGAATGAAGTGCAAAGGGTGAGCTGGAATTAGGGGGTGATGAAGTCTGAAAGCATTGGCAAGATTGCAATCTGAAGACATGATAGGCTTTGCAAGTTGCTTGAGTTTTGTTGTAGGGAGTGAGGTGAAGGTTTTAGAGACATCAAGGTTGGAGATGCATTTATCAAAAGACTAACAGAAAGGCAGGGTGAGAGACAGTTGGGGATTTGGAGTGGGGATAATCCTGAATATTTAAAGGCCATTTAGAGGACTATAAAGGAGTATGATCTCTACCTAACTCACCAGATCCATCCTCTAGTCTTTAATATTTTCTTAAGCAGACCCAGTAATTTTCTACCACTTTGCTGTGTTTCATCTGTCCAATTTCTCTTATCCATTAAAAGTTAATGATTAAAATGTTGCATCATATAGTTAAAAGAACAATACCAACTTTTAATTTCTTATCCACTTTAATTACCATAGCTGGACTTTAAAATCTTTGTTTACTGGTTCTTTACTAAGAACCAGTTAATAAGAACACAGGAATACATAAGGATTCATTTTTCAGCTATTGCCACTTTCTCCAGATTGTTTATGTTCTCTGCATCAAAAGTTCAGGTAATTACTCTTTTCTGTGTTTCTACAATGTGTTGTACTTAATAATCTACAATATGTTGTACATATGTATGTAATCATATATGGACTATGTATATAGACTATGTATACAGACAGTCTATTTTCCTTGCTAGTCTGTAATTCCTTTAGGGCAGAGAGAAATTTCTTTATTTTTACATCTCTGACATTTGCTGATAAATAATAGATGCTCAATAAATGTTTCCTGAAAAATAGTAAATAAGCATTGATAAATAAATGACCACCATTATAGTTGTTGGTCAGATACATATTCATTATCTTCCCAGAGAGAATCATCTGAATTGTACAGAAAGAAAAAATCAACATCAAACAAGAATACATATAGATGTGAAACTCAGAACTGATGATGCCAAGTAGCCAAGGAAGATTTCATATGAAGAAAAAACAGCAGGGAAATTGTTGTACCTATGACTGCTAGGCTTATAGCAGCCCCATGACACCTGGAAGCAGCAAGAGCAAATTTTCTCAGGAAGAGTGTGCCTACAATTCAAGGGATTGTCTCAGAAAAATGATCTCCAAAGTTGAGTAGGATTGAGCAGGAGATGGTAGTGGCAATAGCATCTGTATCTATTTGCAGTAACCTGCAAACAGACTCTTCAGCAATAATCAGTCCTCTGCACAACATCCAGGCAGGCCATACTGATTCTCTATTGAAAAGTGAGCTATACGGCAGTTTGCTTGGAAGAAAAAGAGAGTTGTTAGAACAAAAATGGTAATTGTTTGAAATTCTTTATTATCATAATTATTAGAATTTTTCATGACTTTGACTAGTCATATTAAATTACTTCACTACTTAACTATTTTATGTATTTATATACTTGATAAAGTAACCCAATTTGCTCTCTAATTAATGTAAAGAATTTTACTGTTTCCAGAATCTACTCTATCAGCAATAACATCAGATTTATGAGAGCTAATCTCATTAATATTAATGGAATTTTTACATATAAATCTCATCATGTATCACTGACAGATGAGAGCTTGGTGAAAACTCTAAAAATCTCATGGGTTAAGGACATTAGCAAAAATGGATGGTATCAAGGGATAGAAACCTTATTAAGGCATTGTCATCTAAATTATGTTCATCAATGGTAAGAAATAATTGTCATTGTATCATAGAGAAAATGACCATTTTTACAGAATCGAAATAGATTCAAGTCTCCTTTCTTTTGGAAGAAAGTAGAATGGTGATACCTGCAAATGGAAAAATCACTGAGAATATATTTTGGCATAAAATTTCCTTGACAGCTATCTGATTTTTTTTAAGAAATTATCTTCTTTAAAATGTTGCTTTAATTGATGTATTTCAGTGAAGAAGAAAACCTCAATTAAATGCTTACTCCCCTAAATAGTTCAGTCAATTTTCTGGGTAGCTACCATTTGCTATACTTTGAAAACTTTAAGGCAATAGAACAGGCAGCAGCTGTGGCAGCAAGGGTGAAAGTGATATTACTACCATAGTAATAATGATTTTCATCAATAAGCAAAGTTAACCTTAGGCTGAGTAGGGAAGAGAGATTCCTAAGGCAACACATATTTCAACTTGAGAATTATCAGTCTAGAACACAAATACTTACACCCATACATACATTAACTGAAAATATTTAATTGACAACATATAGAAATCAAGGCGGCATAGAGTGGAGGGCTAGTCATTTCTTTTTGTATCTTTTATATAAAAATCTATGACTGCTTCTCCTCTGAATCAAAGCACTTTAGCTAATCTTCATTAAACATATCAAATGCAATTTTCAATAGAAAAAAGAATCTTTATAAAAGCAAGTTAGATGAGTTTAGAAAAAGACAACTATTTATAAAAACTTTTTCAACTTTAACAGAGATTATAGGGTATTACTTTGAACAATTTCAATCCACTTATTTAAATAATCAACACATTTGCCAACACATTTATTTAGTACTGACTGTGTATAACACTATAATAGATACTGGAGGTGGAAGTGGAAGTAAAAATACAAATAAATATTTAATTAAAATGATTGTATTATGGGCCAAGAGAAAATTACAAGAGCATATGTCAGAGGGATTTAATTGAGATAGAAGAGGGTATGTGTGGACAGCAGAATGTGTGAGAGCTTCTTTAGGAACTAACATCTAAAATCAGAAGAAGAAGTGAGATATGATTTGCTAAAGGATGCCATTGGGACTAGTGAATGGGAGGGTCTAGACAGACGGAACAGTGCCAGTGGTTTCCTGAGTGAGAAAAGACTGTGGCAAATTCAACTGAAAGGCCAATGTAGCTGGAATACAAAGAGGTGGAGTAAAACAACATGAAAGTAGGGAGATACTGGAGGACCTTCACCTATATGGCAAAACTTTTGACCTGTATGCTAACAACTTTCAAAGCCATTAAGTGATTTTAAATAGGGGAGTGGCATGATCATTTCTGAGTTTATAAATCATTGCTTTGGCTTTAATTTGGAAAGAGAAGCAAATGGAGAATGGATCATATTCAAGTAAAGATATTTGTGCTAAAAATATTGTGAAATATGTGTAGCATTTCAGGTAGTGACGGAGAAAATCAATATACATCCTGATGGCCCAATTCTAATTTAGTTTTACATTTTAAATATTCAGCAATTAAATTCATTATTTGGATTTTTTAATTTAAACCAAATACATCATATTTAATAGAATGTCATAAAATGTCTATGGGTAAAAATCAAATTATAAAATAAGTAGTTTTACATAATTAATATTGATACAGTCATAACAAAAAAGCACTGATTATTAAAATAAACTTTCCACTAGTTTTGGGTACATATTTAAAATAATGCTATCTATTATGTTATGATAAATATTTTTATCCATCATCATCTACAGATAACTTCCCAGAAATGTCAGTGGAGTGTAGAGAAAATTAATAATTCCCCTTTATTCTATAAGCAAAAAAATAAAGAAAAAGAAGAACAGATGCAACAACAAAGCAGCAACCAGGGATAAATATTTGTTTGTTTTCTTCCCACATATTGATCCTTTTTTTAATTTCAAAAATTGACAACACAGCAAACATCAAATTAAGTAAAGAAGAGTAAAGGCTGTGGCATGGATCACAAACCTTTAGATAACTCATATTCAAACAAGAGACCCATTCCTGATGGGTTACTGAGGCAAAGCTGATATTTTATCTCACTGCTTTATAAGCTTTCTTTACTAACTTTTGTTTCTAGTGCAGTGAAGTTGGTACACTTATCAAGAACTTGCATCCCTTTGACACATATATCGATACAAATGTGCAAGACCCTAAAATCATTTAAAATTAGCATTTACTAACACTTAACAGGTAAGGTATTAATTGGCAGAAGGGTGTTTTGCATGCAAAGTCCATATCGTATGTCACCTTTAATTTACAGCTATGGCAAGTTCCATGCTGACATATTTGTAAAGGTAAAGCCATTAATTATTTGCCTCAGACCAAGAACATGGTATACCTTTTAATTTCCAGCCTATCATAGGTTTAATCTAAATATCTTTAAGCGGTTTTTGGCAATAATTTTGAGGGCCAACATGCAAATATTTAACCCAGAATCATGTACAACTCAAAACCTTCAGAGTATTACTATGTTGACATTCCTGATAGGCTATGTTGACATTCCTGACATATTTTTACTTCATTTCAAAAGAAGAAAATTCGACTAGATATTACTGAATTTCTCAAACTGTCTAAACAATGAATGGCAAATTGGAGACACAGTTCAATAGAAATATAATTGAACTATTGTAGTACTTGCTATTTGTCTATAGTTACAAATTTTAAACTAAAGACAGCTATCTTCTGGAATTAAGACTCAGTTTCTGTATGATAAAAATACAGTAAACAGAGTAGAAGTTTTATAAGGTTAGCATTGTATGGCTGGCTTGGAACTAACTATGACCATGATCTTGACCAGATTTTTAGATTTGTTCACTTAAAACTGTGACACAAACTTTCCAATAAAATAATGAACTAATAAAAATAAATAAGGCAGAAATGAACAACTTTATATATGTAAATACACACACGTATATATCTACAAATATTTTATATTTTATACACATTAATATATAATATGAATATTTATATGTGTGGATTTAGTATGATACACCTACTATTCAGAATGACAAATATTTTCTGGCTTTAACTCCTGTACTTCGTAGCCCTGAATTGTGTCCCCATCTCTGACGTACAGTTTTTTAATAGTATCAAAGATGCTTTTTTATAATAGTACAGTAGTTCCCTCCATATCTGTAGTTTCACTTTCAGTAGTTGCAGTTACCCATGATCAACTGCAATCTGAAATATTCAATGGAAAATTCCAGAAATAAACAAGTCATAAGTTTTGAATTCCAAGCCATTCTGAGTAGTGTGATATCATCTTGCACCATCCTACTTTGTCCCGCCTGTGGCATGAATCATCTCTCTGTCTGATGCATGCATGCTGTAGATATCCCCCATGTGTGAGTCACTTAATAGCTATCTAGGTTGTCAGATTGACTGTCATGGTATGGCAGTGCTTGTGTTCAAGCCATCCTTATTTGACTTACTGATGGCCTCAAAGCACAAGAATAGTGATGCTGCCAATTCAGATATACCAAAGAGAAGACAAATATTTGCAAAATATAAGTTGCTGTGCCTAATTTATAAATTTAACTTTATCATAGGCAGGTATAGGAAAAAAACATGGTATATACGGGGTTCATCACCATCCATGGTTTCAGGCATCCACTAGGGGTTTTGGAAAATATTTCCCACAGATAAGTGAGGTCTATTGTATTCATAGTGATGGTCCTTCTGAATTCCTAAAATGCATAAATATAATGAAAAACAATGGTTTATACAAAATGCTTATTACATATAAAGGTAATTAATATCCTGTCAGTAGGAGACACATCTTTTCCATTTGTGTTGTTTTCCATCAGCAACTGGAAATATCATCTGAAATGTTCTTTGATTCTGACTCATAGTAAGCCTTTATAGAGTGTTGGAGTTTATGTGATAGTCCCTGGTCATTAACAAAATGACACTGAGGTAAGGGAAATTATCCAACAGCTGAAACAAAGGCCTTAGGTTTTGATTATGCAAACAAAACAATATTATTTATTAGAACATAGCTTAACATCTGTTTGCAACCATATTAAAGTGAACTTATGATTATTTTCTGTCATTCTTTGCTTTGTAACCTAATGCAATATCTTGTGTAAAATATATACTCATTAAATTATTTCATGGTATCCTTATTCGAGCCTGGCTTATCTTATATATCAGTGTTAATGTTTACCTGTATAAAATTCTGTTTCAACAAATAGAATGCAAACTGATAGAAGAGAAGCAGCCAGAGTCTGGCAGAGCCATAACCAATAAGATGGCATGAATATTAAAAGGAGAAGTCATGCAAGAATAATCTTGATTACCTTTTTGTCAGAACATGGCATTTGATGAAAGGAAGTCAGTAAGCATAGATTATTTTTAGAGTGCATTTTTTTTTGTAGTGCCTCAAATATTTAATTTAATTCAAAAAGGCTTTGAAATGAGTTTTGCTTTGATGTGTGAACCTTGTTAGAGAGATCATAACCAAACAATGGTTGTGTATTCAGAATAAGTGGGTTTATCACTTGTGCTAACAGTTCCCATATAGAGGAGTGGACCAAAGAGTCAGATAGAAACCACAGCACCTCTGAAACCAGTCTCAGATGTTTAAAGCCATGCAACTTAGCAATAGTATCACTACTATTTATCCTTCTAAAATTTTATTCATAGTAGTCATCAAATCCGATTTAATAGTTTATGTGTTTCTTACTCATCTCCCAGCCACTTGCAAAATAATTATGATGAAAACAGGGACCTTATCTGACTTACTCACTTCTTCAAGTCCAACAACTTGAGCAAAAATAATAGCATATGGTAGGCATAAGGTTAAAAATTATTATAGGAATAAATGAAATGCAATTTTATTCTCCATGCTTTTCTGCATCTTAAAAGTTTTACACACTTAGTGTGTATTTCTTTTATAAAGGAAAACAACAGAAAGTTGTGACTTTCTTATTTATATTTGTTGTTGCAGCATTTGTGTTTTGAATCTGTTCTTGTAAGCTAGAAGGCTCAGAGGACAACATAGTCTACTGTGTCTATACAATCAGCAGTCTGAATAATTGTATTTTCCTTTTTAATATTTACGAACGATTTAAGAATGTTGAAAGAGTAAAAGAAGGGTACAAAAAGTTTTTAAAAGTTTGAATATAATGTTTCACCACTGTTTGTAAAGCAAATTTTCAGGAGTCTACATTCAAGTAGGCATAGATAATTTTTATAAATTCAACTTTTATTATTGACATTATTTTCAATCCCAAGCTTTCATAGAGAGCCCTTTATGTTTAATGAATCTGATATCATAGTGAGATGTTAATAAGGAACTCAAAAATTGTTGTGTTTGTTGAATACAGAATTCCTGAAGGCTGCATTTTTAAGTATAGAGATTTCTAGTATCTAGCACAGTGTCTGGCCCATCATAAGGACACATTACCTATTTGTTAAATTAATGAACAAAGCTAGGTGTAAAAAGAACACATTCTCTTTTCTCAAAATATCCTAATTCTATGTAGAGGTGCCTTGGAATAATTTTGTGTCAAGCCATAAAAAGTGCAGCTTAAGTAATACAAGGAGAGGTAAGTAAAGATTCTATAAATTACTAATGTTATCAATTATAAGGTGAAAAATATTTTAATAAACAACATTATCTACATGTACATCAAGATACAAATATATCAATCCACCAAACATTTGAATATTAGCTAGAAGATTTAGGTAAATACTTTTTATAATCTATACTGCCCTTCCTGTACAGCCATTGCTCTGAAATGTCGGTACTAACCAAGACAAAGAACACTGGAGTTGTATATGGATTAAAATCATATGCCTAGGAGTGCATTGGATGCATATGTATTACATACAATGGACAATGTAGGTGTGGTGAGAGACCTACAGGAGAGAGTGTACCAGTGGAATAGAGGCCATACAACAGGGAGCGTGAAGTCAGTTAGCAAAGCTTAGGTAGGGCATACTCAAAGCTAAAATGAAGTCCTTGAACAAAAACAGATAACTCAGTTAAAAGCGGAATCCACAAGTCTGATAGTGAGTTATGCACATGAAACAGAGATTGGAGATTTGATGGAAAATCAGGAACATCTTGGACTGATAAGAATCACCATGGGAGAACCTAAAGATCTGGAAGTGTTCCAGGCAAAAGTGTACTGGTAGGTCATGGTAGAACCTATTTTAAGAGCTCAAAGTTTTTTACTCTCACATGTCTTAAGGAGAGATTCCATATGACACATGAAGCTGTTCTTTCTTTCTTGTTTCCTTGTTTGCTTGCTTCTTGCTTTCTTGCTTTCTTTTTGGTACCTGACAGCTAAGTCTTACTAACCTTCTAAGAGATGTTGCTTAGGTAGGTGGACCAGCAGCTAATATATATATTCTATATAATCCTATCTAAAAAGTAGATAATCTTATCTAAATACCAGGAAATAAAATAATTAACTGTCATGATCAGGAGGCTTAAAGTATATTCTCTTTTTCAAATTATATATGCACAGTTTTTGGATAGTACTATCATGGTTGGCTGATCTATCAATCTTGTTAATACAAAAGCCAAGAATTTCAGAAAACTTAAAGCAGTTTTTATGAACCTGATGCTGGAACACAAAGTTTGATTCAAATGTCTCTGTTTGATGCTTCCAGAGGTAATGAATGAAATGACTATATCTATCACTACAAATAATGGTAATACAGAGAAATTAAAATTGAACTTGGAAGAAATTAGGTGCTGATGAGGCTATAATCTTTCTATTCTTGTCAAGAAACAAAAAAATGCAGATTTCCAAAGTGACACTTTTTTGACAAAATAAGACAAAAATCTAAATGAGCCTGCAAAAGAATGCTATCTCTAGGGGGTGATCATGGCCATTATATGAGTTTTGCATGAAATAGAACCGTCAGTCAAACCAGCAATGTCTACACTGACCCATCGCAATTAGGCATAATATCTTTCCAAATCAAATCTGTAAAATCCTGACTACCATTCTTTTGTGATAAAGCACAACTCTCAGATTTAGGAACATAAGCCTCACTCACTTTTAGGAAATCACATTTTACTTTATTAAAGATAGTTTATTTCTTTAAGATTTCTTGATAAACTCCACATCTAACTGAATGTTACCCTATTGTAACATGACTGCTATTAATGACATGAAATATTTTTTGAGAGATAGAAAACAGTTGACATAAAATATGGACCTTTGTTAAAACATTTTGTAGAGAGATAAGTGCAGTGTTTGCCTTCGAAATACTATTTTTAACATGACATCATAAAGGAAATGGTAAACAGTTCTCTTTTCTTGTCAAAGTTCTTTGATGGTGAAAATAGTATTTGTGGAAGGCAAGACTAGAAAGTATAAGTCATGTGACTTTACTAAGGATTATGATTGTGTTAAAAGGTGACAATAAATTGTGTTAAAATTATAAGAATGATTAAAAATTGTGTTAAAAATATGTGACTACCCAAGAATAAGCTGCCTTTCAGTGAAACAAATTTTATGTTTAATTCATTGGTATATCATATTTAAACAAAACTAAGACTATAATGGCATCTTACAAAGTCTGATTTTTAATGGCTAGACTTGACTAGGGAATGAGATTTAGGAAGATAGTTTACATATAATTTTTAATTCTAATTTTCTCTAGTTTAATATCAATGTATCATTTCATTCCACATATATTCGTTGATCACTTTCTGTGAGCAAAGTGCACACCTAGGTCCTAACATAGTTCTTCTTTCCATAGTCTAACAAAACATTGTATTGGTCATGACCATAGGAGGTTTTTGTTTCAACGTTTTATTATACAAACTGTAGGCATGCACCAAAGCATATGGAAATGTATAAAAAATAATCCATGCACACAAATGTAAGCTTCAACAAATAAGAACCCATGGTCAATCTTACTTCCTTTAGTCCCTCTCCTACTTTTCCAGTTCCCATGTTATTTTGAGGCAAATTCCATGTTTAATACCATTTTATCGATATGTACTTTAGTAATTATCTGTAAAATATACAGTTTCTTTTATAGTTATATTTTTACAAAACCATTTTACCATGTAACACCTAAAATTTGACTATCTCTGAATGCCATCAATTACATAGCTAGTGTTAAAATTTCCAATTATCATTTTTTATTTAAAAAATTAAATTATAGCACATATAAAAAGTACACAAATAATAAATGAACAGTTTGGTGAATTCTCCTAAAGTACAAAACTTATGTAACATACAGATCAAGAAATAGAATATTCCCAGAGTCACAGAAATTTTCTCGTGCCCCCTTTAAAGGGAAACCATTATTCTGACTTCTGCCTAGATTAGCTTTGCCTGTTTTTGAATTTGATGTAAATGAAACCAACAGTGCATACACTTTTGCGTTTGGTTTGTTTTACTGAACATTTTGTCTACGGGATTCTCAATATTATTGTGTGTAGTTATAGTTCATTCATTCGCATTGCTGTGTAGCATTCCATTTTGTATCATTATTAGTCAATTCTATTATCAGTTCCATGTGGAGCTATATTGGAATCTGAGGCTAAAGGAAACAATAATATGGATCCTGCTTTTTTTGCATTAATATTGATTTTAAAATGTTGTATTAAATATTATGTATCTTGATTATTAGTCTTTTTATAGCCACTTAATTTTTTCTCCTGAAACAAGTGCTTCGCTTACTTCACTCTAATCCCAACTCAGTCTACTATAAATGGACATGTCAGCTGCATACAGTTTTTGGAAATTAAAATAGTGTTGATGTAAACATATTTATATATTTCTGTTAAGCGTATATGCACACACACACACACACACACACACACACAAACAGGATTGAAGTTTCTACAGGTAACTTTTTTTTACCTTCTTCACAAATGTGTTATGTGTAGAACACATTATTGTCAACTACAATGTTGTATAGCAAATCTCCAAAACTTAATCATTTTGCATAACTGAAACATTATACTAGTTAAATAGAAACCCCTCATTTCCACTCTGCCCAACCCTAGACAACCACAATTGCACACTTTGTTTCTATGAGTTTGACTATTTTATATACCTCATATAAAAATCATGTAGTATTTGTACTTCTGTAGCTGGCTTCTTTCACTTAGCTTAATATCCTCAACATTCATACAATTATCATAAATAGTATTCTTTTTTACAAAAGGTGGAGTCTCACTATGTTGCCCAGTCTGGCCTAGAACTCCTGCACTCAAGTGAACCTCTGTCCTCAGCCTCCCCAGTAGCTGGGACAAGGCATACTTCACCATGCCTGGCTCAGTTTTCTTTTAAATGTCATAAAATCAAACTTAAAGGAATATTCTGTACACATTGTTTCTTTGAACAGTACCCAAGTATGATCCACACATTGCTACTGTTTGATGTGGCTCTTAAGTCTCTTTAGATCTATAGGGTCTGCTCTCATCCTGTTTTCTCCCTTCTTTCAGTTTATTTGTTGAAAAAAATTAGGTTATGTGTCCCATAGAGTTCCCCACTATCTGGATTTTCGTGGTGAGTCCCATGGGTGCATTTTTAAACATTTATCTGTCAGATTTATAAGCATGATAAGCAGATTAAAATGTTTGGCAAAACTACTTTATAGGTGATGGGTGTGTTTTCTTCCACACACAGCACACAAATACCTGATTGTCTCATGTTTTTTATTAGCAGCCTTTCATGCCCAATTCCTGTATCCATTAATTTTGCCAAACTTATGAAACATGCAAATGCTTACATTCTTTCTTGATTTATTAGTAGAATATACCTGTAGGAATAAACATTTTCCATTAACTTTTGGGTTTTACAATGGTAGTCTTTATAGGAAAATAAAATAATTCTTGGATTTTTTTCTTTTAAATTGACTATTTTTAAAACAACATATTGCTTTATTAGTATTCACCAGTGATGGGCAGTTACTTTCAAATTGTTAAGAGCACATATAGATTTAATCATATTTGGTCTGTTTCAACCTGTTACAATTATTTTCCTTAATGATGATGAAATTGTTCCGTCTTTGCTAGAATGAGATATGTTGACTCCTGAAAACTTTTGAAAAGAGCCAAGTGATCTTGTGTAGCTTCCTTGCTCTTTTTTATGACAAGATGTTTTAGAAACATATTATAAATATGCTGCTCCGGGCCTGGAATGATCTGCTTTTTGTTTTGTAAATGGATCTGCCCTCACTTTGAGTTTGTCTGATGTTTGCCAGGATTAGATTCAGGTGTTTCATTCCAGGTTTAAAAAATTACCTAAATAATGCTGTGCCCTTCAAAGGGTATCACATTGAAAGGCCTATTATGTCAATCTGCCCCTCACTGCTGATGTTAATTTTTACACTCAATCAAGTTGTTGTGTTACTTCTCTTAGTATTACTATTTTTCATTGCAACTAATAAGGGATCTGTAGGAAGGCACTTGGACACCATGCAAATATCCTATATCTCATTTAAAAAATCTTCCTAGCTATAGCAACCATTCATCACTCCTGCCTAAACCAATCTTCACTATAATCATTACAAAATTGTATTTTTCCATCTTCTGCAATTGCTTAACATTTACCAACTGGCAATGGATATTGTACTTTAAGAAGCACTCTTCCCCCATTCATTTACCTGTTTATTTATTTATGATTGTTACATACTCTTGGATTCCTACTTTGATGTTTAAGTTTTCCTGGATTTGCCTGTTAAATGTCTCTTACAACTGCCTCCTATGTCCTCGTAATATGCCCCCATGTGTTTTCTGATTATTATTATTTTAGCAGCATTTTCTCACTTTCTGTAATAGCAAAGTTTTCAAGATGATGATGTGCGTATCTTACCCTAACTTTGTAATGGAGACATTTTATAAAATCAGGAAAAATTTGACATCATAAACTAATGAACACATTATTAGAAATAAAATTAGAGGATAATATCTGCTACAAATATAAATGCAAATACTTAACCCAATATGAGGAAATTGAATTCAGCAATCCTTCTGGATAACTAAGGATAATGGTTGCCATATAATGTCCAAAATTTTCCTTTCCAAATCAAAAAAAAGGAAAGTTCTCTTTTTATTCTTAAAAAATCAAAAGTGAAAGTTATATTATGCAAATATATGCCTAAAACATAATTTGAATACAATGCTGAAATTGTAAATATCTGTAAGTAGAAAGAGAAAAATACCCCACCAAATCCCAGTGCAGATCTCTCAGGCTGCCACACTGCTTTTGCACAGACACAAGGCTTTGTGGCAAGCAAAGATGGAATGAGAAAAACTGGGAAAGATATAACAGAGATTAGCCAAAGGAGCCTAAAGATGATTTGCAATGGACACTAAAAATATTCAATCCATTCTAAATCTAAAATACTGCATAAAATGTCATCTGAGCAGATTGTGACATTAACTACAAGGGAAGGAGTTTAAAATACACATATATGATTTAAGGGGGAGGCAATATTTAAAGGGGCAATTATAACTTACAATGGCCCATGCCATATAAAGGGATACAATAGACTCAAAGGGAAATTTAAAAAGGCATAGCTTCTGGGGGAGAAAATGGGGCAAACAAGAAGGCAGAAGCACCTTTTGGCAATTGGATGATGAAGGAGAAAAGAAGAAAAAGAAGACCTTATTTGGATTCTATGGGGCAAGAGAGAACTGACAATCCTTCCCCAAACAACAAAACAAACAAACAAAAGCCCCTATAATTTGCAATAATGACTGAGCGGAGGAGCTGCTTATGGATCATGCTTTTGGTGTCATGAATAACGCTTTGATTAATCCTAGGCCACAGATATATTTTCTGTGTTTACATTTAGACTTGTGATACATTTTGAGTTAATTTGTATACGAGGTATAGGGTTTAGATTTAGGTTTGGTTACGTGTTTGCTTGTTTGTTTGCATATAGTTATCATCAAATAGCTTCTTTTTTCATTCTGTCCAGGTTTTATAGTTTCTTTCAATGGGAAAGATGGGGTGAAATTAATTAATTTATCTTAGTGAGTCCCTCCAGTATTCTCTTTAATAAACACTACAGGCATTATAACTTACATCAGAGACAAGAAAAAGATGCCTACTATGTCAACCATTATTGTATTGGTACTATTATCCAATGCAAATAGGCAGGATAAATTAATTAGTGGTCCAAAAAGGGGTAAAGAAAAAGTCAGCTAGTCTCTATTTTGAGATGATAGAAGAGGCACCATAAAACAATGATAGCAACAATCAATGTTAAAACTAGGTCAATCATAAAATAATTCAGTCAAGTAGAAGAATATAAAATTAATTATCAAAAATCAATTGTTTTTTACTCAGAAATAATAAACAGATGGCAAATTGGTAGGAGAACTTTAGTTATAATAGCAATAATAAATACTAAATATTTAGAAAAAATTAACAAGAAAGGTGCAAATCTTATATAGAAAAATGTTAGGATAACACTAAAGGGTGTGAAAATAGAATTACACAAAACAACAACACAATATTTAAAAGATAACAATTCTCCATATATTAATATATAAAGTGAATGCAATAAGAATACAAATGCCAACAAACTATTGTAGGGAGTGAATCAAATTGTGACACTAAAGTTCATATGAAAAAATAAGCATGCAAGAATAGCCAGGAAATTTTGAAAAATATATTTATGATAGGAAAGTAGCTCTGCTCTAACACTAAAACATGTGATACACCACCTGTAAAATTAAAGTAGCGATGTACAGGCAAACATGGCAATGGCATACAAGAGAAAGTACAGAAATTAACCCCAGCACATAGAGAAATTTAGTATATCATAAAATGGCATCTTAAACCACTGGGGCAAGATGGATTTTTAAATAAATGATGCTGTAAAACCTGTAGCCATATAAATAAAATTTGGCCCATATCTCATACCATATGAAAGAGTAAACTCCAAATAACTTAGGTACCTAAAAGTAAAAAGAAAACCATACAAATACTAGAAGAAACTTAGGCAAATTACTCTTTAACAGTGGTATAGAACTCTGACTCAAATCCAAAGGAAATGAAAGAAAGAGCTATAAATCTGATTCCCTGAACAAATGCATTGCAAAGTGAATCATAAACAAGGCAAAATACTATTGACAACTAGGAGATAATATTCACAGGCTATAACACAGACACAGGGTTAGTATCCTTACTATTTAAAGAACCCTTAAAAATTGAAGGACAGTGCTTATATTTTGGCAGGACATATGCTAAAATTGGAATGACACAGAAAAGATTATCTTGGCACCTATGCAATGATGACATGCAAATTCGTGAAGTATTCCATATTTTTATGGCTGAAATGACAAGTAGAATTCAGAATGGATAGGTACAAAGTTAATTGAACTACAGAAATACATTCTAACCCAATGCAAGGAAGCTAAAAATCAACATAAGAATTGAATGAGCTGACAGACAAAATAGCCAGTATAGAGAAGAATGTAACTGAACTGACAGAGCTGAAAAACACAAGAATTTCATAATGAAATTACAAATATTAATAGCAGAATAGCCCAAACAGAAGAAAGAATGTCAGAGCTTGAAGAATGACTTCCTGACATAAGGTAGGCAGACAACAATAGAGAAAAACAAATGAGAATGAATGAGCAAAATCTCTTAGAAATAAGGGATTATGCAAAGAAACTGAATCTACAACTGATTGCTGCACCTGAAAGAGATAGGGAGAATGCAACCAACTCAGAAAACATATTTCAGGATGTCATCCAAGAGAATTTCCCCAACCTAGTTGCAGAGGCCAACATTCAATTCAGGAAATGCAGAGAATCCCTGTAAGATACTTCACAAGAAGATCATCCCCAAGACATATAATTATCAGATTCCCCAAGGTCAAAATGAAAGAAAAAATAAATGTTAAAGGCAGCTAGAGAGAAAGACCAGGTCACACACAAAGGGGAGCTCTCAGACTAAGAGTGGACCTCTCAGCTGACACCCTACAAGCCAGAAGAGATTGGGGGTCAATATTCAACATTTTTAAGAAAGAAATTCCAACCCAGAAGTTCAAAAGCTGAGGAGAAACAGGATCCTTTTTAGACAAACAAGTGCCGAGAAATTTGTTACCACAGACCTGCCTTACAAGAGCTCCTGAAGGAAGCACTAAATATGAAAAGGAAACACTGACACCATTACTAGTCACTACAAAACACATTGAAGTACACAGACCAGTGACATTATAAAGTAAACACGTAAGTCTGCAAAATAACCAGCTAGCATTGTGATGACAGGATCAAATCTTCACACAACAATACTAACCTTAAATATAAATGGGCTACATATCCCAGTTAAAAGACACAGACTGGCAAGTGGGATAAAGTACTAAGACCCTTTGGTATGCTGTCTTCAAAAGACCCATCTCACATGCAATGACATACATAAGCTCAAGATACAGAATTAGAGAAAAATCTACCAGGAAAATGGAAAGCAGAAAACATTGGGGTTGCAATCCTAGTTTCTGAAAAACAGACTTTAAACCAACAAATGTCAAAAAAGACAAAGAGGGCCATTACATAATGGTAAAGGGTTCAATTCAACAAGAAGATCTAACTGTCCTAAATATATATGCACCCAACATAGGAGCATTCAGATTCATAAAGCAAGTTCTTAGAGACCTTCAAAGAGACTTAGACTCCCATATAATAATGGTAGGAGACTTTAACACCTCACTGACAATATTATACATATCTTTGAGGCAGAAAATTAATAAAGATATTCAGGACCTGAATTCAACACTGGATCAAAAGGACCTGATAAATATTAAAAGAACTCTCCACCCCAAAACAATAAAATATACCTTCTCATTGCAACATGGCACATATTCTAACATCAATCCGTAATTGGGAGTAAAACACTCCTCAGCAAATGCAAAAGAACTGAAATCATAACAGTCTTTCAGACTACAGTACAATCAAATTACTGATTAAGACTAAGAAATTCACCCAAAACTATACAGTTGAATGGAAATTGAATACTCTGCTTCTAAATACCTATTATTTAGGTAAATAATAAAATTAAGGCATAAATCAAGAAGTTTTTTTAAACTAATGAGAAAGTTACAACATACCAGAATCTTTGAGACACAGTTAAGGCAATGTTAAAAGGAAATTTTATAGCACTAAATGCCCACTCAAAAAGTTAGAAAGATGTCAAGTAAATAACCTAATATTACAACTAATAAAACTAGAGAAGCAAGAGCAAACAAATCCCAAACCTAGCAGAAGATAGAAAATAACAAAAATCAAAGTTGAACTGAAGGAGATCGAAACACAAAAAAAACCATTCAAAAGATCAATAAATCCAGGAGCTTGTTTTTGAAAAAATTAATAAAATGGATAGACTGCCGGGTAGAATAATACAGAAGGAAAGAAGATTCAAATAACCACAATCAGAAACAACAAGGGGGATATTAACACTGACCCCACAAAAATATAAACAATCATAAGAGAATATTATGAACACCTCCATCCACATACATAAGAAAATCTACAAGAATGGATAATTCCTGGACACATACACCCTCCCAGGGCTAAACCAGGAAGAAAATGAGTCCCTGAACAGACCAATAATGAGCTCTGAAATTGAGGCAGAATAAATAGCCTACCAAAAAAAGGCCCAGGGCCAGATGAATCCACAGCTGAATTTTATCAGAAGTACAAAGAAGAGCTGGTACCATCCCTACTGAAACTACTCCAAAAAATTGAGGAGAAGGGACTCCTCCCTAGCTCATTCTATGAGGCCAGCAATATCCTGATACCAAAAACTGGCAGAGATAGAACAAAAAAAAGAAAACTTCAGGCCAATATCCTTGATGAACATCAATGCAAAAATTCTCAACAAAATACTAGCAAACCAAATATAGCAGCAAATCAAAAAGCTTATTCACAACAATCAAGTAGGCTTTATCCCTGTGATGCAAGGTTGATTAAACATACACAAATCAATAAATGTGATTCACCACATAAACAGAACTAAAGACAAAACCTATATGATTATCTCCATAGATGAAGAAAAGGATTTCAATAAAATTCAATATCCATTCATGTTAAAAGCTCTCAATAAATTAGATATTGAAGGAACATATCTAAAAATAATAAGAGCTATGTATGACAAACTCATAGCCAGCACCATACTGAATGGATGAAAGCTGGAAGCATTCCTCTTGAAAACTGGCACAAGACAAGAATTCCCTCTCTCACCACTCCTATACATCAGAGTAATGGGAGTCACGGCCAGGGCAATCAGGCAAGAGAAAGAAAGAAAGGCATCCAAATAGGAAGAGAGGAAGACAAACTATCCCTGTTTGCAAATGACATGTCCCTATATTTAGAAAACTTGATAGTCTCATTCTAAAATATCCTTAGACTTCAGCAAATTTGTAGCATACAAAATTAATATGCAAAAATAACTAGCATTCCTTTACATCAACAACAGTCAAACTCAGAGCCAAATCAGAAATGAACTCCCATTCGCAATTGCCACAGAAAGAATAAAATACAGGAATACAGCTAACCAGGGAGATGAAGGATCTCCACAAGGATAACTATGAACTACTGCTCAAAGAAATCAGAGATGACACAAACAAATGGAGAAGCATTCCATGCTCATAGATAATAAGAATCAGTATCGTTAAAATGGCTATACTGCTCACACCAATGTAAAGATTCAATATTATTCCTATTAAACTAACATTGAGATTCTTCACAGAACTAGAAAAACTATTTAAAAATTCATATGGAAACAAAAAATAGCCAGAATAACAAAGGCAATCCTAAGCAAAAAGAACAAAGCTGAAGACATCATGCTACCTGACTTCAAACTATTATAATGGGGCTACGGTAACCAAAACAGCATGGTACTGGTACAAAAACAGACACACATATCAATGGAACAGAATAGAGAACCCAAAAATAAGACCACACACCTACCACTATTTGATCTTCAACAGACCTGATAAAAACAAGCAATGGGGGAAGGATTCCCTATTTAGTAAAAGGTGCTGGGAGAACTGGCTAGCCATATAAAGAATATTGAAACTGATCCCTTCCTTACACCATATACAAAAATTAACTCAAGATGGATTAAAGACTTAAATGTAAAACTCAAAACTATAAAAACCCTGGAAGACAGCCTAGGTAATACCATTTAGGACATAGGCACAGTCAAAGGTTTCATGACAAAGATGCCGAAAGCAATTGCAACAAGAGCAAAAATTGACAAATGAAATGTAATTAAACTAAAGAGCTTTGACACAGCAAAATAAACAGAGTAAACAGACAACATACAAAATGGGAGCGAATTTTTGCAAACTGTGCATCTAACAAAGGTCTTATATCCAGCATCTATAAGGAACTTAACCAAGTTTACAAGAAAAAATCAACCCCATTAAAAAGTGGGCAAAGGACATGAACAGACACTTTTCAAAACAAGACATATTGCAGCCAACAATTATACGCCAAAAAGCTCAACATCACTGATCATCAGAGAAATGCAAATCAAAACCACAGTGAGATACCATCTCACATCAGTTAGAATGGCTACTATAAAAAGGTCAAAAAATAATAGGTGCTGGCAAGATTGTGGAGAAAGAGGAATGCTTATGCAATGTTGGTAAGAGTGTAAATTAATTCAATAATTGTAAAAGATAAAGTGGTGATTCCTCAGTAACCTAAAGTCAGAAATACCATTTGACCCAGCAATCCTATTACTGGGTATATATGCCCCAAAATGTAAATTGTTCTATTATAAAGACACATTCATTTGCATGTTCATTGCAGCACTATTCACAATTGCAAAGACATGGAATCAACCTAAATGCCCATCAATGACAGACTGTATAAAGAAAATGTGGTAAGTTTGTTAGCAGTGGAATGTATCTAAGCCATGGGGCACTAAAGGACATTACTGACAGCTAATGCATATGGATCTGCAGCAGCCTCAATTCTTGCCTCCTCAGAAGAAAAATTTGACTGAGGGGCAGAAGGATAAAGGAGAGACCAAGGCAAGTTTTAGAGCAGGAGTGACAGTTTATTAAAAAGATTTAGAGGAAGAATGAAAGGAGATAAAGTACACTTGGAAGAGGGCCAGGTAGGCAACCTGAGAGATCAACTGTACTGTGTTTGACCTTCGACTTGGGGTTTTATACATTGGCATACTCCCAGGGTCTTAAATCCCTTCTCCCCTGATTATTCCCTTGGGTTGGGCTGTCCACATGTACAGTGGTCTGTTAGCACTTGGGAGGGGCCGCATGCACAGTGTGTTTATTGGAGCTGCATGCATGCTCACTTAAGGTGTTCTTCCCTTACCAGTCCAGCATTCCTAGAGGAAGGTCAAATACCAGTTAAACTCTGCCATTTTGCCTTTTAATGTGCGTGCTTGAGCATGCTTGAGCCCTCTTGCCCGACTCCCAAGACGTTGTTGAGAAGATGCTGATCACCAGTTTTAGGTTTTTTCTATCTATTGGGAGACAGCCTTTCCCTGGTGCTGGCTGTGAACAATTATTATTTTAGAGAGACAGTTAACAACCACCTGACCATCACCTGATGGTTGCATGACATTCCTGGTGGGGACGTGGGGAACCCTCTCCTCCCCTGCTCATGCTTGACTAGCCATCTACTGTCACACATATACACAATGAAATACTATGCAGCCATAAAAACGAATGAGATTATGTCCTTTGCAGAGACATGCATGAAGATAGAGGCCATTATCCTTAGCAAAATAATACAGAAACAGAAAACCAATACTATATGTTTTCCCTCATAAGTGGGAGCTAAATGATGAGAACACATGGACACATAGAGAGGAACAACACACACTGGGGCCTATCAGAAGGTGCAGGGTGAGAGGAGAAAGAGGATCAGAAAAGATAACTAATGGGTACTAGATAATGTGTGGGTGATGAAATAATCTGTACAATCAACCTCCATGACACAAGTTTACCTATGTAACAAACCTGCACATGCACCCCTGAACTTAAAATAAAAGTTGAAAAAAATTGAAGGACAAAGTCAAAAATCTCATATTGAGTTGTTAGTTGAATATAGGTATTCTAAAGCAAGCAGTGGCTTAAATATAAAGCTATGAAATGAAAATAAATCACCTAGGGAGATAATATGCATGTAGAAGACCTAAGATGACTGAGGTCTGTGTATTCAAGCATAAATATGGTAGAAGTGAAAGAAGGAAATGTAATTCAGAAAGAATAGCCATTTGATGAAAAATTTACATACATCTTATGTTTTTTTTTCCCATCTTAACACCAGGAAATGGCTCAGAAGTTAATTCTATAAAATGAAGACGTGAGAAGCTGTTATTATAACAAAGTAACTTATTGATAAATTTATTTTCCACTCATAATAGCTTATTGTTAGTTTGTATCATTTAAACAAACAACCATGATCATTTCTGTGTCAAATTAATGATTTCAAAACTTAAACTAATTTGTATAATATCTAAATTATGGCTCCTACAATGAGATATACTAACTCTCCACAACATTATTCTCTGTGAATAATTAAGTGCCTGTTGGAACCATTTAGGAAATTATCATCTTCTCACTGCTGTACAGAATCCTGAAAATGCAGCTTTTCAAAATACAGAACTTATTTCTAGAAGAAAACAAATGCCCAAATAGCATGGCTTATTAAATAACACATTTTAATTATGAAGTAGTCCTTTCCCAAAACCACTGAAATCAGTTATTGAGTGAAGAATGTAAACTCCTTGAGCAGTGTTTAATCTATGCTGTCTCACACTTGGTGGCCATGTTAAAATGCTATGACAATAAATAGAGCTTGCTGTGTTTGACACACTATTTGGAGTGGCTAAGGCGAACAGAGGAACATTTACTGCTTTTAATCATTAACATGAAATGACTGATCAACAGTATTACTGGAATGCTAGTCATTTAAATATAAAAACACTTTGAAGTTTCTAATTTTAGAAGGAAATAATTGAGTAAACAGCCAAGTTAATCATTGTGAATACCTTAGTGTCAAGACAGACAATTTGTAATTTTGAAAAACAGCAGTATGAAGTAACAAGAAATCTCACTGAGTTAATGTGATTTGTTTTCTGAAATGTTATTTAAGTGGAAACTAAACTTGAGTCACTTTGACACAGATTGAGTCTAGCAAATAAAAGAAAGAAAGCTGACTTACTTACAAATTTAAAGACACTCATCATTTGTACTTGTCCTTACAGGAGGCAATTCATCACTCCAGGAATGTGTCTTTGTATTCATCATCCCATAATGTTTATAGTAACCAAACTTATTCATACTGAATGGCTGGGATATTTTTAAATGCAATGTTTACTTGTTGTTATGTTTAGATTAGAAAGTAAGATTAGGGAAGGTGCATATTCAATCTCAAGGTCAAAGAATTAGAGAAAGGTTGGGAGAATCAGAGGCAGACATTTTAGTCATCTTTAAAGGGCTCTAAGAAAGTTGTCATGAAACCAATTTTTTTCTGTAATTTTAAAGAGTGAAGATTCACTGAGTTTCTCTAAACTTTATTTGTAAAGGTTAAAATGATAGATAGATAGATAGATAGACAGACAGACAGATGATAGACAGATGTAGATTGTATTATCAGTACTTCAGAAATCCTATCTCTACTTTCTTCATAGTTTCCCTTCATTTTAGGGTCTGTCTTGTTTTTATATTCTACCTATTAGGTCTAGGAAGAAAGAAATCTGTTGAACACATTGATGGAAATTCTTATATGACTATTCCTGAGGGTAAACAATTTTTAAAAGAGGAGTTGAAGTAATGAATTCTTAATCTAAATGAATGTAACTCTTCAAATTAGATTAAAGGAACACCAGGATATATAAGAGTAAACACAAAACTAGATAATAATTTTGAAGGAATGTTTATATAATGAAATTAATCATAATATAGATTGTTTATTTCATCCAGAATACCAGATTAGAGAAACTATGGTATCATTTAAAAGGATTTAAAAGGCAAAGTTTGGAATCTCACAGAGCAGGAGTTCACAAAATGTGTTAAAACATGGATAACGTTAAAAAGTTTGCAGATCTCATCTAAAAATAATTTCTTTTTTTTTTTTTTTTTTTTTTTTTTTTTTTTGAGACGGAGTCTCGCTCTGTCGCCCAGGCTGAAGTGCAGTGGCACGATGTCGGCTCACTGCAAGCTCCGCCTCCCGGGTTCACACCATTCTCCTGCCTCAGCCTCCCGAGTAGCTGGGACTACAGGCGCCCACCACCACGCCCGGCTAATTTTTTGTATTTTTTAGTAGAGACGGGGTTTCACCGTGTTAGCCAGGATGGTCTCCATCTCCGACCTCGTGATCCGCCCGCCTCGGCCTCCCAAAGTGCTGGGATTACAGACGTGAGCCACCGCGCCCGGACAAAATAATTTCATCAATGGACAACCCAGTTACAGTTAAAGCATTACTGAAAACGTCAATATTTTTATGAGTTTGTATTGAATTAACCCAAGTTACACTGGAAAAATAGTAAGAAAATTTCGTGTGAACTGTTTTTATTTTTTTCAATGACAAAGTCCGATGCAAATAAAAATTTGAGAGCTTTAACAACTTTACAATGGTCAAGGTCCCTTAACATTCCCACCCCAAATATCCACTTGTCCACCCACATGTTTATGGCTCAACATCCAAATAGAAATAATGTATATGAATATACGGTACAGTTATAAACTGATGAAAAATAAATAACTAATGAAACTACAGGTTGTTAACATGTTAAAATATTGGGAGGCAGAACAAATGTAGGTAGCCCATAGGTTATGAGGAAATTATTCTCTTAAAGTATATTTTAAAGCTACTCTAGAACTTGACAATCATCTTCTTGTGGAAACAATGGTGGTTAGGTTGTCACGGAGGCAATTTCTCTTGTATGCCTCCAGGACAATTTATTTCTCAAATTCCATTTGGGAGTCCAGAAATACACTTCAGCCCCTGCAGGAGAATGACTAATATCTATTTTGGTAGCTGTGTAAAGAGTAGGATTTATATACATTTCTGTGCCTAGAAATTTGTTTCCTTAATATTTGTGTAAGGAGAAGCAAGCTTCGATTCACTTCTTGGGGTTTTATACTGCGCATGCCTATGAGGTGGGTGTAAGAGGTCATGTTTGCATATGTTTGCATAACAAACTACCTGTGTTTCAAAGTAGTCTTAATTGTTCTTTGTTCCTGCAGCTGATTAAGTTCAAATAGCTTGACCAAATGTATGCTAAAGAATACTTGTACCAAATGAAGCATGTATCTTGAGAGATGAAAAGTCCTGACACTATAGATTTAAATTTTCTGGGTTTCCAAAGGTACAATATGTGGTCATGGTGAAACCTTTCTGCCGGTACGTTTTAATTCTGATAGAAAGGCATGGCCCTTGGAAGTTGGGACAGAGTTCATTGTCCACAGAATTTTACACTTGGCTTTTGTCCTGAGTTGTCCAGCAAAGGCTCTTATTAATATCAATTTTCCTGACAGCTTTCATAATGTGGACACATTAATACTAGGAACTGGACTGTGATCACTGATATAAGCTGCTAAAGTGTTGTCAGAGAGCAGTGACTTTGGATCATTTACAGAGAATTTAATGCAGTGAAGAAAATTGACCTCATCAAGAATTTAGCTTGTGTATGAAGTAAGGAATACATTTATTACTTTATAGTAAAAAGAAATGATTTGGGAAATAACATGATTCCATTGTTCTGATTGACTTTTGAGTATGAAAACATGGGATTCTCTCCATAATTTCTATTGATGTGTGTGACCTCAGGCAAATAATTTTCTTGGGTATTTCTTGAATATCCTATCAGAAGCAAGGTAAATCATGGTTATTTAAAATAATGTGTGTAATCCTCAATAAAATATCTTACCTTGATTACAAGGCTTAATGATGCATTTTCTTTCTAAGACCTATGGTAAAACATCATTGTATTCTTAAATGAAAAAGATATTTTTAAGTATTCCATGAACATAAAAATGTAGTAATACATGAAATAGCTTTCAAATTCCCATTTTTTTTGTAAGTATTCTTCATTGTTCAACAACTTTTTTTTTTTTTTGAGATGGAGTCTCGCTCTGTCGCCCAGGTTGGAGTGCAGTGGCGTGATCTTGGCTCACTGCAAGCTCTGCCTCCCAGGTTCATGCCCTTCTTCTGCCTCAGCCTCCCGAGTAGCTGGGACTACAGGCGCCCGCCACCATGCCCAGCTAATTTTTTGTATTTTTTAGTAGAGACGGGGTTCCACCGTGTTAGCCAGGATGGTCTATGATCTCCTGACTTCGTGATCCACCTGCCTCGGCCTCCCAAAGTGCTGGGATTACAGGCGTGAGCCACCGTGTTCAACAACTTTTAATAAAGTATGTGAATATATTCTTAGGTTTCTTGTCATAAAAACTCCGAGGTTCAACTTAGTGATTCCTGGATCTACTGCAAAGAGATGGGCTTTGCCTTCTCTGACCACAGAAAAAAGCAGAGAATTAATCTAAGATCCAAGCCGCTATAATTACTAGAAATCCCAGCCACTTACATTCTACTAGTCCTCTCTTTTGCCAATTGAAGATCCCTCCAACAGACATCCTGACACTAAAGGAGGTGAAGCAATACAGATTTGGAAAAATTGATTAATTGGCATGAAGAACAACTAAACCAGTAAAATTTTTTTTAAAGTTTCTATCAATTACCAATTTTATTTATAACCTAACACCTTTTTACAATCTCAACTTCTGTTTGCTGCACAAATTCCTACAAAATCAGATCTTTGTCTTGGATGAAACTGCCAAAATAATTGTTACTGTGTCACCTCTGGTTATTCTTTATTTCACTTATATAAGGAGTTTTGCATTATAATATTATTGAAATGAAGGGAGTTACACTATCCAGACAATCAGGTGTAGCTCTGTCAAGCATAGTGATTGCCCAAACACCAGTTTCCGTTAGTGAGACCTTATGTTCTTGGCTCATCCCACTTATCCTTGTGCATGCTCAGAAGCGTTTTAGCAGCTATTTTGTGTCTCTTTGTCTAGGAACATCTCCTTGACCAAGGTAACTTCACTGAGTAGACCTGACAACCATGGCTTAATTTTTCACTAGGCCATATTGACTCAAACTTTCCAGACTAGTAAATTTTATTCTCATTATTTCAATAGAAAAGTAAAAGTAATCTCAATCTCATTAAACTTAAAAAGAACTTTGACCAAATGCAACAATTATTCTAATTCTTATACATCAAAATTATAGTTTCATTTTCCCAAAAGTATTATTCTTATATTAAACAATGAAATACAATACAAAAAGAAAAATCCCTTTGCTATTCCATAGGTCCCATTACTTAGTTTTCAGGGAAATCATAAATTATTATTTGATGTAGAGTAATATCAATACCAGGCACATCCTCAAACTCATTGTGCTAAGACTCGCTCTTAGAAATTTAGGATTCTAAGCGGGGTCTTCAAAATAACCTGTTACGGGTTCTTTGCCCTAGCTCTGCTTAAGAGGTTCATACTGGTGAATTTGCACTGTCTTGTTATTTATAAGAAAAAAACACAATTATATTTACCAAACTTACCAATAATATAAATAAGAAAATCTCAGTACATATAGTTATAAGAATTATTCTGGAAATAATTCTCTATTTATTGAAAAAGTATAATGTCAAATCGGCAGTTCTTTTCATACATTTTCCATTGGGTTTATCATATTGAAATTGACTAGTAGGACTTGCTAGATAAATAAATTAAAAAGATATTTTATACTTCAATTTTTATTTAAAATAAATACAAATTAATGCGTTAATAATATCAACAATAGTAATAATCACAGTAAACTACCTGCATTTTGTATTGTTTGCAAATATGGGGGAAAATAATAGCTAAAATATGTTTGCACAGCTCATTTTTTATGATAGTATGCTTAGCATTTTTAGAGTTGCTGAATTAGTACTGCAGAAAACGGATCAATTACTACGCAGCTTAGGTCACAAGGATAAATGTTAAATCGTCACCTTATAATTGCAGAGATAATTAGGACATGTTTAATTTGATGATTATTGTCATTTCCTGATTGAGCATACAGTGGAAGGATATCAACAACATTTCTCAGTCAGAAAGGTATCAACACTCTTTAATCTTTTTTAACAAGAAGACCCATATATATTCAGGCCAGCATACTCTCTGCTCTTTTGTCCACAAAAAAACTGAGAAAAAGAGCAACTCTAAGGCAAAGCTGCAGGTAAGAATACGGAAGGAATGCTATTCTTACTGAGCCCTGAGAGTTCTGTCTTCTCCTATCTGTAGTAGATGTTATAAGGAGTAACATAATTAGCCAGCTGGCCAATGGTAGAAAAAAGAATGTTTTTGGTGTCCTTTCACTCTTTCTGAGGGTTTGCTGCCTAAAGCAGAGCTGCAGTTGTATGATATGTGTCAGACCTAAAGTCCTATGTGTAGCAGGTTGTCCTGGGAGAAGGAACAAGAGCCACCATTAGCATTGAAATGACCTGACTGGAATTTGTGAAGCCTGCTTCTCATTCGAGTTCCTCTGGCTTTTAAAAGTAACACCAACCCAAATGTCCAACAATGATAGACTGGATTAAGAAAATGTGGCACATATACACCATGGAATACTATGCAGCCATAAAAAATGATGAGTTCATGTCCTTTGTAGGGACATGGATGAAGCTGGAAACCATCATTCTCAGCAAACTATCGCAAGGACAAAAAACCAAACACCGCATGTTCTCACTCATAGGTGGGAATTGAACAATGAGAACACATGGACACAGGAAAGGGAACATCACACACCGGGGCCTGTTGTGGGGTGGGGGGAGGGGGGAGGGATAGCATTAGGAAATATACCTAACGTTAAATGACGAGTTAATGGGTGCAGCACACCAACATGGCACATGTATACATATGTAACTAATCTGCACATTGTGCACATGTACCCTAAAACTTAAAGTATATATAAAAAAAAAATAGTAACAGGATATTGTCCTTTGACAGGTGACAAGCCTAGCTGCCGGCAAAAAAGATGAACTGGAAGTAAAAATAATTTTCTTTCTTTTTCCACCGATGGAGATCTTTTGTAATATCTTGAACTTATGAACTGAGTTAAGATGGAGACGAGTAATATATTTTGATTTGTTTTAGGGATAAGATAATTAAGAATAAAAATACTGCTATGTTTAAAATGACTTAATAATGTATACATATGTGTACACACACATGAATGTGTGCACACTCACACTCAATACATTTAATTGAAATTGTTTGGGAGTAAAAATAAGTTTGGCAGATCTTACTTCCTATGTATCTAATCTGTGAGCTGCCCAAACTGCAGACAACAGTAAATACACTTTGGTCATGACAGTGATTTAGCTCTTTTGGGGTTTGTCCACTATTTTATACTAGTTAAATCTGAAGTCTGTAATTGTAAGACTAATATGTACATCTAGCAAAATAAATACAAAAATATTTAATAATCTTTTCCCTTACTAATGGTTTCCTATTTTAATTAGAATGAAACCAGCCCAGAAGGTCAGTTGTGAACTTTTTCTGTCTCCCTTCTCCCGCAGCACCTCTTTCCTCCCTCGATTTCACGTCTATGTTCTCTTTCTTTCTCTGATGCAGTCACATTGACATTTTGCCCATCAAAATGGCCAAGGCCATTCTCTCCTCTGCCTGGAACGTTCTTCAGATCCAGGTATGGCCAGCTGCCTGTCAGTCACTTCTCACCTTCAACAGCACTGACTCCAGGGAGGCTTCCTGCATGACCTATCTAAAATTTCCCCCAAACCTAGCCACTTTCCAACATAAACTTTCTCTTCTAGACGGCGCTTGTCCTCTGAGAGCTTCTTATTTACTCATTTTATTGTCTGATTTCCTGCACGTTCAACCCCACATTTGAGCTCCA
This sequence comes from Pongo pygmaeus, assembly GCF_028885625.2. Taxonomy (NCBI): domain Eukaryota; kingdom Metazoa; phylum Chordata; class Mammalia; order Primates; family Hominidae; genus Pongo; species Pongo pygmaeus. The sequence continues at coordinate 46,919,639 of NC_072388.2, read as the reverse complement.
TGAGGGAAAGACTTTGCCTGTCTTTTTTGCTCCAGGGCTCTCATAGGGTGAACCCTCAAATAATGATGAATCGGAGATTTGATCACATACATATCTGATATTTGCTAGAACAATTAGTTTCTAATCAGGAGTTCTTATTTTTGAATAAAGAAGTCATAGAAATAACAATGATTTCATAAAACTGTGGTAAATATGTGATATTTCATTCAAATAAGATGTGATATTTCAAAGTAACCTACAAATCATCCCCCCCTATTTTAACTCAACACAAAACTTTGAGGATTATAAAGGTACATACACATCTTATAGCACAATTCAAAATACTTTTTGTCTGTTCCAGAAGAAATTGGTAAATACTATTTATTACATTCAAGCCATGTAATAAAATAAATAATTGATCTCATAGTTTTCTTTTTTTAAACAAAAGCAATAGGGCAACATATATTCAACTGGATAAATGTAATCAGCATTGCCAGATGCAATTTTAACATTTGCTTGATTTATTTCCATGTCAGACTGTGTTTATCTATGTCTGTTCTAGGTCTAAATAGCATGAAAGACAAATTAATGCAAGTGTCTTTAAACCTTAGTTCTCTTTAACTTGATCTAATTGTAATAGATCCCATTCCCGTCTTTAGAACTCCAGTCTGCCTGGAAAACACACCTCATCCTTTGCATGAAATCCAATCTCCTCAATGATTTCAATGATGTGGAGCTGATCATATCTGTTCCCTTAATAATATAAATTAATTCTCCTTGTCATTTTTATGACAAATTCCTTATTGTAGTGCAAAATCTATTCAAGGCTTGAACCTCTCTCCCTCACATGTCCTACTTCAAACCGTAACATTCTGACCACCCTTCATGCCCTAGTCTCTATGTATCTGAAAATAGTATTTATTCTGTCCTAGCATGTTCTACCAATTCTCATCTCTCCCAGATTTGTGTGACTAATTCCTAGTCATCATTCGAGCCTTAGCTCTGTTATCTTGAGTGTGTGTGTGTATGTGTGTGTGTGTGTGTGTTTGTGTGCATCCTTCTCTGAGTCCTGCAAGGACTCTCTCTAATAGCCTTTACATCTTTCTAACAAAGCTCCATTGCATTGTTTAATATTTGTCAGTTTGCTCTCCTATCTGCATCATTGGATTTTGAAATTCTTGAGCAAAAGAGACTTTTTCTTTCTTTTCTTTCTTTCTTTCTCTCTCTCTCTCTCTCTCCCTTCCTTCCTTCCTTCTGTCTTCCTTTCCTTCCTCTTTCTCTTTTCTTTCTTTTTTTTTTTTAGATGGATTCTGGCTCTGTCATCCAGACTCTGGAGTGCAGTGGCACGATCTCAGCTCACGGCAACCTCTGCCTCCCGGGTTCAAGCAGTTCTGCCTCAGCCTTCTGAGTAGCTGGGATTACAGATGCATGCCATCACGCTCATCTAGTTTTTATATTTTTAGTAGCGACGGGGTTTCACCATGTTAACCAGCTGGTCACAAACTCCTGACCCCAGGTGATCTGCCCACTTTGGCTCCCAAAGTGCTGGGATTACAGGCATGAGCCACTGTGCCTGACCTAAAAGAGATTTTTTGCTTATATGTTACTTCCCTAGCATAGTACTTGAAACATGATAGATTTCTCATTAATGTATTTTTGAATAAATTGGGAAAAAGATTTAAAAAATGAGAATTTTTAATTCAATATTGGCCTTTAAGCTCCAAGAAGGTAGCTACTGTTGTATCTGGTTCACTGTATCTATTGGATGTAGCAGAGGTCTGGCACATGGATAGAGTTTAATAAATACATGTTAAATAAATGGACAAACTGATTTAACCTTAGGCAATACACAGTTGTGATTATACAGTTCAAGTGACTCCCTCAATGTGGAAAGTCTATCCATTAGGATAGCAAAGTGGCTAAAAGTGTAAAGTCTGCATTTGGGGCTAATTACTTGATCTTTTTCTAAAGTTAACTTGTTTTCAAAATTTGTAGAATTTTTGGAAGATTAAAGATGGAGGTCAGTATATAGCTTTCGGCCTATGGTCTGACACTTAAATGACCAATTGAGGTAAGATATTATCAATGCTACTTTTACTGTCACTTTTCTTCTTCCTCTTCCTTCTACCTGCACTGCTAGATGAGAAAAAGTTAGAAACTTTAAAATGATAAGGATAAAGAAGAAACAATGGGGATGATTAATGATCAAATGATACACTTTCTTCTCTGAGTGAGTAATGCCTTCATAAAGTCACAAGTACACCATTGTATTTTGATATATAAACACATTATGTATTAGAATATTTGCAGTACATCTTTACAAATGGAATACCACTAAGTTTAGCCAAATGTATATTTTAATATAAATAGAAAATAATCAGTGACAGTAGTATATATTGAGAATATAAATTCATATGCCCATATGAATGTGAATTGCCAGGCCACCCACATGTCAGCAATGGGATCCAAGAATTCTCAAGTAAAATGCTTATTGCCTCCAGCCTCAAATTCATGACATTAATTTTCTAATTAAACATGCTTGTCCCATGCATTTTGTGTTGCTACAATCTGATTCTGCACTAAACCAGTTCAAATTGTTTTATGTTTTCGGTCTTGATTCATTGATATGCATTAGACAAAATGCTCTTTTCCTTTCCAGCACAACTAGATATCAAAGCTTTCATTTGTATTCCACACAGTTTGGGTAGCAATCTGGATTTTCTGTCAACATTCCATGATAATATGTTCACGAGACTCATTCTCCAGAATGTCAGGGATATTTATAAGCTTGACTGGCAAGAAGGGCCTACGTGACTTTGACAGTGTTCTAACAATTGTTTGTGGTATTTACAAACGAGTCATCTCATAGGCACCCTGCCATCACACAAGCTGATTGCTCATTGGGCTCACACAGTAATGATAATAAATAGTCCGTGTATAAAGAAAGGTTAACACAAACTTTGCTATAGTCATGTAAATTACACTACAACATTTTAAAATACCTATACTTGAATCGCTAGCACAGATTTTGTGTGTCCCCTTCCCCCACAAATATGCTAACTTATTAATTATCTTAAAAGAAGTACATTCTAGGTAAAATTATAACATGAGAAAAGTACTTATGATCTCGTTTCTCAGTTTCCTACTCTGACTTACGTGAATTCCCTAGGCTGGGAAAGAAAACTATAGGTAAAAGGAAGGAGTTTAAAGGAAGCTTAAGCTATCGCTTCAGCCTTCTACATCAGGTATGATAAAGTTCTCTGAACTACAAGATAAGTGTGTTATTGGGAGGGAACGGAGAAGGAAGACTTTGAACCCATCAAAAATCCCATCACATATATTCTTCTATTTTTGCATATGGAAGTTGACTCTCATGACGATTGCTACACGAAACGAATTTCTAGAACTTTCCATTGATCACTTTTTCTTAGCCTACTGTACACTCTTTCCCCTCTTACACCCAACTTGTTGGCTTTCTATTAGGGCCTTTAAATGATGTCTCTATTTAGAAAAAAATTTTTCTTTTTATTAGATAACTTTCAATGATTCTTTTCAAGAACAAATTTTCCTTGGTCTTTCCTGGTCTACTGATATCAGGAAAGTCTAGGAAACAATGGTAGTAAAAAATATAACCTCTAGATCTGAATAAGATATAAGAGAACAGTGTTTTTACCAAAAGGAAAACATAATATGAATATATGAAATGTCAAGATTAATATATCTTACATTATGGTAAAATAAATATACTACTTTACATAGCAGAAAATAAAATAGTTGAGCAAAGGATAGATTTGATAAACATATCCAGAAAAGTAAAAAAATGTTTAGAAAGGTGGGATTTATGAAGAAATTAAATTTTATATCAGGACATACGTCGTGTTTTAAAATTTAAAACATTTGATGTCTCTGGAACAGATAATAAAACAAATGAAGCAAGTAAAGTTATGACAGAGCAAATATTTCCTTTTCTAAGAAAACCAAGAGACATGTCTAAAACCAGTATACAATGTTATGAGTAAATTGTGTCCAAACAGTTCCAATAATAGAATATATAGAGATATGGAGATATTATTATATAATAGATATTATTATTAGATACAATAATCTAATAATCTCTCAAGCACACAAAGAAAAGTGAACAAATAAGCAAAGGCAGCAAACAAAATAGGTTTCCTGTGAAAGAATAAAAGTGAAGATGGTTGAAGACTGCTTTATGACTTAAATGCACCAAGAAAATGGAGTAAACTCTAATACTTAAAAAGCTTCGGTTGGTGTGGAAGCCATGATATAGTTCAAGCGAGAAGGCAACAAATACAAAGATATTTTCAGATAGACAAGTTTCATGTATGTTTCATGTATGTTATTAGAATTCTGAAAGATGAGTCAAAATAGGAAACTCAAAATTGGGAAGTAATGGCTACGAAAGGCTGGACACTAATAATGAAAAGTTTTTAAATATAGAAATAAGAATGAATAGGGTTTCACGCTCAGAAATAAGAATAAATAGAGTTACAAGCTCAGGTGTTCTTTAAAGTGTGGTGTGTGGGGGTGTCTGGTTGTATGAGGTTATGAGTGGGAGCATGTGTATGTGCCTCATACGTGGCATTTTTTTGGCAAAAATCTCGACTTTCCCTGCAGCCTCTTTCTACCATAGTCTAGACTAGGATACCTCTTCTTTCACTTTGTCTGTTAAGTGGCTGCCATCAACTTTCTGTTTTCCACAAGTTTTTTGAAAAATGTATTCTATTAGTGCAACATCCTTTCATTTTTCTTCTTTCAACAGATTTGTCTTCGGTTTCTTCACTTTGTTCCGCAGGAATCCTGAGATAGGTGGGGAGCAATCCCATTTGTAAACGTGCAGCTATGATAAACAAGCTAAGGCTTCATTTCTTATGCCCTAACGCACATCCTTCTCTGCGTCTGAATTTACAGTTCATTGTAGCAAATGGAACTGATATCAATTTGAAGCATTAAAGTTCTTAATTGAAATGTAAAATTATATAAAGGACATCTATCATTGAATAATCCATTTTACTTTTTTCAAATTTTTAATTATTTTATAAGAATGAATTTATAATGACATAATTATTAAAGTTTACTCTCTAATTATGACTGCTATATTGATAGAAATTATATTTTAAAAATACTTTAGCTATACTTAAGACATATTTGAATTTAAATTGTCCCTAAATCAACAAAAGGATGATTTTATCTTTTGCAATTCTGTCTGCATCACATTTATTCGAGTATACTACTGTTATGTTATGAAAATTTATATCCAGATACTCAAATTGGGTATTTCATGGGAAAGACTATGATACTGGAAATCAGAACTTTTGGGGTTTAATTACATGTTTTCAATTTCTGTGTGAAGTGGGCATATTCTTTAGCCTCTCCATACTACAATTTTCTAGTTTGTAAAAATAAAGAACCTGAAGTAATTGATTTGTTGGATCACTTTCTGGTGTACATTTTTCCAAAATTTAGGAAAGTAATTTGGTAAGTGTAATATATTTTGTATGGAATTTTAAACAAGTTTTTATGGTTTAATCAGCATTAACCTGGTTTTATGACCACCTGTGTTCATGTAAGAAAAATTTTGCAAGAAAAGCTAGCTAAGGAAACATTCCTTAATTTAAAATTAAAATATAGGGAGGAAACAATAACACATTAATGAATAACCTAAGAAATGGACTGCATAGAAATAAAGAATGCTCTCTAGTTATGTCTCTGGAATTTATTAGGAAAGGATGCAAATACGACCAATGGAAAGCAAGTTCTACTGTATTTCATTCAATTTTTAATATCTATGTATGTATTTCAGGATACCATGGATTTCAAAATTAAAATGTAATTTACATGTTAATCATAATTTGCAGACATTTTAGGAGGATAAACCATGAACCTCTGCATTAATGTCTTAGGAGTGAAATAAATTTTTCCCTGTTTATGTCTCCAGGCTGAGTTTTCACACGTAGAACATACCACGAGGGATCTTTCTTCTTGAAGGAACTACAGGTAAAGTGAAACTCTTAGAGTGGGTACCTGAAGATAGGTGGGGCATGATTAGACCTTTATGTATGTGTTCCTTTTCTTTTGGAAAAACCATGTTTTGGTCTTTTGGAGATGAATATTTAAAGCTTGGGAAGTCTGGCATTCTAGAGGCAATGTACTTCTGTGGGACATGATTAAACTGTTATAATTTATAAGCAGAACTGTATCCTTTTAGTGTGTACATTTTAAGAAAAGAAAATTATTTCCCCCCTTAAGAAAATCATGAAAATTTCTCTGTGCCTAGAATAAAATAAACACATTTCTTATTCTTATAGAGTTGTAAAAGGTTGAGGTCCAAAAAGCTGCTACCATTATATAAGAAGCAAAGGTCCCTACATTCAAGGAAAATGTGATGGTTAATTTTATGTCAACTTGACTGGACTACAGAGTGCCTAGATATTTGGTTACACATTATTCTGTGTATGTCTGTGAGAGTTTTTCTTGATAAGATTAACATTTTAATTGGTGGACTAAGTAAAGCAGGTTGCCCTCCCCAGTGTGGGTGGGACTTATCCAATTTATTGAAGGCCTGAATAAAACAAATAAATGAGCAAGAGAGAATGCCCTTTCTCTGCCTGATGATCTCAAGCTGGGACATTTTCTTTTGTCTTCAGACTCAGACTGGAGCTTATACCATCAGTTCTCCTTGTTTTCAGGCCTTTGTACTATAGATCTTGGGACTTCTGAGCCTCCATATTCACATGAGCCAATTATTTATTTTTAAAAATGCACTCTATCAGTCTACCTTTCTGTCTCTAAGTATATAAGTATATAGATACATATATTGTATATATACACACATATATGTATATATATCTCTCAAATACTGATATGCATGTATATATACATGTATATATATATATATAGAGAGAGCATTTTTAAAAATAAATAATTGGATCATGTGGTTATGGAGGCTGAGACGTCCCAAGATCTGCAGAATAAGTATATATATATATATACATGCACACACATATATATGTATGTACTTATATATACACATATATGTATATATACATATGCATATATAAGTATTTCAGAGAGATATCTACATTATGTATATTTGTGTAGATATATATATACATAGCAGCATAGGAGCTCCTATATTTCCCCACTCCTGGAAGACTCTTGGTCCGCGATTATGCCAAGAATCCAGAGGTGAAGGGGGTCAAAGTGGAAAAAGGTGGTGCTGCCATCCAGGTCCTCAAGGAGCCTGACATGTGCACAGACCCTGTCTGGCCATGGGCATTTGCATCTACAAGGAGGGGCAGGGCGTGCCTCTGAAATCGGATGTTGAATACCCCAAGATGCTGGAGGAGCTGAACCCCAAGGGCCGGTAGTACTGGCAGCTGCTGTGGAAACAAAGCATGGGGCGCCACCATCGGCTGAGCAAGAACAAGAATTTCTAATGGGGATGGGCATACCCCACCCCCCACCACTGAGGACTTTTATTTTCCCAGAGAACATGGACTTTTGTGAGACTAGAGGCTGCTCCCCAGCCTGGGTTTCCCTGTGGCCCACAATAGGGCTGGACCAGGGCCCTAGAGGCCAATAAAGGCTAATCTGTGTTAAAAAAAAATAGTATGTGTATATATATGTATGTGTGTGTGTATATATATATATATATAAGTATTTGAGATATATATGTGTAGATATACATGTTTATAGTTGTATATATATGTATGTGTGTGTGTGTATATATATACACACACACATACACACATACATATATCTGAGAGGATATCTCAGCCATCATATAGATATATGCATATGTCTGTGTATACATACATATCAAATACTTATATGCATATATAGAGACAGAGAATGATACAGAGATAGAGTATATATACATCTGTCAATACAAAGAGGTGTGCACAGAACCTGTCCAGCTCACATGCATCCCATGGGCATCAGCATCTACAAGGAGGGAGATGAAATGTATCTTGAAAATGAATGTTTGCACAGGAGTACTACTTCTAGACCTCAGGTGACAAAATTCGAAAAAGACCCATTCTCCTATACTTGCACAAAATCTACCAGCACCACGGCATTTATGCTTGCAGTGGTCTTAGGGGAATTGAGAGCCTTCTTTCTTGGAATTCAGTTACTCATTCTCAAAGAAGACATTGGAGAGAGCATCAGAGACCTGATAGCTTGAAGAGGAGACCTGGTTAGAAAAATTTTAGAAGTTGAGATACAACTTTGGGGATTCTCAATAATAATTGGAAGTCACTAAAAGAGCACCTGAGTCTGTGCAGTTCTGGTAATATTTTCTTACTTTGGCTATAAATGTAAATGGAACTTAAGTGTATCATCTTCAAACATAACAATTATACATGAACATGGGTGACTGCTTATCTCATTTTATCTGAAACCTTTGTTGCCTCTTTACCTTTTTCTGTCAAAAATGCAGTCATCCCAAATGCTTCCAGTGAGTTTACTCACATTGTGAAAGAAAAGCAGTTTTTATCTTGAGTGGAAACTTAAATTTTATTTAGAAGCCAGTGAAGGCTGCAGACTACCTTTGCTTAACAAAATGAAAGGGGGAAAAAATTTACTTATTTGGAGAGAGAGGCAAATATTCAAGGGGATTATTTTTATCAAGATATTTCTCTCTCATGCTACAAATGTAGCAAGTTAATCCATAACGCTTCCTCATTAGGGAAAGAGCAATTAAAAATAACTACAACTGCATAACTGCACCACTGTTTTTAGATGCCTAATTACAGAACCTCTTCAGGGCGATAGAAATGTCAGCTCATTAGAACACAGTTTTTTTATTATTTTAAGCAGAGTACGACCAATATAAAAGGGGCCATCTTAAAGCTAGGCATTTGTCATGACAGGACATATGACTAAATTATTATTTCCGAGTCCTTAAATATATGTTGATACTAATTCTGGGTAAGGTTTATTGCTTACGGGAACAATGTGAAGGATAGGAAGGAAAAGTAAATCTAATGTTTAATAGCATAATTTCAAATTTATACTTTAAGAAAATTACTATATGACTTCATTTTACAAAGATCATAAGTTCCCCTTTACTCATCTAAATAATTTGAAGCTTTTCTGGAGTTGGGTAGTATTTCAACTAGGCAGCTGTTTTCTTCCACTACAATCCTTTTAATATCTTTACTATGGATGCTTTAATATCTTTACTATGGATGCTAATGAGAATGAATAGTACTGGGGACTTAAATCCAAGAAAAAAAAGTCTCACACTGTTTTCCATCTGGCATATGCATGAATGATTCTATCACGACCCCTCAGGAAACCAGTAAAGGCAGGGGATGGACCCAGACACTTCTTTCATCCTGGTAGAGATGCTGAATGGAATTATCATAACTGAGTAGTATCTAATATTAATGCCCCCCAAATTTTTTTCTTATCATAACTATGAGTATGTTATTCCAGTCAAATGTGCACGTTCCTACCTTTTTATACTTTTATGTTTGTTTGACTACTATTGTTTTCTGTGTGGAAATAATTTCAAAACAGGATCTCATTTTTCAAATGGTACAGGAGTAGCCCCAATATCACAGGTGACAATGGTTACAAAGAACAGCTTGATAAAACTTTAGAACTGCTGTGTAAATCACTTGATGTCAGGAAGTCTGGTTTCTTGTTCCCATCTTTCCCAAATAACTGAGAGGCCTTAAACATTTCCTTCTTCCACTCTGGATCTTGTTTTTCTCCAGTGTAAAATAAGACTTGATTTACATAGTTTCTAAAGGTCCTTCCAGTTTTGACGTTTAATGACTTGATTTTAAGAATTCAGTCTCTCTCAGCTGTCCATGGAAGTGCACTTTCCTTTTGTCCTCATTAAAGTGACTTGTACTGCCACCCTCTTCTTCCACTAGTTGCATTTGAAGAGCAGATAAGAGCAGAGGTCTGTACTCCCTCCTAATCAAAAGGAGTTCTGCATGTTCTGTGAGGGGGACAAGAGGATTTTGCTTTCTTGGTATTAGTATGAGAGAATAAATATCTATTTCCACTGGTCATCTGTGATAGCTAGTAGAGTGAGTGAATCATATCAGGATTTTCTGTCAAAGTGACTAACAATGTCTTCTAGAATATCAAGTGGGATTTTTTCCTGTTGTCCTACAATTGATACCATGGCCCAAAGCTGAGCACAAAATTACCAAGTACCCAAAAGTATAAGGTGAAAACCTGACAGCAGGTCAGACCAGCCAGTTTTCCTTGGGGTTAACTGAGAGGCTTAACAACTCAGCCATCTTTGCTCCTGCCTCCCAACTCAAGCTAACATAAGAAGATGGCTGAGAAAGTTATACTTTCTTAGAGAGTGTAGGGTCCATGGACAAGGGGCCTAAAACCAAGTCCCCCCCGGCCCTCGTCCACAACCCCAAATATCACTTGCAAAGACTAAGGGTACTTGTAAAAAGTGACTGGTATCTTGTTCTCCAGCTTGATGCTTGCTGAGCCTCAGAAACTGCTTATTCACCTGATGTACCGATAAGAGCAGAGAGTGATAAAATATTCCTGTGACTTTTCAGGGAGCTTGATATTATGGGATTTTATACCTAATTAATTCTTCTCCCATGCTGTGGGGAAAAGGATAGTATATATTTGAACTTAAGAGTGATATGCACCTCTGATGTAGGGAGGTCTGCACAAGAAAAGACTGCTGAAGCAGTCTGTGTAATAGTACTAGAAAGGGAAGTGGTTTGGTGTTTCAGGGAAGAAAACAGTGAACTATTCCCCTTGCATATGGGGCCCAAAGTAGGAGTGAACAAAAATTCAGCTCTTACCATGGCTCCACATCTAAGAGCAGTGGGTAGGGAGGAAGGGGTTTTGTGAAGCTACTGAGATAAACAGAGGTATGCCCAACTTGGTGATGTACACCAAGCCTGGACCCATGTGAAGACCACCACCTAAGAAAAGGGGTAAAGATCAATCAGAAGAGACTAAACCAGAGTGAAGCCTTCACCGACACACCAGGAGACCTTGGCTTTCCCTAGCCTCTCTCCCTGAAACTTTTACCCTACCTTGGATTCCATGCATAAAAAAGAGACAGGGAGAAGTGTCCTGGTGTCAAGTCAGATTCTTCCCCATTTCAGAGAGCCGTGGCCAGGGAGGTAGCCTGCCTCAAGACAGGGGGGGAAATCAAACTTTGAATTGAATTGAGAATAAAGTTTTAAATGTGAAAACAACCAAATCTGAATAACTGAAATGAGGTTATTCTAGTAACACAAAGTGACAAATTCTGGAATGGAGACAAGCCTTCTCAGTATGAAGGAAGTATTCATTAGAATATAGTTGTTTTATCTGAAAAAATAAAATTTATATTATCAAGACTCCTCCAAAATTCGAGAAAAAATCCAGCTTTTCCCTTTACACAGCTAAGGGTACATTTGAAATAAATCTTACTATTTTACCTTTAAGCCACAGAATATTTTTTCAGTATCCCAATTTTTCACAGCTATACCAAGATCCTCTAAATTAAAAGATTCAGAGAAAAAAGAGTTTGAAAGAGAAACAGATTATTTATTGAAGCATGGTAAAAAATCATTTTAAAAAATCTTAAATCCAGGGGTAGAGTATTCTTTCTCTCAGTCTTCCAGATATTTACTCTCATTTTCAATTTTCCTGGCAACTAGATGAATGTACTTAGTCTGGAGCCTACCTTGAAATATCAGACCTTCAAACTACATCAATATTATTAATAAAAGTCATTCCAACTATATCATCTGTATTAATAAATCTATAATCATCAGATCTGAATAAAGAAATAACTAAACTTGGTAAACTATTTTAAGAATAAAAGCCTGCCATGCACTGAGATTGTTTGTACCTTGACTTAGTTAACTGATTTTTTTTATCTCAAATGTTAAAAATTTAAGTCAGCTCTGTCTCTTTTTAGATGTGTGAGTTTGAGCTTCCAAATTGCCTTCTAATTACTTACTGTAGAATTTGGTATGTAGAAAGTGCTCAACAAAATTAGTTATAAATATTGGTATGATTATCATCAGTAACATATGATTTTGATAGATATCAATATTCACATGAACACAACCTGAGCATAGGTTTATTTCATGCTACATTTATGTATGTGGTTTATGATTTCAATCAATTTTGGGGGTATATTATAGGTACGTAAATACAGGTCCTTCTCTGAGTTTAAAGAAAAGGTTGAATTATTTAAATTTTGCACCAACTCCTAACTCATTAAAGTGCTTTCAGATGATTTTGCTGAAAATTTAGAATGTTACATAAAGATGCCATTGGAACAGAATAACATTATTGTTCATGCTGCAAACATCACAAGCAAATATAGAGAAAAGTAGTTCTTTTCTCTGTATTTCCAACATTATCTACAGTACCTATATCCCTGGATTACTACTAATACAGTTTTCAGTTATATTTATATTAAGAGAACATAGTATAAACCAGCTGGTTGCTTAAGAGATCATAAAACAGCAATAGCAATCTATAACAGCATCATGGCACTGTTTTTAAGGTAGAGGCTCTGGGTTGTAAAAATAGACCTAAAAATTTAGTGGTTTTTACAAAACGGACTTAAACCTATGTCCGATATAAATCTTGAGCTGTAGTCACATTCCCATGGAAGTGACTGAAATCAAATAGACTAAAAAGTTTCTGAGTTTTCAAAAGCACTGCGTTCCTGATGATACCAGTAGCTTTGTATATTTAAAAACAGCAGCAACAACAACAACACATGGTCCCACCCATAAAGTAATCTCAGACCCAAAACCTACAAAAATAAATTGTGAAATGTGTGCAGTGTAGCCAAATAGATCATACTGTATCTGGTACAACTCACATGGGACTATTGAAACTAATGGAAAAAGAAGATTTATTTAGAAGGATTGAAAATTGATATGGTTTTGCTGTGTCCCCACTCAAATCTCATCTTGAATTGTAGTTCCTATAATCCCCACGTGTCCTGGGAGGGACCCAGTGGGAGGTAATTTAGTCATGAGGGCAGTTATCCCATGCTGTTCTCGTGATGGTGAGTGAGTTCTCTGGAGATCTGGTGGTTTTATATGGGACTTTTCCCCCTTTGCTCAGCACTTCTCCTTCCTGCCACCATCTGAAGAAGGACGTGTTTCCTTCCCCTTCTGCCATGATTGTAAGTTTTCTGAGGCCTCCCCAGCCCTTTGAAACTGTGAGTCAGTTAAACCTCTTTCCATTATAAATTACCCAGTCTAGGGCAATTCTTTATAACAGCATGAGAACAGACTAATAAAAAGTCCAGGATTATATAAGACAATGAACAAGAAAGTTCCTCCCCAGAGAGCAGAACCAAGGTCTCAACGAGGAATTTAACTTCATGTCCATGGCTGAAGCACCTCATGGTTCTGCTCTGCATGTTATCAACCAACGATAACTGTTTCAAAGCCATCTTTTTTCTAAAAGGGAGAGTTTTTTAACTGTGTTTCATTTATGTTTTTGTTTTGCTTCTCCATTTGTTTCTATAGTTACCCTATCCTCCGCAATTACATATCAGGTACCAAGTCACCGAATCTATTAGTTTATCCATCACTGTACCAAGAGGAACCAAATCCTGACCTGATGAAGAGGGGGGCTAGGAATGACTCAGATTTGAGGATGTCAAGGCCTCCTCACCAGCCCTGAACTGCTTAATTCTGGACAGTTATGTTGAAGATAAATGGATTTGTATCTTACATAAGTTAATGTATTTTGGAATTTTTTTGTTGTACAGTCTATGCTTAACTGATACAGTCTCCATAGTCTAAGCCAAGCATTTGCAAATTATGGCCCCATGGTTAAATCTAGCCTGTCACCTGTTTTTGTACAGAAAGCTTTATTAGAACACAGCCATGCTCATTCCTTTATATATGTTACAGCACCTTTTGAGATGCATGTGCAGACTTGAGTACAGATTTAACAGAGATTATTTGGCCTACTGAATCTAAACTATTTATCTGACACTTGTAGAAAACAATTGCTGACTCCTGGTCGAAACTCTAAATGATGTAAGTTGATAGGGAAAATAATATAAATAAGATGGTTTCCCTGCATCATGATCTATTTTCAAAGGGTTTCCTGCAGTAAAGTAAGGAAAGAGAGCAAGAATAACTACATTATTGACCTTGGTTAGTTTAATTTATATATTTTGATCTCTTTCCTACTTCTTTATTACTATCACAATACTAAGTTTTGCCTTCGCCTTCTCCACAGCTCAGGAGAGAAAATCATCTGAGTCTCACACCAGCTTCAAACAGCCTTTAGCATTTTACGGAAGTGAACAATTTTTGACAAATCCTAATAGGGGAGTTTTTCCAGATAAAGGGAGATAACCTCCCTTATCTAGGACTCTACCTCCTTTCTATTACTTTTATAGTTCCTTTAGTATTAAGCATGACCTGAGAAAATCTCCAATTTTCCAGCAACCTTGCTGGGAACAATTGCTACACCTTGGTCTGAGCCTGTTGAAACCTACTGTCTTTAAAGTTGTTTTACTTGAACTTTTATGCATCTGGCTACTGCCTCCATTGAAAGTGGCCACAACTTTGTCAAATACAAGCACACATGACCTTGAATCTTCATAACCAACCTGATTTGTCAAACATGACTTCGCCCCCATTCATCTTTATAATGGTGCATATTCTTCAGTTATGTATCACTTTAAGAAAATCCTGCCATCTGGCCACTTTTTAAAGTTGATTTAACAGTTACAACACTATGTTAACTTTAATAAGATATGCACTTTATCTTTTAAAATTACTGTCACATACTTAATACTACTGCAAGGACAGTCAAAGAGAGTAAACTCCTTGTATAAGCAAGTTAAAAGCACTAAATTCTAACCCTCATTAGCACTTGGGAATAATTGCTTCTCTACATTACTAGGGGAAGGCTGAGTATTGGGTTTTCAGCTTTATATGGTGGATAATCTAATGATATTTCATACTGGACTTCTCTAAAGATAATGAGTGCACTATCTGAAAGTTCTTAGCATTTACTTCAATCACTGATAAACTTGATGCTCTATTGAATTTTCATTGAAAGCTTTTTTAAATAAATAAGTAAATAGCACTACATTATCTATACATTCTTCTGATAGACTTATATCCCTGCAGGCTTACTACCAGAGATTATCAAATAATTGCTGAACTTTTCTATCAAATAGTATAAAAAAAGAAAATGTTCCCTAGATTAAGGAGTGTAAGAATAACAAAATTAATAGAGAGTCACTGGATATAAATCGGGTTTTAATAAAATCAAATGTTAGATTCTTTTGTTAATCAGCAGAAGTAAATAATTTTTTTGGTATATTTCAAATGGTTTTAGATCTGTTCTTTTCCCTCATGTCTTAAAATATACTTGAATATATACTTAATGTATATATAAATTATATAACATTTGCCTATATTAATATATATGTATATTTCTACATATAATCTTTTACTTTGTTTCTTAATATACACTTAAGACTTAACATATGCTTAATAAATAAAATTTAATTAACAACACACTTTAAACATTTTTTTGTGTATGATATATTGTAACAAAATATTCTTGACTTGACTCCTTAAAATGTATTGTATTACATTACTGCAAGAGTTATATTTTATTAGTATATCTTTATTTTTTTTCTAGAATGATTTTATGACCAGGATAGAAAAAAAAGTGAATACCTTAAAGAAGAAGACAGAATGCACCATAACATAAACTACTTAAAAATAGCCCCATTCCCAGTTGACGCTTGTCCTTCCAGACATTACTCTCTATGAATTTTCAGTATTTTATAGTAGACCATGTATGCAACTATGTATTCTGCTTTTTAAATTTCCCTGTACAATATTTTGTATAAACTATGCCATTTTTAAACTTAAACTTTAATCCCAATTTGAAAACTTTTTGTGTTATATAAAATATTGAGATAAATTAATGAATGTATTTGCAGAATAAATATTTGTTTATGTCCCTTTTTGTCAGTTTTTTTCTGGTTTGCATTTTAGTTTGCATATGTTTTAATATAGGACTAGAAGTAGAATTATGATTAATATTAAACTGATACTTTACCTAAGTTTAAGAATTTAATGTCCCAGCAAGAAACCCAGGCCTGATGCCAATATTATTGGTATGGCACTTTAAAATTTTGATACAATATTAGATCTTTGAAAATATTTTTTGCAATATGTATCTGGCATTTCATTTTCTATCTTGGCCGAACAGAGTAGTTTGGGGACTTCCGGTTGACCCTGTCTACAATAGTGGCTATTATATGAAAACTACGAGAGGGTCTTCAAAACCACCCCTACTAAGGTTAAGATCAAATTATTGCATTTTGTACCATTGACAATGAACAGGCAGAGAAGTTGGTAGATTTCTGTAGATTTTGAAGAGCATGTACTACAATTGGGAATGTTACTTGCATGAATACATCAGGTAAATTAGGAATTTGGGAATTTTGAGTGACACCCAAATAAATTGAGGTTTCTCCAATAGGTCTAAGTTGTGGTGCAAGATCACATTTGATTCTACAAAAAAAAATGTCCATGTTTGATAAGAATTTCATGTTCAGTCTCTGGCAAACTCAATTGTAGAGTCACAACTCTGACCTCTTAAGTTCTAGAAAAAGGTGAAGAATTATTCAAGGAGAAACTGCATGCTATTTGAAAATCACTTCCTGACATATTACTTATTACTAATTGAGACTGAAAGTTTGGCCATTAAACATTAAATGGCCACATGAACAGAAGTACTCATCACCAAATGGGCATTGCCAGATCCACCAGATCATAATTTTGGGCAGAAGCATCAACAATCCTTGTATGACAAAAATGATACTTTAAAAATTAGATGCCCAGTCTTAGAGAATGTCCAGAAAATTACATTGACAAGTGGTTCAGAGCCCCATTACCTATGTTGCAATGATCTTTCCTTTCATAACTCAAACTTATAGCCTTAAGGGAAAAACTGAAGCCTATTTTATAGAAAGTAGACATAGCTTGATATAAGGATACATGTGAGCTACTATGTAGTGGCAAATGACTGGCTACTCAGAACCTAGAGGATACAGAACAGAACTAAAAGATCATAGAAAATGAGTTCTGGAGTAGAAGTAGAGGCCTGTAGATGGACCAGCAGAGAGAATCCAGCAGAAGGATAATTCCACAACCTGGTGAACAAATGGCTTTTCTAGTGTATGCTAACCAGCCTCTGTGTCTAGCTATAGCATTGTTTGTACAATGGACTCGAAGGAAGTGGCAATGTTGGTAAAGATGAAGTCAAGAGTATGTGCTTCCCCTCACTGAGGCTGATCCAATGACTGCTATGTATAATGTTTCATTAGCACTGGGCCCTGAAGGAGAATAAGTTACCATTAGGGACAAATTGATTATATTGGACATCTTTCACCCTGACCTGGGCAACAGTGTTCCTTGTTGGAATTGATGCCTCACTCCAGATACGAATTTCTTTCCCAGCCCCAAATGTTTCTGCAGTTACCACTATCCAAGGGCTTAGAGAATAACTGATATATTGACATGAAATTTCACATATTGTTGCCTCAGACAAAAAGAATCGTTTTATAGTAAAGTATATGCAATAATGGACACGTATCTAAATAAGCCACTGTTTCTACCAAATGCCAAATTACCTGGAAATATCTAGCCAAGGACTGCCACTTAATTAAGGCACCAACTTTGTGGGTGACACTGTGAACACTGTCCTCCAGGTTTTCATTACATGACTGGCTAGCCAGAATCACCAAGTTAGGATGTTTCAACTTAATGATTTTTCAACTTTATGATGGTGTGAAAGTAATATGCATTCAGTATGATTCTCAATTTATGATGGGATTATGTCTAGATAAACCATCATAAATGGAAAATATCTTAAAACACACCCCATCGTAAGTTGAGCCACAACTATATATTTATGAAAACAACAGCCAATATATGCTGCTGTGTCCTTTATATGTAGAAGGAATGGTCTGGGAACTAAATAATAGAATTAAGATTGGTTTCTTTAACTCTTAGTGACCCACTGTTAGAAATTTTGCTCTGCTTCTCCACAAGCTGAAACTTTGCTGGTTAGAGATCCCAGTTCCCAGCAGAGCAACACTGTCTAAATCAAAACCTGAGGCTTTGTATGTTCTAAATATCTCTTTTAGATCAACAGGCCAGAAAGGAGTTACTATACTGGAGAAAGCACAGGATTCTCATGATTAAGAGGAGAGAGGTTTACTGCTTCTTAGAAGAAGCAGGGAAAAGTACATCTGAAACATGGAGAATTCACAGAGGGGTCTTTTGGTGTTTCTGTAGCTGTAATAGCAGTGAAAGACAAAATGTAGCAACCACAGCTGAACAAGGCCAAGGAAATCAAAGCTCTGCCTCTCCAAGGGTGAAGGCATGTGTTGACATCAGGCAGCAATTGAGGTCACCTGAAGGACTCGCTAAACATGAGTGAAATTTAGAAAGAGTCATGGCAAAGGGAAAGTATAACATAGACTACAAACTCAAGATGTTACAGAAATCCGAGCCATAGCTAGAAACTACCAAGTTATGGTTTTTATAGTGATTGCAACTTGGTACTTTTTAAAGACTTATTAATAGAGTAGACTCATTAAATAGGTGGACATTAATAGGGTGCTTAATGTGGAGTTTAAGCAGATCTGGTCTTTTGTCCTGTAATTTAGTATTATAAATATTTATTCATATTTTTGCAAGTAGTAACAATTCCTTTTCAGCATTATAAAATATTGTACTGATGAAGCTGTCATTAATTTATGCATTTTACTTTTGTTGAATATATGAGTTTTTTACAATTATGTTTTATTTTACAATTTTTTTTTCTGTAAACACTCTAATACATAATTTCTGGTAAACATGGGCAAAGCATATAGGAAATGAACATACCAGTGGAATTTGTGGGTCATAAGTAGAGAAGCACGTATTTTGTGTTTTTTTTTTTGAAAAAGTAATGATTTATGTCACTTTATAGGCATCTCATACAATCCAGCATTTTTCCTGTTATTTTACATATTTTAATTCGATTTCTAAAAAGTGTTTTAGTAGACCTCTAATTTGTGCTTCCAGCTTCTGCCATGGACTCTTCTATAAATGTATAAATGCATATGGAGTGAAAAGAGATTTTAGTTTTACACATGATTAAACCTGAAAGATTGCTGGTAATAACTCTCCTTCTTTGGCCAATCTTCCCAGATGCAAAGTGAAATTATCCTCACTTTTCAAGGACAGACATCATGCATAAAACAGAGTTCTCAGGCATGAACAAGTCAGGGCAGCCAACTCCTTTAGGTCTTGAGTAGAAGTAGGAAAAATATTCTCCTCACTTTTCTTTCTGAGCACCTGGTATACAAACCATCTGGGCCATAATTCTGGCAGTCAGAAAGGTAGGAAATTTTAGATTAGGTGAATATGTAGTATGTGGGGGAAATAGAAACTGAAGAATACTTCCATGGAGAGTACTCAGAATGTTCTTGCCAGAGTTGCTTGTCATTTATTGTATGAGGTAAATCTATAATTATTTATTTACTTTGTGTTTGGTTTGTTTAGTTACAATATTTTACGTTGCAATAAACTTTTCCAATAGCATTCAACTTTACTAAAAGTTCATATATATTGAATAGTTAAGTACAGAATTGTATTTATTAAGTTGATTAATTTGTAACTGTGCAAACTTTTGATGACATTTAAGGATGGCATACTGATAAACTGATTTCACAAATATTATTACCCACTATTTTTTTGAGAAAATATCTGCATCAGAATTAATTTCAAAAGTTAATATTCAATTTAAGCAGATTATGCCTGTAGATGACCTTTCAACATGTGCAGCTCTAGAAGTTATGTTCATCATTTTATGATACATGACTTTTAAAATGAACTGTTATTTTAGGATAATACACCTGTTTAAAAGTGCAAAAATCATGTCTATAATGAATTTTCACAAACTGAACACAACCACATAAAGATTACTCAATTCAAGAAAATATCAAATCTGCCCCTTTTATCTCTTCCAGTCATGACTCCCTTCTTTCCATCAGAAATCACTACTGTGCTTTCCAACAATGTAAGATTTTTCTCTTTTGTAGAAAAGGGATTATATAACATAAACTCTTAGCATTTCTGAAGAATGATGTTCATTTAGACTAAATTATGACTTTTCTAAATTCATTGTTTTTATTCTTCATTACAAGTTTTCTTACTCATGTGTTAAAATGTAAGTCAACAGGAGGACAAAATGGACTCCCTGTGGCTAAAATGAGATGCACCAAAAACATAATTGAATGGCCAGCAGGGTGAAGTGTTGGTTATGTGCCTCTGTATTACTAACTGCCACAAGGTTTTCTTTGCTGTGATTAAGCAGAGACCAGTTCCTGAAAAGCATTATCAGAACAACTACAGCAGAAAAGTTTCTTTGCTAACCCCAACAGATCCCCTGATGCCAGCCAATGGAGCGCCCCCACTTAGTGGTCCCATCATGGCTCTCATTGGACAGAGGACCAGCCTTGCAAAAATCCTTTCCAGATAAACAACCACAGACTTCAAGCCAATTTCAGCCAGTTTGTGGAGACTGCACACAAGCCATCTTCGTGTCCTATAGTTCACCTTTTGACATGAACCAAATTCTGCCTCGTTTGAATGCTAAAACCCCACCCTGAACACAGAATGTTTTACTTATATACCCAGCTTCCTTCATAAACATTCATAGATCTTCCCCAAACCTGCTGAATACACACATAAGGCAGGCCCTGTTAGTCATAAATATCAGCTCCTCCTCCCTCCATGGAGTGCCTATATTTAGTTTTTCCCTGAGGTTGCATTCTCAGATCTGCAGATTGCATTTCCCCCTTCCCCACCCCGCCGCTTCCCCCAGAATTTTCTCCTTTTCCTTCCTCCATGGATCTCATGTTTTTTGGTTAACACATGTATGAAAGATAAAGAAGTAACAGTTAATGCAGTGACTCCATTAAGAGACTCAGTCCTCCAGAGAGGTATTGTAATACCAGTCATTTATCAGTTTCATCGGATGTTTCAAAAAGTGAGAAGTCAATTCCAATCACATAAATTTATTTCATAGAATAGTAAAAAGGTAATGAATGTTGATTCTATTGAAAGAGAGACTTCTGAAGTCTTGCAAGTGCCCTGAATATTTTGGTAAATAGTATAAAAGGGTAACATTGTTTTATAGGTAATTAAATAATTATAATTAAATAATTTTGTTGAAGCATAGTATATTGATTTAAAAGGTATAAAAATTAGGAGCTTTGGAGAAGAAATGTACCTAAAGTTAACAGTGATCACACATAATGCATATTTGCATCTTATAAAATGCACAATTATGCTAATCAATAGAAGGTTTAGGTTGTAAAAATTTACCATTTTATATATGCTTTTAGTATAGCAGGTCTTCACTTTTTCTTTTGTGAGAAATTGATGTTGATACCTCCCCCACCCACACAAACACAATTATCAACAAAGAAGTGTTCATTTTCTTGGTTGCACATTATCAATCATATTTTAAAAATTTTTTTTAAAATTTAGCCTTTCATGGGCATTTTATAAAGTAATATAACTGTCTTATAATGGCATCGAAATTTTTATAAGTAAGTCATCAAATTTTGTTTGGTATTTTGGTTCAAATTAATTTGAACTATTTAATCAAAAGAGTTAATAAATGGAGCACCAAAGACTTCAGTTTGTAAAGCAATTATCTCATTGTAGTTTTGTATTTGCATTCTGTTAATTGTTTAGTATGTCACAGGCTATAAAACAAGGTGATTTGCATAGCATTGCTTCAGGTGTTGCCCTCTAATACAGGAAGACATTTTGCATATCAAATAAAATAACTAATAAAAAAGCCAAATAGTGAACATTACAAGATAGTTACTTAGTATGTACATTTTTCGGTATGCATAAAATAAAATACTTTATTATATTAAACAAACTATGACTATTATAACTACATAGACCTAGCAATAGCATAGTTTTTCATAACCATTTTATTACTATTAAATCCTGAGAAAATCAGTGGCAAAAAATAATATTCAAAACTAGTTCTGAAATGTTTATGTTATGTCTTTATTGGGCAGTAATTCTATTGTTTCAACTTTAAAAAAAAATTTAAAAAAGCTTTTCTTTCTCATTCTGTGTAGAGGTAGAATAGAGATCCCACATTTTGCCATTTGGTATAACCTCAATGAAAATGGAGGTTTACTCTCAAATAACATGTAGGTTAAAAAAGAAGTAAATCCTCTCACTGGCAACAACATATATGAACCTGGAGGACATTAAGTGTAATAAACCAGGCACAGAAGGACAAATCACATGATCTCACTTATATGTGGAATCTAAAAAAGTAAAACTCATAGCAGAAGAGAGTAGAATGATGGTTACCAGGGTCTGAGAGTGTGGAGGTGGAGTTGGGAGATGTTTATCAAAAGATACAAAACTTCAGTTAGACAGGAGAAATAAATTCAAGAGATCTATTGCACAACATCATGACTATAGTTAATAATCAATATATTGCATTCTTGAAAATTGTTGAGAGTATATTTTAAGTGTGCTCATTATAAAAAATGATAAATGTGTGATGTAATGCCATGTTATTTAGCCTGATTTAGCCATTCCACAATGTGTACATATTTCAAAACATGTTGTTCACAGTAAATATATACAAATTTTATTAGTCAATTAAAAACAAACACAAAGAGGAAAAAGAAAAAGAAATCATAACAAACACTTCTACTTAGAACATGTTGAGCTTTGTAGGGAAGAAAATAATATTTATGTCAACTATTAAGAAAGAAAACCAACACTGCAGGGCAGCAAACAAAAGAAACACATTTTAATTGGGGTCTTAGGAATTGCAATTGAGGAGACACAGGTATAGCAAGCAGCTAAATCATTTTCCGTCAGTATATGTTGGGCAGGAGCTTAGAAAGGTTTACCGTAAGTTTATATATCTGAAAGGTTTTAGCAGTCTATGATCAATGATGGCTGTTTAATACCTTAAGTTTTCTTTAGCTAATGATACATCTAGTTCATCACAGCTGTCTCCCCAGTACGTTGGTGATCAGGCCATAGAAACAGTTGCAATCTCATGCAGCTGGTTTTACAATTTGGCCCAGTTTAACAGGTCAGATTTCATCCAGGTATATACTTCACTGGAGTCCAGCTCCTTAAGCTTTCCCAGCTCTGTTTTAGACATTGCTGGCATAACCTTCTTCATTTTGGATTTTCTTTTCACACTTAAAATTGAACCTTTTTCCTTTCATTTTTGTCTTCCTGCTTTAATCTCATAATGTACTTTCTAGTCCTTCCCTTTTCATTCTCTCCTCTTCCTTTATTTTTAAAAGATTTTGATTTTTTAACCCCTTCTGTTTTTCTCCTATCTATCTAGATATCTATATCTACCTATCTATCTAGATATCTATATCTACCTATCTAGATATCTATATCTACCTATCTATCTAGATATCTATATCTATCTAGATATCTATATCTATCTAGATATCTAGATATCTATATCTATCTAGATATCTAGATATCTATATCTATCTAGATATCTAGATATCTATATCTATCTAGATATCTCTATCTATCTATCTAGATATCTCTATCTATCTATCTAGATATCTCTATCTATCTATCTAGATATCTCTATCTATCTATCTCTAGATATCTCTATCTATCTATCTATCTATCTATCTATCTATCTATCTATCTATCTTTTCCTTCATGTAGAATGTAGGGAACTTCTAAATTATTTCACTTTCCCAGCACTGATTATCGCAGAAAAGTATTACTCTATGAATGCTATTCTTACTTAGGAAATCTAAAGCATTAAAGAGTTTTATCTTAGATAGCAAAACTGGAAAGTCAGTAAGTCTTAGTTCTTTCCATTTTCTCATTTGCTATTACTCTCTTCTATGTTTTATAAACAGATTGATAGGGAATATCATTATAAATTTTCTTGAGGAAGAAGAGAAGTAACAGCCAGGAACTTCTACTTCATAACAACAGTTATCTTTGCTTTTAGGCATAGTGATAATTGTTCAGTCTAACCTCCATTAACTTGTTGGATAATTCTGTTGATAAGTTTTTTTTTTTATTTTTTGACTCAAAAAGCCCATTTTTAATTGAATTATTGCTAATTCGTAAAAGTTTTTAATATGGTTTAACTGCAAGTCCTTCATTAAATATATGATTTGTGTGAATATTTTCCCCTATTCTGTGGCTCAGTTTTACTTCATTGATGGTATAAATAAACAAGTCAAAAAGATTTAATTTTGATAAAGTCTAGTTTATATGTTTCTGGTACTTTTGCTTTTATCATCATATCTATAAATGTTTTGCATAACACAAGGTCCCAAAGATCACTTCTATAATTTTTTCTAGGACTTTTATAGTGTTAGCTCTTATATTTAGGTCTGTGGTACATTTTAAGTTAATTTCTGCGTATGTAGTGAGGGAGAAGTCCAACTTTGTTCTTTTGAATGTAGACATACAGTTCTCCTAGTACTTTTGTATGTTTTGAAAGACTATTCTTTCTCCATTAGATATTCTTAGTACTTTGACAAAAATCAATGGACTTTAAATATTATTCTTTATTACTGAACTCTTGATTCTATTTGATTGATCTATGTGTCTATTCCCATACCAGTAACTCAGTATCTTCATTATTGCAGCTTTGTAGTAAGTTTTGAAATTGAGAAGTGTGCGTACTCATGATTTTTATTTTCAAGACTGTTTTTGACTATTCTGGGTGTTTTGCTTTACATGTGAATTTTAGGATTAGCTTGTCAATTACTAAAAAGTATCAGCTGGGATTTTTGACAGTGATTTTGTTGAATCTGTATAGTATGGCCATCTTAACAATAGTAACTTTCCTGATTCATGAACATGGTATGTCTTTCCATTTATTCTGGACTTAATTTTTTTAACAATATTTTATTCTTTACAGAGTCAGTTTTGTACTTCTTTTGTGAAATTTATTCAAGTATTTTCTTCTCCTTGATGCTATTATAAATGAATTGCTTTCTTAATTTTATTTTCATGTTCTTTATTGTTAGTGTGTAGAAATATGATTGATTTTCATAACTGGTCTATTTACTGTCTCTGACACAGGATTTAAATCCATTAGTGTATTTTTTGTTTCCTTGTTCTATTTTATGTCCTAGCTTCCATTTTAATCACAATATGCATCTCAGCTTACTTCATTGTCTTTTTATCTTTTTATTGTCAAATAAAAAAGTCTAACGTTCCATTGAGAAAAAATAGCAAAATATTTCTTTTCTATATGTAAGACATATTTTAACTAAATATGTTATTAATTCATTGTATGGTGCTATAAAATGTAATGTAGTCTTTCTACAAATAGAAAAATACGTATTCATATATACTAAGAAGAAAAATATTTGGAATTAGCTTAGATATTCAAAAGGAAGTTTATTCAATTTGTACAGTGCCACTCATCCCTTTTGTTGGTGGCCATTCATCCTGAAGGTCATGACTAATTAATGTGTAGACTATTATGATAATTTCATCCAGATTTTCTTCATTTTCCACTCTCACATGCTTCAGTGAACTTTGCACAATGTTATCCAATTAGTGTCTTCAAAAGTACCACTTTGTGTTTACTCCACACTCAAAAACATTAAGTGTTTGATTCTTTACTTTCCAACAAAGTCTAAATATCATTTGAATTGTTCATCCCAATATCCTTCAAAATCGCTCTTCTTGCTTTATTCCTATTTATTCAACAATTCAAAATCTTACCTCTTTAAAATATAAAATATCTGTCTCTCCTAAATTTTACCTTCCCTTGTTTACATCTGTTTATATAAATATATTTTCTGTTCACTACAAACCTTTATGCAAAAAATTTTACCAAAAATTTATCTTAAATATTATTCTATAATATTTCTATTGTGATGACTACAAATTGGATGAGATCCATTTTTTTCTGTTTTACCTATATCTTTAACTGTTCATATCTCCCTTATCACAAAGTATGCTGTTTATGCCACACTACAATGTTGGCTCTTAGAAGGATGTTTTATGTTATTTAATTTTAATTGACTTATGTTATCTTAAACCCACATAAGCCTCCCAAGCTAATTAAAATGTATTGTAAGTATCAATGTTTGTCTCCTCTTTCAATCACCTGACCCCTAGATTGTAAAATATTTGAAGTCAGAGCATTTATGTGAGTTTTGACTCAATCTGTTTTTACTTTGATGTATTTTCCAAGTTTTACACAAACTAGTGAAATAATGTACAATAAATGAGACTTTAATCTTCACAGTCAGTTTTGTCTAGAAAAAGTGCCATTATAATATGTTTCCATTGGTTAACATAGGCTACTAATAGTATGCCAAAATATTTCTCA
The DNA here is from genome assembly GCF_028885625.2 of Pongo pygmaeus. Classification (NCBI taxonomy): domain Eukaryota; kingdom Metazoa; phylum Chordata; class Mammalia; order Primates; family Hominidae; genus Pongo; species Pongo pygmaeus. The sequence goes on along the minus strand of NC_072388.2, from coordinate 46,893,236 downwards.
TTATATTTATTCAAGGATAACTAGGAATTAAGTGATAGAAATATATTGAAGAAATATATTTTACCATTACTTATATCTATTACTTGTTATATGAGAATTTTATTTATTTTTAAAAGAGTAAGTAAAAGGCATTAGTTTATTCTTTTTAATTGTTTAGCTCTGATAAAGAATAGAAAATTTTTGTGGGCCATCAAAGATATGACATAGGTTCTTAAATAGCAATATTAAAGTTTTGAAATCCATTTGTAAATTTGAAATAATATAATTTATTGTTATAAATATAATTATAATAATATAATCTATTACACTTAATGCAAAATCTATTTGCATTACATTTGAAGTAATAATATAATTTAACTTCTATATAAATAAAATCATGCAAAGATAATTTATTCACAATTTTAATACTTTTAAATGTCATAAAGTTTGAAAGGCAAACAATGACATTTATGTCAATATAGGGTTAGTTACATTAAGTTGAATCAACAGCTGTTTACTTAAAAACAAAACAGCAAAATCCAGCTAAAAGACAAATGCTTAATAACATAAATGCCAGAAATATTAAAAAAACTATACTATATTGTGCTAGCATGTTTCAGTATACACATCCTGAAAACTTTAAGACATATCTAAGTGCGTGTCTATTAACCATATTATCTAGAAATAATTATGGAATTCTTAGCATGCTTGACAATCCTGATTACAATTTTTATAAAACCCTCACTCTAATAAATGTAATATATTTCAAAAATATATGTATATATAATGTTTTCTTATTTTATGCAATATTAATACTAGATTTACATAGCAACATAGAAATTTATTCATGGTCATTTCCAGACTAAAAATGGCAGCATACAATACTAGCCAAGAGAGGTTAGAGCTGGGACTTAGGTTAGATATAAAAGTATTTTGCAGGTATATTAAGTAGTTCAATGGGCACTCCCAGAAAGGATAATTAAGGGCAGCCTGTAATTATACACATTTACTTAGCACCCAGAAGCAGAGAGCACTGTGGAAGTAGTCAAATTAATAGGATGATAGTGTGCTAAGTGTAATATTTTCTGAGTTTGAGGAGGAGATGGCTGAATTTGAGGAGGATGATGAGAAACATCCATGTAGAAATGTAGAATAGACAAATGGATATGCACATCTGGAATTTAGAATAGATAGTTCAGATGGTCATCAGTATGTAATTGGCAGTTGAAAAAGAGAAGACAATGGGTATCAGAAAAAATAGAGTGAGAAAGGAAAAGTAACTCTGCAGAAGGAATACCAATATGTAAAGGAGGAAAAGAGGAAGAGACATCCACAGAGGAGATTGAGTAGCCTTAGACACAGAAACAGAAAAAAATCAGGAGCATAGGATGTTAAAGAAGACAAAGTTCCACATTTTTCAAGCACTGCTTAGAGAGAAAGACATATATGAAACACAATAAACTGTTTAGTGGTTATGGAAATATAAAAAAAATTGGTGATATTGGTAAGAATTTTAGTGAACTAGAGAGGAGCAGGAATTAAATGTTTATGGATTGAGACACAATCCTGCTCAATGTACCTCAAGCACAAAATATGAAAACCACACTAAGGCTCATCCAATTCAAATTCTTCGAAACCATTTATAAAGACAAAATCTTTAAAGCTGACAAGGTAAAAAGATCTGCACAGATAAGACAAAGCCAAGGATGAAAAGCAGATTTTTTTTTTCCAAAAACAATGCAAGTAAGAAAACAGTAGAATGATATGTTATGTTTAGGTTGCCAATATTGGCAACCTAAAATTTATATTTTTTGCAAATATCTTTTAGATATTAAGGTGAAATATAGACATTTTAAGATATCTAAAACTTAAAAAAATCCTCAAAAGCACATCCTTGATACAGAAAGTATTTTAAAAAACTCTGTCTGGCAGAAGAAAAATAATGCCAGCAGGAAACACGGATCTGCGGAAAGACCACTGAAAATGGAAATTGTTTATGTTCCAGCCATGACATTGCTAAGCCTTTACCTAAGAGAAAATACAGTACAGGTTCATGCAAAGATGTGTACATGAGTGTTCACAGCACCTTCCTTCTGATACCACAAAACTAGAAACATCCCAAAAGTCTATCAACAAGCAAATGGAAAAACAAACTCCATTATGGAATAGTATTCAGCAAAGACATGAACTCATAATGCATGTTTCAATATAATCGAATCTCAAAATAATTACTCTGAGTAAGAGAAACCAGGAAATATAGAGTACATACCATAAAATTGTATTTTTAAAAATTCAATAAAAAGCAGACTATAGTACAGAAAACAAGTTAGTATTTTTTCCCTGGCATCACATTATTAATTTCAATATAATATGTAGAATCTTAAAAAGAAATTAGCAGGTAAAACACGTACACACACATGCAAATAAAGAACAAAGAAAGTTGTCTGCTTCAAAAGAAATGCCGTAAATTTTTAGTAGTGCAGAGCTTTGAAGTTCAAAACCCAAAGGAAAAGAAAGAGCTTACCATAGATGTTTCTTTGATAAAAATGGGCCACGAAACATAACATCCAAAGAAAAGAATATGATTAACACAAATATTTGGCTGCAATATGTACATAGTAAAATGATTAAATCATGCATAGATGTAAGCATTGAAGTCTTGAATGTGATATTATTAAGATTTTACTTTAACAAAAATTTTATCTATTTCAGAAGTAGGAATACTTGTAATTCACTTCTATGGCTGTTATTCAAAGGGACCTTAAAATGTTCTTTCTCATTTGTTTCCATGGCACATTGAAACCAGATATATATCAAATGAAAAAAATCATGTCTCTCCAATTAAAAAGTTGTACTTGTAAAAAGAATCAGGCACTCATGTAGTGAAGATTTAATTTCTTTAAACAAATAGGGGGCTGCTTTCCTATTCCTTAGAATTTTAATTTTCAGAGAGTAGATAATCAAATAAACATTAATTTCTTTCCAGGTGATTTTAAAACATCTGAGTGATGGAGCAGGTCTACGTTTTAGATTCTTGCCTGAAAGTGCAATGAAGTAAACTATTATTCATTATTTTGCCATTTTAAAATTATTTTCCAGGTTATTCAGGGAAGCACTAAGACCCAAGTATCACAGATTTATGATTGCTAACTGAACTTATATCATAATCCCCTTAACCTAGCTGTATGACCATTTCCTGATTTTTGTCTGCACAAGAGTAAATTGCATTGGTAAAACAACTTTTGACTTCCTTCTCACTATCGTTTCCTTTACTTGCTAGAGGTACAAGGGATACATAGGCAAAAGGGTATAACTGGCAGTAAGCCCAATCCGGTTCGTAATGGATTCATATGGCCTCTATAGGGATGAATGGCATGGTGCACAAAGATCATGTAAATTGGCCACATATTTCCAATCAATTTTGTATCCTGGAAAAGCAACAAAAAGACTCAAGTGAGTATTAACTTTCTGATTTTCTAGAGAAGCATGGGGCTAAAACCTGAACTTCCTTCAGTGGCACAGCTGGCTTCACCACAAGTGCCCCCTCACACACATACACATCACACATAGATACATACCAAAAAAGATGACAAATACATATTATATATTTTTTAAATGAGCAGGAGGGAGATGGATAAAAAGAAATGTGAGGTCGTCCACTGTTTTGGCAAATCCAAACAAATCCTAGTATTTCTTCTGAATGGGTTTAATAGGTTACACTTTTTAGTGAAATGCTGCCACACACAAAATGCTCTCCTAATAATTCACTGAGTAATAATTCTATGTGTAACCCTCTAAAAAGTTAAAAATTCGCTTTTTTTCTGATGTTACACATAGTAATAATAATGACTTATTCACAAATCAAACTCATCTAAAAATGCACTTTAGAGCACTGCATGGTAATGGGAACCTTCTTGGAAACTCCCATAATGGCACCATGTTAACAAATGCATATTGGCTTTATGAAGCCTGCAGAGAAATCTGAAATTATTGGTTTTGAAATTTTGAAGAAAGGTTTAAGTTCATGGGGCTTTAGAAAAAAATTTCTTTAAAGCATTTTAACATACTGAAACAATCAGAGTTAGAGTGTTCAAATTCATATAGAAAATTAACATGGGACTTAAAGTATTTGAAAATATGGTAATGGGAATGTACATACCTATGGATTTTTACTGTGAATTCTATACTCAAAATCTATGGCTTTTTCAGTTTTAAATTTTAAAATAGCTATTTTAGTAGAATAAATGATGACTAAGCTTGTTACCAAGATATTAGTTATTAAGTGCAATGAAGTAAATTAGTAATTATGTATTAGTATTCATATTATAATATAAATTATATGAGCAATTAAGTTAGTAATCATATCATAATATTAATTTTTTAAAGTTTCAATGATTTATAAGACCCTAAATAGCTTAAACAATCTTGAGAAAAAAGAATAAAGCTAAAGGCATCACACGTCCTGTTTTCAAATTACATTACGAAGTTATATTAATCAAAACAGTATGATAGTGGCATGAAACCAGATATATAGACAATGGAATGGAATAGAAATCCAAGAAATAAACCCACAACATATGTGATCAACTCATCTTCAACAAAGATGACAAAATTACATGATGGGGAAAGGACAGTATTTTCAAAAAACGGTGTTGAGAAAATTGGATATCTACATGCAAAAAAATAAAAAATGAAAGTGGATTCTTATCCCACACCAAACACAGAAACAACATAAAATGAGTTAAAGACTTAAACATAAGACCTGGAACTGTAAAACTCCTGGAAAAAAACATAGAGGTCAAGCTCCATGTCATTGGTCTTGGCAATTATTTTTTGAATATGACACCAAAAGCAGCGGCAACAAAAGCAACAATAAACAAGTGGGACTACATCAAACCAAAATGTATCTGCAGAACAAAGGAAAATAAAAATACAAAGGCAACTAATAGAATGAGAGAAAATATTTATAAATGATATATTAATCATAGATTAGTATACACAACATATAAGGAACACTTACAACTTAATAGCAAAATAAAATTACCTATTTAAAAATGGGCAAAGGATCTGAATAGATGTATTTCTGAAGAAGATGCATGGCCAATAGGTATATAAAAGGGTCCTCAGCATCACTAATCATCAGGAAAATGCAAATTACAACTACAATGAGATATCAGCTCACAGTGTTAGAATGGCTATTATCAAAAAGTCTAAAGATAACAAGTGCTGGCAAAGATATGGAGGAAAGTGAACCCTTATACACTGTTACAGAAAATACTGTAGAGCTTTCTCAAAAAATTAAAAATAGGACTACCATATTGTCTAGCAATCTCATTTCTGCATATATATTCAAAGAGAATAAAATTAGTATCTCATAGAAATATTTGTACTCCCATGTTCATTGCAGCATTATTCACCACAGCCAAGATATGGAAACAGCCTAAGTGTTAATCAATAGATGAATGAAGAAAGAAAATGTCAGCTAGATAGATAGCATACAGATACATAGAAGATAGATAGATAAATGAATAGAAATACCCACAATAGGATATTATCCAGCCTTAAAAAAGAAGGAAATCCTGTCATTTGCAACATGGATGAACCTGGAGAGCATTATGCTAAGTGAAAAAGTCAAATACACACACACAAATCCTACATGATGTCACTTATATGTGGAATCTAAAAAAGACAAACTCATAGAAGCAGACGGTAGAACAGTCACTGGTAGAGGCTGGGAGTGCTTCTGGATGCAAGAGTTGTTGATCAAAGGGTACAAAGTTTCAGCTATAAGGGAATATGTTCAGGAAACTTACTATACAGCATGTTTACTATAATTAATTATAATGTATTATATACTTGAAAATTGGTAAGAGAGTAGATCTTAACTCTTCTCACTTTAAAGAAACTATGTGAGGTGAGGCATATGTTAATTAGCTTGATTATGATAATCATTTCACAATGTCTATGTGTATCAAAACATCATATTGTATACTTTAAATATATAAAATTTTTATTTGTCAATAATAATGATCTATTTTCAGATGAAAAGAATTCTCACATATCAATTTTTATTTATATCAGATATTTTTGCATACATGTTGCAAGGGTAAATGAATTACTCTGAATTACTATATTAAGCCTTCTACTGGTGAATTTTGCATAACAAAGTTTCAAAAAGTAGAGAAAATATAAAAATAGAATGAAATCAATCTGCTGATGTTTCCATTAACTTAGAACTATTATATTCCTTTTGTTTCTTACTGTCTTTCTTAGACAAATCCCAGAGTAAAATGTACCAAGTTGTTAAATCAATAGTCTGAAAGAGCCCATCTCCAGATAAAACAAGTACAAATGATGATGAGAGTAAATAAATCTAATTATGTCCTTGTTACAAAAGTTATCTCTCAGACCAGTAAGGCATACATGAATAACTAATTGCTTTTGTGTATTTTTAAACAAAGATGTTTAATAATTCAAGAAGCTTGTATATTCATTTTATTCCTAACAGACAGATAGTAAAGCAGGGGCAAAGTTTATTTCTGTATTTTCACCACCTTGGGAAATTTTGCAGGAATAAAGTCCAATTATTTGATTGTGCACACATTTTGTCCAAATAGTTACATACTATTGGGCTGCAAGAATAAAACAGGGAGCCAAAGAAAAATACTGTCTCTCTAGATTAGAGAAAATTACTAGCGGTTTATCAAGGCCAAATAATAAGAAAAATGTTTGCTTCAAATATGTATTGCCAAAGATATATTACTTTAAGATCAAGATATTTCTATCATAATGATATTAGTGTCTGGATAGGAAATAGGTACTCTTAAATGTTGATGAGAGAACAAATTGTCACAACATTTCTGGTGGAAAACAGATATTTGATAATATAAATGTATAAAAATATGCATACACATTGATCTATCAATTCTGCTTTCTGTTCATTTGTCTTTGGAAAATAATAATGGTTACATATAAAACATGACCTACAAGGATATAAAGTTTAAGCACCCTAAATGCTAAATGTAAAACTGGTTAAATAATGTCATATGTTCATGTAGTAAAATACTGTGTGATGTATAACATATTCAGCAATATGAAAATATGTTAAGAACATATTGTTAACATATGAAAACTAAGTAATTATAGAAGGCATGCATTGAATTATTTCATGGCAAAAAAAATGAACTCCTTTTGTAATTAGATATCACTCTACCCAAATCTTCAGTATTCATTTCCTGAATGCCGTTCAATGATCATAGAACCCTCCTTTCCATCCAACCACAACTGATTGATGCAGGCAGCCATAAGCACCTCACCTTGCCTGAACCAATATACATCTTTTTAAAAAATATCTTCTCAAAGAGAAAAATTTGTTCCATCATTATATCAGCAACTTGTAAACTTGTGAGATGTCAAGAATAGTATCTGGTAGGTGATCTGGAAAATGGAGAAAAATGTTCCATAGGGAAAGAAATCAACAAAGCTAACACTCAGAGAGGAGTAAAGATCAGAGATCAAATAAAAGAACTTGGAACATTTCAGTCTGTGAATCTAGCCCATGTCTGAACCCTGGCTGCAGTCTTGAGCTTAACTCAATACAAACCTTCTATCCATCTACTTAATTATTCATTTCAGCTTGTGTTAACTTCATTGAGTTTCTATTACATGTCAGTAAACATGTTCTCTGCAAAAGTTCTGGGCAGATAGTTACGCAAATGTCAATAGGCATTATTAATATGTAGTAGAAGAATAGGCATTTTTCTTGTTATTATTTTCTGCATTTTCAAAAGTTTGTAAAACAATTTATTACATTTGAACATGGAAAATGTTAATTAAGTTTAAGATTAAAATATTTAAAATATTTGGAAGTTTTTGAGGGAATATGAATTTATAGAATGGAAAACACTCATTCATCAGAAATTTTAGGTTACATTCAAACTGTTAATATATACTCTTGTATGTGTGCCAAGGTACACATACACACATACACTCATACACAAATAAATGTAATTTCAGCATTTTCTGTAATAGCATGACATTGCAAAATATTCTAAGTCTTCATCAATATATGACAGTAGTCATAACACTATATCATAGTATAGAATTCTATGTAAAATGACATAGATTAAGATATATACTTATGTGTGTGTATATATATATATACACACAGATACATACTGATATTAAACATTTTAAAGATATATTAAAGAGTGAAATAAACCAGTTATATATAACTAAAATTTAATAAATATACACATACATATATATATACTGGTATTTTCAGATAAAACTACTTTTGGAATTTTGCATGAGAGATGGTTAACTGTAGTTCCTTCCTGGTGTGGTTAAGTAAAAGGGTCAATCAAGGTTCAAGTGTAGAGTCTGAGATAAGGAAACATTTTCTAACACATATAATTCTGGTATTTTTTTGAATTTTTGTATGTCATAATCATGTATTTTCATTAATTCAATTTAAAACTTTGTGTAAGTATACTTTGCCATCAATCTCACATGGAAAAAAATGAAGTTGAGAGAGAAAGAGGGAAAAGAATAAGGAAATGAAATAAGGAAAAAAGAATGTTTGATGGAAATAGCTTCTCTCCTACTCTTGGACATACACCTGAGTTCATTGACACTGTGCGATTTATACAGATAACATCGGATTCCATTATGGATCTGGAGAAAATAAACAAATTCATCATTCTAAATAAAGAGGACATAACCATCTCTTTCATTGGGCTACTAAAGTATCTGCATTGTACATGGATAAAAAAATTATTTCAACCACATACAATTGTAGTCTCAAAATAGTTTTGAAAAAACTTAGCTATAATTTCCATCATGTTCAAGAAACCAGCTTAACCCTACAAAATTCTATTTCAGTTCCACTTCTGTGTCTCTGCCAATGGATTATGTGATTATGTATGAGGCTGCACAATGAAGCTTTCAGCTGCTACATGTTTTGAAACTCCATTTTCAAGATTAAAAGGCTATAAAGTGAAATACATTTGTTCATGTGCCAAAAATAGTAGGGAACTTATAAACAGAAGGGAATACAGATATATCCAGAACAGAAAGCATCGTTTTTATAATTTCTGTATTAAATTGTGTTCTCAAAGCATTGTTTTTATAATTTCTGTATTAAATTGTGTTCTCATTTATACAGAATAATCACATTATTAAAACTGTTATATTCAAGAGATAAGAATTTTCTAATTATACCTAGGAAATCACAGCTAGCACTAAAATAAATTTTTTCTAGTAATTTTCTTGAGATTAAGAATTACATTGAAAAACCAAGATGCCCATTAATCTCTGATTTAAAATGTATTTAATGAGATTTTTCTTTCCTTAAAGTCATTAACTTTGAGAAGTACATATTACCTACTGTTCTTGACATGAATTCAATCTACTTTGTTTTCTGCAAATGCTTTCCTAGGTACAATATGACAGTAAGCCATAAAATGAAAAAGGCTTTCATATAAAAATCAGTATAAATCTATTTACTACTTCATAAACACTCTTCCATCAGCCATGACAAAGAAAGATAAGGTTTTTACGTTAATGAACTATCTGTTCTATCTTCTGACTCCTGAGTGTTATAAAACTATGCATTGCTTCTATGAAACAAAACAATCAAAGTATCCAATAATATTGTTCGTCAGCAAATTATGTCAATCAGAAAACAAATGCATGCCAATAATCAACACAACATTTCTCTTAGTATCTGAATATTTGAAATTTGTAAAAAGAATACTGGGAAACATAATAACAAACTTCTATGACATATTCTTTTTTAGTTTTCACTATTCTGAGTAATGAGAAAATACTCGGTGAACACTTTGATTTATCTGTATCTTTGTTACATATTTCATGGACGAGGTAGTTAAAAATTCAAATTTACATATAAAATATTAGAAATTGATTTTTCAAATAAGAGACTATATTTTCTCTGACTTTTTTTCTGAATCATAGGAGGCACATTTTCATAACTTTTTCCACAAGTTTATTGGAATGCATCTTTTTTTCCTTCTCGGAAGACTATTTATCATTATCCTTCCTGGATCATTTATCTTCACATTTGTTCATTCCCACTATGAATTTTCTTGGATTTGGATTAATTTAGTAGAAATATATTATGGATTTTACTGAAATAATGCACTTAAGAACAATCACTAAATACACCTTGCATAGTAGTGCCCATATCTTTTATTTATTTTGTTATTAAGAATCACTAAACCCCATTTTGTTATAACATTAAAAAAATCTTAAATCATGAATGCATAAAATAGTTTTAAAAAATCTACGTAGTTCATTATAGTTTCCTAATTTTAATTGATAACATAATTATATTTCAAAATGTAAAATACATTTTGTTGCTTTAAATATGAACCAACAAAAATCACAAACATAATTGAGAATAACTGTTAAATATGACAGTCTAAATAATGGTAAATGTATATATTTTAAAGTGTATTCTGTATACATATATTTGTTACAGAGAAATAAAAATGCATGATTAACATAAAGATTTGAATTATAAATATATGATATATGAACAAATTCTGTGGGGAGCATTGCTTGGAAATATGAGTCCTGGAAACAAAATAAATGATGACTAAAGAAATTATAATTCAACTATATTTTAAATAAATTCTATGGAAATAACCTTGCTATGATACATGAATTTCATACATTTTCAAGTATTCCATACATGAATTCCATACATGAATTCCATACATTTTCAAGTATTCTAGATTCAGCTTGAATTTACTCTTCATTCTAGCTTTTATGTATTTGGAGAGATTGAAAATAAACTCCCTGTAGGCTCTGAATATTAAACCTTTGTTGGATGGATACATTGCAAAAATTTTCTCCCATTCTGTAGGCTGTCTGTTCACTCTGATGATAGTTTCTTTGGCTGTGCAGAAGCTCGTTAGTTTAATTAGATCCCATTTGTCAATTTTTGATTTTGTTGCTTCTGCTTTTGGCATTTTCATCACAAAATCTTTGCTCTGCCTATGTCATGAATGGTATTGTCCAGATTTTCTTCTAGGGTTTTTATAGTTTTGGGTTTTACATTAAGTCTTCAATCCATCTTGAGTTAATTTTTATATAAGGTATAAGGAAGGTGCCCAGTTTCAATATTCTGCATATGGCTAGCCAGTTCTCCCAGCACCATTTATTAAATAAGGAATGCTTTCCCCATTGCTTGCTTTTGTGAGGTTTGTCAAAGATCAGATGGTTATAGACGTGCCATCTCATTTCTGAGTTCTCTATTCTGCTGCATGGTCTAAGAGCCTGTTTTTGTACCAGTACCATTTTGTTTTGGTTACTGTAGCCTTCTAGTATAGTTTGAAGTTGGGTAGTGTGATGTCTTCACCTACAAACCCATTTAAAAGTGAGCAAAAGACACGAACAGCCACTTTTCAAAAGAAGACATTTATGTGGCAACAAACATATAAAAAAAGCTCAACATCACTGATCATTAGAGAAATGCAAATCAAAACCACAATGAGATACCATCTCACACTAGTCAAAATGGTGATTATTATAAAGTCAAGAAAAAAACAAATGCTGGTGAGGTTCTGGAGTAGAAGGAATGCTTTTACACCATTGGTGGGATTGTAAATTAGTTCAACCATTGTGAAAGACAGTGTGGCAATTATTCAAAGACCTAGAGGTATAAATACCATTTGACCCAGCAATCCCATTACTGGGTATATACCCAAAGGAACATAAATCATTCTATTATAAAAAGACATGCATGTGTATATTCATTGCAGCTCTATTCACAAAACCAAACACCACATGTTCTCATAAGTGGGAGCTGAACAATGAGAACACATGGATGCAGGGAGGGGAACAGCATACACTGGGGCTTGTTGGAAGGTGGGATGGGAGGAGGGAGAGCACTAGGAAAAATAGCTAATGGATGCTGGGCTTAATACCTAGTTGATGGGTTGATCTGTGCAGCAAACCACCATGGCACATGTTTGCCTAAGTAACAAACCTGCACATGTACCCTGGAACTTAAATTAAAAGTTGAAGTAAAAAAAATGAAGAAGAAGAAAGATAAACTACATTTTTAAGTCTCCTTGAATTTATTAATAATTTTCTGACAATTAGATGCACTCCTATGAGGTTTGGAATTGAGTTCCAGGACAGGTTCCTGCAACTCCTGGGAGCTATGTCTGACAAGTAAGTAATACTGGGGCAACTTAAAGCCATCCTGTAACAACACGCATTTCAGTTTCTAGTCTCTACCTTCACAGGTGGGAGAGGCAGTTGTATCAGGGATGGTTGCATCTTCTTGCATTAAGCTTACCTCTCTGGAAGCCTCAGTTAAACAATTCTGTGTTATTGTGTGTCATTCTTAGAAGAACCAGTTTCGATTTTTCTTTTTCAAGACTCCCACTAATTTTGTAGACACCAAACTGCCAGTTATAATTTCATTTCTGCTTAAGATACCAGGAGTCTTTTTTGCTTCTGACACTGATCTCAGAATAATGCATTTTATACTAGAATTAAGATGGAATAGCTGCTTCTGATAGAATTTGATTAACTAAAGGAAGAAAATAGCAAGTTACAAGTTGCTCAAGGCAAACTCTGAAGACCAAATTTTTATATATATATGTATTATATATACACACACACACACACATACACACACTACCAGGTACTACAGGTACTACATCTCTTGAAAATTTTACTGGAAAAGAAAAACAAAAAGGACAATAAGGTCTGGTATGGCAGATACTGAATTATACTATAAATTGAATGTACAAACTTTCTGTAAATTAAATGTAAATCGAATTGTACAAGTAAAATTTTTAGTATTTATTAAGTAGGACTGAAACTTAGATAACTGTAGTGAAGACATCCAGGTGAATTGTGTTGACATACTTTAAACACAAAAGCCTCCTCTCTCCTTGTCTGTTAAGAGTAATCCTATCGTACATGAGGCCTAATAATAATTTTACTTTAAATATTTTCCTCGAAAATAACACACATTGAGAGGGGTGAAGCCAAGATGGCCGAATAGGAACAGCTCCAGTCTACAGCTCCCAGCGTGAGTGATGCAGAAGATGGGTGATTCCTGCATTTCCAACTGAGGTACCGGGTTCATCTCACTAGGGAGTGCCAGACAGTGGGTGCAGGACAGCAGGTACAGTGCACTGTGCACGAGCCAAAGCAGGGCGAGGCATTGCCTCACCCGGGAAGTGCAAGGGGTCAGGGAATTCCCTTTCCTAGTCAAAGAAAGGGGTGACAGATGGCACCTGGAAAGTTGGGTCACTCCCACCCTAATACTGTGCTTTTCCAATGGGCTTAACAAACGGCACACCAGGAGATTATATCCCACACCTGGCTCGGAGGGTCCTATGCCCACAGAGCCTCGCTCATTGCTAGCACAGCAGTCTGAGATCAAACTGTAAGGTGGCAGCGAGGCTGGGGGAGGGGCGCCTGCCATTGTTGAGGCTTGAGTAGGTAAACAAAGCCGCCAGGAAGCTCGAACTGGGTGGAGCCCACCACAGCTCAAGGAGGCCTGCCTGCCTCTGTAGGCTCCACCTTTGGGGGCAGGGCACAGACAAACAAAAGGCAGCAGTAACATCTGCAGACTTAAATGTCCCTGTATGACAGCTTTGAAGACAGTAGTGGTTCTCCCAGCACATAGCTGGAGATCTGAGAATGGGCAGACTGCCTCCTCAAGTGGGTCACTGACCTCCGAGTAGCCTAACTAGGAGGCACCCCCCAGTAGGTATGGACTGACACCTCACATGGCCAGGTATGCCTCTGAGACAAAACTTCCAGAGGAACGATCAGGCAGCAGCATTTGCAGTACACCAATATCCACTGTTCTGCAGCCACTGCTGCTGATACCCAGGCAAACAGGGTCTGGAGTAGACTTTCAGCAATCTCCAATAGACCTGCAGCTGAAGGTCCTGACTGTTAGAAGGAAAACTAACAGACAGAAAGGACATCCACTCCAAAACCCCATCTGTACATCACCATCAAAGACCAAAGGTAGATAAAACCACAAAGATGGGGAAAAAACAGAGCAGAAAAACTGGAAACTCTAAAAATCAGAGCACCTCTCATCCTCCAAAGGAATGCAGCTCCTCACCAGCAATGGAACAAAGCTGGACGGAGAATGACTTTGACGAATTGAGAGAAGAAGGCTTCAGAAGATCAAACAACTCCAAGCTAAAGGAGGAAGTTCGAGCCAATGGCAAAGAAGTTAAAAACCTTCAAAAAAAAATTAGATGAATGGCTAACTAGAAGAACCAATATAGAGAAGTCCTTAAAGGACCTGATGGAGCTGAAAACCATGGCACGAGAACTACATGATGAATGCACAAGCCTCAGTAGCCGATGCAATCAACTAGAAGAAAGGGTATCAGCTATGGAAGATGAAATGAATGAAATGAAGCAAGAAGAGAATTTTAGAGAAAAAAGAATAAAAAGAGATGAACAAAGCCTCCAAGAAATATGGGACTATGTGAAAAGACCAAATCTATGTCTGATTGGTGTACCTGAAAGTGACGGGGAGAATGGTACCAAGTTGGAAAAAACTCTGCAGGATATTATCCAGAAGAACGTCCCCAATCTAGGAAGGAAGGCCAACATTCAAATTCAGGAAATGCAGAGAATGCCACAAAGATACTCCTCGAGAAGAGCAACTCCAAGACACATAATTGTCAGATTCACCAAAGTTGAAATGAAGGAAAAAAATGTTAAGGGCAGCCAGAGAGAAAGGTTGGGTTACCCACAAAGGGAAGCCCATCAGACTAACAGCTGATCTCTCAGCAGAAACTCTATAAGCCAGAAGAGAGTGGGGGCCAATATTCAACATTCTTAAAGAAAAGAATTTTCAACCCAGAATTTCATATCCAGCCAAACTAAGCTTCATAAGTGAAGGAGAAATATAATACTTTACAGACAAACAAATGCCAACAGATTTTGTCACCACCAGGCCTGCCCTAAAAGAGCTCCTGAAGGAAGGACTAAACATGGAAAGGAAAAACTGGTACCAGCCACTGCAAAAACAAGCCAAAATGTAAAGACCATCAAGGCCAGGAAGCAACTGCATCAACTAATGAGCTAAATAATCACGTAACATCATAATGACAGGATCAAATTCACACATAACAATATTAACTTTAAATGTAAATGGGCTAAATGCTCCAATTAAAAGACACAGACTGGCAAATTGGATAAAGAGTCAAAACCCATCAGTGTGCTGTATTCAGGAAACCCATCTCACATGCAGAGACACACATAGCCTCAAAATAAAGGGATGGAGGAAGATCTACCAAGGAAATGGAAAACAAAAAAAGGCAGGTGTTGCAATCCTAGTCTTGGATAAAACAGACTTTAAACCAACAAAGATCAAAAGAGACAAAGAAGGCCATTACATAATGGTAAAGGGATCAATTCAACAAGAAGAGCTAACTATCCTAAATATATATGCACCCAATACAGGAGTACCCAGATTCATAAAGCAAGTCCTGAGTGACTACAAAGAGACTTAGACTCCCACACAATAATAATGGGAGATTTTAACACCCCACTGTCAACATTAGACAGATCAACGAGACAGAAAGTTAACAAGGATATCCAGGAATTGAACTCAGCTCTGCACCAAGCGGACCTAATAAACATATACAGAACTCTCCACCCCAGATCAACAGAATATACATTATTTTCAGCACCACACCACACCTATTCCAAAATTGACCACACAGTTGGAAGTAAAGCACTACTCAGCAAATGTAAAAGAACAGAAATTATAACAAACTGTCTCTCAGAACACAGTGCAATCAAACTAGAACTCAGGATTAAGAAACTCACTCAGAACTGCTCAACTACATGGAAACTGAACAACCTGCTCCTGAATGACTACTGGGTACATAACAAAATGAAGGCAGAAATAAAGATGTTCTTTGAAACCAACGAGAACAAAGACACAACACACCAGAATCTCTGGGACACATTCAAAACAGTGTGTAGAGGGAAATTTATAGCACTAAATGCCCACAAGAGAAAGCAGGAAAGATCTAAAAATTCACACCCTAACATCACAATTAAAAGAACTAGAGAAGCAAGAGCAAACACATTCAAAAGCTAGCAGAAGACAAGAAATAACTAAGATCAGAGCAGAACTGAAGGAAATAGAGACACAAAAAACCGTTCAAAAAAATCAGTGATTCCAGGAGCTGGTTTTCTGAAAAGATCAACAAAATTGATAGACCACTAGCAAGACTAATAAAGAAGAAAAGAGAGAAGAATCAAATAGACACAATAAAAAATGATGAAGGGGATATCCCCATCGATCCCACAGAAATACAAACTACCATCAGAGAATACTATAAACACCTCTACACAAATAAACTAGAAAATCTAGAAGGAATGGATAAATTCCTGGATACATACACCCTCCCAAGACTAAACCAGGAAGAAGTTGAATCTCTGAATAGACCTATAACAGGAGCTGAAACTGTGGCAATAATCAATAGCTTACCAACCAAAAAGAGTCCAGGACCAGATGGATTCACAGCCAAATTCTACCAGAGGTACAAGGAGGAACTGGTACCATTCCTTCTGAAACTATTCCAATCAATAGAAAAAGAGGGAATCCTCCCTAACTCATTTTATGAGGCCAGCATCATCCTGATACCAAAGCCAGGCAGAGACACAACCAAAAAACAGAATTTTAGACCAATATCCTTGATGAACATTGATGCAAAAATCCTCAATAAAATACTGGCAAATCGAATCCAGCAGCACATTAAAAAGCTTATCCACCATGATCAAGTGGGCTTCATCCCTGGGATGCAAGGCTGGTTCAACACATGAAAATCAATAAATGTAAGCGTATAAACAGAACCAAAGACAAAAACCACATGATTATCTCAATAGATGCAGAAAAGGCCTTTGACAAAATTCAACAACCCTTCATGCTAAAAACTCTCAATAAATTAGGTATTGATGGGACATATCTCAAAATAATAAGAGCTATCTATGACAAACCCACAGCCAATATCATACTGAATGGACAAAAACTGGAAGCATTCCCTTTGAAAACTGGCACAAGACAGGATGCCCTCTCTCACCACTCCTATTCAACATAGTGTTGGAAGTTCTGGCCAGGGCAATTAGGCAGGAAAGGAAATAAAGGGCATTCAATTAGGAAAAGAGGAAGTCAAATTGTCCCTGTTTGCAGATGACATGATTGTATATCTAGAAAACCCCATCATCTCTGCCCAAAATCTCCTTAAGCTGATAAGCAACTTCAGCAAAGTCTCAGGATACAAAATCAATGTGCAAAAACCACAGGCATTCTTATACACCAATAGCAGACAAACAGAAAGGCAAATCATGAGTGAACTCCCATTCACAATTGCTTCAAAGAGCATAAAATACCTAGGAATCCAACTTACAAGGGATGTGAAGGACCTCTTCAAGGAGAACTACAAACCACTGCTCAGTGAAATAAAAGAGGATACAAACAAATGGAAGAACATTCCATGCTCATGGATAGGAAGAATCAATATCATGAAAATGGCCATACTGCCCAAGGTAATGTGTAGATTCAATGCCAGCCCCATCAAGCTACCAATGACTTTTTTCACAGAATTGGAAAAAAAACTACTTTAAAGTTCATATGGAACCAAAAAAGAGCCTGCATTGCCAAGTCAATCCTAAGCCAAAAGAACAAAGCTGGAGGCATCACACTACCTGACTTCAAACTATACTGCAAGGCTACAGTAACCAAAACAGCATGGTACTGGTACCAAAACAGAGATATAGATCAATGCAACAGAACAGAGCCCTCAGAAATAATGCCAGATATCTACAACTATCTGATCTTTGACAAACCTGACAAAAACAAGCAATGGGGAAAGAATTCCCTATTTAATAAATGGTGCTGGGAAAACTGGCTAGCCATATGTAGAAAGCTGAAACTGGATCCTTTCCTTACACCTTATACAAAAATTAATTCAAGATGGATTAAAGACTTAAATGTTAGACCTAAAACCATAAAAATCCTAGAAGAAAACCTAGGCAATACCATTCAGGACATAGGCATGGGCAGGGACTTCATGTCTAAAACACCAAAAACAATGGCAACAAAAGCCAAAATTGACAAATGGTATCTAATTAAACTAAAGAGCTTATGCACAGCAAAAGAAACTACCATCAGAGTGAACAGGGAACCTACAGAATGGGAGAAAATTTTCACAACCTACTCATCTGACAAAGGGCTAATATCCAGAATCTACAATGAACTCAAATTACAAGAAAAAAACAAACAACCCCATCAAAAAGTGGGTGAAGGATATGAACAGACACTTCTCAAAAGAAGACATTTATGCAGCCAAAAAACACATGAAAAAGTGCTCATCATCACTGGCCATCAGAGAAACGCAAATCAAAACCACAATATGATACCATCTCACACCAGTTAGAATGGCAATCATTAAAAAGTCAGGAAACAACAGGTGCTGGAGAGGATGTGGACAAGTAGGAACACTTTTACACTGTCGGTGGGACTCTAAACTTGTTCAACCATTGTGGAAGTCAGTGTGGCGATTCCTCAGGGATCTAGAACTAGAAATACCATTTGACCCAGCAATCCCATTACTGGGTATATACCCAAAGAATTATAAATCATGCTGCTATAAAGAAACATGCACACATATGTTTATTGTGCCACTGTTCACAATAGCAAAGACTTGGAACCAACCCAAATGTCCAACAATGATAGAATGGATTAAGAAAATGTGGCACATATACACCATGGAATACTATGCAGCCATAAAAAGGATGAGTTCATGTCCTTTGTAGAGACATGGATGAAACTGGAAACCATCATTCTCAGCAAACTACCACTATGACAAAAAACCAAACACCGCATGTTCTTACTCATAGCTGGGAATTGAACAATGAGAACAGATGGACACAGGAAGTGGAACATCACACACCGGGGACTGTTGTGGGGTGGTGGGAGGGGGGAGTGATAGCATTAGGAGATATACCTAATGTTAAATGACGAGTTAATGGGTGCAGCACACCAACATGGCACATTTATACATATGTAACAAACCTGCACATTGTGCACATGTACCCTATAACTTAAAGTATAATAATAATAAAATGTAAAAAAAAAGAAAATGATACATATTATATCTGGCCTATTTTTATCAAACATTTCTGTATCCAGACAGAAACCAGAATCAGGACAATTTCAATGTCCCTAGGGTATCAGGGTTCTGAGCTGAGAAAAGCTTATCTAGATTTCACAAAGTTTATCAGAAATCTGAAAAATAAATTTTATAAGTGATATACAAGAGGGAAAAGAATAAAACTGTAGATTGAACAAAGATGAATAGCGATATGAACATATTTTTTAAATATTCTACTTAGTTCTATTCACTATTGAAAGTGTAGTGCTGAAGTCTCCCACCATCTTCCTGCATTTGTAAGCTCTGTCATTAGGTGCTATATGTTTATAATTGTTATGTTTTTCTAATGGGTTAACATTTTTATTGTTTAAAATGTCTCCTTTTATATGTAGTCACATTTTCTGTTTTAAATGATACTTTTTTCTGTTAGTAGTATATGCTTTCTAGCTTTGTTATGATTGCCATTTGCAAAATGTATTATTTTCCACTCTTTGCTCTCCATCCATTTGTATATCTGAATGTAAAGATTTGAATGCATCTCCTGCAAACAGCATATAGTGGGATCTTGTTTTTTAAACCTTTGTGAACATGCCTGCTTTTAATTGCATTTTTAATACATTTACATTTAATGTTATAATTGACATAGTTGGACTTGTATCTGCTACTACCCTACTTTTTGTTCTATATCTGTGCCATGTCTTTTTTGTTCCTTTATTCTTCATTTTCATTAAGTAAATATTTTCTAGTGTAGCATTTTAATTCCTTTGATGATGTTTTCATTATATATTTTTTTAATTTATTTTCCTAATGGTTACTCTAGACTTATCATGGACATTTTAATTTATCAGAATTTACATTAGATTTATATTAATTTAATTCTAGCAAGATATACTTAAAAATGTTAATTCTATATAGCTCTATTCCCCCTTTCCTCTTTGTATGTTATTATTACTATACATATTACACTTATAAATGTCACAAACCCAATAATACATTGTTGTATTTACTATTTGTCAGGCCTCTGAACCCAAGATAAGCCATCATATCCCCTTTGACCTGCAGGTACACATCCAGATGGCCTGAAGTAACTGAAGAATCACAAAAGAAGTGAAAAGGTCCTGTTCCTGCCTTAACTGATGACATTACCTTGTGAAATTCCTTCTCCTGGCTCATCCTGGCTCAAAAGCTCCCCTACTGAGCACCTTGTGACCCCCAACCCTGCCCACCAAAGAACAACCCTCTTTGACTAATTTTCCTTTACCTACCCAAATCCTATAAAATGGCCCCACCCCATCTCCCTTCGCTGACTCTCTTTTCAGACTCAGTCCACCTGTACCCTGGTGTAATAAACAGCCTTGTTGCTCACACAAAGCCTGTTTGGTGGTCTCTTCACATGGATGCGAGTGAAACTATTTTATATAGTTTTATGGTTTTTTTGAAAAAGTTGAGAGAAGAAAGGACGGCATGTATATATTCTTAGAGTTTGTTTTCTTGACCTTATTATATATCGTTTCTGGCTCTCTTCATTTCTTTTTGTGGATTCAAGTCACCATGTTGTATCATCTACTTGTGTTCAATACAGCTTTACTTCTACCCACTCCTTATGCAGTTATTGTCACCATATATTTCTATTTGCTATAGGTCCCATAATAAAATTCAATACACAATGTTTTATTCAATTCCATTTTAAATAAGTGCTTTCCCTTGTACATAATGGTTGATTATTCTTTTACTTCTTTCAAGATTTTCTCTCTGTCTGTTTGGTTTTCAATGTATTTACTATGATGTTTCTGAGTGTGAATGTTTTTGCATGTATCCTACTTTAAAAAATCTAGAGCTTCTTGGATATACAGATTATGCCCATTAAATTTTAGACTTTTTCAGCTATTCTTTCTTTGTTTTCTGCTACTTTCTTTTTCTCCTATATTCTGGTACTCCTATTGCTTGTATGTTGGTGTGCATAATGGTGATCCAAGTTTCTCTGAGACTCTTGTTTATTCACATTCTATGTGTGATGTACTGTCGTCATATCTTTCTTTACCTCTTTGAGCACAGTGTTCTTATTCTTTGAATGTACTTACAAATTCTACTTTGAACCCCTTATCTGTTTAAATTTGACATCTGGATCCTCTCAAAGGCAGTTTTTGTTGACTTTCTCTTTTTCTCTTTTATTTTGTTTTCTGCCACACTTTCCTGTTTCTCTGCATAATTCATAGCTTTGTTGTTATTGAAAACTACACAGTTTAGATGAAACATTATCACAACTCTGGATATGAATTCCTCTTTCTCATCTTAAAGGCTTGTTATTAAATGGTTTTCAGGGTTTTTTTTAGTGACTATACTAGAATATTTAAGTAAAGTCTATTTCCCTCACATTGTGAAGCCTCTGGTGTCATTCTTTAGGTGGTTTGACCTTTATCTGGGAGGCAGAATAATTATCTTCCAAAAATGTTCACATCCTCATCCCTGGAATCTGTGGATTTGTTACCTTATATGGCAATAAGGAATTTAGGTTGCAGATGGAATTAAGGTTGCTAATCAGCTGACTTTAAGATAGGGAGATGATTTTGAATTATCCAGGTGGGCCAAGTATAATTACAGTGGTTCTCATTTTCAGAATGCTGAGGCAAAAGGTAAGTCAAAATATACAACGTGAGAAGGACGTCACTTGTATTGTTTGTTTTGAAGGAGGAAGAAAAGGCTGTGAGATAAGAATGTGAGAAGCCTTTAGAAGCTTGGCAAAAGATTTTTGGCTAAGTCCCCAAAACCAATTGCAGCAAAAACAAAAACTGACAAGTGAGATCTAGTTAAACTAAAGGGCACAGCAAAAGAAACAATCAAGTGAGCAAATAGATAACCTACAGAGTGGGAGAAAATATTCACACACCATGCATCTGGCAAAGGTCTAATATCCAGAATTCATTTTTAAAAAATAAACAAATCAACAAGCAAAAAACAACCCCACTGAAAACATAGGCAAAGGAAATGAATAGACACTTCTCAAAAGAAAACATATATGTAGCCAAGAAACATGAAAAGATGCTCATCACTAATCATCAGAGAAATGCAAATCAAAACCACAATGAGATATAATGTCACACCAGTCAGAATGGCTATTATTAAAAAGTCAAAAAACAACAGATGCTGGCAAGGCTGCAGAGAAAAGGGAACACTTATATACTTTAGTGGAAATGTAAATTAGTGCAACCATTGTGAAAAGCAGTTTGGAGATTTCTCAAAGAACTTAAAACAGAGCTGCCATTCAATCCAGCAATCCAATTATTTGGTATATACCCAAAGGGAAATAGATCATTATACCAAAAAGACATGGAATCAACCTAGGTGCCAATTAATGGTGAATTGGATAAAGAAAATGTGGTACATATACACCATGAAATACTACGTAGCCATAAAAATGAATGAAATCATATTCTTTGCAGCCACACAGATGAAGCTGGTGGTCATCATTCTAAGCAAACTAACACAGGAACAGAAAACCAAATACCATATGCTTTCCTTTATGAGCGGGAGCTAAACATTAAGCACACATGGACATACATAAGGAAACAGTAGACACTGGGATAACTAAAGAGAGGATGGAGGGAAGAAGGGCGGCATAGAATGAAAAACTACCCATTGGGTACTGTGCTCACTACCCAGGTGCAACACACCCATATAACAGACCCACACATGTACCCACTAAATGAAAGTCGCAATTAAAAAAAAAAAAGCAGCAGCAGCAGCTATGAAAGACAAGAAAATGTATAGTCTCTAGAGCTTCCAGGAAGGAACGTAGCTCTCTCAATACCTTGACTTTGTCTTGGCGAGGCCTATTTTGTAATTCAGACCTCCAAAACTGTAACATAATCAATTATTATTTTTGAAAATGCTAGTTGGTTGTAAATTTTATAGCAGCAGTAAAAAAATTAATATAATGTATCCTGCAATGACAGTGATTCTAGCAGGCATCTGTTTGACTTTAGTCTTTGACCTCTCTTTTAATATGTCTGCCTCTGTTGGTATTACACCTAAGTGTGAGGCTTCACTAATTGATTGGTTTTTGACAATGCTCTAGAGCATAAACTGCTCTACAATATGATCCATTTAAATTTGAGTCCCTTTGCAGGGATCCATTCTAATGCCAGTCTTTACTGTTTGCTCTGACCAAGGAGTGTGCTTTTCTTAGCCATTTATTACCACAGCTCTCTGAGCAAAACAGTTGGCCTATCATTTAGTTTCTTGTTGTCAGGGAACTACTAGCCTCCTGTTAATTACTTGCCAACAAAAGCTCCATTGTTTTTGAAAGTGCTCTTAGGCTGGAATTTCTCCACTTTCTGGTCTAAATAAAGCCAGTTTGGTTCAGGGAGATCTTTGGAGTTTTCTTCTCAGAGTGCTTCCCTCCCGCCTTGGGAAAAATCTCTGAGTCACTGTTCCAGAGCTGAGGGTAAAGACAATAGTCCACCTCTCTCAGAGTAACACCACAGCTTTCTGAGCTGTTGGAGGCATTAGCCATTGCTCTTCATGGTTCAAATTTCTTAGCATGGAATAATTTTTTATAAATGGAATTAGGCAAAGGTGGTTGGGACTCCAGAATTTCTGGCCTATTATACCTGTCAGAGATCTCTGTTCTATGAGCAGGGACTGAGTGGGGGAAAGTAGCCTCTATCTCATGGCTACCTTGCCTGGAATTTAACCTTTCCAATATGTAGCTGAAGTAAATGAAAAATGCTGAAACCCTGATTTTGCTGAAGAAATTTTATAGCCCTTGACTAGGAGATAGAGGAAAATGAAACTGCATCTTCTCAGCAACCCTTGGCCAGAATGAAGCTTCCATCATGCTAAGCATGGGGAAAGGGATTAGGTCATGGCCAAGTGTCAAAGATTCTCATTGTTCTAACTGAACAGCAAGACTTACAGTGATTTTCTTTTTTTATTATTTTTATTTTATTATTATTATTATTATTTTGACAAAATCTTGCTCTTGTCACCCAGGCTGGAGTACAATGGCACGATCTGGGCTCGCTGCAACATCCACCTCCCCGATTCAAGCAATTCTCCTGCCTTAGCCTCCAGAGTACCCTGGGATACAGGTACCTGCCACCGTGCCTGGCTAATTTTTGAATTTCAGTAGATACAAGGTTTCACCAAGTTGGCCAGGCTGGTCTTGAATGCCTGACCTCAGGCAATTCACCTGCCTTGGCCTCCAAAAGCGCTAGGATTACAGGCATGAGCCAGCACAATCGGCCGACTTACAGTAATTCTCTTCAATAAATGTTTCTTCATTTGTTTGATGACCTTAGGACAATTTTCAGAGATATAAATAGTAGTTTTCTAAATAATTTTTACTTGTTATGACTGTTTCACAGGAAAGTATCTCAACTGACATTCTGGAAATGGACTGATAAGCATAAAAACCCACTTCATAGTGAGATCAGCGGTCCTGCAGAATCACTCTGGTTATTTTCCTAGTTCTTTAGTGCTTGGTTGGCATACACATACTCAAAATCTGGCAAAATTTCTATATTTATTTCCTTAACCATGATATAAGAGATATTTTGGAAGATGAATCACTTAGGGACACCTTTCCAAATATATGCATGACCTAAAAGCAATGTCATGTTTGTGAAGGAATTATCAAAGTCTTAAAGTGATGCAAATCCTCTCACATTTCTAATATGTATACTTGGCTTTTCAGTAGCTGGACTGGTTTTATAGAATATTATAATCAGATGTTACAACATAATCAGATGATAACTTTAATTACAGCTGTTGTTCCAGGTATGACTTTATTGCCACAAACAATTGTAGTCAAGTATTCAAATTGCCAATTTTGGTAATGTGTTTTTCTTTCAAACCAGAACTTTCTTTCACTTGAAGGGAATGGGAGTACATCTTATGATCTTACTTTGGGGCCATGCCAACTCTCTGACTTAGGCAAAATCACATACAGAAATTAGCAGGTCACAAGATGTTTGGAAATGTATGTTCACAGCAGAGAATAACAAATAAATAAATGAAAATGTAGCATACGGCTACTTTAGTGAAATTTTTGAGAGAATATCTTTAAAAATACCCTCCAGTATGAAAAACAATTACTCTGTTATGTTCTGTCCCTGAGAAAGAAGCACAATGTTTGGTAAACTGCCTTGATTTTGGAGACCACACATATAAAAATTAGTTTTGTTGCTATTATTGCAGTATGCAAGCATAAGTTGGAATAGGATAATACAGGATAGACTTTACCGGGTATTTATTACTGATTGCCCTGTTCTACCTCTGTTCTACTAAAACTACTATGTGAAAAAACTTAAAAGCTACATAACACTATTTTTCTGAATTCTTTGGAGCAAGTGCTCTGAATACAAATTATAATTTCCCTTTATGTGCAGGGTAAAAATGAGATAGTTATCATTTTCTTGTTGATTTATTTATTTTTTGCTTGGGGCAAACAAGGTATTGGAAACAGGATACTTTTTAGCAGAAATATTTCCATGTCTGTTCTCTCTATATACCAGTGGCAATTGCCTGATTTGACTCAGTAATTCTTGGGTTATAGCTTTGCATGTCTATTCTCCAAATTTCTGGGTATTAAAGGAAATTACAACAGTAGTACATTTTTCTTCAGAAATGGCTGCAATAGCAGCCTCAGGGAAAAGAGCTTCCTTAGAGGATCAGCACTTATTCATTTTGGAGATCATTTTGAGAAACTCATCATAGAAGCTGCTCTCTGTGTTAAACTACGTCCTGTTTAAATCAACTAGTGTGTTTTCCACAACAAGCCCTGGTTGACACAATTTTATGTATTTAAAAGATTGATTATTTGATATTAGTTTAGAATGCCAATATTTCAAAAGAGCATTTAACTTATAAAAAATAATAATTTAATGGAAAAGTTAGAAATGATGGAGATAAAGAGGAGTATTCCAGAAAAGCTTATACAGAGGCCTTGAAACTGAAAGAGTATGAAATTCAAGGAACTCAAAGGAAACTGTTAGAAAAGAATAAGAATGACTAGATAATATTGGAGTGAGTTCAGATTCTTTAAGACAGAGTAAAAAGTTTAGAATTTCTTTGAAGTATAATGACCAGAGTTTTAAAACATAATATAATTTTAAACATGGGAGTAAAATTGTGTCTTTTGTGATTGAAGAGCTACTTTGAAAGTAGAAATGCCAGGTGGTGATGATGGATTGCTAATAAATTACCCAACTCTTCTTATTGTTTTGAGTCTAGAAATTTATATGTGGCATTTATTGAAAGAAAGAACTATTTTATGTTTTTAATTTATTTGTTAAGTTTAAAAGCAAAAAACTTTCTCTCAAAAACCTTTAAAGAATGTATAAGAGAGGTAATTAAATAGTAATGGTAGGGGGAAAAAAAGCTTATATTTACATTCAAAGGCTAATTTTCTGTTCTTGAAGAAAAACATCTTTTTAATATATTTCCTCCCTTATATTAGCATGTATAACTTGTATGTTATCCCATTGTGTACATACAACCCATAAATCATTTTGTTGTAATATTTATCAGTATTTTTTATACTTCTCAAATAAAGGAGCTGTAAAATTTCAAGGCAAAAGTTTGATTTAAGCTATGACTAAAGTCCATCTCCTATTTCTTTCTTATTTTTCTCTTTAACTTATATGACAAGAGTTTTTCAGTTCGGGATCAATGCATTTTCTCATATAAAACATGATCTTTAAATAAGCCAACTTCATAACATTGTAGTTCAGTGTTTATGTCTTATTTACTCTACTAGGATATTCATTAATATATACAACACCCACACATGCACAAATGTGTGCATCTAGATTTTGAAAAAGTTCAAACCATGGTATTAATCAAGATGGTCTATATTATGTTGGGATAGCCACAAACCCATGAATCTCAGTGGCTTGAAACAACAAAGGTCTCTTCCTTGCTCAATTGCAGTAAAATCCACTGCAGATCCAAAACATCTGCTATCCATACCGTAATTAAGCAATTCAGGCCAAGGGAGGCTATGGCCATGTCAGGTAGAGGATCTGTGACTCCTCCATACTCTGGACAAAATTTATACCCAAAGTCCATTGGCTAGAACTAGGTCTACTTTCCCACCTAACACCAAAAAAGTGTGAGTCTGAGAAATTTCTAATTATTCAAAGGAATAATAGATATATTTTAAGTTTCCTTTTAAAATTTGTATTTTTAAAATAGATTATTTTAGGGCTGTTTTAGGCTCATAGCAAAATTAAGATAAAAGTACAGATATTTCTCATGAATCCCCTTCCCTTGCATAGGCACAGCTTTCCCCACTGTCAACATCCCTCACCAAAGTGGTACATTTGTAACAATTAATGAACCTCTATTGACACATCATTATATACTAAAGTCCATAGTTTACATTAGGGTACATGGTTTGATAACTCATTTCTTTTTAGCAATGAATAAATATTTCATTGCCTGGATATACCACAGTTTATTTTTTCAGTCACCTGCTAAAGGATATGTTGGCTGCTACCCAGTTTAGGCAATTGTGAATAATGCTGCTATAAAACATCCATGGGCTGGTATTTGCATGGAACTTAGTTTTCAACTCATTTAGTTACATATCAAGGAGATTATATGGTAAGAGTATATTTAGTATTGTAAGAAACTCAGACTGTCTTCAGCAGTGGTTGTCCTAGCATTCCCACCAGCAGTGAATGAGAGTTTCTGCAGCTCCGCTCCTTCAGCATTTGGTGGTGTCAGTGTTTTGGACTTTTGCTATCTTAACTGATATGTAGCAGTATCTCAATTTAATTTACAATTTTTTGATGACATATGATGTTAAGCATCTTTTCATGTGCTTATTTGCTATACGTATATCATCTTTGAATAAGTGTCTGTTCAGATCTTTTGCCCAATATTTAATCAGTTTTTTTTCTTATGTTTGAGTCTTAAGAGTTCTCTGTATTTTTCGCACAACTATTCTTTATCAGGTATGTCTTGCAAAGGTTTTCTCCAAGTCTGTGGCTTACACTGTCATTTTCTTAATAGTGCCTTTCACAGAGAAGAAGTTTTTAATTTTAATAAAGTCCAATTTATCAACTATTTCTCTCATGGATTGTGCTTTGTTGTTGTATCTAAAAACTCATCACCAAACCCAAAGCCATCTAGATTTTGTCTATATTACCCTCTGGGAGTTTTATATTTTTGCACTGTATATTTATGGCTGATTATTATATTAAAATGTTATTAAAATTAATATTTTGAGGGATGTAAGGTCTGTCTGTGAATTCATTTTTATTGGTTTGTTTGCATGTGTATGTCCAGTTGTTCCAGCACCATTTGTTGAAAAGACTACTTTTCTCTATTATATTGCCTTTGCTCCTTTGGTTTTTGGTGTTAGGTTAATTCTGAACTTATAGAAAGAGTTACGAACTATCCGTCTACTTCTATTTATTGAAGACATTGTAGAGAATTGGTGTAATTTCTTCTTTAAATGTCTGGTAAAATTCACCAAAGAACACATCTGGGCCTGGTACTTTCTGTTGTATAACATTATCATTTACTGATTTAATTTACCTAATAGATACAGGGCAGTTCAGGTTATTTCCTTTTGTGTGAATTTTGCAAGATTCTAACTTTCATGTAATTCATTCATTGCACCTAAGTTACTAAATGTGTGTGCATAGAGTTGCTCATCATTTTTATTATTCTTTAAATGTGCTTGTGAGCTGCAGTGATGTCCTCTTTCATTTCTGATAATATTAATTTGTCCCTTCACTCTTTTTCTCTTAGGTAGACTATCTAGAGGCTTATTGATTTTATGAATCTTTTGAAAATTTGAAGGAACCAACTTCTATTGTTGTTGATTTTCTCTATTAACACTTTTTTTTTCAATTTTGCCTCTAATTTTTATTATTCCTTTTATTCTAGTAAGTTTGGAACTCATTTGCTCTTCCTTTTTTAAATTTCTAAGGTGGAAATTTAGATTACTAATTTTAGATCTTTTTTATTTTCTAACATATGAATTCAATGCTATATATTTTTCTATGAGCACTACTTTCCCTGCATCCTACAAAGTTTGATAAATTGTATTTTTATTTTCAAAATAATTTTTAGAAACTCTTTGTGACTTATTATTGACCTATATATTATTTAGAAATGTGGTGTTTAATTTCCAGGTATTTTGTTTAATTTTCAGTACTTTCAGCTATCTTTTTGGTTACTTATTTCCAGTTTAATGCCATTGTTTCCTTAGAGCATTCATTGTATATCTATTTTTAAAAATTTTTTAAGTTGAGTTTTCACATTCTAAGAGAAATGTGATCTCTCTTAGGAAAAGTTCAACGTGGGCTTGAGAAGCATATGTATTCTACTTTGTTGGCTAAAGTAGTCTATAGATGCAAATTATATCCAGTGAATTAATGGTGCTGTTGAGTTCAGCCATATCTCTGCTGCCTTTTCTGCCTGTTAGATCTAATAAAGGGGCGTTGAAGTCTCCAACTATAACATCTGATTCATCTATTTCTCCTTGAAGTGCTGTTAGTTTTTGCCTCATGTATTTTGGTGATGTGTTATTATTCACATACACATTAAGGTTTTTTTTTATTCCTGAAGAATTGACCACTGATAATTTTTCTTGCTCTGAAGTTTGCTCTAACTGAAATTAACATAGCTCCTTCAACTGTCTTTTGACTAGTGTTATAGTGGTATATCTTTCTCCATCCCTTTACTTTTAACCTATATGTGTCTTGATATTTAAAGGGTTTTTATTGTAGACAACATATAGTTGGGTCACAGTTTTTGTTCCACTCTGACAATATCTGTCTTTTAAGTGGAATATTAATACCATTCACATTTAAAGTGATAATTGACGTAGTTTGATTAATATCTACCATATTTATGTAAGCTTTCTATTCATCATCCTTATAATTCATTTTTATTTTTGTCTTTCATTCACCATTTTTCTACCTTTTGTGGTTTTAATTGAACATTTTATATGATTATATTTTGTTTCCTTTTCTTTATATATCAATTAAACTTCCTTTTTAAAACTTTTTTTCTTTTACAAATATTTTCTTTCATCCTGTGTGTTCTCTCTGCACTTTTCTGATTCTTATGCTGTATAAAAGCTTTTGGCTTGATATGATCCCATTTATCAATTTTTGCTTCAGTTGCTTGTGCTTTTGAGGTTTCACTCAAGAAATCTTTGAGAACTACCCATCTGACAAGGGATTAATAACTAGAATATATAAGGAGTTCAAACAAATCAACAGAAAAAAATCCAATTATAAAAACAGGCAAAATATCTGAATAGACATTTCTCAAAAGACATACAAATAGCAAATAGGTACACACAAATGCTCAACATCGCTATTCATCAAAGAAGTGCAAATTAAAACCACAATGAGATATTATCTCACCCCAGTTAAAATGGCTTTTATCAAAAAGTCAGATAATAACAGATGCAGCAAGAATATGGGGAAAGGAGAACCCTCATAGACTGTTAGCAAAAATGTAAATCAGTGCAGCCACGATGGAAAACAGTTTGAAAGTTCCTCAAAAAACTTACAATACCTCTGTCATGTAATACAACAATCTCACTGCTAGATATATATCCAAAAGAAAGGACAACAATATATCAAGAGTATTTGCACTCCTGTGTTTATTGCAGCACTATTCAACATAGCAAGACATGGAACAACCTGAGTGTTCATTGACAGATGAATGCATCAAGAAAATATGGTACATATACACCATGGAATATTCTTCAGCAATAAAAAATAATGAAATTCTGTCATTTGCAACAACATGGTTGGAATTACAGGTCATTACATTAAGTGAAATTATACAGGAACAGAAAGACACATCTTCTCATTGATACGTGAGAGAGAAAAAAAAATTGAACTCAGAGAGAGTAGAATGATCGTTACCAAAAGCTGGGAAGGGTAGTGGGGAGAGGTAAATAAAGTGGGAATGGTTAATGAATGCAAAAATACAATTAGATGGAAGAAATAACATGTAGCATTTGGTAGCACAATAGGGTTAATATAGCTAAATATTTAGTTTATATTTCAAAATAACTAAGAGAAAGTAAATGGAATTTTCCTAATACAAAGAGATGATAAATTATAAGGCAATAGATATCCCAATTACCCTGATTTGATCATTGCACACTGTATACTTGTAATGAAATAACACATGTACCCCATAAATATGTATAACTATTATGTATATTAAAAAACATCTTTTTATTCTAGTGGTTTCCCTAAAGCTTGCAGTATACTTTTATGAATAATATAAGCCCATTTCCAAAACTATAGGGCTTCACGGGTAGTGCTAGTACTTTATAATAACAAAGTATTCTGAATTTCTCCCTCCACTCCATTGTATCATTGCTCTCATTCACTTCACTTATGCATATGCTATGATAATTGAATACATTGTTTCTATTGTTACTTTTTAAAAACTGTTATCTCTTAGATCGAACCAGAATATAAACAATAAAAGTTTCATTTTACTTTTACTTATTCTTTCTTTAGTGCTTTTCCTTTATTTATGTAGATCTAAGTTTCTGACCTATATCCTTTTTCCTTGCCTTTAAAGAGTATTTTCTTACATTTCTTGCAAGGAAAATCTACTGGCAATAAATTTTCTCGATTGTTGCTTATTTTAGAAAGGCAATTTCTCCTTCACTGTAGAATAACTTACAGAATACAGAATTATATGTTGTTCATCTCCCCCAACTTCTCCACTTTAAATATTTCACTCCACTCTATTCTTACTTGCCTGATTTTGAGTAAAATTCAGATATAATTTTTATCCCTGCTTTTCTATAGGTAAGGTGTTTATTCCTCTGTTTGTTTTCTTTATCTTTCGGTTGCTATAGTTTTTACATAATATGCCTAGGTGTAGATTTTTGGCATTTTTTTCCTGCTTGGTATTCTCTGAGTTTCTGATAGTATCTGTGGTTTGGTAAATGACATTAATTTGGGGAAATTTTTCAATTATTATTCTTCAAATGTTTCTTCTCTGCATGAGCCAAAATAGCTCAAATGTTTCTTCTGTCCCCTTTCCTCTATGTTCTCCTTCTGGTATCTGTCAGGCCTCTGGGCCCAAGCTAAGCCATCATATCCCCTGTGACCTGCACGTACACATCCAGATGGCCGGTTCCTGCCTTAACTGATGACATTCCACCACAAAAGAAATGAAAATGGCCTGTTCCTGCCTTAACTGATGGCATTATCTTGTGAAATTCCTTCTCCTGGCTCATCCTGACTCAAAAGCTCCCCTACTGAGCACCTTGTGACCCCCACTCCTGCCTGCCAGAGAACCCCCCTTTTTCCTTTACCTACCCAAATCCTATAAAATGGCCCCACCCCCATTATCTCCCTTTGCTGACTCTCTTTTCGGACTCAGCCCACCTGCACCCAAGTGAAATAAACAGCTTTATTGCTCATACAAAGCCTGTTTCGTGGTGTCTTCACATGGATGTGAGTGAAATTCGGTGCCATGACTCAGATCAGGGGACCTCCCTTGGGAGATCAATACCCTGTCCTCCTGCTCTTTGCTCTGTGAGAAGATCCACCTATGACCTCTGGTCCTCAGACCAACCAGCCCAAGGAACATATCACTAATTTTAAATCCAGTAAGCGGCCTCTTTTTACTCTCTTCTCCAACCTCTCTCACTATCCCTCAACCTCTTTCTCCTTTCAATCTTGGCACCACACTTCAATCTCTCCCTTCTCTTAATTTCAATTCTTTTCATTTTCTGGTAGAGACAAAGGAGACACGTTTTATCCGTGGACCCAAAACTCCGGCACCAGTCATGGATTAGGGAAGGCAGCTTTCTCTTGGTGTTTAATCATTGCAGGGACACCTCTGATTACTCACCCAGGTTTCAGAGGTGCCAGACCACACAGGGACGCCTGCCTTGATCCTTCACCCTTAGCGGCAAGTCCCACTTTTCTAGGGGAGGGGCAGGAACCCCAACCTCTTATCTCTGCACCCCAATCCCTTATTTCCGTGCCCCAACCTCTTATCTCTGCTCCCCGATCCCTTATTTCTGCGCCCGGACCCCTTCTCTGCTTTTCTGGAGGGCAAGAACCCCCCACCCATTCTCCGTGTCTCTACTTTTTTCTCTGGGCTTGCCTCCTTCACTATGGGCAAGTTCCACCTTCCATTCCTCCTTTTTCTCCCTTAGCCTGTGTTCTTAAGAACTTAAAACCTCTTCAACTCTCACCTGACCTAAAATCTAAGCATCTTATTTTCTTCTGCAATGCTGCTTGACCCCAATACAAAGTCGACAATAATTCCAAATAGCTGGAAAACGGCACTTTCGATTTTTCCATCCTACAAGATCTAAACAATTCTTGCCATAAAATAGGCAAATGGTCTGAGGTGCCTGACATCCAGGCATTCTTTTACACATCGGTCCCTCTCTAGTCTCTTTTCCCAATGCAACTCATCCCAAATCTTCCTTCTTTCCCTCCCACCGGTCCCCTCAGTCCCAACCCCAAGCGTCGCTGAGTCTTTCTAATCTTCCTTTTCTACAGACCCATCTGATGTCTCCCCTCCTTGCCAGGCTGAGCAAGGTCCTAATTCTTCCTCAGCCTCCACTCCTCCACCCTATAATCCTTTTATCACCTCCCGTCCTCACACCTGGTCCGGCTTACAGTTTCATTCCATAACTAGCCCTTCCCCACCTGCCCAGCAATTTACTCTTAAAAAGGTGGCTGGAGCTAAAGGCATAATCAAGGTTAATGCTCCTTTCTCTTTATCACAAATCAGATAGCGTTTAGGCTCTTTTTCATCAAATATAAAAATCCAGCCCAGTTCATGGCTCGTTTGGCAGCAACCCTGAGACGCTTTACAGCCCTAGACCCTAAAAGGTCAAAAGGCTGTCTTATTCTCAATATACATTTTATTACCCAATCTGCTCCCGACGTTAAATAAAACTCCAAAAATTAAATTCCAGCCCTCAAACCCCACAACAGGACTTAATTAACCTCGCCTTCAAGGTGTACAATAATAGAGGCAGCCAAGTAGCAACATATTTCTGAGTTGCAACTCCCTGCCTCCACTGTGAGACAAACCCCAGCCACATCTCTAGCACACAAGAACTTCCAAACGCCTAAACCGCAGTGGCCAGGCATTCCTCCAGAAATGCCTCCCCCAGGAGCTTGCTACAAGTGCCAGAAATCTGGCCACCAGGCCAAGGGATGACAGCAGCCTGGGATTCCTCCTAAGCTGTGTCCCATCTGTGCGGGACCCTACTGGAAATCAGACTGTTCAACTCACCTGGCAGCCACTCCCAGGGCCCCTGGAACTCCGGCCCAAGGCTCTCTGACTGACTCCTTCCCAGATCTTCTCGGCTTAGCAGCTGAAGACTGAGGCTGCCCGATTGCCTCGGAAGCCCCGTAGACCATCACGGACGCCAAGCTTTAGGTAACTCTCACAGTGGAGTTTTAAGTCTGTCCCCTTCTTAGTCATTATGGAGGCTACCGACTCCACATTACCTTCTTTTCAAGGGCCTGTTTCCCTTGCCTCCATAACTGTGGTGGGTATTGACAGCCAGGCTTCTAAACCTCTTAAAACTCCCCAACTCTGGTGCCAACTTAGACAATACTCTCTTAAGCACTCCTTTTTAGTTATCCCCACCTGCCCAATTCCCTTATTAGGCCGAGACACTTTAAATTATCTGCTTCCCTGACTATTCCTGGACTACAGCTACATCTCATTGCCACCCTTCTTCCCAATCCAAAGCCTCCTTTGCATCCTCCTCTTGTATCCCCCTACCTTAACCCACAAGTATAAGATATCTCTACTGCCTCCTTGGTAACTGATCATGCACCCCTTACCATCTCATTAAAACGTAATCACCCTTACACCACTCAATGCCAATATCCCATCCCACACCATGCTTTGAAAGGATTAAAGCCTGTTATCACTCGCCTGCTACAGCATGGCCTTTTAAAGCCTATAAACTCTCCTTACAATTCCCCCATTTTACCTGTCCTAAACCCAGACAAGCCTTACAAGTTAGTTCAGGATCTGCGCCTTATCAACCAAATTGTTTTGCCTATCCACCCCATGGTGCCAAACCCATATACTCTCCTATCCTCAATACCTCCCTCCACAATCCATTATTCTGTTCTGGATCTCAAACATGCTTTCTTTACTATTCCTTTGCACCCTTCATCCCAGCCTCTCTTCGCTTTCACCTGGAATGACCTTGACACCCATCAAACTCAGCAAATTACCTGGGCTGTACTGCCGCAAAGCTTCATAGACAGCCCCCATTATTTCAGTCAAGCCCAAATTTCTTCCTCATCTGTTACCTATCTCGGCATAATTCTCATAAAAACACAAGTGCACTCCCTGCTGATTGTGTCCGGCTAATCTCCCAAACCCCAATCCCTTCTACAAAACAACAACTCCTTTCCTTCCTGGGCATGGATGGATACTTTTGCCTTTGGGTACCTGGTTTTGCCATCCTAACAAAACCATTATATAAACTCACAAAAGGAAACCTAGCTGACCCCATAGATCCTAAATCCTTTCCCCACTCCTCTTTCCGTTCCTTGAAGACAGCTTTAGAGACTGCCCCCATCCTAGCTCTCCCTGACTCATCCCAACCCTTTTCATTACACACAGCCAAAGTGCAGAGCTGTGCAGTTGGAATTCTTACACAAGGACCGGGATCGCGTCCTGTAGCCTTTTTGTCCAAACAACTTGACCTTACTGTTTTAGGCTGGCCATCATGTCTCCGTGCAGTGGCTGCTGCCACCCTGATACTTTTAGAGGCCCTTAAAATCACAAACTATGCTCAACTCACTCTCTACAGCTCTCATAATTTTCAAAATCTATTTTCTTCCTCACACATGATGCATATACTTTCTGCTCCCCAGCTCCTTCAGCTGTGCTCACTCTTTGTTGAGTCACAATTACCATTTTTCCTGGCCCGGACTTCAATCCAGCCTCCCACATTATTCCTGATACCACACCTGACCCTCATAACTGCATCTCTCTGATCCACCTGGCGTTCACCTCATTTCCCCACATTTTCTTCTTCCCTGTTTCTTGCCCTGCTCACACTTGGTTTATTGATGGCAGTTCCACCAGGCCTAATCATCACACACCAGCAAAGGCAGGCTATGCTATAGTACAAGCCACTAGCCTGCCTCTTAGAACCTCTCATTTCCTTTCCATCATGGCAATCTATCCTCAAGGAAATAAGTTCTCAGTGTTACATCTGCTATTCTACTACTTCTCAGGGATTATTCAGGCCCCCTCCCTTCCCTACACATCAAGCTCAGGAATTTGCCCCCTCCCAGGACTGGCAAATTAGCTTTACTCAACATGCCCCGAGTCAGGAAACTAAAAAACCTCTTGGTCTAGGTAGACACTTTCACTGGATAGGTAGAGGCCTTTCCCACAGGGTCTAAGAAGGCCACCACGGTCATTTCTTCCCTTCTGTCAGACACAATTACTCAGTTTGGCCTTCCCACCTCTATACAGTCCGATAGTAGACCGGCCTTTGTTAGTCAAATCAGCCAAGCAGTTTTTCAGGCTCTTGGTATTCGGTGAAGCCTTTATATCCCTTACAGTCCTCGGTCTTCAGGAAAGGTAGAACAGACCAATGGTCTTTTAAAAACACACCTCACCAAGCTCAGCCACCAACTGAAAAAGGACTGGACAATACTTTTACCTCTTTCTTGTCTCAGAATTCAGGCCTGTCCTTGGAATGCTACAGGGTACAGCCCATTTGAGCTCCTGTATGGATGCTCCTTTTTATTAAGCCCCAGTCTCATTCCAGACACCAGACCAACTTAGACTGTGCTCCAAAAAACTTGTCATTCGTACTATCTTCTGTCTAGTCATAATCCTGTTCACCATTCTCAACTACTCATACATGCCCTGCTCTTGTTTACACTGCTGGTTTACATTGTTTGTCCAAGCCATCACAGCTGATATCTCCTGGTGCTATCCCCAAACTGCCACTCTTAACTCTTGAAGTAAATAAATAATCTTTGCTGGCAGGACTATGCTGAATCTCCTTAGGCACTCTCTAATTAGATGTCCTGGGTCCTCCCAATTCTTAGACCTTTAATACCTGTTTTTCTCCTTCTCTTATTCCATTTAGTTTTTTGATTCATTCAAAACTGTATCCAGGCCACCACCAATAATTCTAAATGACAAATGTTTCTTCTAACAGTCCCACAATATCACCCCTTACCACAAAATCTTCCTTCAGCTTAATCTCTCCCACTCTAGGTTCCCATGCCGCCCCTAATCCTGCTCAAAGCAGCCTTGAGAAACATCACCAATTATCTCTCCATACCATCCCCCAAAATTTTCGCCGTCCCAACACTTTACCACTATTTCGTTTTATTTTTCTTATTAATATAAGAAGACAGGAATGTTAGGCCTCTGAGCCCAAGCTAAGTCATCATATCCTCTGTGACCTGCACATACACATCCAGATGGCTGGTTCCTGCCTTAACTGATGACATTCCACCACAAAAGAAATGAAAATGGCCTGTTCCTGCCTTAACTGATGGCATTATCTTGTGAAATTCCTTCTTCTGGCTCATCCTGGCTCAAAAGCTCCCCTATTGAGCACCTTGTGACCCCACTCCTGCCTGCCAGAGAACAACCCCCCTTTTTCCTTTACCTACCCAAATCCTATAAAATGGCCCCACCCCTATCTCCCTTTGCTGACTCTCTTTTCGGACTCAGCCCACCTGCACCCAAGTGAAATAAACAGCCTTGTTGCTCACACAAAGCCTGTTTGGTGGTCTCTTCACACAGATGTGCATGAAATTATCCCTCATAAGTTACACCTTTTGTAGTTTTACACTATTCTTGGATATTCTTTTACTTCTTCTTTTCACTTTTATTCCTCTTGATTTTTCAGTTTTGAATATTTCTATTAACATATAATTAAACTCACTGATTTTCTTTAGCTGTGTCTAGACTACTAATGAACTCATAAATGTATTTTTCATTTTTTAGAGTTTTTTAATTTATATCATTAAAAATTACTTATTAGAATTTATATCTATCTTCTTACATTGGACATCTGTTCTTTCTTGCTGTCTACTTTTTCCATTAGAGCTCTTAGCGTATTAATCATGGTCGTTTTAAATTCTCAGTTTGATAATTGCATCATCCCTTCCATATTTGAGTGTGGTTCTGATGCTTGCTCTGTTTCTTCAGACAGTGTTTTTTTGTCTGGTAGTGTGTCTTGTAATTCTTTGTTGAAAGCCAGATATGATATACTGGGTAAAAGGTACTGAAGATGAATAGAACTTTAGTCTTATGATGGTAAGGCACAGGGTGAAAGTAGTAATCTGTGGTCTTATGATTAAGTGTCATTCTTTTTGTGAGTCTGTGTCCTTTGGCTGTGACCTGCACAAGTTCTCCTCAGTTTCCCCCACCATTTGGTACACAGGGTGGCTAGGAGAGGCTGAAGTTGGTCATTTCTCTTTACCCAAAGTTGATTAGGTTCTGATAAAAGCCCAGTAGTTTACTCTAGTAAAATAGTGTCTCTTGAGGATTGACCTTGTTAACAAGAACTGAATGCTCTGGTATATTTCAAAATAGCTGCCTTTCTTCTCCCTCCTGCTGGAATTCAAGGTTTGTTTGTTTGTTTGTTTTTCTATCTTCACTGTGAGAATCTTATTGTGCTCCTGAAAGTAAAACTCACACAGTGTGGGGGGCCTTACCTATGACTGGATACCCTAGAGTTTCTAACTCTCAGACTTACACTGAGTTTCCAGCAATTTGTCAATCACAGTATAGGTTTTCCTACCTGGTTACCAGTTCCCACGGATACTTCTGCTCATGCGTGGTTGTTCTGGAAAGTTTTGCTTTTCTGAATCCACCTGTATGTATTTACAACTTTGGGAGCAGCAGTTTGCCCTGTGACCACAACTCTCTGAGGGATCTATGAAGAGTTGTTTCTTTTCAACTTGTTGCACCTTT
Source organism: Pongo pygmaeus (assembly GCF_028885625.2). NCBI lineage: Eukaryota > Metazoa > Chordata > Mammalia > Primates > Hominidae > Pongo > Pongo pygmaeus. The sequence continues at coordinate 46,854,114 of NC_072388.2, read as the reverse complement.
TACTTGTTGTTGGGATGGAATAGCAATTTCTAAACTCCTACATAGCAGGCCAGGAAACAGAAGTTTAATTTCTTTTAATTTTAAACTAAATATCTCAGGTAAAAGCTTCAAAAATTAAATAAATTTGAAGCCCCTATGAGAGGATTATTTTTTCTTTTTGGAATAATTTATTTTTGGTAAGAAATGTAAGATTAAAAATGTATTAAAAAAATGACTTTTCACCTTTATTCTAACTCCCAATCATATAAAATGAATTAGAAATTGGAAATTAAAATCAATTATCATGTTTTATAGCTCATTCTAAATAGCATATTTTAAATGTGTATAGTTTACTCTTTCTTTCTCTGTAATTAATAATCATGCAATCCAGACAAATCAGTCATTATTGCAAGTTGTTTGTATAAGTTAATTTAATTTCTTCCTTTACAAGTTGTTGCCTATAATATAACATGTGTTTCACTATCTGGCAGTTCATTTAATAACATAGGTCACTATACTTTTGCAGGCCATTGGTGAATATTTAGTTATATTTATTATTGTACTGGATTTTTAGCTTACAAATACTTTAAATTTCTCTATCAATATTTAACCTGCATATTTAAAACCAAATTGTTTAAAAGTCGCAAGGGGAAAGAATTCACATAGTACAAATTATAAATACAAGTAGATAAACAGATGAAGTCATTTTTCATCTTATAGTTACTGATATGGTTTGGCTGTGTCTCCACCCAAATCTCATTTTGAATTGTAGTTCCCATAATCCCCACATGTCGTGGAAGGGACCTGGTGGAAGGCAATTGATTATGGGGGTGGTTTCCCCATGCTGTTCTCATGATAGTGAGTGAGTTCTCATGAGATTTGACGGTTTATAAGGGACTTTCCCCCCTTTGCTTGGCACTTCTCCATTGTGCCACCATATGAAGAAGGACATGTTTGCTTCCCCTTCCACCACGATTTTTAGTTTACTGAGACCTTCCCAACCCTGCAGAACTGTGAGTCAATTAAATCTTTTTTCTTTATGAATAACCCGGTCTTGGGCAGTCCTTTATAGCAGTGTAAGAATGAACTAATACAGTAAATTGGTTCTGAGAGAGTTGGGTGCCGCTATAAGGATACCCAAAAATTTGGAAGTGACTTTGATACTGGGTAACAGGTGAGGTTGGAACAGTTTGGAGGGTTCAGAGGAAGAAAGGAAAACATAGGAAAGTTTGGAACTTCCTAGAGACTTGTTGAATGGCTATCCCTAAAATGCTGAAGAAAGGGAGTAATTCAGACATATAGGGGAGACAGAGAGAGAGAGACCAGAAATGAGGAAGGATATTACATCTGCAGCTTAAATAGCAACCTTATACATGATTACTAAAATAACCTGTTGACTAACCCAAGCCTTGCCAATTACTTACTTAAACAAGATAGTCAACTACCTTGGTGGATTCTTAGTAGCACCTCTGAAGGGGGAGGTTAAGAGCAAAATATTTTTGAGATTGTTGAATTCCAATTTAAGGCAGAACTTTCCATGTGGGAGGATTAATTATCATTGGCAAAGTTTCTTGCATAATATACAGTATTGGGGTTAGTAGAAGCAGAATTGAGGGTTTGAAATGAATATTAAAGAATAAATAGTTTATTGAGCACAGTTGAGTAACCTATCATTCAGATAAAAGGATCTTTTACTGTGATGAGAGCAAGTTGAATAACCTATTTTTCAGCTGTGGAAGATTTTACAACAAACAATACAGTTATCTGTCTTCCTGGGAAAAAAAGCCCTTGATACTAAATTTTTGTTTATGAGCCAGCATTTATTTTTCACCTTTTCAAGCTGTGTGTCCTTAGTCTAGATTTCAATTTGCACTATGAGTTAAGATTTGGAAATGTAAGGACCAGTTTTATATAATCCACTCTATAGCATGTTAAGGAACATATGTCCAATGCACAACAACATCATTGCTGTCTTTTCATGAGAATAACAACTATGCTTACATTCTACAAATATTGTTCCAGCTTTTGGATACAAAATGGATCAGAAAGTAAAAAAGAAAAAAATACGGTGTTTTCCGTTCAGTCTAGTTCTTCACGAGGTTGAACATAACATTACTTTCTCAAACTACAAGATTTTTATATTTCTAAAAAATGTTTTGTATTTATAAAATGCCTAAATTTCAATATAAACGAAGAGTAACAGGATTGTCTAAAAAACCACCCTTAAAATATAAAGAGATATAAAACACAAATAACAGGAATCATGAGCCTTTAAGAAGAATTCTTAAAGCGTTGCTTCTTGAAACCAGTATAAAATTACGATGCTCCTGTATTTTACAATTGAATGTGGAATCTTTTACTCTGAAATAAAAGAAGTGACCAAAACTGTGTTGTTATAACTGTTGACTGCCTTGTAATAACTAGAGGTATGAGAACCATTGGCTTCATTAGCTCTCTCTTCTCAGGAGATTTCCTTTTATTTTATTTTTTTAAGTATGGTTCCCTTGTGTGAAATTAATGACTTGTCAATCTCATCATTCAGAACTTGGTTAAGAGAAATTTTGTTTGTTTAACAATGGAAAGAGGAAGTAGGTGACAAATAGAGAAGTTATTGTAATTGCACACACACACACACACACACACACACACACACACATAAATACTATGAAGGTTTGGATTAGCATGGAGAACGTGATAATGGAAAGACACAAATGTTGCATGCCAGATACTAAAGTGTGCATAGCGAGTTTTTAATTCTACCATTATCTCTTTTGCTCATTTTTGCAGGCTAATGGATAAAAATAACATCATAAATCATCATGAAATCATGCAGAAATAATTATTCTTTTTATTCTATTTTATTTTTACAATGAATAGATTCATAAAAATTTTCAGACCTGTGAAAGTTTTCATCCACACCACCACAGCCAGGCCTTGTGGAGTTCTAAAGCCTACCTTTGACACTTTTACTCCCTCTCACCGTCAGCTATGAAGAGATAGACTGTACTGTCACAGAATGTAGGGAATTTCCCATCACTGTGGTTGTCACACTTTGGCAGGCTGACCACTTGATAAGGATATTGCTCAATGAAACATTGATGTTTTTATGCCTGAGATATTATGAGAATTTATGGTAGACTAAAAACATTTTTAAAAACCACTCTCCTCAGGATAACGTTTTTTACTGTCTTATTTGCTATTACAGTTTAGAACAGATGGGATAAAGTGACCTAGAAGCCATGATAACTTTCTGAGATCCAAGATTGATACTGATTGTGACTATGTCAGTGGCCAGGAGTCGTAGCAATAACTCCGAAGAGTGGTAAAGACAGAGGAGGCTGAGCTAATGCCAGAGGCTGATTGCCAGTCCTAATGTCCTTGTATGTCACCATCTGGCACAAGTGTTAAAGGTTGCCAACCCCTTAAGTTAGAGCATTCATATGTATCAGCAGGTTTCCTGTCTTCTCTGATCACCAACAGATTAGTTCAAATACTACATTTTATTAAAATATGGTGCTGAGATATTCTATGTTGTTATGAAAATAACACTTATAATAACTTGTTTAATTATCCTGAGAAAATGGGTGTAACCCTCATTTAGACAGTAAATCAATGCCCTTGTAAAACATAAAGGAAGTATCATCTTTTGTCCTATAATGGCTTCCTGGCTTCCTGTAATCATGAACTCACAGCTAATCAATAAAAAGTACAACTTTGTTAGAACAAATTTTGAAAAAAAAAATCCCCAGACTTTCAATAATATATATTTTATTCTAATCCAATACTTTATATAAGATTAAATTAATGTAATAATATCCCTATAGGTTTACTCTTATGATATTTTACAGGGCAAGCCATTGTCAACATTACTAAAAAGAAGTTCTACCCTGTTTCTTTCTATTATTATTTGATGGAAAACTCAGTTTGAAATTTTGACAACTGTGCAGAAATAAATAAAAAGTCTTTTTTCTCACAAAGCATAGAAAAGAAATATACTAGAATTATGACATTCAAGGGACTCATCTCCATAAAAGAAAAATGAACTCAAAAGGGAGATTATGCTGAACAAAGCATGAAAAATTAGGCTGTTTTTGTGATTTTAAAAAATATTCTTTAATTTTGTTTCTTAAAAGAAAGTGATGTTGGAATTATGAAGTTAGTGAACATTGAGTGTATTGAACTAATAATGTTTTGCCATTGCCCAATCTCAATATGAATATACATATTTTATTGTTAAAATGAAAATGACTCTCCTCATTTGCATATATCTGGCATTGAAATAATATCATTGTAGACACAGTCAAAATTTATGATGCAAGTTACAAAGTGATAAGGACAAAAGATGAAATTGGTAAAAGAGGAAATGATTGATTTTTTATGGCAATTTTTCAAAAAGCTCAAGGACTAAATATAGAATAAGTCCTTTCATTTTAAAAATAAAAGTCTTTGAGGATTAGTTGAAAACTTCTTTCCAGGGTATCTGGAAATAGAGCTGACATTAGTTAAGGCATTTATAGTAGCTGAATTCTGAGTGTCTATAACACTATTATACCAACATGTAATAGAAAACTGAATGGAACCTACCATTATGAAAAAACCTTTAGTTATCAACTTGGTAAGATAAAATAAATAATAACTAACATTTGTATGACAATTTTCAGGTTTCAAATATTTTCCCAAATATTTCAAGAAGATAACAACTCTAGAGAACAAATATATTATCATCAAGTACAAAGGAGAAAAGTTTAAATATAAATAACTTGGAAATGTGTCAATTTATACAATATAAGTTGAATAATCTATTAGAAAAGTTATTTTCACCATAATTATTCTTCCCAAAATGTTTAAACAAGACATTTTCTACAAGTATTTATTTTTGCCTTGATTCATTATATATGTCTTGCTGAGACATAAAGCTGGATAAATCTAAAATCACATTCCACTTACTTGATAGTGGTAGGAATTGGCATGATTTAGAACTTTTTGATAAATCTTTCTCCTTATTTTCTAGTTCTATAATATAACTATATTTTTCAAAATATTAAAACATGTCTCTCAAACAAGTGGGACTCTTGTCACAATTTAATTTAACTAATTAAATAAGGAGAGTATGAGCTATACAATTTTATGAACAAATAAAAACTTAGAATGAGTGCTTTATTAAATACAAAATTGGTAAAAGTCCAACAAAGCCATAAAAACTATAAACATTGGGATTATCTGTTTCAACTGACAGGAATTAATACTGAGTCATTACTGGAGAAAGTCTGTAATTTAGCAGGTAGCATTACTAAATATGAGACTTTAAATTAATAGTAAATAATTAATAATATGAAGTCATTTTTCTAGATAATTTTCTAGATTTCTAGATTTGCCCTTCAATATATAAAGCTGAAAAAGACCTTTTTGCATTATCTAAGTTTCAGATAATTTTTGGACTATTTCTCACTTTGTGATCATAAGTAATCTCTGAAAATTATTATTAACCACAAAAAGATTTGACTTGATTATTTACATAAGTGTCACAAGAGCATTAATTAACCATATAGGGTTTCTTGGGTTTGCTCTATAAATCTGGAGCCCTTCCATATTGAACAAGTTCAAATGTCAGAGAAGTAATTTATGTCTGGAAATTTTGATACTGAATGACAGACTGGACTTGGAAAAGTCTCTCTTAATTTACTCTTCTATCTTGAAGCTGGGAAACTAATCCTAAGAAATCTTCCCTGCCAGATTTCACCTGTACTACTCATAAATTGGGTAAATTCCTCTTTTCTTGAGTTCCTCCAAATGTGCAAAAGTCCCTTACCTGCCAGGAAATAACGACTTTTACCATGTGTGAAAATAGGACCCTGCAAACCAGGTGTCGTGTCGGAGCAGTTTGTGCCAACACAGTGACATTTCCATCTGCCACATGACAAAGCATTTCAGAAAATCCTTGGTGAATACAGGCTGAAAGCACCAGCTCCACACATAAAGTCAACCTTTATTTTTTAATAGTGGACTTGTCATGCCTAATTAAATGAGAATCATTATCAAATGTGGCACTTCAGTTTGGACTTTGTTACTAAATCAGTTTGTACAGTTATATACTGATAAATAGGAAGACATTTATTGAAAGATGCAAATGACTCTATTGCCCTAAAATGTAAGGAGGCTCAGAAAAAAGATTTGTCTCTGAATTCAGGATAAGGATGAGGATGAAGGGGTGAAGGAGTCGATAACAAGCAGATACCATTAAAAATGTTTTATTTCAGCTTTAAAAAACATTGTCTGATAAATGCAGGGTTAGCAATAGCAACTTCTTTATGTATTCATAAAAATATAGCATTAAAAACATTAACAATATTCAAAAAAGTAACCACAATTAAATTCCACTCATTGTTTAGTCCTGAATTTAACAGTGAGTATATCATAAGAGTACATTTTATTTTTATAAGGTTCGAACTTATTTTATCATAAAGTGTTTTACTGAGTACAAACTTCCTAAATGTCTAAGTTTAGTAAAAAAAAATAAGCTTTTATTACTCATTTACATAGTATTTAAGATTTGAAAAGGTATACATAGTGTTAAACAAAATTGAATAAAATTCCAAGACACATTTTTATGCAGGAATTATATTTGTAGTGTATTAGCACAAACATTAAGTTTTTAGTAACTCAAAAAATTAAGTAAATATTAAATGAAGTTAATATATGAATAGTCTTTGGATACCTATTAAATTCCCAGTAATATTAAATACCAAAGCATTTATTACTATGCATAATTTAAATGTATATATCTCACTTCTTATTTTTCTATATTTTCAATCACTATACCCTTGAGTTCTGTTACGAGTCCCCTTTATGTCTCCACTAGATACATTCTTGTTTTGCTGGATCGTGTTTCAGCAGCCTGCTTTTGTGGAGTACATTCACTTCCGGACTAATAAAAATTCTGTTTATAATGACTCTGTCAACTGGTCCAGTTTGAAAGTGGCCTAAGCAATGCTATTTTAGAAGCCTGTATTCAACAGACTAATTCTTAATTATCAATAGTTCAAAGTACCTGCTACAGTCCTATCCACAATGCACTGTGATTGTCCTTTTATTGGTGAATACACAAGTTCTAGCCTGAAGCTTGTAGCAGAGCCTCGGGCAGTCATTAGAGGGAAGTAAAAATCTGTTTGATAGTGATACTAAATGACTGTGGTCAATTTATTACAGTCACCAAATATCAGAAGGGAAAAGATTAAAATTTTTTATGGGATACTGTATATAGGTATTTCCTAGAATTTGATCATTGTTTCTCATGAGGGGTAAGAAGTATGGAATCTCTCAGGTACTAATAAAGTGTACAATTCCTAATATATTTATATTAATATTTTAGCTCTACAAACTTTACTTAGGGTAGTGTAAGCATCCCTTCAGATTTCACAATTCCTAAGGAAGTCTCACAATTGTATTGGGCAAATTTTAAAATAGGGAGCAAACCAAACAAATTAATTATTTCTAGTGTTTCTTTTTTTCTTTTTCTTTTTTTTTTTTTTTTTGAGACAGAGTCTCACTCTGTCACCCTGGCTGGAGTGCAGTGGCACGATCTCGGCTCACTGCAACCTCCGCCTCCCGGATAAAAGTGATTCTTCTGCTGCAGCCACCTGAGTAGCTGGGACTACAGGTGAGCGCCACCATGCCCGACTTTTTTATTTTTAGTAGAGACAGGGTTTCACCATATTGGCCAGGCTGGTCTCAAATTCCTAACCTCTTGATCTGCCCACCTTGGCCTCCCAAAGTGCTGGGATTACAGGTATGAGCCACTGTGCCCGGCCTCTAGTGTTTCTTTTTATAAAGTGAAAGAGCAGATCTGTATGCTATTCCAGGCCTTCGGGAAAACATAAAACATACCTTTAAGTGTAAAAATATTTGTTATAATTTCCATTTGTTCTAAATGGAAAGCCTGATCTGGGGACAGCACAATCAAAAGATACATCCCAAGATATTTGGCCACTAGATTAAGGTAGGATCTTGGATGCTTGGGCATCCAAGCAAGCTTACCTCTTCCATATGTGAGAAAACTTTGTTCTATTTTTAATAATGAAGGACATGATAAAGTCATCTCAATAAAGATAAAATTATTTTTGTGGATCATGAATTTTTTTGCTATCTGGGCAGATTGCGCAGCAGGTAAAACATTATTGTTTATTAACAGTAAGAAAGCCAAATTCCAGTTTGGCATTAATATTTGGCAGTTAGTGTTTCATAACATTTTAAAAATAAGCACGTTAAACTGAACCAACTTTGGCAAAAATATTTACACAACACTTTGTGTCTTTACAGATCTAGTATTTGTAAACACTAGAAACCAAGGCAAGTAAAAATCCCCATTCTGCGTATATGGTGAGCTTTCTCACCGATTCACATCTGGCTTTTCATTATCCTCTTTCATATTACTGAACAACAAGATACTGTAAGACTACTTTCTTTACATTTTGATTTACAAAAATACAGATTTTATTATTTTGTCTACATATTCATGCTCTTCCATCACCATTTTTCCCAGTATTATCTCAATAACATATTAATTATAGCATTTAACCAAAACAATAATGTCAAAAATGTCAATGTAAGAAAATTATTGTTAGTGTTTCATTGAGAAAAGTCTGTCATATGCAACCATCTTAGCAGACTATTGAAATTCATGAATACATATAATACATTTTTTACTTCTATATATATTTCTTTTATTTTTTCTAAGTGGGAAATGGGTATCTTCCCTAATATGCCTCAGACCTTTAGTCGTGTAAAAACATATAAAAATAAGAAAAACATACAAATTAGAAATTGTTTTGATAGTCAGTATTACTGGGAAATTTTATAGATATCCAAAGACTATAACTTTATTTAATATTCACTCAATTTGGGGAGTTACCTAAAATCTGAACAATAATGGTTGTGCTAAAACACTACAAATATAATTTCTGCAATAAAACATGTTTCTCAGAATTTTTATTCAATTTTGTTGAATGCTATGTATAACTTTTCAAGTCTTGAATATTATGTAGATGAGTAATAACAGCTTACTTTATTAGTAAACCTATATAAGATATTTAGGAAGTTCAGTCTAATTAAGACACTTTATAATAAAGTAATCTTAAATCTTATAAAAATAAAATGGACTCATGCTATCTTTAACAGTGATACAGCAAGGAAAAGACATAAAGCTGATTTTCAAAAACTTTTTTAAACCAAAATTATTAAACCATTCTGATCCATTTCAATTAAGTGAAGCTAGATTCATTAACTGTTTCTGAGAAAGCAGTTTTAGTAAGAAGGATTTCATTTTAGCCAAGCACTTCATTATATTACAAATTATATTTTCTTAACTTCTGTGAATTTTGGAAATATTCTGTATAAGTCAATCTGAACAGCACTCATTTAATTGAAGAGAGGTAACAATCAAATTTATGAATGCACTCCAGAAATAGCAAAATACTTTATACTCATTTAAAGAAAGGTAATGTCTTTCGTCAATGACAGATACAGAGACATGGAGAGAGCTTACATCTTCAGAGCTGCAACATTAGCGACAGATAAAAGATAAGCCCAGTCAACAATTCACAGAACTGGTCTCCTTAAGAGGAAGCACAAAATTCTCAATTCATTTGAACACACAAATAGATAAAGAAACACATACACAAAAATAAATGCAGATCATATCCTTCATGTGATAAAGACTTGATTTCCATTATTCACCTGATACAGATCATAACCAGATGGTCAGCCATAATATTCAATTCCATTCACGTTTTCCACTATTGGAAAATAACTAGCCTGCATGAAGCAGAAACAGAAACATAATCATCAGCTGAAGAACAAAGAAACAAAAAGCAAAAGCCTTGAGACACAAGTCTGCAGTTCTATTACATGCGGCTTGTGTCCAAGCTTAAATAACCCTTTGCATGTATACACACCTCCAGCCAGGTAGTTTATGTGGCTCCATCAGGTGGGTCCACTAGCATATGTCAGTGGTTGGCCTACCAAAATTTTAAACTTTAATTTTCAAGAGGTCCAAAAACATGACTACAAGTACATGTAAAATTGACATGTTTCAAACACTGTATTTAACTTGTTCATTAACAAGAGAAACAGAAAATACTGAAATTTATACAAAGAACATTTGAGAAGAGGAAAGGAGATGAGGGGAGGGGAGTGGTGGGGAGAGAACAGAAGAGGGATAGAGATTGAGTCGTTAAAAATGTAATAACTGATCTTGTAGAATAAATTAGGCATAATTGTCTTATTCATTTCTCTTAAAGCCATTAATAAGCAACAAGCAGCTGAAGCCTGCCTGTTCACTATGTATCACAACTGGTGTGTGTGTGTGTGTGTGTTTGTGTGCACACATGTGCATGTATATGTGCATTTTCAAGAAAATTTAATTTGAAGTCTATAAATTAGGGCTTTTTTTTTTTTTTTTTTTTTGAGATGGAGTTTCGCTCCCAGGCTGAAGTGCAAAGGCGCGATCTCGGCTCACTGCAACTTCCGCCTCCCAGAGTCAAGGGGTTCTCCTGCCTCAGCCTCCCAAGTAGCTAGGATTACAGACATGTGCCACCACACCCAGCTAATTTTGTATTTTTAGTAGAGATGGGGTTTCACCACGTTGGCCTGGCTGGTCTCAAACTCCTAACCTCAGATGATCCACCCGCCTTGGCCTCCCAAATTACTGGGAGTACAGCCACTGCGCATGGCCAGGGCATATTGTATTCAGGACTCTGAAGTCCAGACGTCCCCAATATAAAAATGTATACTTTTAATACAAGAGATAATTCATTTTATCAGTAAATAAATGGAAACAATAAGTATGACTTGTTACTATGGGCAAGTTACTGTGCAACTATTTAAAAATTGTTCTGTTTTATAGATTCAACTATACTGAAAAGATTCAGAAAAGGAATGGGGGCAACGTCTCATCTCTTGGAGGCCGTTTAGTAGAAATTCATAAAAGTCCCTCACTAGCTCAAGGAGTTTGTTTGTTAATTAACATGAGTGGAAGATCTTGGTGCACACGATCCTGGAAGACACCTGGCCAAGCATGAAATGGATGGGAGCCAAAGAAGCACAGAATTAGACTAAACTGTGAGAGTGGACAGAACTTTTCAGAACATTTGGCATAACTTCTTATATTATAGTTGAGAAATTTGGAGAGAGATAGGTTAAATAACTTTCCTAAGTTACAAAACTCAACCTACAATGGAAAAAAAAAATCCCAAGCGTTATTCTCTCCAAGTCCACTTTCTTTTACTTTTTTTTGACATTTATATTCAACTGATGTTGTGAGAATACTCTTCTCTGACAGAAATTGTCATCTGTATCTCAGGAACACTTCATGGAGAGTAATAAACCTGAGATAAAGAAAGTTGTTGTTTATTTTTGGTTTTGTTTTAATGAAAGCGTCTGATTGAAGCCAATTTCAGCAGCCAGACAGAGATGGCAGACCCAATACTAATGTTTTGCCTGAACTGGCCATCTGCCTGGCAAAGGCAGTCAGAGCTACAAGTTGAAATAAGATGTATTATATGGCACAATCTGAGTTTCAGTTACATAATAATAATAATAATAATGTGAATAAAATCTAACAGATATAGAGGCAGTGTGTTGGCACAGGTTCTTTGTGTACTTAATCTTATTTCACAGTAACTTCATGAGATAGACATTATGATCATTCCTATTTTACAGATGAAGAAATGAGACTTAAAGAGGAAAAAGTATTAGATTGAACTGTTTTGACCTGTAATTTGACCTAGTAATGTCCCTGTTACGTGAATACAAGTCTACCAAACCCCAGAATTACAGGATACTGGGAATTGCTTATTATCTTACTACTTCAGAAGGTCCCTGATAGAAAGGACCCATTGTCAGAAACTCAGTGACCAGGATTTCTGTTTTCCTTGCTATTGCACACATGTGTGGTCATTCTATGTATATTGGTATTCCAGCAACCCAGGGATTTCTGAAAAATGAAGTTCTTACTTTAAAGAATCTCTATATGTGTGAGCCATCTAAACTGTATAATCCATTATCTAGGCAAACTCTTATTTTACTCCCATCAGTTTCATTGTTGATCTCATTAGATAGTTACTTAATGCATTGTTCTCTTTAAAATTTATGTTAAAACGAAGACAATTAGTTATCTGGGTCACATATAAATCAAGTTTTTGAATGATTTGGTTTTCGAACCACAGAGCCTTGGTTATATAGCCTTGGCTATATAACTCTAATATGATTATCGCTGTGTGATGACAGCTACCTGAATAACAGTCTTAATTGTTGGAATGGAAGTATGAAGAGGCCAAACTTGGCCAATTAATTCCTATTTCATTGCAGAAAAAATATATAGCCAGTGGTTTAGATTAGCATCAATTTTGTTGGGCCACTTAGGATTTCTTACATATGATTAACACCAGATAATTTTTTGGTTATTTATAAGCAACTAAAGGAGTTTACTAATATAAACAGATATATTCTCTTGCTCATTCTTCATAGTTCCACACTTTTCATCTCTCTTGAAAATATAAATTACATCTAGGAGATTAAGAAATTTGGTATTAGAGTAATAGATATTTAAACTGTTGCCTTTGTAATTTATGACAGCAGTTAAAGGGGATGGCAACCCCACTTTCCTATTGTTTCATGGGTCACTGGGATCAAGTGAGACAGTTATTTTTAGATGTGAAGAGCAATGGAAGATGAGTACATCAACTTTCGGTACTATCCCATTGAGACACCAAGCAAATCTCACTTCTTTCACCTCCAAAGAAGCATCAAGTGTCCTTGATGTCCATATCAGTGAACAATATTTAGAAATCTCTATCTGTCGTTGGCTGTTTCTTAGCAAAGATTTCCTGAATGTTTCCTTTATGAAAGCCACTATGAAAGGGAATATGTGTGGTAGTGGTTTTCCTCAGAGTTGTCGGAGAGGTTCTGTTGTCCTGAAAACAGAGCTAATCTAAGGGCATAACTGAAGACTATCTGGTTTGAAGAGTGCCCTTTGCCTATTGGAATTTAATTATGCTTGTTTATTTCAGATCAGATTTTCTCATTGTACTTTTCTCTCAAAGGAAAGGTTAGCCTTCAGCAGATAAATGGGAAACCTTGGAAAAACATCAGAAGAATGCTTGAATAATTTTTTAGGTCTATATAAGGAAAATACTATAAAAAGAAAGTAGAATAGCACCTGTGGTAGTAAAGAAGCTATACTGGTGTGTATACAGCCATGAATCCCATACCAATGTTTGAAATAATAAATCACATATACAATGGTAGTCCCATAAGATTATAATGGAGCTGAAAAATTCCTACTGCCTAGTGACATTGTAGCCATCATAATATTGTAGTACAATGCATTTTTAATGTGTTTTTGTGATGCTGCACTAAATAAACATAAATAAACATACTGTACTTTTAGTCATATGAGTATAACACACACAATTATGTACAGTACATAACATGATAATGACAATAAAATAGTATGTTACTGTTTTATGTAGTTACCATACTTTTTAATAATTTTTTAGAGTGTACCTTTCTAGATTTTTTTAAAAGTTAACTGTAAAACAGCCTCAAGCAGGTCCTTCAAGAGGCATTCCAGAAGAAGGCATCATTATCATAGGAGATGACAGTTATTGACCCTGAAGACCTCCCAGTGGGACAAGATGTGGAGGTGGAAAATGAGATATTGATGATCTTGATCCTGCATAGGTCTGGGCTAATGTGTATGTTTGTGTTTTTGTTTTTAACAAAAAAAGTTTAAAAAGTTGAAAAAATTAAAAATAGAAAATGCTTATAGAATAAGGATTTAAAGAAAGAAAATATTTTTGTACTGCTGTACAATGTATTTGTGTTTTGAATCCAAGTGTTAAAATAGAGTCAAAAAGGTTAAAAAATTAAAAAACATAAATTAAAAATGTTACTGTAAGCTGAGATGCATTTGTATTAATATAACTTTTTAAAGTGAATTTAGTGTAGTCTAAGTGTGCAGTGTTTATAAAGCCTATAGTAGTGTACAGTAATGTCCTAGGCCTTCACATTCATTTACCCTCATGCACTGACTCATGCAGAACAACTCAGAGTCCTGCCACCTCCATTTATGGTAACTGCCCTATACAGGTATACCATTTTTACCTTTTATACCAAAATTGTACATACCTTTTCTATATTTAGATATTTTTAGATCCTTCAAATACTTACCACTGTGTTACAGTTGTCTACAGGATTCAGTATGGCAATAAGCTATGTAGGTTTATAGCATAGGAGCAACAGGCTATACCATATAGCCTAGGCATGTGGTAGGCTATGCCATCTAGGACTGTGGACGTACACTCCATGATGCTTGCACAATGATGGAACCACCTAGTGACACGTTTCTTAGAATGTATCCTTGTAGTTATGCAATGCATGATTGTACTTATTAGAAGAGTATTTTTCAAATAGGCGTTAAAGCATCTTCATATAAAGGTTTGCTATGATAACCATATTTCTTTTGGAAAGTCTGTATGTTAAACCTACAACAACTGGTTTCCTGTTTCCTGTTGCTGCTATAAACATATTTCACAACCTTAGTGGGCTAAAACAACACAAATGTATTGCCTTATAGTTTTGGATATCAGAAGTCTAAAATGAGTCAACAGTGCTACATTGTTGTGAAGTCTCTTGGAGATAATCTGTTTTCTTGCATTTTCTAGCCTTTTCTAGCTTCTAGAAGCTACCTGCATTCCTTGGTTCTTGGCTCCATGCTTCCTTTTCAAAGCTGACAGGGGAACATTTTCAGATCTCACTTTGCTTTCTATTCCTGCTTTTAGGAACCCTTGTGATTTCATTAAACATACCTAGATAACCCAGAATAATCTTCCCATCTCATGATCCTTAAATTACTCACACCTGCATAAGTCCATTTTGCCATGTAAGATAAAATAGCCATTGATTTTGGGGATTGGAATATTAGACATCTTTCAGGAGTCGTTTTTTCTGCCTACCACACCAGTCTTTTATCAGTCGTTTCTCAACAACATACAGTGATATGTAATTGTTTTCCGAGTTACATGTCAACCTTTCTTGTTCTCACTTTTATGTTTATCTCACTAAACTCACTGGCATGAAAATATTGTCATATCTAGTGGAAGAAAGAGATAATAATTAAAATATCCAGAAGACATTACAGAGGAAGGAGTAAAGAGTGGATGAGAATGAGAATTAATAAACCAATATTTGGGTTACAAATACAGCTAAGGTAATAAATTTCTAGTGTAATGCTTTAATTCCAACTTGTAAGATTATATTTCGTTAGTTTCCATTTGCTGTATAATAAATTATTTAACAAACTAAAACAACATACATTTATTATCTAAACATATTCATGCTTCCATGAAGAAGTTAGTATGGTCTTCTGCTCAGAGTCTGACAAGGCTGCAATCAGGATATCAGTTCAACTGTGTTCTGCCTGATGGCTTCACTGGGAAATAACTCATTTCCATGCTCATTCATATAATTGGAAAATATATTTCCCTGTGAGAGTATGACTGAGAGACTCTGATTCTTATTGGCTGTTTGCTATGAGGTAGGAGGTGGGACTCAACTCAGATGTGTGACTCCAACACCTGACCAAACTGAAAACTAGCTAAAACAGGTCTAGGAAAGCACTTCCCCATAAGACATGCCTACCAGTGTGCCATGTCAGTTTACCATTGCCATGGGAACATCCAGAAGTTACTACTCCTTTCCATGGCAGCAACCTGACAATCCAGAAGTTACCACCCTCATCCGAGGAATTTCTGCATAAAACTGCACCCTAACTTGCATATAATTAAAAGAGGGAATATATATATATATATATATATATATGTTCCTCCAAGCTGCTCCTCTGGGCGCATTACCTGTGAGGTAACCCTGCTCCACAAGGAGCAGTACCTCTATTGCTGCCGTACACTGCCACTTCAATAACAGTTGCTATTTAACACCACCAGTTTGCCTTTGAATTATTTTCCTGGGCAAAGCGGGGAACCCTCCTGGGCTAAGCCCCAATTTGGGGAGCCTGCCTGTCTTGCATCAGTTAGAGTCACTCTCACAGTCTAGTTATCCCCAGTTCCTGGCCATGTGGTCTTCTCTATACACAGCTCACAAATGGCAGCTTCTTAAAGTCTAGCAGGAGAATCTCTCTATTCCAGTCTTTGAAGGAGGAGTCTTACCTAACGTAGTATAATCGTGGTGATTATATCCCATCGCTTTTGCTTTATATAATAATATAACCTAATTCAGGCAGTGGCATACAATCTCTTTTGCATTTTGGGGGGTGGCTAGGAGGTTAGAAATTATTTATGGATTCTTCCCACATTTACCGAGTAGGAGTCATCTTAAGCTGTATCCACCACATAGACACAACGTTCCTTTAAAATAATACAGCATAGGTAATTTTTTTTTTTCTGAGATGGAGTCTCACTCTTGTTGCCCAGTCTGGAGTGCAGTGGCACGATCTCGGCTCACTGCAATTTCTGCCTGTTGGATTCAAGTGATTCTCCTACCTCAGCCTCCCAAGTAGCTGGGATTACAGACATGTGTCACCATGCCCAGCTAATTTTTTGTATTTTTAGTAGAGTCGGGGTTTCTCCATGTTGGCCAGGCTGGTCTCAAACTTCTGACCTCAGGTGATCCACTCACCTCGACCTCCCAAAGTGCTGGGATTATAGGCATGAGCCACTGCACCATGCCCGACCCAACATAGGCAATTTTTAATGTATTTTTATGCTCATACTATCATATAGTTAAAAATTAAAAGGTCATAAAGAGACAATAATTGACTATATCAAGAAAAAAGACAGAGGATGTCGAGCTTATAAGCAGCTTGGTTATTAACAGTCCCATCAATTTGGAATGAAAATACACAATTCAGAATGCTATTTTTTTTTAATCAATTCAACCATTTGTTCAAATGGCATTGTTAAGTGGTTAATTATATGTCAACTATCAAATGTTAAGTTACAAACATGAGCATAATAATGGTCACTGCACTCAAAAGTTCATAGTCTACTAAAATACACTGCTACTTAAAAACATAATATTATACAAAATAGTCATATAATGGATGTGTTTTTATGTTAGCACAAAAGAGGATAATATGAAACACCCTTGGTATCAGGAAAGGCCTCAGTGGAATTTACTTGGAGCTAGATTCTTAAGGATAAATCAACAGATTAGAGGAAAGATTGCATTAGAGGGATGCATCTTTCAGTCAGAGAGAATAGGACACCAAA
Organism: Pongo pygmaeus; assembly: GCF_028885625.2. Taxonomy (NCBI): domain Eukaryota; kingdom Metazoa; phylum Chordata; class Mammalia; order Primates; family Hominidae; genus Pongo; species Pongo pygmaeus. Next base: position 46,836,853 of record NC_072388.2, on the reverse strand, counting down.
AGTAGGAGAGCAAGTCATAGACTGGGATCTCCAAGAAACAGAGACTGAGATAAGAGATTTTGAGGGGGTATATAATTGGGAGCTGATTCAGGCTGCAAAAGCTAGGGACTGGAAAAAATAAGATTATAAAAGGACACAGTAGTGAAAAAATTTATGTGAGAAATAAGGCTTTGACTTTGCAGGACCTTCTTTTAAAAAGCACAGAATGCTTCCCTGAACTGTTTACCTGAAAGATGAAAAGTAGAAGAATTTATCTCCTGACCCTCTATCCCCAGTGACTGAGAATTGCTCCAGGGATGGCTAGCTTTCCCCCACCGGCCCCCACCCAACCTTCCCGGCTGTGCTTGCTTATGGCCTGAGATGGTATTCATGGCACTAGAAAGATCCTGGAATGAAGCCGAAATGATCAAGAATGAATCGTTCATGCTTAATCTATTGACCTTGCCAACACCATGCACAAGTATGAGTCATTCATGATCAAGAATAAGTCATTTATTCTTGATCTATTGACCATGCCAATACCTTGCCAATACCATGGGCAGTTTTGTGAGATGAACCCTTAAAAACTGCCCATGGTAGCTATTTCGAGGTGAAATGAGAAGAGAGCAAAGGGATATGAAGCAAGACACCAGAGATGTCTATTACTGAGACGAAGACAATAAGGGGTATTCAGGAATTTAAAGTAATCTAGTACAGCTGAAGCACTAGGTATGAGATGGAAACAGTGTAGAAAGAGAGTTTTGAATGGCAGTCCAGTGAGATATGTATGGACAGATAATTTGACCCAAAATATGATAGCAGAACTATAAATGGGAAGAGGGATTAAAAAGAAAGCACTCATAATTTCACTATATAATTTATCAATATTTATATATTGATTATTTTTCTTCTAGCATGATTCAATATATATGTTTCTGGATTGGCCATAAACACATTATTATAATACATGTCTGTATGTGTGTATAGACATATATAATGTGATAATATAAGCAGATGTTATTTTCTCCTTTGAAAAATCATTTCTAATGATTTTATGAATCATTTATAACAAAAATCTGTCAACATGATGCTGTGTGGCTTTAATAACGAGGTTAAAGTACCTTTATATCTTATTCCTGGGCCTTAGGTTACTTAACCTGTAGGAAGCCAGCCTCTATTTGAGAAGTTCATCTATCTTGAGACTGTTGTGTTGATGTTGCAGGAAGTTCAAGCTGCTAGATGGACAGGTCAAATGAAGAAACAGGTATGCCTGACCACTACTAAGCTGTAATTGATATTGCAGTTGAGATACGAGATGTGAATCTGAAAGAAATCACCTTGGATGTCTAGCCCCGTCCTCAAATAATTTCAGCTCGGCTGTCTCACGACTACAACCATACAAGAAACCCCAAGTAAGGAAAGCCCCACTGAGCTCAGGCAGCACAGAAAACCAAGAAAGATGAAAATAAATCATTGATCTGAGCCATTTTCAGTCTACCACTAATAGCCAGAAAATAATAATCATAAAACAAACAAAAATGTGTTGATGAGTTAGTATATTGCAAACATGAGAAGGACTTTGTAAACATTTACTTGTTCAATTTCCCAGCAATATATAACATAAACATCATAAATTTTATCTTTAAGGTATATAATAAATGTAAGTTCAGGAAGTCTTGGCAGCTTGCTGGAGGACGTAGAATTGGGCTTTGAATTCAGGTCAATCTGTATCTAATTCTGCTTTTAATCCCTTCCCTATTAAAGTTTCAATAGCAATGTCCCTTAACAGAATTTACATTTTTCAAAGATATGTGAATCTAAAAGTCCATGGATGGTTGCTGGGCAAGGTGGTTCATGCCTGTCATCCCAACACTTTGGAAGGCCAAGGCAGGAAGATTGCTTAAGGCCAGGAGTTTGAGACCAGTCTGGGCAACATAACAAGACCTTGTCTCTACAACAAGTACAAAAAAATAATTAGCTGGACATGGTGGTGTTCACCTGTAGTCCTAGCTACTGGGGAGGCTGAGGCAGGAGGATCATTTGAGGCCAGGAATTTGAGGTTACAGTGAGCTATGATAGCACTACTGCACTCCAGCCTAGGTGACAGGGTGAGACCCTGTCTCAATAAAAAATAAAATAAAATAATAAAAGTTTATGGATAGAAAATACATTCCTATGGTATCAGGTTTTATATTTTTACTTTTAAAGTAGTGTATTTTTCAGTCATGCAGAGCAGGAAATGAATCTATGAACAAACAATAATGTCACTCACAGATATTATAGAAGCAAGTGCTTATATACATCACTTTTCTAAATGTTTTATACGTATCTCATCTAGTTCTCCTAACACTCCTATCATCAGAACTATTATTAGTCACATTTTACAGATAAGCATTTGAGGCATAGAAGGATTTAATACCTCGCCCAGTTAGTAAGTGGCAGAGTCAGGCTCTGAACACAGGAAACCCGGCTATAAAGAATCTTTAACTTAAGTAACATATAACTTGCTGTGTAAATATATTGTAATGCTAATATTTTTTAAAAATTCTGACTCTTTGAAAGTTGATTGAGACCAGTACCAAATACTAGTATTAATTTTTTATAATTCTTGTACTCACAGCAGCCAACATATGGAAACAACCTAAATGTCTGTCAACAGGTGAATGAATAAAGAAAATGTGGTATATACATACAGCAGAATATTGTTCAGTCTTAAAAAAGAAGGAAACCTTACAATATGCAGCATCATGAACGAACATGCAGGACATTATGCTAAATGAAATAAGCCAGTCACAGAAGGAGCAGACACTGCCTGATTCCAATCGTAGGAGATAACTAGTATTGTCAAATTCATAAAATTGACAATAGAATGGTAGTTGCTAGTGGGTGGGCAGAGGGGAAGATGAGGAGTTGTTGTTCAATATGTATAAAGTTTTAATTATGCAAGATGAGTAAGTTCTAGTGATCTGTTGTACAACCTTGTGCCTATAGTTAACAATGATGTATTGTGGATGTAAAAATTTGTTAAAGAGGATACATCTCATATTGTTTTCTTACCACAGTAAAAAAAAAGAAACAAATAAACAAAACAGAATGTATATAGTACTGAAGACTGTATGTCTGATGATTAAAAATTAAGAATATCCTCAATACCACATAATTTACACAACGGATACAAAAGGTGTTGGCAACAAAGCATGTCTGTCAACTTGGCTTAAATTTTAATCATAATCTCTAGAAGTCTTGAGAGAAGGCTTTGTTTTGTTCTTGTCATTGTTATTGTTGTTGTTTGACTCTAAAGAATAAATGAGATCTTGGTAAATTTTTGTAATATGCAACACGTATCTAAGGAACTACAAAAATCAACTTCTATTACTCTTGCCTAATTCTTTCTTAGTACATGATTGGATCTGTGTAGTACTTCATCGATCGTCTGCTGTGTAGGCAGCATAGGCTCAACGTTTATTGAATGCAGATTTACGATTGGTGAACCAAGAGATACAATGTTCTTTAATATTATTAGAGTTTAGATTTCATGTGTCCTCAGTGTCAACAAGGACAGTGATATTTCTCCGAGACTTTTATTAGTGAGGTATAGCATCCGTGATGCTCAGTAAATGGAAAACCAGTTACAATGTCAGGCTGAAGGAAAATATTGTAACCCACTTAGAAAACTTCATGTATAAAGACACCTGACTTTATTTTCTATTTCAAACCTGGGCTTGCCAAGTGTGGATTTACTGTGCATAAAAGCAGCAGTTTATTTGAATTGTAAAGTACTCCTTTAAAATGAATAGTTCTAATTGTATTATACAATTTAGCTCTAAAAGGCTATTATATTAGTGTGCTAGGGCTGCCATAACAAAGTACCAAAGACTGGGTGGCCTTAACAACAGATATTTATTTTCTCACAATTCTGAATGCTAGAAATCTGAGCTCAAGGTCTAAGTAGGGTTGGTTTCTTCCATGGTCTTTCTCCTAGCTTATATATGGTCTTCTTTTCTCTTTGTTTCCACCTGGTCATTCCTCTGTATGTTTTTGTCCTAATTTCCTCTTCTTATAAGTTCACTAGTCATTAAATTAAGGCCTATCCATATGACCTTGTTTAACCTTAATTACACCTTTAGAGACCTATCTCTACATATAGTCACATTCTGAGGTACAGAGGGTAGGAAGTTTGTCGTGGCACTATTCAGCCAGTAAAAACTACCCACCCTCCCCTGTTGCTCAATCGTGTCTACCATAGTCATCTCTTATAAGTCAGATGACCGACAATTTAGGAAGCTGATCCTGGGGCAAATCCTATTCTCCTTAAATTGGTGAAAGCATAGATGTCAAAAATAGCCATATAGTAAAAATTAAGTGAAGGCATAAAATACCTTTTCAAAGGCTTCCAAAAGGTAAGAACTTTCTAAATATTTCTAAATTGATCTACCCTATTTTGCAGTTCCAACCATGAGGATTAATAACTGCTGTGGTATTTTTTATAAGGGCCAGACTAGAATTTTTAAATGATACCTCACATAGTTATTTTATGAAAACACTATAAGTTATTAATCAAATTAGGTTAGCTGTTTTTCAGCAAATATTCTATTCTTGGACATTGTGAATGAAGAATGCTAACCTTTGATTGGGGTTATAGGGCTTTACAACATCCAAAGCATACTAATGCAAATTAAACAGTGTATCATCGGAAATATATTTGGGAAAAGGGAAACTATAAGGGCAACCAAACTAGGCTGCATAAACTTTGCACACTTCTGTGGCTGGCTAGAGCTGATGTACTCAGGATCTCCCAACATCCTGTTAATGCCTCAGTGTCTGTCTTTTCCCCCTACATTCAAAGAATCTATGCAACCCCCAGGGGGCAAACGTGTTCTAAATCATATTAGCCTTTATCCCATTATAATTCCCTGTGTATCCTAGTCTAAAGGAAATTTAATTGCCTTATTCAGTCAAATAAATTCATTTTAATCTGACACATAGTTGTAAGATAATGTTCATGAAAAACTTATTTATCAAGGGAGAAAATATAATGTATACATATGGGGTAATGACACAGGGTATAAACATGCTAACAGCAATGAAAGGTAAAAAATACATAGGATCAGAATTCTGAAAAAAAAAAAAAGCTATTACCACTAATTCGGATATTTGGGAAGGATTTATGATGGAAATGGCAGTGGTAGTGAGTTTTGAATTGTGAAATAGGTGTATTTTGATTCCAGGCCAAAAAAAAAAAAAAAAAACAAGTAGCATGAGGTAAACATAAAGAGAAGAGTGAGACCTCCAGGAGGAAAAGTGGGATTTGTTTGGCTCAAGTAAATGGTAGATGAAAGGCAACAGAATTCAGACATGGGAACATAATCTTATGAAATAACTCCATCCTATATGTAAAGGAGAAAGTGAAAGTTTCAGAGAAGGACCGAAATATGCTTCAGAAAAATTAATGCTGTAGGAATACATTAAATGGATTTGAACAGGATGTGCCGACAGTGGAGTACCATGGCACAGGTAAGCTGCGTGGTAGGAGCCTCAGGAATCAGGGGGAAGGCCCTGAAAGGATAAAATTACAAAAAAATTACAAACAATGAAGTCAATTGGTTATGATGATGAGGCAGAGATTTTGGTCCTGGCTGACTAACAAGATATTGCCTTTAATAAAATCAGAAAGAAAGGTTAATTTTGGTAAGAAAAACATGAGTTCAGTTCTAAATATTGTAGTAGTCAATATTTTTAGATGATTGCCAAGACTCACCACCCCTGGTGTGCAAGCTGTGCATAATCTCTCAGACTATGAATGTGATTAATTTTATTCTTATGATTAGAATATGCTGTTATATGGCACAATTGACTTTAAGAAAGGGAGACTGTGCATTTGGGCCTCACCTAATCATAGAAACCTTTTACATGTAGGACATTTTGTCTGGCTAGTAGCAAAAGGGGAAGTCAGAGGTTCAAAACATGAGAAAGACTGAATGGTTCAGCGCTGGCTTGAAGATTAAGGTCCACATGGCAAAGAATTCAAGTGGTTTCTCAAAGCTGAAAGCAGCAAGGAAGACCTAGCAAAGAAATGGGGACACTTAGCAAGGAAATGGGGACTTCAGTTCTACAGCCTCAAAGAGATGACTTTTGCTAATACTAAGAACAAGCTTGGAGTGGATTTTTCTCTAGAGCCTTCTGATGAGAACTCAGCTTGGCTCATAATTTGGTTTTGGTCTTTTGATAACTTCAGTAAAGAGCCCACTCATGCTTAGCCAGACTTCTGGCCCATTGACTGTGAATTAATAAATCACTTATGTTTTAAGCTGCAAATTCATGGTAACTTCAATAGAAAACAAATGCAGATATATTGCCCTTTAGTTGTATGGAAAGCATTGAAGATAGAATTTCTCAACCTTGGCACTACTGACATTTTTGTACTGGATAATTATTTGTTATGGTGGTCTGTTCTGTGCATTAGAAGATGTTTAGCGGCATTCCTGACCTCTACCCCTAGATGCCAGTAGTATTCAATATTGTAACAACCAAAAATGTCTCCAGACATTGTCAAATGTCCTCTTGAGAGCAAAATTTCCTCGGTAGAGAAGCATTTATCTTAGGGTAAAAACTAGCAGTCATTTATAAATAGGAGATGTCTTAGTCTGTAGTCAGGTTGCTATAACAAAATATCATAAGCATAGGTAGGTTATTCACAACATAAATTTATTGTGCGCCTGGTGAGGACCCATTTCTTATACATAGCATCTTCTTGCTGTCTCCTTACATGGTAGAAGAGGCAAGGCAGATCTCTGGGGCCTCTTCTATAAGGGCAGTGACCTCAGTCTCTAGAGCTCTGCCCTCACGATCTAATCACCTCCCAAAGGCCCAGCCTCTGAATAACATATGAGTTTGGGGGTTAGGGGGTGGGGGTGGGAAGACTAGAACACTCAGACCATTGCAGGGCACTAGAGTTCAAGGAGTTGTGGTAAAACATTTAGATTGGAAAATCAGCTGGGTGAAGAAAGTTAAAGGTGGGAAATTTTAATAGATAAGATGCAAGAATTTTAAGGAAAAAGTTTGAAAGACATTTCTACTCAAGTATCATAAAAAGGACAAATGATTCAAGCTGGAGATAATGCAGGCAAAGGGCTAAGAGAAGAAACAAGAAAGAAAAGCCTTAAACAATCTAAAGCATAACTATCAGAGAGCTGAGAATAAAAAGTACGTTGAAATTGGAACTAAGATGTCATTGACAGATTTGTTTTGGCAGAGTGGCTTGGACAGAAGCTCAATAGAAAAGGAATGAATAAGTTTTTAAAAAGGCAATAGCTTTTAAGAGGAAATGGGAAAATTAGTGCTTTTAAGGTAGGAACATTGTTAGAGATAGAGGAGAAAGGACATAGGGAAAGAATTGAAAGAGGACAAATATTTATTGAGTATGTTCTCATAGTATCAAAACTCTCCTATAACAGTTACCTCCCCAAAATCAAAGCAACCATAAGCTCTGTCTCTGTTTCTACTGTTATTTATAGAAATCTCTTGATGTTCTGCCAACTGAACATACTAGCTTTCTCCTGCCAGCCTCCATTGCAAAGCCTTTGATGTTGGTTGGTTTCTTGCCACTCAACACATATGCCCCTATGGACTTGACACCTTGGATTTTCCCATTGAATCTCAACTTTGCTTTCACCTGACAATCAGTTTTTCTATTTACTCTTACTTCCAACGCTGAAGCCATGGTGTTGGATCCCAGCAATTTATATGCTAAACCTGGTACCTGCTATCCTAGCCATGGCAAAACTGCCTCTGGGAAAATATTTCGTACACTGTATATAGAGGCCCCATGCTGGATAACTACTTAATTTGTCCTCAAAATCTTCCTATGACTTCTCTACATTATTCTTAGAGATCATAAATTAACTTGTCCAAACTCACATAGATAGCAAGTAAAAGCTGAACTTTGAACTCAGAACTATCTGACTCCACTGCCTGTGATCAGTGCTCAAATTTCAAATGGAATATATGTTTTTTCAACTTGCCAGTCTTCAGTGAAAAAGAATGGTGCCAGAGTCAATCTAAGACCTGAGATATTATGTAATATTTTCATTAGCATTTAATTTGTGGACTGGAGCAAAACTTGGTTGAAATTGGTGTTGACAATATACTGAGTTAGGTGGATGGTACATTCTTTTGAAGTAAAGGTCAGAGGTCATTACAAATTTAGCAAGCTCTAAAATTAGTCAAATATGATTATACATCTACTTAATTTTTAATGTTATCACTTCTTTATAAAATAAAGAATTTTGCCAAATAGTTCATATTGACATTGTTTAAGAGCTAAGAGGATCCATAGATTCTGTTCAAATGACCCAAATACAGTGTATATATAACTTTCACAAAGTAGGAAATAATTTATATTTTATAAGTATACAAATAATTTAAAATATAATTATTTTTCTGGATGGATTCATAAAATATTTCTAAAACAAATGTAGAAAGATTTTAAATATTTATTTTTATCTAATTATTTTAAATGAGAAGAAGCTGCCACAGAGAATAGGTTGTCCTTATTTCCCAGAACTTTTAAATGCGGAAAGACTCATTCTCAAACTAACTCATCAGATTACATGAAAAGTGAATTTTATTAACTTCCTGAGGCAAGGCAGAGCCCAAAACCAATTCTGAATAGGAGATCTCTGTAGAGAAAATGAGAGAACAAATTGTATTGTTTATCTCTTAGACTCTTAAGTCTTAGAGTGGGATAGGTGGAGGAAGACTTCGAATTAATTGATTTCTTAAGGTGAGAAATGATGTAAGCAAGGTGAGTTCTGAGGAGAAAAAGGATTGTTACTAGGGACATAAGACATTCTGCCACTGTATTTCCATAGCTAATGATGATATTAACAGTTATTCTGGTTTTTAGAGAGCACAGCTTGTTCATTCCATTTAAAAGTACAGATGGGTATGCTTCGGTTTGACACTCACTGTAAAGGAAGACAAAATGTTGGTAAGTACTCTCAGTACAAAGATATTGTAAAAAAACAAGTAACAATGGTAAATGAAATTCAAAAATGCAATATTAACAATAAAGAGAAGTAATAGCTCTTGAATTACTTTCAAATACTTCAGAGCTGTGCTGACAAATATGGTGGCTACCAGCCATGGTGATGTTTTAAATATAAAGCAACTAAACTTAAATAAATAAAACTTAACTTCCTTAGTCAAACTAGCCAAATTTCAAATGCTCAACAGCCACATTTTACTGGTGGTTACTTTGTTGGAAATAGCACATATAAAATATTCCATTATTGCAGTATTGGATAGTGCTCCGTTAGTACCACTTTAGTGGATTAACAAAATAATAATGGTAAAATATTTGAAATTTAGGCAATTTGCAATCAAAAGATGAAAATATATGTTTAATCATATATTAATATATTTACATACAATATTAAGTGTAAATATGGTTGTTTAAGAATGATATGTAAATGTATATAACCTGGGTTTATTGGATCTTATTTAAATGATGCATATTTGTGGAAAGGCTATACATCAATTATTGAATGAAAATAAAAAAATAAATTGTATGTTGGCCTTCTGGATATTTGGAAAGTTCTGAATATTAATATGTTCAAAAATTTCATTTTGTATATGGGTATTTTGAGACTATATAAGCAGAACTTCAGATATAAATATATTCATCCTTCAAAGCATTTCTAACTTTTTTTCCACTGAAGGCTACTGGATAAATGTTTATAAAGAACAGTACAAATAAAGACTTCATCTGGAAATTGTGGTCATAACCTACTGCTAAAAATGATTGGATTTATAAAGTAATAATGGTCTTCTTTTAATAACATATTATGAAGCTGTTTTTATGATTTCTTTGGGAAGTACAGATCTAAGCATTCATGGTATGGTTTGGCTGTATCCCCACCCAAATCTCATCTTGAATTGTGGTTCTCATAATCCCCATATGTCATGAGAGGGACAAGTGGAGATCATTAAGTCATGGTGACAGTTTCCTCCATCCTGTTCTTGTGATAGTGAGTGAGTTCTCATGAGATCTAATGGTATTATTAGGGGCTTTTCCCCTTTTTGCTCTCCATTTCTCTTTGCTGCCACCATGTAAAGATGGATGTGTTCACTTCCCCTTCTACCATGATTGTAAGTTTCCTGAGGCTTCCCCAGCCCTGCAGAACTGTGAGTCAATTAAACCTCTTTCCTCTATAAATTACTCAGTCTCAGGTGTGTCCTTATAGCAATGAGAGAATGGACTAATGTAATTCATAAGCCTTTTTCTTTCCCCTCCTTTTTAAGTGTATTTCCTAATTTGCTTTGAGGGCACAATTCTGCTTGGATAAATTTGTTGAAAAGCTAAGGCTTCTGTCATAAGTACTTCAAATGGAAGCTGTAGGAATGCACAGAGAATTTAGGAAAGGAACATTGAAACGTTCTTTTATAACATTTCAGTGTTTTTTTCTTGACATCTTGAAGCAATTATTTTGGCCTACCCATGAAAAGAAAAGCCTCTGGTGTCCTGCTTCTTCTTCCTGCTATAATTTTGCTACCAGAATCAAGTTTTTTGAACTTGCATGAAACATTGAACATCAGAACCCTGAAGACAAAGCATAGCCTGGGTGCAAAGTACTTTTGAACATCAGAAGATAATAATAAAGAAATTGTGAATGAAAGATATGTTTACTGGCTATTAGAAGGGCTGCCTTAACAATTTTGTTTCTCTATGTATGTGTCCTTGTTTTCTTCAAAACATCTCAGTTGTGTTTCTCTAACATTCTGAGGTGGAGCTTAATGTGCTTGCAGTTTTTTTATACTTGTTTTCTGCAGTTGTTTTAAGTGAGTGGATTTCCTGACCTCTTGGATTCAAGAATGAAAATCAATTATCTCCTAATGAATCTTTATACCTCACATATTTCTGCAGTCACAAAATTAATTGGGTTTAAATTAACAAGTTATTTATTTTTCTTCAAATACTAATTACGTATTTGGTCTAAGGAGTTTTGCAAGATGCTCTGAGAATTCATTTTATGGAAATTTTTTTAAAAACTGTCAGTCCTCAAATTTCAGCATACCCTGAGGATGACCTTTATGAAGTCCAGTAGTATAAAGTTATATTTCTAAAATACAATGTCTTGGGTGACAAATGAAACTTTCTCTTCTACTAGATATAATATAAAAACTTATTTTCATTATATGAAAATAATTTCATTATATGATGCAAGAAAACAATATGTGCAGAATATTATATTTAATATTGTGTACATGATTCATATGCTGAAGAACTTCTATTTTGAAGAATTTCGTGTTACTTGACATACAGAAACTGATTATTTTCAACGCGTGCTTCAATCATATGCCTTTTGTATTTCTAACTTGTTCATTGATATATATTTGTCATTTTTGCTTAAAATGTATTTCTGTGATTCTTTTAATAAACAAAATGTGTTTAATGGATATAAAACACCAGAAAATGCATTAATTATTCTAAACAATGATTTGAATTTTTAAACTCTAACTACAATTGATTCTAGGGAAATATTTAAACCCAGGTTTTGTAATATTGCATGTTAACACTTCAGATATAATTTTGTTGCTTCATTATTTGTAAAATTTATTTTATTATTTTTGTGTGAAGTTTTTAATCCCAGAATTCTAATCTCAAGATTTGAATAAATCTTGACATTTTTTACCTTCACCTTTTTATTATTCATGTCTATTGCTCAATGTAGGATTAGAAACTTCTTACTCCCAAGGCAGATTTTTTTTTTTGACCTTTGGGTAGGAATGAAAGTTCTTTGAATTGAGCTAAAATCAGTTTATCTAAATTTGTAGCCATTGGTTTTAGACCTTCGTCATATAAATGTGCTAAGTATTAGAAGTCTCCAAAAGTGGATTTCTCATTACTTTGTAATCTTTTTGTTCTAACAAATATTTACTGAGCATCTGGGATCAGATCCTAATGATTTAAAAATGAAGTGGACAGAAGATTTGATCTCTAGAAATTTAAAATCATTAGAGCTAATTAATATTTAAATACTATCTGCCCCTACATATTTTACTTTTCAGTTTCTTTTTCAGTTTTATATCTTGTTCAGTCAACTCCTTTTCAGGTCTAGATGTCCTCCCACAATTACAGTATTAATGCCTGGTTAGTCTTCCCTCCCTGTTATCATCTCCTTTCATTCCTTCCTTTCTTCCTTCCTCCCTCACTCCCTTCCTTTGTCTTTCCCTCTCTCCTTTTCTTTCTTCCTCCTCTCCCCCGCCTTCCTTCCTTCTGCTCTTTGACTTAGTGGTTGCTGAACATTGGGATGAATTAACTTATTTACCACATGATATCCCTCATTCAGATCAATATAAGTATGCTTGTATATCTCAAATTAAAGCATTCAAGTGAAGTAAATTCTGTTCTTAAACATTTATGACAATATTAAGTAATAAGTAATATAAACCTGATTATTATAGTAATTTTATAATTTGAGCTCCATTTTTCAGTTCATTTATGATTGTCAAGAAAACACATTTATAAGAAGACTTTAAAGTAAAAGAAAAACACAAAATAAAACTATGAATCTTATAGTATACTCACATAATTGACTAATGCACTGCAATTCTCTTTTGATGTTTCATACATTGGCATTTTTTAAATAAGTTTGCTTAGCCATATTTCTGGCTACGATTATCAATGAAAACTTGAAACTTCAGTACAAACCTATTGGAAGAGAAAGTTGAGAAAAAAACATATGGAAATAGAAAAAGTGTCCATGCCCTTCAACTGTGTAATGAACTGAGGAAAGTCAGCCAGCGTGTGCTAGTGTTGGAATATGCTAATACTTTGAATACTGCTAAGATAGGATTTTTCATTGTGGCTGATGAGCACAATGGCTCCAGGAAGACCATCCTGATGAGACTGCTATCTGACTGTAGGCTTCAAATTGCAAATTGCATCCTACATAAAATTCTTTCTTCTTTCCTAGGTTCAGATCAATTTGGTTTGATAATGCCACTACGCATCACTCTGCACAATTCTGTTAATCCTTTGCAGAAGGTATGAGAGTGTGAGAGATTGGAATATCTCAGTTAAATAGCTGATGTCTTCAGTGAAAAAAAAAGATAATCTGTAATTAAAATGTCTTAAATTTTAGAAAGATAAATCTATATTGTAATAAATTAATGATTTACAGTTTATAAAAATAAATTACTGCAGAAAGTAGCAAAGCTATTTTGGAATGCTTTTCTTAGAGTGTGCTGACAAATGAGGAGGGGTCATCCTAAGGAAGAATAATAAATGAACCAACTCTCAGTTAAGGTCTTTATAAACTTTTATTTGGGGAAGTGGGAGAGAAAAGTAAATAATAAATAGTAAGTTGTTAATTTCAGGACTGTTTATTAGTGTGGCATAAAGAGATTTTTACCTTTTGATTGGTAAATAGTTAGAATTAAGAAAGAATAGTTAGTAGACCTTCAAGGTTGTATGCCTGCTTCTAGGGTGTTCTTGCTGTGTCCAAGGGCTTATCCTCCTCCACAACCACAAGCCCAAGATGAGCCCAGCTGAGCTAAATATAAGACAAGCAAAATATTTATCTCAAGAAGACACTAGGTCCGCTTTCCCCCGTATCCCATACTTCTCTTCTTACTTCTATCATTTTCAATGCTTTTATTGCTGTGTTACAAATAAACTGGCATCTTAACACAGAGTAACAGAAATTTTCCTCATCAATAAGGAAAAAAATAGTTCTATTGCATAATGTTTAACAAATTAAGTCCCACAAGAATATATTTGCATGTTAAAAAATAAGAAGTTCAGGCAGGGCAAGGTGGCTCACGCCTGTAATCTCAGCACCTTGGGAGGCCGAAGCGGGCGGATCACAGGGTCAGGAGTTCAAGACCAGCCTGGCCAACATAGTGAAACCCTGTGTCTACTAAAAATACAAAAAATTAGCCAGGTGTGGTGGCAGGCGATGAACTTTATATATATATAAAGTTCAGTACTATTGCTAAACAATAACTAACCATGATTTTTATATCATTTTTGTAATTACATAAACTTTTTTGATCCCAATATTAATTATATGACACACTTTTCTCTGATCATCAGTGAAGTCACTGATTTTGAAACAATAGAAATTTTTTCCAAACCCCTTGCACAGTCATGCTGTTTTTATGTTTTTATTTTTTTTATGACAAATGAGGGGATGCTTTTAATGGAACTTTTAGAATACTAGTATCCTAGTCCACATGAAAATATGACATACATTAAGTACAATTATTAAAATATACAAAACTCTTTTTTAGGTTAATGAAAAGGAGGAAATATTTTGACAAAGAATACAGAGACCTGTATTGTAACTCCAACTTCCTAAGTTAACAGGACCTTTAGTAACACATCACTGTACATGCACGTCCTTTTCTATTTTTAAACTAAGTTCACTCCACCAATTAATTTCTTAAGATTCCTTTTGTAATGAAGATTGTATGTCTTTTATGTGAATTTATAAAGAAGTAGAGAATTAGATTAGTAGCTTTAGAAGTCAGTTATTACCTCCTGCCATTTGGTTAGAATTTTAAATGTTGACATGTATTAATGATAGAAACTTGTAGAGAGGGATAAATACAAAGATCATATTACAAGCTTCTGGCCAATTTTCTTTACCAAGAAGCTACAAGCAAAAGCTGGGAAAATTTACTTTTTTACACTTTTTTCTATTTATGAGGACTAACTAAAGTTATATTTGGGTTTAGAGGATGCAGTGGATGCTTAGGGGAAATCAAACAGTTATTTAAAAAGAGGAGATAGAGTGTCACTGTGGCAAGCTCTAATGGCAACTGTGTGGTCCAACAGCAAAGCTAGGTCACACAGCTAGATTGTTTTGAAAAACAATCATAATCACAGAAGTGTACTGATCAAGAGCAGATTACTGGAAGGCAATTGGGGCCCCCAAGAAATATTTTACAATGAGGTTGGTAAGAAATAGAGCCAGGACTGGACTCTGAAATTAGGTCTCAAAGGAGTATTGATACCTGTTTCGTACCTGCTTGCCCCAGTCATCCTGCATGTAGACTGGTGCCCAAGAGAGATGGTTCTGTAGGCAAGCCTAAAAGTTATGACCCTACATTGCAACTGCAAGTCACTCTTGGCTTGGAAGATCTAGGGTGATGAAATAGAGAAGGAAAGATCATCCTTCCTCACATTTCAAAGAAACCCTTGCTTATAATAGCAGAGACCACTGAAAAGATGGCAGAGGTCGTGTTATACCTACATGAATTATTATGGTGTCTGCTAAAATGGATGATAAAGCCTCTGATTTCAACAGTTGAAGCAACAACACTGTCAGGATGTGTGAATTTAGCAAAACTTTATCTCCACTGTGTATCAGGGCTTGAGGCCCAGCTAGGAATAGTGTTGAGAGCAAGAACAATTTCACTACAGGGATGGCACACTTCAGAGAGCTGCTCCAAGAAAATTAATGTGAAGACTCAGTTTATACTTTCATTCGCCTTGCACTCCCCAACCGTACCCCTGGAAACTTCTCACTTCTTGTCAAGTAAGTATGACATAGAAGGAACTATGTCATATTTCTACCTCTCTACTGGTGTCCAGCAGTGACCTTCATGTTCTGTCAACTGAAGGGTACCAAATTCATACTTCACAGGTTTTGAGAAGCAGGGACAATAACAGCAAGAATTGCTTGGTTTCTCAAACATCTGCAATTTGGCCAGTGGCCTCAGATTTTCTGCCTTCTATGGCATAGATTTAATTTGCTCTGTTAGCTCATGGGAAGGAAGACCAGAACTCACTCTAGACCCCTATAGGGTTCCTTGAAAAAAATAAGGTTTTAAGAGGTTTGACATTGGGCTAATAATCCTAATTTCTTGTTATGTAGGGCAGATGGAAGCTCAAAATTGCTATGTTTGAAAGTATAAATATGAAAATAACATTGCTTATCCATACTGGCAAACACGAAATATTGGAGCTACACACTAAAGATGTTAAATCGCATGCAGGTTTTAAATGCTCCCCATAGTGACAGATTCCAGACACTATCCAGAAGAAGGTTAAGAAAAATATGACTGGCGAAAGGAATTTACATATCATGACATCCACTGGTATATGAGAGGCATGCCACATAGATGGTGGATAATTCATTTAAAAGTTACAATAGTTGCATTCACCCTTCATTCAACAAACACGTGTTCTGTACTTTGGGGGAAAGCACTCTGCTAGACACAGGAGTTCACAAAAAAATGAATCAGACATGAATACTAGTCTTTAATCTGTTTCACTGAATAGATTTTATATATATATATATACATCTTCTTATAAGTACATAAGTATGGTTTTAATAGTTTCATAGAATATGGATATATATATGCAAATTTATCTATCTGTATCTTTTTTTTTAAGTCAAGTAAGGGTTATATTTAAATATAGATATATATTTGTTATTATTATTATACTTTAAGTTTTAGGGTACATGTGCACCATGTGCAGGTTAGTTACATATGTCTACATGTGCCATGTTGGTGTGCTGCACCCATTAACTCGTCATTTAGCATTAGGTGTATCTCCTAATGCTATCCCTCCTCCCTTCCCCCACTCCACAACAGTCCCTGGAGTGTGATGTTCCCCTTCCTGTGTCCATGTGTTCTCATTGTTCAATTCCCATCTATGAGTGAGAACATGTGGTGTTTGGTTTTTTGTCCTTGTGATAGTTTACTGAGAATGATGATCTGTATCTTTTTATAAGAGTTTTTAAAGGCACTATCATTTTGGTGCATAAAGCTTATTTCCTGCATTGCTTTTAGTTTTTAATAAACATACTTGAAACTAAATCTTTGCTCAAATCTGTAGTTAGTCCATTAGTTTAATTTACAGAAACATTGATGTATGGAGACAGTTTAAAGCTTTTACTATTTATTGTGAAACTGTGTTACAGAAAGCTTATTCTACTTTATTCTCCAATCAACATGTATAAGATATTCCATTTTCTTCTATTTTTGCCAACATTGAGTGATACTACTTATAAAATTCTTGATAATTTCATTGTTAAAGAGTAGTGGCTCACTAACATTTTTATTTTTATTTCTTGGTTTATTAGTGAGCTTCAAAATGTCTTCATATATTTGTTAGCCATTTAAATTTCTTCCTTAATGCATTGCTCCTGTATGTCCTTTTAAAATTTCTTACTGAGTTTATTATTTTTAATTTGTAAAAACTTTTCATTAATTAACATTTATTTACTTTATGTTTTATAAAGTTAATAAAAAGTATGCCATCAAAACATTTTTATTTATTTTTTTCTGTTCTTCTACAAGGTCTGGCACTAAAGCTTTAGTATTTATGTCACTTTTCCTTTATATTTCTCTGTGCCTTTATTCTAACTGGGTTGACAGGTTAGCTCAAGGGTAGCATTTTGTCATTGAGTTGCTTTGCCAGTTACTTGGTAAGGGGAAAAAAATCAATCCTGATAGAACTGAGTAAAATTCATTCTACATTATAATAGAGAAAGATTAGTTTAAGAAATGCAATTTTCCCCTTTTTATTACTATTATAATTTAAGAAATTCAACTTTCTAATGGAGGAAGTATCTAAGTATGTAATAGACAGCATTCCATATAGTGAGATAAACAAAAATATGTGGCTATAAAGGAAATTGTAATGTTGCTCATTGAGATGAGATATATTAATCTCTGTTAAGTGGAAGGAAATTTCCACTGGCAAACAATTTGTTAGCAACTATACAACCAAGAGGATCTGCATGCCTGATTTAAGCTATCATATGAAGCAGCAAAAGTGAGATAGTCCTAAAATCTCAGAATGTTTTTGTAATACTCCTTTAGCATCATAGGAGACACTTCAGTCTCACCTAGGGAGAAATCCTGTCTAGTTTTTAATCAAACATGTGGGATGTGGTTACCCACTTTTGGTGACTCCCTACTTAAGTAGAAAATCTAACTTGTAGTGTACCCATTTATTTTATCCCAATTTTTCTGCTTATTAATAACAGTTGGGGTAATGGAAGTTTTTAACACATGGCTACAGGGATGGATTAAATGTAGAAAATTTACCTCTTGGTTCTAATTAAGACAAACATTGCTATTTGGTTACCTGCTGCCACTGATAGCAACATATTGGTATTTTTCACTTTTCCACACGAAAACATATACTTTATTAGTGAAATATTAGAAATAAATATAAGACAGTCACGGGAGGAATGCACTTTAAGTTTGTTAGGCAAATGTACATAAAATAAATATTTGTAGAATATTCTTATGCTCTCTAATTTTACAAAATGATATACAAAAGAAATAGTGTTTTATTTATTTTTGCAGAATCATCCCATACGAAAAAATTACTAGGTGTGGCCTGCAGTGAACATTAAGGATTGGAAGAAACCCGTAAATATAAATCAACTGCTCTAATTCCCTATTTCTGTTCTTCAACACTAGTTTATATGTTTGTATGTGCTGCTATTTCAATCAGCTGCTCTATATTTTGATTTAGTTGCAGGTTTAGTTGAGCACTGTCAGAGATCATGTAGTTCAACCTCCTCATTTTACACATGAGAAGACAGATCTTAGAGGTTAAGTGATTTGCCCAGGGTTACACAGCTAGTTAGTAACAAAGTAGAAGCTAAAATAGAGAGTTCCTGATTTCTAATCAACCTTTTTCACTTTACTATGTTGACTTCTAAAATAGTACAAGACCTTAAATTAACCTTCTAAATAGTTAACTTTTTTAAGATTAGTGAGAATTTCTGCCAAGCAAGTAGAAAATGGTATTGATTTACCTTGTTTTACTATTTCAGGTAAACTGTGTGATTTTTTTTTTCTTCATAAAAACACATACACACACAATATACAATATCATCATCATGAACAACGAAATCCCATCTGTGGCCTAGAAAACTGCATATTTATTGCAAAACTCTAAAGTAATAGCTTATTATATTCATAGTTTTTGTTTGTTTTGCTTATTTTAAATTTATGTAAACATTGCATCTTGTGGGTATTTTATACTTGTTAAATACACACAAAGATGAAGATATTAGAAATATAAGACCTGGGCCGGGCATGATGGCTCCTGCTTGTAATCTCAGAACTTTGGAAAGCCGAGGCAGATGGATCCACCTGAAGTCAGGAGTTCGAGATCAGCCTAACCAACATGGTAAAACCCCATCTCTACTAAAAATACAAAAATTAGCCGGATGTGGTGATGGGCACCTGTAATCTCAGCTACTCAGGAGGCTGAGGCAGGAGAATCGCTTGAGCCCAGGAGGTGGAGGTTGCAGTGAGCTGAGATCACACCACTGCATTTCGGCCTAGGCAATAGAGCAAGACTCCCTCTCGAAAGAAAGAAAAGAAAGAAAGAAAGAAAGAAAAAGAAAGAAAGAAAGAAAGAAAGAAAGAAAGAAAGGAAGGAAGGAAGGAAGAAAAGAAGAAAGAAAAAGAAAGAAACAAAGAAAGAAAGAAAGAAAAAGAAAGAACGAAAGAGAAGAAAGAAAGACCTTTCTTTGCCTTTTCTATTCCTCCTTCGCATACCTTATAACTGTGGTCTACCTGTAACTTCCTACAAATCCTGAGATAATTTACAAAAGACCAAAATCAATTTGGCATAAAAATTAAAAACTTTATTGACCTCAAAATGCCTGACAGCAGTATGTGAGCATACTGCAAAACATCAAGCCAAGCTTAGAGGTATGAACATTCCCAGAAGTGTGTAGATATTACTACCCGAACAATATTACAATATATTATCTAATTCCTTCCTAATTAACCTCTGTCTTGCCACCAAAAGGTTTAAAATAATTAATAAGTAAAATAATTATCAAGAAAGGCATAAGGAGGGAAGATTCAGCATTTTCCTACAGGATCCCTGCACCTACTCATATCATTTTCCCTAGAGTTTCTAAGAGTGCATTATGATATACAATACTCGGTAACTAATTCTCTGGAAGATTTACTATTCTATAAATTTCTTAGACACAGATCTCAATTACAGCCACAGTTGTCCTGCTTGATATTCAGTATCAAAAACATTAGAGTGAATTCACCTTAAAATATACAGTGTTACAATGAAAACGGTAGAAAGTCTAAAGTTTCTATCCTTAATTTTCATGCTATACCCTAATTTTGAAATGAGACTTGAGGTGCTAAGGAAATGCTGAATGGCTCCTGAACCAAGAAGGAAATGATAGATATTAAAGTAGGAAGAGAGATGAGTGAAAACCAGACTTGTGTGGTGGATCAAAGCATCCTGTGTACCAAAGAAACTCAATGCTACAGATTTTTCAGAACTAGAAGCTGATAGCTGTTGCTGTTTCATCCTTTGTCTTTAAATTGTCCAGAATAATGCATCCTGCATTCTATTTGAATATACCACCTATTTTATATTGAGCTGTCTTCGTATAGATTCCGAGTTGGAGCATTGCAAACAGAAAGTTTATTGTGGACTGTTCTTTGAGATACATATCCAAAAATAATAATAATTGGAGAAATAGGATTGAGCAAAGGAAAACACTGATCTGCAATGTAGTTGCAACTGAGGCTTCAGCCAGTCCACTGTCAAGTTTTGGAGCTGGAATAACAATGTGGCCCCAAATTGAGGCAAAGAGAACATGTGTTACATTCCTTCATCAGTTAGTCATTAACTGTGAGCCACTGCCTGAAAGGGGGTGGAAACTTGAATGAGCTATTTTTTATGTATCAAGCAATTCTCAGTAAGGCATGAAGTTGTAATCCCTCTGAAACTAAGATAACCAGCACCTCTGAGATGAATGGAACGCTTAAAACCTAAGAGGCTCCAGGGGTCCAGAAACTGAGCAAGAGATCATGACTTTTTTTGACTGCTCTCCTGACTATTCAGCCTTGATTTCTTTGGATGTTTTCATTAGGCACAGTAGTTTGTCTTCTCTCTCTGATTAATCCTGCCTTTTTCTCTTTGTTACAGGTTATCACCCAAGAGTATTTACTAGTAAAACTTCTACACAAAACTCTTTTCTTCAGAGTCTATAATAATTTATTCAGAGTCTATAATCATGAAGCCAAATTTAAGAGGTTTGTTATCAGTAGTGGACCTTAAAAGCAGATTCATAGATGGGGTTTTGGAGATCGGTCATTTACTGGCTTGCTGTCGATTGAAGTACCCATTGGTCTCAGTAATTAGAGTATGAATAGGTCCTGGCATAATGTAGCAGTGCAATTGTTAAAACTTCCATTAGTAGTGAACTGGAATGTGATAATAGTGGACGGGATATGTTGCTTTGTGTAATATCTTAGACAGTTGAAAGGTAGGAATGAAATGGTAACTCAAAGGGTTATAGAACTCAGCAAATGTTGCAGTCGGCTATAGATTCATTAAAGAAAGATAATTGCAAACTTATATTTATTAACCACTAATGCAAGGTCAAATGTTAAAACTAGAGGACTTCCTGAACAGCATTTATGGAAATCCTATTCTTTTCTAGCTGTATCTGAAGGTCAGACAGTGTGAGAACCAAGCTCAAGACTTAATCATAAAGACAGAAAGTTTTATCACTTAGAGATCTAGCAGATAAACTACTTAAGGTTGTATTCACCTGTTCCTGACACTATAACAAAATATTTTATACTGGGTAATTCTCACAGTTCTGGCAACTAGGAAGTCTGAGATCAAGGTGACAGCAGATTTGGTATTGGTAAGGGCCTTCTTGCTGCATCCTCACGTGGCAGAAGGGATGAACATTTTGTCTTCACATGGGAAAGAGTAAGAGAGGAAGGCAGCTTTCTGAGGTATCTTTTACAGGAGTGTTAATCTAATACAAGAGCATGGAGCGCTCTTGACCTAATCACCTCCCAGAGGCCTCACCTTCTGATACCATCACCTTGGTTTCAACTTATAAATTTTGGAGAACACGTACATTCAAACCATAGAAAAGGTGTACTTCTATCAGAAGGAAAAAGACCCTAAAAGGATATGATAGAAATCCAATATTGATGGTAAGTAATTCAGTGGATAAAATCGTTGGCAATGTAAGTATACATAACAACACCTTAAATATTTTGTTATAGAAGACTAAGAGGACATTAAGTAATTTACCTGCTAGATCTCTAAGTGATAAAACTCTCTGTCTTTATGATTAAGTCTTGAGATTGGTTCTCACTCTGAACTTCAGATTTAGCCAGTCAAGATCTGGATTTCTATAAATGCTGTCCAGGAAATCCTCTGGCTTTAACATTAGTGGTTGATAAATATAAGTTTGCCATTATTTTTCTTTAAGGAATCTATGGCACATTGCAAGAGTTACTGAGTTCTGTAGCCCTTTTAGTTACCATTTCATTCCTAGCTTTCAGCTGTCTAAGATATTACATAAAGCAGTATATCTCTTCCATTATCACAATCCAGTTATTATTATAATCATTATTATAAAATTTAATATAGAAAGTAAATTATGTCTTGTACTTGAGCAACAACTAATGAATATATATTTTTAAAAATATATATGTGTAAAACATATATAAACTGTAAAATTTAAGTTTGATCACGTCACTCCTCTGTTTTAAACTCTTCAATGCATTTTTGTCTTATTCAGAGTAAAAATCAAAGCTCATAAAATAGCTTCAAGGCTCATCATTAAATTTCTATGATATCACCTCCTAAAAGTTTACTTTTCTTCTTACCAATTCTATGCAGCTATGTTAATCTCTATGTGACTATAGAGTAATTACCTTTCATTCTTTGTATGTTTCTTAACTGTTAGGACTTTCAGAGCCAGTTTGCTTAAATAAGTAGGACTTTAGCTAATTGACCAAACTAAATTATGACTGATTAAATATGAATACATCTATAACAAGCAAAGAAAGTACATTTACCCACAGAAGATAAATGAATATCTAATAAGCACATTTAAAGATTCTCAAATCATTAGTCACCAGAAAAATGCAAATGAAAACCACATTAAGATACCATGTTATACCTACCTACTAGAAAGGCTATAATGTATATGTCAGGAGACAGTAAACTTTGATGAGGTTATGAGGAAAAGGAACCTTCTTACGTGGCTGACAGAAATGGGAATATGATGCAGTCCCACTGGAAGTGTCGGACAGTTAATTGAAAGGTTAAATAAACATGATGTTGTCATATGACCCAGAAATCCTATCTTTTGTTAATTATCCAAAAGAAATGAAAATGTATATCCACAGAAAGCCTTCTATCAAAGTACTGGATCAGGGCATCCTGTGTACCAAACAACAAAAGTAAAAGAAAGAGGTCCTGATGCTTTTTTCTCCCCTATTAACACCATCCAGATTCTTTTTTTCTTTCTTTTTTTCTTTTTGGTGTTTCTTCTTTACAGTGTGTAGGATGATATTTGGCTTTAATTATATCACTCCAGGGAAAAAAATTAGGACACAGAGAAACTTTTCAGCTATTATTTGCTCAAAGTATAGAAACTTGTGTGAATTCTATATAACATAATAAATACAGATATTAAAAACTTAACGATTTCTTTGGTATTCTTGAAGACACCATACATCCTCTTGCCTTCAATTTTCGTGTGGTCTCCATCCATATTTCTTTTTCTGAAATATACACATGACTGTTAGCCTTACTTCCTTTAGATCTGTGATCAAATTCATCTGTGAGTTAACCTTTACTTATTCTCCTTCTATAAAAAATGTTCCTTTCTACCTGGCATGCTCCATATTCTACTCTGATTCCTCTTTCTTCATAATATTTATTACCACCTGAAATAGTTATTTAGTTGTTTATGTATCTCCTATATCCCTCCATGCTAGTCAATGAGAGGAAGGGCTCTATGCAATTTTATTCATTGTTGTGTCCTTCACATCCAATCAAGTACACGGTTAGTGCTTAATGACCTGTTTGTTAAGTTAATGCTGAATAAAGGAAGAGCCACTACCAAGGATGTACATATCAAGGAGACTTTACAGAGCAGCTGACATTTGAAATAGTTTTTGAAGAAAGAGTAGAGTTTTCTCCAAAACAGAGAGAAAGTAAGGAAGACTTTCCAGCTAGCTGTGTGGAAGAAAGGGAAATACAGTAAACACTGTCAGTGTCTTATGGCAATTAGGAGGAAGTTTGATGACTTGACAAAAGCAACTTCAGGAAAAAAGCATAAATTCTTCTTCAGCGTATCATTAATATATGTAGTATGTGCTGGACTGAAATATATAATATTATCCACAATATATAAAAGATACATATTTCTAGATACATAATCTATATTGTTTTTGGCTAAATCTCTGTTAGCTCTTTTAGGTTAGCCCTTTCCCGGCAGAACCGGTAAAAGGATTGCATTTTTTTTAATGTTTGTACTATTACAGAATCCAGTATTTAAAGGATTTTGGAAAAGAGAATTTAAAATGAAATATTAGAAACTACTTCATTTTTCTCTCTCCTTTACATATAAAGATGTAATTTTATAAATAGTGATGTAGGTAGTCAAATGGAGAACAGTTATGTTTCTTTTAAGTTAATGAAATTTAGTTTCAGCTTAACCAAATTAATTGTATTTTTAAATAATTATTTGAAAAGATAATTATTTAGCAAAAATATGAACATGAATGTTTACATGTCTTTGTATTACAATTTTAAGTGTTGGGAAATTTTACTTAACAGGAATCATCATGGAAGTTTTATTTTTGCAAGCCTAAAGACAAAATATAATTACCAGTTGTATTACAGACAAATCTTCAATGCTCATTGACATTTCACAAAAGAAATCTATTGCTCACTTATGCCCAATTAAACATGGGCTGGTAGGAGGAAAGGGGCACATTCTCCTCAATCTTGTTCCTCTAGGATCCAAGCTGCCTCCATCTTGTTCTTGCCATCTCAACGCATGACCTCCAAGTTTGTAGTTTCAGGAAGGAGTGGGCAGCCGGTTAGCACACAGTGCCTTATCCTGAAAATAATGTACTTCATTTCCATTCACAATGCTTGGCTTAAATTAGTTACAACATCCTTCTATCTTCAAGGAAAGCTAGAAAGTTTAGCCTGCCAACATGCCAAAGAAAAACAAAAACAGGGCACTTGGATATAGGTAAACACCTTGGGAAAAATGTGGCACTATCAGGGGCTTTTGTACAAAATTAAACGCTCTCTGCTCAATTTTCAATTATTACAATAATGTTTTTATTCAACTTTTTTCAAAATCACGATTTTCTTGAAACATTATATAATTACAATGATCTTCTACTTAATCATTAAATTTCTCTGTTCCCTGCCTAGGCTTTCACCAGCAATGTACATTTTATATATTTTTTCCTTCTCTCCAGCTATACTATCTCAATTATTATAGTAATTCCATATCTCATATTTTTAAAACAATAGTAAACAAAAATTCTAAAAACAAAATTATTATTCAAAAGTGCCAGTTGAATCTTTTTCATAAAGGAAGTATCAATTATTCTGCAGATATTTGTTTACTACCATGTTTATTAAAGTGGGGAATACAGAAAAATTAGGAAGCATTTACTATGCTACTATTTGGCTGAAATCAGTTCTACTAGGTGTAATAATTGGTAAATAACAAAAGCCATTATATAATTGAGTACTAACTTTTAGAGAAGAGAAAGGTAAATAGTTTATGAGTAATGAAAGTTTTGTGGGGCAGTTGGCCGTTTCCCAGACCTTTTAACAATATGAATTGTTGGGCTCAAGTGATGAGTGCTTTCAAAGTTTGGGTAATTAACACAGGTGGGTATGTTCTCAGGACAAAAAGCAGAACAGATCATATCATACTGGTTAATCTACATTTGTAATTTAAATAAAAAATTAGCCAAATATTCAGATCTTTCAGGTCAAAATAAATCTTCAATCTACCATTTTGGTTGTTGATGGTTAATTCTAGGAGCAAAGACTTTAAACCTCACTTATAAAGCAATTAACAAATTTACCACTTTTCTTTCAATTATAAATATAGCTAAGGTGAGATAATTATTCTGATCTATTATTAGATGCTATTTAAATATCTAGATTCTGAAATATTTATACGTTACAATATGGGAACAAAGATCACTGCCTTATTTAGTTTCCAAGATATCCATATGAGGAAAATCAAAAGAAAGAAACAAACAAAAGAATTCTACTAGTTCTATACACTATTTTTCAAGTTGTAATTATTATGGACATCTTTTATAAAGAAGTTTAAGTCATCTCCAGAAATGAAATTATTTTAATTTTAACAGAAAGTATGTACAAAATTTCTGTTCGGGTACCCAAAATAGAAAAAATAAAATAAAAACAAGCCCTCAAGAAATTACTTGGCAGGTTTATTTATTTATTTTTTTTATTTGGTCACTTGAACTGCTTTTCCAGTTTTAGTAAAGATCCACCTTCTGTATCCAGATACAAATTGCTTCTGGACAAGATAATATTCCCAGCTTTACAACCACTGTACATGTTTACAGGTAGGGATTACAACACATGGCCATGTTTATTTCTAAAATGCACATCTAAACATTAGAGCCCTGTCATTGAATCTGAGACATAGCTGTCAGTACAAATTTTGTTGATTTCATCACTTTCCTGATATTCCATGGAAATACAGCTACTCTGGTCTGAGGTGACCATAAAAGGCAACTTCATGTTCTAATAAAAACTAAAACAACAAAGTACTAAGATCCTGCTATTTATTCATGTCAGTATAAAATTTGTCTAGCAATTACTGTAACAGCAAACACTAAAATTATCTACTGAAATGTAAAAGAAAACTTTAGTATAACAAGGAGCAAATAAAGTATAGTTATTTTACTTCGGATAGTCAAGTATTGATTTTTGGCTGAAACCTTTACAAGACTTGTAGTCAAAGAGTAAGTATCCTGTTGACTGGACTATCATAAGCTTCAGGATAGGAATGAATTTCTTAGTATGAAGACTTTTACTATTTCAGACGAATATTAATACAATAAATTGGAAATATCTTTCTACTGTTTGATTATAATATTCTTTAGTGTCATAGTGTCCTACTGCCATTATTTAAAATATGTACAAACATTTCCAGAGCAATTCCAATAATATAAAAAATGAAAGAGAATTCAAAAGAAAATATCAGAGAAACAGACTACAGAATTAATGATTACCATGTGCATATCACAACTGATGTTTGCTTTATATAACTAATCAATAATAGATTGTCTTCAAGGCTAAAATATTATCAAAGTTGACTTTTTCAAGGTGATCTGACTGTAAATATGTAGAATGCAGCTTTCTAAATGTTTTTAAAGATTTCAGTTAGATTAACAAAATGGATACCTGAAAACCCATAAATGATCACATTACTTTACTGTGAAAATGATCACAGGTCCAAGAAACTTCTGGATAACAAAATAAACATCAGGGCAGAAAATAAAGAAAATCAGGATTATACTTGCAGGTGCGCCATATTGGTGAGATGAATTTAAGTATACATGTTTATTTCCTCAAAAAGGTATATTTTACAAAGCAGATAAACTACTGCAAATGAAAGCATTGAGTTTATGAATTGAGACTTTAGAGAATACAGTTGACCCTTGAACAACACAGGTTTGATTGGTGTGGCTCCAATGATATGTGGATTTTTTTTCAATAAATATTTCAGAAAACTTTTTGGAAATTGTGACAATTTGAAAAAAACCTTGCAGACAAACCCCATAATCTAGAAATATCAAAAAAAATCAAGAAAACAATTATGCCATGAATGCATAAATATATGTAAATACTAGTGTATTTTATCATTTACTACCATAAAATATGCACAAATCTATTATAAAACATTAAAATCTATCAAATCTTAGGCACATAAACACTCCCAGACTATACATGGCACCATTCACAGTTAAGGGAAATACAACCAAGCATAAAGATGCAGTATTAAATCAAAACTGCATACAATTAACTATAATACATTCTGTACTCCTATTGCTATTGCAGTGAACTCAACTTTTGGGAGTATCTGCTTAAAACGCTATGAGATATTAATCATGTCCAAGTGTGCACTGAGTAGTTTGTCTATTCAGTAAAATGCATATTGCAGTAAAAGTGATCTCTCTGTGCTTCTCTTGTATTTTTCATCGTGTTTAGTGCAACACTGCAACCCTTGAATAACACCATTGGATCCCTACGAAGTGCCAGTAGTGATGCTGAAAGTGATCTCAAGCAGAGGAATATCATGACATTACTAGAAAAAGTTGAATTGCTTGATGTGTACTGCAGATTGAGGTCTGCAGCTGCGATTGCATGCCTTTTCAGACAGATGGTTCATTGTGTAAACGGATGATGGAAACTTATGGTACCGATAAACACAAAACAGTGCAGACTGTAAATGTATTTTCTCTTTCTTATCATTTTCATAATAAGAGTTTTTCCTCTAGCTTAGTTCATTGTAAGCATAGAGTATATAATACATATAACATACAAAATATGTGTTAATCAACTGTTTTACGTTAGCAGTAAGGCTTCTACTTCTGACTAGAAGCCTTACTTACCACTAACGTAAAACAGTTGATTAACACATATTTTGACTTTTGACTCCCCTAAAACTTAATTACTAACTACTATCTATACTTAAGTTTAGGGAAACTCAAAAATTATACACAAATTTTCAACTGTGTTGAGATAGGTACCACTAACTCCCAATTTGCTCCAAGGTCACATTTATTAGCTTTTTAGTTTGTTATTTATCATCACACTTCATTAACATGATATAATCTAAATCAAAAAAAGTGTGTGTTTTCAGCATGTTAGGTACTATGAATGCCTAACATGGTACAGTGTGTTAGGCACCTAACACATATGACATCATCCTTGACTTCAAGCTGTGTAAATCCTTAGTCAAGAATAAAAACTTATATTTGCGGAAACCATAAAGGACATTATAAAGCACATCATAATTACAAACCAAAATATAGGTTTCAGATGATACCACGTTTGAAGTTAAAACATAGGAGAAATCAATGTGCCCCACAATACTTCAACAGGAAAAGCCTCCTGGCTGAAGAGAGACTTCAGATACATCCTGAAAGATAAATTAAGATTGGCTTACGGGAGCAGAGAGAAGTTGCCCAAGAAAGTAGTAATTTCAACATTTATGTTACCTAGGGTGACCTAAGTAGCTAACTAACAGTATACAAATGGGAAAAAATCATCCCTAAAGTATGAATAAATATACGAGAATTCATAATAGTAGTAGAATCAAACTTAAGAATATCTCATATTCTACACTATAATTTAACACATTTAGCTATAATCAGAAGAAACAAACATGAAAAAATTAGTAAAAGAGAAACCAAGAATACAAAAATTCCCATGTACTCTTACATGATAAGAAGGTACAACTTAAATAAAGAAAATTCAATGTGATTAAAAATTAACAGGAAAAAATGAAATAGAAAAAAGTGAATTCAATACCAAGAAGAATGGTTGCTATTACAGAACTGGGACATTGACATATAGATCCAAGGCAATATTAAAAAAACACAATCATGTCTTCATGTGGAGAAGATTGACCCTATGGATATCACAGTCCCAAAGATGCTGAAGACAAAACACAATTTTATTTATTATATTTTTATTATTATTTTTTTTTGAGACGAAGTTTCGCTCTTGTTGCCCAGGCTGGAGTGCAGTGGCACAATCTCGGCTCACTGCAACCTCAGCCTTCCAGGTTCAAGCGATTCTCCTGCCTCAGCCTCCTGAGTAGCTGGGATTACAGGCACCTGCCACCATGACCAATTAATTTTTTGTATTTTTAGTAGAGATGGGGTTTCACCATGTTGGCTAGGCTGGTCTTGAACTCCTGACCTCAGATGATCAACCCACCTGGGCCTCCCAAAGTGCTGGGATTACAGGCATGAGCCACTGTGCCGGGCCCATTTTTTTGAAGTTTCTATCAGGAGAAGAAATCTACGAGACCCTGACTGTTCCTGTATGCCATTGATGAGTATGCCAATAATTTAAGACCCTGACAGCTTTTAACTCAGACCTTTTTTCATGGTTGTTTTTGTAGTGAATGAACTTGAGAGATAAGTAACACATTACCTTGGATAGAGAATAGGCTTGCCTCTACGCACCATAAAATAAGTGAAACCCCAAGTTCATGTCTCCATTTCCGTAATGAAACCGACTGAGTGCACAGACATCTATAGAGGCCGTTTATGTTGCCTACCAGTGGGACATGGGGGTCATGGAGAATCAAAGCACATGAACATCAAGCTCTGGACACTGCTTTTGCTGTTAAAAAGTTTGTCTCCGACACAGGAGTCTCGTCTTTTGCCACGATTCATGAAACATTAACAGGCCATCAAATTATCTTGTAAGTAGAATAAAATCTTAGACCCACCCTGAGAGTTTCTGGATATTAAGACTTGAAGTTACACAGCTCTCTTCACCCAAAAAATAATATAACCAAAATAAAATAACAACAAAATAAAAATAATAGCAATGAACATTTATGGGGTACTAACTATAAGCCAGGCATTGTGCTACATGATTTACTTATGTTAATTCTTTTCTCATAAAAATCTAACAGGTAGCCACAATTGATTACTTCCAATTTTCTGGTGGAGAAAATAAGACCCTAGGAGATTTTATCACCTGCCCAATATTACACAGGTCATAAGTGAAAGAATTGGAATCCATATGTAAACACTCTAGTTCCAGATCCAGTGTTCTTTCCTACCAGGCCATATCATCTTAATTAGTGCACAACTAAACATTCCAGTGTTTTGATACTAATGCTATTGATTATGGTGTTGATTATAATGAAAACCATTTCACAGACTTACACTAAAATATGTTATTATTGTTTGTTGATTGCTTTGACCTGTGGACAAAATCTATGGTCCTTTTTCAAAATGTGTTAAATGAAATGCAATTGAGCATTCTTACAGTTTTTCCTACTGAAACTTCTTCTTTCAGCATTATTCTCCCTACTAATTATTTGATTCCATTTATAATTCAAACATTTACGCATTTAAAGACTTTTAGATCACTAAACAGATTTATCCTTGTTTATTCAAATAATAACTTTATTTATGCAAATATTTGTATAATTTTTCATAATTGACTCATATAAAAGGTTCAGGATTCTCAATTAAAGTAACAGAATAATAAACCTCTATAAATAAGCAATCTTCCATATTTTAGGGAGTAAAATCTTACATGGCACATAGATACAGGAATTGCTCTTCTTAAACTGACATCTTTTTGTACTGCAAGTTATTTAAGAAAATAGGAATAGAGTTTCAGAAAGAATAACTATCTCTGGGAAATGATTCAAGATAGCCTTAGGCTAAATCTTTGACATTCATTTTTTTGCTCAGAGTAAAGTTTCAGATGGTAACATAAAACAGGCTGTGCAAGCTCAGAACTGATCTCAGAAAGAAATGGGAGTATGAAGGGCCAATAAATTAAACTAAATGAGGTGATTTAAAAAAATAAATGGTTCTTGATATCTTTATAAAAAAGAAAAATGAGGAGTTATTGATACTAATCTGCCATCTCTCAACAGACAACCATATCAAGGATCTAGGAGGGGATGCACTCCAATTACTGCTGTTAGCAGTGCAATGCTGCCATTTTATTTTTTATCAGTAATTAGTACAGCAAAGTACAAAGTGTATTTATGCTTTGTAAGCAATGACACATAATGTGTATTTTTTGCATTGCAATAAGGAAAATAAATGCTATGTGTATAAAATAGTCCATTTTTAGAAATTAAGCCATTTGTAAATTGACATGATACTGTTCAAATGTTCCCTTAAGTGTATCTGTCTACCTGAAAAGATAATTGAACTGAAAGTCTTATTTAAGTGCATTGCTTCTGTCTACCCCAAAGAAGAGACAACTAGTTTCTTATGTTTAGTAATCATATTAGGATATCTTAGAAAAATGTATTTACAGATAATCATTTTTTGGTCATGTTTCTTTTAAATAAAATTAATTTTGGTGACTGGCTCTTTAGATTTATTTTTTCTCTTATTTCTCAGGAGGTTGTGGGGATTTAAGATGCTTAATAAGATGCAAAAAACATATAGCTGGGAATGGGAGCAATAAATCCCAAAAGTGAATCAGGAGAGATGATGAGGGGCTTCCACAACAATTAGCTGAAAAATCTAGAGTTACTGAGTGCAAACATCAATTAAGTTTTGATGAGACTTACGATTTTCATTTTCTGATGATTCTTAGCTTTCTCTGTGAGTTGCCATCATTCTAAAGCTTACTCTTTATATGGGCTCAAGATAGCTGCAATAGGTACCATACGCACACTTCATATGATCTAAAAAAAAAAGATTTGTTCCGTAAAATATTGGAGATCATTTTGACTGAATCGTCTTATGGCACATATTCAACAATGTGATAAAGGAACTGAGACTGCACTGGTAAGTTAAGAACAAGTTGTGTATTCCCATGGAGTATCTATCCTGGAGGCTGGGATCAATCCTATGCAGAGCAGCTTTTTGCAATGAACAGATTCAGTGTGTGGCCTTGGAATAAGATA
The DNA here is from genome assembly GCF_028885625.2 of Pongo pygmaeus. Lineage (NCBI taxonomy): Eukaryota > Metazoa > Chordata > Mammalia > Primates > Hominidae > Pongo > Pongo pygmaeus. The sequence continues at coordinate 46,804,391 of NC_072388.2, read as the reverse complement.
TTTTGGGTAGAATAAGTCTAAAGCAATGAGCAGGCTTTTATTTAATAATTGGTAAAACATAGGTTAAGAGTAGCAAAGTAAAATACCCTCGTTCAAATTTTAGGAAGCTGCATAGTTGGGAACCAAAGACAATTATTTTCCAACTCCAAAGTCTGTGTTCCCTTTTCTTTTTCTTTTCTTCTTCTTCTTTTTTTTCCAGACAGATTCTCACTCTGTCACCCAGGCTGGAGTGCAGTGGTGTGAGCTCGGCTCACTGCAACCTCCGTCTCCCAGGTTCTCCCTCCCTAGCCTCCTGAATAGCTGGGATTATAGGTGTGTGCCACCACACTTGGCTAATTTTTTTTTTTTTTTTGTATTTTTAGTACAGACGGGGTTTTGCCATGTTGGCCAGGCTGGTCTCAGACTCCTGACTTCAGATGATCCGCCCAACTCGGCCTCCCAAAGACCTGGGATTACAGGCATGAGCCACCACACCTGGCCTGTGTTCCCTTTTCATATGCAGCATTGCTTCCTACAAAGTTCACTAACTTTTTCTGGGACTACTCTGGCTGTTCAAGGAAAAATGGAGTTCAAGTGTCCTCCATGTGAGTGACTCGATCATTTCCCCTGACTTGTGATCATTCATCTGAAGAAGGTGTTTGAGCTTATTCTTAGTTAGTTCAAATTACCAACTATTTATTAAAATTCTATGCTCACAAAAGCATGTTACTAGATGCCATGGAAAACACAAAATTTTTTTTATTATACTTTAAGTTCTAGGGTACATGTGCACAACATGCAGGTTTCTTACATAGGTATACATGTGCTATGTTGGCTTGCTGCACCCATCAACTCGTCATTTACATTAGGTATTTTTCCTAATGCTATCCCTCCCCCAGCCCCCGACCCCCTGACAGGCCCTGGTGTGTGATGTTCCTCGCCCTGTGTCCATGTGTTCTCAGTGTTCAATTTCCACCTATGAGTGAGAATATGTGGTGTTTGGTTTTCTGTCCTTGTGATAGTTTGCTGAGAATGATGGTTTCCAGCTTCATCCATGTCCCTGCAAAGGACATGAACTCATCCTTTTTTATGGCTGCATAGTATTCCATGGTGTATATGTGCCATATTTTCTTAATCCAGTCTGTCAATGATGGACATTTGGTTTGGTTCCAAGTCTTTGCTATTGGGAAGATACAAAAATTTTATATAGCCTTCCAGAAACTTAAATATAAGGACACATACATTGAAACAAAATTAAAAACAGCATACAGTAGTAATACAAAACTGAAAACTGTTACTTTATGTGTGATTATGTGTCTGGAATTGGTTCCTTCCAGTGAGTTCTTGGTCTCGCTGACTTCAAGAATGAAGCTGCAGACCCTCGCAGTGAGTGTTACAGTTCTTAAAGATGGTGTGTCTGGAGTTTGTCCTTCAGATGTTCAGAGGTGTCTGGAGTTTATTCCTTCCGGTGGATTTGTGGTCTTGGTTGACTTCAGGAGTGAAGCCACAGACCTTCACAGTGAGTGTTACAGCTCTTAAAGGTGGCGCATCCAGAGTTGTTTGTTCCTCCTGGTGGGTTCGTGGTCTCACTGACTTCAGAAGTGAAGCTGCAGACCTTTGCAGTGAGTGTGACAGCTCATAAAGGTAGTGCAGACCCAAAGAGTGAGCAGCAGCAAGATTTATCGTGAAAAGCGAAAGAACAAAGCTTCCACAGCATGGAAGAGGACCCAAGTGGGTTGCTGCTGCTGGCTCCGGTGGCCAGCTTTTATTCGCTTATTTGGCCCCATCCACGTCCTGCTGATTGGTCCATTTTACAGAGTGCTGATTGATCCATTTTACAGAGTGCTGATTGGTCTGTTTTTACAGAGTGCTGATTGGTGCATTTACAAACCTTTAGCTAGACAGAAAAGTTCTCCAAGTCCCCACTCGACCCAGGAAGTCCAGCTGGCTTCACCTCTCAATCCCCCCTCTAAACAGGACACCCCAAGTGCTGTTAGTAACTGGGCAATTACCGCTCTAGCTACTTCCACTGGATGGGGTGAAGAAGGGGCCCTGCAGTTGTAGTGTCCTCCAGAGGAGAACTCTTTAGGCCAGTGAAAGGGCCAGCGGGTCGGTCCAGGGGTCCACGGTAGAAGTTGTTAGTTGAGCTCATTTGGTGTTCCATTTGTAAGACTATCTGTAGCTTGATAGCCTCGATTCTAGATGAAACAAATTTAACAAGGAGGTTAAAAATACAGGGCCTGAAGGTGAGTAATGGCAAGATGGCTGCCACGGGACCTAGAAAGGGGAGAAGCCACGTTGCCCAACTCCAGAGTTTGGTGTAAGAGTTTGTTCTTTTCATTTTCCCATACTCCTAGAGTACTTGCCAAGGTAGCTCCAGTGAGTGGCTGGAAAGGGGTGTTGGGAGCAAACTGAGTGGCTCCCTGTGTTCTATTTTGCCTTGGAGAAAAAATCGTTTTGTATCTACTAGGAACCATTCGAGAGAGTGATTGAAATAGGGATGAGAAGGCATTCACTAGTGGTGGAGGTTCACGCAGGAAATCCAGGGGTGAATGGTCATACAGGGAGTATGTTTGCCATTACAAAACCTGGACTGTTTGTTAAGCAGGGAGGAGGTGATGATTTTGGGGGGCCCTGAGAAGCCATCTGAATGGAGCTACTTGGGTGACTCGGAAGTTACTATGATCAGTTGGGGCTTGAAGTTGTAGGGTGTAATTATACTGACATGGTAGTAGGTGCCCCAGAAGCAGGCCTGATAACAGGTTGCATTGAATGCATAAAGGGGCTGGGAAAGTTAAGATGATATTCACAGTTACAGGACCGTGTATGGGCTTTTCATTGCTTGTGTAATAGGTGAGGTTGGAAATGTAACAACGTGAAAGTTGGATTGCACGTCCTGTTAGGGTATTCTTGGTCCTATCAGAGATGGGGAAGTTGGCTAACGACTGCATATTTAGAAGTCAGAAAGGGTCTTTTCCTTCATAATGAGGGTGGTAGGTTAAGTTGGTAAAGACCCAATTTTTTGCGGGAATGGGAGTGGCAACGTAAGCAGAGGTTGATAGAGAGATACAAAGCCAACAGTCATTTGCCAGGGAAGGATTGGACTGGTTTAACAGGAAGTGGGTTAAGTTGAGAGTCTTGTAGAGGTAATTAGGAGCTAGTAGAAGGGGATAGGTGATTGTATGATGTATCCAAGGAAGCAGGAGGGATAGATAGGCAAAGAGTAAATAGGAAGGTAAAGAGGTGCTCTGGAACACGAGATCATTTTATCCAGGCTGAGTTAAAGGTAGGAGTAAATTGCTGTCAGAAGGAAGGAAGATAGAAAGAAGGTTGATGTGATTAGGATATTCGACCCAGCAGGAGCTACAGTATATAGCCCTATCACAAAGAGTATGGTTAGTATGCTGCTTAATAATATGATGAAATAGTAAAATGATTCCATTAAAGGGGTAAGGAGAAGTGTTAAAGATAAAGATTATGTAGGTTTTCACTTATCTTTTTTAAGGAGGAAGGGCTTTTTCTTCAGTATCAGTGGTAGGAGCCTTTTTAGTCTGAGATGTTTCCTTCTGAAATAGGAGATGCAAGTCTTCCAATGGTTCGCAGGTGTATTAAGGCTGGTCTGGCTGATCTTCGGACTCCTGAGCTGATGATCCCATAGGTTTCTCAGGGGGTGTCCAAAATTTAACTCTGGTGTGGTGAATGCAAGATTCCACTCCTGCCACCTTAACTGCAGTGGGGGTAGAGAGGATTACTGAGTATGGTCCTTCCCACAAAGAGTCGATAGATGGGGAGATAGAGGGGAGAGATTTGACCAACACCAGATCTCCTGGTTGAAACAACTCTGTTCCCTTTTCTCTGTCACGTCCTTCAGGTAGGTTTTTAAGGTTTTGTTGATATTTTGCCAAAAACATTATATCTTTGACCAAGTTGGCCATTTCCTGATCAAGTGGGAGGTCATTTGTGAGAAAAGGTCTTCCATACAGCATTTCATATGGACTGAGACCCATTTTGTGAGGAGAATTTTGGATTCTCAACAAGGCCAAGGGCAAAAGAGTAGACCATGGGAGATGAGTTTCTTGTGTTGTTTCCTTAAGTGCCTCTTGAGTGTTTCATTTGCCTTCTCGACCTTCCCTGAGAATTGTGGCCTCCAGGCTCAGTGAGGTGATATTGTATCCCTAGCGCCCTGGAGATTCCCTGAGTTATCGTGGCTTTAAAAGCCGGATCATTGTCACTCTGTAAGCTTTGCAGAAGCCCAAATCTAGGAATTATTTCATGAATTAGGGTCACATTTAATCACTTCCTGAGCCTTCTCTGTCTTGCAGGGGAAAGCTTCTATCCAATTTGTAAAGGTATCAACACAGACCAACAAGTACTGAAATCCCTTTGACTTAGGCATATGGGTGAAGTCTAATTGCCTGTCCTCTCCAGGATAGTAATCTATTCTTTGTTCCCCCAAAGGGGCTTATGAAGGACCAAGAGATTATTCCTTTGGCACATCTCACAGGCTTTGATTACCTGTCGGATGATCCAGAGGAAATGTGGCCCTGTAAGTAAGGATTTGGCCATTTGATGAGTGTTTTCAATACCCATATGAAAAGTATAATGGAGGGTTTTAAGTATTTTCCACTGGCTGGCTTCAGGTATAAGTACCTTTCCTTCTTCTGTCACTAACCAACCCAAGGGGAGAAAACTATGCCCCTGTGAAATTCCCCATTCTGTTTCAGTCAGGGAATACTGGGGCTTAATCTCTTGGAAGGGGTTGTTCCATACCAAGGGTCCTTCCGTAGGTATTTCTAATGGGAAGTTCCGCCTGGCAGCAGTTTTGGCCTCAGCATCTGCCCGACAGTTTCCTTCTGCTTTTTCTCCTTCACCTTTCTGATGGCTTTGGCAGTGTAAGACTGCCACCTCCTTGGGTTTTTGCACTGCATGCAACAACTCCATGATTTCCTTGTGGTATTTAATGGGGGTTCCCCCAGAGGTTAGGAACTCCCTTTCTTTCCATATTGCAGCATGGGCATGTAGGATTAGATAAGCATACTTGCTATCTGTATACACATTTATTCTTTTTCCCTTTCCCAGTTCTAAGGCTCGGGTAAGTGCCACTAGTTCTGCTAACTGGGCGCTGGTCCCTGGGGGAAGAGGCTTACTTTCAAGTACTGTTACTATGGCATAACTTGCCCTTTGCAACCCATTCTCCACAAATGAACTTTCATCAGTGTATAGGTTAAGGTCGGGATTAACTAAGGGCACTTCTAAGAGATCCTCTAGGGTGGCGTAAGTCTGGACTATAATTTTTGGCAGTCATGCTTGATTGGTTCCCCATCCTCTGGGAGAAAAGTGGCAGGGTTGAGGGTCGCACACGTGTGTATTTGAAGCACCAGTCCCTGAAGCAGAAGTGCCTGGTATCTAAGTAGGTCATTGTCTGATAGCCATAAACTATGCACCTATAATCCCAGATACTTGGGAGGCTGAGGCGGGAGAATCGCTTGAACCTGGGAGATGGAGGTTGCAGTGAGTGGAGATTGTGCCATTGCACTTCAGCCTCCATCTCAAAAAAAAAAAAAAAAGTTACATAACATTTAAAAGAAAGGAAGAATCATGACTTTGAAGACAAAACAGTAGGTATCACCAAATCTGAATAAGAGAGAAAACAGACTGAACAAGAATGACTCAAGGACTCTGATAAAGATCTAACATTCAAGTTACTAACATTCAAAAGGAGAGGAGAAAGAGGTCAGGGCTGAAAAAGTGCTAAAAGAAACAGTTGCTGAAATTTTCTTAAATTGGATAAAAGACAAACCTATAGATTCAAAAAGGTGAGCAAATCCCAAGCAGGGTAAACCAGGAGAAATCCATGCCAAGATACATCTTAATGAAAATTCTAAAAACTAAAGTAATATCTTGATAGTAACAAAAAGAAACGGAACTTTGATTAGGCTGAAAAGGATGAACAAATCACAGGTTTTTTTGTTTGTTTGTTTTGTTTTTGTTTTTGTTTTTTGAGACACAGTCCTTCTCTGTGGCCCAGGCTAGAGTGCAGTGGTGTGATCTTGGCTCGCTGCAACCTCTGCCTCCTGGATTCAAGCAATTCTCCTGCCTCAGCCTCCTGAGTAGCTGGGATTACAGGTGTGCACCACTGTACCCGGCTAAGTTTTTTGTATTTTTAGTAGAGACGGCGTTTCACCATGTTGGCCAGGCTGGTCTTGAACTCTTGACCTCAGGTAATCCGCCTGCCTTGGCCTCCCAAAGTGCTAGGATTACAGGCATGAGACACCACGTGAGGCCCAAATCACAATATTTTTAATGAGCATTTAACTGTTTTGAACAATATTTAGAACAATATGCAAGTTAAGATAACATGCCTCACACTTGAAGATAAGAAATTAGAATTCAAATTATTTTCCACTGCAATTTCCCTTTTATGAGAATAATAGTTGCATAGGACTTCAAAAATGTAAGTACTCCCTGTAACAACATAGAAACAAACAGATATAATAAAATATAATAATATAGTTTAACCCAAAATATTGAGAATATTTAAAATGTAATCAATACAAAAATGAATGGTTTACATTCTTTTCTCATTCTGTTATAAAAACGGTACATTTTATACTTGTAGCATCTCTTACTTCAGACTAGCCACATTCAAATGTTCAATAGCCACGTGTATCCTGTGGCTACTATATTAGGCAGTGTAAGTATACAGTGATGGCACAGGAAACAATGGCATGAAAAGCAATGATGTAGTTTGTGGCTCGTATTAAAGCTGTTACAAGACTTTCTAGTATCAAAATATGCCTCTCTGACAAGAACTGCCAATGAAAATATGCCAGTATTATTTTTTAAATGTTGAATAATGCCATATAGTCATTTTTACTGGGACAAAATATTTAAATTGTAGACTTAACAGATAATGCACAACAATGTGGTTAGTTAACTCTAGGATTTTCATTTTTGTGCTTATGTTTATTGGTTGGATTGACATTGCTTTTGCAAATATTTCATAAATTATATCTCTAATTTATGATCATTGTATAATCCTGATATATTAGAGATTTTTTAAAGCATTCTGAAATCAATTTGAAAATGCAAGGTTACTGTTACCTCTTTAAAAATGTAGATATAAGATAGTAGTGCATTAAAATTTAAATTCAGCTGTGACTGGAAAAACTTTACTGTAATCTTTAGAGATTTTGGATTTCTGCCAAAAAATAGCTAAAATTATTTTAAAAACATATTTGAACATCTAAAATATTATGAAACATATAGGTATTTTGTATTCAATGTTTAAGAAATTGTTAATTAAACCCAATCACTGGTTCCCTGTAAATTTAACACACATTAAGATAATGTTTTGTAATTCATCTAAAAAATAAAAATATCCTAGTGTTCATTTTAGAAACTTCAGCTCAGTTTATTAGAAGAGTATTGACCAAATACAATACCTAAAAATCTCTAATTATTTATAAGCACTTATTTGTATAAAGATTACTTCCCTATTTTGTGACAACAAAAAAAATGCAGCAATGAATTTGATAATGAGGCAAACAGTACTGCTCATTTCATCTGAAATCACCATAGCAAATTTCATGCTAGTCTAACTGCTTCATAGTGCTTTACTGTCCTCTTAGTTAATAAATATCAAATTTGAACTTTATTCAATAAAATTAGGCTCACTTTTATCCAGTTGATACATTGAGTACATTTATATGTTTTTATCTGCAAACAGGGTTTCATTAATGGATACAATTTAAAAACATGGAATTAGATGATAATCATGTACAGCTGATCCTCAATTTAATTCAGTAGGCATCAGTTAACTAACATCCTGGCATCATGGGAACAGACAAGAATGAAAGGAAAAGGAAAAGGAAAAAGAGAGAACATGTTATTAAGAATGAATTTGTGTTTCTATAAAATGATTTTTAAGGATTTGATATGACCTATACCTAAATTTAAAGACTTTGACTATTATTACGCTCACGCTAAAAAAAGTGTGCTTTAAAATAAAATAAAAGCTCATGCTAATGCAGAGAATGTAAAATCCTAGCAGCAAGGCATTTGGCTATATCAACCCTCATTAACTGAAAATTTGGTGACAGCTTTCTCACTAGCATAAAGGAATATCTCCAGAAGAAAATTCATAAGGTAATCTGGGACAGATAAAAGAGTGGGAAAATAGTATATCTAAAACAGGCCATCAAAATATGACTATTTCAAATGTATAGCAATTCTATACTTCATCCTTTCCTGTTGGACTAAGATTTCTGATATCTCACAAAAGATTACGGCATGGCAATCTAACAAAGCTAACCTGCATACTTCTGCTACACTAATGGGTACTTTTTCATTGTGTGATTCTTTAAAAATTCTGTCAAAGTATCTTTGCAAAAAGAATACAAAAAAGACAGACATAGTTCCTCATTTATGGTTTGTCACTTAGTTACTTTTGATGTGCAAATGTTAAAATACTCTGGGTTATATCATTTCTAAAGCTGTACTTGAATATTCAGAAAAAATAAATAAATGAAGCCATGAGAGTTTCATAAAGCATTAAGAGCAATCAGAATGTGGGTCACTAATCAAGGTGTGACTCACCCAACCAAATACCTTCCAATCACATGTATCATTTCACCACTAGCAAGTTATTTCTTTTGATAAAACATTGCCCTGTTTTTGTAGTGCTGTTTTAAAATGCAAGATCGCTTGAGAGGGAACCATACAATGTCTGTAATACTAAGTTTATTATTATATTATTAGGGCAGCTGAGCCCAGCAAGCATGAAAGGCCTCTGAAATTAGAAGGAGGAGCTGAAGATTGAGCAGGAAAAGTATCAAGGGTAGTGATTAGAAGTCAGGAAACATATATTGCCTTCATCGTATTTTTCTGAGTGCTAACCTGAATGTCTCAAAAAAAAAAATAACATAAATAAAAATACTACTAATTTTTAAACATTTGCATTTACATGGGGTTGGGAATAGTGTGGGGGATATGACAACAAATATTCAAACAGCAGTTCCCAGTCTGCACTGCATGAAGTGCCTAAATATCCAAAATAGAAAATTTGTAGCCTGATTGGCTTGAAGAACCAGTACACATGGTTTAGGTAACAACAGCCACTGAGAGGAAATCGTAGAGAAGAAAGAGACAGAGGGCCTCTGGAATTCTCCCTGACTTTCTTGTGGCCCATCATCATTGCACTTTTACTGAGAAATTGCATATTTACATTGCAAGCTCATCAGATTATGTACAATGGTGTGGATACTAAACTACAGGATTTTCATTTTCATGCCAAAGTTTGTGAGCCAGACTGGTGTTAGCTGTTGGCACAAATATTTCATTAATTCCTGTTTAAGTTCTGAGTATATAATGGCTGCTTTGGAACATGTGGAATTTTCTCTGAGGTGCAAAGGAAATAATTTAATTATGTCTGAATTTTAAGTTTACACAGGGACTAATAGGAGACAATAAGGAGTCCAAATAGTTCTTATTAGGAAAATATCTTTTTACTACCAAGTAAGATTTTGCCACTATTCTAAAAAGATGAGTCAATAGGTAAAACAGTAAAGAATTATAAACAGAACTTTTGGACTGTATCTATAAAATATAAAAGGAAAGAGATATTACATGGTGTATTTCATTTTTTATGTTCTATGCAATTAATTGTCACAGTTATTTACATCACTATGCAATTGATTTGGTTTTAGCCCCTGTTAGCTTCAGAATGAGAAAACTGTGTACGCAAAGATGGTAATTTTGAAAATGCAACAACATATTTATATCAACTAGGGATTATCTCCAAGGTTTAAAGACACCGTTATTTTGTCGTTGTTGAAAATATGCTAATTGTGCCTTATCATTGCAGATTTCAGAGAAGAAACTGTAACCTAGTTAGTTTTTTAATACATACTGAAACAAGAATTTAGACTCAAGTTCCTTGTACTTAAATAGTTGCAAACCAAGAAATAGAGTGATAGAATAAGCGTCTTCCTTTTGAGCTTCAGGTTTTTGAAAAAAAGAAATTTCTAAAATAAAATTTATCTTTTTAAATAACTATCTTAATGCGTTTATTTCAATGTTATGAAAGCAATTTAACCATCAGGATAAGCAATATTCAAACATTTCCTATTTTGTAGTCCCTTAGAAGAAGCCAGGAAAATATTTATAAGGTATTTTATTTCTTATACCAGCAACTGAAATAAGATTTCAAAAGTACCTGAAGGTAAGAGCTCCTAAACTACATCCAAAACATTATTGGAGAATCTGTAAATAAAAGGGACTTATTCCCTCTAGGCTGCTTGTGTTACCGGCAGTGAGTCTGTACGGGTCTGTGGCAACCTCAATTCTTGCCTCCTCAGAAAAAAGAATTCAACGGAGGGGCATAAGGCAGAAAGAGAGATAGAGGCAAGTTTTAGAGCAGGAGTGAACGTTTATTAAAAAAGCTTTACAGCATGAATGAAAGAAAGGAAACTACACCTGGAAGACGGCCAAGTGGACGACTTGAAAGACAAGTATTGGTTTTGACCTTTTAACCTGAGGTTTTATACTTTGGCATACTTCCGGGGTCTTTTCCCCTTGCGATCCCCTGTCCGCATGCGCAGCACCTGCTAGCACTTGCAAGATGGGCATGCACAGTGTGCTTACCGGAGTTGTAGGCATGCTCACTTGAGGCGCTCTTCCCTTACCAGCCAAATGTCATATACCAGTTAAGCTGTCATTTTGCCTTTTAGTGCGCATATGTGAGCCCACTTGCCAGACTCCTGAGATCTTACTGGGAAGCTGCTGGTCGACCGCTTTAGGTTTTTTTCGTGGACTGGGACTTGCACCTTTCCCTGGAGCAAGCTGTGACCAAGTATTATTTTAGAGAGACAGTTAACAACTGCCTGATGATCACCTGATGGTCACCTGACATATCTGGTTTGGATGAGATGACTTCTCCTACCCTGTTTATGTCTGACTGGCTACCTACTGTAACATTTGAATGTTGCCTTCTCATAAATAAATGTTAATATAATACCTTAACATACATTGCTTTCACTATTTCAGTCCTAGTTGCTAAATAACTTTATAATAAATAATTGACATCATTTTCTTTAACTGACAGATCTCCTGTAATAAATTTTTTTTTCTAAAAAACCAGCATGAAAAGGAAGTGTGCTGACAGCTCTTAATGAAAAATTAGTCCCAAAGAGCAAATTTTTTTTTCCCAGCCTAAAGGATTGCTTTATAGCGAAATTGTCATTGTTTTTATTTTCAGTTATTTTCTCTAATATGTATTTGTGTATAGACACAAACCCACACAATGATACAAAAACACTCTCTAAAGACAACAGCTAAGATACAAAAAAAGTATTTTTCAAATTAGGTTAGCTATCCAAATATTCTTTTAAATATGTCACATATTTTTTCTTTATAAACATGCTATTTCAGAATACAAAAAAGCTCCAAATTGTGAAGTTAACAATAAATTTCCTTCCTCATAGAAGAATGGCCACATTTTTCCACAGAGCCTCTTTTACCCTGTAAAGAAAATTATTTTATATTTCTTCACTAGAGTCAATGTATTTTCTAAATTCTATACTGACTATAAGAACATGAAAAAAATTTAATTGCTTTTTTCTTGTTTTTCTCACTATTCTTCATGTACAGTCTATGTATCATATTTGTTCTATATATTTTTATTTTCCTTAATGGATATCAATCATTTTATAATAGAAATGCTTAATAAATAAAAATATACCATCATAAATATTGTTAGACCAATATTATTCATAATATCCAAACATTTTCCAGGATAAGAAAATAAAGTTATCATAACAAGTTTTAAACAGAATATTCTGCTTTGACAGATTTTATTAATCTGTTAATAACAGTTTGATTTTGTAGAGCTTACTTTGGTTTTCAATTAGCAATGAAGCAACAGAAAACCGTCCGGGCTCTGCTAAGGTTTTGATGATATGACACATTGTTATTAGGAAAAGTAATATTAGTTTTCTTTATTTAATCTCATCATGAATTTGCTTTCATTTTATTTAACAATATATTCCCAACTATTATTTTCTAAATGCTTTAGTTTTTCTCACTGTTTATGTTCAGTCAACAAGGAAATATAGATGTATGATAAACTTGCATAATGAAAGGATGCTCTATTGTAAAGATCACATGTAATCAAATAAAATTCACTGAATATATTTTCTTAATATTTTATTTGCATCTATTTTACCTTCATTTAAATCTGACATCCTTTATACCAAATATTTCTCACATAAATTATCCAAATATTTATTTTTAGAATAGTAAAGTGACTTAATTTTTATTGAAATAATAAAATTTTCAAGAAATGTCATGCTAAAATGTGAATTACCTGGAGTATTTCCTGCAATGATCAGACTGACTTTATTTTAAATACTCCATACGCTCCCTCTCATCTCTACTTCCTTGCCATATACGTAATAAGGAATCAATATATGCTTTTTTCAAAAATTGCAATTCAGGGAAGAAATCATAAAATAACTATTTCTTATTGGGCATTTTTGGATCCACATAAGTAAAACAGTGTAACAAATCTAAAAGAAAATTTGACAATTTATCATGTTTTATTTATTTTCAATAAGACATTCAATGTCTACCCAGCTTCTCTAATTAAAAGAAACTTACATCTACTGTAACAGCATCTTTTTTCAGTAAAGTAAATAGTCAAATCAGTTCAATGTTAAATGAACTCAATTTATGTGAATGTATTTTAGTAAATTTGGCCTTTTTCTTAAGTAAATTTAGAAAGCTTCTTCGTGAAATTAATGAGACATGTAAATAGCCATAAAGAGAAAATGATCCCAAGCAATACTCACATATACAGTCAGAAGACTTGCTTGGGAAATTCGGTCCCAGAAGATAAGTTTATTCTTTAATGAAACAAAGTCTGCAATTTTTTGATAATTTATCTCTTATAAGTTCAAAAAAATTGAATTTATTCAAATGTAAAAAAGGTGAATACTGTAACACTTTGTCACACAAGATTACATTCTCATTCTTCTAAATTCATTAAATCCTAAAATTTTGTCATTTTTATTTCAGTATTAAATTTGCCTAGCATAAAATTTGTATATATCTGTATATGCTGTGTAAATATTACAAGTAAAAAATATAAAAGTATCTACTGTCTAAATTCAAGATAAACTGATATTAAAATTATTATCAACTATATCAACATGTGCACTTTATTAGTCTGAGATTAGCCATTTACAATTATAGGTTTAGGAATCCAAATATTACGTCAACTTCCTGTAAAGCAAGCTGTGGAATTTTATTCTCCATTATTATTTTTTCATTCTATCTCTTCCTTCCTCCTTTTCTCACGAAAAGCAAAAATGAAAAATAAATAAAGTAAAATAAATGTACTGGGAATGGAATCTGGAAACTTGTTATTGGAATCCTGTAGGTTTAGCTGAGCAAGATTTTAGTATCTACTAGCTACATGGCTTGGGCAAGTTACTTAATTTAAGTGACCGCTGGTTGTTTTGTTTTAATTTTGCTTAAAAATGGATTAATTGGTACAGCTTTATTTTCAGTTTTAAGATCATTAAAAACAATGAGAAACCATTGTGAGTCATACTTGGCATTCAGTCTGTATTTTTTACAAATAATATTATTAATAAAACATTTTCATATGCTCTAATTTTTAATTTATAGTCATTTATAACAATTATAAGAATTATAAATCAAATGTTCTAGCTCACAAAAACAACTTGATGTGTCAGATAACACCCAATTCATGATGGACAGCTCAGGCTGCATGGTAACTTGATGATCCACGATTAAACATTCAGTATCTACTACGGCTCAGTACCGTAATTGCAATTAGAGCTGCCAAGAGCTTAGTCTCAAAAGAAGAATAGTTGTCTGTGGAGAATGGCACAACTTCAAGCATCATTGGATCTCCTGGAACGTTTAGCCCAAGTGGCATAGCAGCTTGTACAGTAGACTGGACCTATTGCATAGCCTTCTCTTGTTCTGAGATCCACTCAAAAAATAGCTATTTTTTTGAGTCACATGGTAAATGGGTCTGTGTCACACAATGAAATGACAAATATGTTGCCTCCAAAAGCATCGTGTCTCTATTTGGTTGTAGGAACAGCCAGATGCAACAGCTATCCTTCACCTTATGTATTAGTCCCTTTTCACACTGCTCTACAGAATACCTGAGACTGTGTAATTTATAAGAAAAGAGGTTTAATTGACTCACAGTTTCACATGGCTGGGAAGGCCTTAGTAAACTTACAATCATGGTGGAAGGCAAAGGGGAAGCAAAGAACGTCTTACCTGGTGACAGGAGGTTAGGTCTGCCAAACACTTTTAAACCATCAGATTTCCTGATAACTCACTCACTTTCATTGGAACAGCATGGGGAAACCACCCCCATGACCCAGTCACCTCCCACCAGGTCCCTCCCTTGACACATGGGGATTACAATTCCAGATGAAATTTCAGTGGGGACACACAGCCAAACTAAATCATTCTACCCATAGCCCCTCCCAAATCTCATGTCCTTTTCACCTTTCAAAACTGATAATGCCTTCCCAGCACTCCCTCAAAGTCTTAACTCATTCCAGAATTAACTCAAAAGTGCAAGTCCAAAGTCTCATCTGACACAAGGCAAGTCCCTTCAACCTATGAGCCTTTAAAAGAAACATACACACACACACACATATTAATTACTTTCAAGATACAATGGGAGTACGGGCCTTGGGTAAATGTTTCCATTCCAAATGGGAGAAATTGGCCAAAACAAAGGGGTTACAGGCCTTATGCAAGTCTGAAACCCAGCAGGGTAGTCATTAAATATTACACCTCCAAAATAATCTGATATGACTTTATGTCTCACATCCAGGCCACACTGATACAAGGGGTGGGCTCCCAAGGCCTTAGGCAGCTCCACCCCTGTGGCTCTGCTGGATACAGCTCCTGTAGTTGCTTTTACAGGCTAACATTCAGTTCCTGTGGCTTTTCCAGGTGCATGGTGCAAGCTGTTGGTGGATCTACCATTCTGGGATCTGGAGTATGCAGGCCCCCTTCTCACAGCTGCACTAGGGAGTGCCCCAGTGGGGACTCTGTGTGGGGGCTCCAACCCCAAATTTCCTCTCTGCACTGACCTAGTAGAGCTTCTCTATGAAGCTCTGCTCCTGCAACACACTTCTGCTTAGACATCCAGGCATTTTCATACATCTTCTGAAATCTAAGCAGAGGTTCCCAAACCTCAACTCTTGGCTTCTGCACATCCACAGGCCCAACACCATGTGGAAGCCATCAAGGCTTGGGGCTTACACCTTCTAAAGCCACAGCCTAGCTATACCTTGGCCCCTTTTAGCCATAGGTGGAGCTGGGGTGGCTGGAATGCAAGGTGTCATGTCCCAAGGCTGCACAGAGAAACAGCCCTAGCCCTGGCCCATGAAACCATTTTTCCCTCCTAGGCCTCTAGGCCTCTGGGCCTGTTATGGGGGGGTTGCCTTGAAGATCTCTGAAATGTCCTGGAGACATTTTCCCTATTGTCCTGGCAATTAACCTTTGGCTCCTTGTTACTTAAGCAAATTTCTGCAGCTGACTTGAATTTCTTCCCAGAAATGGGATTTTTTTTTTCCTTCTTACCACATCGTCAGGCTACACATTTTCCAAACTTATATTCTTTGCTTTCCTTTTTAAATATAAATTCCAACTTCAGATGATCTCTTTGTAAATGCATATGACTGAGCAATTTCAAAATCAGCCAGGTCACATCTTGAATGCCTTGCTGCTAGAAATTTCTTCTGATAGATACCCTAAATCATCTCTCTCAACTTTGAAGTTCCACAGATCTCTAGGGTAGGGGCGAAGTGCCACCAATCTCTTTACTAAAGCACAGCAAGAGTGGTCTTTGCTCCAGTTCCCAATAACTTCCTCCTCTCCAGCTGAGACCACCTCACCCAGGATTTCATTGTCCATATCACCATCAGTATTTCAGTCACAACCATTCAACAAGCTTCTAGGAAGTTTCAAAATTTCCCTCATCTTCCTGTCTTCTTCTGAGCCCTCCAATCTGTTTCAACCTGTGCTGGTTACCCAATTTCAAAGTCACTTCCACATTCTTAGGCATCTTTATAGCAGTGCCCCACTCCTGGCACCAATTTTCTGTATTAATCCATTTTCACCCTGCTAAAAGAATACCTGAGACTTGGTAATTTATAAGAAAAGAAGTTTAATTGACTCACAGTTCTGCATGGCCAGGAAAGCCTCAGGAAACTTACAATCATGGTGGAAGTTGAAGGGAAAACAAGGCAAGTCCTACATGACAGCAGGAGGTGGGGGGAACTACCAAACACTTCTAAACCATCAGATATCATAAGATCTCACTTGCTGTCATGAATACAGCATGGGAGAAACCACCCCCATGAGCCAATCACCTCCCACCAGGTCCCTCCCTTGACATGTAAGGATTACAACTCTAGATGAGATTTGGGTGGGGACACAGAGCCAATCCATATCACCTTAGAAGGAGTATCTTTACATGCCCCACACCATTAGACCTCTAGATATTTCACTGAACTAGAAGGCTCCTGAGTTTTTGTAGTATTTATATTTCTTATACACCAGTCTGGTTGTTTTAAAAGTGTGTGGTCCTTCCCCCTTAGCTTTCTCTCCCACTCAGCCATGTGAAGCAGGGGTTTGCTTCTCCTTCGCCCTTCCACCATAACTGTAAGTTTCCCAACCAGGCTGCACGTACAGTCTGCAGAACTGTGAGTCAATTAAAACTCTTTTCTTCAAAAATTACCCAATCTCAGGTAGTTCTTTATAACAATGTGAGAATTGACTAACACAAGTTAAGATAAAACAAAGATATTTCTAATTTTATAATATAGAGAATTGAGAATACATGCCTTCCACCACAGATACTTCTAGTACTTTATTAATCCCAAACATTAATTTGCCACATATATCTGAGTGCCTATTTTGAGCTAGGTGCTGTTCTAGATTTTGAAAATATATACTAAATCCTTCCTTCTTGACACATACAATCTCATTTGTGAGACAGATAAAGAAAAATAAGTAAATAAGTTAAAAATGAATAAATTAATATAAATGAATGAATACATACATACACACATTATACATAAATTATATAATATGTTAGAACATAATTAGTAAAATAAATCAGAGAAGAAAATATAGTGTGCATGAGTTAGAATTATGGTTTTAAATAAGAGAGGAAAACTCATTGAGAAATATTTGTATCAATACTTAAAATAGGAAAGAGGGAGCTCCAGGGATAAGTAAAGAAAAAGCATTTCAAGCACAGGGAAATACAAGTGAAAAGGTTCCAACACAGTGAGAGGTTAAGCCAGCTGGACTTCCTGGGTCAAGAGGGGACTTGGAGAACTTTTCTGGGTCTAGCTAAAAGATTGTAAATGCACCAATCAGCACTCTATGTCTAGCTAAAGGATTGTAAACTCACCAATCAGCACTCTGTAAAATGGACCAATCAGTGCTCTGTAAAATGGACCAATCAGCAGGACGCGGGCAGGGACAAATAAGGGAATAAAAGCTGGCTACCCCAGACAGCAGTGGCAACCCGCTCCGGTCCCCTTCCAAGTTGTGGAAGCTTTGTTCTTTCACTCTTCACAATAAATCTTGCTGCTGCTCACTGTTTGGGTCCGTGCCACCTTTAAGAGCTGTAACACTCACTGCGAAGGTCTGCGGCTTCATTCTTTAGGTCAGTGAGACCAAGAACCCACCAGAAGGAACCAACTCTGAACACAACAGGACCATGTTCTGTCTTTTTAGGGTTAGTAAAAAGGTCAAAATGGTCAGAAAAGATGAGGGCAAAGTAATAAAAGGAAAGGATGAAAATCATGTAGCTGTATGTAGATTTAAGGATTTTAGCTTTAAAATGATTCTATGGGAAGTCATTGAAGGCTTATGGGTAGAGAGGCTGACATACATGATCTGAGTTTAGTTAAAAATAGAAATAGAGACGAAAAAGAAAAGAAGGCAAGGGAGAGGAAGGAAGACGAGGAAGGGAAAGGAGAGAGTGAAGGAGAGAAGAAGAAAAATGAGAGAAAAAAACAGGGGATGGGGAGATGAAAGGGAGACCAGCGAAGTCTATTGCAGTAATTACAGCAAAAAGTGATTTTGACTTGTGGCAGAACGGCTGAAATGGAAGAAATTAAGTATTGGCTGGTCTCTGAAAATAAAGTCCTCAGAAAGTCCTGAGAGGTATGAGAAAAGAAAAATAGACAACCTCAAAATTTTTGGCCTAAATAGTTGCCATTTTCTGAGATGAAGTCTCATTAGAAAAAAAATTAGAGAAAGATCAGTTTGGATTCACAACTGTTAAGTGTAAGATGCTTATTATACATCCAAGTAGAAGATAAGTAGATAGGCATATGAGTTTGGAAAGCATAGAAGAGTTCCAGGCTAGAGAAGGCATTTGGGAGTCATTATCAGGTGAGAAGAAACTAAATTACTTTGCCCAGAGAATGCATGAAGATAGTGAATAGAAGCACTCCAACCGATGAATATTTTATGTGAAAATAAAGATGTTGTGTAAATGTCAACAATATTTGAAAAAAGACAAATTCTTAAAAAACACAAATTTTCAGATGGACATAAGAAGAAGCAGAATATATGAGTAAAAACTTAAAAGGAAATACAAAAATATCCACAGTAGTATTATTCATGAACTTCATACTGAAACAATCCATAGGCTAATCCACATTTGGTATATTCATATACTACAATATTTGGAAGCAATGAAAATTAGCAAAATCATACAAGAAAACAACAGCTTATGTGCACTTCACAGACATGTTCAGCAGGAGAGGCCCAACTTGTACTAAGAGTTCTAGTTTTATACAGTTCTCATGCAGATAAAACTAAATTACAATATAGATAATAGAATACTTGTTTCACCTGTGTGCTGATAATAACAAGGTATGCTGGTGTATTGGTCTGTTTAAACACTGCTATAAATAACTTCTTGAGACTGGGTAATTTATAAAGAAAAGCAGTTTAATTGACTCACAGTTCTGCATAGCTAGGGAGGCCTCAAAAAACTTACAATCATGGCGGAAGGTGAAGGAGAAACAAATACCTCTACACACGGTGGCAGGGAGTGGGAGACGTGTCACACTTTTAAACTGTTCAGATGTCCTGAGAGCCCACTCACTATCATGATAAAAGCGTGGAGGAAACCAACCCCATGATTCAATCACCTTCCACCAGGTCCCTCCCTTGACACCTGGGGATTACAATTCAAGATGAAATTTGAGTGGGGACCCAAAGCCTAACCATATTAGTTGGCAATGCTTTCTCCTTTGATCTGGGTTTGATTACTCAAGTGGTTTTATTTAGTAATCATTTATTAGACTTTACAGTTATTTGTAATATTATGCACTTCTCATGTTAAACTTCTAAAAATTTTAATTATGAAAAAATCAAAACAATCAAATAAGTAGTAAAACCAACTAGACATATATTAAAAATAGTATTATGTGGAGACTATCCTTATGAATTATTAAAATATCATATGAATCTAGCATAATTAAATAGGATTTCTAGTGGCATAATACTGATATGTTAAGAAAAAGACAGAACATAGGTACCTAATGGGAGATGTAAGAGTATTAGTAGACATGATGGGAAAGTGGAATACACAATATGGCTGCACAAAATGCCTTTATAAGAAAAATACAAACCCAGAAAGAATTGACATGATAAACCTCACTACATATACTTTGAAAATGTCTGAATAAACAAAATCAAAACACAATAGACAGACAGGATATATATTTGCAAATTATGATAGACAGATATATAATTTTTATGGTTCACTAAGACGAATATTAACAACCCAATAGAAAAATATATAAAACTGTAAACAGAGTCCTTAGTAAAAGAAATGCAAATATCTTTTGAGTATAATATAATATCTTCAATTTGACTCATGATCAGATTTTCAAATTCTTTTTTGTATTTTATTTTTTATTTTTTGAGATGGAGTCTCACTCTGTCGCACAGGCTGGAATGCAGTGGTGCAATCTTGGCTTACTGGAACCTCTGCCTCCTGGGTTCAAGCAATTCTCCTGTCTCAGCCTTCTGAGTAGCTGGGACTACAGGCAAGCACCACTACACCTGGCTTTTTTGTATTTTTAGTAGAGACAGGGTTTCACCATGTTGGTAAGGCTGGTCTTGAACTCCTGACCTCAAATGATCCACCTGCCTTGGCCTCCCAAAGTGCTGGGATTACAGGTCTAAGCCAATACGCCTGGCCACTTTTTATATTTTATAACTATGTAGTTCCCACACAATATGAGAAAATTTAATGAAACTGGAAAACAATTTTATTTTAATCGGATTTGTAACGAGTCTTTCTGCACTTGGAAAAATTTTGCATTAAAGTTTGCTATTATGTTGTAGAATTCCTGAAAGTAGCAGTCTTTCTATTTTACCCTGGGAAAGTTTGAAAGGACTTGCTTTCAATTTTTAAAATGCAACAATCAGTAGAACATTTTATTTATACACACAGAGTTGCTAAACATTTATGCCTATTACCTATGATGCATGTTAGCATATTCTGGTCTATCCGATCCCAATCCATCCCATCCTCTTCTATCCTATCCTATTCAGATTTATTAAAATAATTGCTAATCTCAAGGTACCGAGTTGATGTCATCTGACTGTGACCACATTTTGAATAATATTGCTTTATCACATGCTGTATGAGTTTTATTTAGTTAAAATATAGGTAAATATAATTTTGGGGATAGGGTAAGGATAGTGTTATTTATGACTGTTTAATTTGAAAGCCTAGTATAGAAAAATGCAGCTATGATCAAAATATTCCTAGAGAAATACCAGTTTAGTACACAACTTTTGATTCAGTGAGTACATAATTGACTTCAATTAAAGTTCTATAGCATAAATGTGTACTTTCTAAACATTTATGTGCAGAATTAGTTATCTTTTTGAAATAGATAACATTTTAAATAATTATATGATTCTTTAGAAGATAACAAAATGGTAGATCAACATATGTAGGTATCTTTTGTAGAAAAAGATGATAATAATTTCATATTAATGGCCCAAGTAAATGAACACATAAAGCTTTTTCAGAATTGCAATCTCTAAATTATAAATAAAATAAGCATTAGTGAAAATAAATAGGATGGTGGCAAATAGTCTTTCTGTTCCAAAAACACAAAGTAAATCCCTTTACTCTGTTATTAAAATCTTAAGTAATGACTTCTCACTGCACATCTAAGCATTAACATTTTCCTTGTGCTTTTAGCTCTTTTATGACAATATAAGAATTGCCATAGTTCAAAGTTTATAGACATTTCCTGTTGGCCATTTCCTACTTTCTGTTATTCCAAGAAATACTGTTACTCTGAATGAAGATTGGAAATGTCACTTCATATTTCAGCCTTATATTATCAAGACTGCTATTGAAATATTAATTTATTATTGAGTAAATTTGTTTCATATCACTAGAAAAACAGTGGGTATATTACTAAATGTAGCTTAAAATTAAAAGAGATGATGCATGAAGCCATAACTTCTCCATAAGATGAGATAGGGAAAGGCAAGCTGTAAAAGCCTTTGTGAGGAGAGTAGCGAGAGTTGTAAGAGTTTGTGAGAATTGATTTCTATTATATGCTTCTAAAAATATGACTTAAAGTGATTTCAGAAACTTTTAAATCACAACATGTGTATTTTCTTATATTAAAATCATCATACAATATAATGCTTTAGTAGTAAAATTGATAGATTAATGAAGGTATAACTCTTAGGAATGTATGAAATTCTGTATTTTGTTGTTTTTGACATATGCCCTATTTTTACTTTGAAAAGCATTAAATCTATTAAAAAGTTGTAGTAAAAGTCAGATTTTTTTTTTTACTTTTTTTAAAATTTTATTTTATTTTATTTTATTATTATTATACTTTAAGTTTTAGGGTACAAGATTTTAATGACAGTCATCTATCCTCTACTAGAAGTCACCAGTTGTTAATTTTATCACATTTGTTTTCTTTCTTTTTTTTTGTAAATATACAAAAGCAAATTGCTAACGTGGTGGCTTTCACTCCAAAATATTCAATCATGAACCTTCTAAGATCAAGGACAGTCTCCTTCATAACCACAGTCTCCTTTTCCCACCAAGCAATTTAACTTTGATAGAATAATATTATATGACATGAAATCCATATTTAAATCCCCTAATAGACCATACAGTTAGTTGCTATTTTTATTTTGTTTTAATACAACAAGAATTACACACTGCATTTTGTTGTATATCTCTTTAGCCTTTAATTCTCTTAACTATCCAAACTTTCATGACATTGATATTTTTTAAGAGTTCACACCATTTGTTTTGTAAAATGTCCCATGATCAGCTGGGCAAGGTGGCTCACACCTGTAATCCTAGCACTTTGGGAGACCAAGGGGGGCGGATTGCCTGAGCTCAGGAGTTTGAGACCAGCCTGGGCAACACGGTGAAACCCTGCCTCTACTATGATAAATAATTAAGAACAAAATTAGCCTGGCATGGCAGCAGGCTCCTGTACTCCCAGCTACTCGGGGGGCTGAGCCAGGAGAATCGCTTGAACCCAGGAGGGAGAAGCTGCAGCGAGCCAAGCTCACACCACTGCACTCTAGCCTGGACAACACAGCGAGACTCTGTCTCAAAAAAAAAAAAAAAAAAAAGCCCCATGATCTAAAATTGTCTTTTCATTAATTCATGATCATACTGAATTTAAATGTTTACAAAGAATATCACAAAAGTGATACAATCATTCCTTGACATTATGTGTATCAGGAGACACAATGTCAGTGTTTCCAGTTAATGGGAAGGTTAATTGGTTAATCTGTGGTGTTATATTCTCAGAGGACAGGAATATCTGCTTCACAGTAACTATTCACACAATGGCTTAGTGTCTGTTTATGGGTATTTGCCTAAATCAGTTTTTTACATTGCTGTCTACAAATTGGCTATGCATTAATTATATTATTTTTCTATATTTATTCATTTACAAAATTTGGTGAAGATAAGGCTTCTTCCCCCATCACCACTTTGTTTTTTGCTTGTTACTATTGACTAATGAAATATTTTCTTATGCAATGGGCTTTAATATATTCTTGTACACTTCTATACTGAATTTGTCCTTAATGTGGCTAGTGGAAACTCAAATTGACTTCTGTCCCATTTCATCTTTTAGTACTTTCTTGTTTTCTAGCGCAGGGATTGTTCCAAGCTAATTTTGTTCTTTCTCTGCCCCTAAAAATCACTGGTTATAGATAAATAAAATCTGAGGATTAAACTAGTTTTATGGCTACCCAATTGTCCAAGTTCAATTTATTACAAGGTCCATCTTTGCCTCAGTGATTTATCATCTGCTATATCGCCACATGTACATGGGTGTGTTTCTGGATTTTCTGTTTGACTGATCTGCTTGTCTATTCGTTTGCCATAGAAACACTCTATTAATTATAGAGGTTTTATAACATGCATTAATGTCTGATAGTACTTGCAGTTTTCTTCCATAAATGTTTATCTTGAAATTTCTGCATGTTTGCTTCCTTATGAACTTTAGTAACCACTTGTCTAATTCTGTAACAATGCCTATCAGTTAAATTTGTAATCTAATTTAGGAAGAACTGACGACTTCATAATGGTGAGTCATGCAAGAAAAGGGAATAACTACATTTATTCTAATTATTTTTGTGTTTTTCAGTCATGCGTTAAACTTTTCCTCAGATAGTATTCTCAAATTTCTTATTGATTGTATTCCTAAGTTTTCATTTTCTTGTTGCTATTGGAAATGAGTTATTTTCAAGCATTGGGTCATCTCCTGGTTATTATTCTCTAAGTTAAAAATATTGGTTACATAGGTTAATTTTTTATCCTGACCCTTTACTAAATATTTTTATAGTTTGAGTTATTGTATCATTGATTGTGAAGGATTTTGAGGGTAGACTATAAAACCATATGCAAATTGAGGTAGTTTTACTGTTTTACTAATTCTTATGAGTCTAATTGAGTAGCTGTGGTAATGTGTTGAGTTGAAGTGGCAATAGTGGTCGTCTTTGCCTTGTTTGTGATCCCATTGGGAATACCTCATTTGTTTCCACATTAAATAAGATGCTGTATAGATATATACAAGTCATGTTAAGAAATTAGTAATCAGTTCTTATATCCTGACTGTTTTGTTCAGTAGTGGATTCAGATTTTGTTGAAGATGTTTTCAACATCTACAGAGATAATACTTTTCTTAGATCTATTTACATATTTTATATATTTATCATAAATTTGGGGTTCTTGAGCAAACCCTGAATCCTAGAATAAATTTCACATGCTAATGACGCATTTTCCTAAAATGGTGTTATGTTACATTTGAAAACTTTTTTTTTTTTGAGACAGGGTCTGTCTGTTGCACAGGCTGGAGTGCAGCGGCATGCTTCTCCGCCTCCTAGGTTCAAGCGATTCTCCTGCCTCACCCTTCAAAGTAGCTGGGATTACAGGCGCACACCACCATGCTCAGCTAATTTTTGTATTTTTAGTAGAGACAAGGTTCACCATGTTGGCCAGGCTGGTCTCAAACTCCTCACCTCAAGTGATCCACCTGCCTCACCCCGTCCCCAAATTGCTGGGACTACAGGCATGAGCCATCCCACCTGGCCCGTTTGATAACATTTTATATGATACTTTTTAAATGATATTCATTAGCGATACTGTTCCATAGTTTCCTTTGTGTGTATACTTTTTATCACATTTAGAAACTCAAACATAATATATTGCAGAAAAAGTGTTAGGATTTTTCCTTTTTTCAGTGCTCTGGGATAATTTATACAGAGTTGATACTGTTTTATAAAGTTTTGCTAGAATTTATTTGTAAAATAAATTAAACCTGACACATTTTTATAGGATGACACTGTGATAACCTACTCTATTATTTCTATGGAAATTTGCCTCTTTAAGCTTTTTCTTCCTAATGAGCCACCTTTTGTATTTCCAGACTTTGCCATTCTGAGTCAGGGAGTTTTCAAAGTCTTCAGCTATCATGTCTTCTAATTGTTTTCCAGCATAGCTATTTTTTTCACACATGGCTAGTCTCAAATAGAAGAATCCTTTCTTCAAAAGACTTGTTGTGTCCTAGAACTTACAGAATTTTGCTGAGGTTTTCAGCAGGTAGATTTGATATTTTTTTTTTATAGAAATGGCATTGCATTTTTCTCACTTGTATATTAATGATATCAGTTCAAAAAGAAGTAAACACATAGGCTAAGTCAATCATCTATGATCATAAGTTAAAAAAAACTTTACTTCAAAGGGGAGAATGGTATAATCAACAGAAAAAAAGTGTATCAAATTCATGCCTACAAGAAAATATTGGTCATTGTTACCAGTTATGCCCAGAAACAATTTGAACTCCAAAAAACAGAAAAGGAAGAAAAAAAGAAACTTTGCCACTCACCTTACTATGATACTTCCTAAATATGTGAGTAGGCAGCTCTGAGATCCTCATTCTGACCTGTACTCTCTCTGTATAAGACTAGACACTCTCACATGACATAGAATAGGATAAGTAGTAGTAAACAAGTTCTGAGGTGTTTTTCCAGCAGCAACATTTATATATATATATGTGTGTGTGTATAATCTTAGCCTTTTCTAATCAATCATAGCTGTTCATAGATGATATCTATACGAATGTATCCTTAAACCAATAAGAAAATAAGAGTACATCATTTTTAAAGTTGATTTAGAAAATTTGAAATGCAGACTGAAGACATCTCCATTATATTGCAAAAGTAGTCGATGTTTAGGACAAACCTATACCTAACAATATGGTAAAATTAGATATTAACAATTATGAGACAGCCAATTATCTGGTATTTATTTACTTTCTAATTTGCTATTTAATGAGATGATTTTTTAATCTTTCTTATAAAATAAAATGGTAAAATGCATTTTAGTCATAATGGTACATTCATATTGATTCATAATAGCTATTTTCTCCATGTATTAGTGACATATCTACATATTTGACAATATATTCATAACTAAACTACTGCTAATTATTGATCAGTAGATTCATCAATGACCCAGTAACAAGAGTGGGAGATTGAATACTCGGTATTTTCTGTGCATCTTTTTTTTTCCTATTGCTTCTCTGAAAATTTTAATTAATATTTTTCTGAGTTCCAGTGTGTCACAAATAAAGCTTAAGTTTTCTTTGACTTAAAAAATATGGAAGAGAATGAATACTTGCTTACTAGACCACATATCTCAAGTTCTAATACTATCTGAAGAATCATATAAAAATATTAACATTTAAATTAAGGCTAAAAATTCTAATGAAGACTGTTATTGATAAAAGATTATCAAATATTGAGAACAGAGTTGAATTTAAAGCACCTTATTGGATGAAAACAAAAAATAAAATATTAAATTGATGGTTCAAAAGTGACAAAATAAGAAACTTATTTGGTTAGTATATTTTATTCAGAGTCCAGGCTTTGAAATTTTTTTAAATGCATTATTATGTCAACATTGTCACTTTTAGCTGTGTGACACTGAACAAGTTATTATTTTTCCTCACCTGTAGAAGATATGTTAAAATTTAATTTAAAATATAAATTTAATTTATTAAAGCAATTAATGTGGATTTGCAAGCATGCAGTAAGTGCTCAATGAGTATTACAATGCAAAACTATTTTTACTTTCAAAACCAAATAAAATTAGACATCTTGAAACACTGAGTTTCTTTAGTTAATTTGAACTATTTTCACTCTCAATAATGTGTTTATGTGATGCATTTTAGAATATATTTCATTATATTTACACTAGCTCAATAAATTGGATATGATCATTTGCATAAACAGAGTAAATATGTTTGGTATGTATAATTTTGTTTAGAAACATACAAGAAAGTGATGACTCACCTTTGTAAATGTAAAGTAACTATGGTAAAACATACACACTATAAAATGTACATTATTACTGGCTATACCACATAGAAAATTTTGTTTACTTTTGGAAAAACATATTGCACTTTAATTAAGAAAAGTTTTAGAGAATCACTATGCTGAAATTTTGCTTTTCTCATTAAAATAAAAAGCACACTAAGCTGTTTTGTTAGTAATGTGAATAATACTATTAACAGCAGCTAATGATTTAAGGGAGTAAATTTGGAATAGGGTGAACTTTAATGCACAGTACACAAAACAACAATGCAGTGCATACTAATCAGTTATTTAAAGTAGGATAGATTAGTTCATGGTTGCCAAGTATTTCTATAAGGATACATAACGCAAAGCAAAGCTTGCGTTATGTATCCTTTTATGTTAATATTAAGAGGTAGGGAGAAACAAAATCTGGAATAGTTTGTATTATATACTGCTACTTGTAATACCCACCTACAATTTTAGAATACTTCAAGAACCTTCACAAGCTGTTTTGAGGGTCATTTGGTAAGCTACGCATACATAATCTAAGTGCGAGTGTTTCAGTTCCAGGCTACATCAATTATTACAAAAAAGGCACATATAAATACTTAATATCTTTTTGGAATGTAGGATACATAAGAAACTGTTAATAGTGGGAAGTTGGCAAAGCAAAATGGTAATGTTAATTTTCATCAATAACAAAGTCAAATTATTATTTTTTAAAACCTGTTTATCAGTAGATAACTCAGTTTTTAAAATAAGGAACAGACAAAAACAATATTTATTTGCATCATTAGCCAGTATGCTTTAGTCTGTTCTTGACAAACATTTTAATATAAACCTGAATTTATTTAGCTTGGAAAAAAACAAACTAGTACCAATCAAGAATTACAAGTCAATTAATTTAAAAATACTACATTTTTCTAAATTAACCTTTGTTATATAGACAAAAATTAGTTTCTTCTAGATCTATCTAAAATGCTATGTAGTGAGAGCATTTTATCACTAAAAAGGAGGTGAATGTGAGGAAAATATGTAGTTCTGTAAATCCATACCTAAAATTTGCTACAGAGGTCATGGCCAGGCTTGGTGGCACCTGCCTGTAATCCCAGCACTTTGGGAGGCCTAGGTGGAAAGATCTCTTGAATCCAGGAGTTCAAGAGCTGCCTGGACAACATAGCAAGACCCCATCTCTACTATATATATTACCTGGGTGTGGTGGTGAGAGCCTGCAGTCTTAGCTACTAGGGAGGCTGAGGAGAGAAGATCACTTGAGCCCAGGAGTTTGAGGCTGCAGTGAGCTATGATCGCACTAGTGCGATCTCCCTCCAGCCTAGGTGAGAGAGAGAGACCCCATCTTAACAACAAAAATTCACTATGGCCTCGCATGAATAAACTCTTATCCCTGAAAACATCTACCACTAGCTTTAGAGATTACGTGATCATATCCTGATAGGATTCCAAAACACTCTCTAGAACTAAAGTATCTCTGAAATAGATGTGAAACATGCTAACACAAAAGGATTTATTTTTAACATTCTTCTGCTGCAGAAGTCAGAGGCAGATTGACAGTCTTTGTCATAGTAAAGCTTAGACTAATAAATTCACATCAGCTTTTTTGGGGATTTTCAAAGGTGATTTTTCATTCTTACTACAAAGAGAACAAAAAATTATTGTCATTTTCTTGTCTACACACACACACACACACAAACACATTCTTATATAGAACTAGACTCAAATTGCTCTAAGAAAAAAGAAATACTTGTGCTAATCAGATTCTACAATTTTAATGGAGGTTTAATATATGTTAAAATTATCCCTTAGAAACTCACCAAAATACATATAGATGACAGTAAGAACCAGAATGTTTAAGAAAATGTTATGAGAAAAGGAGGAGATATATTAAGTGAATTTTTTCTTTTTTAACTTTTATAGATTGAGCACCTTCTATAAGGATTCTCAGGCTGAATATATATGCATACATACTGGAAGGCAGGAAACTTATGTAAATAAGTATCATGGTGCAAATCTTCAAAAATATAATCTCTTAAAGTCAAAAGTTCATTCTCACACTAACGTAACTGGAATTTTTTCATTACCAGTAGTTATAAAGTGCTTGACTACCATGTTTGTGTGCTAACAAGTTGGCCTTCCATGGCCTCCTGGATACTGGTGGAAGACATGAGATTTCCAGGTAAGAAATATGTGTGTTTTTTATTTTATTAATCAAGATTAATGTTTTATTTCATTAGGCTTGGGGGTAAAGGTGGTTTTTGGTTGCATGGATGAGTTCTATAGCAGTGAATTCTGAGATTTTAGTGCACCCATCACTTGAGAAGTGTACACTGTACCCGATATGTAGTCTTTTATCCCTCACCCCACTTGCATCCTCCTCCCACCGGGAGTCCCCAAAGTCTGTTATATCACTCTGTACATCGTTGTGTTCTCATAGCTTAGCTCCTACTTATAAGTGAGAATATACAGTATTTGGTTTGCCATTCCTGAGTTACTTCCTGTAGAATAACAGACACCAGCTCTATACAAGTTGCTACAAAAGACATTGTTTCATTCCTTTTTATGACGTAATAGTATTGCATGGTGTATATATAGCACATTTTCTTTATTCACTCCTTGGTCGATGGGTACTTAAGTTGGTTCCATATCTTTGCAGTCGTAAATTGTGCTGCTATAAGCATGTGTATACGTATGTCCTCTTTATATAATTCCTCTGGGTAGATACCCAGTAGTGGGATTGCTGGATTAAATGGTAGATCTATTTTAGTTATTCAAGGAAACTCCATACTGTTTATAATGGTTTCTTACCAGCAGTGTAAAAGTATTCCCTCTTCACGATATCCATGCCAGCATCTATTGTTTTTGACTTTTTAATTATGGCCATTCTTGCAGGAATAAGGTGGTATCTCATTGTGGTTTTCATTTGCATTTTGCTGGTGATTGGTGTTGCTGAGCATTTTTTTCACGGTTGTTGGCTATTTGTACATCTTCTTTTGACAAATGTCTATCCATGCCCTCTGCCTACTTTTTGTAGGGATTATTTGCTTTTTTCTTTTTGTTTTTTGCTGATTGTTTGAGTTCCCCATAGATTCTGGATACTAGTTGTTTGTCAGATGCAAAATTTGCAAATATTTTCTCCCACTCTGTGAATTGTCTGTTTACTCCTCTACTGATTATTTCTTTTTTTGTGCAGAAACTTTTTAGTTTAATTAGGTCCCATTTATTTATTTTTATTTTCGTTGCATTTGCTTTTGGGGTCTTAGTCATGAATTCTTTACCTAGGCCAATGTCCAGAAGAGTTTTTCCAATGTCATCTTCTAGAATTTTTATGGTTTCAAGTTTTAGATTTAAGTCTTTGATCCATCTTTAGTTGCTTTTTATATAAGGTGAGAGATGGGAATCCAGTTTCCTTCTTCGACTGATGACTTGCCAGTTTGCCCAGCACCATTTATTGAATCGGGTGTCCTTTCCCCAATTTAGTTTTTGTATGCTTTGTTGGAGATCACTTGACTGTATTTGGCTTTATTTTTGGGTTCCCTATTCTGTTCCATTGGTCTATGTGCCTATTTTTATACCAGTACCATGGTGTTTAGTATTTATAGCCTCGTAGTATAATCTGAAGTCTGGTAATGTGATGCTTCCCTCCAGAATTGCTATTTTTGCTTAGGATTGCTTTGACAATTTGGGTTTTTTCTTTCTTTCTTTCCTTTTTTTTTTTTTTTTTTACTTTTTTTTTTGTTCCGTATGAACTTTAGGATTTTTTTTCTAGTTCTGTGAAAAATAATGATGGTATTTTAATAGGAATCGCATTAAGTCTGTAGATTGCTTTGGCTAGCATGATGACCAGTATTGTGCAAAGCAATCTACAGAATCAATATCAATCACAATATTGATTCTTCCCATCCATGAGCATGAGATGTGTTTCTATTTGCTTATGTCATCTATGATTTCTTTCAGCAGTGTTTTGTAGTTTTCCTTGTAGAGATCTTTTACTTCCTAAGTTAAGCATATTCCTATGTATTTTATTTTATTATTTTATTTGTACAGTTGTTGCAAAAAGGGTTAAGTTCTTGATTTGATTCTCAGCTTGGTCGTTGTTGGTATATAGCAGTGCTACTAATTTCTGTACATTGATTTTGTATCCTGAGACTTTACTGAATTTGTTTATCAGATCTAACAGCCTTTTGGATGAGTCTTTAGGGTTTTCTAAATATATGATTATATCATTAGTGAACAGTGACAGCTTGGCTTCTTTTTATCCAATTTGGATGCCCTTTATTTCTTACTCTTGCCTGATTGCCCTGGCTTCTAGGACATTGGTACTATGTTGAATAGATGTGGTAAAAGTGGGCATCCTTGACTTGTTCCAGTTCTCAGGAGGAATGCTTTTAACTTTTCCTCATAAAGTATGATGTTTGCTATGGGTTTGTCATACCTGTTTTTTGTTACTTTAGGTAAGTCCCTTCTATGCCTAGTTTGTTGAGCGTTTTTATCATAAAGAGATGCTGGATTTTTATCAAATGCTTTTCCTGCATCTATTGAGATAACCATATGTTTCTAATTCTGTTCATGTATGTATGATATTTACTTACCTGCGTATGTTAAACCATCCCTGCATCCCTGGTGTGAAACTAATTTGATCATGATGTATTATCTTTTTGAGGTGCTGTTGGATTTGATCAGCTAGCATTTTGTTGAGAATTTTTGTATCTTTTTTATAAGGGAAATTGGTCAGCAGTTTTCTTTGTTTTTATGTCGTTTTCTTGTTTTGGTATTAGGGTGACAATGGCTTCATAAAATGTTTACTCTTTATCTATCTTTGGTAACAGTTTCAGTAGGATTGGTTCCAATTTTTCTTTGAATGTCTCATAGAATTCAGCTGCAAATCCATCTGGTCCTGCACCTTTTCTTGTTGGTAATTTTTAAATTACTAATTCAATCTTGCTGCTTGTTATTGGCCTGTTCAGGGCTTCTATTGCCTCATGGTTTAATCTAGGAGGGTTGATGTTTCCAGGAATCTATTCATTTCCTCTAGAGTTTCTTTTCATAGAAGAATAGCTATTCCTTCATGTTTTTGGTTTCCATTTGTGTGTAATATCATTATCCACTTCTTTACCTTGAGTTTATATGAATCGTTATGTGTGAGGTGAATCTCTTGAAGACAGCAGATATTTGGTTTGTGTTTTCTAATCCATTTTGCCATTCTGTATGTTTTAAGTAGAGCATTTAGGCCAGTTACATTCAACATTAATATTGACATGTGAATGTGAGGTACTGTTCTATTCACATGTTGTTACTTAGATACTTTGTGGTTTTCATTGTTAAAATTAATTTTTAACTAATTTTAAAGACAAAACATATATATTTATTATGTAGAACATGTTGTTTTAAAATATGTACACATTGTTGAATGGCTAAATTATGGTAATTACCATATATATTGCCTGATATACTTATATTTGACACTAACACTTAAAATTTAATTTTTTAGCAATTTTCAAGAATACAATATATTGTTATAAACTATGGTTGCCATGTCATACAATAGATCTCTTGAACTCATTCCATCTAACTAACTTTTATACTATTTGCCCAACATAAAAGGACTTTGTTACTCACAACATAGCAAGAAATTTGAGCATTGTCTGTGTCTAGGTTCTCCTTACCCCCCAAATCCCATGGAGGTGATACGGAGGCAAGATCAAGTGAATGTTGTATATACAGTGAGTTTGCATTACAGCTGAGGAAGCTGGAACTTTGGAAATCCCAGTATCTTAGAGGGAGCTGTTAGCAAATTTGCTTCAACTTTGCGTCAGAGGAAGACATGATCTTTATTATCTTGGACAGCAAACAATTCTGAACTTTTCCTCAGAAGAAGCCAGTATCTATACCTTCCAAGGCTGTTTGCTCTATAGTCATCTTTGAAAAGATAGTTCTGAACATAATCTCTAAATACCTCTGTTCATAGATGCACAGAATCTATGGAAAATTATCTCCCAACACATAGTTCCCAATAATATTCTGGCAACAACAGGATTATTTTGCCATGTGCAGTGGCCTGTAATCCCAGCACTTTGGGAAGCTGAGGCAGGTGGGTCACCTGAGGTGGGGAGTTTGAGACCAGCCTGGCCCACATGGAGAAACCCCATCTCCACTAAAAATACAAAATTAGCCCGGCGTGGTGGCACGTGCCTGTAACCCCAGCTACTTGGGAGGCTGAGGCAGGAGAATCACTTGAACCCGGCACATGGAAGTTGCAGTGAGCCAAGGTCACGCCATTGCACTCCAGCCTGGGCAACAAGAGCAAAACTCCATCTCAAAATAATAATAATAATAATAGGATTATTTATCTTTTGAAAGAAGTTCATAATTGGAATATGATTGCATATAGACTTTCTCAATATTAGATTTGTCTGAGGTTTATGACAAATAAATCTTCATTATCTATACACAAAGGATATGATTTGACTTGCTTTTTAGACAGAGAAAATATTATTTATCTAGAATCTGTTGAATTAATAATGATCCACTAAACAGAATAGTATCAGCCTCCACTCAATGAGGATCCAGTTATTATAATGATTCTAATAAGTTAATTTAGTGATTAGATATCATTAAATAAATATATAACCTGAGTGAGACTTGTACTTCTTTTGTGTCATTTATATTTTGAAGTTATAATAAACAATAATCTGTCTGTGAAATGTTATTGAAAACTCTCCCAATATTTGTCTTGACAAGGAAAACAGCAAAAAAGGTAAAATCTATTCTTATACACATGAAATATTTTTTAAATCTCCTTTTCAATTTCTATTACTTTCTGGGTAAATGAAGTATGTGAATATCCAGACCATCAATGTCTATTTTTAAATGTTTGTAATTTTGCACATATTACAAATATGAAGCTACAAGATTTTACAATATGTAAACAAAATAGAGAAATTGCCTAATAAATATTGAATGAAAAGTATTCGAAAGGGATTGATTTGCCTTACATTTTCCCTTTGATTTTCTTTCCCAGAAAATCAACATAATAATATTTGGAGATTAATTGTTAGTGTTTGGCTCTTTAAGAAACATATTTTCCCTTTTTTCTTCTATTCCTCATTTTCTCCCTGTATGTGCTCAGATTTACATAGATTGGTTGCCAAAATGTGCTTTTTAAAGAAATTTAAATTAAGCTTAATACTTTACCAGGGAAAAATGATAGAACATAACACTATGGCTTAAAAGGTAGTTCACAGCGGGCAAGGTAAAAATAAGGTCTGAAAATGAAGCAATTGCTTTTTGGATAAGGGTAATCAGAAGAAGCCTGGTGGTAAATAAATTAAACTCCAATAGAATATTCTGAAGAATAAGTGAGGGGAGGCATATGCTACTCTATTAGTGAGCATCTTCTGGTTGAGTTAAGGTGAATAGACATTCTGTTCTATTTGAAAGCACAATACATAAGGAAAATACTTAAAATATTGTTTCTCTTTTTATAATTTAGAAAATGGTGCCTATGTTCTTTACTTTTCTGTGAACATTAATCCGCTTAGTAGTAGCAGTCAAGGTGCACAAAGGAATGAGGCTATACAAAACTAGATGTGGTCACAGACTGTTCCTGAAATATGCTGTCATGCATATGTGAATATGTATTTTAATTTTTCTATGACCTTTTTGCTTCTAATCTTTATTGTATTCTTCTGCTTTCCTTCTGTTTCTTCAGGTTGGAAATTACATGCTTCATATCTAGGTTCTCAATCATGCCTGCTTTAATTTCTGGATTTTCATCATTCAAGAAATGACTCAATAAATCCTTGCTTGGATTTCAATAACTACCCCAGAAATGTTTATTTATATCTTTGATATTTTCTTAAAATACACTTAGAAGAGCCTCCATGTTCTACTCTGTGGCCCTGATTGATATCATTAAAGACCAAGTAACCGCATAAGATGATGACCTTAACATTTTAACTCCTATATACGGATAAGAAGAAGCGGAATGAATGAAGTGAACACAGGTTTGGTTTTACATGGGACTGAAAGGCAATTTGGCTATTAAAATAAATGTATTAGGATTATCAGACTGTTTAATAAGTGTTCAAATTTTAAGTTGTCTTTGAAAAGTAACAAAAATAAGCAATAGAAAATAACTAAGAAGGAAAAAGATTGCTACTTTTATAGTTAAGAAAACATTTCTGTATTTCCAGTGGTAAAAGTTTAATGTTTATAAGGTTATGAGAGAAATAGGTTTGAAATGTAGTGCATTCTGATAGCAGAGGAAGGCAGAGGCATATAGATTAACTTTCAAGGTGACAGTAGTCATATTTTGAATTTCAACCTTCATATCTGAATGGTAGAGCCATTAATACTCATAGATATCTCAAAATTTTTTTTCTATTATAGACCTGAGCATAGCACATTTTAAGAGTTTCCTAGAAACACTGCAATCTGATTGTGGGGGAGCTACAGACAAGCTTTCTGGACTTTAATTTATTGCATCCAAATCCAATCTATTGAAGGCAATATCCTTGTTTAACTTTCCAAGTTGCTTATTTATCTGACCAGACTTGAGTACTATAAGGTAAGGTTTACAGTTTTTTTCCTGAATACTAATACAGTAAAATAGAAAGAAATACGTTTGAAAATGAACCATTAAGAAGCCAGAATAACACATGCAAAGAATAATGAGAAAATACATGAGAATCAGGAAGGAGTTATTTGATATATTTTTCCATCCTAATAATTGGAATTTTATTTTTAGCTTTCCATATTTTATGTTTGTATTATTGAAATGCATTCAATATATATTTACTAATGATTTGTGGTTTAGTCACTGAACAATACAGAGATCCTAGTCTTGATAAACTTAAGATTCGGTAGGAATCATAAAATATATGTCAGCAGAGGTATGGGGAAAGAGTAAGATAGATGGATAGATAGATAGACAGATGAGATATCAATACACAATATGTATAATAAAAAGCATAATATCATCTGTTATATTAATTAAACTATAAACACGAAATAAGTTACATGATGTAAATGAGTTCACTAATATAAATGCACCTTCAACTTTCCAATTATAAAGTGAATGCAAATTAAAATAATGTCAAGTATATCAAGAGCCATTAACATATTCATGTTTTCCATTCCTAGGAACTTCTCCTAAAAGATCAATCCAAACAATAAAAGGTTATTTGGCTAAAATTTATTATACTGTAAGAGTGTCTAAAGAGTCTAAATGTTGAATAACAGCAGAAAAAAACTAATTTTTATGATTCAACTCAATGAGATATAATGCTGTTTTAAGGATAGTTTTAAAACTGTGGTAATGGAAAATGTATCCTAAAACATCAATCCAAACAATAAAAAGTTATTTGGCTAAAATTTATTATACTGTAAGAGTGTCTAAAGAGCCTCAGTGTTGAATAACAGCAGAAAAAACTAATTTTTATGATTCAACTCAATGAGATATAATGCTGTTTTAAGGATAGTCTTAAAAGCTGCAGTAACAGAAAATGTATTAAAATATTAAGTGAGACTTCAATTTTACTAAATCAGGATAAAATTGTTTTAGAATTAAGAGGCTTGCAAAAATAATCCTAAAAAGATACAGCAAGCTAATAATAAAAAACACTGAACATCATTACTAAGTTAAAACGTGTAACATGCTATAGTAATTTTCATTATTTACTGAAAATGTTGTGTTTATTATTTCCTTTTAGTAAATAGAAAAAAAAATCTTAGTTCTCTCCCAAAATTTATTATTTTATATGATTTTAAGTTCCTTAATTCCACATTCTTTAGGCAATTTTCTTAAGATTAACAAAAATATTTGTTTAATAGATATTTGTGAGTTCAAGTATTCCTTATTGTTTGATAGAATAAATAAATTCTATGTTTAGTTGTACCCATATCTCAAACAAATTTCCTGTAGATGTAAACCTTTGTCATTTACCTTTTTCTATATCTGTATCTATAGCCATACTATATCTTTCTATATCTTTGTACCTTATTGTGAGTTTTCAAATAAGCATTGTTCACACCCACATCTGCATTCTCCCCTACATTGCATGGGAAAGCTTTGTAGATGCATTTTTTAGAATTTCTTGTCAGCAGGATTCCAGGTTGGATGTGCTAATTAGAGAAACTCACATCAGATTTGGAAGTCAGAAACGAAGATATTAACCTCTTCTGGCAGTGGTGAGCAGACATGATAATCATATAAACTTCTAAGCTCATATGAGATTCACTCACCTTGATGCTGCAGAATGGGAAGATCATTAGAACCAGCTTTGTGCAATTTCTGTAGCTTTCTCACCTCCTGAAAAGCAGTGACAAATTTCTCTGACCGTTATTCTCCAAGACCTTCTGACATTTTCCTAAGCACACCTAATTTTCTGTGTTATAATTCTTTCCTGTTAAAATACCTAGAGTATTTGGAAATATTTAGAATTATTTTCTGAAACACTTTGAGTATGACTTAATCCTGATAACAATTTATGTCTATGTCAATAACCATCTCTCAGTGTCTATCCGTAGCTATGTCTATACATAGTTGTCGGTTGAGGATAAGGAGTTACTCAGAAATGTTAAAACTAATACTAGAATTCCCTTTTAAACAATGATTTCCATGAAATCAAAAAGTTCAATTCATACTCACAATTTTACCCAGTGGTATGCAAACTTATGTTTAAAGAAAAATTTTAAATAATTACTAAAATGTTATATTAAAAAGAAACTATTGATTTTAGTTTATTTCTGATTCTGTTCATAATCAAAGAAGGAGCTGGAATTATTGGTAAGACTAATATTTTAATATTCACTTTACTTTCTTGGAAATCATTTGACAAATTTTAAATTTATAGTTGTCATTACATTTTTAGAGTACAAAATCCAGTAACTGTACTCATTGCTTATGAGGAGAATATTTATGGCTATCATTTAAAACACCATATTGGCAGTTAATTCCACTGTCCAGGTCTTTTGATTGGAATTTAACATAGTCCTTGAGAAACGACAGCTCATTCATTTAAGTGGTAATTTCTTAAAATAGAACAAAAATCACAAATCTTTAAAAAACCTCCAGTACACTTAGGAGTATGTAAAGTATTGGGATAAATATCAAATCTGCATCAACTACAAAGTAATTAAAATATCTTGAAAGGGATAATTATATTGACTTAATTATTTCAATGTTGTGCGTTGTTCCAGACTACCAATATTAAAATATTTCATACCAGACTATCACTGTGTGTCTAGAGACTTAAATTACATTATTCTTGGACCCTACAGCAAACCGGCTGCCCTTTATACTCCTTTTTACTCATATCTATGCTCTTCAACTACCTCAAATGCCTTCTCCTCAACTGATTTACAATTCTCAAATCACTCTTTGTTCTCTTATAACAAACTATAACTCAAATTATTTGCCAGCATCTCTCACTGCTACAATCTCTTAAATATCTTATTCTGAGTATCTTTTTAGAACATAAATTTAATCATGCCATTTCCCTACTTCAACTTTTCAACCTTTCAAATTCTTTTTTTTTTTTCTTTTTATTATTATTATTATTATTATTATACTTTAGGCTCTATGGTACATGTACGCAATGTGCAGGTAAGTTACATATGTATACATGTGCCATGCTGGTGCGCTGCACCCACCAACTCGTCATCTAGCATTAGGTATATCTCCCAATGCTATCCCTCCCCCCTCCCCCACCCCACAACAGTCCCCGAAGTGTGATGTTCCCCTTCCTGTGTCCATGTGTTTTCATTGTTCAATTCCCACCTATGAGTGAGAATATGTGGTGTTTGGTTTTTTGTTCTTGCGATAGTTTACTGAGAATGATGATTTCCAATTTCATCCATGTCCCTACAAAGGACGTGAACTCATCATTTTTTATGGCTGCATAGTATTCCATGGTGTATATGTGCTACATTTTCTTAATCAAGTCTATCATTGTTGGACATTTGGGTTGGTTCCAAGTCTTTGCTATTGTGAATAATGCCGCAATAAACGTACGTGTGCATGTGTCTTTATAGCAGCATGATTTATAGTCCTTTGGGTATATACCCAGTAATGGGATGGCTGGGTCGAATGGAATTTCTAGTTCTAGATCCCTGAGGAATCGCCACACTGACTTCCACAAGGGTTGAACTAGTTTACAGTCCCACCAACAGTGTAAAAGTGTTCCTATTTCTCCACATCCTCTCCAGCACCTGTTGTTCCCTGACTTTTTAATGACTGCCATTCTAACTGGTGTGAGATGGTATCTCATTGTGGTTTTGATTTGCATTTCTCTGATGGCCAGTGATGGTGAGCATTTTTTCATGTGTTTTTTGGCTGCATAAATGTCTTCTTTTGAGAAGTGTCTGTTCATGTCCTTCGCCCACTTTTTGATGGGGTTGTTTGTTTTTTTCTTGTAAATTTGTTTTGAGTTCTTTGTAGATTCTGGATATTAGCCCTTTGTCAGACGGGTAGGTTACGAAAATTTTCTCCCATTTTGTAGGTTGCCTGTTCACTCTGATGGTAGTTTCCTTTGCTGTGCAGAAGCTCTTTAGTTTAATTAGATCCCATTTGTCAACTGTGGCTTTTGTTGCCATTGCTTTTGGTGTTTTAGACATGAAGTCCTTGCCCATGCCTATGTCCTGAATGGTATTGCCTAGGTTTTCTTCTAGGGTTTTTATGGTTTTAGGTCTAACATTTAAGTCTTTAATCCATCTTGAATTGATTTTTGTATAAGGTGTAAGGAAGGGATCCAGTTTCAGCTTTCTACATATGGCTAGCCAGTTTTCCCAGCACCATTTATTAAATAGGGAATCCTTTCCCCATTTCTTGTTTTTGTCAGGTTTGTCAAAGATCAGATAGTTGTAGATATGTGGCATTATTTCTGACGGCTCTGTTCTGTTCCATTGATCTATATCTCTGTTTTGGTACCAGTACGATGCTGTTTTGGTTACTGTAGCGTTGTAGTATAGTTTGAAGTCAGGTAGTGTGATGCCTCCAGCTTTGTTCTTTTGGCTTAGGATTGACTTGGTGATGTGGGCTCTTTTTTGTTTCCATATGAACTTTAAAGTAGTTTTTTCCAATTCTGTGAAGAAAGTCATTGGTAACTTGATGGGGATGGCATTGAATCTGTAAATTACCTTGGGAAGGATGGCCATTTTCATGATATTGATTCTTCCTACCCATGAGTATGGAATGTTCTTCCATTTGTTTCTATCCTCTTTTATTTCCTTGAGCAGTGGTTTGTAGTTCTCATTGAAGAGGTCCTTCACATCCCTTGTAAGTTGGATTCCTAGGTATTTTATTCTCTTTGAAGCAATTGTGAATGGGAGTTCACTCATGATTCGGCTCTCTGTTTCTCTGTTATTGATGTATAAAAATGCTTGTGATTTTTGTACATTGATTTTGTATCCTGAGACTTTGCTGAAGTTGCTTATCAGCTT
This sequence comes from Pongo pygmaeus, assembly GCF_028885625.2. Classification (NCBI taxonomy): domain Eukaryota; kingdom Metazoa; phylum Chordata; class Mammalia; order Primates; family Hominidae; genus Pongo; species Pongo pygmaeus. Next base: position 46,763,984 of record NC_072388.2, on the reverse strand, counting down.
AAGGAGATTTTGGGCTGAGACAATGGGGTTTTCTAGATATACTATCATGTCATCTGCAAACAGGGACAATTTGACTTCCTCTTTTCCTAATTGAATACCCTTGATTTCCTTCTCTTGCCTAATTGCCCTGGCCAGAACTTCCAACACTATGTTGAATAGAAGTGGTGAGAGAGGGCATCCCTGTCTTGTGCCAGTTTTCAAAGGGAATGCTTCCAGTTTTTGCCCATTCAGTATGATATTGGCTGTGGGTTTGTCATAAATAGCTCTTATTATTTTGAGATACGTCCCATCAATACCTAATTTATTGAGAGTTTTTAGCATGAAGGGTTGTTGAATTTTGTCAAAGGCCTTTTCTGCATCTATTGAGATAATCATGTGGTTTTTGACTTTGGTTCTGTTTATATGCTGGATTACATTTATTGATTTGCGTATGTTGAACCAGCCTTGCATCCCAGGGATGAAGCCCACTTGATCATGGTGGATAAGCTTTTTGATGTGCTGCTGGATTCTGTTTGCCAGTATTTTATTGAGGATTTTTGCATCAATGTTCATCAAGGATATTGGTCTAAAATTCTCTTTTTTTGTTGTGTCTCTGCCAGGCTTTGGTATCAGGATGATGCTGGCCTCATAAAATGAGTTAGGGAGGATTCCCTCTTTTCCTATTGATTGGAATAGTTTCAGAAGGAATGGTACCAGCTCCTCCTTGTACTTCTGGTAGAATTCGGCTGTGAATCCATCTGGTCCTGGACTTTTTTTGGTTGGTAAGCTATTGATTATTGCCACAATTTCAGCTCCTGTTATTGGTCTATTCAGAGATTCAACTTCTTCCTGGTTTAGTCTTGGGAGGGTGTATGTGTTGAGGAATTTATCCATTTCTTCTAGATTTTCTAGTTTATTTGCGTAGAGGTGTTTGTAATATTCTCTGATGGTAGTTTGTATTTCTGTGGGATCGGTGGTGATATCCCCTTTATCATTTTTTATTGCATCTATTTGATTCTTCTCTCTTTTTTTCTTTATTAATCTTGCTAGCGGTCTATCAATTTTGTTGATCCTTTCAAAAAACCAGCTCCTGGATTCATTTATTTTTTGAAGGGTTTTTTGTGTCTCTATTTCCTTCAGTTCTGCTCTGATTTTAGTTATTTCTTGCCTTCTGCTAGCTTTTGAATGTGTTTGCTCTTGCTTTTCTAGTTCTTTTAATTGTGATGTTAGGGTGTCAATTTTGGATCTTTCCTGCTTTCTCTTGTGGGCATTTAGTGCTATAAATTTGCCTCTACACACTGCTTTGAATGCATCCCAGAGATTCTGGTATGTTGTGTCTTGGTTCTCGTTGGTTTCAAAGAACATCTTTATTTCTGCCTTCATTTCGTTATGTACCCAGTAGTCATTCAGGAGCAGGTTGTTCAGTTTCCACGTAGTTGAGCGGTTTTGAGTGAGATTCTTAATCCTGAGTTCTAGCTTGATTGCACTGTGATCTGAGAGATAGTTTGTTATAATTTCTGTTCTTTTACATTTATTGAGGAGAGCTTTACTTCCAAGTATATGGTCAATTTTGGAATAGGTGTGGTGTGGTGCTGAAAAAAATGTATATTCTGTTGATTTGGGGTGGAGAGTTCTGTAGATGTCTATTAGGTCTGCTTGGTGCAGAGCTGAGTTCAATTCCTGGGTATCCTTGTTGACTTTCTGTTTCGTTGATCTGTCTAATGTTGACAGTGGTGTGTTAAAGTCTCCCATTATTAATGTGTGGGAGTCTAAGTCTCTTTGTAGGTCACTCAGGACTTGCTTTATGAATCTGGGTGCTCCTGTATTGGGTGCATATATATTTAGGATAGTTAGCTCTTCTTGTTGAATTAATCCCTTTACCATTATGTAATGGCCTTCTTTGTCTCTTTTGATCTTTGTTGGTTTAAAGTCTGTTTTATCAGAGACTAGGATTGCAACCCCTGCCTTTTTTTGTTTTCCATTTGCTTGGTAGATCTTCCTCCATCCTTTTATTTGGAGCCTATATGTGTCTCTGCACGTGAGATGGGTTTCCTGAATATAGCACACTGATGGGTCTTGAGTCTTTATCCAATTTGCCAGTCTGTGTCTTTTAATTGGAGCATTTAGTCCATTTACATTTAAAGTTAATATTGTTATGTGTGAATCTGATCCTGTCATTATGATGTTAGCTGGTTATTTTGCTCATAAGTTGATGCAGTCTCTTCCTAGTCTCGATGGTCTTTACATTTCGGTATGATTTTGCAGTGGCTGGTACCGGTTGTGCCTTTCCATGTTTAGCGCTTCCTTCAGGAGCTCTTTTAGGGCAGGCCTGGTGGTGACAAAATCTCTCAGCATTTGCTTGTCTGCAAAGTATTTTATTTCTCCTTCACTTATGAAGCTTAGTTTGGCAGGATATGAAATTCTGGGTTGAAAATTCTTTTCTTTAAGAATGTTGAATATTGGCCCCCACTCTCTTCTGGCTTGTAGAGTTTCTGCCGAGAGATCCGCTGTTAGTCTGATGGGCTTCCCTTTGATGGCAACCCGACCTTTCTCTCTGGCTGCCCTTAACATTTTTTCCTTCATTTCAACTTTGGTGAATCTGACAATTATGTGTCTTGGAGTTGCTCTTCTCGAGGAGTATCTTTGTGGTGTTCTCTGTATTTCCTGAATCTGAATGTTGGCCTGCCTTGCTAGATTGGGGAAGTTCTCCTGGATAATATCCTGCAGAGTGTTTTCCAAGTTGTTTCCATTCTCCCCATCACTTTCAGGTACACCAATCAGACGTAGATTTGGTCTTTTCACATAGTCCCACATTTCTTGGAGGCTTTGCTCATTTCTTTTTATTCTTTTTTCTCTAAACTTCCCTTCTCGCTTCATTTCATTCATTTCATCTTCCAGGGCTGATACCCTTTCTTCCATTTGATCGCATCGGCTCCTGAGGCTTCTGCATTCTTCACGTAGTTCTCGAGCCTTGGTTTTCAGCTCCATCAGCTCCTTTAAGCACTTCTCTGTATTGGTTATTCTAGTTATACATTCTTCTAAATTTTTTTCAAAGTTTTCAACTTCTTTGCCTTTGGTTTGAATATCCTCCTGTAGCTCGGAGTAATTTGATCGTCTGAAGCCTTCTTCTCTCAGCTCGTCAAAGTCATTCTCCGTCCAGCTTTGTTCCGTTGCTGGTGAGGAACTGCGTTCCTTTGGAGGAGGAGAGGTACTCTGCTTTTTAGAGTTTCTAGTTTTTCTGGTCTGTTTTTTCCCCATCTTTGTGGTTTTATCTACTTTTGGTCTTTGATGATGGTGATGTACAGATGGGTTTTTGGTGTGGATGTCCTTTCTGTTAGTTTTCCTTCTAACAGACAGGACCCTCAGCTGCAGGTCTGTTGGAGTACCCGGCCGGCCATGTGAGGTGTCAGTCTGCCCCTGCTGGGGGGTGCCTCCCAGTTAGGCTGCTCGGGGGTCAGGGGTCAGGGACCCACTTGAGGAGGCAGTCAGCCCGTTCTCAGATCTCCAGTTGCGTGCTGGGAGAACCACTGCTCTCCTCAAAGCTGTCAGACAGGGACATTTAAGTCTGCAGAGGTTACTGCTGTCTTTTTGTTTGTCTGTGCCCTGCCCCCAGAGGTGGAGCCTACAGAGGCAGGCAGGCCTCCTTGAGCTGTGGTGGGCTCCACCCAGTTCAAGCTTCCAGGCTGCTTTGTTTACCTAAGCGAGCCTGGGCAATGGCGGGCGCCCCTCCCCCAGCCTCGCTGCCGACTTGCTGTTTGATCTCAGACTGCTGTGCTAGCAATCAGCGAGACTCCGTGGGCGTAGGACCCTCTGAGCCAGGTGCGGGCTATACTCTCCTGGGGCACCGTTTCTGAAGCCCGTCGGAAAAGCACAGTATTCGGGTGGGAGTGGCCCGATTTTCCAGGTGCCGTCTGTCACCCCTGGAAATGGAACTCCCTGACCCTTTGCGCTTCCCGAGTGAGGCAATGCCTCGCCCCTGCTTCGGCTGGCGCATGGTGCACTCACCCACTGACCTGCGCCCACTGTCTGGCACTCCCTAGTGAGATGAACACGGTACCTCAGATGGAAATGCAGAAATCACCCGTCTTCTGCGTTGCTCGCGCTGGGAGCTGTAGACCGGAGCTGTTCCTATTCAGCCATCTTGGCTCCTCCCCCTCAACCTTTCAAATTCTAACCCTTTGCTCTGAAGAAATGTTTAATATCTAAATACAATTTGTAGTACTTGTGCTCACGTTCTTACTTAGCTACCATACCATATTACATTTTTAACTACCACATTCTACCTGTTTTAGAATAACTAGTAATTATTCTCCAAACGTGAAGTTTTCTTCAGAACAACCCTAGAATTTCACGTTCAGTAAAGCCAATTGAAACTGAGATGGGTGGGTTTCTAGAAGACATAAACAGGCCTGTAGCCACTCACACTTCAAGCATTGGGTAACCACTAGTTCTTTCTAAAAGAAATGGAGTACAGTTTTCCAAAGAAGTGATAGTAAAGGGTATATCTGCATAAGTGGTTGTTGACTTCTGAGAGAAAGCACAGTTCTTACCCACAAAGAAGATACCTGATAAATTAGTTCTTATTGTTTAGACCACAAGGTGTATTTGGCTTCCAGAATGCCTACAATAAACTCTTACATTTATGGTTAACTGATTTTTGACAAACATGCCAATGGGAGAAAGATTAGTTTTTCAGTAAAGGATGTTGGGACAACTGGATGCCTACATGCAAAAGAAAGTTTGGCCCCTTCGTCACCCCATACACAAAAATCAGCTCAAAATATATCACTGTCCATAGTTTTACCCCCTTATTACATGATGATCACGCAGCTGCTGTTAATCAGCTCTCTCTGGGAGGTGCTGTCCCAGAACTGTGAGATCCAGAGTGGCAGATCAGAACCCACAGAGCCAAAGGACCCCAAAGTGCTTGAATTTTCAGTTTACCCTGGCAGCCTAGTACTTCAATAAGGCTAAAAACTTCCACAGAATTCGAGGATGTCAGGAGAAAAAAAAAATGTTTCAAACCTAGCAAGAGAGGATCTAAGGCAGAACTTAGTTGTGTGATCATAATTAGCTACTTTTGTAAGGTATGAAACATTTTTAATAAAATGTTTGACAAAACTTCTAATATACTTTGATGACATTAAAATCCCCTTCTGAGAAGTCATATTTTACCCTTCCAACTGATCTTCAATATGTGAGGAATCTAGTAATATTATTATTTACATATTTATATTTATTTATATTTAGATATTTAAAGGTACAAAGACTTTAAACCACCTTATGATTATTTTATAAATCATAAAATAAATAAATCCTTTCTTGTACCTAGTCTACAGCTGTTAGCCTCTCCATCTTCTTATAAAATAGCTTCTACCAAAGATACATGCTCAAAATGTATCTTTGGTAGAGGCTATTTTGTAAGAAGTACCCTTTATATGAATTTGAAATAACGCCACATGTACTAAGAAACAATTCAACTAAGAAGTTACTTTATCGGGTTGCTTTGCTAATTCCAATGTCTAGGTTAATAAATTATTACCCCAAAGAAGTGGAATTAAGGTCATGCATCTACAAAAGTAAAAATCAACTACTGCAAGAAAGCATAGTGGGGGACATCTAAAATAATTGCTTAATCAGGTATTATCCTATTAGTATTCTTTCCATTACATGGCTTGCTTAGCTTTATTGTTAAACTTACAAAATATTTATATTTTCCTTGCATTCTACAAACTAATTATAGTCTTTTGGCTCATTCATGGGTGTAAATATTTAAAAAATCAATGACTTCCTTATTATAATTTTCTTATTAACATTTTATTCTATTCTTAAATTATTAATAAGGCTATGACACTTAATAGAGATTTGGAATTCACAGACCAGGCAAAAATGGATTCTAGAATTTGAGATTACTAGGCAATTTTAGTTTAACTGAGATATATGAGGACTAACATGGTAAGAACTGGCCTTGATGGCATAACTAGAGGGTATGTCACGGAAGTTGTAAAAGTTGTTTTAAAGATGATCTCACTCTATGGACCTGAAATGTGAAAAGAACAAAGTTATTGAGGTATTTGGCATACCTGTGGAAATGTACTTCCACAGGTGGTTCTTCTGTTGATTTAAGTCCTTCACAACTTTCAGATAATGGAGAGCGAGTGCATTTTCCAAACAATGAATCAAAAGATTAAGTTGTATTTGTCAATGGGGCATAGCAGAAGAAATGTCTGATTAATTTAATAGTCCATTTTGATAAAACAAATTTACTTAATAGTAACTGTATATTTGATTTTGCCTATTTCTTTGAAAATATTATTAATACATCATTAAGATCAAGCCTCCTTTGAGGAGAGGGACCAATGAAAAGCTGGGGTATTTTCTTTAATTTTTATTTTAAAATAATTTCAGATTTTTAGAAGACTTACACAGACAATGGTACAGGTATAACCCCTCACCTTACTTCCTCTAATTCTAGCATCTTACATAACCATGGTCATTTATCTGCTAATTTTGTTTTTATGACCACATGTTAGTGGAGAATTTAGGGCTGCTAGAATAATCATCTACTCCTTCATTCTATGTCAATTTATTCGATGATTTGGTATTCCCCTTAACTAGATTAAATTAGGGAGTATCCGAAAGAGGTAGTGCCTGGCACTGTTATTGATGCTGGGGATAGTGCAGAAAACAAAATGGACAAATTCCCTGCACTCATGGAGATCATCCCTAAGATGATAGACAATCAACAGATAAAATAAATAATACAGTATAATGGATTTTGCTGAGTAGTATTGACAAAATTAAAGCAGGGAAGAAAGACCAAGTTGCAATTTTAAATACTGTGGCCAGGAAAGGCCTCACTGATGTTACATTTGAGCAAAGATATGACAGGGTTTTATATATGAATTATAGAAATATCCTGAGGAGTGCACTCAAGTAAGAATGAACAGAATAAAGAATGAAGACCTGAGAGAATATCATGAGTAGAGAACTCAAGTAACAGAGAAGAAGGCAGTAATCACTGGAAAAAAATAACAATGGCATGCCAAGCAGGCTCCTGCCTTTTGTCTTCTGTGCCTACTGTTCCCTCTGCCTAGAACACACTTCCTCCAGATGTACACTTGGCAAAGTTTTAAACTTTCCCAAATCTATGCTCAAATCTCATTTTCTCAGCAAGGCTTATTTTAAACACCCAAATTAGTATTACAGCCTGCCTTCTCCTTTATCCACCATTAGCACGTAGCATCCTGCATCCCTCTTACTCTGATCTACTTATACTTGTCTTCACAGAATTTACAGAGTATAAATGTGTGCTTTAAATTATATTTATTGTTTACTATGTTTCATTCTTGCTTGAATGCAAGCTTATGAAGGCAGGCATCACTCTTGATTTTTCCTGTGATATATCCTAAGCCTCTAAAAAGAGTGCCCACCCACCTGAAAATATTTGATTAACCAATCAATAAAAAAATGAGGAGGAAATAAATATTTGTTGAAAAAATAAATGAATGGATGAAGGGCTTTAAGCAGGTGAATGGTGTAATGACTGATATGTATTGTGCAGAATAACCTATAAGGGGATAATTGCAGAAGCAGGGAGATAAGCTATGAATGGAAGGAAAAGATATTGGTGGCTTGACCAAGTTAGTAGCTGCAGAAATAGTATTGGGATGGTCAGCATCTGGATATACATATTTGTTGATAGATTGGATATCATATATAATGGAAAGAAAAATAAAATATCATGTCAAGGATTTTTGTTGAAATGGCTAGATAGTATTTCATTTTACTGAGATGAGGGTTGGAAGAGATTCATGGTGGGAGGTGGAATCAGTAACTTCATATTAATTTCATCAAGAAGATGAGGTTAGACAGAGTAGAGAAGTGCAAGCATTAAGGTCTGGACACTCCAGTGTCTGGAATTGAGGAGATTAAGGAGAGAACAAAAAAGCCTGAGGAAAAATAACCATTAAGGTAAGAGGAAAATTAGTAGTGAATGAAGTCCTGGAAATTAACAGTGGTAGTGATAAATTGTGTCACTTGTTACTGATAGGTCATGTAATGTGAATTATTTAATGAATGTTTAATATGAACAAAGTAATATGGAGGTTATCTGTGAGTTCGACAAGGCATGAAACCACCCCCCACCCTCCCACCCACGTAATCTAATATCTCTTTTTCTGGAGTAGAGTTGCCACTGATGTTGGCTTCACAAACATTTTTTTTCCTCTACTATAAAATGGAATTTTATTTATTATCTTAAAATTTTATTCATTTGAGCTTTGACCAGTGAACTTCCAGACTGTGGCTACAGGTTGCTAACTTTAGATTTGAAACAACAACAACACAATTACACAGGCAGCATAAATCAGAAAAGTTTGTTTTTTAACCTATTTCTCCAGCACCATAGCTGTGTAACATTGATCAGGACCTCGCTAGGTTTTAGTATCTTTTTACACAAAGTAAGGAGAATGGGTTAAATTATTTAGAATCAATCACTCCTTCTAAACCTGAAAGAAGATCCCTGGACATCAAGTGCCCTGTGGCTCAAGTACTGATGTGAGAATTGTGCAGAAAGGACCAGAGAATCTGAAAAGAGCACATGAAACTGCATCAGATAAATTGTGCCTTCAGTAAGCCATGGGCACCAGTCCTCATTTACTTAGTTAGACTGCCTCAGGAAGTTTACAACTCAGTGTCAGTATCAGATCTTAATTTCACAATGAGAGCCTACAAATTTTATTATAGTGCATATTGTCACTACTAAAATCTCATTAAGATCTGCAGTTACCTAATTGAAGTATAGAATGATGTGCAATGTTAATAAAATGACAATGACACTCAAATGTCATTTAAAGCAATAACAAGTTTTAAAGTGTCTAAAATTTTATGCTACTATGTATGATGGGCCACTCATTTTTTTCAATAAATGTTTATTATCTCAATAAAGTCAACTTAAATTATTTGGGGGAATAGAGCTCTACCATAATATAGGTAACATGATCATTTTACCCCTCTATATTACCTTGCTAGAAATGATTAAATCAATTAAGTTAATATTTTATGTTTATATATAGTTTGGTTTTATTGAAAACATTGATTTGAAATTAAAATATCCTCCCAAATTTTTATTAGCTTTAGACCTATTAAAAGGGGGGCATATAAGGGCGTTTAATCTAAAAGGAAAAGTGACACAAAAAATTTTAAACCCCATAAACCTAATAATCCACTAAATATTTTGTGATTTCCTCCAACTTTTGTGATCTCATTCTAATATTAAATGCATGACCTAAAATGTGCTTACACCTGAAAAAGAAAGAAATTGCTCATTCAAGTATATAGCCCTTAGTGTAACACTTCTATCCACAGAAGCTTCAAATATTTATTGATTGATACATGGCACTACATTATTCAATCCTCAGGTCACAAAATTCTGGGCATTTCAATTAATTTCTCCTGTTCAGACACATTTTAATTGATGATTTCAGAAACTAACAGTAGCATAGGAGCCTATAGGGAAAAGCCTGTCATTGCAAATAACAATAGATGTGGTAACCTAGTACTCTTAAGTCATAATGATTGGAACTTTATTTTGATTCATAAAGGTTGTAAGTGAAAATGAAAAATCAATATACAAGGTATTATTTAAAGTTACCTTTTTAGAAAAAAAATCATATATTTTAACCTGACATGTATGAATGAGTATGATGTTGACTGCAAATTAAGTTTTTATTACATCCCAATTGACAGCAACTTTGACTGTCTTCATGAAAATTGCTTCGATTTCCCTAACATCATGGCAATGATGATATAAATATCTTATAATGCTACACTGCACCATAGCCTATTATAGAATGTCCACTACTAAGAGACAGCAGGAAATAAGATTCTCTTCCTATGCCATTCCAGCTGTATAAACTTTAACAATTCACTGAACTTTCAACTTCTTATTTTCACCTATAAAATGATCATTATTAGTTTATTCAATAAATATTAAGTTTGTGATTACTGCATGCCAGCTATTATTCTAGACTATGAAACTATTGTAAAGTGAGAGTTGTAAACAGGACAGATGAGGTGCCTGATCACACAGAAGTTCATTTTACGGTAGTCAAAAGACAATAAAAATACTAAGAATGTATCAGCCACTGATAAGTCATACGGGAAAAAAAAAAAAAAAAAAAAAAACTTCAGATGCAGTGTCAATTAAAGCACTATTTAAGGGCATCCAAATGAAGAGAGGGCTTATAGTAAGAACGTCACCAAGGAGGCAGCAGTATTTAAAGTCCTGAATTGGAAAGAATTAGTTATAATTGGATAACATAAAGATGGATGCTTAGAAGTGAAAGATGGTAGAAGATGGACAAAGAAAGCAGAGCATGTAGGTGGTTGAAGAAAAGTGAACAAAGTTTCAATTTTATTCTATAACAGTTAAAAGCCATCAGAATTTTATTAATTAATAGACTTTAGAGCAGTATTCAATTTACAGAAAAATCTAACAGAAAGTACAGAGCATTCCCATAAAATTCTTCATCTTCTCACCTGCCACCCACACAGTCTGCCCTATTATTAACATCTGTGGCATATTTGTTACAACTAATGGGAAAATATTGTTACATAATTACTAATTAAATTCCATAGTTTACAGTAGGGTTCACTCTTTGTTTTGTACATCCTATGGGTTTTGACAAATGTATAATGCCACATATCCACCACTGCAGCACCATGAAAATACTTATTCCCTGTGTCCTACCTATTCAGCCTTTGATCATACATTGATTAATCATACATTAATGTATCCTTTTCAAACTGGCTTCTTTCTCTTAGCAATACGCTTTGAAGATTCCTCCATATCTTTCATGGCATGTAGCTCATTTCTTCTTGTTGCATAATATTTCCTTGTCTGGATGTGCCATGGTTTCTTTATCCATTTACCTGTTAAAGGGCATTTTGGTTGTTTCCAAGCTTTGGCAATTATAAATAAAGCTGCTATATCCATTAGTGTGCAGGTTTATGTGTGGACATAAATTCTCAGCTAATTTGACTAAAGAATAAGGAGTAAAGTCGCTGGATTGTTTGTTAAGACTACGTTTAGTTTCGTAAGAAACTACCAAATTGTTTTCCAAAGTAGCTGTACCATTTTGCATTCCTATCAGCAACAAATGAGAGTTCCTGTTGCTCTGTATGCTTTCCTTCATTGGGTGTTGTCAGTGTTTTGCATTTCAGCTGTTCTAATAGATGTGTAGTGGTATCTCACTGTGGTTTTAGTTTGCAGTTCTCTGGTGACATATGATGTCGAGTATCTTTTCATATGATCATAGGCCAACTGTATATGTTTGGGGGGAAGATGTCTGTTCAGATATCGTGTTTATTTTATAATTCAGTTGTTTGTTTCCTTATTGCTCAGTTTTAAGAGTTCTTTCTATATTTTGGACACTAGCCTTCATCAGATATATGCTTTGCAAGAATTTTACCCAAGCTAGTGGTTTGTCTTTTTCCTTCTGTTAAAAGTGTCTTTGCAGAAGAAGTATTTTATTTTAATAGGGTCCCACATATCAAAATTTTATTTCATGGATCATGTTTTGGGTGTTATGCCTAAATATTTATCACCAAACTCAAGGTCATTTAGATATTTTCCTATGTTTTCTTCTACGAATTCTACAGTTTTACGTTTTACATATAAGTTTATGGTCCATTTTGATTTGACTTTTTGTGAAAGGTGTAAAGTCTGTGTCAAGATTTTTTTAATTTTTTTTGCATTTGGATGTCCAGTTGTTCCAGAACTATTTTTTGAAAAGACAATCCTTTCCCCCATTGAATTGCCTTTGCTTCTTTGTAAAAGATCAGTTGAATGTTGGGAACCTATTAAAAAGGGCAATTGATTACTGAATTCTTGTTTTTCAAATGTTACTGCACTATATAGAGAACGGATTGTTATAGCGATGGAGAGAAGATAGATTAGGAGAGATTCTGGAGAATAAGTCAAAAGAACTTACTGGTATTTTGGGATGTGAGGAAGAGAGAAAGCAAGACATCAAGACATAATAAGGCTTTAGCAGTCTGAAAATATTGAATTGAGACAGACAACCTCTTAAAGTTACAGTTAACTCAAGGCTCTATGACTTTAATATTACTGTGAAATTTATGAGTTGTAAAAATCTTAAAAGGCTTGTTTATTAATATTTTTACTTTTATTTTTGTATTAGACAATTGATTTTGTATTTTTAAATTTTACTTTATTTTAAATTTTATGTACTTTTAATTACTATGAAGTTGGTTATTCTACTAACATACCATGACCTAGGACGGTTAGGAGACATGAAAAAATACTTTGAGAAGATGTATCCTCAAGATATTAGCATGTTAAATACCCTAATTTCTTTTCAGACTGACAGGAGCAAGAATGATGGAGAATATTTGCTTTTGACATTACATTTAATAATTTCGTATGATGAAGATCGCAATATGTTGGTTTCTTTTGAACTATTTTTGGCAATTTTTAAAACAAAAAATTGATACTCTTTGTAGAGTCTTGTCACTATTGATTAGTATGTTTAAAATAATTGAAGAATAAAAAGACATTAGATTTTAATAGTAAGCTCTGCACAAAGTGAAACTTGGGAAGAGATTTATCACACTAATGATAATAATCTTGTACAAAATATAGTCCACTTACATAATTAGGCAAAACCACAAAGGAGAAAATAATAGTTACTGCAACTCTAAAATGAAATACCCATTCTCTAAGGAGATAAGCCTAATAATCAGAAAAGGTTTCTAAAAATATGCCTTTTAATTTTCCTTTTATTTTGGATACTCTAAAGCCGTCATATCTGTAAGCTTCTTAGTCACATTCACTTTGCTACTATTCACCTAGATTACAACACAGGTTTCTATAGGAGATTATGAGAATAACAGTACCTGAATTGTGGTATGGCTTTCCCATATTCTTCTCCTTAAACTTTTTATATGAGTCCAGATTTCTTTTTGCAATACTTGTCATGAAGCAATCAAAAGATATGTGTTTGCCGTATTGTGCAGACATGAAATTTCCTAAATTCTACCAACATATTTCACCTGTTGTAATACCTGTGATCTCTTAGTAGGTTTATAAATAATAGCATGTCTGCACAGGTGACTGTGTAATATTTCTACCCAAAAAGGCTGCGGAAGGAAATGTGTACTTTGTGCAAGTCATGTCTTCATAAAACAAAAGCTATTAAAATGTTATGCTGTTACTATTGTTATTTATTTATTTGTAGTTATGAAAAGCAGAAATAAGCACCACCACAAAAGTGCCCCCAGAAAGTTTGTGTTCTGAATGTTATATGCTGGAGAACAATTTAAAAGTCACATAGTTTCAGCTACTAATCTTATGATTGAGTCCCTTCTAACACATTTAGTTCTGTGGCTCTCAAATCTGGATCCAATTAGGATAATCCCATGAATTATTTAAAATTACAAATACATAGTTTCTATTCAGAAAAAAATGAATAAAAATATTTTGAGAGATGGCCTATTTACCAATATATTCTAAAAGCTCCCCCTTTGAGAATAATGTGCCGCAAGAGTTATGAAACACTGCCCTTACTTATACTTATACCTTGGCCCCTTTTAGCTATGGCTGGAACTTGAGTGTCCAGGATGCAGGGTGCCATGTCCTGAGGCTGCACAGAGCAGCAATAGCCTGGGCCTGGCCCACAACACCATTTTTTTTCCTCCTAGGCCTTCAGGAATGTGCTGGAAGGGGCTGCTATGAAGTGCCCTGGAGACATTCTCCCCATTGTCTTGTCTTTTAACTTTCAGCTCTTCTTTACTTATGCAAATTTCTGCAGCCTTGAATTCCTCCCCAGAAAATGGGTTTTTCTTTTCTACCACATGGTCAGGCTGCAAACTTTCCAAACTTTTATGCTCTGCTTCCCTTTTAAATGTAAGTTCTAGTTTCAGGTCATTTCTTTGTTTATGCAAATGAGTGTAGGCTTTTAGAAGTGGCCAGGCCACATCTTGAATGCTTTGCCGCTTAGAAATTTCTTCCACCAGATACCCTAAATAATCTCTCTCACGTTCGAAGTTCCACAGATCTCTAGAGCAGGGACACAATACATCCAGTCTCTTTGCTAAACTATACCAAGAATGACCTTTACTTCAGTTCCCAATAAGTTCCTCATCTCCCTCTGGGACCACCTTATTCTAGAGCTCACTGTCCATATCACTATCAGCATTTTTTGTTACAGCCATTCAACAAGTCTCTAGGAAGTTCCAAACGTTCACTCTTCTTTCTGTCTTTTTCTGAGTTTTCCAACCTGTTCCAACCTCTGCTCATTATCAAGTTCCTTAGTTGCTTCCACATTTTAGGTATCTTTATAGCAATGCCTCATTTCTCTGGTGCCAATTTTCTGTATTAGTTCATTCTCACTCTGCTATAAAAACATACATGAGACTGGGGAAATTTGGAGGAAAGAGATTTAATTGACTCACAGTTCCACAGACTATACAGGAGGCATGGCTGAGCAGGCCTCAGGAAACTTACAATCATGGCAGAAGGTGAAGGAGAAGCAGGCATAATCTTCACATGGCACAGCAAGAGAGAGAAAGAGTGAAGGGAGAAGTGCTACACATTTTTAAACAAGGTTTATGTTATGTTTTTATACTCTTGAAATATTTTAATATTCCTGTATAATTTGAAAACACATTTACTATAATTTATACATTTAGGAGAAATATTTAAATTTAGAAGAAAAATACTTTTAAAATGGCTTAATAAGAAACAGAGAAATAATAATCTTATAACTATTAAATGAATTAAGCAGTGAAAACTTTTACCCAAGAGAAAGCCCTAAACAAATTGGATTTTTGAGATGTGTTTAACAGAATATTCAAATTATAAATAATTATAAACAAGCAGAAAGTTTTTTAGAGTATAAAATGGAGGGAAAACTCTCAGGCAAATACAAACTTAATACCAAAAGCCAACAAAGACAACATGAGAAAGGAAAATACTGGCCAATTTCAAACTTTGAGATGTAACAATTGTAGATATAAAAATCATAGACAACGTGTTAGTAATCCAAATCCAGTGATACATAAAAATAATAATGTATAATAATGTATCATATTCACGTTTGTTTTTTCCTTCTAGAAATTTGTTTGTCCTAACATCAGAAAATTAATAAAAGTGATTCAACACTTGTGCAGAATAAAGAAGGAAAATTATGTTTCTAAATACAAAAAAGCAGTTAAAAATAATATTTATTTATTTAAAAATTCAATGTAAAAGCAGAAAAGTTGAGTTGCTTAGCTTGATAACTAAATCCCCAAAACTATGATAAGCATCATAATTGAAATTATAAATTCTTGAACTATTTCTCTCTATATTTGGATGCAAGACAAAGATGCTGTATCCATTTTCAAATTACTGCCTCTCAACCCCAAAAGCACACCTCAACATCTGCTTTTGGATGGGTTATGACTTGACTCCTTAAAATACATTCCTCTTTTACTAGGTGTATCCCTATTACCTTTTGCCATAAAAATCACCAGAAGGAGATAGGAAAGAGGAATAGAAGAAAAATATTTATTTCTGATTTGATCAACAAACATTAATTGATAACTTACTATGTTCTTGGTCACTCTCTTCTGTTGTTCTATTTCTTTATGTTCACATCAATCTCATACAATCTTGACTAACAGAGAGTTACACTGTCTTTCAATAAAATAGTGTAAATGTGGTTTGTTCTTTTTTAAAGAAGATAACTTTTACTATTCTGGATTCTTTGAATTTCCATATAAATTTTAGAATCAACTTCTTAATTTATATATGTTTAAAGCTGTTGGAATTTTAATAAGAATTTCTATAAATTTATTACTTAGTCGGGGAAACTAACATCTTAACAACGTTAAAATTTCCAATACATAAACATGGTCAACTCTTTTCATATAAATCCTCTTTAATTTCTCTTGGTAGTGTTTTACTACTTTCACTGTAGAAGTCTTACGTGTATTTAGTTATTCCTATTTATGTAATATTTTTTGATCATGTAAACATAATTTTATTACATATTCTAGTTATTTGTACTACTAAATAAAAATGCAATTGATTTCTGTGTATTGACTTAACAGCCTACATCCTTACTAACATCCTTTACCATAATTCTAGTGGTGGGTTGGTGTTTTGACGGTTTTTTTATAATTTTTATTTCAATAACTTTATGGATACAAGTAATTTTTGGTTGCACGGATAACTACTAAAATGGTAAAGTTGGGCTTTTAGTGTACCAGTTACCCAAATAGTGTATACAGTGTACCTAATAGTCGATTTTTTATCCCTGCCCCCTTCCCACCCTCTGCCCTTCTGAGTCTCCAGTGACCATTATACCACTCTATATCCCTTTGTGTACCCATAGCTTAGTTCCCCTTTATAAGTCAGAACATACAGTATTTTGTTTTCCATTCCTGAGTTTTTTAAATTTTTAAGCTTTTGATGCAAACTGTCTTCTGTATTAAACACATTTTTAATTCTTCCATTCTAATCTCTCTGTTTTCATTCTTGCCTTACTGCACTACTGATAACCTTTCACAACAATATTTAATGGAAGTTGATATGCAATAGAAGTCACAAAGTTAAGCATCTCTGCATTTTCTTAATCATAAAGGAAACACACTCAATACTGTATTACTTTTTTGTTTGTTTGTTCGTTCGTTTGTCTTTAAAGATGCAGTTTGTCAGATTGCTGAAATTGTTCTCAACTCCTACTTTGCCTTGCTAAAATGTTTATGATGGATAGAGTTTAATTTTACCAGATGATTTTCGTTTCTTCTTTGAGATGATCAATTGTTTTTTCCTCCTTTATCTTTTAATGTGAAAAAAATTACATTGACTGAGTTTTTAATGTTAAAGCAATCTTGATTTCTTGGATTAAACTCCAATGGTCACTGCATATTTTTATTTATTTGTTTTGCTGGACTGTACTTGCCAGTACTTTGCCAAGGATTTTTTTTTTGAGGCTGTATTTCTGAGAGAAATTGGTTTAATTTTTTGTCTCATAATATTTTAGTCAGGCTTTAGTATCAGATATATTTTGACTTGTGAAAATTATTGGGAAGTGCCCCTTACCCTGCTATCACAACCTTGAAGGCTACATATTTCACACTTAATAAGAATAACATGGAGATACACAGCTTCACTGTAGAACACTGTGGGGCTTGAGGAAACAATGTGATATATTAGAAATGTAAGAGTACAGATTTTATGATCAGATAATTCTACTAATAGTCATAGTTACATCCACTACCAACTAGCTCTCTGTTCTTGGGCAATAATCCTGAGAGCAATCCCTAAATATTTCCTGCATTCAGGTATCCTTCACAGTCTGCTTTCTAGGAACCATAATCTGTAGCATGAAATGCACCTAAGATGTTTCATTATGGCCTCTAGAAGTTGGAAGAGGGGTTCAGTGGTTTTCATGGTTCTATGTGAAGGAACACAAAAGTTATTAAATGGACAACAGTCAGAGGCACTTGCAAGTCAAGGAGACAACCAGCCCAGGAAAGAGGTTGTGGAACAATAAACAGTTCTCAATAGTGGAGCTGAAACTGAACTGGACACCTCTTCAAGAAAAGGCCACCTGGTATCTAAGTGTAAATAATTACCTCAGCAGAGACTATGAGACCAGTTGCCAAACCTCAGGGGTCCAGGGATACCTCTCCACCACCAGCTTGTGGCCAGTCATGGAGCCATGGAGATCTCTGCCTCTCCTATCCTGCTTCAGGGCCCCGACAATAAAGCACCCAGGTCTTAGATGGGGATAGGAGTACCTCCAAGCCAGATCATGCCCTCTGCTTACTACAAGCAGGGATACCTGTGCTGCAATAGAGAATACGAGATAACCTCTGAATCAAGTTCAGGATTAGAGATTTTTAATGAAGAAGAATGAGTTCTAAATACCAAAATTAGGCCACTATAGTAGCCAAGAGTTACTATTAGACCACTATAGTGACTGAAAATTTATGGAGTCTGGCAAAAATGGTGTGGCAAAAGGACCTAGAATGTAATGAAAAATTGGAGTTCAACGGAGACATTTATTAAAGACAGTTATTAAAGAAAAAATATATATTTATTGGTGAACTTTTAATAAAAATTATTTGTTCTGTATTTTCTAGGAAAGTATATATAAGGTTGACATTATTTCTTCCATAAATGTTTCAGTAAAAGCATATATGGCTGAAATTTGCTGCATAGAAGGTTCTTTTTATTTAATGATTTAATCTTTTGTTAGATATAAAGTTATTCAGCATTTTTTTGTTTTTGTGTTAGCTTTTGTTAACCTGTTTTTCTAAGAATAATTCTGTTTTAACTAAAGTGTCAGATGTGTTACCATAAATTAGTTGCTCCTTTCTTATTATCTATTTAATGACTGTAGAACCTAAAGTGATATATTCAATTTAATTCTTGATATTGTAATTTCCTTTCTCTCTTTTATCTTATTCATTGTGTGTGGGTAGGGGGCAGTTCTCAATCTTATAATCTCTTCAAATAACTAACTTGTCTTTGTTACTTTTCTCTATTGTTTTAATTATGCTACCAATTGTTTATATTTCCTTTGTGTTAAATAGCACTTTTGTAACATCTTCACATAACTGTTGACATTTTAATTAATCATAATCTTTAAAAAAAGTTTTACTAAGGCAGATATTGCAAAATTTTAATTCAAATTCTATCTTCTGTAACAGGTGTCAGCAAACTATAGCCTGAAGGCCAAATCTAGCTTTCCTCCTATTTTTAAAAATGCTTTGATTGAAACAGAGCCAGGTGCATTTGTTTGCATATTCTGTCTGGTTACTTTTGCATTATAACAGTAGGCAGAGTTGAGTAGTTGTAACAACAACATTAGGGGCTTGCAAATCCTAAAAAGTTACTATTATTGATCTTTTACAGAAAAAATTTGCCACTCTCTTCTGTTCCATATGAAATAGGCCGTAAGCATATTGATTAATTGTAACTAAGAGGTTTAGGAAAGTTGATTGTGAGTTAGATGTATTGTTATCTTCCCTTTACAAAATTTACTTCCACCCATAATATTCTTATTGAGAACCTCAAGAAGCATAAGTTGTATACCTTACTCAATGCATGGCTATGTGCTAGGGTAGGAAATAGATGATTGACCATGTTTCTTCACATATACTCATATTTGTATTTAACATAAGGAATGTTTACAAATGTACAAAGCACCTCCAAGGCATCTCAAAGACACAGAGACTAAAAGCAAATGTTTATTGAGCAGGTAAGTTAACGCTCTTAGAGGAGCTGGTATTTGATGAGTAAGGCTTTACCAGCTGGATAAGAAAGTGTCAGGGCAGGAAGAGTCAGCAAGGACATGAGTATGAACGGATGCAGTGTGGCCTACCGTATATCTCACCTCACCTCTGTGTTCCCCACTCTCTTGCACGTGGAGTCTTCTATATTCCCACTTCTTTCGGGCTTACTGTAGCCTATTTTTGGGTGGCACTCCCTTTGCTTAAAAAGTACAGGGATTGACAGTTAGGTTTATTGTTGTGGCTATGTTGTGAATCTTTTTTTTTTTTTTTTACATATTAGGAACTGACATTTTAAGTTATGCATTGCCTGAACACTTTGAATATAAGACAATATAATTTAAATTTTTCTTTGCATAAAACAGTTGAATCCTAGGAAACAATACTTAGATATCACTTAAAAAACAAACACTAAACTTATTATTTTAAATAAAATGCACCACTGTATTTGAATTCTGATTTTGTTCAAGAAAGAAATGGGCTATCATATGTGGCTACATGGGTTAACTCTCAAGTAAAATGTTTCTTAACTGATAATTCATACTTTTAACAGCAGTCCTTTTCAAATTATATTTCAGGAAATATTGCTATCAAATAACATATTAATTATCTTCTTGTTTAATGAAATGAGCTAATGGTTAACATTATGCAGCCAAGTAAGTATGAGGAATTCTTATACTCTACACTCTATTCTTGCTTGTATATTCTGCTAACTTGCTTATTAAAGCCTCTATAAAGTCCTCAAGTAAAGACTATTTGGCTTAACTCAACAGTTGCTAAGTAGATAGAATCATTGAAGTCTTTTTTGACTTTCCAGATGCTTTTTGGCTTTAAAAAACAAGACTGGAAATCACAGCTCTACAGTACTACTTTTTATTGTCTATGTTCCAGAATATTTGGCATTAAAAAAAGTTATTTTTCTTTTTCCTATTAAATTTCTTCGATTTGTCCTACAATTCTTTAACCTTGAATTATTCCTTTTCATTCACTCTTAGTTGTAAAACACCTTTTGTTATATATATATATGAAAAGGACCTGTAATTTTTTAGATAATATAGAATAAGATATAATTATTTTTAATTTTTGTATTTAAAAATTATATGCATTACTTTTTCTCTACAGAGTTTCTGATGTACTTTATAAATATATTTTGATGAGATGAATGATAGTTTATTGGTCTACATAGAGTTATTTGCAAATAATCTTACTTAGGTAAAAATAAGTAGTAAAATTATATTTTAAAAAAGAAATCTGGAAATATATGCAATAAAGTGTTTGACCAATGACACTTCGGTAGATGATATACTAGTCCATATGTACAGCCTTTTCTCAACTTCAAAATAATGAATTCTATCTTTTCTTTTCAGCTGTGTGTGGTACTGTTAAAGCAAGTTAGACAGACCATCATTTCAAACTTCTAACCTGGGAAATCTTAATATCAATCCATGAACTCAATGAGCCTCAGTGGACCCCGGGTTCCCTCCTTCCCATAACTCTCTAATGGATGGCAGAAGCTGGAAGCTGATAAAACACAGCTGATCTGGGACTAGCTCCAAATTCCTGCCACCTCTCTTGGTTGTTTTTTTCTTGGAATTTGAACTTGTCTCTCAGGAACTGTTTTCCTTTCAGAGCCAGTTTCCTTTTCTCTTAATCCATTAATTTCTCCCCTCTCATCAGAGACCTAAGTATACTATTCTCTGATGGGTTTCTATTTCCAGATACTAGTCTGTGCTTACTAGGATTTATTTACTTACTTCTCAGGCCTTTTCTGCTTCTCTTAACTTCTTCCTAAATCCCTGCTACATCTTTTTTTCTCTCTTTCTGCTTTCCTGGTACCTATGTGGCAAGGCCCACATCTGAAGTGTCATGACAATAAATCTCTCAGTTATGCCTCCTAAAGCATGAGTGATATACCCCCTTATTTCATTGGTCTCACATCCCAACTAATTCAACCTTTAGTTCTCAACTTTAATGTCACTTATGAGAATAGTGTTTCCTGATCCTCCAGATTACAGTTGAAAACTGCTGGTAATATGTTCAATGTATTAAAATAATATAATCATATACTATAATGATATTATATAATTATAATTAGTATATTTTTATTATAACTATCATATATTTATAATTATAATAATATATTGAACATATACCAGCAGTTCAACTGTAATCTGGAGGATCATAAAATAATATGTTATAAAAATAATAATATTAAGTGGGCTGGGCGCTGTGGCTCACGCCTGTAATCCCAGCACTTTGGGAGGCCAAGGCGGATCACGAGTTCAGGAGATTGAGACCATCCTGGCTAACACGGTGAAACCCCGTCTCTACTAAAAATGCAACAAATTAGCTGGGTGTGGTGACGGGCGCCTGTAGTCCCAGCTACTTGGGAGGCTGAGGCAGGAGAATGGTGTGAACCTGGGAGGCCGAGCTTGCAGTGAGCCAAGATTGCACCAGCCTGGGTGACAGAGTGAGACTCTGTCTCAAAAAAAAAACCATAATAATAATAATAATAATAAAATAAATAAATAAAAATAACAATATTCGTGATAAAATAAGTGTTAGACTCTTAGATCATCTTCTTCATATTACTCATCACAAAGATGACTTTATTGAGTGTTATTCAATATCAACATAAGCACCTCACCTGCCTTTTTTAGCACTGTATCTTCAGTATTTAGGGTAGTGCCTAGAAAATAATGGATGTGCAATGAATATTTGCTGAGTTAATGTTAAATGCCAGGATTACATAACATAATTTCTCTTTTCTTAAACTAGAAAATGTACATTCATTATTCTTATTTTTAAAGACATATATCCCATATATTGTTTTTTTCTGAACCATTAATACGCTATACCACTTTAGTTTGTTCTAATAAAGACTTTGCAGGTCTCAGTTCACTACAAAAGCCTGACTGACTCAATATAACATACAATTATCAGAATGAATAGAACCCTGATTCATATTCTATTTGGTATGTGCTTCTTTGGTGCCTTTGACTATGCTTTATTCTACTTAGGAATATTGAGAAAATCTAAGGAAATGGAAGTTTGCAAAATTTTAACCGGGTTTAAAAGAAAAAAACAAAGCCAAAACCTTACAAATAGTAGCCCTTGCTCTGGGGTCACATTCATTTCTGAGCCTGCAATCCTTTGGGGAAATAAATGTTAGGGAGCCGCCAGGCATTCCAAGTCCCAGTGAAAGTCCTGGAAAAATCAGAGTCAATCTGGAACTCCCTTGAATTCTTCTAGAGAGACTCATACACTTTATGGTAACTCGTGACTGTGTGTAGCTACCTCTTAATGTCCTCAGGGAGCATAGTATTGAAAGCAATTGCCACAACAGTACTTGCAGGGCAAAGATGCTGATCTATTGATTCTGGGTTATGCTTTATGGTTCAACTTCACTTCCCTGTAAGGTTTCTGGCTGATACCTAAAGTGATGTTTATTTGTGTTTCATTATGAACTTTTTCTCACCTACATTATCTACAATATACACATATATACACAATATTTTCTACAATATATACATGTCAGTTTGGAATTCTTAAAAATATCTACAGAACAACTCCACTAAATTCCTGAGAATAGTCCTATATCTGTCAATTATAAGCCATTTTTTCTGTCCTATGAAAAGCAGAAAGTTAGCTAAAAAGAGAAGTAGAATATGACATCTGTAGCCAGCAATAGTTAGATTGAATTCTGTAATGGAATTTCATGTTACAATATAACCAGAACTTGTGTGCAGTACAACAAACATGTATGTTTAAAGCATTACTTGGATAAAAGTAAACTGGAAAATTTCCGAGTTCACTTAGGAGAAAATTATGAGCTAGTAAGCAATGAAAGGGGTCAAAGTTCCAATAACAGCTCTAGGAACTCAGCCTCAAGTCCAGAATAAGGTGAGGAACTGAATCTGAATTTCCTATATATAACCAGGGCCCCAAAGTAATGAATGTGGTACCAAGTGAATTATGCTACAGTTCCCACCACACACAAAAAAAATGCCAGTAATCTCCATTAGTGACAACATCACTAACTTAGACCCTCAGGATTCCCACAGGTTAAATTGAATAAAATATTTATTTAAAATTAAAACAAAAAACAAAAAGAAATAAAAATCTAGGGATCAAATCAGCAAACAACATCATACCATGAAGACCCAAACATTTCAAATATTGGAAATACTAGATATGGAATATAAGTAGTTACATAGCAAATGGTTAAAAAGAAAAGATTTTTTAAATAATCAGAGTATAATAGAATACTGGAAATGAGCAGAAAATACATAAAAATGACCAGAGGTTTATAAATAGGTGCTATACACTGAGATTTAAAACATCAATGAAGGGGTTAATTGACAGATTCTTTTTAGAATAAAACATAATATTACTGATCTTAAAGATATATGTGCTTGTTTGGTTTGTTTGTTTTTGAGAAAGAGTCTCATTCTGTAGCCCAGATTGGAGTGTGGTGGTGGAATCATAGCTCACTGCAACCTCAAACTCCTGGATTCAAGCGATCTTCCCACCTCAGCCTCTCTGGTAGCTGGGACCACAGGCATCAGCATGATTGGCTATTACTTTTCTTTTTCTTTTTTTTTTTTCTTTTTTATGTAGACAGGAGGTCTCACTTTGCTGCTCAGGTTGTTCTTGAACTCCTGGGCTTCAGCAATCCTCCTGCCTCAGCCACCCAAATTTTTAGGATTACAGGCATGAGCCACTATGCCCAGCCTTAAAGATATATTTAAATACATCATCCTAAATGCAATACAGAGAAAAGTAGATAAAATATATTCAAAAGAAAATAATATATATTTATGATAAAATTAAAAAAGTAAGTCTGAAAAAGTCAATTATAGAATTCATGAAATTAAAACATTCGAAGAGATAAATGGCTGAAATTTTTCCAGAACTGTTGAAAAATATACAAATCTACAATTATAGATACCAGGGTATATATCAAATAGGATATCTAAAAATATCTATATCCAGATAAATTTTAGTAACAAAGTTTTAAAAAAAGCATAGAAAAAGTTTTAAACACAGGTATCTAAAAGGAATATAAAAGAAAGATAGACTGATAATGGTTGCTTCAACAGCAACAATGGAAGAGAATTAAGTTGAAAAATTTTTTCCAAATGCTAGGAAAAACCTGTCAATCTGAGATTGTATTGTGTAGCCATAATAACTCTTTCTAGAATGGATGTGGAAAGAAGATATTACCATGGAAAGAAAAGCTGAATTTATCACCAATAGATCTTTCTGCTAAAGCATATTTTTAAGGTATACTTAAGAAAGAAAGATACTGATTCAAGAATGATAAAATACACAAGAGTGAATGCTGAGCAAAGACACTTATATGTGTGTGTATACACATATATGTATATAGACAAAAGTTTTTAAACAATAATAATCAAAATAGTAATAATGATGCATAATATTTAGATTTAAGTTTAATGACAAAAAATATCCAGACAATAATAGAATGTATGTCAGAGGGGGTGGTTCAAATTAAGTGTTCTAAAGTCCCTGTTTTATTTGGAAGATAGTTGATACCCGCACATAATTTAGATTTTATTTCTAGTATGCAAGGTAAAATTTCAAAGATGACAATTAAAAAATTAGAAGTATGATATAATTTCAAAATTGGTAGAAAAATGCATGTGCTACAAATCCAACAAAAATAGAAAGCAAAATGTAGTTAGAGAAGAAATAAGTCCAACTATATTGATTATCACAAGGACATTAATTGAAATATGAGTTAAAAGGTAGAAATTGTCAGATGGTATAAAAATTATGTCCATGAATAAGCCATTTATGAGAGACTACTTTATATAAGTTGACTGAGAGTTAAAATAATAGAAAATATCATTCCAAGTATATACTCAGAATGAAAATTAAGATAGCTATATTGATAGTATACAAGTAGAGTATAATGCAATGCAAACAGCATTAATAAGGAGAAAGAGGTGTACCTCATATGTACCTAAATATCTTAATTAATGAGGCAAACAGAATAAAATAACAAACATCATTAATTAATGATAAAAAATTATACAATAAAAGAAAATTAACAAAGTCAAATTTTGGCAATTGAAAAGATCTGCAAAATTGATCAACTCTTAACTAGATTTACCAGGGGAAAAAACAAATCTCAAATCAACAATTTCAGGAATAAAAAAGGAGTTGTCAGTTCAGATACTAAAAATGTTAAAATAAGTATAAGTAAATACTGTGAACAATTTTCTACCAACAAATTTGAAAATTTAAATAAAATAGAAAAACTCCTAAAAAAATTCCACTCATCAAATCTGACATAGATGAAACAGAAACTCTGAATGGTACTATATTGTATTAGTCTGCTCTCACACTGTTATAAAGAATTACCTAAGACTAAGAAATATATGAGGAAAAGAGGTTTAATTGACTCACACTTCCTCAGGCTTACTAGGAAGCATGACTAGAAGGCCTCAGGAAACTTTCAATTATGGTGGAAGGTGAAGGGAAAGCAAGGACATCTCCACAGGGCAGCAGGAGAGCGAGAGAGTGAAGAGGGAAGTCCACACACTTTTAAACCATCAAATCTCATTAAACCATCAAATCTCACTAACTATCATGAGAACAGCAAGAGGGAAATCTGCCCCCATGATCCAATCACTTTCTCCCAGGCCCCTCCTCCAATTTGACATGGGATTTGGGCAGGGACACAAATCCAAACCATATCATGTATCTGCTTAAGAAATTGAACATGTTTTCAGAAAACTTTCCTTCAAAAAAAAAAAAAAAAACCCAAAGGTGAATTCTATAAAACTTTTAAAGAAGAGATAACACCAATTTTACAAAAACATTTTGAGAGAACAGAAGATGAGTAAACACGGCTCGACTTGTTTTGTGAGACCAGCATAATCCATGTACTAAAACCTGACAAAAACAGTATGAAAAAAAAAAAAAATACAGATCACTCTCCTTCCTAATATGGATGCAAAATATCTTAAAAATATATTGATAAACTAAATTGTAGAAGATATATAATGGATAATACTTCATAACTCAATAGGGTTTATCTATTGAGGGATACAAGATTGTTTGAACATTTGAAAGTCAAAATAATTTGGTTTATTAAAAGGAAAGCAAAGAAAATCACATGACTTCTTTAATAGAAGCATTTATAATAAAATCTCAACAAAAAAGAAACAGAAGTGAACTTCATAGAGGGACCTAAGTTCTTAAATCTGATATATTATTTAGTCATAAAAATTTAGGTTAATAATACTAAACAAGAAAGAATTTGTAAGAAAAACTGAACTCCGATTCATCCTAATACAACATTGACTTTTATAGTAATTGGGGATATGTTGCCACTTTAGTTAATTTATGCAAAGAATAATACAGTACACTCTTTGTTCTCATATTTTACACTTCTGGAAAGTATTACAAACTGTAAGAGTCTTTCAAAGTCATTTATTTCAACTCACTCTTCTATTTTGCACTGATTGTATAAAATGCCAATTCTGTGGTCATTCAGGGTAATAAATCAAAACATTTTAAGATTACTGATTATATAGAATGTTTATTTATGTATTGAGTAGCTATGATATTGACACCATCAAGCACAGTGCTAAGTGATATGGAGTTACTCACTTAACCTCCACAACACCTTTGGGAGGTAGATACAGAAATCAGGAAAATGAGGATTAGATAACTCTCAGATGATTTGCTCTGAATCCCACAGTTAGGAAATACAAATTTAAGTATTCAAACTCAAGTGTATTTAAAACCAAAACCCGAACTTCTAGATAATACATCTGATGACACAAACCATTACCTACTTCCTGGTGAAATTAGTATTTAACTGAGTTAATGTCTACAAACATCAAAATTCCCATTTTACGAAAAGGGAAACTGAATGCTGCAGTGCTTGTGCCATATATGTGCCATAAATAATTCATATAAAAGAATAAATGCAATATCTAGGGATATTATGAATCATAATAATAAAGTGAACACTTACAGTCACATAAACTCAGTTAAAAATTAGACAAGTAACGACAGCTAAAGCTACACCTGTGCTTCCTCCTGCCTCTGCCCTGGCATGTTTCTCTTGACTTTAAAATAAGGTCACCACTTATGCATACATACATTGCTTATTCTTGTTATTGATTGAACCGTATTAAAATGTTACAGTACTCCGTGTGCTCTGCTGCACCTTTTTTTTTTTCTGGATACAGAGGTTCGCTCTTGTTGCCCAGGCTGGAGTGCAGTGGCGTGATCTCTGCTCCCTGCAACCTCTGACTCCCAGGTTCAAGCGATTCTCCTGCCTCAGCCTCTTGAGTGGCTGGGATTATAGGCGCATGTCACCACGCCCGGCTAATTTGTGTATTTTTAATAGAGACAGGGTTTCAACATTTTGGCGAGGCTGGTCCTGAACTCTTGACCTCAGGGGATCCACCGACCTCGGCCTCCCAAACCTCTAGGATTATAGGCGTGAGCCATTGCACCTGGACCTTTTTTTAAATTATTTATTTTTTTGACAGAGTCTTACTCTATCTCCCAGGCTGGAGTACAATGGCTCAATCTTGGCTCACTGTAAACTTCGCCTCCTGGATTCAAGCGATTCTCCTGCCTCTGCCTCCCAAGAAGCAGTGACTACTGCCGTGCACTACCACATCTGGCTAAATTTTGTAATTGTTATGTATATGTATATATACACACATATACATATTTACACCCATATATATACATTTATATATAAAAATATATATTAATATATAAATATATATAAAATATATTTATAAATATATTTATATAATATATAAATATATTTATATATTTATAAATATATTTATATAATATATAAATATATTTATATATAAATATATTATAAATATATTTATAAATATATTTATATAATATATAAATATATTTATAAAATATATAAAATATATTTATATAATATATAAATATATTTATAAAATATATATAATAAATATAAAATATGTATTAAATATAAATATATATATATATTTCTTTTTTTAGAAGGAGTCTTGCTCTATTGCCCACCCTGGAGTGCAGTGGCATGATCTGCAACACCCGCCTCCCAGGTTCAAGCGATTCTGCTGCTTCAGCCTCCCGAGAAGCTGGGATTACAGGATTACAGGTGGGCATCACCATGCCCAGCTAACTTCTGTATTTTATCTTTTATTTACTTTTTTTATTTCTATTTTATTTATTTATTTATTTTTTGAGACAGAGTCTCGCTCTGTCGCCCAAGCTGGAGTGCAGTGGCGCGATCTCGTCTCACTGAAACCTCTGTCTCCCAGGTTCTTGTGATTCTCCTGCTTCAGCCTCCCTGATAGCTGGGATTGCAGAGGTGTACCACCACGCCCGGCTAATTTGTGTACTAAAAGTAGAGACAGATTTTCACCATTTTGGCCAGGCTGGTCTCGAGCTCCTGACCTCAGATGATCCGCCTGCCTCTCCCTCCCAAAGTGCTGGGATTACAGGTGTGAGCCATGGCGCCCGCCTGTTTTTCGTTTGTTTGTTTTGTTTTTGTTTTTGTTTTGAGTCTACTATGTGGCCCAGGAGTGCAGTGGTGCAATCTCAGCTCACCGCAACCTCTGCCTCCCAGGTTCAAGCGATTCTCCTGCCTCACCCTCAGTAGCTGGGATCACAGGCGTGTGCCAACATGCCTGGCTAATCTTTGTATTTTTAAGAGACTGGGTTTCTCCCGTTGGCCAGGCTGGTTTCAAACTCCTGATCTCAAGTCATCCTCCCACCTTGGCCTCCCAAAGAGCTGGGATTCCAGGTGCAACTTCTTTTTTAAATTAACTGTTTCAGTTTCATCCAAGTTGTTGCATATAGCTCTATTTCTTTCACTGTTGTCATTTAAAAATATTTCATTGCTTGAATAAACCACAGTTTATCTGTTTATTTTTCCATCATTGAATATTTGTGTTGCTTTGGGTTTTTACTATTATGAAAAAATCTGCTTGGAATGTATCTCCTGGTTCATATATGCAAGAATGTCTCTGTGTTTCTATATATCTGCAGACTGAAGATATATGCACAGTTTCACAAGATAAAACCAAATTGTTTTGCACAGTGGTTGAATCAACTTACATTCCCACCACTGATGTGTAAGAATCCCATTTGATTAATCTTGTCACCACAGTTTGTAATCTTTAGACCTCCTTTCTTCTGTCATGAATTTAGTGTATATAAGGTGTTTTTCCTTATTTATGCTCTTAATATGAATTATAATCAGACTGAACATATTTTCCTAGATTTCTTCTCTATTTTTATTTCTTCTGTGAAATATTCACATTTTTATCTATTTCTCTCTTGTAATATTTTCTTCATGTTAATATTTGATTTCTTTATATATTTTGAATATTAATATGTTATATTAGTTGAAATATTTTCATGTTTTTGGCTTGAAATATTATTTTGTCAACACTT
This sequence comes from Pongo pygmaeus, assembly GCF_028885625.2. Taxonomy (NCBI): domain Eukaryota; kingdom Metazoa; phylum Chordata; class Mammalia; order Primates; family Hominidae; genus Pongo; species Pongo pygmaeus. The sequence goes on along the minus strand of NC_072388.2, from coordinate 46,734,233 downwards.
TCTCAGCAGAGAAGTGTTTACAATATATTCCATTTAAATTTTGCATTATTTTCTTCTACAATTACCAGTGTCATGGATTGTTTAAAAAAACTCTCATTACTAGAGATGTAACTTATTTTTATATAAGTTTTAAACTTTACCATAACCTTAACTTCATTATAAATATAATAATCATATGACTTATAATCTAAACCAGGTTTACAATTTTTGCAACAAACATCTTCTTACAAAAATTTATAATATCAAGAAAGTTGAAAAATTGTGTTATTTAATATCCAATTAAATATCCAATTAAATTTCCAATATATAACATATATATCTATCATTTAAATGCTACAATTATTATTTTAGCCTTGATTTATTACTTACATATCCATTAATTATCTTATTTGTTGAATGTACTTTAAATATGTTGCAGGCAACAGTACAGTTTACCCTAAATAACTTCAGCATAAATACCCTTAACTAGAATTTGATATTTGTTTACAGTTATTATCCTTTCCCTTAAAATTGACGTACAATGAAATTAGTATATTAAGTGCATCATTTGGTGAGTTTTGACTTACGCATATACTTATATAATAAATTTTTTTTACAATATACTTTTCCATTGTATGAAGATACCACAACGTGTTTATCCATTTGCCTCTTTATGTCTATGTGGGCCAATTCCAGTGTTTGCCTATTTTTGATTTAAACTCTTTTTTTTTTTTAATTAATTAATTTATTTATTTTTTCTTTATTATTATTATTATTATTATTATTATTATTATACTTTAGGTTTTATGGTACATGTGCGCAATGTGCAGGTAAGTTACATATGTATACATGTGCCATGCTGGTGCGCTGCACCCACCAACTCGTCATCTAGCATTAGGTAAACTCTTAAAAACATTCTTATACAAGTACTTTGGTAAACAGGATTTTATTTTGATGGGGCACATATCCCAGTGTAGAATTTCTATCTTTTAGAGCAGCTAAATATTTAGTGTTATATGAAAAGATTAAACATTTTTCCATAGTGGTTGTACCATTTTATACCCTCGCTACCAATGTGTAAGAGTTCTGGTTGCTCCACATGTTTATATTAGGTCTTGAAGTTACGTAATATAAGTCCTTTTTTCAGGGTTATTCTGGATATTCTAAATCCTTTGAATTTTCATACAGATTTTGGAATCAGTTTGCCAATTTTATAAAAAAAAACCTATGGTATTACGATTGGCATTGTAATGAATGTATAGATCCAGTTTGGGGTGAATCGACATCATAATAATATTGAGTTATTTGATCTATAAAAATTGTCTATCTCACTACTTACTTGAGTATAAAATTTTTATCAGTAATATTTTGTTTTTAATACACAGAACTTTATTTTTCAATATTTTCTTTTCTGATGCTATCATACATTGAATAGTTTCAGCTTTTATTTTTTTTTTAATTTTTATTTATGTCCCAGGGTACATGTGCAGGATGTGCAGGTTTGTTACATAGGTAAACATGTGCCATGGTGGTTTGCTGCATCTATCAACCCATCACCTAGATATTAAGCCCAGCAATTAGCTATATTTAATTACTAGTATATAAAATTACTATTGATTTTTGCTTCCATCCATCTTTCAAAAGTCACTTTTTAGCATTCTTGGTTGTTTTGTAGATTCCTTGTGATTTTCCATACAATTATATCCGTGGCAAAAATTATTGTTTTTACTTCTCTCTTTCTGAACTTTATGCCTATCATTTATTTTACCACCAATTGCAAGGCTGACTATAGAGGAGTGTGGGCATTTTTCTTTACCACTTAGAGGGAAAGTTTTCACTCTTCACAATTTAGTGTTGCCTGTAGAGTAGTACTTCATAGAAGGAACTAAGTTCATCCATGTTGTATCAGTAGTTTATTTCTTTATATTGCTAAATAGCATATCACTGAATGGATATTCCAAATTTTGTTTTTCATTCATCAGTTGATGGGCATTTGGATTGTTTCCACTTCGGATATTATAAATAATGCTGCTATGAATATTCGTGTACAAATCTGTTTGGATATACAATTTCATTCCTCTTGGGTAGATACCCAGGTGTGGCATTGCCAGATCTCATGTTAAATTGATACTTAACTTTATAAGAAAGTGCCAAACTGTTTTCCAAAGTGTCTGCACCATTTTACATTCTCACCATCAATTTATTAATATTGTAATACATTTTGCCAGATTTTGATTGTTCCTTTTTAAACCAGATGATTCTCAATCTCTTCAATCTTGTGAATAACACAAAATAAGTTGTCCATTATTTGGTGTTAAACTTAGAAAACATAACCATTTACTTTTTACTTCAAACACTAATTTTAGAAGCTACAGTTTTCCTATGTAAGTGTTAATTCACTAGAATTTACATTCCATGAATACAGGTCACTGGTCTCTTTGATCCTTGCTATATTCCCAGTACCTACTCCAGGGACTGGCACATTAGGAGTGCAGTAAGCACTTGTTGAACAGAAATGAGAGCAATTATTTTATTTAAACCTCTCAACATTTATGCCGAGTGTTCCATTATTGGAATGCTAAGCATGTGGGAGTTATTTATTTATTTATTTTTATTATAATTTAAGTTCTGGGGTACATGTACAGAATATGAATGTTTGTTACATAGGTATACACGTACCATTGTGGTTTGCTGCATCCATCAACCCATCATCTACATTAGGTATTTCTCCTAATGCTATCACATTTACAAGAAAAAAACAAATCAAAAAGTGGGCAAAGGATATGAACAGACACTTCTCAAAAGAAGACATTTATGCAGCCAACAAACATGAAAAAAAGCTCATCATCACTGCTCATTAGAGAAATGCAAATCAAAACCATAATGAGATACCATCTCACACCAGTTAGAATGGCGATCATTAAAAAGTCAGGAAACAACAGATGCTGGAGAGGATGTGGAGAAATAGAAATGCTTTTACACTGCTGGGAGTGTAAATTAGTTCAACCATTGTGGAAGACAGTGCGGCGATTCCTCAAGGATCTAGAACTAGGAATACCATTTGACCCAGCCATCCCATTACTGGGTATATACCCAAAAGATTATAAATCATTCTACTATAAAGACACATGCACACGTATGTTTATTGTGGCACTGTTCACAATAGCGAAGACTTGGAACCAACACAAATGCCCATCAATGATAGACCTGATAAAGAAAATGTGGCACATATATACCATGGAATACCATGCATCCATAAAAAAGGATGAGCTCATGTCCTTTGCAAGGACATGGATGAAGCTAGAAACCCATCATTCTCAGCAAACTAACACAAGAACAGAAAACCAAACACCGCATATTCTCACTCATAAGTCAGAGTTGAACAATGAGAACACATGGACACAGGGCAGGGGGCATCCACAGTGGGGGACTGTTGTGGGGTGGGGGGCTGAGGGAGGGATAGCATTGGGAGTTATTTATATCCTACTGTTCAAGGTCATCTTGGTCTGATTGCAAAAATTCAAAAAATTTCAACCTCAGTTATAAATGGGCTAATATTTCTTCAGTATTTACCTGCAGCATGTATTTCCTGTTCATTTCAGTTAGTTTACCTGTAGCACGCCTTTTCTGTGCATTTCTCAGTTGAATGCGTACTTTCATGCAGTGAGAGATAAACTTGGCTATGGGACCACCAGTGTTCCGTTTGCCATCATTTGACAATACCTATAGAACAGCACGTTGCTTTTCCCTTATTAATTTTTACTCTTATTATCACCTGCCAGAAAAGTGTTGATAAACTGTGTTTCATTCTTATTTATAATAGGAATAATAATTTATAATAATAATGCTTTGTAAACTTTTGTATGAATGGTTTCTTTTTCCTGTTTTACTGTGTCATTGTATCACATGCTACCAAATAACAGTTGGTAGTACATGATTGTATTCATCAATGTTTGTGTATTTCTAGGTATCTAACAATTTCTTTGGCTATGTCAATCACTTAATTTTGCAGGAGAAAAATATAAGAAATCGCTCAATCTAACCCTGATTTCAATAAAAGCTTTTTGTGTACAAAACCTAGGAATAAAACTCTTAAGACATAAATACATAGACATCTCCGTTTGCACACACTAGCTGAACTTATTAATAGTATATAAACATTTCTAGATTACAAGGTTAGATTTCTGTTTCTTAGTTTTTGTACTTTGCCTGTAGTGTTCCTCAATATTACAGCAGCTATAGAAAAATTCAGGCGTTTTTATGCTTCAGTACTTAATAAGTATTAGAATAGTTTATAAAATGGCCTTTTGAAACTTTGGATCATCACATTTTAAAAACTACAACCTTGTGTAATGCAGTTAAAGGAATAAAAACCATCCATGAAAGGGAAATGTTAAGTGAGGAAACCATATCACAAATTATCCATAAATGAGATAGGCTTTACTCATGGTAAGCAGATAATTCTTGTCTTTATCCACACTGCACTATATGCAAAACATTTTAAGAGTGACAGATGTGCCCCACCATGTTCTGATTTCAGCTGAACTCACATCTTAATGCTTTTTGTTGTATAACAATGGTCATAATTGAGGACTAAATAACTACCTTTTAAACAATTCCAAAGTATTAGTAAAGTTAAAGCAGTCACATTTTTTAATTTGCTAAATGAATTATAGTCAAATGAAAATTGTATATGTATCTATGGTAAACATATAGTTTGCAAATATAGTACATATTGTGGACATAAATACATACAATAAGTCTAAATTAAACTGTGAACCCACTAATAAATCAATCATGGAGGCTTGTTTTTTACTTATTAGAAACCAAGTATTGAGTTCAGGGTGGGGTACAGCTGAACTGTAGTGTACTTGTTTTCTGCCTTCAAAGGCTAGTGACTGAATTTGAGAGGGTCAAGAAGTTGCAGAGAACTGAAAGGGGCTCTATTCAATATCCATGTCTGTAGTACGCTACCCTAGAGAACTCATCCCTGCTCTGTTTCACTCAGGTATGGGAAAATAACATGTTTTAGCCAATGAAATATGAACAGAAGTAATGTGTGTCACATCTTATCAGAAGTTTTAAGAACCAAAAGGTGGTTTGCTATTATTCTCTTTCCCCCTGCTTAGAGAACTGTATATTCTCACACCTCAGGCTATTCTATCATTCTGGACAATTTGTAGCGGGAAAATAGCATAGGAGATAGGCATGCTTTTGGTTTTGAAGGCCTCTGAGATTTTAGGACTCTGTTACTACAGCATAACCAAGACTATCATGACTAATACAGTTAATGTGAAATGCATAAATAAACGTGAAAAAATATCTTTCTAATATTTATGTTCTTATTACTTTAAAATTTCAGTGGAAACATATGTTTATGCAATGAATTTAAATGACTCATATAGGCCTATATTTTATTTACACTAAGGTAAATATGATGGATCCCCATTGTTTATCCTAAGTTTATGCAAAAGCAAAAACTTAAAATGATTCAAAATGAACTTTTTCAAAAATGTGCTATATGTTTTAAAAGATATACATAAATATAGGGTTTTTATTCACCCAAAATTATATCATATTCTTCATGTTGATCTGTGTTTCCCCATTCATGTGTTTTAAGGGATGTGTACAATTCTCTGCATGAGGCTGTTAATTTCTTTAGGTCTTAACATTGGGTTTTTCCATGAAGTAAAAATCAATTTCTATGTCATGGGAGTATAAATTCATATTTATTTGGGCAATCATATGCACACACATTTTTGTTAAAATATATATTAAATAGAACAGAGGCAGACTTTCAAGTAAAATTGCACATATTTTGCAATTTCTAAGCATCAGAATGTCATCATATATTTAATAAAATGATAGGGATGGCTTTCTTGTGATCCTTGAGTGACATTTTCTTTTGAAATTTTAACTTGGTTCTTTCTGTAAAATTATGAGTGAGATCTGAAAAGAATATGAGGCATGTACACTTTCCTACTGCCGTTTAACAGAATGTGTACAAAACTGTTGAAACTGGAAATAGGTTGTGTTTTAAGAGAAGATTAGAAGACAGAGAAGAAAACAAAAGGCAATTTTTATACTGACTATAAATTATACCATTTACATAGCAAACATTTCAGTAAACTCCTTTGGATAAAAAAAAAAAATCCACCAGCAATGCAAAGACGATTAGAAATATCTGGATTAAAATAGCTTCGATTCATTTATCTTAGAGAAAGTGAGTGATGAAAGAATGGGCTGGGTTACTGATAGCACTGAGATTAAGAAGCTTGAGTCAAAGTCCAGAAACTGCATTACAAAGTGACTTGGCATTGTAGGCCACGGGAAATAGAGAAAGGCCTTAAAAAATGAACAAGAGCCTTTGCAGGGTCGTGGATGAAGCTGGAAACCATCATTCTCAGCAAACTAACACAAGAACAGAAAACCAAATACCGCATGTTCTCACTCATAAACGGGAGTTGAACAATTAGAACACATGGACACAGGGAGGGGAACATCACACGCTGGGGCCTGTCTAGGGGTTGGGAGTTAGAAGAGGGATAGCATTAGGAGAAATACTTAATGTAGGTGACGGGTTGATGTGTGCAGCAAACCACCATGGCACGTATATTCCTATGTAACAAAACTGCATGTTCTGCACATGTACCCCAGAATTTAAAGTAAAATGAAAAAAAAAAAGAAAGAAAGAAAAGATATGGCAGCTGATGGCAGGTTGCATGCCTGCAGAAAGGCTTAGCAGTACGCCGAGTCTGGGAGGTTACTCCAAGGTCTGTCTGTCCTACAGCCTTGGGGCAACTGGCTCTTGGCAAAGGGCCTAGCAAAAAAAGAAAAAAAAAAAAAAAAAGAACAGGAGCCACGAAAACAAAGACGAGATTCTGAAAGTACATGAAGCAAACACTTTAAAAATAAGCCATATAAAAGAATGTTACACATTGCCTACAACTGGATATACAAAAGCCCACAATTAATAAAATGGTGAAACTTATTTATAAGTCCATCTGAGTCTTTCAAGAAAAAAAAACCCTCACATGAAAGAGAGGGAAGTCTTATTAGTTAGGGGACCTATATTCATATATATTTCCATTTCCTTAATTCCCATTAATTTTGTTTTGAAACAAAATCAGTTGTACATTTTAGCAGTAAGATGATTACTGCAGAGATAGAAATGTATTTCCTCTCTTATCTGAGGGATGCCGTTAATCATTTGTATAAGCTCAAAATTAACATCCATAGGAGAGATAACAAATAAACTGCATTTTTATTTATCTCTCGGCAAATATTGAGATTAGTTTTGTGAAATCTTCTAGAATTACTCTGGATGATAAAGATTCTGGTTTAGAAATAATTTCAAATGGCATGAGTAAACATGTAAATTAGTCAATAATCTACCTATACTAAATAGGTGGTATTTCTTTTTACAGAGATCTAAATTACTAAGTATTTTAAAGTCATGCACGGGTATAAATAAGAAAGAACACTTGAAAAGAAAGAGGAAGCACAACTCATCTCTTCCTGTGGTTTTCAAATCACAATTTTCTTTTCATTACTTTTGTAACAGATTTATTCAAAACGCTGCCCATCAACAATTCTAAGTGACTGCTTTGGGCTGTGAAATAGTATAGTTTTAAGGATTCTTAAGGAGCTCTCTCACTGCAGATACTGTCATTCTAAGGTAGCCAAGATCTCACCCATAGCATCAGAAAGAATTGGTGTCGTCTGATAAATGAATATAGTAAACTATGGCAGGGCTGAAGACACTGAAGTTGGAGACACTGAAGGTGGAACATATGTAGGAAATTCAAAGCATCTGCTGCCTCTTAGAAACTTTATTGATTTAATACTTCACAAAATCAAATCAGCACGTCAAATGTGAAAGCTTCTAGAGTCAAACTGAGTCATTCTATGGCAATAGATACGTTATATCTAGCTTTATCCTTTCACTGCCAAAGTCTTTATTCTCTTCTATTTACGCTTCCTGAAGTTAGAATTGGTACAGGACGCAGCTCTTCTGAATCTTCTCTGAGACACTCAGTTTCACCCTTCCTGGCTACTAATGTGGCTTTCCTAGGACCATCAGGTTTTCATTATAAATATTCCTGCTCTAAGTTATAAATTCTAAGATGGAAGTGAATTTGAAGACAGATTGAATTCTAAATGAAATCTATAGAGAAATAAACTTCTAAAATAAATTTTATTTTGCATACTTAAAACCTGACACAAGTTTCTCAAGTTTTGCCAAATATGCCCTACTTTGTTGTTGTTGTTGTTGTTCTTATTCATTCTTTTTCCCAGAAAGACATTTTCCAGGATAATTGTTATTGGAAGTCCATTTATCCTAAAAGGTGGTGCTCCTTGTCCTGATTTTTCCAATTAGCTGCTCTCTTTTTTATTTTGTACTTTTTTCATAATTCTAATTTTTTTTCATTTGGTTAGGTATTTCAAATTCTGTGACTATTGACTGACTCTAAAATCTTTAATGCAAAGGCTATATCTTCTTAATTTTCATATTTTTCTTATATAATTTTTTAGTCCTAGAAAACCACATGGCCACTGAGTAGCCACTTAGTAGTCCTACTTAACAGTTTCTCAAAAAAAGAAAATAACTACTTCTCATAGAATAAATGTTTCTGACTAATTTAGAGTATCTTTTCTTTCAGGTAGTTAGCTGCTTAATTATTTGCTAGTCTTGAATCCTTCTTTGACTGCCTTGAAATCTGATCTCTGGTCTTTGTGGCCTGATATGAAACACCTTCCCAGACTCCAGCCTGACCTTTGCTAAACCCTGAACCAGCTGTCCACACAACTTGTGTCTGACCTGCCTTCAATCAACCTCTGTGCCAGCTACTTACATGTCAAATAACACAATATATCCTTCCTACCCCAGTCAAACTTTCTGGTTGTGTCAAGAATGCGCACCATGAATTTTCAACCGGTTTCCAAAATTTTTGATAAGTTACAATTTCAGACATTAGTCCACTTTTCTTTCTATTGAATTGCCCCAGCTGTTTTCACATTTTCAGTAGTTCACAATTTCTAATTGTGAACAGAATTTCCAATCATTTATCTTTGTTCCTAAAAAAGCTGGTATAGTGATGGCTTTGTATGATTCAACTAGTCAACTTAAAATGAGGTCAGAGATTGTATAGTGTTCAATAACTAGCATACTGCATTGAACATTTTATACTTTAAAATGTTCAGATGATTAATCTGGCTTAAACTTAGGTCCCTGATTCTTCCCACCGAGCTCACAAGGCTTTAAGTATCCAATCACACTGTGCCAAATATATGTAGCAGTTGTTACATTAGCGTTTATTGAGTTGACCAAGTTGATTTACTTATCTTTTTGTGGAACTATGTACAGTAAGCATTAAGAGTTCATATTTTGCAGGTAAACTACTTGGTTTGACCACTTACTAGCCGCAGGACCATAGGAAATCTACTTAAACCTTCTGTTTTAGTTTGTTACGTGTAAACTGGGTATGACAGTAATAAGACTTACCACATAGAGTTTTAAATATCACAATGAAGTCATATATATAAAATTTATATTATAATAATATACAATAACATATTTTATGTCTAGATTTATATATAATATATAATAATTTATATTACATATTATTATATAAATTATTATATTATATCACATAATTATATATGTATGTTTACACACACACATATATATATATACACCCACATAGAATTATACATATATAGATGAGAAATGTGGTCAAAATTATAAGACCACTTAGAGTAGATTACTATAATAGAATCTAGACTAGATAAGCGGTTATTGCATGTATAAATACTAATGATAGGTGTGGTGAGAAACACGTGACCACAGCATATATTTTGAAGATAAAGCCAGGGAAATTTTCTGAGGCATCAAATGTAGGAATGTAATAAAGGGATAAGAATGACACCAAAGTTTTTGTCCTGTTCTTTTGGAAAATAATATTTCTATTCTATTCTGAAGAAGACTGTGACAGTGTAAATAGGAGGAAGAGGGTACTGGGAATAGGGGTGTTTGGGCTCCATATTAGGAGTTTGTGTTAATATGTTAAATTTGAGATATATTTTGGCCAATCATCTAGTTACCTAGCCATATGGTAACACTTCCAGGAACAGAAAGATTTCCAGTAAACCCTGAAAGATAGCATTGCTGAATTTGAATCTTCTGTGGCGTTATCTTTATGTGTAAGATCCAGAGTGATAGTCTAAGGAAAATTATGTATGGGATCAAATCCAGAATTCAGTGATGATATCCAGAAAAATTGGCTTTGTTTCTTCTTTGACTATAATTTTGGTGTTTAGTTATAGTGGGAAATGTTGTACTGCATTACGCAATCTTTACATAATTTTTTTTTGGTTGTTAATTTAATGTACTTCCAGTTCTTCACATATTGATCCCACATTTATATGGGATTTAATTAATTAATTTAATTTAATCCCATATAAATGGAATTCCATTTAATTAATATGGAAATTTCATTAATTTATATGAAATTTATTATTATGATAACTAATGTATCAATTTAATGGTTTTCCATTTTCTGTTTTGCAAGCTTTGTATATTTCACTTGTTTTATATGATTCTTCAGAATAATAACTGATTACTTTGCAGTAACATCTGTCACTTTCTTAGGTAACCAAAGATTAATTTATCGAAATTTTTTTGATGCATTTAGTATTACAAAGATTCCCAATTGAGTGAGGAAGAGTAGAAATAGACTCTTCATTTTCTATTTTAGATAATTTTTCTCATGGCTTATTTTTATCTGCAGAATGTGAATTGTATGATGAATAGGAACCTTTTTCCTACAACTGCTTCTCAGTAATGACACAGCCTTTCAGAAACAAAAAGGCAAATAATATCAAATTAACATTAATATATTGCCTTTCAAGATGTTGTTACATAATAGTAAATTAAATGATTTGTTATATGGTACCAAATAAAATATGATACATTATATTTTGTAATATATATAAATAACATAAAACTTATTAATTATAATAAAATTATTTCCATCTCTGAGCAAAAGAAAATCTGAATCTTGCTCAACATCCCACCATTTTCCAAGATTTCTGATATAGCTTTGTACAGAGGATACCTGAGACAAAAATCCCTTTAGAGCAGATTTCTGATATAGCTTTGTACAGATGATACCTGAGACAAAAATCCCTTTAGAGCAGATTTCTGATATAGCTTTGTACAGAGGATACCCGAGACAAAAATCCCGATATAGCAGTAATAAGAACTTTGGGTACAAAGTCCAGAGAAGGGCTCTGGTGAGATGATTTGGAAAACATGCAGACACCACTAACTCTTAGACTATGGCTTACATTTAAAGCACCCTCTTTAATCACTTTCATTAGGTCCTACTTTAATCTTGATTTTTAATGTCTTATAGATTAAAATGAGTTGCCAATTTCTAAGTACAATCATGTGCTGCATAACAATGTTTCAGTCAAGGATGGACAACATTATATGATGGTGACCCCACAAGATTACAATGGAGCTGAAAAATCCCTATCGCCTAGTAATGTCAAAGTTTTCCTTAATGTTGCAAGGCAACACATTACTCGCATGTTTGTGGTGATGCTGGTATAAGCAAACCTACTGTGATGCCAGTAGTATAAAAGTGTAGCATGTACAAGTATATATAGTGCATAATACTTAATACTCATAATAAATGTTTCTGGTTTATGTATTTACTATATTATACTTTCTATCATTATTTTAAAGTACACTTCTATACTTATAAACGTGTTTTAAATAATAAAGGAGTAAGAAAAAAGAAAAAAGAATTTGAAAAAATGTTAACTGTAAAGCAGCGTCAGGCAGGTTTTCAGGAGGTATTAGAGAAGAAGGCATTGTTATACAAGACAACAGCTTCATGTGTGTTGTGTGTTATTGCTGCTGAAGACCTTCCAGTGGGACAAGATGTGGAGGTGAAAAACAGGGATACATATGATCCTCACCCTGAGAGGGTCTAGGCTAAGATTGTATCAATTTACAAAAAAGTTTAAAAAGTTAAAAAAAGGTAAATACTTTAAAAATACGAAAAACTTATAGCATAAGGATATAAAGAAAGAAAATATTTTGGTACAACTGTACAATGTGTGTTTTAGGCTAAACATTTTTGTAAGAGTCAAAAAGTTTAAAAAAATGTTAAAAGTTTATGAGGTAAAAAAGTGACAAAAACCATTTTAAAAGATTTAATGTAGCCAAAGCATCTAGTGTTTATAAAGTCTACAGTAGTTTATAGTAATGTCCTAGCCCTGTATATTCCCTCACCATTCACTCACTGACTCACCCAGAGCAATATCCAGTCCTGCAGGCTCCATTCACCGTAAGTGCCCTATGTAGGTATTTACCATTTTTTATCTTTTATACCATGTTTTTGCTGTACCTTTTCTATGTTTAGATAGGTTTAGATAACCAAACACTTACCATGATGTTACAGTTGTCCACAGTATTCAGGACAGTAACGTGCTATACATATCTGTAGGCTAGGAACAATAGGCCATACCACATAGCCTAAGGGTGGAGTAGGCTATATCATCTAGGTTTGTGTAAGTACACTCTGTGATGTTTTCACAATGACAAAACTGCCTAACGATGCATTTCTCAGAATGTATCCCCATCATTAATTGGCACTCAGCTGCAGTTGATCCCTTTTAATCATCCTTTTTCCCCTCATAGATTTAACATTTAATTATGATAAAGGAAAAAAATTGAAAGGTTTCCTGAATTAGTAAATTTCCTGTAGCCAATAAACTGCACGTATTAAATTTTAAATTAATTTAAATCAAGTAGAATATGATCTATTTTGTAGAATATGATCTATTTTGCATGTATTAAAAACATAACTGGACCATGAATTATAAAAACCATAGAAGGGCAAAATTATTTCTTGGAAGCACATTTTTAGCAAAACGATTATTGTGATGAATTTTAAAAATTGATTTAGTATCTAGAGGAATTGAAATGTGTTATATAGATAGAAATTGTGGAAAGATGTTATCTTTATTTAGGCTTTATAGGACATAAGTCTAAGTGGTAGAGGAAAATATGAGAAAGAGAAAATACTAAAGAAAGTTACAGTTGGAGGAACAAGAGAACATCAATATGAAGTTTATGGTGACCATTTCCGTCAAAAGATTTATGTTTGCATTGCTTCTGACTTACAAGCTTACTATCCTAGAAATCAGCAGGCATATGTAGAGTCCTGCAGCCAACCTCAGACACCTCAGCAGGCAAAATGATACAGAGATATTGAATCAAGTCCAGAGAAGGGCAATTTAAATGATTAAAGAGACAGATATGTGCTCTTGAAGAAAGATAAAAAAGAGTGTGGCCCAGCCATAAGTCAGAAAATAGGAACAAAAATCCTGAATTCTAGAACTAAAAGAACTTTCAACTCGCGTATACAATACCATCATTTGACAAACAAGGAGACAGTTTCAAGAAAGTAAAGTGACCTTCCCAAAGTTAACTAGCCAATGAAGGATGAAAGTAGATTTCTGAAGATTATGTTAAGATGCCTCATTGGTCATCTCATGCAATAAACTAAGTTAAGATGAATAACTAAAACTAAGGAAGGAGGCAGAATATTGTAGAAGAAATTATACATATATATATCAAGATGGAGTCTCTCTCTGTTGCCCAAGCTAGAGTGCAGTGGTGCAATCTTGGCTTGCTGCAACCTCCTCTGCCTCCCGAATACGAGCTATTTTTCTGCCTCAGCCTCCCCAGTAGCTGGGATTACAGGCACCCACCACAACACCCAGCTAATTTTTGCATTTTTAGCAGAGACAGGGTTTCATCATGTTGGTCAGGATGGTCTCGAACTTCTGATCTCAAGTAGTGCATCAGCCTCAGCCTCCTAAAGTGCTGGAATTACAGGCATGAGCCATCCCACTGAGCCAGAAGAAATGTTTTCAAAAATGTATTAAGGGATTAAATTTCAGGTGTATATTAGGCCCAGCTATCTCAAAACAAAAGCATTTTTTGATTAAAATGGGGAGTTGGGGAGAAGTCAGTAATAAATAAATGTTAACAATTCACATACTTTTCTATAATTTATTTTTAAAAACAGTGACATAAATAGCTAAATGAATGTAAATCTCGTGTATTTTCAGATGTTATCTGTATAATTTATATATTTACATATGTAAGTATACAGGTTAATTGAAAAATGTAGGGTGGAGCTTGTGTTATAATTTGTATTAAAACATTTTTATTTTTGATCATTGTATTTATGAATTATCAATTGTGTGTGTATAATACTTTTTAGAAAGAGCCTTTATTGAGTGACTTCTGTGCTAGATACTATACTGTTTATTATCTCATTGATAATGTATTATAACTCAAATCTCAAATTAACAGATTTCCATCCACATTTACAGATAAAGTAGCTAAAATAATTTAAGAAGACAAATAACAAAATGTACCTAAGGGTATATAACTAGAGACGTTAAGAAATTTATTTATTTATCTATGATACATATGTACACATATTTCTATCTATGTGTGTGTGTGTATGTATGTATATATACATACAAGTATGTATGGGTGTGTGTATGCATATACACACATACTCATATATACATAAATATGTATATACATATATGTCATTTATATCTATCTACCTATATCCTGATAAGAATTTTCCACCTGCTTCAGATGATAGTCAAAACCTGGCTGGACAAAATTCACATTGAAAAGCTGATTTATAGATTTAAATTACAATTCTGATGTGTGACAAAAGACTTGATAGATGATACATCACTTTATCCAAGAATGATTCCTGAAAATAAAATTCTGTAATTTTATTTTGCTAAGAATAATTTCTTAAGAAATAAGAAATAATTGAAATAAATTTGAATAAGAAAGAATACTCAAATATCAAATTACGTAGTGATAATCTGCCTCTACATAGGTCCATTTTGTATTTGAAGTTTATTGAAGGGAAGAATGAAAAAATATCTACCATATTAGAACCTTATACGCAAATTTTACATTTATCTGGAATCATATCTAATCATGAAAATTGCATGCTTTCAAATAAATCCCCAAGAAACATGTAAAATACGATTAGGTAAAATATGATGCAGCTTGTATAAATTATAAATGTTTAACAAACAAAACTTTTACAAGGAGTATTAATTTAAGAGTTTTTAGAATTAAATATCAAATATGTAAAAATTATCAGCTGATTTAAATGAAGCCAATAACATTTATTTTAAGAAATAAAGTTTGGTGTTTGGTCTAGATATTTATATTTAAAATGGAAATATCCTAAAATAATCTGCATTCATCTCATGAAATTTTGGAAATATTTTATAAATACACTGCTTAATACATGTATTTTGAATAGAAACATAGTAATTTTATATGTCAATCTGCAAATTCTGAGGAAAAAAGTAAGTGAAAAATATGTGATATTTTCTAAATTAAAATTGAATATATTATAAGACATAAACTTGATGTATAAATGAATTTATATGCTAAACCTCTCGGGCTATAATTTTTTCACATATGCTCAGAGCTGAACTCATTACTCTCTACTGAAAAGCCTAGAGAAAAAAAATTGAAACAAATAAAAATGCTGTCTTTCTATTTTTAATGTCACTCTCAAGTTTAAAAGCAGCCATGAGGTTATAACTGTTATCTTAATTTCTGGCCTTTAACTATTCCCATTTTTTTTTTTTTTTGAGACAGAATTTCACTACTGTTGCCCAGGCTAGAGTGCAATGGCACTATCTCAGCTTACCACAACCTCAGCCTCGCGGGTTCAAGCGATTTTCCTGCCCAGCCTCCTGAGTAGCTGGGATCACAAGGGCACACCACCACGTCCAGCTAATTTTGTATTTTTAGTAGAGATGGGGTTTCACCATGTTGGCCAGGCTGGTCTCGAACTCCTGACCTCAGGTGATCCACCTGCCTCGGCCTCCCAAATTGCTAGGATTACGGGCCTGACCCACCGCGCCTGGCTTAATTATTCACTTTTAATTAAGCAAGAAAACTTATTTTAATTAATGAGCTCAAGCTTACAGAAACAGTGTGAGTTTTTTCTACAACTTCCAATCATTCACCAGCAGGTTGATATAGTCTGGTTTTAGTTCTCATCTCCATGGCCTAGTTCTACCCAAGACATACACCTACATCTCTGGAATTCTAGGTCTGATTTCAGGTTATTTTTGTAAATGTTAATGAAAATCAAATGTACCTAAGTTGAAAATAAAACTCATATTTTTCCATTCAAAAAATATTTATTGAATTCCCTACTCAATGCTATGTACCACATGAGAGATTGGGAATGTAAACGTAACATAGATATCAATGATGTATGCAAGATGCTTAAGTTCTGCTGGGGTGGGACACAGATGAGGAGAGGGTTAATCATCCCTACTTAAGAAAGGAAACTGGGCTGAGCAGAAAATGAAGTTAATCATCATCCTCATTTTTCTAAATGCACATTATATTAGGCGTGCCATTATTTTAAAACAATCATGTCATTATTTTAAAATCTCCATGGTAGAAATTTGTTGTGGTATATTCAAAAATTAACCAAATGACAGCACAGATATGGAAGTAAGCTTTATAGCTTAGAGAGATAGCTGCTGCATCTCATAGCAAAAGTGAGCATGCAAAAATGTAAAGATAGGATTCATTAGAACATGCAAATATTTGTTGCAGATGAACCACTATAGGAATTAAAAAAAAACCTGAGCACTTACAACCTGTGCCATATTTAAACATTGACATTTTTCCTCATTATGTTTCCTTTCTTATAATTTCATTTGTCAAAATTTCATGTTAATATATTACAAGATGTGATTATGTCAATGTACTATTTAAAGAATTCAACTTTTTGGCTGGGTGTGGTGGCTCACACCTGTAATCCCAGCACGCTGGGAGGCCAAGGCAGTTGGGTCACTTGAGGTCAGGAGTTCGAGACCAGCCTGGCCAACAAGGTGAAACCCCATCTCTACTAAAAATACAAAAATTAGCCAGCATGGTGGCAGGCGCCTGTAATCCCAGCTACTTGGGAGGCCGAGGCACAAGAATCACTTGAGCCTGGGAGGTGGAGTTTGCAGTGAACTGAGATCAGGCCACCACACTCCAGTCTGGGCAATAGAGCGAGACTCAGTCTCAAAAAAAAAAGGAATTCAAATCTTCCTTATAATTTGTGTGCAACTTTCTAGGTACATTGGGAAGAATTTAATATAGGGACTGAAGAGACATTTATACTAAGAGTACACCAACAGCTAAGAAAAATTTAAGTGAATGTAGACTGATTAGAACTAATGTTACATGGCAGACTTCCGCTAACTTAGGTGACTTGATGTTCATTTGTAGTTAAGTTCTTCCTTCCTTAAACTATTTCTGCTGTAGCTCACCAAGGAATCTGTTTCAACTTGATCTATTCTTGCCTTTAGACTTACGGAAACATTAAGAAAAATGGTTCCATATCGTCATCAAAAATAACTGTTATTGGGCGTGTTGCCATGCGCCTGTGTTCCTAGCTACTAAGGAGGCTTGAGGTGGGACAATCGCTTGAGCCTGGGAGGTAGAGGTTGCAGTGAGCTGAAATCACACCACTGTCTCCAGCCTGGGTGACAGAGTGAGACCTCATCTCAAAAAATAAGAAAAATAAACTTTTACTTTCAAGTCTGATTATAAAGACAATATATGTTTATTTCACGAGATTGGAAAATACTTACACGCACACACAACAGGAAAGCCACAAAAAGTCATAATTTTTAATACTTAAAGATACATATATTTACAACTTAAGCATATATTTTATCATATGTATGTATGTATATCTGTGCATATACACATACATTAATATTTATGTTTATAACTTTCCACATTAAGAATGTTACTAAGAAACTAGTCGCTAAATGCAAATGATGACAGAAACTAGATATTCTTACTTTCTAATCTCTTTCTAATTCTTGTTTAGTTATTTATTTTTATTTTTGTTGCAGTGCCCTAAATCTAGTTTGCAAATTTCCTCTTTATCTTTGGTTTATAGAACATTGTCCTTGGTGTGTTTAAATTTTCTTTTGCATAAAGTTGATCTAATTAGAGTTTTCTGACTTTTTTTTAATGGACAATTCTCAGCCCTTTTGTTTTCCTCAAATATTGCTTCTGTTCATTATCTTTCTCCTTTCCCTATTATATTTATGTTACTCATAGGTTAGATTTTTTTTTTAATTATACCACACAGCTCTCTAATACTGCTTGTTTTTATTTTCCTTCTTTGCTATAGTTTGGAAATTTCTAATGTCTTTTCTTTGGGTATACTAATCTCAGTCTTTGTTAGTTATACTCTGCTATTAAACCCATCCAATTTGTTTTCAGTTGACATATTTTGAAGTTTTAAAATAGACAGTTGATATATTTAATAGATTGTAACTCTTGACATTTTCAACATATTTTTACATTTACCCCATTTTTCTCTCATTGCCATTAGTACATTAATTTTTTATTAATTTTAACTTTTGTCTATGATCTACAACATACAGATTATCTTTGTGTGAATTACTATAAACTATTAAATGTGTCAAATTGTCCTGCTTCTTTATATGTTAAGTATTTTTTATTTTAATGTTAGATATTGAGTATGAAATGTTTTTGAGCTTCTGGATTACATTGCCTTCTTTACCTAGTGTTGCTCTGGCATGTAGTAAATTGCCCCTAAATCTCTTGGAACATATCAAGACATATTTTCAGACTTAATTTGGGTGGATCTAATTTGGTTCTACCTAAGTAACGTGTGGTCCTTTCTTAAAGGGTTTGGCTCACCTGGAATATTCACTAAAATGTAGAATATTTGTCTGGGTAAGAACTCTAATGCTACCCCAACACTGTATGGCCTCTAGCAGCTGTTCTTGTAGTACATACACACAGATTAGGGATTTTTAAGGAAGCCATGAAATATTTTCCCATTATTTTTGTGCTCCTTCTCTGCAATGCTCTTCTCTACCACCTGGTCCCTTAAATTTCAATTGCTCTGATAGTCCTGAACTCTAATCTCTGCTTCCACTGCCCAGCAAGGTTGCTATTCTCTGCGTGGGCTTTATTTTCTAGCACTAGTCTATTTGAAAAATGCCCTAACTGAGAAAGCCAGGGTCAATATGGAGTTCACGCCTAAAAACAGTTGTTTTATATATTTTGTTCATCTCGTAATTATTTAAATGCAGGAAGCTGAAGTTTAATATCAGCAGTACTATCAGAATTTATAAATATTTAAATAAAATCATTTTAAACTCTTTATTTACTTAAGTATACCATGAACCCTTCAACGTATTATTCTGTGAGGGATGTCTTAAAAAGTAATATCGTATTAATAAAAAAAGGGCCAACTTTGGTACCTTCATCTGACTTCTTATATTAGATAAATGGCTCCTAACTTCAACTGCAGGTTAGAATCATCTGATTAGATTTTTAAAACTGGATGCCTAGATAACACCCTAGACTAATTAAGAATATATTTATGGGGTCAGATCTAAACATAATTAATTTTCAATACTCACCAGATGATTGTAATATTTATTCAGTGTTGAGAATTACTCTTACAGATGAAACACACGGGTCCATTTAGCAAATTCACAAATAATCTTTGAAATATGGCCTTAAACTGTCTAAGGGCAGGGGAGGAGAAGTGTACATAATGTATACTGACTAAAATCAAATGCACAAGTCTTTTTGTGTGTGTTCCCAGTTGGCAAATACTTTATTTAAGTGCCTCAGTATTGAGGAAGAAACACAGAAGCATAATCCAACAGTTGTCAATTTCTGAACAGACAGGAAAGAGATGCAAAAGAAAGAAGAATGATAAAATAGAGATTAGCAAAGGAGTCAAGGTGAAAATAGGAGATGGATGTATGCGGTGTCAGATACAAATTGGGTTTGGGGCTAACTATGGGTGCAGTAGTGGACCCCTCATCTTGTGAGACACACTTCCTAATTGGTAGAGATTTTATAAAATTTAAAGAATAATAACTACTAATTATTTGATATCAAATCTCTCCGTATGTCATCTCTCTGTATACACTTTATTAACTCACTTATTATTTGTAGATGAATTTAAACCATTTGTGAAACAAAAATATAAGCAGCATCCTTAAAAGGAGTATCCTCTGCAGCAATAACATCATTCATTACATGGCTGGCGTCATTTAAAAACAACAGCTAACCTCTTCCGTGGTTACAACCTAAAAGATCTGAAACAAAAGTATAAGGAACTTTTCTTCTACATATAATTCACTGCTGTCCTTGCTAAAATAAATAACCCATAAGGGAATATTTTGATACATAGTCAATGCAAAGTAATCATGTTCAATTTGATTTAATACATCTTCCAGCTGGCTCCGTAATTCAAATGCAAAATCTCCAACTCAGAAGAGGGTTGCACATTCATTACACACCTTAAAGGACTTTAAGTCCAAAGACCATTTAATGAAAACATGGATCACAGGAATCTATGTGCAGTCATGTGTTCTGCTTTGAGAGACAAAATGTGATGGGAGGCTAAGGCAGGAGGATTGCTTGAGGCCAAGGGTTACAGAACAGCCTGGAAAACATAGTCTCATCTCTACAAAATTAAAAAAAAATAAGTAGCCATGCATGATGGCTGCACACCTGTGTTCTAACTACTCAAGAGAATGAGGTGAGAGTATCACTTGGGCCCAGGAGGTCAAGAGTTGCAGTTAGTTATGATCATGCTACTGCACTCCAGCCTGGACAACAGAGGTAGACTCTATCACTAAAATAAAGAAATAAATAAATGAATAAATAAATATATAAATAAAAATAAAGAGTAACGTTGCCATGAACAAATGTGTACACTGAAAATTATTAAGATTTTAGAGCAACTAGAAGCTTCTGGAAAAACTGGAATAATTAGGGGAAAATACCAAGAAAAAAGTTTATTTGAGTAGGACTTTTATTTAAAAGACTTTTTTGCAAGTCATGCTGAAACATGATCTTAAAAACCTACCTAAATATCTTCACTTAGTTTGATGAGCCAAGATTAAAATCAATTTTCACTCATTTTTCAGGTTAAAACCAGCCGTTTCAACCAGAATCAACACACTATATACTTATATATGTTAATACATGAATAAATGACTAACTGTATTTTTACACCCTTTTAGACTGTGAAATAAAAGCCAAAATATGTGCTATTTACTTACCCATCTCCTTAAACTCCATAACCCAATTAAATCTAGCTCTTCTTCATTTGATTCATTCAAAAATATATTCATGTTATATTTTCTGTCATTTGGCCACTGCTATGGGATAAAAATTAAAATATAAGAGTTTCTCTTCTCAAAATTCTTACTCTCTGAAATGGGGAACAGAAAAACAACATGTACAGTAGCAAATAAATTCTCTATTTAAAATAGTCATAAACTGCTATTGGCTCAAATAATAGAGAAAAGAAGGTTGAGGATGTGTAGAATTTCTGAAATAAAATGCTGGAGCTGAAAGAGGCATAAAAAACAGGCAGACAGAAAGATTGGTGACCTGTTTGAAGAAAAAAAGAACTGTGCATAATCTAATCAGTGAGATAATAAGGACTAGACCATTCAAGGAATTGTAAACTTCATATTAAATTAGGGTTAGGGACCTCCAAGGAATGATAAAATCTTAACTGCAGAGATAAACAATGCTCAAATCTTAAGGAGCTTGTATACTATACTATACTATACTATACTATACTATACTAGAGTTATACTATATTACAGAGTTTCATATGCATCCTACGTATAATTGGAGTCATTGAAGAATTGTAAATGGATGTATTAAAATCATGAAATTAGTGTTTAAACATATTTACACAACCAATTCTCATTTCAGCTCTAAAATGAAAAAAGCTGGGATGTCATTATCTTCATTCTTACAAGAACAACAACAAAATGCTGAACAAGCTGAATATCAGTGATATTCCTATACATATCAGAAATGTTTGCAGGATAAATTATCACCCTAAAAACTGGAAAGACAGAAGAAGACAGCAAATTGCAATTGAAATGTGCTTACCTGGAGCAGAAGCGTCTGGATCCACAAACTGAACACTTACATGGTCATTTTGAGACCTAGAGACTGAGCTTGTGCTAGTGTTAATTGTAAGAAACTCCTGGATGTCACAATCTTAGGTGGCTCCAAAACTTACGTGGATTTTACTTCAAGGAATTCCACCAGAATTTCACATACATGCGCCAAGAAAAACTGTTTTTTTGGCTCTGGAATGGGAGGAAAGAGGGGAAAAAAAGAATTTTGAAATAGGCTAGAGCTGTATCGATGATAAAAGCCTGCTCTCAAAGAGAAATAACTTTCCCAGAGCGGAATCTTTCATAGGAGGAGAGGGAAATAACCAGTCCTCAGCCTCATCCGATCTTCCTGTCTCACATAGCAGGTAAGGAGCTACAAAGCACCCGACAAGTCGCAGCCTGCAGCACATATCTTCTGAAAGACTAGGGTTTAATCAGATTTTAGAATGCTTCCTCTCCCCAACAAATTACCAATACCAAAAATGAAAGAGAAGTCATCATTACTGATCCCATGAGCATTGAAAGGATATTAAAGGAATACTATGAACAGCTCTATCCCTATAAATTCCAAAACTTTGATGAAATGGAACAATTCCTTGAAATATGTATCTCTATGGAAGTCACACGGATGATGAGTAAGTTTTGTGGCTGAGCTAGGAAAAAGAAATGTGGATATTATTGCTTAATCTGGGAAATAAATTAGGGGGATCTGATAAAGCATTTGCCAAAAGATAGGTAGAAATTAACATGAAAAAAGATTGAGGACATTCTACCTATTCCAGTGATATCTCTGTTTGATTCTATATATTCCAATATCTATTCCAATGATCTTAAACTTCAGTTTTTCTCATCCACTGACTCCCTTGGTCATGTTATTGGCTCCATAATCTCAACTTCAAGCAAACTTTTCTCTCATTACACACTTATCTTCCTAGCTCATTTCCTCTGTACCTTGACTTTCACAATTCTTTGATTTCTGAATCTAGAATAATATGTTTAGGGAAAAACTTTTAGCAAGATTCATTCCAAAGTTTTAACGCTCACTTTTTTGTCATTCTTACAGTCACCATCTTTCCCCTTAATGTTCATCCAAAATGACTGCTGGCATTCTTAAGGAGTTCACCTCCACCAAGAGTCATCCGTGTATCAATCATTGTCCTACTAATTCCACATACATGTGGGAACATGCTACAAATTTTTCACAGTGTTATATGACTTAGCTCAAGGCAAATACACTCATCCTTCAAGTTCTTGGCTGATTAGTGACTAAGTGGTACATCAAAAGCAGATTTATCCCACCTATTCCATGTAAGCAAAAATTAAGAAAAGCTAGTCAATATTATTAAAATTAGTTTTAATTAATGTTATTCTAATTAATAAGAACTAAAGATAAAAGTAAAGACTTTTTCCATAAAATCATTTTCAGCTCAAATTGCAGTGTTAGCATTTTAAAAAATACTTTTATTAAACTAAAGATACATAATTCGATACTAATTTCCAGTTTATATTCAAACCCATTGCAGGTAATGAATTTCAGAAAAGAAATGTTTTTAAGTAGGAAATCCAATTATATAGTCACAAATAAAATATGATTTGAAAAAAAGAACTGAGATGAAGTGGTCTACCAAATTTTAATTCAGAACTAATCATTCTATTTGCTCCACTGTTTCTCTTGCATATCCCTCATTCTCCACCGCACTGTCACCATGAAAGAATTAGAGTACAAAGTTTTTCTATACTCTGTCTCCTATTTGGTAGTCTCAGATTAACATTCCTGGGTAAATGAAAAATTGTCTATTACAAATTTGATGAGAGCAGATAAAAGGAATTTAAGAAAGATATTGAAAAAATGGCCTGCTCTTAATAAATACTGTGAGGATTCTTACAAAACAAACAAACTTTTTATTTTGATTATGCTTGCTGTATTTCTCATGATTCCCTCCAGGAGATTCAATGCATAAATAAGTTTGTCCATAAGATTTTTTCCATCCTCCCAATTTTATGCTAAAGGGAAAGGCACATAATTTAATATATTATAGTACAATGGTATTAGACCTGTGCGTTTAAAGCAGTGTGTTTCATTATTATTTTATAAAACATGAATCTAACTTTTTCTGTGACATTCAACAGGCTAGATTTGGGGTATATGCATTTATTCACACAATAATCTTAATATTAAAAATTTGGGTATAATTAACAATAGAGTTATTTTAATGTATAATTTTATATTAAACATTTAGAAAAATATGTTAGTTTTTCATATTTCTAAATATTAAATTTTTAACACTTTATTTCAAGAATAGATTCTTTGAGGCATACTTTAAAGCTTTTTCTGAATATGTATTTATGATATTTATTTCATTTAAATATGATATTTAAGTATGGTTATTACATTTAATTTCAAGCAGCATTACATGTAAATTTGTGAACTTACTGATGCTTTCATCCACCACACTAACTCTTTGGCATTTTAAGATTCAACACGTATAATCCAACCCATTCTGAAGAAATGTGACTTGCTCCTACAAAGCAGCCATGCAGTTTATAATTCAAAAACATTTCTAACATTCTGGTGGTAGTTAACATCGTCAAATGGATGACTTTTGTACCATCATGGTATTCACAAATGTGGAGATTTTTATTTTGTGGTCTATCCTTCTCAAATGTCAAAATGTACTATTTATTCAAATGCCTGCTGGGCGGTTTGCTGTCACCTCAAAATGAAAAAATGCACTCATCTCATTCCAAATCTGTTATCCTTTATGATCTTGTATATTGTTAATGGCAACATAAATTTCCTAAATTGCAGTCTCATTCCTCTCCTTCATGCTGTGTTAAATCCGTCACTAAGTCCCATAGAATCCTCCTACAAAGTGCCATTATTGTTGCCTCTTCCTGAGATTTTTCTGTGACTTCATTTTCTCCTCCAAGTCTTGTTTTTTATCATTAACTAACAATCTCTTTCTGGATGTCTTGATTGTCCACCCACAGTGGAAGTTACCGCATCCTAAACTATATTCAATACTGACTGTAAGATGAAGGAAGAAGAAACACCTGCAAAAAACAAACAAACAAACAAACAAAACAAAAAACAGGTGGCCTCCAGAAGCTGGAAAAGGCTAGGACCTGTTGCTCCTTTAGAACTTCCAAAAAAGAGCACAGCCCTTCCAAAACCTTGAATTTAGCCCCATGAAACCCCTGTCAGACTTCTGATCTAAAAAATTATAAAATTTAGTCACACATCTATGAAGAACTTAATTCTGCCAATAATCTAAAACAGAAATCCCAAACAGCCTCTGGGAGAGGCTGTCCTTGTTGACACCTTGTTTTCACCCTGGTAAGACCCCTATCAAACTTCTGACCCGCACGAGTGTGAAGTAATACATTTTTGTTGTTTTAAGTTTCCAAATTTCTGGCAATTTGTTACAGCAGCAATAGGAAACTATTGCCATGACAAAAGCAGACAAGACACTGCCAATACTTCATCGTGCAAAATTTTTGTGTCTATTTTAGCAGCACAACATTAAGAAGATTCATGATTTCCCAGGATAATAGATATTAGACATTGTATTGAATTTTTATTGCTGCATAACAGATGATCACAAATTTATGACAAAGTTGCACCCGTTTCTTAAGTTATATATATATCTTTAGGTCATTATTTGGGAAAATGTGTGGTTGGGTTCTTGCTCAGGATTTACAAGGCTGAAAACAAGGTGTTGCCTGAGCTGTGCTATCTTTTAGAGGTTTGTATAAGGAAGAATCTGCTTCCAAGCTCATTCATTTTATTGGGAGAATCCAGTTTCTTGCAGCTGAAGGGCTAAAATTATCATCTTTTTGCTGGATATCTCTGTTCTTGGAGTTCACCCACCTTCCTTGCCACACGGCCCCTACCATTCTGAAATCTAGCAATGGAGAGGTTTCTCTACATTGAGCCTCCTTCACTGTCTTAATCTCCTCCACTAGGAAGACCCCATTAATGTCTCAACTGACTAGTTTAGGCCCACATAGATAATCTTCCTACTTTAAAGTCAGCTAATTTGGGAACTTACTTACATCTGTAAAGCCTTTCACAGCAACACCTCGAGTACTGTTTAGTTGCATAACTGTAGAGGCTATATATACCAGGAGGCAGGAATCTTGGTGCCATCTTATAATTCTGCCTATACTCTATCAAATTTCTAGAAAAATATATATCTTTTAAAATGTCTTAGTTCTTCTCATGGGAATTGCCCTTATATTTATGTTTCGGATTTTAGCAATAACACTTAATGTTTGGTCCAAGATTCCCAAGTATCATCCTTTTAAAAATACATACAAATGTAATATTTATGATGAAAGTAAATGTGTTTACTATATTGCACTTAAAATTATGAATATGTGTTGACAAGTTGTAAATTCTAAATGTCACTTGCATTCAACATGTAAGAAATACCTTGGCTTTGCTTATTCAAATGGCAGATGAATGAGGCAAAAATAGTTTTGTGATAGATATAAATGATAGACACAGATCCACAATTACTGTCTCTAAAATCTCATTCTTCCTGAAGTCGAGTGTCTCTGAACAATGCAATAAACATTTAGGCTGATAACATTTTCTTCCTGGTCTGCCCTCCATACAGATAAAGGTATATAACCACAAAAGCATGCAACCAGGGAGTCAGCGTGTCAGACAATCTTTGGTTCTCCAACAGAGAATGCAGTCAACAGTAATGATGTCAGCATTTTGACCCAGCAGAGGAGACAATTTTCATTCACATGCGTTAGTGTGAAGCATAACCTGGCTATCTGGAGGAAGATTTTTCCCATGAAAGCAGTCTTAATATGACTCCACATATTGTACAGGCTTTGAAAAAATAATTCCTCTGGGCTAAATAGTGTTTTAATCTGTTGACAGCATTTTAATTTTGTCCTTCTGAAGAACCTCTGAAGAAGACCCTGTGGAGAGAGAAAGCAGGTCAAGAGGAAATTAAAAGTAGAGATCTTACTTTTTCACAACTAGGATAAATCTGTTAATTAAGCCAACCCAGAAAAATGTAGGCAGTTTTTAACTTACAAACTGCTGAAAGTTTACTATCAAATAAATTGATTAGCAGTACCATAATCAAAAGCTCTGGATTAGTAGTTAATTTGTGGAATCAATTAATAGAAGCATTTATCAAATATATTTGCCTCCTGAGATGACATTCATTGCTCTGTGTTCCTGGAGATAAGAAACCTTGGACTCGGAGATAGGCAATGATTCCTAGGGATATGGGTTTTATATGAGTTTGTTTTTTCCTGATTCCTTATTTCAGGAAATGTGTTCTTGAATATCTGGACTAGTTTTTCCTTTTTGTATGTATAATATTAATGAATGATGTGTAATTTTTTTTACCAGATAGAATATTTTTCACATTAATTTATTATACCATTCTACTAGATTATACTGTTCTACTAGGGTCAGTTGTACTTTATCATAATTAAGACAACATTTTAAAAAATCATTTTAATGTATTATGAAGCAACATAAGCAATACCACATTTCTATTTAATGCCAACCTTAATGCCAACCAAAGGAAGCTAAAAGTACCCCAGAATTTTTGGACATAATACAAAAACAGATTCTCATTTTTGTGCAAATAAATATCTCACAATATTTCAAAATTTCAATTGCTTTTTAAGTAAAAGTGAAGAGGAGTTTCCAGAAAAATTGACTTTTTAGTTATTGTCAGTTTATTCTGCCTAAATAGTCCAGTTTCATATTCATACATGGTAACAGCTCAAAATGACCAATCAGGAAGTTACATATTGGAATTGGAACAGATCATCTAGAATCAGGTTATGCTAATTTTAAGGGAAATTTATTTTAACACAGACTTCTCTATTATATTTTCACATTATATACATTACATGAACTTTTTTAACTTACATAAAAATATTTATTAAAAATTGGATATTGATTTTTATTCCCAGCCAACCTGGAGTGACAGGGACTGGCTTTATCTTTCTACCTGAAATGACTTATAAAACAGAGAAACTATTTAAAACAACAGTACATTTTTACTGTATGAACATCAGGAAATTAGAAATAGTGATCCCTGAGTGACAGAACACAAACAAGGTGAGCCCTTTGATTGCACTAGCTTACTACCTAAAGAAAGATTCCACCTGCAGCAAAGATAGAGGAACCCAGGCAGAGCTATAAGCTGAGGAGCCAGAGCTGAAAGTCCTGACTAGCCAAAAAGGCTGAAGTTCATACTAAAGAGTACAGAAGAATGAGCTGCACATACAGAGACTCCAGGAATCTGCAGAGCATTTCTCTCCAGTCTTCTAGTGTATATAAGGATTCGAGGAAACTACCACCAAAGAAAAGAACCACTCAAAATAATCAGAGGGAAAAAATTGCAGAACTCAACATATAACCAGCTATAGTACCAATTACTGCCACTCAGATTAGAAAGACTCAAAATTCACCAGGCATTGTAATATAGGAGTTAAAAGGAAATTATTTAGGCAGATAGTGAAAGTATAGCAGTCCTCGGTAAGGCTTTCCTTTTAATGAAAAGCAGTCCCCAAATCATTTTATTTTCTAACAGAGAGCAGCCAGTAAAATTGAGCTGCAGACATAGACAAGCAAGCTAGAAGATTGCACTGGTGAATTCCAGCAGTTGTGCCAATAGAAGGCTACCGGGGACTAGGCATGTTCAAGATGGTAGCTCCTTGTTCCCTTCTCTTTGCCAGCCATGTGTACAATAAGGAGCAGACAACATGGCACAGGCCAAGTGGAAAGTCCATTTGCATAAGAAGATTAGGGTGGGATGGCCAGCCTTCCCTGTGGCTATGTAACATCACAATTGGTCCAACCAACCTGTGGGTCCTACGTAAATCAGACACCACCTCCTCAAGCCTGTTTATAGAATCCAGTGCACTCCACCTTGGGCTGGAATTTCCATTCGGGCATACCTCTCTCGCAAGAGAGAGAGCTGTTCCCCTTTCTCTTTCTTTTGCCTATTAAACCTCCGCTCCTAAAGTCACTCCTTGTGTGTGTCCGTGTTTTTAATTTCCTCGGCACGAGATGATGAACTTTGGGTATTTACCCAGACAACAATGCCGCTTCATTTGGATGGAGTACTCAGAAAGGTAATGCCTTAGCAATCAAAAAATTAGTTCTAGAGTACATGCTGTTCACATCACCTAACAATTCTTAAAAATGAAGCCTGAAAAAATCAAATTGTTTCTAAGTAACTTAGCTGCATGCTGGAATAAAGCTTGGGAATATTTATTAAAATAAAAATAGTCTAGCACTTAACAAGTTTCATATTGTCTGTTATTCAATAAAAAATTACCAAAAATACAAAGGTGTAGGACAATCCAACACAAAATAAGGAGAAAAATCAGTCAATTGAAACAGACCTAGAAATGACACAATGATGGAATTAGTAAGCAAGGACATACAAAGAGTTATTACAGATGTATAGTATATGCTTAAGAAGCTACAGAAAATATTAACTGAATTAATAGAGAAAAAGAAGATATTAAAACAGAATCCAAATCTAACTTCCAATTATAAAAACTACAATATTTGTGAGAGAAAATATATTTTTAGATGTATTGACAGAAGACAAGATATTGCAGGAAAAATAAGATTGGTGAACCTGAACCCAAATAAATAGACACTATCCAAAATAGAAAGCAGAGAGGAAACAGAATGAGAGAAAACGTGAATAGAGTATCAGTGAGCCGTGCAACAATGCCAGGTTGTCTAATGTACATGGAATTGGAGTCCCTTCAAAGGGAGGACGGCAACAAAAAAGGCGAGATGATGAAAAAACTATGTGAAGAAATTATGGCAGATTTTATTTCCAAGTTTGAATTTTAACAAACAATAAGGCCACAGGTCAAAGAAATTCAACAAACTCAGTACAAGAAACATGAAGGAAACTACAACTATGTTGTATAATAAGCAAAATGCTTAAAACCAAAGATGGAGATGGTATCTTAATAGACGTTCAAGGAAAACGATACATCACTATGGATAACCCAGATAAGTATGACAGCAGCTGTCAGGATAAAAATGCCAGATAGATGATATTGGAGCAACATCATTAAAGAACTGAAATAAATATGTCGAAACTGCCTTTGCAAAGATTATGATGGTGAGAGAAATCTGATGTGGCTGCCTCCATCTGGCTTCTAGGGTCCCAGGCGGGCTGTCTTCGCTCATTCCTGGGTATAGGCCAAGTAACCATGGGAGGAATTTAGTTTATAATGTAACTTTGAAGCAAGGATGATAATAGCCTCTCCCTAAAACTGTCCCCGCTTTGTTCAAGGGCTGAAACTGCCTTTGTAAGACTAATGAAAGGCCACAAGATTAGTTTTATAGCACGGGCCTGAATTCTGCTAAGTAGTTTCCATAATGCCTTACTGCCCCAGGATTCACGTGGCTAGAGGTCACAAGATTTGTGACTTCCCCAATTGCTCTTATAGATAACATCACTACTGTAGAACCTAGGATTGGTCTTCAGAGATGTTTTTCAGACTGATCCCACCCAGACTTGTGGCTCATGACTCAACCAGTCCTGCGGCCCCCCACCTAGGGGTGGCCTCAGCTCACGAGGCCCATTTTCCACACCCCTGTGATTGTATCTCCGGCCAATCAGCAGCACCCACTTTCTAGTCTCCTGCCAACCAAACTGTCCTTGAAAAACCCTAACCTTTGAGATTGATTAGAGTGATGATTCCAGTTCTTCCCTGTGGCCAGTCTAGCACTAATTAAATTCTTTCTTTACCATGGTGTAAGTGAACTTGTTTTGTTTGTGAAGTGGGCAGGAGGAACCCATCAAGTGATCCACTGTCAAAGTAGACTTTTGTACCATCAGAATATACTTTTCAAAATTTAAGGTAAAATAAATATTTTTCACACATGCAAATGCTGAAGAAATTCAACACCAGCAAAATTCAATTATTTTTTTAAGAATGTAAGAGCTTTAGGCAGGAGAAAAATAATATCATGTAAATGACACAAACACTTCAATCAAAGGCAGTGATGATCAGATTCCATGAAGAACCAAAACCCAACTATATAATGTGTTCATGAATGGTATATTAAACAGAGAGAAACAAAGAGATTAGTGTTAAATCGGAAGTTGGGAAGAGAATGAGGTACTGAGATGTCACCCTACTTGTACAGTTATACTGTAAATAGATAGGTGCATTGATAGACAGGTATGTAGATATATACATTCTAGCAGAAATAGTGTACTGAGTCAGAGACCAGAGCACATAGTTTATTTACTCAAAGCAAAACAGAATGGAAAGTAACATTATCACAATGGTCCCCCATGCCTAGCATCCTGCAAGTGGCATGAGGAGAGGCAAATGGATAATCCTATCTCTATGGTAGGAGCAAATTACAGGAAACACAAGTATGAATCTGAGAGTTAGTGTAGAAGAGGGGCAATTGTTCTCTCTCCACTCCTGATAAAAGAAAAGAAACCTTTGCTTCCAAATACAAATCCTCCTCTAGAATAGAGAGTATCCTAGGTTATCGCCCTTTGCAATTCAAATAAGTATCTCCAAGAGGAAGGCAAGACTATTATCTTCCAAGTTTAACCTCTTTGAAATATAAATGTATAAGGAGATAGTCCCTACATCCAAGAGAGACAAGGGAAGTTGTCTCTCTGTGAGTGTGTGTGTGTGTGTATGTGTGTGTGTCTGTTTTGGGGTGGAAGATGGATATGGTTTGGCTCTGTGTCCCCACCCAAATCTGACGTTGAATTATAATTCCCAATGTTGCAGGAGAGACCTGATGGGAGGTGATGAGATCATGGGGGCAGATTTCCCTCATGCTGTTCTCAAAATTGTGAGTGAATTCTCAGGAAATCTGATGGTTTAAAAGTATGTGCCACTTACCGTCTTACTTTCTCTGTCTTCTGTTCCACCACGGTAAGATGTGCTCGCTTCCCCTTCGCCTTCCACCCTGATTGTAAGTTTCCTGACGCCTTCCAGCCTTGGTTCCTATACAGTCTGTGGAACTGTGAGTCAATTAAACATCCCTTCTTCATAAATTACCCAGTCTCAGGTAATTTCTTTTTGAGTCTCACTCTGTCGCCCAGGCTGGAGCGCAATGGCACGATCTTGGCTCACTGCAAACTCCACCTGCCAGGTTCAAGTGATTCTTGTGCCTCAGCCTCCCAAGTAGCTGGGATTACACGTGTGCCACCACACCCAGCTAATTTTTGTATTTTTAGTAGAGATGGAATTTCACCATGTTGTGCAGGCTGGTCTCAAGCTCCTGACCTCAGGTTATCCACCCACCTTGAACTCCCAAAGTGCTGGGATTATATATAGGCAGGCACCGGGCCTTAGGTAGTTCTTTATAGCAGTGTGAGAATGGGCTAACACAGAGATCTTTGTTTATTTGTTTTTCGAGTGTTTAGACACAAATACTTCCATAATAAAGAAAGCAAGGGGCTGCAGGTTCAAAACTCATGCCTTTAAAGAGGAAATGTTTCTAGGAAAATGGAAAAAAAACATGCAATGTCTTTAGAGCATATCAATTTCCATGGCTCAGGTGGCCAGAACTTTCCAGGAATGCAGAAATGCAGGGAAAATTTGACTTTCCACATCTAAAAAAATGGAAAAAGATAAACAATGCTAAAATTTTTTTATTATTTCAATGTTAGAAAAGTAATTTGGCCAGGCATAGTGGCTCACACCTGAAATCCCAGTACTTTGGGAGGCCGAGGCGGGTGGATCACCTGAGATCAGGAGTTCGAGACTAGCCGGGCCAACATGGTGAAACCCTGTCTCTACCTAAAATACAAAAATAAGCCAGGCATGGTGGTGCACACCTATAGTCTCAGCTACACAGGAAGCTGAGGCAGGAGAATCGCTTGAACCTTGGAAGCGGAGGTTGCAATGAGCTGAGATAGCACCACTGCACTCCAGCCTGGTCAACAGAGTGAGATTCCTCACAAGGTCAGGAGTTCGAGACCAGGCTGACCAACGTGGTGAAACCCCGTCTCTACTAAAAATACAAAAATTAGCCAGGTGTGATGCCGCACACCTGTAATCCCAGCTACTCAGGAGGCTGAGGCAAGAGAATTGCTTGAACCTGGAAGGCGGAGGTTGGAGCAAGCCAAGACTGTGCCATTGCACTCCAGCCTTGGCGACAGAGCAGCACTGTCTCAAAAAAATAAATAAACAATAATAATAATTTTAGAACAAAAAATATTATCTAGAATGTAGAGAATCTTTTCATAATGATAGATTATTTATTTTAGTGGATATAATAACCTTAAATATTTAAACATATAAGAAAAGTTCTACCAAATACAAAAAGCAAAAACTGAAAGAAGTGCAGGGAGAAATAAATAGAGCTACAATTACAGTCAGAGATTTGTAATGCCCTCTGTCAATAATTCATAAGGAAATAACTCAGAAAATTAGTATATGGAATGCTTGTATCCTGAGACTTTGCTGAAGTTGCTTATCAGCTTACAGAGATTTTGGGCTGAGATAATGGGGTTTTCTAAATATACAATCATCTTATCTGCAAACAGAGACAATTTGACTTCCTCTCTTCCTATTTGAATACCGTTTATTTCTTTCTCTTGCCTGATTGCCCTGGCCAGAACTTCCAATACTATGTTTAATAGGAGTGGTGAGAGAGGGCATCCATGTTTTGTGCCGGTTTTCAAAGGGAATGCTTCCAGCTTTGGCTCATTCAGTATGATATTGGTTGTGAGTTTGTCATAAATAACTCTTACTATTTTGAGATATGTTCTGTCCATACCTAGTTTATTAAGAGTTTTTATCAGGAAGGGGTGTTGAATTTTACTGAAGGCCCTTTCTGCATCTATTGAGATAATCATGTGGTTTTTGTCATTGGTTCTGTTTATGTGATGGATTATGCTTATTGATTTGCATATGTTGAACCAGCCTTGCATCCCAGGGATAAAGCCGACTTGATCATGGTGGATAAGCTTTCTCATGTGCTGCTGGATTCGGTTTGCCAGTATTTTATTGATGATTTTTGCATTGATGTTCATCAGGGATATTGGCCTGAAATTTTCTTTTTTGTTGTTGTTGTGTCACTTCCAGGTTTTAGAATCAGGATGATGCTGGCCTCATAAAATGAGTTAGGGAGGAGTCCCTCTTTTTCTATCTATTGAAATAGTTTCAGAAGGAAACTCCTTTTTGTACCTCTGGTAGAATTCGGCTGTGAATCCGACTGGTCCTGGGCTTTTTTTGGTTGGTAGGCTACTAATTACTGCCTCAATTTCAGATCTTTTTATTGGTCTATTCAGGGTTTTGACTTCTTTCTGGTTTAGTCTTGGGAGAGTGTATGTGTCCAGGAATTTATACATTTCTGCTAGATTTTCTAGTTTATTTGCATAGAGGTGTTTAGAGTATTCTCTGATGGTAGTTTGTATTTCTGTGGGATCGGTGGAGATAACCCCTTTATCATTTTTTACTGTGTCTAATTGATTCTTCTCTCTTTTATTCTTTATTATTCTGGCCAGCTGTCTTTCTATTTTGTTGATATTTCCAAAAACTAGCAAAAAATCGTAAGCATTCCTATACACCAATAATAGACAGAGAGCCAAATCATGAGTGAATTCCCATTCACAATTGCTACCAAGAGAATAAAATATGTAGGAATACAACTTACAAGGGATGTGAAGGACCTCTTCAAGGAAAATTACAAACCACTGCTCAAGGAAATAAGAGAAGACACAAACAAATAGAAAAACATTCCATGCTCATGGATAGGAAGAATCAATATTGTGAAAATGGTCATACTGCTCAAAGTAATTTACAGATTCAGTGCTATCCCCATCAAGCTACCATTGACTTTTTCACAGAATTAGAAAAAACTACTTTAAATTTCATATGGAACCAAAATGAACCCGTATAGCCAAGACAATCTTAAGCAAAAAGAACAAAGCTGGAGGCATCACACTACCTAACTTCAAGCTACACTATAAGGCTACAGTAATGAAAACAGGATGTTACTGGTACCAAAACAGATATATAGACCAATGGAACAGAACGGAAGCCTCAGAAATAACGCCACACATCTGCAAACCATCTGATCTTTGACAAACCTGACAAACACAAGCAACGGGGAAAGGATTCCTTATTTTATAAATGGCGTTGGGAAAACTGGCTAGCCATATGCAGAAAACTGAAACTGGACCCCTTCCTTACACCTTATAAAAAAATTAACTCAAGATGTATTAAAGACTTAAAAGTAAGACCTAAACCCTAAAAACCCTAGAAGAAAACAGGCAATACCATTCAGGACATAGGCATGGGCAAAGACTTCATGACAAAAATACCAAAAGCAATGGGAACAAAAGCCAAAATTGACAAATGGGATCTAATTAAACTTAAGAGCTCTGCACAGCAAAAGAAACTATCATCAGAGCTAACAAGCAACCTACAGAATGGGAGAAAATTTTTGCAATCTATCCATCTTACAAAGGGCTAATATCCAGAATATACAAAAAACTTCAACAAATTTACAACAAAAAAAAAAACAACCCATCAAAAAGTGGGCAAAGGATATGAACAGACACTTCTCAAAAGAAGACATTTTTACAGCCAACACACACATGAAAAAATGTTCATCATCACTGGTCATGAGAGAAATGCAAATCAAAACCACAATGAGATACCATCTCATGCCAGTTAGAATGGCGATCAGTAAAAAGTCAGGAAACAACAGATGCTGGAGAGGATGTGGAGAAATAGAAACACTTTTACACTGTTGGTGGGAGTGTAAATTAGTTCAACCATTGTGGAAGACAGTGTGGCAATTCCTGAAGAATCTAGAACTAGAAATACCATTTGACCCAGCAATCCCATTACTAGGTATATACCCAAAGGATTATAAATCATGCTACTATAAAGACACATGCACACATATGTTTGTTGTGGCACTATTCACAATAGCAAAGACTTGGAACCAACTCAAATGCCCATCAGTGATAGACTGGATAAGGAAAATGTGGCACATATACACCATGGAATGCTATGCAGCCATAAAAAAGGATGAGTTCATTTTCTTTGCAGGGACATGGATGAAGGTGGAAACCATCATTGTTAGCAAACTAATGCAAGAACAGAAAACCAAACACAGCACGTTCTCACTCTTAAGTGAGAGTTGAACAATGATATCATATGGACACAGGGAGGGGAACAATACATACCGGGGCCTGTCAGGGCATGGGGGGCCAGGGGAGGGAGAAATACCTAATGTAGATGACAGGCTGATGGGTGCAGCAAACCACCATGGCACGTGTGTACCTATGTAACAAATCTGCACATTCTCCACATGTATCCCAGAACTTAAAGTATAATTTTTAAAAAATCGAAAACAAACAAAAAAGAACTATAAAATAAAAAAAAAAGAATATAGAATACTTGAGCACCATCTTTAATAAACCTGACCTAACCAGGCTTTATATGCACTCTCCACAACAGCAGTGTACACATAGCTTTAAAGTTCACATAGAACACTTATCAATAGTTATCATATTTTAGATCATTAGGAAAGACTCAATAAATTTCAGAGGATTCAAATTATACAAAGTAATTATCTAAACAAAATGGACTAAATATAAAAACCAGTAACTGGAAGTTCTCTAGAAATACTCAAATATTTGGAAACAATACTTTTCTAAGTTGTCATAGGTCAAAAAAGAAGTTGAAATTAATATTAAAAAGTAATTTTACTGAAGGAAAATGAAAACAAATGAAAATGAAAAAAGATCACAAGATGCAGCTGCAACAGTCTCAAAAGGGAAATTCACAGCACTAATTGACTACATTAGAAAAGAAGCAATATCTAAACTTAGTGACCTTAAATTCCACATGAAGTAACCGAAAAAAAGAAAAGCATATTTTAGAAAAGGTAAGCAAAATAGAAAATTTAAAAGATTCAAATGCAAATTG
This sequence comes from Pongo pygmaeus, assembly GCF_028885625.2. Taxonomy (NCBI): domain Eukaryota; kingdom Metazoa; phylum Chordata; class Mammalia; order Primates; family Hominidae; genus Pongo; species Pongo pygmaeus. Next base: position 46,697,225 of record NC_072388.2, on the reverse strand, counting down.
ATGAAATATAAATAGAAAAAAATACGAAAAAAGTATTTGCAAAGTTCAGTACCTTGATAAATCTCTAGTCAGACTATAAGAAGATATAAATTATAAATAAAGATTGAGCATCTCTAATGTAAAAATATTAAATCTGAACTCCTCCAAAATATAAAACTTTTTGAGCATCGATTCAAAACCACAAGTGGAAAATTTCACATCTTATGGGATGTGTCATAGTCAAAACACACATTTCATTGATAATCCCCAAAGGACAAAAGACCCTCCCAATCCCCTGTAGCTGTGATGTATCTTTTCTGTACATGCCCAGATTCCCCCATGCAAGCACTTTCACAAAGGGAACAGAATGCACAAAATGGCACATATGCAGGCCAAACACGCTGACAACAGGTTTCTCACCATTCCTTATGTAGGGCCAAGACCCTTGTGCATTACTCACTGTGTTCTTTCTTTTATCCCCTCCTCTGTGGTGTACAGACACTGTTGAAATGTCAACAAGGTCTGCAAATACCCCTATAAGTAATAATGATAAGAAAAAGAGGAAGGATGTTTATCTATAGCACAGAAAAATTAAGCTGTTAAAGAAATTGCACAGTGTTAAGTGTGAAATGCCTCACAGAAGAGTATGGTGTTGAAATGACTATTTTATACAACTTGAAGAAACAGATGGATAAACTATTGAAGTTCCATGCTGAAAGAGGTAAACAGAAGTTAATAGAAAAATATGGACACACTACGTAAAGGTAAAAACAAAGGTATCAATCAGGTATTGAAAAAATAAATCCATCAGTGTCATAGCAAACGCCTGACATTTAATGGTGTGCTGATCATGAAACAAGCAAAGATCTATCACAGTGAACTGAAAATTGAAGGGAACTATAAATATTCAGCAGGCTGGTTGCAGAAATGTAAGAAAAGACAAGGCATTACATTTTTAAAGAGTTGTGATGATAAAGCATCTGCTGTTTGTGGTGATCACAAAGCAGCAGATAAATTCATTGATGATGAAAATCTGACATTAGAACAAGCTTATAATGCCGATGAAACATCACTGTTTGGGCATTATTGCCTTGGCCAGACACTGATTACAGCTGATGAGACAGCCTTTACAGGAATTAAGCAAGTCAAGGACAGAATAACTGTGCTAATAAGTAATAAATGTGCTAATGCAGCAGGCAAACATAAGTGTAAACTTGCTACAATAGGTAAAACTTGCATCCTCATTGTTTTCAAGGAGGGAATTTCTTACCAGTGCATTATTATGCTAACAAAAAGGCATGGGTCACCAGGGACATCTTTTCTGTTTGGTTTCACATTTTGTACAGACAGCTCATACTCCCTGCAGGAAAGTTGAACTGGATGATGAATGCAAGATTTTGTTATTCCTTAACAACTGTTCTTCTTATTATCCAGCTGAAATTCTCATCAAAAATCATATTTATACCACATACTTTTCCCCGAATGAAACTTCATTAATTCAGCCATGTGACCAAGGCATTATTACATCAATGTAAAGTACATATAAAAACATTTTCTTAAACATTATGTTAGCAGCAGTGAACACAGGTGTGGGTGTGGAAGGTTTTCAAAAGGAGTTTAGTGTGAAGAATGCCAAATATGCTGTTGTCAATGCTTCAAACACAGTGACTAAAGACACAGCTGTGCATGCCTAGCACAATCTCTGGCCTGTGAGTATGTTTAGTGATGATGATGAACAAGATAGTGACTTTAAAGAATTTTGTATGTCAAGTGAGAAAAAAAAATGGCATGTGACATCTTTACATATGTGAAAATATGCCTTCACAGCTTGTCAGTAAGCTGTAAGAAGTGGATGCTGAAGAAGTTTTTAAAATTAATAGCAAGTGTCCATTTGCTCATTCATTGACTGATGGTGAAATTGCCAAAATGGTTCTGAATCAAGGTGATAGTGATAACAGAGATGATGAAGACAATGGTGTTATCATTGCAGAAAAAGCACCTAGAGATAATGATATATTTTGTATATTTGTCCCCACCCAAATCTCATGTTGAAGGTAATCCCCAATGCTGGAGGTGGGGTCTGGCAGGAGGTGTTTGGATCATGGGGCAGATCACTCATGGCTTGGTGCTGTCTTCATGACAATGAGTTCTCACGAGATCTGGTGACTTAAATGTGTGTGGCACCTCCCCTACCACTGTCTCTCTTTTGCTCCTGCTTTAGCCATGTGAGACACTGGCTTTCCTCTTCATCTTCTGCCATTGAAAGTTCCCTGAGACTTCATCAGAAATCGGGCAGATGCCAGCACCATACTTCCTGTAAAGCCTGCAGAACCATGAGCCAATTAAGCCTCTTTTCATTTTAAATTACCTAGTCCCAGGTGTACCTTTATAACAATGAAAAAATGGACTAATACAGATAACATGGTGAAAATGTGTGATGGGCTTATTGAAGACAAGTACAAGAAATTATGCCAGATTATAAAATCAAAGAGAGACTTCTAAGACAAAAACATATTGTTAATTAGTCAGATAACTCTGGGGAAAATATTTTAAAAACCACCCAGAAGAATGCCTCCTTATCCCTAAAGGAACCACCTCCTGGTCCCTCAACTGCTTCTGATGTTTCTTCTCAAAAAATAAATAAATAAATAAATAAATAAAAGCATTGTACCATAACCTTTTAATTAAAACACAGAATTGTAACTACAGACTGAACGCCTGCCATTGTTTGTTATTGCTTTATTGTTGTTATTTGACAGCTGACGCAGGGATTCTGGAGATGCAACTCTGCTGCTTAGTTACCCTGCACCTATTATTTTTTCACAGTATTAGTGGTATGACATATTTTTTTACCGTTCAATACTTACGTGTGAATTATTGTAAGAAAATGATTGCTTATTAGTAACATATAAATTCGGTGTCAGGAACGATGGTGATGTCACACAACCACAGATTGTCCTTGTGGGTGGCTGAGATAATGAAACGTTTAGTTTCTGATAGTTTAATGCAAACAAATTTTGTTTCATATATAAAATTATTTAAAATGTTGTATAAAGTTACATTGAGGCAATGTGTAATAAGGTGAACATGAAACATAAATGAATTTCATTTTTAGAGTTGGGTTTTATTCTTAAGATAACTCCTATTGTCTATACAAATATTCCAAAATCCAAAAATAAATTTAAAGCCCAAAAATCTCTGGTCCCAAACATTTCAGATAAGAGGAACTCAACTTGTATTAGGGAAGACGTATTAGGCACCACACCAGATTCTACAGAGATTAAAAATAACAATAATGGTATAAACAACTTTATGTTAATACATTTAAAACCTGAGATGAAGTAGACAAATTCCTTCAAAGAGAAAAATCAGGAAAACTCACTTAAGAGAAATCAATAACTTGAATATCCCTAAATTTATGGCAGATTGAATTTGTACTTTAAAATCCTCCCAAAAAGAAAAATCAGGGTTCAGATGGCTTGACTGGGGAATTTCCTCCAGTTGCTAAGGGAAAATTACCCATGCTCCTAGCTAAAAACTAAACTTTTGTTGGTGCACTAGATTCCATCTTTCTAATGTACCAAGGAAATCTTTCCATCGACTCTTTCTTTGACCTGCATCGTAAGTTCTCCCATTTTACTGGTTAATTCTTAAAAGGAAACAGACATACTGTTGTTTATCCTTACTTTTAAGAACAAAAAAACTTCTTTGCACATATTTCTCCTGTCTCTTTCTCCTGCCCCATTGCTTTTCTTCTGTTCACATAACTTCTTCTTGGAAATATTGCCTGTACTGCCGCTGCACAATAAAACTTTAAGAGATGATGGAAATCCAGGGATTAATATCATTTCATTTCAACAGATTTAAAATAGAAAAAAATTGATAATGTCAAATGTTGTTGACAATGTAGCATAATCTTAATATTTTTAACATGTGACTTTTTACAATGCTTTGGAGAAAGAGAAAATTAACACTTAACAGATGTTTTTGTGCTATCTTCTCTGGCCCCGCCATTTTGGTGTAAGTAAGCTTAGCTTCCAGTCGCCAGCATCTGCATATTTTTGCATGAGAGTTTTATCTACATATACTCACTCCAGGAATCCACAGCACAGCACACAGGCAGGGCAGGCCAGCAGTGCTAGAGAATTAATGGCCCTCGGAGCAGCGTTCAACCAGTAACAGGAAAGTCGGTATATAAATGCTCCAGCTCCCTCACACTTAGGGCTGGATATTTCTGAAGCCCAGCCACAGGCTACACTGGTTATGACAGGTTCTCAGTAGCATTAAGTACCAGTTATCCACAATGCTAACTTCCTTGAAAATTCATCCATTACTAGCTGAATAATGAGTGAATTTGTTTCCTTTTATATCTCTTTCTTCTGGGATCACCTTCCAGATAAACTACTCATACTTGGTTCCTTGTTTCATGGCCTGCTTCTCAAGAACCCAAACTATTATCGGCATTTTCAAACTAAATTTGAAGATGCGAATATCAATAAAACAGCAATTCCAATCCTAGATATTTACCTTAGAGGATCAACTTCATATGTGCACTGGGAGGCACCTCCAAAAATTTCACAGTATTCCATTTTGTGTTAGCAAATAAATGGAAAAATGACAAAGGATAAATAAATTATTGTCTTCATAACACTACCCAGCTAGAAAAATTAAAGAATTACAGTTACAAGTACCATAAAGCAAAAATCTGAAAAAGAATACTCACTCAAAAAAAAAATATGCAGAATGAATGCATTGTGATTCTCTTTTTATAAAGTTAGAAATGCAAAAAATGAAAAAAGGTGTTTAGGGCTACTAGCATATGTGACATGTAATAATACTAACATATGTGATAATACTACCAAGAAAAGCAAAAAATAAAAAGTGTAAAATTTAGGATAATGATTACCTCTGAAGAAGAAAGGGAGTAGATTGGAATGGGGCATAAAGGATCTTCAAAAATGATAATAGTCTCTTAATTTAAATTAAGTGGCAAGTACACTGCTGATCATTGTAATATTATTCTTTCTAAATTATGTAAATTTTATAAATAGCACTTTGTGTCTACTGAATATTGAAATTAGAAACTTTAAAAATTGAAACATTTGATCAGAAAGGTAGTTTCTCTGCAAAATCAGTTATATATCTGCTTGAAAGTAAATATGTATTTGGTTCTATGTTACGTAACATCAAGGAGAAATTCAGTTTCTATTAAAAGTAGCAAATGTTTGGATTTTAGCTTACATCCCAGAAAGATTGGAAATCTGTTTTCTGACTAATCAGCCAAGGGTAAGTAATCGTTTCTGGGTTTTAGCTACCATCTGAAATTATATCTTCGACAATACATTGGATATAGATTTATATTTTCTCATCTGGAGAATACTCCATATTAAATTTTGACTATATAGTATACAAAATACATACATACTGAAAGACTACAGAATACATTCAGCATGCAAGGAAGGTTATAAAAGCAATGCTGGTTAAGATGGACTTCATGGATGGAAAAAAAAAGAAGACCAAAGTTTCATGTATCCAAGTGTCCAAGTGATTTATTTATCTATTTATTGAGACAGAGTCTTGCTCTGTGCCCAGGCTGGAGGGCAGTGGCGCAATCTCCTCTCACTACAGCTTCAACCTCCTCCACCTCAGATGATCCTCCCACCTCAGCCTCCAGAGTAGGTGGGCCCAAAGGCAAATGCTACCAGAGACAGGGTTTGGCCACTTTTTCTGGGCTGGTTTCAAACTCCTGGCCTCAAGCCATTCTAAAATGCTGGGACTACAGGTGTGAGCCATCGCACCCTGGCTAGCCAAGTGATTTAAAGGTTGAATATAACATTTTCTTCATTTAAAGTCTTGTCTTTTTGCCAAGCCACCCTAAACGTTTCTGATTGTCTGTGATTTGTCTTTGCGTGAACACTTCAGTAACTGCAAAAACACATAGCATGCTAGAGGCTCATGGAGCGCCTAGTGATTCAGCCTTCTCTGTTTATTTCTCCTACCTCTGTGAAAACACAGTATTGTTTCTATTTCTTGAATTGCCCTTTCTAAATTTAGAGCTATTTTTCTGATTATCGAGTCATTTTAATCTGTAAAATAATACAAAAAGCCATGCTTTTACCACTAAACTTATGATTGAATCGAGACAAATAAGATAATAGGTGCTAAAATGCTTTGTAACCAGCAAAAGACTCTACATACAAGTAAAGCGTTTGGCGGGGGGTTATTTTATTGATTCTTGTTTAGGGTGATGCAAAAGGACATTTGTATTCCTCCTACTTGATTGTCTAAATAGATAAATAATTTAAAACTCAGAAATCTCACCCTTGCAAAATAAAAAGCAGCTAAGTATTTTTTAATATTAAATAACATGTTAAACTCAACACCTCAGAAACTGAGCGATAGTGAATATTTGTTGTTGGATACTGCTGTTGTTAATTGGTTATACAGTTTTCTTTTCACCCCACTTCCTTACATCACACTTTCTTTTTCTTTTCCATTTCATTTTGTGGGAGTAGGGTGGCTCCATATTTGAAGCGTCTTGCCCATCTGAAGTCCAGGGGTGAGCACGTGACATAAAGTGGTGAAACAGATGCTCTCTTTCCTAGGGTTCTTTTTATTGATCCAAGTAATGGATGAATTGGAAAGATTGGTTGGAAAGTTAACCACCTGCCTAAAAGTTTCAAGCCTGACACTGGGTTTCTAATCATCAAACCTTCCCCAGTTGATCCCACAGCCTTCTTGGCAATACTCTGAAATATCACTCCAATAACTTAGATTTAAAAAGAGCATTTTATATGTTTAATTCCATAGCAATGACAATAAATTGGACCAATAAAACAGAGAATGTCCAAAAATGATTTAAACAGACCAAAAGATATTTGGAGATAGAGAAAAGCAACGAAATCATTTGGCTGACTATTGTCTTTGAATGCTGGTATATTGTTTTTGGATTATTATTGTCTTTGAATGTCTTCACTTTTGTTCTTTCAGTTAAAAGGTCACCGAGTAATGTAAAATGTTCAAATCTGGCTTTCAATGGATACCATACATACACAATTTTCAAGTTTTTTCAAACATAAATTTTTTCTCTGGAGAAATTTTCTAAAATTTGTCTTTTCATCCAGGATACTTAAGACACATTAAAGTGCACAGTGGCATAACTAATAAGCCACTCATTACTCATACAAGTCTATTGCTTGGGCAATCAGGGTACCAGGTATTGTAAAATTGCTTTATGGGGGATTTATCTTACTAGGGAGGAAAGTTTATGCAGCATTTCTAAAATTATTTATAAAAAATAAATTTACGTGTCACTTTGTGTCTGCCAACATATTTTTCTAGCTCTTACAACCAAAGTACAGTCATAATGACCCAGAAATGCCCAGAAAATGTTCATTAAAATTGATTTTCCTGTCCAGCCATTGCCAGTGAAAATGTATGAAACACATATATTTCATTTAGAGGGCCAGTTTTCTTCTCCTGTAATGGAACATCCTTAATAAAGTGGTTTTTAATAAGAGGATGCTTTTAAAATGGGACAAAGCATAGGAGCTCTGATTTTTAACATAAAGTTAAGCACAAACTTTTGCACAGAGAGAGGGTAATTTTTTGAGTTTCTGGTTTTGAGTTCTAATATTTCAAGAGATGTGGAACATATTTCTACACCCAATAATTGCCTTATTTTCTGGTTTTAAAAATTGTGATGAGCAAAGTTAGAAATTAACTATTAGCTGGATGGCAAACTCTGGTAGTAGAAGACAAGAAGGAAAATAAATGATACTACACTTGTCATTAACTGGGAGCTTAAATTTTACAGATAAGGAAGAACAAGAGGAGTAAAAACAAAGGAGATTAACTATTAACACTTGTAAATTAATTGGCATAATAATTGTATACATGTGTAGTCAGAAAGAAGTGGGCTTTGTAATTTTTTTATTTTTATTTTATTTTTTTGAGTTGGAGTCTCGCTCTGTCGCCCAGGCTGGAGTGCAGTGGCACGATCTCTGCTCACTGCAACCTCTGCCCCCCAGGTTCAAGCGATTCTCTTGCCCTAACCTTCAGAGTAGCTGGGACTGCAGGCGCGCACCACCAAGCCTGACTAATTTTTGTATTTTTAGTAGAGACGGGGTTTCACTGTGTTAGCCAGGATTGTCTCGATCTCCTGACCTCGTGATCCGTCCGCCTCCACGTTCCAAAGCGCTGGGATTACAGGCGTGAGCTGCAGCGGCTGGCCATAATTCTCATTTATTTGTGAAAATCTCAATCAAGAAGATAAGGATGTCATAAAACCTTTAATTGCAACATCAACTCAGCAATTGTATATATTCAGTGTGTAAATTCTTAGAGGTTATTTTAACTAGAAAGTGTTAACCTTCTTCTGATTGTCACTGCTATTTACCCACTACAACCGAAACATAGACATTACATGGTAACTGTGCTGCAAAATATTTTGCTCTATGTTCACACGTATGCATATGCATTGGTCCTGTTTCTAAATTAAACTATTTCTGTTTCGTGTAAGTTGGTTTTCAGACAAGAAGGACCTGCCTGCTCAAAGTGGACTATAGGTTAGGGCTATAATGGAGGAAAGCTGTAAGGACGCCAAAGAATAAGAGGTGTCCATTTAACAAGAGAATTTGACTTACCTGATAATAGTTTTCAGGTGAACGAACTGCTTGAAGCACCTCTCTCCAGTATTATGAAAGAGTAGCTTCCAACTGATCCATTGTGAGATTCAGTTACAGAAGACAACAACATAATGCTAGAAACTTGTGGTATTTTTTTCAACTTAAAAACATAATCATATTTTTTTATTATATTTGCCCCAAGCACATCTAGGTTCAAAACTGAAAATAGTGAGGTGATGCCACAATTCTCCAGCATCTTCAACTGTATTATTCTACAGGCTGCTTGCTTAGAGTTTCAATCCCTGGCAGTTTGCTTTGGCAAAAAGCTCTAAAGACTGTCTGTCAGCCACAGAGCATAATAGGAAAAGCGAATATGGTGGTTTACCAAATTAACAAGAACAGCTATCTTCCTTGACAGATTGCTCTATTTAATTATAGCTGTTAGGGATTGAGTCAGCTGCTTGAGCAACAGGAAAAATCAGAGGGTCATTAAGATGGTCTATTAATTTTCTGCCATAGGTAGCTTCATATCCATGGTCTGCACATGAGGTGTGGCAGAACACTTTCCAAAATACTGGCCTTTAAAACTCTTATGGTATTTTCTTAAAATCCCTGTGGTAATTTAAGAAATAAGAAAACTTATCCCAAAACTTGCATTTTGGATGCAAAGAAAAAATAGTTTAAATTCATCCGGTAGAAAATTTTTGAAAATAAATCTGAAAATATTTTTTAAAAAGAAAGAAAATAAATTCAATATATTACTCTCTTCTGATAAAACTATTACCTGCTGTCACACTGAAAAAATAAAGGACACATTACATTCAACGACATGGTCCATCACTTCGTTGAAAAGACATCTTTTATAGATATTAAAATAAATGTTTGGGGGAAAAAAAAGCCCTCCACTGATTGCAATACAAAGAGACCAAAGAACTACCACAGTTGGAGTTAACACATTCTTTAAAATGCACTTTTGGGAAAAAAAAATCAAAGCGTTCATTGCAAATCAGGAAAATCACTGGAGCTAGAGCTGTAATGGTATTTATTTGGTGACATTGTAAACTCTAAAAATAGCCTAAAACAACCACCACTTTGTGTAATTTAACAATCTATAGGAACATCCTCCAGTGCTCTCTCAGTGGTCTCAGAATGCTGTGAAGATTTCCAAGTCCTAGACACCAACATGGAAAAGAAACTAGAACTCGAGTTGGCAATTCATGACTGATGAAGGTTGTCCTAAAAGTTCTCAGACCTTGAACTCCTGGAATACACAGTTGTTACTATCTCCGTGACAGCACAGATCACTTTTCTGCAGACTGCGTGACTGCGTTCAGAAGCTAGAGCTCTCTTCACAGATGCCAAGATTGGATAATTAGCTTTGCTAGAATTGAGGATTGAGAAGGGAGGCAAATATCAATTTAAGGAACTTTCTAATGGATGTGTCTGCCTATACAAAAGAAAATACAATTTGTATTTTTCAAGAATGGGAGAGCATTTAAATAACCTGGTAGGAGAAAAAGAGGAAGTAAGAACAATGGCAGCACTCTGGTGATCTTATTGTACCAGATGCCTGGAACAAAATACAGAGCTCAGAAGTGATCTAAGTTCCTAGAATTTAATATGTGAATTAAGCAATGTAATTTTTATTAAATAAAATTATACCCAACATTGTTAGGGTTTTAAAAAGTATTTTATATATATAAATATATACACAATCTCATTGAAACTGACTTACCATGCATAATACAATTTCAAGAAAACTTTCCAAACCTCTCTTTTCACAGTGATCTAATTTGTTATTTATACTGGAAATTTTAATAACCAATATCCCTTTATTGAAAGTATCTCCAAAGCAAATTTTAATTACATTGCTTTCATTTTGTTCTTTTATACAATCACAATGAAAATTATTTATCTTCATAAATGAATTAATCCTCAGTGAACTAGAAATAATAAATTAGCCCAACACCTTAATCTAAACGAGTCTGGCCAAAGAGGTATAGATGTTGAATGCATATTTATACATGTGTTTATTCACTCAACATAACTTTGCACTATGAAATTATTAAAAACTGCATTTTAGAGGTTTTTAAATGAAATTCAGTGTTATATAAAGATCAGAATGATGCCCTGAAGGCTCACTGCTTTCCCTTTCTTTGATTATCAAGGAGCTGCCACAGCAAGCCTGAGTTAGTTAGCTCAAAGTAAAACAATTTGGTAGAAGCACTGAGTTTCAGAAGTTCCCCTTCTTTAACAAATCCCTTTTCTAGACCAAGGAGCTCCCAGTCTCCCATATGTTTTCTGCCCTGCTTTCTTTACAAATATGCAGTTTTATGTGGATTCACTTCCTCTTCTGAAGCTTTCTCTATGGTTCAACTGGTTCAGCAATACCCAGTTGAAGTATATCTCTCTGTGTTACAATGGAACAGTGAGGAAATACGTGCACTGTGGGTTTTGTTTTGTTTTGCTGCTTTTAAATTTCTTCCAATAAGCAATAATTTAACTTTACGTGACTTGGTTTCAGTAGCTCCCCTTGTATATGAAACAGAGCTATGAAATGTACACTTGATTTAGATGCACCATCTCCCGCCTCCCTGCCAAATTACTGGATGTAACAAAATATTAAAAATATAAATTTTCGACAATATTTTTTGCTAAGGCAAAAAAAAACTTAGCCTTTTTTGCATAGAAACTTCGTTCAACCCACAGAACTTAACCCACAGAACTCACTTTATTGAGGACAGAGATATTCGTATTACAAAAAGCATTTGATTTCATAGACAAATATGACACCTAAAATAGGGGGAGTTACTAGTGTGGTAGCAATGATCTGGCCTTCAAATTAATATGTAAAAATATTTTGTAAATAAGTTTTAGAGTAATAAAATGCTACTCCATATGTTAAATTGAAGACAGTTGTTTTTTGCCCAAGAAGTTAGTATTCAGCATGACTTGCATCTCAGTAGAATAATCTATTTAAGTATATTGCTGTAAATAAATATTTTATATAAATTTGTTAAGAAAAGAAAATATAGTTTTTAAAGTATTTGGCAATTATTCATACTTTTCCAAATGTGACTTAGATTAATTACTACCAAGGACATAATGAGATTAACTAATACTTTTTAAAAATATGATTTCCATTTACCTATTAATAGAAGCTATTCTATTCTAGCTATTATGTGGAATTTGATGCAAATTACAAACTGTTATGTATGTAGTAGAAATAATTATTTTTCCTAAGCAATTGTGAATTTTTGAAATAAGTATTATTTTGAAAGGATTCTTTTTCCCTGATCAGCATATGGAGGGATGAGAGGAAGAAAGAGATGAGATTTAAAGCTGTATTTATTGAGCAGAATTTTGAAGGAAGAATAAGAGTTATATAGGGAGCAGGGAAATATGAGCTATACACTAAAGACAGTAAGACCAAAATAAGATCTATACCTTTAGAAAACAAAAGTATAATTTGAGACATCAGTGATACAGTTTGGATATTTGTCCCTGCCCAAATCTCATGTAGAAATGCAATCCCCAATATCAAAGGTGGGACTGGATGGGAGGTGTTTGGTTCATGGAGGCAGATGCTGCATGGCTTGGTGCTGCCCTCGCAGTAGTGAGTTCTCAGGAGATCTGGTTGTTTAAAGTATGAAATACCTCCTCCCACTCCCTCTTGCTTCCATTCCTCCCAAGTGAGATGCATGCTCTGCCTTCTGCCATGAGTAAAATCTCCCTGAGGCCCCTCCAGAAACTGAGCAGATGCTGGTGCGATGTTTCTTGTACAGCCTGCAGAACTGTGAGCCAATTAAACCTCTTTTCTTTAAAAATTACCCTGTCTCAGTTATTTCTTGACAGCAATGCAAGAATGGCCTAACACACATAGTATGTTGCACTATGAGGAGTAGTCATGGTGAAAGTAATGTTGATTAAAGTGAGATGTCGAATAGCCATATACTGTTTCATATACATAGATTTATCTACTGGAATAGAGAGATTGTGGTTTTTTTCCTTTAGTCAATGCCTAGAAAATAGTTATTGTGGTTGAATAATACTTTGAAGCATAGATTTTTAAAAAATTAAATAAGTATACGTGAAAGAATGGCATGAATATATTTAATTTTGGAGAGGATCATGCAAAAGGAAATAATAAGGAGAACCAGAAAAGATACAGGTTACCAAAAGATCTAGGTCAGGGCAGGCTTCAGGCCCTGCTGGAGGTACCAAATGGTGGTGTTATATGAACAGATTTCTATTGCCTAATATAATGGCAAAGTGTCCAGCAGACGTGCAGGAAAAGACTTTTAAAAAACTTTTTTAAGATACCTGTTTAAAAACATCAGAAATATTTGAAGCAATATTCAATAAAAGGTACTATTTCTGAAATGTGAGAATTACAAATTGGTACACTGATTGTCAGCATCTATTTCCTCCCTGGAGATATTTTCTATTTCTGGTGAGGGCAAATTGATGAGACTCTAGGCTTTGTCTGGACAGAGGGCTCCAGCTGGGGGCCAGCAGGACCAGGAGAATTTTTAGTGGTTTTATAGAGCTGGAGTAACAGAATTGGTACATACAATCACTTTACACCTCAAGACATTTATCAAATTCCTATGCTACAGAGCACAGGAAGTCAAAGAGCTAACATTACAATCTCAGGAAATTAGACCATCATTTTCAAGTGCTGAAGAGAAAAGATTAGAGGTTAGGTTCTTCCAGGGAGAGGCATCCTGGTGAACACATAAAATGAATGCCTTGACATTCTGTATAAGCAAAGGAACAATGTAGTGGTAGATCAGTTCTTACCAAAACAAATCCCCAGCCTTGCCTCAGCTTCATACCTGATTGAGTTAACCTAATCAGCTTCCTCCTTACAAAGGAAAGAGCAGACTCTTGCTGGAGAAAGATAGCATGATATATAACAATGCTTCCCAGCATTCAATCAAGAATTACCAGGCATGTGAAGAGACAGTATCGTATGGTGGATAAACAAGAGAAAAACTGACAGTAGAAACAACCCAAATTTGACCATCTATTAGAGTCATCAGACAAGATTTAGAAGAAAATAGAGTAGAATATGAGGCAGAAAAACACTAATTTCATCAGAATATTACTTGTAGACAAAAGAATAAAATATTTCATAACTTGAAGTATAACATTTCATATGGAACTTAAAAATTTGATTTAAAAATAAATCAGAAATAGTACAGAAAATATTAGTGAGCTAAAAAATAGATCAATGCATCATATATAAACAGATTCACAGAAAGGACAAAAATGAAAAATGTGATAAGGGTGTAAAGACTTGTCATGTGGTTTTGAAATGTTCATACATATGTGTGATTGAGCTCCCAGAAAGAGAGGAGAGAATGGGATAGAAGTAATATTTAAAGGGATAATGAACAAGGCTTTTCCACAATAGGAGAAAGATACCAACCTATGGATTTTAAAAGTCTCTATGAACTCAAGGAAAAATAAACACAAAAGTGGCTTAAATCTTGAATCAGAAAAATTAGCAATGTAAATAGACTAAATACTCCAAATAAGAGGCTAAGATGATGGAAACTGATTAAAACAAACTAGTAAACAAAAACAAAATGCAATTGCCTTTTCCATAAATGTATGAAGACAAAGAAAGACCAAAAGTAGAATTATGAAAAAATTCATGCCAACAAGCATTGAGCAGAATGGTTCAGTTGCTATATAAATATCAGACAAATAAAATTTGAAGTAAAAAATTATAAGTAGTGGTAAATAGGGACATTTCCTAAGGATAAAGAGTTCATGCAACAGCAACACATATAGTAATTGCAAATCTGCATATAGTTAAGCCATTATATGCATAATGCAGTATATGCGGATTTGCAATTACTATATGTGTTGCTGTTGCATGAACTCTTTATCCTCAGGAAATGTAGTAAAATAGAAATAGTCAACTTCATAAATATATTCAACACAATAAATAATAGAATGAATGAATAACACTCATGTAAAGATTTAGGAAATTTAAACAACATGATTAAAAACTTGATCTAATTTATACCACACCCCAAATGGAGAATAAGGAATTTACATTCTTTTCAAATGCACAAAATTGAAGATAAGCTGGTTTGTAAACCACACATCAACAAAAATGAAAGGACTAAATTATATCAGAATTGTTTCTTTGACCACAGGAAAATATTTCCTAGCCCTTCCTATTTTATTTCCATCATGTAAAGAACTTGGTAGTCATCATTCCTGTGTTTAAAATGAGAAAAGTTCAAACAAACTAATTTTTTCAAACCTATCACAGAACTACAGTTGTGAGGCCAACTGGTACAGCAAAACCTGGAGGAACAGGTAAAAACAGAAAGACACCGCAGCCAAGATCCACTTACCCAGGAGAGAAGCCCTTGTAGCCATAAACTTAAATGTCAATTATGATGTATTCCTACTGATGATGGCTGAGTGTAAGACTAGAGTGAGAGACACAAAGTTTTGGGGGTTTCAGTCTTAGGGGAGCCACCAGGATCCCATGTTTTCCCTCAGTGAACCCTATCTGGTTCTCACAATAAGGATCCAAGAAATATCCCCTCCTATCTCTGGCAGGAGGTGGGAAAAAGTAACCATTGTAAAATATCTCCACAACCTTCCCCATAATGAAGGTCTAATCTCCAGGAAAAAGGACTTTGCCCAGAGAACAGTTCTGAGAAAATTACTTTATACCGCAGCTCTTTCCAGCCTTGCTATCTCACCTATGGAGGTGAGGGGATGAATGTGGGGAGGAAAAGGAAGCAGAGGAGGAAAAATATAATCAGCAGGAATCAGGGATTCCAGGAGCTTTATTTGGAATACTGCAGCCAGAGTAGGGAGTAAGAGACAGGGAATGCACAAGCCACACCACTGGAGAAACATTTGTGAAAAGTTATATTGCAGTCTTGACAATGCACCACAATGTTTAAATTTTATTGTTTGAAGTAGGACCCCAGTTCTTTGTCTCACCACAGAGAAAATTAAAGAGTGTGGACACAGGGGTGAGGATGGAGTGAAAATTTAATAGATGAAAGAAGAAAGCTCTTTGCAGTGAAGACAAAAAAAAGGGTTGCCATTCTACAGTTGCATACAAATGCTTTTATAAATGGGTTAGTAGAGGGGAATGTTTCATTTACATAAGGCATAAAAAACTGGTTAGGGTTAAGTGTTTCATTTGCATAAGGTGCGAAATCCTGAGAGCTCCTCCCTGTCCTTTTAGTGTTCATGCAGATTCTTTTTTTTTTTTTTAGGTTGACTTTATTGATAATTTATAAGAGCTCTTTATGTGGTCTGGAGACATATCCCTTATTAGATACATAATTTGTGGATATTTTCTCTCATTCTGTGGGTTCTTTTTTTTATTTTACTTTAAGTTCTAGGGTACATGTGCACAACGTGCAGATTTGTTACATATGTATACACGTGCCATGTTGGTGTGCTGCACCCGTTAACTCATCATTTACATTAGGTATATCTCCTAATGCTATCCCTCCCCCCTCCCCCCACCCCCCAGCAGGCCCCAGTGTGTGATGTTCCCCACCCTGTGTCCATGTGTTCTCATTGTTCAATTCCCACCTATGAATGAGAACATGTGGTGTTTGGTTTCCTGTCCTTGCGATAGTTTGCTCAGAATGATGGTTTCCAGCTTCATCCATGTCACTATAAAGGACACGAGCTCATCCTTTTTTATGGCTGCATAAATCAATTCAAGATGGATTAAAGACTTAAATGTTAGACCTAAAACCATAAAAACCCTAGAAGAAAACCTAGGCAATACTATTCAGGCCATAGGCATGGGCAAGGACTTCGTGCGCATGCAGATTCTTAGCCTAAGTTACTCCATGTTGCTTAATTTCCCTTATTGTGCATGTTTTAGGGGGTGCAGTTCTCCACTGTGGATGGACGGATGTGCCTGGTTCTGTGCAACTCCCCTTGTCTGTGACCCTTGTTAGTTATACAAAAGGCATTTTTATGGTGGACCTAGCCCCTTTATCTTTGCTTGCAGCTTAGTCTTTCAAGCTGTTCCTTTGTTAAAAAAGGAATTCGACCAAGGACTTGCTGTAGCTCTCTGCCTAACTGGTTCCTTTTTCTCTCATCTCTTAGTTGCAGCCCTGTGACAAGGGCCAATCAGAGATTGAGACTTCATCAGAAAATTCTAGAAAGCTCCTCTTCCCTCACACCTTATCACCATACCACCAAGAACCACACCAATAGCTGAACAGAGAATGATAGGGCTGCAAGATACAGACACTCTCTGAAGAGGAGCACTCAGGGAGGGCCAAGATAAGGAGGGCAGACGGAAAGAAAGACATTAGATGAATTTGAAACCTCTGGTATCTGTGGCTGGAATAAATATTAAATACAGCCCGAATCCTCATCAAAATAATATAAATCCTCACACTAAAGATCTATGTATCTCAGTTTCCTATTACCTCATATAACATACCCAACTTTCAACTAAAAATTACAAGGTATGCCACAGGCAAGAAAAAGCACAGCCTGAAGAGACAAGGCAATCACCAAAGCCAACTCTCATAGGACACTAATTTTGAAATTATCAGATAGAAAATTTAAAACAAATATGATTAATATATTAAGGACTCTGTATTCATAAAGGATCTCCAGAGAAACAGAACAAATAGGATATATATATATATGTATGTATGGGGAGAGACAGAGAAATTTTAAGAAATCAGCTCATGCAACTGTGGAGGTGCAAGACCAAAATATGCAGTAATAGACAGCAGGCTGGAGATCTAGAGAAGAGTCAAGAACAAACTCCAAAGGCCACCTGGTGTCAAGATTCCTTCTTGTTCAGAGGAAGTCAGTCTTTGTTCTGTGAAGGCCTTTAGCTGATTGGATGAGGCCTACCCACATTATGAAGGATAATCTGCTTTACTCAAAGTCTACTGACTTAAATGTTAATCTCATCCTGAAAACACTTTCACAGAACATCCAGAAAAAGATTTGACCAATATCTGAGCCACATGGACCAGGCTAGCTGATATAAAATTAACCATCACATGTCCGCCCCTTGTCAATGTGCAACCCATACTCATCTCCTTACATCATACTTAATCTACAAATAAAAAAAGAGCAAATTCATACTTTCACCTAACATGATATAACTATCCTGCCTACAACAAAAAGTGCTATAAGTCTTTCCCCGGAAAATGATGCAAAGTCCATAACAACATTTAATCTTTTCCTTTATAGCCTATAACTTAAATGCAATGTAAATATATGTACAATATTCAAATACATGATGTACAGTCAATACATTTTATGTTACATAATAAGAGGATAAAGGTGGGTAGAAAACAGAGACATTGCTGCACACATATGCAACAACATCCTTTTAATTAAATTTTAAAAATTCATGTAAGTTACAGCTCTAGTTTCTGTAACTGGTCATGTGATTGTTAGCCTTTATTTATAACTATCTCCTTCCACCCATTCCATATTTCCCTTTGCCCTCAGTATTCATCACGGTTTATTAACTGATGCGGTGACCCAAACTAGGCAAATTCATAAAGGGTTTGGACCACCAGTAGTCATGTCTGAACTACATTGTAGTATTTCATTAAATTTAATCACAGGGTGCTATGGTTTGAATGTCTCCTCCAAAACTCTTGTTGAAATGTAACACCATTGTAACAGTATTAAGAGGTGAGAACTTTAAGAGGTGATTAGGACATGAGGGCTCCACCTTCATGTTTGGATTTAATGCTTTAATAAAAGAGCTTTCAAGTGTGGTCTCTGTCACCCTCTCTTTGCCCTTCCACCATGTGATGCCTTCTGCCATGTGAGAGCAGAGCAAGAAGGCCCTCATAGACACCAGTACCTTGGTATTGAACTTCCCAGCCTCTAGAACTGTGAGAAATAAATTTCTGTCCTTTACAAATTACCCAGTCTGTGATGTTCTGTTATAGCAGCACAAAACCGACTAAAACACAAGGACTGGAAATACTAAGAGACCCTCTAAGTGGGGAAGCCTAACTTCCTATTCCATATTGTAGATGACAGGCAGTGACTTCCTGTAAAAGCATATAGTATAGAAAGAGGAGAAAAAAGGAGTAACTTTATAGAGAGGAAAACCTGACAAACACTACATCAACCAGGTGATCAAGTTTAACATCAACAGTGATGCAATGAGAAAGGTACATTATCTCTACGGTTTTCCTCCCCAAAACCCATAATCCCAGTGTAATCATCAGAAAAACATCTAACAAATCCCAAATAAAGGATCTCCTACAAAATACCACCCATTATTCTTAAAATAGTCAAGGTGATCAAAATCACAGAAAGTCTAACAAACTGTCACAAACTGTAGGAGAATAATGAAACATAACAACGAAATGTAATAAACTATCCTGAATGAGATTCTGAACAGAAAATGCCACATAGGTAAATACCAAGGAAATCTGAGTGAAATGTAGACTTTAGTTGATAATACTTTTTCAAAATTATATTACAAGATTTTTCATGAAAAACAGAGAAAACCCAAGTTACCAAAAGATGAATAAAACAGATGGCATAACTAAAGATATTATAAATATTTAAAACATAATAAGAGGAATTGTTTATAATTATATGCCAATATATTTGCCAATTTTGATGAAATTAACAAATTCTGGAAATGGTACAATTTACCAAACCTGACCAAAAGACATAAAAACTCTGATTAGGACAAACTTTATTGAATAAATTGAATCAGTTAATAAAATACGTTCTTAAAAAAATTTCAGGATCTTACAATCCCCACATGGAAAGGTAGAAGGGCAGCCATGGAATATAGTTGTGTCAGGAATTTGGTTAAATATTTTCACTCAAAAGCTTTTTATATATTAAGGAATTAAACCAACAGACTAATGCATCATGAGTTGCCTGTTCATATCTCATTGTTTGTTTCAAAGTACAAGTATTAAAAGACATTTTTAACAAACATCTATTCAAATTATTACTAGTGAGTAAAATTAAGGAGATACTTAAAAATAGAGTAAGAAGAAAATGTGGGGTTATATTTATTCCCTCAACTCTTACTGAGACTCTAACATGCAGACCACATCCCACTTCAAATACTTAAAAAAAATTATAATGAATTGAGCTAATCATCAGCATTCCCATTTGGAGAGAGCTATTGAATCCAGGTCACATCATCAATCTTTAATTGGCCTGTCCTTAACCAATATGCCTATATCTCAATCCTACCTTGTTAAATGATCTTGGTAATTGGCTGTATCTTATAACTAATATACCCATATCTGCAGGGACTCACATTACAGAAAACATTTGTTTAGCTTGTTCCTTCAGAAAAGCAGGGCTACTGGCAGGAGAATTTTTCATGAAGGAAAGCCATGTGCAAGTAAGGCACTAAAATTGATAAATCCTATAAAAATTTACAACACATAAAAGGAAATGAAAAGTGCACATAATCAATAAGCTCACAATCTAGTGAGGGAAAAGACACAAGCATATTCTGTAAGAGAAGACGACTACCTAAAGTTGCCTTATAGCTGCTCATCACTTACAGTTCAGAAGAACTTCTTTTCCTTGAATTCTAATGCAAGCAGTTTAAATAACTTTCAGAGACATTTATTTAGCATAATAATAAGATTTAGCAGAAGCATTTTTTGATAGCTCTAATTTTTAAATACCATTGGGAAAACAGAAGTAAAGCATAAATCTCAGTACAACTTAAGTAGGTAAAAATACCTACTTGTACTTATTATGTGACAAATGTCATTTTAAGTACTTGATAAATATTGACTCAGGTAACTTTTATAAAAATGTATTAAGTGTGTCATATTATTCATGCCCAACTTTACAGATGTGTATACCCAGGGACACAGAGGTTAAGTAATTTGGCCAATTTCATATAGCGACTGACAGAGTAACAATTTGAACCAGGTCATGTGGTTCCAGATCACAAGTTCTTAAGCTATTTTAAGCTTCTATTCATGCAACAAATGAAATATAGAATAATTCAAGGCTTTCCATTATACAAGAGCCTATCGTATACGTATTAGTTGATCTTGGGCTAGTCACATTAATAACAGCCTTTCTCATTACAAAGAGTAACTGAAAGGCATAAAAAGTGATAGTCTTACAGAAACCAAAGGGTGCTAGTGAGAGAATCCCACTACAGAATCAAAGCAAGCAAGCACAAGCATCAGAATGATGTAAACACGGAACCTGGGGATGTTCAATGAAGGGCCTCCTTGGCTTGGTAGGGTGTTACTGCACTATGGTGAAGCTCAAAATTAAAAGCCAGGCTTACATCAAAGAAGTCAAGATGCATGCTTCATCCTGTGTGTAAAGCAGGCAGCTGGCTAAATAATTCATTTCAGAAATATTTACATTCCAAACATTTGAGAAGCTCTGATTCCAGAACAGTTCTAAAGTGAGATCCTACTAAAAGGAAGGGCACTGAGTAGGTAGGACTGATAGAACATGGCTTTACCAAAGGTTTCTAAACACTGTACCCTTTGGGGAAATGCCAGGACCATTCATAGGCCTTTATCCTTTAGAAGTACCATAATAAGATTATAAAATAAACATTGTATTTTGCCCTTATTAATTGTTGTCTAAACACATATTCTTTTCTATAATTCAAGACAACATCAAGGATACAAAATAGGTATCTATACTAACAAACGTTCATGAACAAAGCTTGAAAGTACTGAAAGGTCAGTAGATATCTTTATATAAAACAATCCAAGACAAGTTGAATGGCAAGTCCACTATAAATGACTTTGTTATAAATACAAAAAGAAAGAGAAGATGTATGTCATAAAAATAATAGCTGAAATCATTTGTTTTGTGCTCATCTTTATTAAAACTATTTCAAAAAGTTTCAGATATTTTAATTAAAAACAATTCTACAAGGATGAAAGTTTATGCCAAGTTACTAAATGAAATTTAGCAAGAAAAGGATTTTGTTTTGTTTTTGATACAGGGTCTTACTCTGTTGCCCAGGATGGAGGGCAGTGGCACGAACATGGCTCACTGCAGCCTCGACCTCCTGGGCTCCAGAACTTCCCCCCACCTCAGCCTCCTGAGTAGCTGGGACCACAGTCTCACACCACCATACCCAGCTAATTTCTTTCTTTTTTTCTTTCATTCATTCATTCTTTCTTTCGTTCATTCTTTCATTCTTTCTCTCTCTCTCCTTTTTTCCTTTCTTTTCTTTCTTCTTTTTTTCTCTCTCTCCTCCATCCTTCTTTCTTTGTTTCTTTCTTTTTCTTTCTCCTTTCTTTTTCTTTCCTCTTTCTTTCTTTTTTTCTTTCTTTCCTTTCTCTCTCTCTCCTTCCTTCTTTTCTTTCTTCCTTTCTTTCTTTTTCTTTCTTTCTTTCTTCTCTTGTCTTTCTTTCTTTCTCTTTCTCTCTCCTTCCTTCCTTTCTTTCTTTTCTTTCTTTCTTTCTCTCCTTTCTTTCTTTCTTTCTTTCTTGCTTTCTTGATTTCTTGCTTTCTTGCTTTCTTGCTTTCTTGCTTGCTTTCTTAGGAAAGGTTCTTAAACAATTTCAACAAATTATTTCCTTCACTGTCTCCCACTCTGAGCCCTTCAGGGACGCCTTGTTTTTAATCTTTCTAGCTGCATGATCATAAGTGATCACAGCCTCTGAAGCTTACTTGTCATGCCGTCATACTCCTCTCATGGGCCTACAACCTAGAGCAATAGAGTGGATTGAATGTGCCCACCATGTTAAAACTTATTTTCTTGATTCCTAAAGGAAGAGAATTTTCTTCTGGATTTATTATTTTATCTATTTTTAACTAACCTCCTTGTAATCTAGTGTTACAAAGGACACTCAAACCATGTTTGATGATTTATGCTAATTCTTCAAGGGTTTTTTGGTTTGCTTTGATTTGGGTTTTCTGGTTGTTTGTTTGCTTTTATTTCTTGTTTTTTAAACCTGCATAGTGAATTCATAGAAGATTTTATGTAAAACTGTTACTAACATTAAAACATTTATATTTACTTTGTACACAGTTTTGGTAGAGATTTTATATTCATCCAGTGTTTGGTTAAAAGAGTAACACCAGAAAATATAGTCTCATCTGTTCTGTGAAAATTAAAATCTTTAGGTGGCATAGGCTGAAACAGATGAATTTCAAATTTTATTCAAAGATGAGGAGACTAAAAAGGAAGGAAAAAATTCTAGTGATTATTGGTTGAAATACTGGTTAACAAAAGGACTGAAAGATTTACAACCTAATTTTAATTTATTACATTATAGTCTTCATAGTGTTCTTAGGTACAAGTACTATATTTAGAAAAGCAGATTCTTCTTTGAAGGTATCATGGGGCAGCACTAATACATAGATATGTAGATAGCAAGAACCACAAAGTTTCAGACATGAAAGTTTTCCTTAGAGAACATCCTAGCTCACACCTGATTTTACAGATAACAAAACTGTAGTACAAATAACCTAGGTAATTTGTAGAAAGTTACACATTATTTAGTGACATAATCAAAATGCTAGTTTCCTGAATTACTTCTGCCCTGCTCTTACATTACTCAGGGACAAGAAGGAGGGAAACAGTAGAAAAAGAAATTGTTTGATTAAATGAAGCTAGTTCTTTTTCTTTCACAGATCTGTGCTGTTCTTGCACAGTGATGGGCATAGGGTAATCAGTATAAGAAAGCTTAAGGAGAAGTCAGGGGCTTGGTCAATTTTTTTTTAAATAGCTATTGCTTTTTTCCAGCTTAACAGGTTTATTTTCTCTTCTGATGGGAAGCAAAGGTATAATATTCAGTTCTAGGAAAAAAACTTGCTCTCTTATCCTCTTCTGTTATGTAACCCTCATCCCAATATAACCCAATGATTTTGTTTGTTTGTTTTGCACAATCTGTTGTTCATTGCTTGTCTGTCTCTCTCCTAGCCATCTATGTTCCCTGCACGTAGTCTGGTTACACTTAGTTGGTCATGTGGGGGCCATGGCTATTGAACCCCTAAAGGCTCACTGAAAAATTACTGGCATCAGGTAGATTAAAAAGAGAGAAGGCAATCATATTTGTTTAATGTACATACACAGGAGCTTCTGAATAAAACCAGATACTCCCTTCTATTGATTGCAGGTCTTTAGACAAACTCAACAAGTTCCCAATCAGAAAATCTATGAATTCATCTATACCCTGGAAGCCTCCACTTTGAGTTGTCCCACCTTTCCAGACCAAGCCAATGTACATCTTACATGTATTGATTGATGTCTTATGTCTCCCTAAAATGCATAACCAAGCTGTAGCCTGATCTCCTTGGTCCACGTTGTCAGCACCTCCTGGGGCTGTGCCATGGACATGTTCTTAACCTTAGCAAAATAAACTTCCAAATTGATTGAGATTTATCTCAGATACTTTTTGGTTTACAATACCATCCTGAGGCCACAGTAAAGAATGCAGACACAGAGCATGGCTCCGAAAAGGTTATGTTGATAAATCAGGTTTATTGGCAAAATGGGTTATCACGGAAAGTAAGGGAGAAGCTTGACTATCAAAGGTGGCCCTATTATGTAGATGAAGCTTCCCTCAGAGAGAACACATGGTAAATGTTTCTTTTCAGACTTTTAAACATGTCAGACTCTCGATCTCTCCTGGATCCCAGAAAGAAATAGAAAGGAGAGGCGTGGTTATATTAATGGAGATTCTCTACAGATACAAATTTTCCCCACAAAGACAGATTTGCAAGGCCACTTCGGTTTGCTGACTCTGCAGCGGCCATTTCAAAATATGTCAAAGAAACATATTTTGCAGTAAAATATTCTGATTTATTTCAGCCTCATATATTTTGAATTAACTAATTCATTTTTCCTGTAAATTCCTTATTTTTTCCTGTAAGTTTTTCCTTTTTCTTACTTACCTGCTCTTCCATCTTGTCCTAGGGCTTTATAAAGTTATTCCATCTATCAGACACCTCTCTAACTGCAAAATTATCTCTTTTTTTCTCATCTAAAACCTTTGTCTCTTTGTGTATGGTCTCAGAATTTAGGAAATAGTTTAAATAGGTTCACACTTAAGTATAGTTTACGATTGAAGTAAAATTATTTTTAGGCTCATCACTAGGAACTTCCTCTGCCTTTTTAGATAAAAGTCACTATATTGGCACCCAATCTCATGCTTTCTTATGAACATAAAGAAATAGATTGCTCTTATCCTGTCAAATATTGACCCCCACACCATCTTGTTTCCTCTGAAAACTCACTCCAAAGAACTTTCCACCCAGGTACTAGTCCCTTAGCTTAAGATGTCTCGTCTTAGTTTGTACACACACACATACGCTGTCCAAGACCACCTAAGGGTTTCCGCCAGCCCTCTTTCTGACTATCGGATTCCTACCTCTATTTTTATAGAGCATTTGACTTAGAAAACTTGCCATTACAAATTCTTTCCTTTCTCCTTTGAGATGTAAATCTTATGCCACACGGAAATGTCTTTTTCAAGGATCTGGGAACCATTTCTTTGAAGTGTAATAATCAAAAAAGATAATAACAGGGCCTCTATTTCCCAGTGTCTGGGGGAAAGTAGGAGCTTAATTTAAGGGCCAATTAGCAAATGTAGATGGCTTCATCTTATTGACCAACCTCCTCCTAATGCCCTCCAGTGTTTTTCCATTAGCTTACCCAAGTATTTAAAAACACTCCTGTGTTTTCTTTCAGTGTCTTTCTGTTCAGTCTCTCTCCCTTATTGCAATAATCTTGACCCCTTTATTGCAAGAGACTTGAATAAAGTCTTCTTTGCCTATATAACTCTTCAGACACAATTTTGCTTTGACAACACACATACATACACATACACATACACACACAGGTTTTTACTATCTTAAATAGTCTTTTACTTGCTATTCCATTGTTATAGCTGCAATTAGTAGTTAATATTCATGGTCCCAACAGTCTGTCATTCCAGTTATTCCTTATTCCACTTCAATATAGCATCTGTCAGCTGCCTGCAATTAATAATAGACAAAAATTTTCTAGTTACCATAGCTTAATCTTACCTAAAATGATCATCTGACTCAAAATTTAACACTGCTGACAACCTCCTTTTGAAATGTTCTCCGCTCTTAATTTTTTTGTGTTTATGTAATTTTCACAGGGTATTGGACCCTCACATCAGACACGTTGGTAGTTCAGTCTTCAAACATTTTTTTTTGTAGTCTCTAAATTATCACTGGGTGATTTCATTTACATCCAGTATCTGCATCTACCATATTCCTGTTGTTGATTCTTAAATCTGCCAGTCAACTGGATTTTTCCTCTGAGTCCCAGACACTTATATCACACTCTTCACTGGATATTTATATTTGAGTCTCAGAGGCAAATTTAGTTCTAGCATGTCTAAAGCTTTACTGATCATTGCTATTTCCCCATCTTTTCCAACCTGTAACTGGTCTTCTTATAACAATTCAGAATGCAGGCTGCCAACATATAGTTAGTTGCCCACAGAAGACATCAGTCATCTTTGATGTCTGTTTTATCTTCACATCTTGGGACCAATCGGTCATCCAGTCTTACCAAAATTCCTGGTATCCCAAGAATATGAGTGTTTCTTCCATATTGAGTCAAGTCATTTGTTCCAGCCTTATTGTTTTCTACTTGGATTGTTTAATAACTGCCTCACTGATTTTCCTGCCTCTTTTCTTTCTCTGTCTCAAACCATCCTCTAAACAGCACCCAGAATGACCTTTTTAAAACAGGAATTCACCTCTCATTTCCCATACCCTACGGAATAAAATACAATTTCATTACCATGACATACTGAGCCTTTAGATCAATCATTCCTCTTTACTAGGTGTAAGATCTTAGGTAAGCCATTGACCATCTCCATTTCCCAATTTCCTCATCTGTAAAGTAAAAATAATTATATTGTCTTCCTTGCAGTATTATTATTGAAATAGCTTAGTACAGAATCGGTAACATCGTTGTTGTCATTAATGGAATTGGAATGAAGTTTGTCCAATAAATTATAATTTAAACATTAGTTAAAACATGTAGTGGGTGAGAAAATAGCACCTTGAGAATCTCTGTGCCAGTTTTTACCAAGATTGTGAATAAAATTATTCTCAAGATTGTGAATTGAGATATATTTATGATTTCTTTCTTTCTTTTATTCATTCTTAAACAGGCTTTTGGAATTCATAGCTCTACTCCACCTGGTGGCATACTAGGTATATTATAGATGTGCTTTAGCAAGGGCTGGGAAGTAGAAAAGAGTAGGAAGAGACTTAAAAATACTGTTCCTTTATGGTTTTCTCCTCTTTGAATGTGTTCTATTACATTTGTACAGATTGCTGACATTTAGATAATCAAGATGTATTAGCCTGTTGCTTTACAAAGTATGGCCCAAAGGTCAAAATGATTGACATCACCTGGGAGATTATTAAAAGTAACTAATTTAAGGCCCTACTTCATACCTACCGAAACAGAATCTGTATTTTAAAAGATTCCAGAGATGATTTATACTCACGTTAAAATTTGACAAACTGCTCTACAGAAATTTCAGCCTCCCTATATTATGTTTTTAGGTAAAATGAAAATGACAACCTCAACCTCTTTGTTAAATATAATCATATTTAGTATTTTGAATTTAAATGGCACTTCCTACAACAGAGACATAAGCTGTCAAACAAATATAAAGATCCTAAGCTTTGGTAACATGTTTGATTCTCACTATGAACAGTCTGGTCTCATCACTTCTACACAGTTACCAAGGCCTGGGCAAGAACATGTTCCAGAGGCTAATCTCTTTTGTGACGACATATGGAATTATATTTTATATAATGTTTAATTTGCTATTCTAGACTTTAGAAAACTCCTCAAACCTTCTATTTGAGAATTTGGCCCATGTGATACAAGATTGTTCTGGAATATATCAGCAATCACTTCCTTCTTCAGCTATGAAAATTATGCAAGAAATTTTTTTTACAAACAATATATGTTTTTGATGTTTAGTCATTTTATAAATTTGAAAGTCTTCAGAAAGTTCAAGACCAATTTCCAAATATGAAACTGTGTGCATACTCTTGAAGTAGTATTCCAGGTGTATGAAAGAGGTTTAAAAAACAAGAAGAAGAAGAAGAAAAAAATGCAGTGAGTCCTAAACAACAAAAATCTAAAATTGTCAGTGAAGAATCTTAGGATTTAAGTTAAATGGTATTAATGCCATACATTCATTTAATTTAATTTCTGTGCAACATAATCTCTTTCCAATTTGTGAAATTGAATAGATCTTTCTAAAACAAACAAGCAAAACATTTTCATCTGTTGTCTCTCTGGCTAGCATTGCATTTCCACCATCTCTTTCATAGTAAAAATTTTATAAGCCTGTCTCCAACCCTTCAAGCCCTATTCATTTCTTAGCAGATTCATTCACATATTGGGCATCCCTACCTAACAAAGCATGACCAAAGTCACCAGTATTCTATTTGCGACAACTGATATTCTTCTTTGCTTTTTTCTTCCTTGACCATTCACCATTTTCTGATACTATTTTCTCTTCTATTTTTATTGAAATTCTGTTCTCCCCAATCTTTTAAGAGATTGGACTCTCCTGATTCCTATTTTTTTTGTCTATTTTTTCATAGCTATTATTATCCATGATACTTCTATTCACTTCCTGTCTTGCCCTTCCAGTTCTATAATTAATTCTGTTTGGGGTTTACCATTTTCATGCACACAATCTCTTTCAATAGTTTTATCCAATGTTATGATTTCAATTAAACTTTTTAAACATAGATTTTGACAGCGTTATCTCCAATATATGGCCCCATAGCAAACCACAGCTACATTTTCTGGCTAACTTGAACACAAAATTTCCTAGAAATTTTCTGTTAAAAGCTTTATTTCCAATTTTATCGTTGCCACTGGAAAACAACATCATGCACCACATTAGAAACTTTACAACTTTATAATCCACATTCATTTAACTTCTCAGAGTTATTTCTTCATGGAAGAATCTTTTCATTTGCAGATGAAGAAATTTCAGAGTCATTAATCAATATCCTTAGAAAAACATCTAAATTGTTACAGACCATTTAAATCAAAGTTCATATTAGGGAATTATAGGAGACTTTCAAAATAGTACAAACGGAGCTGTAGCTTGAAATATGAGGACAAGTTAGACAATGAAATAATGAAGAAAAAAGAAAACAGTTCTAGAAAGAGGATTAATTCAATATACGGTGTAAAAGCCCAGCTTATGGTACAACAAAAAATGGGGTATAGTTCAGTATTGATATAATATAAGCAAGCACAAGAAGTGAACCATCAAAATGTGGGCAGGAATTTTATCATAAAGGATATTTTATGCCATGACACAAATTGTATTTTGAAAAAGAATGTACTCTATTGAGAGATTTTAAAATTCAGAGTTGTAGGGTGGTATTTTATAATAATATAAACACATGCACAAACACAAGCACATTCTGGTGTCTAAATAGAAGACTGAGTTACATGACTAAGAAAGGTTACTAGAGGAAACAAGACTGGAGGCAGATTAAAATTCTGTCAATATTTATAATAAATAAGTAAAACAATGAAGGTCTAAACTAGGAAGAGAGACACATGGAGAGAAGGTAAACCTAGAGCTTACATAAAAGTAATAAAATTAGGGAGAAGAATATGTGGAGATTGGGAGAAGTAAGAAACTATTCCTCTGCTTTTGTTTTGATATACTCTAATTTCAGCAGTGAGAACATAGAAAAAGAAGAAGTTGAGAGCAGGGTGACTGAACAAAGATTTAGAGATACTGAGTTGAGATACAGGGATATCATGTTTTATTGCATTTCAGTTTTATTGTACTTTGCGGATTACTTTTTTAAATATAAATTAAAGGCTTGTGGCAACCTTGCATCAAACAAGTCTAATCGTCATCAGTTTTCCAATAGCAAGTGTTCATATTGTGTCTCTGTATCACATTTAGGAAATTTTTGCAATATTTAAACTCTGTCACCATCATTATATTTGTTATTGTGATCTATTATTAGTGTTCTTCTATGTGAATATTGTAATTGTTTTGGGGTGCCATGAACTGCACCCTCATAAGACTGTGAACCTAATTGATACATGTTTTGTGTGTTCTGACTGTTCCACCAACAAGTCATTCTCCTGTCTTTCTCCCTCTCCACAAGCCTCTCTGTTCTCTGAGACACAGCAATTTTGAAATTAAACCAATTAATAACCCTGCAATGCTCCTTAAGTGCTTGCTATCAATGATTAAGCTTAGTGATAATGGCATATTGAAAGCCAAGATAGGACAAAGCTAGGCCTCTTGTACCCAACAGTTAGCTAAGTTATGAATGCAAAGGAAAAGTTATTGGAGCAAAGTCATTAACTCTCTTTAACACTTTGAAAGCTGAGAGGTGAAAAAGGTACAGAAGAAAAGTCAAAAGTTATGATTGGTTCATGAGGTTTAAGAAAGGAAGCCAACTCCATAACATAAAAGCTCAAGTTGTAGCAGCAAGTGCTGATGTAGAAGCTGCAGCAAGTCATCCGGAAGATCTAGCTAAAATCATAGATGAAGGTAGCTACACTAAACAACAAATTTTCAATGTAAACAAAACAGCCTTCTATTGGAAGAGGATGCCATCTAGGACTTTCATAGCTAAAAGAGAAGTCAATGGCTTACTTCAAAGCTTCAAAGGATAGGCTGATTCTCTTGTTAGGGGCTATTGCAGCTGGTGACTTGAAGTTAAAGCCAATGCTTATTTACCATTCTCAAAATCCTAGAGCCCTTGAGAATTACGTGAAACCTTCTCTGCCTGCACTCTAAAAATGGAAGAACAAATTCTAGATGATAGCACATCTGTTAACAGCATGGTTTACAGGATAGTTTAAGTGCATTGTTGAGACCTACTGCTCAGAATTAAAGATTCACTTCCAAATATTGCTGCTCATTGGCAATGCTCCTGGCCACCCACGAGCTCTGATGAAGATGTACAAGGAGAATAATGTTGTTTTCTGGCCTGATAACATAACTTCAATTCAGCAGCCCATGGATCAAGGAATAACTTGACTGTCAAATCTTATTATTAAGAAATACATTTCATAAGGCTATGGCTGCTATAGATAGTGACTCCTTTGATGAATCCGAGCAAAGTTGATTGAAAACCTTCTGAAAATGATTCACTATTCCATTAGGAACATTCTTGATTCATTAGAAGAGGTCAAAATATCAACATTAATGGAAGTTTGGAAGAAGTTTATCCCAACTCTCCTGGATGACTTTGAGAGGTTCAATATTTCAGTGGAGAATGTAACTGCTGATGTTGTAGAAATCACAAAATAACTAGGATTGCTGAAATCTCATGATAAAACTTTAATGAATGGGGACTGACTTTTATGGATTAGCAAAGAAAGATATTTCTTGATACTCTCCTGGTGAAGATAATGTGAACATGTTGAAATGACAACCAAGGATTTAGAATATTACGTAAACTTAGCTAAGAAAGCAGCAGCAGGTTTTGAGAGGACTGACTCAAATTTTGAAGAAATTTTTATTGTGGATAGAATGCTGTCAGAAAGCATCTCATGCTATAGAGAAATCTTTTGTGGAAAGAAGAGTCAATTGATGTGCCAAACTTCACTGTTTCTTATTTTAGTAAATTGCCATAGCCACCCCAACTTTCATTAAGCTATGTACATTGTATTTTTTTAGACATAATGGTATTACACACTGAAGAGACTGTAGTATATTATAAAAACTTTTATATACACTGGAAAACAAAAAAATACTTCACTCACTATATTGACATATTTACTTTATTGCTGTCTGGAAACAAATTTGCAGTATCTCTGAGGTTTGTCTGTCACAGAGGAAAATGCTGACTTAGAAGTGATAAATCTGTAATTCTGGTGCTAAGAAGCAAAATCTAGTTTGGAGATACAGGTTTTAAAGTCATCTGCATGCAAGTGGTATTACATTGAAAACTCTGCCAGCCTCACCAAATTATTATGCCATATAACAAAACTTCTGTTCTCCAACTGCACCATGTTTTCTTAGGATTTCTACTAGTGCATTTGCTGTGCTGTGAAACCTCCAACTTAGTTCTTCTACATCAAAACTGCTTTGATTCTTTTATTTCGTTTGCCTTTCCGTATAAACTTGGATATTTCTTTTTTAAAAAAGTACTACTAGGATTTTTTATTGATATTGCCTTAAATCTATAGATAAATTTGTGGATGATTGACCTGTAAACAATATTGAGTCTTTCAAACTGTAAACAATATTGTGTCTTTCGAACTGTAAACATGGTATGAATTGCCATTCTTTTTCTTGCTTTATTGAATTGGATAGGATATCTAGTATGATGATGTATAGGAGTAATGAAAATGGATGTCACTACCTAGTTTCTGATTTTAGATAAAGCATTCTGCCCTTTACCAATAAGTATGTTGTAGTCTGGGCTTTATTTATTCTTCTCCTTGTTCTCCATTTTCTTCTTCCTTTTCCTCCTTCACTTTAACATTCTCTTCTTGTCCTTTTTGATAGATTCCTTTTATCTAGTTGAACAAAACCTGTCTACTTAGCATTGAATGAAATCAGCTATAATGTATTATCCTTTTTTATATATTACAACATTTGACCCACTAATATTTGGTTGAGGATTGTTTAAGTCAATGCAGTTTCTTTTCCCTTATTTGTCTGATTTTGATATTTGAGTAATATTTTCCAGAGGAATTTCTTTAAAATTTATATAGTTTCCTTCTTAAATGTCTGCAAATTTGCCAGTGAAGTAATTTAGATTAGCAATTTCCTTGGATGTAAAGATTTTGGCTACAAATTTAATTTCATCAAAAGAGAGAAACATTCAGATAATCTATTGGTTCTTGAGTGACCTTTAGTAGTTTGTATATTTTTCAAGGAATTTGTGGAACATATGAACATGATGTTGTCAGTAGTTTTTCCTTATATTACTGCCTAGAACATTAATAGTTATATTTCTGTGTTCGTTCCTCATATGGGAAATTTTTATCTTTTTTCCCGTTTATTCTTACTAGAGGTTTATCAATTTTAACAATCTTTCCAAAGAATCAGTTTGGTTTCACTGAAATTCACTATTCTTTTTCTTTTTGAAAATGTATTGATTTTTTTCTCTTTTGCTTAAAATATCCTTACTCATACCTTGTTTGGTCTTAATTTACTCATTTTTTTTTTTAAGATTCTTGACATGAAAGCTTAGATCATTGACTGAAGATTTTTCTTGTTGTTTCATAAGCATTTAATGCTACAATTTTCCCTTGAATTTCTGATTAAGCTGTGTCTAACAACTTCAGAAATGTTGTATTTTTAATTTCATTAAAATCAAAATATTTTATAATATTCTCTGAAATCTGCTTATTCCCCAAGGGATTAGAAGCATTTTGATAGAATTTAAAATATTCGAAATTTTTTTCAGCTATGTTTCTATTTTCAATTTCTAGTTTAATTCCATTGTAGTTATAGAACATAATTTGTATTTTTTAACTTTTATTTTAAGTTCAGGGGTACAAGTGCTGGTTTGTTACATAGGTAAACTTGCATCATGGGCATTGTTGTACAGACTATTTCATCACCCAGGTATTAAGCGTAGTACCCATTAGTTATTTTTCCTGATTCTCTCCCTCCTTTCACTCTTCAGCCTTGGAAAAACCCCAGTATGTGTTGTTCCCATCTATGTGTCTATGTGTTCTCATCATTTAGCGACCACTTACAAGTGAGAACATGTGGTATTTTGTTTTCTGTTCTTGTGTTAGTTTGCTAAGGATAATGGTCTCCAGCTTCATCCGTGTCCTTGCAAAAGACACGATCTCCTTCTTTTTAATGGCTGCATAGTATGTATACACCATAGAATACTATATATTATTCTAAATTTTAAAAATTGTTGAGATTTGTTTTATAGGCCAGAATACTATATATCTTCTTGAACATTTCATATATACTTGAAAATACTGTGTATCCTGCTGTGTTGTATAGATTGCCCCATAAAGTAAATTAGATCAAGGTTGTTGATGTATTGTTCAGGTCATATAAAACCTTACTAACTTTCTCTTTCATCCATTATTGAGAAAGAAGTGTTGAAGTTCCCAACTATAACTTTGTATTTGTCTACTTCTCCTTTTAGTGGTATCAGTTTTTGTTGTTTGTATTATAAAACTCTGCTATTAGACACATATAAATTTAAGAGTTTCTTCTTAGAGAATTGACCCCTAATCATTGCATACTGTTTCTTTTAATTCCTAGAGATATTCCTTGCTTTTAAGTTCACTTCATCTGGCTGTATATTCATAGAGGTACTCCGTTGCTCTTTTGTTTACTATTGCATGGTCACCTTTTTATCCCTTTCTTTTTATATTCAGAATTGGTTTACTTCAGATAGATGATAGTTGTCTTGCTTCTTTTACTTACTCTGATATTATCTGTCTTTTAAAATTTTGTTTAAATATTTATTTTAATGTGATTATTGAAATGGTTGAATTTAAATCTGCCATCTTTCATTTGTTTCATTTTTACATTTTCTGTGTCTCTTTTCTTCTGTTCTCTTTTGAATTAACTGATTATATTTAATATTTTCAAACTGTTGGCTTATTTAAGTGTTTTCTTAATTTTTAGAAGATCTTCATAGAAGATCTTCCTGGGGTCTGAAATCTATTTTTAATTAATTAATCAGAACAGTTCTGTAAATAATATTATACTGCTTCAGATGTAATGTAAGAAAGTTACATAGGATCCACCTAATTTTTCCCTCCTATCTATTGCACTTTTTGTTTTTTTGAGATGGAGTCTCACTCCGTCAACAGGCTGGACTGCAGTGGTGCGATCTCAGCTCACTGCAACCTCTGCCTCCCAGGTTAAAGAGATTCTCCTGCCTCTGCCTCCTGAGTAGCTGGGACTATAGGCGCATGCCATCACACCCAGCCAATTTTTTGTATTTTTAGTAGAAATGGCCATGTTGGCCAGGATGGTCTCGATCTCTTGACCTCTTGATCCACCTGCCTTGGCCTCCCAAAGTGCTGGGATTACAGATGTGAGCCACTGTGTCTGGCCCTCTATTGCACTATGATAATCACAGATCTTACTGTTGCAAAAGCTCTAAACCCAGAGGACATTGATGACATTTTGCTTTAGATGCTCAACTATGTTTTAAATTGATTACATTTGAGAATTTTTTTTTAACATTTACTTTCATTTTAATCATTTTCAGTGATCTTAGTTTCTTTTTGGTATATTCAAGTTACTATCCAGATACTAGATACTAACTTTCAAACATTGTGCTTACCACATATTTCCTGGTAATTTCATTTTTGAAAGATGTTTTTACTGGATGTAGAAACCTGGGTTGGCGATTTCTCTACTTTAGTATTTTAAAGATGTTGCCTCATTGATAGTTATGTTGCATATCTTCTGATTAGAAGTCTACCGTAATTCTTATCTTTGTTCCTATATATATAATTTGTCTTTTTCTCTAGCTGCCTTCAAGAATTTTCTGTTTTTCTCCTTAGAAGTTTGTAAATGTTATATATAGCTTCATTTTGGGGAAGTTTTTCCGTTTGGTATTTTTCTTTCCTTTCTGTTCTCTGAGCTTTATCTATCTGGGATTTAAGAAAATGTCATTATATTGGCGAAAACTTAATGCATTTTCTCTTCAAGAATTTTTCTTCTCCTTTGTTTCTTTCTTCTTCTGAAATTCCAATTATATGTATGTAAGACCATTTGATGGTTTTCCACAAAGTGTGAATGTTGCATTTTTAAAAATCTTTTTTCACTTTTAAAAATGTTTGTGTTTAATTTTGGTAATTTCTATTGACCTGTCATCAAAATGGTTGATTTTTTTCTTATTGAATCTTCTGATGAATTCATTGAAGTCCTTCTTCATCTCTGTTACCATTTTCCCCCATTGACTCTTATTGTTCCTACCTATCTGCAGAAATGTGATATATTTTAAAGATTATCTAGCACTTTACTTGTGATTGAATTGTAGTGAAACTTCTTCTGGCATTCTACATCCTAGGCAGAAGTGAAAAGTCTTTTCAATTTTTTTTTTAATTAAGGTAAAATACACATAACATAAAATTTGCCATTTTAATCATTTTTACATTTTCAATTATTTTTAACCTGGTTCTAATTGTAGTATGGATTCAATATTCGCAACTTTTCCTTTTTATTTTATACATGGGCATATCACAGAAGAAATTTTAACATATTCTTGAAAACTATCATTTTGGGTTGTATAAATTATTAAAATAAGCAGATACACTACTGTGTCCTTAAATTTTTTTTTAGTTTTGAACTTATGATTTATTCACAATTTATTTGATAATTTCAATGGCACCATAATAAATGCCTTTTGCATATGATGTTTTGAGTTACTGTCAGAGTGCATGGTAAATCTATAGTGAAAATGCAGAGGGCTAAAATGGTATGTGCTGTTATATAATAAAAACTGTATGTCAAATGATATGCATCATGTGATGAAAAGTTTGGGTTTTTTGAACAATATAGTACGCTATATATGTTTCGCTATTTGCATAATCAATAGAATCTGTCAATATTTGTCAAAGCCAAAATTTCTGCTTAAATAATGAGAAACATATATTTCTTATTTAAGACTTTATATCCTTAGTAGCCTTTGAGTAGTGTCAAGAACAAAGTACATGCATATTGTAACTATTTTGGATATTCCAAGTAAATAACTGGATGTGGATAGAAGAAACTGAATTTCTCTATCCAGTGAATCCCACAAGCCGTTAGTTCATACAGAAATTGGATTGTCCTTTTTTTGGTTCATGGCAGTATGGCAAGCTTGAATGTTTTAACACCTGCTCTGAGGAACTATATTTTTCTGCCTCAAGAAGAAGATGAAGTAGCTAGAAAATAATAAAAAAAACTCATAATTAGCTGCTGGTGTTTATGGCTTTGTCTACATAGATTATAGGATTATAAAGAGGACCAGATTATTCTTTATTAAAAATGATAATGACATATCTGAATGCTATGATACACTTATCTATAGAGTTCTCATTTGTTATTTAATATATTCCTCCAAGACACTTATGAGTTAGATACTAGTGTTATCCACATCTTACATAAAAGAGAATTGAGCATAGAGATATTATATTATTTGCTCCTGGTCAGAGAATTAATAAGAGGCCTTGTCAGATAAAAATCTAGCTTAGAATGTGAATTTCAGGCTCTTAATCATATGCTGAATGGAGAATATGGAGCCTTAATTGTTTTTTAACTTTTATTTTAGGTTTGGGTGTACACATGCAGGTTTGTTATACAGGTCAACTTGTGTCATGGGCGTTTGTTATACAGATTATTTCATCACCCAGGTACTAAGCCTAGTACCCAATAGATATTTTTTCTGCTACTCTCCCTACTTCCCCCTCCACCCTTAAGGAGACCCCAGTGTCTCTAGTTCTCTTCTTTATGTTCATAAGTTCTAATCGTTTAGCTCCCACTTATAAGTGAGAACATGTGGTATTCACCTTTCTGTTCCCGTGTTACGTTGCTATGGACAATGGCCTCCAGCTCCATTCATGTTCCTGCAAAAAGACATGACTTTGTTTCTATGGCTGCATAGCATTTCACGGTGTATATGTACTACATTTTCTTTATACAATCTGTCATTGATGGACATTTAGGTTGATTCCATGTCTTTGCTATTGTGAACAGTGCTGCAATGAACATTCACTTTTATGTCTATGGTAGAATGAATTCTATCCCTCTGGCTATATACCCAGTATTGGGATTGCGGGGTCAAATTGTAGTTTTGCTTTTAGCTCTTCAAGGAATCGCCATACTGCTTTCTACAATGGTTGAACTAATTTACACTTCTCCAAACAGTGTATAACTGTTACTTTTTCTCTGCAACCTTGCCAGCGTCTGTTATTTTTTGACTTTTTAATAACAGCTATTCCGACTGGTGTGAGGTGGTATCTCATTGAGGTTTTGATTTGCAGTTCTCTAATGATCAGTGATGTTGGGCTTTTTCTCATATGCTTCTGGACCGCATGTATGTCTTCTTTAGAAAAGGGTCCAGAACCTTAATTCTTGACTCCAATATATTTTACATGAAAAATAAGATTGCTGTGTGTGTATTCATGTGTTTTTAAAATGTTTTTTCCTTTTTAATTAAAAACAACATTATTGTGTTTATTTATATTTTAAACTTTTATTATGTATTTAAAGAATACAACATGATGTTTTGGTAAATCCAGTGAAATTGTTACTACAGTCAAGAAAATTAGCATAGCCATCATCTCACATAGTTACTCTGTGTGTGTGTGTGTGTGTATGTGTGGGTGTGAGGGAGAACGTGATAAGAGCACTGAAATCAATTATCTGCAAGTTTCCAGTATATGATACAATATTACTAACTATAGTTTTATCCTGTACATTATCTGTCTAGGTTAATTTATCCTACATAACTATAGCTTTGTCTCATTTGACCTCATTTCCCCATTTTTCCCACCCTGCCTGTAACCACTGTTTCACTCTCTGGTTCTATGTTTTTAACGTGTAAAAGAAAATTTCCATACGTAAGTGAGATTATTCAGGATTTCTCTTTCTGTGTCTGGCTTATGTTACAAGCATACTGTCCTCTAGTTTCATCTAGGTGGTTGCAAAAGGCAGGTTTTTCTTTCTTATAAAGTCTGAATTATATCCCTTGTGGGTGTGTATGTGTTTCACAATTTTTAAAATCCATTTTTCCATCAGCAGATACTTAGGTTATTTTTATGTGTTGGCTATTGTAAATACTACTGCAATGAACATGCAAGCACAGTTACCTCTATGAAATGGTGATTTTATTTTCTTTGGGCATATTTCCAGAAGAGGGATTGCTGGGTGGCAAGGTCATTCTATTTTCACTTTTTTGAGGAACCTGGATACTATTTTTCATATGACTTCAGCAATCTTCATTCCCACTAGTAGTATACAAGAGATCTGTTATATTCACACCCTTGCCAACACCTGCTATCTCTTGTCTTTTAGAGAATAGCTGTCCTAACAGATGTGAGAAGATACCTCATTTAGATTTGATTTGTATTTGCCTGATAATTAGTGATGTTGAGCACATTTTCATATACTTGTTGGCCATTTTAATGTTTTCTTTGGAAATATGTCTATCAGATTATTTGCCCATATTTTAATTCGGTTATTTATCTTTTACTATAGATTTGTGTGAGTTCTTCATATATTTTAAATATAAACCCCTTATCAGACATATCATTCACAAATATTTTCTTCCAAGACATAGGCTGCCTTTTTATTTTGTAGATTATTTCCTTTGTTGTGCAAAAGCTTGTTAATGTGATATAGTCCCATTTGTTTATTTTGCTTCTTTGTCTTTGCTATTGATGTCATATCCAAAATACTTATTGCCAAGGCCAATGATAAATAACTTTTCCTCGTTTTTTTTTCTAGGAGTTTTACAGTTTCCGGTCTCAAATTTAGGTCTTTAATCCATTTTGGGTTGATTTTTATTTGTGATGTGAGGTAAGGTTCTAACTTAAATGTTTGCTTGGGGGTTTCCAGTTATCCCAATACCATCTATTGAAGAGAATATCTTTTTCTCAATGTGACTTCTTGGTTGCCTTGTTAAAAACTTGTTATCTGTATATGTCTGGGCTTATTTCTGGGCTTCCAATTCTATTCCATTGACCTATATTTCTGTTTTTTTGCCAGTATCATACTGTTTTGATTACTATTGCTTTGTAATATAACTTGAAATCAGAAGTGTGATGCTTCTAACTTTGTTATTTTTGTTTAATATTGCTTTATATATTCGGGGTCTTCTCTGGTTACACACAAATTTTAGAACTTTTTTCATACTTCTTTGAAAAACGTCATTGTCATTGGAATTTTGCAAGCAAAATTCCAATTCTGTAATCTACATATTGTATATATAATGTAATCTGTATATTGCTTGGAATAGTATGAATAGTTTAACGATATTTATCCTTCAAATCAATGGACACAGATATCTTTCTATTTATTTGAAAGAAAATATGGTATATATATGTGTGTGTGTATCTACATATACACACACAAACACACATACACACACACACACACACACACACAATGGAATACTTACTATTCAACCTTAAAAAGGAAGGATATTCTGCCATCTGTGGCAGCTTGGATACACCCAGAGAATATTTTATGTTAGGAGAAATAAGCTATGCAAAGAAAGACAAATACTTTATGATCTCACTTATATGTGGAATCTAAAAAAATTAAACTGATAGAAGTAGAGAGTAGAATGTTGGCTACCAGAGACTGGGTGTTGGGAGGCAGAAAGGGAATGGGATGTTGCTAGTCAAAGGGTATAAAGTTTCAGTTAGAAATGAGAAATAAATTTTGAAGTATTTCATTAATGTTTTATAGGTGGTTTTTTCTTTTCTTTTTTTTTTTTTTTGAGATGGAGTTTTGCTCTTCTTGCCCAAGCTGGAGCGCAATGGCGTGATCTCGGCTCACTGCAACCTCCGTCTCCCAGGTTCAAGCAATTCTCCTGTCTCAGCCTCCCGAGTAGCTGGGTTTACAGGCACACGCCACCACGACTGAATAATTTTTTGTATTTTTAGTAGAAACGGGGTTTCAACATGTTAGCCAGGCTGGTCTCGATCTCCTGACCTCAGATGATCTGCCTGCCTTGGCCTCGCAAAGTGCTGGGATTACAAGCGTGAGCCACTGTGCCAGGCCAATGTTTTATAGTTTTCAGCATGAAGATTATACTTCTTTGGTTAAGTGTATTCCTAGATATTTTATCTTCAATCCTATTGTAAATTAGGTTGTTTTTATTTCCTTTTTGGATATATTGGTATAAAGAAAAGCAACTGATATTTGTATGTTGATTTTGTATCCTGCAAACTTACTTAATACATTTGTTAGTCCTAAATTGTTTTTGGAAGTTTTTAGAGCTTTCTCCATATGCAGTACATCAACTGCATAAAGAAATAATTTTACTTCTTACTTTCTCATTTAGATGTCAGTACTATGTTGAATAGAAGTAATGAAAGTGAACATTTTTGCCTTGTACTAGATCTTAGAGGAAAAGTTTTCCATTTCTTCCCATTGATTACAAAGTTAGCTGTGGTTGTTATCAAAAGAAAGTGTTGGCCTTTGTCAAATGTTTTGAATTTTTTTTTTCTTTAAGGCAGAGTCTCGCGCTGTCACCCAGGCTGGAGTGCAGTGGCACAATCTAGGGCCACTGCAACCTCCACCTCCCAGGTTCAAGCGATTCTATTGCCTCAGCCTCCCGAGTAGCTGGGATTATAGGCACTAGACACCACACACAGCTAATTTTTGTATTTTTAGTAGAGTCGGGGTTTCACTATGTTGGCCAGAGTGCTCTCCAACTCCTGACCTCAAGCGATCTGCCTGCCTCAGCCTCCCAAAGTTTTGGGATTACAGGCGAGAGCCACTGTGCCCAGCCCCAAAATATTTTATTTCTAATGGAAAGTTAGTGTTGGGAGAAATGTACTTGGAGCTCAATACTAAAGAAATTATTAGCTATTTTTTCTAAAGCCATCTGTAACAATTTCTCCAGGGTCAGGTATTTGGAAGCAGTCGCAAGACTTCTCAGGGGGTACTAATGATAGGCTTGAATCAAGGTAATAAATATAGTATAGCAGGAGAAGGAAAGCGCAAGCAGGCATCAGGAGCTGAGAGACGTCCAGGCACAGCTCCACAGGATTCTTTCTCAGTTACACAGGGCACACTTTGTCTCTGGAGTATAAACCACTAAGACGAGTGTGAGAAATTTTGGTTTCTCAAGAGCTTGAGCAGGATTTTTCAGTGGGGTCTTTTATGCCTCATTGATTATGCAGCCAAGTGGGATTTTGCAACCGGTTAAATCAGGTCTCTGTCATCAATTTACAAGTTATAACTCCAAACAAGCTGGCCCTGGGGACTGTCTTAGAGTTTTAAACTTGAGGCTATAAATAGCATTTTATAAATT
Source organism: Pongo pygmaeus (assembly GCF_028885625.2). Taxonomy (NCBI): domain Eukaryota; kingdom Metazoa; phylum Chordata; class Mammalia; order Primates; family Hominidae; genus Pongo; species Pongo pygmaeus. Next base: position 46,655,664 of record NC_072388.2, on the reverse strand, counting down.
ATTTGATAGCTCATTCTATCCTTATCCTAGACAAAATTCAGTACCATGGCATTCTTGATGATAAGCACAGAACTGTCCCTATTAAGCTCTAGGATAATTCTATCTTACACACCATCAAAATGTGCTTTCTATTACATGTGCTTTTATTTAAACTGGAGCAAATGTAATCAATGGCTTAATGCTCTATTTGTCTAAGGCATTAATAAGGAAAGTGATATCCTGAGAGACACTAATGAGGAAGATATTCCATTTGGTCAGCAACCTGAAACTTCAAATGGCACCTAGAACTTAATGAAAAGAGATATGTGTTTAGCTAAAAGATCTCCATGACTTAATTCAGTAAATAGTCACACCAGATATATTAATTTCTGATATTATGGGCAATAGAAATTCACCTCTGCAATTAGCTTTTATGGCTTCCTTAACAGTATATGAAAATACACTTATGCATTGCTTAAACATGGGGATACATTCTGAGAAATGTGTCATTCGATGATTTCATCATTGTGTGAACATCGCAAAGTATACTTACACATAGATGTTATAGCCTACTATACACCTATGCCATCTGGCATAGCCTAGTGATCCTAGGCTACAGACCTGTACAGCATGTTACTGTGCTGAATATGTTAGGCAATTGTAACATAATGGTAAGTGTTAATGTATCTAAATATATCAAAACACAGATAAGATACAGTTAAAATATAGTGTAAAAGATGAAAATGGTACACCTGTGTAGGATACTTACCATGAATGGAGCTTACAGGACTACAAGTTGCTCTGGAGTCTGAGTGGTGAGTGAATGTGATGGCCTAGGACATTACTTTATACTACTGGAGACTTTATAAACATTGCACACTTAGGGGACACTCAATTTATTTAAAATAAAAATTAACTTTAGCTTACTGTGACATTTTACTTTATAAACTTTTAATTTTTAAAACTTTTTGACTCTTTAATAATAACATCTAGCTTAAAACATAAACATAGTGTCCAGCTGTACCAAAATATTTTCTTTCTTTATATTCTGTTTAATAACATCTTTCTACTTTTAAATTTTTACTTTTCTTAATTTTTAAACTTTTTTGTTAAAAACAGACAATAACACATTAGCCTAGGCCTACACGTGGTCAAAATTATCAATATCACTGTCTTTTACCTCCTTATCTTATCCTACTGGAAGGTCTTCAGAGGCAATAACATGCATGAAACTATCATCTCATTATAATAATGCCTTCTTCTGGAATGCCTCCGGAAAGACCTGCCTGATGCTGTTTTACAGTTAACTCTTTTTTATACATCTATAAGGAGTACACACTAATGATAAAAGTATAAATAGTAAATACATAAACCAGTAATTTAGTCTTGTATTATCATCATCAAGTTTTACGTACTGTACATAATAATACATAATAATATGTGCTATATTTTTTATATGACTGGCAGTGAAGTAGGTTTATTTACACCAGCATCACCACAAACACAAGTAACATGTTGCACTGTGACGTTAAGATGGCTACATCACTAGGTGATAGGAATTTTTCAGCTCCATTATAATCTTATGGGACCAAGTTCATATGTGGAATCTGCCGTTGACCAAAACGTGTTACGGAGCACATGACCAAGTGTAATATTATAAAAGCGCATTCATCATAGAACAGAAAGAAAGAGGTAAAGGAATTTGATGAGCATATAGTAAACTAAAACTAAAATAAAATCTTAATCCCCTCCTCATCGATTTGATGGACCCCCTTTTGGGCATATACATCCTTAGAATTGAGTTCCTGCCTATGACAGGACAGGAGGTCCTTTCTTTTCCAGTTTAGACACAACAACTGTCCAGCATTCATGTTCAAACAGAGGTCATAACAACGACAGAAGACACTCTTTGTGGCAGTAAGATGCCAAATTATAAAGAGAACCTGAGACCATGTCCAGGCAAGGGTTAATTCACACACTCCTAGATATAAATAAACTGTTTTAACTGCTAGGAGGCTTTTCCTTTTCTGTAGTAGCAAATAAGCACTGACCTCTAGATAAGCAATGTTAAAACAATTACAACTTATGCAACACACAGGTGTTAACTGAACTCCTGTTCCACCAGCCGTAACTACAGCTTTGATTGCATAAGAGACTGATTTCAGTAGCTTTCTCCTGATAAGAAGACCTCCAACCACGGACTACTTTTGGCCAGTTTACAGAGGCTGCACACTTATGTGCCTTCATGTCCTGAAAATACCTCCTTGGGCCTATTTGTAATACATTAGAATGTTAAATCTCCACCCCAAGGTAAACGTGGGTCATACGTTACATGCATGTTTGTTCAATATGCATGTGTCAGGACCACCTTCATGAATATTCATAGTCTCTCCTATAACCTGTTGAATATGTATGTTGAACAAACTTCTTCAGTATAAAACTCTTACCCTAACCACTCGTCCTTTGAAGTGCCTGTCTCTGGTCTTTGCTGGAGGCTATGCTTCCCAACCTGCAGGATGCCTGCCTTGCAGGCTGTAACCCTTTATGGAAAATAAAGCCTCCTCTCCTTTCCCAATTTATTTTTTAAGTTAACAATACACATCTAAAGCAGCTCAAATCCTGGATTATTTCATTGAAATCTGAACGGGGATGTTTGCGACAAAGCCTGCATTTTGCATTTTTAATTCAATAATGGGCACAGCATATGTGCATTGACATAATTGCAAAACAGTTAGTTGGAGGTAAGAAAACAGATTTCAAAGGTACAGCTAATGCTTCCTTCTTTGCATGGTGGAGAAAATGAGACAGTTCTAAATTCTGTTTATCTGAATTTGATATTTAGATAGGTAGAAGAATGAATTTTTAGGCAATTATTATTATTTTTATTATTATTTTAAGACAGAGTCTTGCTCTGTTACCCAGGTTGGAGTGCAGTGGTGTGATCTCAGGTCACTGCAACCTCTGCCTCCCAGGTTCAAGGAATTCTCCTGCCTCCCAAGTAGCTGGGATTACAGGTGCCCACCACCACATTCTGCTAATTTTTGTATTTTTAGTAAAGATGGGGTTTCACCCTGTTGGCCAGTCTGGTCTTGAACTCCTGACCTCAGGTGATCTGCCCGCCTCAGCCTCCCAAAGTGCTGGGATTCAGGTGTGAGCCACCGAGCCCAGCCTCTTTTTAAAAAAATAAAAATAAAACTATGATACATTACCATTCCGGCTAATTCACTCAAAGCTTTTTCATGAACAGCCCATTTGTTGGAGGGGTGTTTTATATATAATGGCATAGATTACGTTATGATTTGTGTATTTGAATCCTACTTTATCAGAGGATTATCTTTATTGATTGATTTCTTAATAGACCTTATTTTTTTTAACAGTCCTTTTAGGTTCACAGCAAATTGCGCTGCCTTCTCCATTACTAATATCCCACAACAGAGTGGCACATTTGTTACAACTGGTGAACCTACAGTGACATATTATTATCACCCAAACTTTTATGTTAGAGTTCACTCTTAGTGTGCATAACATGTTTCTACCATATTTCCACCATTATAGTATCATCATTACACCAATTTGAATACATCATTACACCAAATTGAGTAGTTTGACTCCCCTAAAAATCCTCTGTGTTCCACCTCTTTATCCCTCTCCTCCCTCCAGCCCCTCTCCAGCCCCTAGCAACCAACGATCTTTTTTTTTTTTAGATGTAGTCTCGCTTTGTGCCCAGGCTCACTGCAAGCTCCGTCTCCTGGGTTCACGCCATTCTCCTGCCTCAGCCTCCTGAGTAGCTGGGACTACAGGCACCTGCCACCACACCCAGCTAATTTTTTATATTTTTAGTAGAGACAGGGTTTCACGTGTTAGCCAGGATGGTCTCGATCTCCTGACCTCATGATCTGCCCGCCTTGGCCTTCCAAAGTGCTGGGATTGCAGGCGTGAGCCACCGCGCCTGGCCCAGTGATCCTTTTACCGTCTTCCTACTTTTGCCTTTTCCAGAATATCATATAGTTTTAATCATACAGTATGTAGCATTTTCAAATTGCCTTCCAATATAGTTTAGATACCTGTCCCCTCCAAATCTCATGTTAAAATGTGATCCCTAATGTTAAAGGTGGGGCCTGGTGGGAGGTGTTTCGGTCATGGGGGCAGATCCCTGATGAATGGCTTGCTGCCCTCCCCGAAGTAATGAGTTCGTGTGAGATCTCGTTATTTAAGAGCCTGGCATCTCTCTTGTCCTCATTTCTTGCTCCATCTCTTGCCATCCGACACACTTTCTCCCTTTTCACCTTTCACCACAAGTAAAAGCTTCCGAAGTCCTGAGCAGAGGCAGATGCTGGTGCCATCCTTCTTGTACAGTCTGCAGAACTGCTAGTCAAATAAACTTTTCTTCATAAATTACCCAGTATCAGGTATTCCTTTTAGCCATGCAGAATGGACTAATACACTGTCTTTCACTTGGTAATATACATTTAAGTTTAATCCATCTTTTCATGGCTTGATAGCTCATTTGTTTTTAATGCTGAATAATATTTCATTGTTTGGATGTACCATAATTTATTTATCTATTCACCTACTGAAGAGCATTTAGTTGCTAACATGTTTTGGCAATTATGAACAAAGCCTTTATAAATCTTTGTGTGTTTTTTTGTGTGTGGACATAAGTTTTCAACTTATTTAGGTAAATAGGAAGAAATGCAATTGCTGGATGATATGATAAGAAGATACTTAGTTCTGTAAGAAACTGCCAAGCTTTCTTCCAAAGCTATTTAAATTTCCATTAGCAATGAATGAGGGTGCGTGGTTCTCCACATCCCTGCCAACATTTTGTGTTGTCAGTGTTCTGAATATTGGTCATTGTAATAGGTGTGTGATGATATCTCATGTTGTTTTAATTTGCATTTCCCTAGTAACATACAATGTGGAGCATCATATCATATGCTTATTTGTCATCTGTATATCTTCTTTGATGAGGTGTCTGTTCAGATCTTTTTGCCCATTTTTAATTGAGTTGTTAGTTTTCTTAGTATTGAGTTTTAAGAGTTCTTTGTCTATTTTTGATAACAGTTTTTTATCAGATATCTTTTGCAAATATTTTCTGTGGAAATTATATTTTGTTTCACAAAGTTTATTTTTCCATGCCTATCTTATTTTTGACCTCCATGATTTCTTTTTAGCTTCAAAAAAGCAATTTTTACATAAAAGGACACATTAAAACATACTTTTGTGAGGATGTATTATATATCAACTGTTTGACATATTTGCTTTAGTTTCCATGACATTCTTACATAAAATACATTTGTAAAATTACAAGTTCCTAAATTAATATTCTAATACATTATTTGGCAATAAATTATTATAGGCATCTTTTGACTGTCATGACAGATTTCACATATACACCTACTGAAGATCATTTTGGCAAATTTAGTTACATTTTTTAGGATAAAACTATAATTTCATTACTACTTCTTGAAAGCTATATTTAAATATCGTAATATAAACATGGTTTATTTAGTGACAAATTTAGAGATTGAATATTATCAAAAGTATATGCCTACTCTGGCATACATACTCCTTAACTCTCACACCCCAAGATTTTCCCTGCCCTAAATCACTGGAGGATTAGTTTCCAGCAGAGATCACCCCTACTGCCCATGGAAATTATTCAAGCCAGCCAATCCTTAACAGTTTACTTTGCCACGCTTTACCTTTCCTGCAGAAACCCCAATAAAGGATTTGGTGTAGGCTTCTCCCTTGCTCCTGCTTCTGGCTGACCAAACCTGGAATTTCCTTTGTGGTCCTATATGGCCTGGCATGTCCCCTTCTCTTGGGAAATGTGAGTAATAAAATCTTCTTTCACTGGCATTGACCTTTTTATGTTGGCACTAGGTTGCCTCCATCAATTAAAATCCCCCAGATATACTTTTAACACATCATTATAAATATTTAGTCAACATGCACAAAATATTAGTGTGACAAGCAAATCTTTCTATTTCCATATGGAAATTCTAGGTAACTAAAATGTTATTATCTAAGAAAAAGCCACACTTGAACTTTAGTTGCATTTATCCCTGTGTATTTCTATGTTGTAAAAATGTAAAGAAATTCACTGAAGAGTTCAAATATATCCTCAATTCTACAAGGTAATCTGTCATTAGCTTACTTCCCCATCTCCCTGGAGCTATCAGACCAACTGTACTGTGTTCACTCTCTAACGATACACTATGAAGGTGACCTTGTAATGCACTTCATTTAGAAAATAAAAGTAATCCAATTAAAACTTCTGCAATTTTTGCTTCAAATCAACACATTTACCTTAATCTCTACTTATCATTATTATTTCCTCCAATAAAAATGAAAAAAAAATGCCCGTCTCCAGTCTCGTATGTTACTTTTCTTCTGAATCTTAGCCCCTTGTTTTCTTTCAAGAAGGTTAAACCTTTATCTATCTCTTGCTATCCTGTATCTTTAATCCTCTTACTTTGTACTAGATAATTTCCATCAGCATTTAAACATTCTCTGATATCTCCAGACTTAAGAATTATAGGCTTCCCTGTATATGACATACCCTTGCAGCTTTCTAAACTTGAAATCATTAATAACTTCCAATTTCCTAAATGTAATGGACACTTTTTGGTCTTCATTAATTCTGTATTTTTATTAGACCTAATTGATTTGGTCATTTTCTCCTTACTGAAAGCTGAGATTTAAATTGTTTTTCTCTCATCATTATGGCTGCTGCCTAATTAGTCTCTCTTTCTGGCCTAAGGTTAAAATATTGAAAGTCCCCCAGATCTGAATTTAGGTTTTTTTCTCTGTTCATTGTTATATTCTAACCCTAGACACACTCAACACACACAACATTATCCCTAGGTTGTCAATTACCACATACGTCAGTCTTTCCAGGTTTATAACTGAACTACAATTTTCTCTGAGATCCAATTCCTTATGTCTCTCTGTATAATCTCAAGAACAAAAAGTTCAATAAGTGAAAAAATCCTCTCCCCTAATCTACTACACATCACCAAGCTTTATCTTTCCTCACTGAAATTACTCTTCAGAACAGTTATTGAGGCAACAGAAGTTAAATCATACTTATTTTTCCTCACTTTCTTTGTCAACTTTTTACATGAAATAAATTAACTTTTTCAAAATTTTTGTTTACTGAAGCATAATTTACATACTAAGATGTACATAGTTTAATTCTACAGTTTGAATTTGATAAATTTATACTCCAATATAATTACCAATCCGATCAAGGCATACAATATTTCATCACGCCAAAAAGCTGCTTCATGCTCCTTTCCAATCAATTTCCTCTGACCAGAGATCAATTGCTGCCATTATATCCCAAGGCTATATCTATGTATCTAAGCATCTAGCTATCTAGCTATTTAGCTATCTATGTATCTATATAATTTTAATTTTTAAAGTAATCACTTTACTTTTCTAAGTAGGCTTCTCTTCTCTTCTGTAGCTCTTCTGAAATAATATTTATACCTGATGTCTGTGGAGTATCTTGAAACATATTCTGAAACTGTCTTGAAATATATTCTGAAACTACCTTGCATACTGAGCTAAATACCCTCATGGAGACCTGCTTCTTCATCTTCCATGTCAATTTCTTGGTGATTTAGTGTCATAGCTCTCCGCAAATCTTTCCTTCTTCATTGAGTGCTCTTGATTCATCAATTCTTACCAAAATTCACTCAATATCTGATCTTTTAGCTGTGCTAATTCTTCTCTGATAAGTTTAGGTCAGTGCTTCTGTTGGACCCTGATTATCTGGAGGAGTTCATCAATTTCACAATCTGTAAGATTGCCCTGAACAACAAATATTGACTAGCTCCCAAGTGCAAGGTATTTGTTTCATGCTAATTCTAGACTTGTAAAGAGAAAATCCAGGAAACTAAATCATGTCATTATCATCATCAACTACTTCTCTTGGATTTTGACATATCCAATGTATTTTTTCAGTCTTTCATTATATAGGAGCTTCAGATAGAAAGAATATATTTTATTAATTTCTAACTGTAAACCAGTGTTCTTTATAATTGCCTATAAATGGCCTTTCATTTATAAGATCAAGCCTGAGCCTCTGATCAAGACAGTGTCTGATACTCTAGATTTGAATAGGATTAGTTCAAATTTTAACTTTCAATGCATTGCTTATAACTCTCTACGGAATTTTCTAACACAAGAAGAAATCTTAACTTCTGAAGAAATTTCAGTTGTTCAGCTTTCACTAAAGTCTCTACTCTACCACAGAGGTCTTTTTGCTAGACCTCAATTCTGGTTGCTAGAAATCCTAGTGCAGCGTCAGGCTTAATTGATTCTAGGACTCAATGACATTAAATAGGACTTAGGTTCTTTCTTTCTTTTTGCTTGCTCATCCTTTGTGTGGCTTCATCCTCAGCCGATTGCAGGATGGCTGCAGCTGTTTCAGGTATTACATCCAGATACGCATAGGAAAAAGAAAGACCATCACTATCTGCACTCTCTCTAAGAAACAATTTATCATTTTTTTTTAATGGAAGTATTGCAATAATCTACTAACAAGTTTCTGACTGTATAATCCTGTTTTCTCTTCCAAACCAATAACTGTCACTTAAATAGCTAGAATTACATTGCTAACATGTAGATATTTCTCTTTTTTTCTTTTTCTTTTTTTTTTTTTTTTTTTTTTTTTTGAGACAGAGTCTCCCTCTGTCGCCCAGGCTGGAAGGCAGTGGCGCAATCTCGGCTCACTGCAACCTCCACCTCCCGGGTTCACGCCAATCTCCTGCCTCAGCCTCCCAAGTAGCCTGGACTACAGGCACCCGCTACCAAGCCCGGCTCATTTTTTGTATTTTTAGTAGAGACGGGGTTTCACCGTGTTAGCCAGGATGGTCTCGATCTCCTGACCTCGTGATCCGCCCACCTCGGCCTCCCAAAGTGCTGGGTTTACAGGCGTGAGCCACCGTGCCCGGCACATGTAGATATTTCAATCTTATTCAAATGCTTGTAGTGTAAATATCTTCCTGTTACGTGTTCCAAATTTTTAAAAAGTGTAAAGATAACTTTACAACATGCCTCCTGTCAATCACCCAGAGTCCTCGGGAAACACCCTTTCCCCTTGATCACTGTTTCCAGGAGCCTAGTTTGTTTGTTTGCAAACAAATTCCTTCCTGTTTTATTGTCTTCTTACATGCTAAGCTTAATTGCTGCAGTATTCTTTTCTCCTTCCCCATAATATTTTTCTTCTGACTAGCAACTTTTTTCCATCAATTTTCAGGAAATTACCCCAGGTTAAGTCAGTCATTTATATTTCATGCTCTCACTGTACACTCTGCTTTTGCTTTGAGGAACTTATTACAACTATAAATGAATAATTATTTTTATAATTTCTATCCTTTAAAAGTACCTCTGTTTCCTCATAGATTCTATGCTTCTTGAGGGTAAATGCTATTTGTCTCTCTTGTTCTGCTGTGTTCTCGGAAAATCTGAGAACATACCTCATTGAAAATAGAAGTAACAACAGTCAAAGGTAATTTATATTTTATGTAGAAATAAAACATAACTTCTGTTTCTCCCATGTCCATTAATATTTTCTGTGTACCACACATCTCATACTCTTTCTACTTTTGCAACAGATTATTGGGATCCTATTTCACATACAAATAAGTGAGCAACTGAGAAAACTAATGTACTTTCCTGTTTTTGCTAGCAAGATTGTTTTTATATTTCTTCATTATTTTATCATTTGGATTAAAATTGTATTTCTTTAAACAGTGAACACATATATTTTGTAATTTTCTCTTGATGCATGTATCATTTTTGTGCAAAAAAACACATATGATGAAACTTGAATCAATTGGGGATGAGATTCTTTCTGGTAAAATAATGGAATACCAGAGTCAAGGAGAACAAGTATTAGTGAAACAGCCATTGGATTGACGGTACATTGGGGCTTTGTGCAGATTATTAAAAGAAAGTCCAGTTGTAGGGTATGGGAATAACACAAGTATAATTAGAGTGAAGATCAGACCAATAGATAGTGAAATGGCCAGGGAGGGAGAAGAATAGTCTTAGAGATGAATTTTAGGGATGAAAGAATTCTAGATGATAATAGGATGATAGAGTCTATTATTCTATCATAGATATGTAGACTGGAAGGAAATGAAGTTAATTGGCCAAATGCGCTATACATACACACACATGCACATCTATATACACAACGTGTGTGTAACTTAAAGTGTATGTGTGCATGTGTGCATGTGTGTATACCATATGGGATAGATTTAGAACATAAAAAAAAATGCCAGTTCCTTAAAAGAATATTGGTGATTGACCAACCTAACTATCTGGGGGCATATGGAATTCTCTTCTACAGTTAGGGCAATATTTCCACAACTACCAAAGTGTTCATTGTACGTAAAAAGAACAACTCTCTGGAAATCTCTCTTTTACCATTTAAAAGTAAGAAAAAAATGTACACTTCAGGGTTTTTTGGGGATTTGTATTTGAGAATAGTACTTTTTTGTTAGAATACTCTTCCCCTACAGTGACATATTTCTCCAGAATGCACCAAGCGATTGAGTTTGTATGTTTGAGTGGAATGGTCTTACCCCACTAATTGTCACTGTTTTGACCTTACTGTGTTATGATGTGAGCTGTCACCATAACAGAGAAGAAAATTGGAAAAATACATTGCACTTCAGAGGTCAGAGTAGAAAGGTTTGGGCTAGCGGCTAGCAGAAAGTGAAGTTTACTAGGACCAGTTTAAATAATATAAAAGGAGTATGGTAATAAGCATCTTTGTGATAATGAATCATCTAGAAAATCTGGGATTCTGGTTATAAAAAAGTAAACAGTAATGTGAAGAATCAGCCTTTTAAATCTCAAAGGTAAAAGTTTTTAATCAGTAAAAATGAAAGTTTCAGCTTTTAATACAAATTTTATTTATTTATTTTTTTGTTTTAAGGATGGGGTCTTGTCTTATTTTGTCACCCAGGCTAGAGTGCAGGGCGAGCTCATAGCTCGCTGCAGTCTTGAACTCCTGGGCCCCAGCTTTCATAAACACTTCAGGTTTCAGATCACCTCTTGAGAGGGATGACTATCCTTAAAATCCGGTGCTTTAAGTACTCAGGCATAATCAATGAGCTCTAATTAAACACATTTCTCACTTTTAAACTGGTGTCTCATATCATTTTGATAAATAAACCCAAATTAAGTAGCTCCAATTATGAATCTCTCTCTATTCCTCTCTCTCTCTCCCCCGTCACACACACACACACACACACACCAGTTACCACTCTTACAATCTTAAACTTTTACTTTTGCTCATGAACTGTCATATATGCTTCTGTAAAAGTGGAATAGAAAGGGTTATAGCTGAAGAATTGTCACTAATACCATATTGTGCACATGGAAAGGGTTTTTTACTGTGGTAAGAAAATCAGATCCAGAGAACCAGACGTCTTTGCTTCAAATTTTACCTCTGCTACTTAATAGCTACAAATTGGTTATCATACACAAAACTTCACTGATAGATTAAGGTTCCTCTTTTGTGAAATATTGATGTTATTTTCAAACCGTTTGTCTTGTTGCTAGGACTGAATGATAAAATGTGTAAAGCACCTTGAACAGTGCCTTGCATATGTTCATATTCAGTGAATATTAACTCTTGTTTCATTGTCCTTGTATGCCGAAAAAAATTGAGATCTACTCTCATTATTTTCAATGACATGAAGGGAGGCTACATAAAAATTAGAGAGGTTAAAGAGTGAAGAAATTACTTCACCTATTTTCAGCTTGATTTTCATAGCTATATAAGGGACAGAGATAGATGATGCCTTCCAGTTCTAAGATTCTATTATTCCATAAATAAGTTTACCTACAAGTAAAATAAAGAAGTCATATTAGACATATTTCTAATATGGATATTATCTATTACCCAGGATATGATACACTCACTCAAAACAAAACAAAACCCAACACAAAACTTAAGGCAAAACAGACACACATGTCATTTCCAGAATCATGTGGATAACTATTTCAATCATCATTTTTATCTTTCACAGGCATAATAAATACCATAGTATTATAGCAAGTTGTAACACTTGGGAAAATACAGAGTTTATTAATGTATTTTGCAGACATAAGAACACCCTCCTTTTATAACTTGCATGTTAAGCAAGTCCTGAGGCATGCCTAAATCTTTCATCAACAATTAAGGTGAAGTAGGTTAATATTTTCCCAGTACTATTTTAGATTCCTTCTCTCCGAGCTATGTACTAACAGCCTTTCATCAATATGTTTTTCTTTTTCTTTTTATACATAATAGTTAAAAATTCAATACCAATTTGTCTGTAAGATGACTGTTATTGCCCTTAAGCTATGCCTCTGGTTTGCTCTTTTAAAGTTAATTTAAAATATATTCTTGGCAACATTTTCATTTCCCTGGGATATAGCTTAGGTATGCCTTTATTAAACATTAATGAGTCATAATCATACACACAAACACAGATATATATATATAATTTTAAATGTGTGCTGTGGAAAAATCTTATCTAATAAATGACTATTAAATAATAAATTTTAATAAATATATATTTTAAATAATAACTATTTGATAAATATAAACAAATAAAGTAATTGTGTATCCATTTATACTATCTTTCATAAAGTAATTGAATTTTTCAGATCCCCTACAGCAGTGCTTCTCACACTTTATAGATTATGGCATGCAGAGAAAATCACTAAAATTCTTTATCCTGGCTGCAGGAATTGTCTACATGTGGTTTCTCTGCTCACCACAACCTACACACATGCACAACACTGGGGCTGTTTAAGGACAGAATCACCTAGCCAGGAACTGCCTCCATTCAGTGGCTAAGCAGTCCACCAGGAGATCTGGGCATTGCCCTGCCATTTTGGTAGCCCCAAGCATGAGTGTGCAACACCAGAGGCCTAACAATTGGCCCAGAACACCTGCTACCAGTGCCTAAGTATGCTGAGTATGCTGTCAAGAAGCCTGGGGATCTTCACACCCAGCCATCACTGCTGGCATCTGTGAACTTCTCCTGGGTGCCTGAGGATGGGGCAACCAGCCTGCAACTACTACTACTGCCAGTATCTACCTGCATGCACCAACTGGGACTCACTCACCCTTCCCATTTTAGCTTTAATTAACATAAGTGTGTGCCTCTTGGAAGCCCAAGGGTAATGCCACCACTGCCATTGTCTATGCCACACATGCTGCTATAGATTCCAAGGAATGTTCAACCTATTTGGCCCACTGAAGCCACTGCCAGTACCCAAGAAAGCCACCTGGAGGCTCGAGAATTAGGGCACATAGACCTGCTAACACCAGTGATCACGTCTGATGTCCACTGGTTCAAGGACAGGAACACAGTCTACTGCAGGTACCACTGGGGCCCAAGGACTAACCTACCTGGCATCCATCTCCAGCATAGCCTCACTGCAGCTTCCACTAAGAACTGCAGCTTAAGGCACTGAGACAAACACTACTGATATTGTTTAAAGACAAAGAAATCATGCAGAGACTACAGTTCTACACACACCAAAAGTCAAAGCTAAAGTACCTTACCCAGCCAACACCATAGATAAATCGACAGGAAAAAGTTTTCCCCTATAAAACCCAATCCAAAAAATTGGAAAAAAAGTGACTGTTACACCAAATGTCAACATGTCAATGTAAGGACACAAGAAACATGAAAAAGCAAAAAAAAAAAAATGATACCACCAAAGGAACACAATAATTATTCAATAACAGATTCCAATAAAAATGTATAAAATGCCTGAAGAAAAAAATAATAATGTTAAGCTCAGAAAGATACAAGTGAACATAGATAAAGAATAATAATAAATCAGAAAAACAGTTCAGGATATAAATAAGAAATTCACCAAAGAGATAGATATTATTAAAAAGAAACAAATTGAATTGTAATTGAATAATTCCATGAATGAGATTTAAAAATACAATTGAGAGCTTCAACAATGAACTATATCAAGCAGAAGAAAAATCTCAGAATTTAAATGTGTCTTTTGAAATAATCCAGCCATACCAAAATAAATAAATAGAAAAGACTAAAAAAAAAAAAAAGAAAAAAACCTATGTGACATACAGAGCAATATAAAGTGACCAAATATTCAAGATTTTCATGTTCTAGAAGGTGAGGAGAAGGTCAAAGGCACATAAAACCTATTTAACGAAATATTAGAAAAAACTTTCCAAGTCTAGAATAGAGTTACACATTCAGATACAGGAAGACCAAGAATCCTAAGTAGATATAATCCAAAAACTTCTTCTTCAAGGCACATGTATTAGTCAGGGTTTTCTAGAGAAACAGAATTAATGGAATATATATAGCAGAGTTTATTAAGTGTTAATTCACATGATCACAAGGTCCCACAATAGGCCATCTGCAGGCTGAGGAACAAAAAGAGCCAGTCTGAGTTCCAAAACTGAAGAACTTGGAGTCCAATATTCCAGGGCAGGAAGCATCCAGCACACGAGAAAGATATAGGCTGAGAGGCGAGGTCAGTCTCACTTTTCACATTTTCCTGCCTGCTTATATTCTAGCAGCACTGGCAACTATGATTAGATTGTGCCCAACCATGTTAAGGATGGGTCTGTCTTTCCCAGTCCACTGACTCAAATGTTAATCTCCTTTGGTAACACCCTCACAGACGCACCCAGGATCAATATTTTGTATCCTTCAATCCAATCAAGTTGACACTCAGTATTAACCATCACAGCACATTAGAGTAAAACTGTCAAGTCATAGAAAAAGAATTCTAAAATCAGCAAGAGAAAAATGTCTAGAAAAATGTCTATAAGATAATTTAATCAATCTAAAAGTAGATTTTTTAGCAGCAAAATTATAGGCTAGGGGAGAATGGAATAATATATCCAAAGTGCTGAAAGAAACAAAAACTGTTAGTCAAAAATACTATACCCAACAAAGTTATCCTTCACAAATGAAGGAGAAAACGTTTTTCCCAGACCAGGAAAAAACTGAAGGATTTCACCCAATAGATCAGCCCTACCAGAAATACTTAAGGGAGTCCTACACCTGGAAGCAGAAGAAGGCTATCGCCATCTACCGTTATGAAAACACATAAAAGCATAAAACTTAGCAGTAGAACAAATGCACAAATGAGGAAGAGAAAAGACTAAAATGTTACCCCTACAGGAAACCACCAAACTCCAATGCAAACAATAAGATAGAAAGATATGAACATGAGATACATGAAACAATCAGAAAACAATTAACAAAAAGACAAAAATAAGTCATCACATATCAATAATAACCTTGAGTGTAAATGAATTAAATTTTCCACTTAAAGATTAGACTGGCTGGATGGATTAAAAAATATGAACTAACTCTTGCTACCTACCAGAGGCTCCTATCACTTGTAAAAACACATATAGCCATAAAGTAAAGAGATGTAAAAAGATATTTCATTCAAATAGAAATTGAAAGCAAGCAGAAATAGCTATACTTATGTTAGATAAACAGTCTTTAAGTAGAAAACAATAAATAGGCCCAAAGATGGTCATTATATAATGATAAAAAGATTGATTTAGCAAAAGGATATAACATTTCTAAATATCTATGCACCCAAAACCAGAGCCACAAAATATATAAAGCAAATATTATTAGATCTAAAAGGAGATACACTCTTCATTAGAGTAATTGTTGGGGACTTTCATACCCCACTCTCGGCATTATACTGATTATCTAGATAGAAAAATCAACAAAGAAACATTGGATTTAAGCTGGACTTTAGACCAAACAGACATTCACAAAATGTATCCAACAGCTGCAGAATACACAACGGTTTCATCAGCACAGTAAAAATTACCCAAAATAGCCCACATAAGGCACAAAACAAGTCTCATCAAAATTTTAAATACTGATTTCATATCAATTATCTTTTCAGACCACAATAGAATAAAACTAGAAATCAACAATAAATGGAACTTTGGAAACTGTACAAATACATGGAAATTACACAACATGCTCCTAAATAACCATTGGGTCAAGAAAGAAATAAAAAAAATTCTTGAAACAAATGAATATCAAAACACAACATGCCAAAACCCATGGGATTCAGTAAAGGTAGTAATAAAAGTGAGACTTATAGCAATAAACATCTACATCACAAAAGTAGAAAGATTCCAAATAAACTAGCTGTTCGTTTCAAGGAACTGGAAAAGCAGTACAAACCAAACCCAAAATTGGTAGAAGAAAACAAATAATAAAAATCAGAACAGAACTAAAAAAAAAAAAACATTTAGAAGAAAAATCGATAAAAAAGATCAATAAAACAGAAAGTTGGTTTGTTGAAAATATAAAGAAAATCAATAAACCACTAACTAGTCTAACATAAAGAGAGAGAGAGAAGAACCAAATAAACAAAATCAGAAACAAACAAACTAAAAAAATGAGACATTACAATGAATAGTACAGAAATACAAAGATCATCAGAAACTCCTAGAGAAAAACGAATAAATTCCTGGACACATACAATCAATCAAATTTGAATCAGGGAGAAATAGAAAACCTGAAGAGTAATAAAATTGAAGAGATTGAATCAAAAGTCTCCCAATGAAGAAAAGTCTAGGACTGAATAGCTTCACTGCTGAATTCCAGCAAATTTTCAATGAAGAACTATCACCAATTATCCTCAAATAATTCCAGAAAAAATTGAAGATGAGGGAATTCTCCCTAACAAATTCTGCACAATCAGCATTACCCTGATATCAAAACCAGACAAACACACACACACACACACACACACACACACACACACACACAAAACTATAGACCAATATCCCTGACAAACATAGAGGGGAAAATCCTCAACAAAATAGCAAACCTAATCTAACAGCACATTAAAAAAAATACAACATGATCAAGTGAGATTTATCTTGGGAATGCAAGAATGGTTCAATATACACAAATCAATAATGTAATATGTTACATCAACAGAATGAAGAACTAAAACAATCTGATCATCATAATAGCTGCAGAGAAAACATTTGATAAAATTTAGCATCCCTTCATTTTAAAAATTCTCAACAAACTAAGCATAGAAGGAGAATACTTCAACATAACAAAGGCCCTATGTGACAAACCCACAAAGAACATCACATTGTATGGAGAAAAACTGAAAGCCAGGTGGGGGCAGGGCCAACTAGAAGCAGAGGTGATCAAGACTCCCATAGAAAAGAACCAAAACAGCGTGGGAATCCTGCACAGGCAACTGAGGTATCCAAGTTCTGTCACCAGGACTGACTAGGCAGCTGGCATGACCCACAGAGAGGAAGGAAGAGCAGGGTGGTGCAGCAGCCCACCTGAGAGCCCCACCCCCAGCCAAGGGAGGTAGTGACTGAGCATACTACCCAGTCTGGGAAACTGTGCTTTTTCCACGGAAATGTGCAACCCATGGATCGGAATATCCCACTCATGATCCTTCGCCACCGGGGCCTTGGATCCCAGCCATGGAGCTGCACAGATTCTCAACAGCTTCTTAGCTGGAATCTGTCTAATCCTGCCAAGTTCCCAAGGGGAGGGGCAGCAAGCACTGCTTCTGCTTGCAGTTTCAGCTGTCTCAGCTCCTTGTGGGAGGGGCGGCAGCCATCACTTATAGCTCCAGGGCCACGCTTTTCCCCTGCTGGAGCCAGGGAGGTTAGACGCTTGGTCCTAGGAGGTATTCCCCACAGCCTAGCACACTGGCTGTGGCAGATGGCAGCCAGACTGCCTCTTCAGGACAGATCCTGAACTATCCCTCCTCATTGGGTGGGGCCTCCCTGCAGGAACTCCAACAACTCCAGCCAGGGCTCAGGGACAGAACTCTGATCTCCCTGGGCCTGAGCCCCTAGGGGGTGGGGGGCCCATAGTCTCCAAAGACTAGCAAACTCTTCCTTCCTGCTAGCTCTGAGGAATCTGGGCAGCACAGAAAAGTGGATTTTCCCCCAGTTCAGCACTCCCCCCTCCACAAAGGAACAGGCAAAGTGCTTCATTAAACAGATCCTGCTTCCCGTGCCACCCAACTGGATGAGAGTCCCCAACAGGGGTCGTCAGACACCCAAAGAGGAGCATTCCTACTGGCATTAGGTCGGTGCCCCTTGAGGTCAGAGATCCTAGAAGAAGGAACAGGCACCCACCCATCTTTGCAGTTTTCCAGCCTCCTGGAGTGACATCTCCAGGTGTGGGAGAGAACCAGATGAATAGGACCTGAAGTGAACCCCCAACAAACCACAGCAGCTTTGCAGAAGAGGGACCTGACTATTGAAAGAAAAACAAACAGAAAGCAACAACAACAGCATCAACAAAAAAAGTTCCCACAGAAACCTCATTCAAGAGTCAACATCCTCAAAAATCAAAACTAGATGAACTCTTGAAGATGAGAAAGAATCAACAACAGCAAAACTGAAAACCCAAAAGGCCAGAGTGCCTCTTCTCCTCCAAAAGATCACAACACCTCTCCAGCAACGGCACAGAACTGGATGGAGGATGAGATGGACAAATTGACAGAAGTAGGCTTCAGAAGATGGGTAATAACAAATTTCACCGAGGTAAAGGAGCATGTTTTAACCCAATGAAAAGAAGCTAACGTCTGTGATAAAAGGTTACAGGAGCTGATAACTAGAATAACTCATTTAGACAGGAACATAAATGACCTGATGGAGCTGAGAAACACAGTACAAGAACTTCACGAAGCATACACAAGTATCAATAGCCAAATCGATCAAGTGGAAAAAATAATATCAGAGTGAAGACTATCTTGCTGAAATAAGGCAGGGAGACAAATTAGAGGAAAAAAGAATTAAAATAAATGAACAAAACATCCGAGAACTGTGGGACTATGTAAAAAGACAGAACTTATGACTGACTGGAGTACCCAAAAGAGATGGGGAGAACGGAACCAAGTTGGAAAACACAGTTCATGATGTTATCCAGGAAACTTCCCAAACCTAGCAAGACAGTCCAACATTCAAATTCAGGAAATACAGAGAATACCACTAAGATACTCCAAAAGAAGATCAACTCCAAGACACAAAATCATCAGATTCTCCAAGGTCAAAATGAAGGAAGAAATGCTGAGGGTAGCCAGAGAGAAGGGCCAGGTCACCTACAAAGAGAAGTCCATAAGACTAACAGCAGATCTCTCAGCAGGAACCCTATGCGCCAGAATAGAGTGAGGGTCAATATTCAACATTCTTAAAGAAAAGAATTTTCAACCGAGAATTTCATATTCGGCCAAACTAAGCTTCATTTAGTGAAGGATAAATATTTTTTTTTCAGACAAGCAAATGCTGAGGGAATTCATCATCACCAGATCTGCCTTGCAAGAGCTCCTGAAGGAAGCACTAAATGTGGAAGGGAAAAACCGGTACCAGCCACTGCAAAAACACACCAAAATATCAAGACCAATGACATGATGAAGAAACTACATCAACTAGTATGCAAAATAACCAGCTAGCATCATGATGACAGGATCAAATACACACATAACAATATTAACCTTAAATGTAAATGGGCTAAATGCCACAATAAAAAGACACAGACAGGAAAATTGGATAGTGTCAAGACCCATCAGCGTACTATATTCAAGAGACCCATCTTATATGTGAAGCCACATATAGGTGCAAAATAAAGGGATAGCGGAAAATTTACCAAACAAATGGACAACAGAAAAAAAGCAGGGGTTGCAATCCTAGTCTGTGACAAAACAGACTTTAAACCAAAAAAGATCCAAAAAGACAAAGACAGGCATTACATAATTGTAAAAGGTTCAATTCAACAGGAAGAGCTAACTTTCCTAAATATGTATGCACCCAATACAGGAGCACCCAGATTCATGAAACAAGTTCTTAGAGACCTACAGAGACTTAGACTACCACACAATAATAGTGGTAGACTTTAACATCCCACTGTCAATATTAGACAGATCAATGACACAGAATTAACACAAATATTCAGGACTTGAACTCAGCTCTGAATCAAGTGAATCTAATAGATATCTACAGAACTCAACACCCCAAATCAACAAAACACACATTCTTCTAAGTGTCAAATAACACTTACTCTGAAATTACCCACATAATTGAAAGTAAAGCACTCCTCAGAAAATGCAAAAGAACTGAAATCATAACAGTCTCTCAGATCACAGTGCATCAAATTACAACTCAAGATTAAGAAATTCTCTCAAAACCACAGAACTACATGGAGATTGAACAACCTGCTCCTGAATGACTCCTGGGTAAATAACAAAATTAGGGCAGAAATCAAGACGTTCTTTGAAACCAAGAAGAACAAAGAGACAACGTACCAAAATCTCTGGGATGCAGCTAAAGGCAGTGTTAAGAGGGAAATTTATAGCACTAAATGCCCACATCAGAAAGCTAAAAAGATCTCAAATCAACATCTTAACATCACAATTAAAAGAACTAGAGGAGCAAGAGCAAACAAATCCAAAAACTAGCAGAAGACAAGAAATAACTAAGATCAGAGCAGAACTGAAGGAATAGAGACACAAAAATTATCCGAAAAATTAATGAACCTAGGAGAAGGTTTATTGAAAAAATTAACAAAATAGATAAACCACTAGCTAGACTAATGAAGTAGAAAAGAGAGAAGAATCAAATGGACACAATAAAAAATGATAGGGGGTTATTATCACTGACCCCACAGATACAATCTACCATCAGAGAATATTATAAACACCTCTATGCAAATAAACTAGGAAATATAGAAGAAATGGATAAATTCCTGTACACGTACAGCCTCCCAAGACTGAACCAGGAAGAAGTTGAATCCCTGAATAGACCAATACTAGGTTCTGAAATTGAGGCTGTAATAAATAGGCTACCAACAAAAAAAGCCCAGGACCAGACAGATTCACAGCTGAATTCTACCAGAGAAACAAAGAGGAGCTGGTAGCACTCCTTATAAAAATATTCCAAAAAATTGAAAAGAAGGGACTTCTCCCTAACTCATTTTATGAGGCCCACATCATCCTGATACCAAAACCTGGCAGAGACACAACAAAAAAAGAAAACTTCAGGCCAATATCCTTGATGTACATCGACGTGAAAATCCTCAATAAAATACTGGCAAACTAAATCCAGCAACACATCCAAAAGCTTATCCACCACAAAAAAGTCAGCTTTATACCTGGGATGCAAGGCTGGTTCAACATATGTAAATCAATAAATGTAATCCATCACATAAAAAGAACCAATGACAAAAACCACTGACTATCTCAATAGATGCAGAAAAGACGTTCAATAAAATTCAACATCACTTCATGTTTAAAACTCTCAATAAACTAGGTATTGATGAAACATATCTCCAAATAATAAGAGCTATTTGTGACAAGCCCACAACCAATATAATACTGAATGGTCAAAAGCTGGGAGCATTCCCTTTGAAAACTGGCACAAGACAAGGATGCCCTCCCTCTCCACTCCTATTCAACATTGTATTGGAAGTTCTGGCCAGGGCAAGCAGGCAAAAGAAAAAAATAAAGTGTATTCAAGTAGGAAGAGAGGAAGTCAAATTGTTTCTGTTTCCAGATGACATGATCCTACATATAGAAAACTCTATTTTCTCAGCCCCAAAACTCTTTAAGCTGATAAGAAACTCAGTAATATCTCAGGATACAAAATCAATGTGCAAAAATCACAAGCATTCCTATACACCAACAATAGACAAGCAGAGAGTCAAATCGTGAATGAACTCCCATTTGCAATTGCTACAAAGAGAATAAACTACTTAGGAATACAGCTAACAAGGGATGTGAAGGACCTCTTCAAGGAGTATGACAAACCACTGCTCAAGAAAATAATAGAGGACACAAACAAATGGAAAAACATTCCATCCACATGGATAGGAAGAATCAATATTGTGAAAATGGCCATATTGGCCAAAGTAATTTATAGAGTCAATACTATTCCCATCGAGCTACCATTGACATTCTTCACAAAATTAGAAAAAAACTACTTTAAAATTCATGTGGAACCAAAAAAAAGAGCCCATATAGCCAAGACAATCCTAAGCAAAAAGAACAAAGCTGGAGAAATCACACTACCTGACTTCAAACTATACTACAAGGCTACAGTAATGAAAACAGCATGGTACTGGTACCAAAACAGATATATAGACAAATGAAACAGAATGGAGACATCAGAAATATCACCACACATCTACAATAATCTGATCTTTGATAAAAGTGACAAAAACAAGCAATGGGGAAAGGATTCCCTATTTAATAAATAGTGCTGGGAAAACTGGCTAGCCATAGGCCATACGTTAAAACTGGACCCCTTCCTTACACCTTATACAAAAATAAACTCATGATGGATTAAAGACTTAAACGTAAAACCCAAAACTATAAAAACAATAGAAGAAAGCCTAGGCAGTACCATTCAGGACATAGGCATGGGCAAAGATTTTATTATGAAATCGCAATTAGAACAAAGCTAAAATTGACAAATGGAATCTAATTAAACTAAAAAGCAAAAGAAACTACTTTCAGAGTGAACAGGCAAACTACAAAATGAGAGAATATTTTTGCTATTTACCCATCTGACAAAGGTCTAATATCCAGAATCTGCAAGGAACTTAAACAAATTTACAAGAAAAAATCAACCCTATCAAAAAGTGGGTAAAGGACGTGAACAGACACTTCTCAAAAGAAGACATTTATGCAGCCAACACACATATGAAAAAAAAAAAAACCTCAACATCACTGATCATTAGAGAAATGCAAATCAAAACCACAATAAGATATCATCTCATGCCAGTTCAGAATGGTGATTATTAAAAAGTCAAGAAACAACAGATGCCCATGAGGCTGTGGGGAAATAGGAATGTTTTTACACTGTTGGAGGAAAAGTAAATTAGTTCAACCATTGTGGAAGACAGTGTGGCAGTTCCTCAAGGATCTAGAACCAGAACTACCATTTGACCCAGTAAAGGACATGAACATGAAATACACAGAGAATGCCCAAATTTCCTGTATATAAAGGATATGAATTGGTACCAAATACAATTGGTACGAAACTTCATGCACATTAGATTGGCAATTATTTAAGTCTTACAATACAAAATTTTGGCAAGTTGTAGAACAATGGGAATTTTTATACAATACTCTAGTAAGTATAAATTTGCATAACCATTTATGAGTGTAATTTTGAATGTAATAGTAAAATGAACATTTACATATCACATGACTCAATAATCCTATTTTCATTTTGTAATCTAGAAGGAATTTTGCCCATGTGCCCAAGGAGATGAATATTCATTGTAGTAATCCGTATTATAAAACCTTTGAAAAAATATAAATGTCCCTAATAAAAATGGTTGAAATTATACATATGTAGATATAGATATAATTAACAAATATAAAAGTTAAATATGGAGTGTAAATTAAGTAAAGCTACATGCCTTAGCATACATAAATCTGAAAAACGTTGTTTAAGGGAAAATAAATCATAGCCTGTTACAGAAGACCACTGTTTATATAACAAATTTTAAAATAATACCTAATGTTTGTGGATACGTCCATATGAAGTAAAAGGGTAAAACATGCACTGAGATAATTATTACCTATTTCATGAAAATAGTTGTACTTGGAAAAACTAAACTATGGCACAGACAAAGAAAATTGATGCAAACAAAAGGCACAATGGTGCCAGAGAAATCAATTTTGGGAGACATTTTTTTAAAGTAAATTTAAAAACATTTCCAACTCAGTAGTTGTAGATCAGATGATGGCAACTGTTGATTTGTTCCAATTAGGATAACATATCTGAAACACAGATGAAATTGGATTCATCACATAAGATTCAGTTTTCAATTATCAATACCATTCTCCACCATCATGTTTCCTTTGGGTATAAATATGGTAGCTAAGTATGGATGTAATAACAATCACTACACTTGTGAGCTTCAAGGCTTTAGTGGTGATCCCAGTCTCTGATTCTCTAATAAAACATGCCTTGTCTTCAGAGTAATCCTTATAAGGAGGGAATGATCTAGAGGTTTCCACTTGAACCTTTTTATCCTGATAACACTCTTGGAAATGAGTCATGGAAACAGGGTGAGTACCTCATTTATTTTAAATTTATACCAACTATAATGGTTACTAATAACCACAGGATGGGTTCATTGCCTCTTCTATCCCACTGAAACCAACATGAGACAAGGTTGTACCACAACTACACTTACTATCTAAATTTCATAAGCCCCCCTCTCATGAGTACATCACCGTGGAAGTCTCTCTAAGCATCCCCTAAATTTTGCTTATTTCTCTTATATTGCATAGTTACTCTGATAAAGAGCACAGCTCCCTTTGCAGATAAAAAGAAGAAACATTTACGGCATAGCAGGTATGATGTTAGTACGGCCATTTCTCAATTGTAACTTGCCTCCCCTTCCTTCAAATGGATCTTGATACCCTAAGAGCTCATGGCATTTTTTTGTCCAAGTTGAAATCAGTAAACCTGTTACAGTGGTAACATCTCCCACCCTTATTTCCAGACTATAGAGGATGAACCTGCTTTCCTGTTATGGAAGATTCTGTCACGGACGCTTGTACTCTCTTTTCCAGTATATTTCTAGGGTTTATTAAAGAAAATTTTATCTCGGCTTTCCAGAGAAAACAGTTAAATTGCAGATAACAGAGTATTCATAGTAAATTCAGTGTAACATTCTCATGTTCAAAAGTTTACAAATGCATTTTTCAGCTGAGGCGTCCTAAGCCTTCCAACATTGTGGTGGCACACATAAAAAATGATAATATTGGCTGTCATGCTGGACTTCCAGCCACCCTAAGTCTCACCTTCACATTTCTACGTTGTGGTCTGAGTGGATCAATATCACCACACCGTGGATTCTAATAGGAGAAAATGTGTTCTACACTAAATAACAATGAAATAAGTTTTTCCTCTCAAATTTATTCATTATAGGCCACCATGAGTGTAGGTTTGGCAAATCAGCCAAACATATAATGAGGCCACTCTTACCACATAGATTAATTAATAGTCCCTGGGAAGTACATCAGTAGTAATAAATTCAGTCTGAGCTATGACCTTATGTCATCCTCTTTTGTCTAGTAAACGCTAAATTCATTTTCTGTATATACTCTTCAGCTTGAGAGCGACTTAAGTTAGTAAAATCTGTTTCTCCCCTTTAGAATTAATTATACTTCATAGTTTGTCCCTGGACCACGCACGGATCTGACTCCAAGTTATAGGTCTATAGTTAGTGATAGGTGGTAGTGGTGAGGCATTAAGGAAGTTGGTATCATCTTACAAGATTATTGACTTAGATGGTTGTTATATGGTCTTCCAGAAAGACAAGACTGTTATCCTCGGGTGAGAAAAGGCCACTTTTGTCACTAATGGAAGCTCAAGGGAGTCTGGGAATATGGAATACCTTGAGGTTTTCCAATTCTTCCAAGCATCATGGTTTTAGTTCTGTGGGTTCCAATGTTTCTTATTCATTTTCCACTTGTCACATAATGAAATAGAAGACGCTGAAAATTAAACTCCATGCAGAGAGACACAAATTCTTCTAATTATAGTTTCAGTATCTCCAAAAGAAGTGACGAGTTACATTCCAGGAAATTAAAAAAAGAAAAAAAATACTCTCCATTGTTCTACAACCACATTAAGCTAAAAGGTTAAAATCCTAAGGCCAGACCGGGTGCTATGGCTCACGCCTGTAATCCCAGCACTTTGGGAGGCCGAGGCTGGCTAATCACCTGTCAGGAATTCAAGACTAGCTTGGCTAACATGGAGAGACCCCATCTCTACTAAAAATACAAAAAAATAAATAAATAAAAATTAGCTGGGTGTGGTGGCATGCGCCTGTAATCCTGGCTAGTTGGGAGGCTGAGGCAGGAGAATCGCTTGAACCCAGAAGGCGGAGGTTGCAGTGAGCTGAGATCACACCACTGCACTCCAGCCCGATCAACAGAGCAAGACTCTGTCTCAAAAAAAAAAAAAAAAAACATGAAGCTAGTAATTTCCTCATATAATTTGTCCATTGTAGATAGCAGTGCAAACACCCCCACCATGGCCCATTTTAATCCACCAATATGACAAGGTAGAGATGAGATATGCAAAATAAGCCCTCATCAGCTGATGTGAGCTGGTTTTCAGCACACCACTGAGTGATTTCCAAAACCACACTGCTCAACTGGCAAGGTCAGAGAGCCATGATCAAGAACCTTAGGAATCATAAAGGTTCTGCCAAACCTACTACTCCAAAAGCTTACTGTCTCCGCCTTGAAACATGCCAGCAAAATGATTGTTTTGTGTTTAGCTTCTTTCCCACATCAGAACACTAGCTACAGAGAAGTCAGGAAAACATGGTGTCAGCTCTTTTCGCTGCTTCATTACAAGAAGTTATGCTTGAAAGGACTTAGAATGATGGTGGAACTAACCAATACAAATTATGCGTCACACCCATGTGACCCATATAGAAAAGTAGACTGTTTTAAATAAGACATTACACAGTGAAGAAAAAAACTCTCTGTGCATGTTTCTGTAAGTATAGATTGAGCATGTTGGAAAGTACTACAGAATATACACTGAATTGTTAAGTAAGGTTAACTGGCTTAAAAAGGCTCAAGCAGAGGAGAGAAGAGAGGAACTGTTTAAAAAAAAAGTAAAAAAAAAAAAAGAGAGAAAAGAAAACTAAATGCATTAACATGTGTGATACTATGTATACCTATTTATGTACACAAGGGACTAGAAAATATTGAGTTATGTCTCTATCTACTAACTTATAGAGATATCCATTAAAAACGGGTAAGATTAAAAGGTAGGATGCTATATATAGTATAATTCCACTTAGGAAATAAATCAACAGCAAAACTCCCACTTAAGTGTATATAGGTTGAGTATCTTTGTATGAGCAATAGAGAAGACATGGAAGGGTAACTAGACCTTTATCATTAGTTGAATTGTGTGTTTTATTTATACTATAATAATATATTGTTATAGTTTAAATGATTAGATGTAGATAACTTGAAATTCAAATGTTTCTTTTATGGTATTCCATCTCCATGATCAATTTAACTACATAAATAAAAGTTCTTAATTGTTTTCAAAAATTAATGCTGCTTGACTGTTTTGCAAATAAAATTTTAACAGTACAGACATTTTTAAAAGAATCTTTTCTTTGAGCTACCGTATAGAAGAAATAAATTATAAATTCTAGTAAGAAACAAATGTAAGAAATTGCATAGAGAGTTTTGATTAGGTAGGGAGTGAACATTATTGGGGTAAGAGAGGTCAACAGCTTCTATTTAAACGCATAAAATATGTTCAGCAAATGGCACAATTGTAAAAAAGAAGTTGGTTTGTAGGAAAAAATAGTTACATCCGGAATCTTTTCTTTAACTTATTATTTATTGTATTACATTATATCTTCACTCTATTCAGTGTTGTAAGTATTGATGAGAATGTTTTATTCTGGAAGAATGTGATCCTGCTGAGATTTTTGAATAAGGAGATAAATAAAATGCTTATAACTGAAATATATCAGATCCTCCTTTCCATTATTTAGAGGAGATATAGTTGTTAACAAGGGAGTCCATTGTGTTCTTATCTGCCTTTCCTACCATCGCATGGGCAAGATGTCAACTTTTTCCCTAAACCCTTTCTTCTCACCTCTTTATTGCAGCTATTTGAAGTTAAAAGCCTTAGATATGCTGAAGAAAGTGTATATTATAATGAATATACTATATCCTAATGGGAAAACTTATGTGCTCTTTAAATGTAGGAGTTATCCTAACCTCTGTGGCATTGATTTAATGAATCCTGAAGTTTCACAATTCCAATAGTAAAAGGTAAGCACATTTTATAAGAAATATTTGGAATTTTTTAAGAATAGATGCCCATATCACATTCTCTTGTTTGATTTAAAATCTTTAACAAAATATATTTTTTTTAATTCTTTTTTTATACTTTTAAACTGAGTCTGACTCAACAGGAATGTTCTCTCCGTGATGCATCAAAATTTTGAGGTAAATATGTAATAATAACAAAAAGAATTGACAGGCATAATAATGATAAACATAAGTACTGTAAGAGATTGTGTTTGGGATTAATAGAGGCAGGCATATGTCTTATAAATCTTGGGGAAATATATATACACACCACAGCTTATTATTTTTCAGCAAATAAGAAAAATAGCACGATCATGTAGAAAGCCCTTCTCCGAATGCTTTAAGACAGACACCAAAATGTCATTTATTATAGCTCAGGGTACGTGGAAGCTCATGTAAATAATTAAAATTATAAAACGTGCTCTGTTCGTAGTCACATTTGTCAGGTGGAAAATAGCTATTTATGTATTTAAGCCTTCCTTTGTGAGGCAAAAGTAGATTATGAGGCTTTTTCATTTAAATGTGGTTAAAAGCTTTGTATTCCTTCATTTTCTTCTAGTGTTCTCGGAATCTTGTCTGTTTAAAGTGTATGTTTAGATTATATATGGATTTGGAGAATTTTCTGTCTTTCTTACCTACTTTAAATACATAGTTAGATTATGGATAGGGATAGGTAGGTAATTGGATGGATGGATACATAGATAGATAGATAGATAGATAGATAGATAGATAGATAAATAGATAGATAGATAGATGATAAGTAATTTGAGAGTCCTTCACTCTCATATACATTAGCAAATTAGCCAATTATAAATAAAAGTTAGGGCCATAGCAGATATATGGAGAAAAATAAGCACAATTCAAATTAAGGAAGTATTTTTCTATGTGAATAGAATTTTCTTCTTATGTGCTCATTTACGAGGTTTTGAGGGACCTCTTTCTTGCATACTATACATAAAAGTTTAAATTATCTTCTGTCAGGGATGTGCCAGACAGAGTTCCTGCCTTGACAGAAAAGATTGGACCAAATAACTTTTAAATCCCGCCCCTATGTCAACTTCTATGATTATGACATATATGCAGATTAAGCTATCATTAATTCAAAATGTATTATTATAAGTTCCATGGACTAAAAATTATGTGAGTAATGCATGCAACATGGTGTGTTGCACATAACAACGCAGTGTTAGGCCACAGAAAAATAGCCCTAGATTCTAGACTTACATCTTTAGATTTCCCTCCACCAACGATTCTATAAGCTTGGACAAATTTATTCAGTGTTAGGAAGCTAACTTTAACATATGCACACATATACACATACAGAGACACATATGCAAGCATGTCATATGTGTATATATGTATATATTTACTCTAGGTTAGCCTTGGTAGATTTGTTTGCAGAGCAAGCAAGAAAACCCCAAACTGAGACAACAGGCATATATCAATTACCCAGGATAAAACGTTGGAGTAATAAAAGGTATAGAAAATTAGAAATATGGATCCAGGTAATAAATCCAGGGCAGCCCCAGCAGAATATAGGCTGATAATGAGCAGCGCTTTCACTGAAGTGGTTTTCTCATGTTGCCCAACCAGGACTGTAATTGTTCTCAGCAATAGTTGCGCCCAAATCATCAGATGAAGACAAGGAAGGAAGTGAAAGAGCATTCCTAAGGGTAAGAACTACTCAGTTTCTTGCCAAGTAACAGAAGCGCTTTTAACTCTAAGGGTACATTTTGCCCTAATTACAATCCAGAAATTTCAGTAACCTTCTTTCTAGTGCCCAATATTTAATCAGAAATTTTGGTGTAATCTAAGACCCTAGTGGTCAATAACTGGAAAAGCCAGTAAGAAACAGCTTCATAACTTATAATTAATCTTCAAATTGAATTATCTTGCACATCATTCATGTTATTTATTTAGAGGTGGGCATTTGTTACAGATGATAGGTGAGGGTTATCTTGACATTTGAAAAAACAATAAGTAAGGATATATGTAAATGGGTTAAATTCAAACTGCAGGTATGGTAAATAATATCTATATAACTGTTGATAAGTGTAATTAATGATTACTGAGTATGTATAATGTGCTAAATCCTGGTCTATGTGTTTTAGATGGACATTTTAAAATATTAATCACATATGACATCGATAACATTATTTTCCTCGTCTTACAGATGAAAAAAATGAGATTTTGAGGAAACTAAGGTTATAAATGGCAGAGATTTTTCTCAAAGGATGAATATCTAATATCTAATATTAAGTTCATAATTTTAATGGCTACATGAGTTAATAGACTCATAGTAATATACTTCATAAAATCAAAAATAAACTACGAAATATTAAAACTTCAATGTATTGCACAAACCACACAGGGAAATCACGCTTTATTCACTGAAAGTATGAATAATGTCAGAAAATGTTTGGCTGAGGAATAATACGAAAATATTTTAAAAGATATTTATTTTATTTTGCTTGCAACACTAAAATTTTATTGATTTCTTATGTAGTTCATTGTCCTTCAATTAAAAGCCACATTTGCTAAATGCATAGAGACCTATGATTGATTGCTCACAATTCCTTTTCTGTTTCTGAAAAGAAGAGCATTTCCGGCATGTAAGATGACTTAGACTGAGGGCGCTTAAGGATAGCAACAGTGCTATGTTGTGTTCTTTTCATGGTGGGATGATAAAGCAAATTACTCATAGATGTGTTTCCTAACATTGAAATTTTTTCAACTATTTAAAAACAATTTTAAACCTACAGAAAATTTGAAAGAACAATATAATTGACAACTGTGTACATCTCATCTAGACTCAGTAAATGTTAACATTTTGTTCATTCTCTTTCTCAATCTCTGTACGTAAATGCACACAACCAATACACACATATATGTCATCCATATGTGCGTGCCTTTTTGCTGAATTATTTAAAATAAGTCAAAAACACTATGCAGCTTCTTCCCTTGATGCTTCAACATGTATTTCCCAAGAACAGGATACCACTCCACTCGATTATATGTTCTATACAATCAAATCAGAAACAAAAAAATTAACATTGGCATAAAATTATCTAATATGCAATATATATAAAATTTTTCAGGTTCTCCCAAATATAGCTTATATATTTGAGAAAACATTCTTTATATTCTCTAAATACATCATATATGTGTAACATATATGTAATATATATGTATAATCTAATACATTGATGACATTGACATTTTTAAAAAGTCTTGTCCAGGTACCTTGTAAAAGTCCCACAGTCTGGATTTGATTGACTTCTAACAATGAACTTCAGATTAAATATTTTGACAGGAATGCCATTTATGTGACATCTTGTACTTGACATTATATTCCACAAGGAGATACACAATATCAGTTTGTCCCATGTTGATAATGTTAAATTAGATCATTTGGTTTAGGTGGTGCGCATTTTCAATTTTGCAATTAACACATGAGTAACCCATAGGTTATAGTTGAGACCACGTGAATATATTCGTCCTCCCAAACATTTCATTGAATGGTTTAAGAATCTATTGATTATCATTATGGTTATCTTACCAGTATCATTAATTACACTGGTGGATACGAAATGGTGATTTTTAAATTCCCTTATTACTATACATTTATTGCTGGTATTCTTCTGCAAATAGGATCTCTCTTAACTTTAATTTTGAATATCGTTATGGACTCATGAATTATTCTCTTGTACTAAATTAATTAATTGCCATGTTTTTTTATTTTAATGCTTTACTCATAGAAATTTGGCAGGTAGGAGCCCTTAGGAAGGGTCACTTGGACTTTTGGCATGCCTCTGTCAGTTTTTGGAATATGCCCTTGCTTTTGCTCCTAAGATTATTTCAGACTCATCGTGCTCTTTCTTTGTCTTAGGACTGATATCAGCCATTTCTCCAAATCCTTGGTCCTTTTCGGTAGAAAGCTGAATTTAGAAAGAAAACATGGATGTTAGCTGTGGCTGTTGATATGATGGTGTTTGTGCTGTTAGGTTTTTAGTTTCTTTAATGAAACAGGCTAGGACTACACATACACACACACACAGACACACACACACACACACACATACACACCGAGAGAGAGAGAGAGACAGAGAGTCATGTGCTACTTAACAATGTGCCACTAAATATCCATCATTTAGTCAATGGCGGACCACATATGGTTCCATAAAATTATAATACGATATTTTTACTGTACCTTTTCCAAGTTTAGATATGTTTAGGTATACTAATACGTACCATTGTGTTACAATTGCCGACAGTATGCAGTACAGTAACAAGCTGTACAGAAGCATGTTGTAGCCTAGGAGTAGGCTGTATCACATAGCCATGGTGTGGAGTAGGCTATACCATCTGAGTTTGTGTAAGTACACATATACGTATATTTATTCTTTAACTTTCTGAACAACTTTTCTTAGATATTTCTATTATACAAAGAATGGAGTTTGGCTTTTCTTTTTTTGAGCCATTCTGAGAATCTATTTCATGATAGATGAGTAAAACCCATTTACATTAACAGAGAGGACTGAAATGTTTGCTCAAAACTTTACCATATTGTTCATATTTGCTCATTCTTTTTTCATGTGGTTCAATTTTTATGTTTGCATTGAAAGGTTTTCTAGTTTTTTCCTAGTTGCTGTTTCTAATTCCTTTTTTTTTTCTTACTTTGGCTCCAACAATTTGGCTTGTCATATTCAAATGATACACTTTAGCTCCCACCTATTACCTAGTTGTGTTATTTTATTTTCTTCAGGATGTACACTATTTACATACTATTTTTCATCTTTGTTCCCATTTTATGTTAGTCTTGAATCTCCAATCAAATATATTTAATTCTCACTAGCTGTTTTTTGTTGTTGTTAAAGTTTCCCGAGTTCTTTCTTTGTTGGGTGAAATTCATCCTATAAAATATTCTTCAAAAAGGGCTCAAAAGTAAAGTATTCTCTGATTTGTTACATTAAACTTTTTTTATTTCTTTGTCATTGGGTAAAAGTCTAGCCTCATGTACATTGACTTACTTTTTATTTCGGCCACATATCCAATGCATAGTTGCTTGCAAACTCAGACTTACCTTGCACCAAGAATTTGGTTCCAAAGTGCAGACCATACATTTTCATTTTCTCCTCCAGAGTTTCCTTGATGCTTCATTCGACATGTTAAGTACAGACCAGAAGGCAAAAGCTCATACAAACGGCAATGGGAGTTGTGGATAGATATTTAAGTGTCCCTCCCTTCAAGCAGACACCTCCGGTGGGCATTCTGAAGACCCTTCAGGAAGTATGGTAAATTAGATCTCCACTGCTCATGGTAGTACCTCAGTAATGCACTCTTTGGCTTTACTGTTTCCCTAATTATTTTTCCTCTTTTCCACTCTGACTTCCTGGAGTCACATCCCAAATAATTTGAACTCCACTTAAGCCTTTATCTCAGGTTCTGCTTTCAGGAAAACCCAAACTAAGTGAGTTTGTACAATAAATTATTAAAAGCAGTTTCTGTGATGGCATTCTAGAAATGAATCACTCACCAGTTACATAACAATAAGTGCCACCTCATTTGTTTTAAGTGATAAGCCCTAGTGTATTGTAAAGGCATCTAAAGGCTCAGTCTGATGGACATGTTAAAATTGCATTTTTTATTTGAGATAAAAGAGAATACACTTTATTCATTAAGACAATAATGAGTGAACAAATGTGGCAGCATACTTGACGAGCTCTGGGGCGCTGTCTCCTAAACCACAGGGTTGATAGAATAACATGATGCCTTGGAACGGACCTCATTAGTACAATATGAGTTATAGAATTCTGGATTTAGAAAAGTACAGGCACTATACTGCTTACATTTCAGAGGCAAGGTGGATATAATTACTATCATAAGAAGAAAGGGTGAAATGGAAACTATTAATCCATTAATAAACTTGGTATAGGATAGCTAGGTCGCCAACAATGGATAACTTTAATTGTAGAACCAGGAAAAAATAACAACAACAAAAAAACCCTAGTGAGTTCCAACATCCTCCTTTAGCTTGGAGAAGTTTGATCGTCTGAAGCCTTCCTCTCTCAACTCATCAAAGTCATTCTCCGTCCAGCTTTGTTCCCTTGCTGGCAAGGAGCTGCATTCCTTTGGAGGAGAAGAAGCACTCTGATTTTTAGAATTTTCAGCTTTTCTGCTCTGGTTTCTTCCCATCTTTGTGGTTTTATCTACCTTTGGTCTTTGATGATGGTCACATACAGATGGGGTTTTGGTGTGGATGTCTTTTCTGTTTGTTAGTTTTGCCTCTTACAGTCAGGACCCTCAGCTGCAGGTCTGTTGGAGTTTGCTGGAGGTCCACTCCAGACCCTGTTTGCCTGGATATCACCAGCAGAGGCTGCAGAACAGCAAATATTGCAGAACAGCAAATGTTGCTGCCTGATAGTTCCTCTGGAAGCTTCGTCTCAGAGGGGCACCCGGCCGTGTGAGGTGTTAGTCGGCCCCTACCGGAAGGTGTCTCTCAGTTAGGCTACTTGGGGGTCAGGGACCCACTTAAGGAGGCAGTCTGTCCATTCTCAGATCTCAAACTCTGTGCTGGGAGAACCACTACACTCTTCAAAGCTATCGGACAGGGACATTTAAGTCTGCAGAAGTTTCTGCTGCCAGCATCATCCTGATACCAAAACCTGGCAGAGATACAACCAAAAAAGAGAAGTTTAGACCAATATTCCTGATGAACATCGATGCAAAAATCCTCAGTAAAATACTGGCAAACTGAATCCATCAGCACATCAAAAAGCTTATTCACTGTGATAAAGTGGGCTTCATCCCTGGGATGCAAGACTGGTTCAACATACACAAATCAATAAATGTAATCCATCATATAAACAGAATCAAAGACAAAAATCACATGATTATCTCAATAGATGCAGAAAAGGCCTTTGACAAAATTCAACCCTTCATGCTAAAAACTCTCAATAAATTAGGTATTGATGGGACGTATCTCAAAATAATAAGAGCCATTATGACAAATCCACAGCCAATATCACACTGAATAGGTAAAAACTAGAAGCATTCCCTTTGAAAACTGGCACAAGACAAGGATGCCCTCTCTCACCACTCCTATTCAACATAGTGTTGGAAGTTCTGGCCAGGGAAGTCAGGCAAGAGAAAGAAATAAAGGGTATTCAATTAGGAAAAGAGGAAGTCAAATTGTCCCTGTTTGCAGATGACATGATTGTCTATTTAGAAAACCCCATCGTCTCAGCCCAAAATCTCCTTAAGCTGATAAGCAACTTCAGCAAAGTCTCAGGATACAAAATCAACGTACAAAAATCACAAGTATTCCTATACACCAATAACAGACAAACAGAGAGCCAAATCATGAGTGAACTCCCATTCACAATTTCTTCAAAGAGCGTAAAATACCTAGGAATCCAACTTACAAGGGATGTGAAGGACCTGTTCAAGGAGAACTACAAACCACTGCTCAACGAAATAAAAGAGGATACAAACAAATGGAAGAACATTCCATGCTCACGGATGGGAAGAATTAGTATCGTGAAAGTGGTTATACTGCCCAAATCTAATTTATAGACTCAATGCTGTTCCCATCAAGTTACCAATGACTTTCTTCACAGAATTGGAAAAAACTACTTTAAAGTTCATATGGAACCAAAAAAGAGCCCGCATTGCCAAGACAACCCTAAGCCAAAAGAACAAAGCTGGAGGCATCACGCTACCTGACTTCAAACTATACTACAAGGCTGCAGTAACCAAAACAGCAAGGTACTGTTACCAAAACAGTGATATAGACCAACAGAATAGAACAGAGCCCTCAGAAATATCACACATCTACAACCATCTGATCTTTGACAAATCTGACAAAAACAAGATATGGGGAAAAGGTTCCCTATTTAATAAATGGTGCTGGGAAAACTGGCTAACCATATGTAGAAAGCTGAAACTGGATCCCTTCCTTACACCTTATACAAAAATTAATTCAAGATGTATTAAAGACTTAAATGTTAGACCTAAAACCATAAAAACCCTAGAAGAAAACCTAGGTAATACCATTCAGGACATAGGCATGGGCAAGGACTTCATGTCTAAAACACCAAAAGCAATGGCAACAAAAGCCAAAATTGACAAATGGGACCTAATTAAACTAAAGAGGTTAGCACAGCAAAAGAAATCACCATCAGAGTGAACAGGCAACCTACAGAATAGGAGAAAATTTTTGCAATCTACCCATCTGACAAAGGGCTAATATCCACAATCTACAAAGAACTTAAACAAATTTACAAGAAAAAAATCACACAACCCCATCAAAAAGTGGGTAAAGGATATGAACAGACACTTCTCAAAAGAAGACATTTATGCAGCCAAAAGACTCATGAAAAAATGCTCGTCATCACTGGCCATCAGAGAAATGCAAATCAAAACCACAGTGAGATACCATCTCACACCAGGTAGAATGGCCATCATTAAAAAGTCAGGAAACAACAGGTGCTGGAGAGGATGTGGAGAAATAGAAACACTTTTACACTGTTGGTTCGACTGTAAACTAGTCCAACCATTGTGGAAGACAGTGTGGCGATTCCCCAAGGATCTAGAGCTAGAAATACCATTTGACCCAGCCATCTCATTACTGGGTATATACCTAAAGGATTATAAATCATGCTGCTATAAAGACACAGGCACACGTATGTTTATTGCAGCACTATTCACAACAGCAAAGACTTGGAACCAACCCAAATGTCCGTCAATGATAGACTGGATTAAGAAAATGTGGCACATATACACCATGGAATACTATGCAGCCATAAAAAAGGATGAGTTCATGTCCTTTGTAGGGACATGGATGAAGCTGGAAACCATCATTCTCAGCAAACTATTGCAAGGACAGAAAACCAAACACTGCATGTTCTCACTCACAGGTGGGAATTGAACAATGAGAACACTTGGACACAGGAAGGGGAACATCACACACTGGGGCCTGTCATGGGATGGGGGGAAGTGGGAGGGATAGCACTAAGAGATATACCTAATATAAATGATGAGTTAATGGGTGCTGCACACCAACATGGCACATGTATACATATGTAACAAAACTGCATGTTGTGCACATGTACCCTAGAACTTTTAAAGTATAATAATAATAATAAATAAAAAACCCTAGTGAGTGGAAGTTCCATCTAGTTTCCAACATGGGGCCAGTTCCCAGTCAGAGGCCATCAAATTAAAAAGCAAATTTTTAAAAGAACTCTGTAATTCCACAAGTAAATATTCTCCCAACCCTTCTCCAAATGTACCTGGTGTCATTATCAGACTAAACGTATACTCTGGGGGAAGAGAGAGTACCCAGATCTTCTGAAGGCCCTTGTGTACAACATGCAAAGAGTTTCTACTACTAGATTATATGAAATGCTGCCATGACCCCCAAGTTAAGTTGGCAGACTATGAAGTACATTTGATATATGTACTGTTGCCAAAATATGTCTCACAGATTCTCCAGTGAATCTCTAGTCCCAACCTATGGTTATTTGTCTGCATTATGAGTACCAAATTGGCATGGTTATGCTTTGAAGTTAAGAGAATTCTGATTTTCGTTCCCTAATCTATAGGAATCACACATTAAGAATAGTGAAATGGAAATTCCTGAAACTGCTTTCTCTTCCTAGCCAACATAAGCTACAATACACGTAGGATGGCATTGCAGAGATTAGAGCCACATTTAAAATCTTACATACAAAGTGGTGATTCCCAACATATCTCCATTCATTTTACCTGCATGACCTGTGCAAAAATAGATGGATCATGATAGATTCAAATGGACTAGTATGATGTTAATTAAGTGGTAATTATTGTAGCACTGGATGTTATACTGATTGTGATTTCTTAAGTGAAACAGATGAGCACAACTTCTGGCTCTTTTAATGTGGCCATCTGACCCACGTGAGGAAACGTTCATCCGCAGCCTAGATAACGTTTTAAGTACTTGGAATGAAAAGTGAGGCATCATCTCTTTAGAGTATTAGTGAGGCAAAAAGAAAGTCTCCACATGACATATTTTGGCTAGATGAAACCAACTTTGGATATTGAATCTAGATGGGAGAATGACAGAACACAGATATATGTGTGGCACCTATCTGGTTTATTGCCAAGATTCAACAAATAGGTTGAATGCTAAGCAAATAAATTAAAAGCTATTATAAATAATATTAAAAATACAAATTGAAATTATGGAAAAATGTGACATTTTACACATGTATATGAAAAGAAAACTAACCAAATAATGCTGTTGGATCAAAATCAGCCTACTTTTCAGCATCTATTAAAATCTCATACTATAATGAAAGCAAGCAGAGCCCAAAGGAAGTTGTAACACACAGTATAAATTAAGAAATTTGTCTCTGTGTTGAACATGCAGCCTTCTGTTCTACAAACAGCCATCATTCATTAAACAGTGAAGTACATCACCCTGAATGGGAAAGGCAGTATTATTCATGAAGGATTCCCAAACCACGTGAACCGTCATTTTACACATAACCTTGTTAGTAAGGAAGTCCATTTATATTATCTGCTTGACTAAATTAGGCCAGACGCTTGGAGAGTAAGTTTGGTACATATCCAGAATCATAAGATAATCTTCTGAGCCCCAAAGAAAAAAAA
This sequence comes from Pongo pygmaeus, assembly GCF_028885625.2. Taxonomy (NCBI): domain Eukaryota; kingdom Metazoa; phylum Chordata; class Mammalia; order Primates; family Hominidae; genus Pongo; species Pongo pygmaeus. The sequence continues at coordinate 46,617,114 of NC_072388.2, read as the reverse complement.
TAACAACTGTTTGCCAAAGAGTAACATCTGGGGTGTCTCATAAAACAATCCCCATAACAGTGAAAATGGGTACAACTTCCAATTTTCATCTTTTATATGTGCTAATTCTGCAAATACATGTGGCCTCACTTACTACTTCAAATAAAAGTACCAGAGCATCTGTTCAGGTAAATCTCACTTCCAGGAAAGATAAATGTGCTCCTTGGAGCCAGATTTTATGGTCTTTAAACAAATATAATTTCTGCTTTTTCTTATCAGCAGGATTTGAATATTTTGCTTCGCTAAGAAGTTCATTATAAGAATTGTTTCCTATAGAATTATTTAACACTGATAATATAAGGCCTATCAAAGTGATATTTTTATTATCTATAAATAAATAGCTGTACTTTTGTAATGTTTTCCCACACGAACAAAGACAATTTGGGTAAGTTCAATTCTCCTCTATATGTTCTAATTGCTGTTCTTTTTGTTCCTCACTTAGGTTTTAACAACTCTCAGGTCTCTCCTTTCAATATAACCATATTTGCTTTCTTTTTTTCAACTTCATTGAGGTATAATTGACAAATAGAAATTGTATATATTTAAAGTATACAACTTGATCATTTAATATATGTATACATTGTGAAATGATCACTGCAACCAAGCTAATTAACATATCCATCACTTTTCATAGTTCTTTCTTTCTTTTTCTTCTTTATTTCTTTCTTCTTTCTCTCTTCTTTCTCCTTCCTTCCTTCCTTTCTTTTTCTTTCTTTCTTTCTCCTTTGTGGTGAGAACCTTTAAGATCTGTTTTCTTAGCAAACTGCAAGTGATCAACACAGTATTTTTAACTGTAGTAGCCATGATGTACATTAGGTTTCCAGAACATATTTATCTTGCATAACTCAAGATTTTGACCAGCATTTCAGCATTTCCTCTTTCCTATCCTTGGCAGCCACCATTCTACTCTCTGCTTCTATACATTGAACTAGTTTAGATTGCACGTATCCCTGAGATCAAGCAGGATTTGTCTTTCTGTGTATGGCTTATTTCACTTATCATAATGTCCTCCGGTTTTATCCATGTTGTTGCAAAAGGCAGAATCTCCTTTTTTATGGCTGAGTAATATTCAATTACACACACACATATACACACACCCTACATTTTGTTTATCCAATTCATCTGTTGATGAACATTTAGGTATTTGGGTTGTTTCCATATCATGGCTACTGTGAATAATGCTGCAATAAGCATAAAAATGGACCTGTCTCTTTAAGATCCAGATTTAATTTCCTTTGGATATATACCCAGAAGTGGGATTGCTATATCATATGATAGTTTAATTTTTAATTTTTTGAGAAATCTCCAAACTGTTTTCCAAAATGGTTGTACCAATTTACATTTCTATGTACAGTGCTCAATTGTTCCAGTTTCTCTGCATCCCTTCTAACATTTGTTAGCCTTTGTCTTTTTTATTATAGTTATGCTAGATATGACACCAGAAGCACAAGCAACTGGTTATGTTACAAAAAATAGGCAAGTTGGATTGCATCAAACTAAAAACCTGCACAGTAAGAGAGACAATTAGCAGAATGAAAAGGCAATCCATATAATGGGAGAAAATATTGGCAAACTACATATTTGATAAAATATTAATATTCAAAATATACAAGGAATTCAAAATGCTCAATAGCAAAAAACACATATGGTAACCTTTACTTTTGTCATCGCAAATCACACCATAGTAATGTGATTAAATCATCCTTCCAATAGCTCTGCTTATCAGTTACTAGACCTACTCACCAGCAATGATCCTGTGTCTACCCCCATCTTAACTGATATACACAGTAAGATCATATCATAACCATAGCACTTCAGTCCTAATGAAGGTGCTTCCTAGGATTCTTCAAAAATAGTTTTGATTATTATAGCTTATCTTATAGTTTATAAGTTTGTCAGACCAAAACCCCAAATACCAAATACCCTGCAGATCTGAAGATATTTTCTAGCCATTTGTGTGAAATACAGGATAAAAAGAGCCAAAATGGAGAATATTAGTGACAGTTCATTTGGTAGTTAATATCAAGCTCTGCATGTTAAATGCAGAAAAATACAAGTAGAGTACCCTGTTTTTATATACCATTTTTAATTTTTTGCTTGGTTTTATATTCAGCTTTATAGTATGCAGTCAAAACATTGTTTTCTTTCTTTATTTCTTTTTCTTTTTTTTTTTTTTTGCGACAGGGTCTCACCCTATGGTCCAGGCTGGAGTGCAGAGGCAGAATCTCAGCTCACTACAACCACCTCCTGCCTAACTGAAGAGATCCTCCCATCTCAAGAGTCCTGACTGGCTGGAACTACAGGTGCTCGCCACTACACCTGGCTAATTTTTAAATTTTGTGTAAAGATGAAGTCTCACTATACTGCCCAGGCTGATCTCCAACTCCTGGGCTCAAGAGATCCTTCTGCCTCAGCCTCCAAAAGTGTTTGGATTACAGGCATGATCCACTCCATGTGGCCCAAAACACTGTTTTCTAATTTTACTTAGGTCACCTACTTCTTCCCCATTCACTTCAATGTGACTATGTGAATAATTTGTAATATGGTTAGACACATTTCCTGTAAGTCCACATCCTATCTGTTTTATTTTTACTGTTGTTTTTGTTGTTGTTCACATATACTAAAAATCACTCTTTGTAGAGTACAGTTTCATGGGTTGTGACAAATGTGCAGAATCGAAGTATCATCGTCATGGTCTCTTTGATAACAGTCCCCATGATAAGGGCTGTATCTTCGTATATAACCTCATCTTCCATTCTTAACGTTTCTTCACTATTTTAAAGATATTTCATTACCTTTTTCTTGCATGCATGTTTGAGATGAGAAATTCTCTCATCCACATTTTAGCTTCTCTGTATAAAACATGTACTTTATCTTCAGCTGCTTTAAGCTTTTCTTTTTGTCTCTGGTTTTGAGTAGCCTGATTATGACATAATTAAATGACATAATCAAACAATTTTTGTCATATTTATTTTGCTTGAGGCTTATTAAGGATTTGGGATTATATGAGTTCCTAACTTCCATCATGTTTGGAAAAGATTAGCCATTATTATTCCTTTTTTTTTTCGATATTCTGTCCCTCCCCACTCAGAGTCTACAATTACACATATAGTAGTCTGCTTGAAGTTGACCTAAAAGTTACTTGTTGGGGAAACCAGCCCCACACCACCGAACGGGTATCCTGAGTCTGGTGGAGATAAAGGAGTTAGAAAGAGACAGAATAAGCATTTAAAAGGTGGGTCTAGGGGACCAAAGTGTCTGAGGCTTGCTTATGGCCCAGAGCTCTTCAGCTCCACCTAATTTATTGGTTTACAAGCTCTTTGTTCTTAGGGCAGATGGGATGGGTAGGAAGGGATGAGGAAAAGGATTAATCGGTGAAGGAGAACTCGTGAGTCATTCAATAAGATGTATAGCAGTGGCGGTTTCTGTGAATTTCCTTGAGCAAAGACAACTGTCTGAACTACTTACGATCTTTAACTTATGGAGACTGAAATGGGTGGGAGCGGGTTTCAGGAGGAGCCAAGATGTTTGATTATACTCCCCTGCTTCAAGGGAGTGTTATCTCCCTGAGCAACCTGTGGAATGCCACTGAGCGGTTATGCTCTCATAACATGTTATGCTCTCATAACATGAAGGCAATAAGGAGACTTTTCTCCTCAGAGGCCGCCCATGGCTCCCCATGGGTGTCTCACACAGGAGAGACCAACTCGACTGGCACCCTCTTTCCCACATTACTGATGCTCTTTTTATTTCTTAAAAAAATTATCCTCTCTGTATTTCCTTTTGAATAGTTTTTATTGCTGTGTCCTCATGATCATTAGTATTTTATTTTACAATGTCAAACATACCATTACCTCATTCAGAACTGTTTCTTCTCAAGTATCATAGTTGTCCTCTTTAAAAAACTAATTTTTTATATTTAAAAAATATCTTCCATAGCTCTACATTTTATTATGATTTTAATAACTGTTTAACAATTTTTGTTTCCTGGGGATTCAAACATCAATGTCAATTCTGGGTCTTGATTGATTGATTTATCTTCCCTGTATGGGTTCCTTTTTCGCCTTTTTGCAAGCCTGGTAATCCTTGAAGGAGTTCGGACATTGTGAATTTTACCTTGTTCCAAGACGAATAATTTTTTTATTCTTAAAATGTTTCTTGAGCTATGTTCTGAGTGTAATGAAGTCACTTGGACATGGTGTGCTCTTTGGGAGCTTGCCCTTATGCCTCGCTCTGTGGGTCTGGCGTCCTGCTTAGTCTAGGACTCATTCCTCCCCATGGCTGAATCAAGATCATTCTGGACACTGTTCAATGTTACCTAAATTATGAATTTTTTAAGGTTACCTGATGGGAGAAGACACTGTCCATGGCCTTGTTTGAGTGTTATTATCTTATTTTTTAAAATAGATTGTTTTTACCCTGCCTTTGGGTTCTTTTTCACATGCATGTTCTGATTAGAACTTTTCTGAATATTTTAGGAGGACCCTCTGTAAGTCTCCTGGACTCCTTCTCTGTTATGCTTTCCTCTTTCTGTTACTCTGTCCTGTGAATTTCAGCTGCCTAGGTCTCTCCGGACTCTTAGCCTTGTCCCTTCAACTTAGGAAATGTGCTGGACTCTGCACTGTGGCCTGGAACCTCCTTAAAAGCAGTAGATTGGGCAATCTTAGGGCTCACCTTATTTGTTTCCCAATTCTTTTCCTTCATTGCCTAATGTCCAGTGTTTTGAAAATATTACATCTTTTTCGGCATTCTTTTGCTACTGTTGTTATTATTTCAGGCAGGGTGTATTTGGCCTCTATTACCCATTATGGGCCAAAAGAGGAATTTTCTGGTCACAATTTGAGATGAAAAATAAAAGAAGGAATTCATTTTGGACTAGCTAAGCTATCTCCTATGGTTTATTGCATGATAAATACAGGAAACTATGGTCTTTCCAGGAAGTTGGCCTCATGAAGAAAGGAACAGAAGCTCTTATGGGGCATTAAGCATATCCTCAGTTAATGATAGATGGCTAAGTTGTAAAGGTTTAAGAATTTTAAAAACTAGAGAATATTATTTCTACTTTCTTATTACTTTTCACGTGAAGGGCCCTTCATTAGAATAGCACTCCTTACCATTTTCGGTCTTCAAGGCAAGAGGGATTATTTATTTGATTGAACAGTTTAGGTGCCATAACTAAGCCTGTTTTCTCCTATCTTTTTTTCCTGCCAGCTTATCTTCAGAGCATACCCATACTTGTATCCTTCACAATGTAAGCTTTATATGGGAAGTCACTGTGTTCTTATATTTCACCTAAATCTTCACTTCACTGATGTATCATGAAAATCTCAGGAGCAAATTTCCTTAAAGGGAAACCAACCTACCAACTGAATCTCTATCAAATTTCATATTTGTCTCTTGACTTAATTTAATTCGTCTTTTCCTCAATGTACTTTTAAAATTCATATAAATAGAGAAACAATGTTCTGGGCAGGAAGGGTTGTGAACAAGAAAACCACGTGAGGAGAAAGAGAAGGAAAATTTGACTCAATGTATCTATTATTGGAGGATTTCAAACTCTTCCGAACGACTCTGGGGCACAGAAATAAGAGGAAGTAGTTGTAATACAAAGTTTACCAAATTTTAGAATAGAGACACATTTTAAAAATCGATTTTAATGTTTGTTTTGAGATTTTTGCATAATTCAGAGAGCACAGAGACACTGAATGAGTATTGTCATTTTTACAACAGGTAATAAGGAATTTTTACATCCAATACATGATTATCAAGACAGCATTTTAAAAGCTGAGATATAGAATACAGAAGCAGACAATGTTTGAAAATTTGCACAAGGATAGAGAAAGATGAGAGATTAGTTCCAAGACACTGTGCTGGTTTCAGATATATAAATTTAGTTATTGCCAAGAAGAACATTGTGACAAGAAGAACACTGTGACAAAGATAGTGGTGTTCACCAAATTCCCCCATTTCCTCCCTTACCTCTCCTAGCCTCCTTGGCAATTAGATTGAGGTCTTGTGGCTAGTTCTGGCCAGTGAAACTTGAGTGGAAGGAATCTGACACTTCCTGGCTAAGGTGCTGAAAAACCCATGGGTGATTCCCCAGGTTTGTCTTTCCATCTTTAAGCAACAGAGGAAAGTGCTTATTACATAATCACATAGCTACACTGTGGCAGTGACTCTGACTCCCTGGGAATGTGAGTGACTCTGTTTACCCAAGAACCACCTGATCCATATGGAACCTACAGTATGTGGGAGAATAAATTTATATAGTGTTGAGTCATTGATATTTTGGATATCTTTCTTACCAGCATAAATAAATTTATCCTGACACATACAGATCACAAACCTAAGGGACAGAGGGTGCCACTAGTGACTAGCAAGAAGTGTGCATTGGAAACAAGACAAGAATAAAGCTAACAAAATTTGTATATAAGATCAGGGTTAAACTTACGCAATATGTATGCAAGCTTTCTGCCTATTTCCTATCTACACTCTGTATAATTTTAATACAAATATTTAATTGAGGGTTAAGAAACCTAAATTGTGAGAATAGGAATATTTCATAAATCAATCTATCAGCAAAATATGGCCAATAAGAATGTTATATCAATATATAATAATATATTAATAATCAGAACATGTTTTTATAGTGTGTGATGAAAAAGGAAGGTCCATTTTCTAATGAATTTTGGAATAAACTCATTTTGTTTTTCTAAAACTTCAATGTACATTTTTTTTTTAATTTAAGAAGATCAAATATTGCTTCTTCTGGAACTCTCTTAATTTAACCTTCTGGACAATTTATGACCATTTTCTTCTTGCAGAAAAACTTACAATGCTTCCAGCCCAAGCTGTCCTAGAAAACCAGGGATAAAACACTATTTTTACTTGCTTTCTTAAACTCTAGTAGCATAGGATACTTATCTTGTCAGTTTTTAATTGTTTTCCAGGGGAAAACAATGAGTGGAATTCTGGAGTCTTAGTGAGCTCACTTTGATTAAAAGTAACTTAGAAAAGTTACATTTTAACAACATTTAAGCAATACTTAAAGTTCTCTTTCAAATTTATTAATTACAAAATTAACCATTAATCAGTAGAAAAAAATGTGGCAAGGGAAAATAAAAATCTTTTAATGATAAATATTACAGAATAGACATCACTAAGGCATTAGTTCTCATCTTAATTGCCTTAAAGTACACAGTAGTTATTACATATGAAGGGAAATTTCCCTAGGATTAAAATAGCCGAAAGTAACAAACTTGGCTGAGTTTATATTTTCTATCATTATAAGTACATTGAAAAAAATAAAGACAATATTATTTCATCTTCTCCAGCTCCATCTTCACCTGGTAGTCTCATTCCTTGCTAACTTCTTCTTAATAGTTAACTAAAAGTCTTGCCTAAGTACAGAGAACTAATAGTCTGAACCATAATATTTGGCTTTCATTTTCTTCCCACTCTGGCTCATTGAAGCAAAATCTATGGGCTTCGCTATTGTTAAGGCAATCATCTGTCTAATACAGCTGCTGTGGAGGTCAATCCACACGGCAAAAACACAGGCCAATAGCACCAGTGTTTGCTGCCAAAGCCTTGAGAAGTGGTGATACTATTCGCCTGCTACATTACTTCCCATTGCCATTGTAGCTGATGCGACTGACAGCTCTACCAAACGGCAATCCTGGATTCTAACTGTTTTGTTTTTAACATCCTGTGAAATTGTAGATAAGTAATTTAGTTCATCCCTTAGGGGCTTTAGTTGGTCTACACATTATTATTGTGCTCTCCTAATTATAGCACATAGTTGTGGGCTTATTTAATTAAGCAGGCAAATAATCTGAATAATATGCACTAATAATGCTGAATCCAAATTACTCTTCCCTGAACCCTGACCCCAACTTATACCCCTCAATTTTTTTTTCCTTTTAATCAGTTCTTTCCCAGAAGGTCACTGATTTCTTTGTACACATAGAACTACATAAGCTGATCCTATTAACTTGTCAGATGTATCAGGCTTCCCTCTGGCTTTAATGACCATAGTTGGGGCATAAATTTGTTCATCTGCTATATCACACATTAAAAGTAAGTAATTATGTAGATTACAAAGAGAGAGATAAAAAAAATCAAGACAGAGTTCCAAAACCATCTCTATTAAAATCTCCATATCAATATTTAAGTTTCTACCTAACATTCAGCCAAGCTGGAAAAATGGTTTGTTCTTTTATCAGTGGCATGCTTAACACTTTTGACACTTGAATGGATTTTGGTTTCTATACTCCTTCCTTTTCAATAACAAAATTGTCTTTAATAATAACCATGAAATAATCAGTATAGTGATTACTCATTCCTTAGTTTCAAAAAAAGCAATTTAAAGAGATATTTTACTTTTGAAGATTATATTCCACTTTAGTAAAAGTTTCCATATAAACTAAAATTTGTGCATAACAAACAAAATGTTATATCCATCAGTTTGCACTCAGTTTCAGTTTTTAATTCCAAATGGAAATAAGCTCTCTGTGTGATTGTATTGTATGATAGAATTAAAGTTAGTCTGCTTTCTTTGTTTTGAAAACCACTGTGCTATCTACCTAGACTGCTAATTACCTGGTTATCTCAGGAGTTTCTTTAGCTCATAGCCTGTGATTTGAGACTTCACTTGACAGTCATTCACCCTATAAGAAGGAGCTACTAACTAAACCTAAGGACACTTATAAGCTCCACAGGATCACTGTGTACTTACTCTTAAGTTATTCTGCAGGAGTGAGAACCTACCTGGTACACATTTGTGTACCTTCTGCCAACTGCTACAAAACAAGTCCTTTCTTTGGAGAGTCATCTTTATGACTATTTAGAAAACGTTTGAACTAAATAAAATCAGGATATTTAATCTATCCTTCACATGCTGAAAATTTGCAACAATTACGCGTTTTATACACATCAGACTAATATACATCAGAGTAAGAGGAATATGCATCAGACTCTCTTTTTCCTTTTAGTCTGATGATCGATTCTAACTCTATCCTAAGAGAATTCTATTTTTACTGGAAATGTGATATGATTCAGGGCAGAAACTTCAAAATAGAACATTAACTTCTTTGGGCATGGGTTTATCTAACATACCAGAAGAAAGCCTTAGTCTAACCAAACGTGATTTTGGGTGCATGATAGGTTTTCAATAAATAAAACAGTCCATGAAAAAAGAATTTGAACTGAATCAGATAGGATTTAGAGCACACCAGGTACAGGCAACACTTGAACAAAGGCAAGAAGGAAGAAGAGCATGTTTGTGAAATCAGGAGTTCCAATTTTTCTGACTGTAACAATAATAGGTTTCTATTTGCTTTCATATAATCATGAAATTTTAATGTCTTTCTAATAGATCTAAAATCTTTATAATGGGACTTTTAATTGGACCCATCTTAAGCATATAGCTTTTATCAAAATATATGCATTTAGCTAGAAAATAAATCACTTTGAATTTGTCTGATCAAATGCTTTATAATTTTTTATAGTCTCATGAAATATTGTATTAGGGTGACATTATTATTTGTTTTATAGAAGAGAAAAATAGCATTAAAATATAGAGATTTATAAGTGTTATTCTATGTAAGTCTAGTTTGATTATTCTTATTGTTGTATATAATTCCATTTAAGAACTGTGCATTAATACTTTTATCTGTTCTGTTAATTAGCATATGGACAGTTTGGGGCAATTACAAATAGCACTGATATCAATACGTTTATACTTAGATCCTAGTTTACAGTACTACAGAAGAATAGAATCAGTGGGTCTTTATGTAAACATGTCACAATTTAAAGTGTTTAGAAGGAAAATAAAAGAAAAAAAAACCTTTTATAGTTTCAAAACTGAGCCAGAAATTTATAGTAGGGAGTCAGTGTGTTAAAATTTTCATAATGATTTATGAAAGTGAGGCTAAACAACTTTCCTAAGCTATATAACTAGCAACTGTCAAAGATAATACTCCATACTTTTTATCCCAAGTTCAGTGGTAAAATTGGGTCCAATTCTTCTTTAATCAATAAACTATTCATATGAATGAAAACAATATCTGATAAAATGAAAGCTGAAATTTACCTAAATATTCAGAGTTGTTACTGAGCCAGTTACAATTCATCTGAATCAATTTTCAACCTAAATAAAGAGGTACATTGCTTGGGAAAATAGTATTTTAAATATTAAATTCGTTCATTTATCTTTGTAATCATAGTTCATAGGATAGTAGCACACTTAAGAACAATAATGAGTCGTTATATTGTAAAAAGTATTTCCCATCAATTATTTACCATGGGATAAAAATAAGCCTACTAGAAGATTGTTAAAGCTAATTTGCTTTTGACAGTTGCTATTTAGAGCCACAAAGCTTATAAAATCATAGGGAAAAAGTAAGGATATTCTATTTACGACTGAATTCCTGTATAGTGGAATATCAGAGAAAAATAAAGCACATTTTAGGTAGGGAAATCAATGAAATATAGACTTTTTTTAATCAGAGTATATCATTTCAGTAATACAATGTTTGGCTATCAAATCAGGTGAATTTAAGAATTTCAAAGTAATGCATTTGAATTTAAGATCAGGAAATAAAACACTGTGGATTTTGATCTGGAAAATACATATCATTAGCTTTTACATTTAAAAGGCATATTTTATTCCTACTGTTTGTCTTATTTTACTTTTGCAGAAAATTGGCTTTCTGGAGAGCTGGAAAGCTAACATAGATACATTGCTTAAGAAGGGTTGAGACCTGACGATGCTTTATCCCAAAGAGGAAATCTTTAGGACTTTATAGAGATGTTTGTAAACATCTCTATAAAAGGAAAAGTATAGAATTATAATTATTTATATACCCTTGGATAAATACTTGAGGGATATAATCTAATTTTACCATGGATAGATATCTATAACGTCTTCCCACCAACCTGTAATCCACTCAAAATGCTATTTTGTTTTCAATTTTCAAGTGTCTTTTTTAAAAATTTCTTAACTTTCCTCATAAAACATGCAGATTATAAATGCTTGCGAAATATTCACAAAGCTTATTAGGAGAGAAATATACATATGAATTTTAGTAGATGTAGGCATTTGACTCAAATTTAATCAAGTTTCTCCTCAATGTTCTGAAAATTTCCCGAATTCTCATTACTAGTTTTCTTCAGTTCTTGCTCTCAATTAACCTTAATAGTTTTTCACATACAAAAACACTGCACTTTCTACTATTTGCATTTTTATCTTACTAGTAACATTTTTCATCTTCATCTTTTGATTTCAAATTTACTTATTTTGTGATTACTGTCACCTCATTATTTTAAAACCACTGTTATCTATAACTTCTTTTATGAAAGAAATAAAATTTACCTTATCATTGTTCATTGTTTAACATCCTGTTGTACCTAGTGACCCTGATTGGCTTTGTAAACATGCTTGTTACATCCAAATTCTTAGCCCATTATTCTGTAAATGTGTCCTGATATCAATAGGTTAGCCTTTGATTCAAACAAACTGAAGAGTTTCACACCCAATAATATGCACACAAAATTTAATTATTTTCCATTTAAATGTGACTATAAATATATAGACCAAAAATACAGTAGCATTCTACATAATGCTACTGTTTAATGCTGGCATTTAAAGAAGAATAATAGTACTAGCTAATTATTTGCGAGGAATTGTGCTAAGGTCTTTGATATAAAGATTACCTCATTTAATCTTCACCAAAATGCCATGCCATAGGCTGTATGATTATTTTCAATTTACAAATAAAGGGACTTTACATTATTTGTGTTTACTACCCCCACCCAGTTACTTCTCTAAATTTGTCTCATTCTACTCTCTTTCTCTTCTCTTGCCACCACCTTCACCCCTAGATTTCCCTCCACCCCCGCCCTTCAAGCACCATACACAGTTCCTCACACTATCCAGGATGCTGCTATCCCAGAGTCCTTGCACACTTGTTCTGTTATTTCACAATTTTAGTATCTAGAACAAAATTCACTACCCAAGTGTCTCTTATTGACTGGGTATGTCCATCATTTCACAATTTGAGAAGGATATGCCATCATCAGCATATTATTTTCAAAATGCTATAAAGAGGATCTCAAGTTTATGTCCCCACAGGAAGAAAGGCATTTACCATCAAAAAATCATGCAAAGAAGAAATCCCAAACAGAATACAGTCATGCTGTTTAAATAAGATTTTATTCTCTAATAGTTGCTGGGACTTGAACTGATAAATGCAAATTTAATTTTACTGTCTAGAGAATAGACTTCTTATTGGTATTTTGTTATAAAAAGAATAATTAAATTGACAAGGCAAATGATTGATCTACATATGACTTAACTGTATTATAAAAATTAAAATAATTTAAAAATGAACCAACAATGATATATTAGAAATCAATTATGTACAATTTGATTTAATATATTACTGAACCTATATTTTAAAGAAATCATTATTGTTTATATAATTCCTACATCATTTTTATGGCAAAATTAGATAGTAAAGAAACTCCTTTGTCAAAATCTTGGAAGGTTTTTTTGTATAGTGTTTCACTGATCTCTTCAAGGAAGTTTTAAAAAACAAGTTGGTTTATCCAGTGACAATTTTAGAAACAGTTCTACAGTTTTCTGTTGATTTCTTTTTAATTGTGTGAATTTCTCCTATGATTGACAGCCAACAGAATTTAATTTATTGGTTACTGTAATGACTGGTGCAGAAGTGTACATATATTTTCTTCTTGAGACACCATCTTATAATGGTAAAGGATAAAGAGCTTATTTGCTGTTATAACACAATAGCAAATTCTTACTTTCCTTAATGGTCTGTAAGATTTACATCTAATCTTATGTAAAATTATTTTATGGTCAAAATGTTTCATATTTGTTTTGAATGCTCGCTAAATAATTTCAGATTTCCTATTTTGTCTGAAAATCAACTAAATTTGATCTTTCAATCTCAAGCAGAGGTACCTTTAAAATATATTAAGATCCATATGTTGATCCTCTTTTAAAATAGCCTATTTATTTTTATGACATCATTTTCATTCTTGTGATGTGACAGAATTTTAATGTTTGAATTGGAGTTTCTTTTTTTCAGAATAATATCAAAATACAACCCTCTACTTCACAATCATCCTTTATAGAATTACTCAGAAAAGTGGAACTCTTATTCAAATAATATTGCTGAATCTTAAAACATCTCAGAAATGCTCTATTGGAATTATTACCACAGCTATAAAATTATGCACAAGAAACAAAATTAATTTTCTATTTTACATTAAGGATACAACTTCCATTGTTCTTTTTATTTACTCCTTTCTTCCTACCGCTATATTATTTATCTTGATTCCATTCATATCATTCTTTCAGGACTTTTCAGCCTCTGCCCTAAGTTACATTGTGAAGTTTTATGAATTACATAAAATAGAATAACTGAAGAAAGTTAATAAATATATGGTAGTTCTGTGATAAATGTAGTTAGTGGGTAGCATGAATGTAAATAATAAGTAATATAATTAAATTTCCAGAAGTCAGTACTGCTTGTGTAGTCTATACAAGGGGCAGTGCAATATAGGGAATTAATCAATGCATTTATCTGAAATTATTTTTAATAACTTTCAAAATGTTATTTAGATGTAAAATTAGAAAACATAAGCTAAAGTGATCTGCAAAGTATAAAAGACAGTAGCTATCCAAGGTAACAGTGATCAAAAGCTGACAGTGAATCTGAGAACTACGTATGAAAGTTGTGATCTCACTCTGAAATATTTTAGATGTCAGCAAAACTTTTACCTTTAAAGTTTAGCAGATTTTGAGGAAAACAAATGTAAAATAGCATTTAGATGAACAATATCCTACCACAGGGTCAGTCTCAAAATTTCAAAATTTAGAAATAACAGAACAGATTATTCAGAATTAAGAATTCAGTAGACTTAATGAGACTAGGGAAACAAAGTTGACATGTCTGTTTGTAACATATGAACCATTTTTGCATCTTTGTAGGATTTTGATTTTTTGAAAGAATGGAATTTTAAAATAATTTCCTTCTCATCTTGCTCAGTTTCTTCATTTTAGGAATTCTTTCCTCTTCAAAGAAAATGTTCTACCTTTCTAACAATTTTTTGCAATGGTTGGTTTCTTTTCCTCATCTTACATTTGCTGGCTATCATACCCCTTCTTGTTCTATTCCTGGCCAACTCAAACAGTTCACATATTTTTTCAATTTGTCAAACTGACTTGTTATCTAAATATCATAGACAAATTTAAGAATGAGGAGATCATTTTTGTTCCTGAGTTCCTGAATAAAATGAAAATCTATTCATCCATTCCCTGCTCTCTAGCCTGATTATAACCAGATTTCAGCAGCACATTTTGCTTTGCTCTTACTTGCAAAACAGCCATGTAGATTCAACTTAGTTTTGGTTTAAGATATAAATAAAAATTAAGAAAAATAGACATATTTATGTTTCAACTTAGGTTTTTTCACCATCAGGAAAACTTTCCTGACTTCACCAGAATTTGTACACAATCTTATCTCTGCTTCAGTAATGTTTTCTGCATAATAAGAGCTTTGTAATTACTCTAGTAAATTACATTATCTCATTATTTTCATTCTCATTAGTAGGCTTTGAGCTCCTTTATTGTGGAGACTGTTTGACTCATCTCTGTATCCCCAGTGCTTGACATGGTGCATAGTACATAGGGGATGTTCTTCTCATGCTTAGTAATCATTAAGTAAATTAAAAATAGACATCTCTGAAAAGAAAATGTTTTATAGTTCATATATTTCTGATATAAATTAGATTAATACTGAGAATTAAACTGAAGGGAACTCATGAGGTATTATTTAACTTATTATGATAAAATTAGTCATGATGATTTGCAAATTCTGTATCAATGCATGTGCCTCATTAACTGCACCATGCTATCTCTTAGGATGTACACACGCCAACATGTCAGTAATTACAATCCGTTCCTAATGATGACTGTAAATCTTAGCTTTAAACAAGTAGACCACCACTTTCTAAAGTAGATACAAAAACCAAGTGGATATTTATTCACAAGTACAATTTTAGTAAAGAACACATGTTATTACAAATCAGTTTAACAAATAAATACATTTAATAAATCGTATTTTGTTTTTGCGTTTGCAATGAGAAAAGGGTTCCAATTCCAAACAAACAAACAAAAAAAAAATTGTTGGAGGATTTTTATGTGAGCGGGATAGAGTCCCTCCCACAATCTCAAAATAGCAAATATTTTAAAAATGTATAAACACTATATTCTAGTGGTAGCAAGGCATTTCAAAGTCACAGAGCACATTAACGCAAGTTTTATCATATAAAAATAATATATATTTCTATCCTTACCACAGAAATAAGTATAAATAAGTATATTTATCTATAAAACTATGTTTCAGGAAATCACATAGAAAAAATGTGGTCTATGAATGAGTAGATTTCAAAGGAAAATTAATGAAATATTATTATGACAAAAACAAACAACAGGGCTTGGACTATTTCCCAAACATTTAAAAAGAATAACAATAAATTAAAATTAAAATGAAAAGTAGGAAACTATTCCCTTCAAGTAGCAAACATCCATTAACTAGCTATTTTAAAATAGTGATAAAACCTGAAAAGGTATTAATAGATACAAAACAGTTCATATCATTACAGAACTTTGTTTCCGCTGAAGGAGAACATAGGCAAACACACAAAGATAATTTCATTACCGATATATAAGATATAATAAGATACTTGCTTATTATATAAAATATACTTGCTTATTATATGGGATAGAAAAAGAAAATTAACAAGGACTTTGAAATGCTTTGCTACCACTAGAAATATAGTATTTGTACATTTTTAGTGGACCTTTCACAGCCACCCAAAGACTGGTTACGAGGAGCTGACAAAAGATTCCTTGGAAATCAGAAGGCAACAGACAGCCCGCAAAAGGTCATCTTTGAGGATTTGTTTAGTTCAGAGGGCACTGATGCCAGATCATCTTGACGTATCTATCAGGAATGAACTATCCTGCTCTCATACCTCTTACCTCTATATGCTTCCATCTTCAAGAAGTCACAAGTGGAAACACTAGATAAGGAAAAATTTAAAAATTAGCCATGCCATGCTCCCATCTAGAGTCTCAGGACCTATAAACATCCCATATTGGGTGTTAAGAGAGGTCTCCTTAAATCAGGAAAGAACTTCTGATTAATACATGTGAGTAGACATTTTAATTATTGAACTGAACATTTGTTTTTTAAATAGAAATAAAATACAACCATTATTATTTAAGAGTGATTATTGAGTCATGGACCTTGGGCATGAAAGAACAATTTACTGAAACCTAAAAGGAAAGTCAGAGACAAAAATAAAGTTACTTTCATAATATGTTACAGTTTATTAATATATACCACTATAGCTTTATTATTAAAATGCAAGATAAAATGAATCACCTTAAATATTGAACTATAGAAAAAGATTAAAGTAAATTTTATCCCATAATATAGACATAATACCAATTTAGTCATCTCTAGAGAATTTGGAATTCTTATCATGTCTTAAGTTTTTAAATACATCTCTTTGTATAATACTATTATTCAATAACAATAAAGTTGAAAAACTACAATATTCAACAATCCAAATAGAGAATAAGAGGTTTTTCCACTTTAGCATTCTCAAAATATATTCAAAATCAAAATGGAATGAGTAGTATATGTATTATTGAACCCTACTTTTAACATGTTTAAATATTTGTGACTTCTAAAGGGCAAGAAGGAGCAGGA
Organism: Pongo pygmaeus; assembly: GCF_028885625.2. Classification (NCBI taxonomy): domain Eukaryota; kingdom Metazoa; phylum Chordata; class Mammalia; order Primates; family Hominidae; genus Pongo; species Pongo pygmaeus. Next base: position 46,600,267 of record NC_072388.2, on the reverse strand, counting down.
AAAATAAACTAAAGCAAGATAATGCCAAAAATAAATAGATGAGGTTAAGTCCAACCTACCATAAAAAATTATTCTCCATAAACATTAGAATTAACAATTTACAGTAGCATATTTAATAGGAAAAAACACAAATAAATATCGATTCTCCATGGAAAGAAATCTGATCACTTAAGAAGAATTGTCATTCACATACACTTGCAATGCCAAATAAACGTATGTTGAATGGAAGAGGAGAAGTACTGAGGGCTAGTAATCAGGCACCAGTCTCCAGGACTCTTATTTCTAAACATATAAACTGGAGAATGAAATGAAATAAGTGAGATATTAGTAGTAAATTCAATGACAGTGAAATGTATTTAAAAAATATATATTTTTAAATTCACAATTTAATTGGCAGAAAGTTATCAAAGCGTAAGGAATAAATATAGAAATTGTTTAATAATAAGTTAATCCTAAGCTGACTTTATGCAAAAATACGCAAACAAATGAAAAAAATTGAATCCTTTAATTATCTCCACACTCAATCCTTATATATAATGGTTATTTATAAAAATGATATGGTATAATCTTAAATGATTTTTTGATTACTGGAAAATGTCAGTAGTTGAAATACCTGTAGCATATATGGCCTCATGGATAAGCAATGCTCTAAGCAAAATAGTATTTCCCCACGCTTCAGACAGTCACAGCATCACCTAGGCAGGCTTAGATAGTCAGGTCCAGAAGAAACGCCAACAATGGCAAAATTGAGATCAGTATTTCTAGTTTTATACCACAAAGCCAAATTCAGCCATGTAACTAAGCTACATAAACTTTAATGAGGAGAATGCTTCACTCTGATCCAATTTGTGGCATTTTACAGTCTCAGTCATATATGTTCATTTGTACCATAAAAAACAAACACCTCCGTAAGTGAGTAAAAGAGACAGGAACCGGGTTTTTTTTGTTGTTGTTTTTGTTGTTTTTAGAATGCTGTAGGAGAGAAAGCTCAGTGGTAGAATTTACAGAATTTCTTCATGCTCTTGCCTGGTATGGTTTCTTCTTTCTGCATTTACTGTCTTATGACTTACTATAAATAAGTGGAATAACATAATTATTTACAAATGTTAGTGATATAACTGTGGGTGCAAATTCTATTTGTTAAAGCAACAACCTCCAGAGGTATCTATTTTAAAGATGGCAAAGTGAGCAGAATCAAATTTCTGAATGTAATGACAATGTCAGTGTAGCTTTATGAAACCATAACAAAGCAAGAAGAGACATCTGGTGAGTGCGCCATGCATGTAATGTATGGTTAGCTTCAGTGATTCTTCTGAATTCTTCTTGTCCCATAATGTATGTGTGGCAGAGTGCCACTCAAACTAAGCGGAATCACTCAACTATCTTGAATGTAAAGTAAAGAATACAATGCTTCACTAGGCAGGCTAGCTGCACATGAATTTTGATGCAGATGCCCAGTGAAAATGTTTCCGATAGCTTAGAGTAGAAAACAACCTAAAGAATCAATAAAGAGTGGTTTATTTCTAGAGAACATACAACTGTGTTTATAGTGCAATAGTTCCAAACACAAGCAGAGAATTCTTATTCCATTCTATGAGTGCACCAGGGCTGATGGCTACAAGGGGCATTGTAAGCAATAAAACAAAATAAAATGAGGAGTATGTATATATGATCATAAACATGAACTATGCCTGTGCATGTACATGCTTTTGTGCATGTTTTGAAGTAGTATGAGCTTGTTTATTCAGTCCCTGAAGAGAAAAAAGGCACATTGTCTATATGTGAGTAAAATGCTATTATTTTAAAAATATTTACTTGATTATAACCTGTCATTTTTTGCTAGCTCATGTTTTTCTACCTAATCAGTGGAATCGCGGTTGAGAATTTTTGTGACACTGGTGAAACTGAATTCTTCTCAGCCCCCTCCCTCTGAATCTGTATTTCTCTCCAGAGCCTGGAATTTACTGAGCCTGCTGAGCCTGGTTGATAATAACGTCTGGTACAGTACAGAGTTCCCAGTAAGAGGAGCTACTATAGCACTTTCTTCTCTCTAGGTCAGTAGATAATGGCCTAGAGATCATTCTATTACTAAGTATATATTTGGTAAAGATTAGAACACAGGGATTCCAGACAGTCTATCCTTTACAATCATTATCCTTTGTTGAAATTTGGCACCACCCAACATGAATGGGTCTAGTCTCACAGGCCACCAAGAACCTAAGGAAGGACTGAGAGATGGGTTTAGATCCTTGCCATTCCTGGACTGGCAAAGTCCTAGAAGACCACAGAGAGAGATGACTTCCTTTTGGTGCTTTCATGGAAGAATAGTAGCCTGCCCATAGATTCTCTTTTTCCGAGGTCATCAACTAAACCTGAGCCCCAGCAAGGTGACAGAGGAAAACAATAGTTTTTGCAAAGCCCAATCTACTCAAGAAAGAGAAGACAGAAGAAAACAAAGTATGCTCTAAAATAGGAAAGAAAGAGGAAGCAAAAAACACCACAAATAAGAATAACAATATTCATAAAAATACAATTTGCAAAAATGCGTAGTTCCCAACTAAAACTGTAAGTCATATGAATGAATTAACTGTCACTGTTGACATAAAATTATGGCCAGGAAGATCAAGGAGAAGAATTTTTTTTTTTTTTTCTAGGACGGGCAAAGTAGCTCATGCCTGTAATCCCAGCACTTTAGGAGGTCAAGGCGGGCAGATCACCTGAGGTCAGGGATTCAAGACCAGCCTGGCCAACATGGTGAAACCTCATCTCTACTAAAAATATTAAAAAAAAAAAAGCCAGGCATGGTGGCGAGCGCCTGTAATCCCAGCTACTGAGACAAGAGAATCATTTGAACTCGGGAGGCGGAGGTTGCATTGAGCCGAGATCGTGCCACTGCACTCCAGCCTGGGCAACAGAGCAAGACTCTATCTCAAAAAAAAAAGAAAAAGAAAAGTTAATAAAATCTAAAATGCAATCAATATAATTTCAGAATATGAAAAATTGACAAAAAGAAGAGGAAATATACTAATTAAATTTCTTTATTTATTTATCTTTGTTTTTTAGAGACAGGATCTTTGTCACACAGGCTGGAGTGCAGCAATGAGATCATAGTTCACTGCGACCGCCAATTCCTGGTCTCCAGTGATACTCCCACCTCACCCTCCCAAGTAGCTAGGACTACAGGCATGTGTTACCATATCCAGCTAATTTTAAAAAAAAAAATTGTAGAGACAGAGTCTTGCTATGTTGCCTTGGCTGATCTTGCACTCCTGGCTTCAAACCATCTTGCCTTAGTTTCCCATTGCACTGGAATTACAGGCATGAATCATAGAACCCAGGCATTAAATTTATTTTAAAACATTTCTGAGATGAAGAAACATACAATTCAGAAGAGTGAAAGGTTGTGTTAAATTTTTGAAAGGTTTTAAGTGGACATAGACATATGGACACATAATCTAAAAACATTCCTGAATATTTGAATAAAGAAAACTTCTACAAGACTCCAGAAAGAAAGGAAAATTAACATACTGAGGAAAAATATCACAACTGTATCTCACATTTCATCTTCTACACTAGAAACTAGAAGATGGTGGAATAACATTTGCTAGTTACCATGAGTATTAAGTTATTCAACAATCCTGTAATTAGCCAAGATGGCATTCACTCATCAGGGCAAAGAGAATCATTGGGACTTACAAAATTTTGGGTTGTATTACCAACGATCTGTACATAAGAAAATTCTCAAGGAAGAAATATAATGAAATAAGAAATGAATGAGAAAAATTATCCAAAGAAAAGAGGAGCTGAACGGTAGAGAGAAGATCTTAGACTGTTCAATATACATACTATATGCTGGTTATAAAAATGGTGCCATGGAAACTCCAGTAATAATAAGGAAATAAGCACACAATGATTTCTCATCTGAACTTAGCCTGTGTGTGCCTGGTGGTGGGGAAGGAGGTAATGTTTCACTGTTTTCATGACAGAAGGGTAGGGGTGAAGAAGTATGGGTTACAAAAAATGAAGAAGTGAAACTAATCTAGAAAACTTAATAATACCTGTGGATTTTAATTGAGGTGGGTGCAGAAAGCAGAGGAAAGGAGAAATCCTTGGTCAGGAAATAATTGGTATCTTTTGACATACAGTAATAGAGAACCAAGCAGTTTTAAAAAGGTTACTAGCAAAGAAAATACAAACTAAATAAGGAAAGAATAGAAAAATTATAATAGAAAATTCAACTTTGAAATGAAAAATGTATAATGAACAGCAAGTGGATTAGACAAAATAAAATAAATATAAGAGGAACAACAAAATAAAAGAAATAACAGCTAAAAGAAAAGGAATAAAATATACCAAATAGATATTCACAATAAATTTGAGCAAGTAGAAAACCATTTAACAACAAAATAATATATAACATCCATTTCTATTTTGTTACCAATGAAATATCAAAAGTAAAGCAATAAAGAATGGTTGGAAATTAAGAGATGACCATAAATATAGCAAACAAATGAAGTTCTAACAAAATCAAGTTATACTGGAAAGGTTAACATCTTAAAAGGGAAAACTAGTTAAAACACACTGGGAAGAATTTTCTGTAATGAAAACATGAACACTTTTGAAGTTTAACATTAGGCTAGATAATAAATAGGTAATAAGACAAATAAAACAAAAGTAAACTTTGTAATAATATAGTAGGACTATTTGATACCACTATGGAATGTAACAAATCTAGTAGATAAAAAGCAGGACATACCAGATTTGAATGATAAACAAACATTACTTTACATTTATATATAAAATGTAAATCACCAAAACACTGAATATGCATTTTTCCAAGTCCAGGTAGCATTTACAAAACTCAAATATGAATTCATCCACAGATAGGTTCTTAACAAGATGAAACCTAAAAAAAAAAGCCTCATTCTCTGGTCCTAATCTAATACAGTGAGGAAAAAAATGAGAAATATGATAAATATATTTTATATCTTGAATATTAAGAAATATATATGCAATAAACAATATATCAAGAAAAAAGGAATTTAAAATATCTAGAAAGTAGAAGAAATATTTCAAATGATCACCTCTAAATCATAGTAAAGCCTACTATTATTTAATATTAATAGAAAAATACATAAGAATCTATATTTATAGACTCAGAAAAATTTAATACTAATACCAAATAAATTAAGCAAAAATATAATATAGAACAATATCACTTGCAAATGTAGATGCAAAATTTTAAATATAATAACAAAATGCTACACTTTATCAAATGTAATCTTTTATTTCTAGGTAGAATTTATTTCAGGAATGCAGACCAGTTAAATATCAGGTAATCTGACAACCTACTACATAATAAATTAGAAGAAACCAAAAATAAAATAATATCATTGGTTGATGTAAATATAGTTGGTAAATGTTAACAGGCATTTCAAATAAAAATACTGAATTTTATAGAAATATTATAAACTATATAAGTAAAATAAAAAGCAATTCTAAATCCTATTAAGAACCATACCAGTAATGGTGAAGGACTAAAGAAATGTAAATTAATATTAAATGAATAAAGATGCCCTTTATCGTTATCATTACTTACTGACTTTATTTAGCAAATAAAATATCAATAGGAAAACAAATACTAGAAATTTTAGAAAATAGTTAAAACTGCACTTTTGTTGCTACTAATATTAACGCATAACTAAAATGTCAATAATACCTATAAATACTATAATTTACAAGATAATATGATTTGATATGAGGTAAATATATTCAAAAACAATAGCATTTTCTTTAGACTAGAAATGGGAACTCAGAAGTATAAAATAGAAAAATTCAAAGTAAAAAATAAGTGTAAACACTTAGGAAATACTTAAACAAAAACATAATACCAACATGAAAAATGGAAAATGTACCATATTCTTCAGTGGTAGGGCTATCATAGTATTTTCAGTTTCCCAAATATTAATTATAACATTGATTCTTAATATGGTTAGAGCAATATTACATATAACATGAAAGAATAATTGCTGAGACTATTCTGCAAATATCTGAGTAAAGGAGAATAGTTGGAGGGACATACTACAAAGCCGCTGTAATCAAAATATATTTCAATGGTTAGGAAAATTTCAAAATCAGTCCCAATGCATAAAAGTGTTTAATATATGATAGATGACTTTGTAAACAGTTTTGGCATAATTGGCTACTCGTCTGGGAAAAATCATTGTATCTGTTTCTCACAGGACACACAGAAATAACTTTAAAATTAATGATACAATCTTTGGAAGTCAGTAAGAGACTACATGAATGATAATTGAGTTATACAACGTTATATACGTGGATTTCCATGACATGTTTTGAGTAAGAAAAACAAGATGCAGAACAACTCATACTATGAACACGTTTCTGTCAAATGTTGACCTCCAAACCCACTATATTTATAAAAATCTTTCTAGAACTCTCGGGGCAAATAGAAAAATATACAAGGGTACAAACTAGGTTGTTAATATGGGTTACTTGATATGGGTGGGGGGAAAATAGAAGGAAAAGGGAGAGAAAAGAAAAAGGAAAAAAGACCACTTTAATAAAATTACTGCACATCCATTATAGACTTTTATGGAATATATTTAATATTTTTAATTAAAAATGTGTATATATAGATATTTAAAATAAATTGTGTGAAATAGTAATCCTGAATGAAGTTTTACAGTTTATTTATGACTTTTTAGTACTAAAAAAATTGTAACTTATATTTACTAAGAAAAATAGTAGTCAAATCACATCACTGAAAAAAATAAAACTCAATAGATATTTGTTACAGTACACCAGGGATCCAGTCTAGGTCTGTTGCTCACAGCAGAGAAAGCCAATCTCTGAAATAATGAGCATTGATGATGAAAAAGACTTCATTCAAGTGCTACAGCCAAGGAGAATGAGAGATAAAGTCTCAAATCCATTTCTCTGTCCAACTACAATTGGGGGTTTATAGGAATATAAATTTATGCAAGTAAATAGGAATTAGGGAGGAGTGAGAAAGAGGAGTTGGTCAATAAGAAGCAGGTGATTGGTTAGGCAATCATGACAGGTGAGGGGTCTGGCATCTCATTGTTCAGATGTGGTGTTCTGGTAAGTTTCAGATCCTTGTTACTATCTGGGAGGTCTGATAGTTGGTCTCCTCAGAAAGGAATGCTGATAAGACAACTATAACTTTCTTATTTTTTAAGACTAAGAGGGGCAATTTCTATGTTGATTCAAAATAACCATAAACGTCAGTTCTATGGGACAATCCGGCAGATTTCATGTTCATGATATTAATGTATACGAAAGATACTATCTAAATTGAACGTACAAGATAATATTGAAAAGCTTTGCGAGGTGTATCATGAGTATTAATTTCAAAGAAGAAACTCTTCAAACAGTAACTCCAAAATAAGTATTTAGAAGAAAATATTGCAAAGTAAAAAGAACAAAAGATATAAGCATGAAAATAGCCATAGAGATCTTAACGATACATTGTATGACCACATTTATACTTCCTAATGTGGGTAGCTTATTCTAATTCTTTGAAAGTCCACTATACCTTCTCTGGCAACTTTAGTACAGCAAGCATTGGTAGATAAAAATTTACCTTCCCACACTAGTCCTCCACATTTTCTTTCTTTCCTTCTTTCTTTTTCTTTCTTTTCTTTTTTTGAAAGACAGAGCCTTACTCTGTCACCCAAGTGGAGTGCAGTGATAGTTCACTGCAGCCTTGAAACACTGGGCTCAAGTGTCCCGAGTAGCTGGGCTCTAGGTGCACACCACCACGCCTGGCTAATTGTTTTAATTTTTTATTTTTGTCGAGATAAAATCTTGCTAAGTTGACCAGGCTGGTCTCGAACTCTTGGCCTCAAGTGATCCTCCTGTCTCAGCCTCCCAAAGTGCTGGGATTACAGGTGTGAGCCACCACTCCTGGTTTACCTCTACATTTCAAAAGAATGATTTTGAAAACGCTCAGTCTAGAATCATGTGCTGATTCATCTCCAGGCAACTACCTATAGGTTGATGACATAACTTAATTAGAACACATTTTTAGGAATTATTTGTTGTTGTTACCAACAAAAATGGTTCTTTGTTCCACATAAACTATCAAAGAAACAGTATAATTTTCAGTATTATTATTTTCTCATTTATTTATTTTTCAGCTTTATTGAGATATAATTAACAAATAAAAGTTGCATATATTTATGGTATAGAATGTGATGTTTTGACATATGTGACATGATTAAATCAAGCTAATCAACATATCCATCACCTATTTATCTTTGTGTGTGTGTGGTGAGAGCATTTAAGATCTACTCTTTTAGCAATTTTCAATTTACAATACATTATTATTAACTATAGTCACTATGTTGTACAATAGACTCTCAGAATTTATTCCTCCTAACTGAAACTTTATACACTTTGTACACTGAAACTCTGAGGAACCTCTCACCATTTCCCACCCCCACATCAGCCACTTGCCTCCTTTCTCGTCTTTGCAGAAATTTGAAACAATTTTAAATAGAGGTAAGCATGATTCTGTTGGTATCTAAATTTAAACATAAAAGAGTATGTTGTTCATACAATCACTTGTCTCAAGAGATATAACAGTGATCAAGATAGATGTGCTTTTAGGTTCATGGAGCTTAGTAGAGAAGTCAGATAGTCCCAGCTAAAAAATAAAGAAAGAAATGGTTACAATAATGATATTTCCTTTGAAAGATTTTAAAAACCAGGTGCTGTGATGAAATATTATGGGATCTGTGTCAGTGGACTTCATTTAGCTTGAGTTTTCAGAACTAACGATTGCCCCAGGTGGGGAAAGAATATCAAAAGTAATAAAATTACTTAGTAATATCATGAAGATAAAACTGCTGTACCAAAATTAAATGATAGAGCAAGTACTAGACTGCAATTTAATTTTTAACAGTCCCTTAATTTCTATTCTCAGAAAAATTAAAAAGTTTGAAATCAGGGATAGGAAATACAATGTTATTAATTTCCATATTAAATGGCATGTTTCTCATGAATCTCACAGTGACAATATCACAAACAATATGATTAATAACAATTCATTAAATTAAATTTGATATCTGAAAGCTATTTTCTAAGAAATGTCTTAGTTATTTGTATCAGTTTAAAATCTAATAAAATCCAATAAAATATTTTAAAATGTTGACATATTTCTAAAGTTTATTCATATCTCACAATAATATTCATAACCAACTCCCTATTTTTTCTTAAATTTAAATGTTGTTTGATTTTATTTCAAGCCAAATGCTCAAAAACAGAAAGCACTTTTAACTCCTGTGTTTTAAAGTATATTTAATTATTTTAATCATCTTTCAGTACATTCAGTAAGCTCTAATTTGTTCACGTAGGGAAGCCAATAATTCTTAAATACATAAAGTTAAAATCAAAATTAATCATTTACCAAAGAAAAAAATTAAATAAATATTTTATAGATTCATGACAGTAAAACAGACATAAAAATCAAATATATGTAAAATATATTTCAGAAGAAAAAAGTCATCAGTATATTTCTGCCATCTATGACTAATGATTCATTACTTTATAATATAAAATTATTTTATTCAATATGGAAATTTTCCATTCAAACAGATAATTGTGCAACAATATTAATAAAGTCTATCACCTTTCTGTTTATATGCATACATGCACAGTTACATATAATTCTCAGAGCTTCACTTTCAAAGGAAAAATCCCCCACAATGTTGACAGGTGTACAGAGACACAGATTTTCTTAAGTTGTCCAACTTTACCAAATTTTTTTAAAAATCCTCAAAAGTATTTGTTTTGTTCACTCCAGTAATACCTTTTCTGAAGGTAAATCTCAGAAAATGCAGATTGAATAGCCCATATCCAAAATGCTTCAGACCAGAAGTGTTCCAGATTTTTGGATTTTTTTAATAATATTCACATATAAATAATAGGATATCTTGGGGATGGTACCCAATTCTAAATAGGAAATTCTTTTATGCTTCATACGTATGAAACTTTATACACAGAATCTGAAGGTAATTTGTGATTAATAATTTTGTGCATGAAATAAAGTTTTGGCTGCATCTAGACTGTGACCTGTCACATGAGAGCAGGTGTAAAATTTTCTACTTGTGGCACCATTACAGCACTCAAAAAGTTTCAGATGTCGGAGCATTTTGGATGTCAGAGCATTTCAAATTTCAGATTTTCTGATTAGGGCTGCTTAACCTGCAATACAGGATAGTAACTGAAATCATGTGGCAAATAACAACACAAATGCCCAAAGTAAATAAATCAACATGCTACGGGATACTTTCACCTATTAAGATTTAGTTTGGTCATTCACATTTATTGATATGGAATGACCTTCACGACCTGTCTCTCCATATACATACAAAGACTATGTGTAAGTTTATACACCAACTAGAAATTAAATTAAATTTCTCTGCTCTAGAAATTAAAAGTCTTTCTTCACTGTTTTTAATTGCTTATCTGTATTTTTAAATTTTTGATTAAATAAACATGTATTTTTATAACTAAGAAGTTCTTTTTAAATCCAAAAACAATAGATGATTTCCAATAGTTAGTAAAGCCCACTGTCCTTCTCTTAGATGTATGTATATTGTTATAAAGTCTGATTGCCATGTTTATGTTGTGGAAAATATTTGTCAATAAATTAATAACCTAATGTGTAGGCAAATATTTAAAAGACTGGAAAAACATTTACCACAAAGACAGTTTACACACTACCTTTTCCTTATGGGGATGAGGGAAATAATGGTATTTGCTTTTCTTTCCAAGATTTTAAACAAGGAATATCCTACTTTTTCCTTTTCTGTCTAATTTTCAATGAAAAGATTATTCTACATTATCATTTGTATATGACTTAGCACTTAGATTTTATTTTCATATTTTTAAACAATTTTTCAGAATTTTAGAGTTTTTTTCAAAAAACTTTGCCACCAACTTCAATAATTAATACACAGTAATCTTTTTTTCTTCCTCTACACTAACTCTCTCTCTTCTTCTTCCTTTTTTTTTTTTTTTTTTTTTTTGAGACAGAGTCTTGCTGTGTTGCCCATGCTGGAGTACAGTGACACCATCTCAGCTCACTGTAACCCCTGCCTCCCGGGTTCAAGTGATCCTTGTGCCTCAGCCTCCCGAGTCACTGGCATCACAGGCACGTGCCACCACGCCCAGCTAATTTTTGTAGTTTTTAGTAGAGTCGGGGCTTCACCAGTTGACCAGACTGGTCTCGAACTCCTGACCTCAAGTGATCCATGCACCTTGGCCTCCCAAAGTGCTGGGATTACAGGTGTGAGCCATGGTGCCCAGCCCCTTTTTTTCTCTTGGACCTTAGGTACATAGTTCACGGAGTGAGTCTTATCCTTCAATTTCTGGCAATTTACCAGTTTGAATGAGGTACCATTCCTGTTTTATTTTTTAGTTAAACTGTCTTCATTGTTAAAATAGACCTCTTGTTTTCCATCTCCCTTTCGTATCTTACGTATCTATTAACTAAGATTTTTAAATATGTATTTTTGAATATATATAATATTGAGTTTTATGTTTTTCTCTCTTTTCTTGAATTGATTTTGAATTATACATACAAAATAAATGATTAAAAAGTACAATTTACTAGATCAAAATAACAACTATGAAATTTCATGAAATAAATTCTCAAATGTATTTACAAAATTCATAGAAGTATAGTGACCAATAGACAAACATAATTTTGGGTGGTTTTGATACAGTTATTTCAATTATTGTTCTGCTGAGTACTTAGCAGTAAAAATATAGAAGATTTAAACCATGTAAGCAATTGAATTTAATAGGCATTCATAAAATTCTGCACCCAAATCTCAGATAATATAACTTCGTTCAAAAGTACACAGCATGTTTTAAAAATAGTGATTTTGGGTCCTGCAACATTACTGAATTAATTTATTATTTCAAACAGTTTATTGGTAAAGTCTTTTTAAAATATAAGATCATGTTATCTACAAACAGAAAAAAATAATTTCTTCCTTTTCAATGTGGATGCTTTTTCTTTTACTTGTCTAATTTTTCTGGCTAGGATTTCCATCACTATGTTGAAAAGAAATGGTGAGAGTGGGCACCCTTGTTTTCCTAAAGGGCTTTCAGCTTTTCACTACTGAGTATAATTTTAACTGTAAGCTGTTTACATGGCTTTTACTGTGTTGAGGCACATTACTTCCATACCATATTTGTTGAGAGTTTTTATCATGAAAGGATGTTGAATATTGTCAAATGCTTTTTCTGCATCAATTGAGATGATCATGTGATGTTTAGCCCTTCATTCTGTTAATGAGGAGTATCACTTGCATTGATTTGAATAAGTTAAACTATCCTTGCATCCCAGGGATAAATTTTACCTGAATAAGGTACATGATCATTTTAATGTACTGTTGAATCAGTTTTCTAACATATTTGAGGAAATTTGCATCCATCTTTATCAAGTTCTTCAGCCTGTAGTGTTCTTGTCTTGCAGTGTTCTTGTCTTGCAGTGTTCTTGGATGGTGTTGCTTTGAGGATAATGCTGGCCTTATGAAAAAGTTTTGAAGTTGTCTCCCTCTTTAATTTTTTTAGAAGAATTAAAGAAAGATTGGATTAATCCTTATTTAAGTGCTTGACATAATTTATTCATGAAATCATCTGGTTCTGGAATATTCTTTGTTGGGAGATTTTTTGATTACTCCTTCAATTTCCTTTGCTATTGCTTTGTTCAGATTTTCCACTTCCTTGTAATTCAGTCTTGGTAGGTTGTATATCTCTAGGATTCTATCAATTTCTTCTAGGTTAGACAATTTGTTTGCATATAAGTGTTCATTGTAGTTTCTTATGATTCTTTATATTTCATGATATCAGTTTTAATGGCTCCTATTTTATTTATAATTTTATTTATTTGAGTCATCTCTCTTCTTGGTTAGCCTAGCTAAAAGGATATCAATTTTATTTATCTTTTCTAAAAAACATCTCTATTGTCTTTCTAGTCTCTATTTTATTTCTGCTACGATCTTTATTATTTTCCTCTTTTTGCTGATTTGGGACTTTATTTATTCTTTCTCTTCCAGTACTATGAGGTGTGAAGCTAAGTTCTTTATTTGAGATTTTACCCTTTCCTTAATGTTGACATTTTTTGCTGTAAACTTTTATCTTAGAACTACTTTTGCTGTATCCCACAAATTTAGGTTACTGAACATTTACAAATTTCCTTTGGTGATATGTTTGCCTGTATCTTTTTCATCTGTGTAGCCTTGTGTTGGTGTCTGTGCATTTGAAGGAGCAAACACCTCTTCCAGTCTTTACAGACTGGTTTCAGTAAGTAAAGACCTTCTCCTGCTGCATTTCCAGGCTTATCGGACTGCCTTTGGGATCACGGTTGAGTGGAATTGGAGCTGGATCATGTGGTGCTACTGGGTTCACACTAGGGTCAGCAGTTGGCAGGCCTGTTACTAGGGGCTCAAGTGGGCATTCATCCTGTCTTTTCTCTTGGTAGACTGGAATGCCTCTAATACTTTTATCAGTAAGGCTAACACTGGGATGAGGGTGCACTTCAAGGTCCACAGACAGCAAGGCTGTTATCAGGTGTGTGGACAGTGTGACTTCCTCTATTCCTTGGAAGGGCTCCCCCTGGGTCACTGGATGAGTCTTTGGCCCTAGACCATGGCTAAGAGGGTCTGGAACTGAGTCACAGGGCCGTCTCTGAGGGAACACACTGGCATGTCTTCTAGGTCAGTGAGCAGATGGAACTACTCTCAGACCATAGCTTTGAGGCGTGGGGGCCACGCTATAGGACCATTTCAGAATCTGCTTTGGCTGGAATCTGCAAGCCTGTCCTGGGGACACAATGGTCACTAGTTCCCTGCGTGAGTGGTGCTACTTTCAGACTGCAGCCAAGAAGAGCTGGGACTGTATTACACAGCTGTTTCAGGGTCCACAGCTGGAACCAATGTCAGTGGGCCTGTCATGCAGGCACAAGTGGGCACGACTTCTCTCAGATCCAGTGGTGGATGGTTCTGGTAGCAGGACCAAGGCCAAGTAAGACTGTAGCTGAGTCCACAGGGTGACAGGCCATTTCTGTATCTGGATTCACGAGTACAGTCGGTGAGCCTACCACCTGTGGGGAAGTCAGTCCTCTTAAAAGAGTCCTCTGAGGTCTTTGGCTTCACCAGTTTTCCTACTCAAATCTCAAAGCTCCCACAAAGGCTCTTTTGTCCATGGATGGCTGCGAAATTATAGTTGCTTTGGGGGAATATGAACAGGGAAATTCCTATGCTGCCATCTTGCTGATATCACTGCACAGGTTGTTTTGTTAAAGACTAGTAATAAAGCCCAGCATCTGGTGATATTAATCAATTATTGAAGACAAATGAATCAAGTTGGAAATAAAAAGTTTTCAAAGATGGAAAAATATGATATATAATATTGTTAAAATCTCTATGCCAGTAAGCTTAAAAACAGATGAAAAAGATAAAATCTTAGAAAGAATATAACTAGTGAAATCTTACGAAGAATTAAAAAGCCTCTAAAATTACAGAGACATTAAGGACTTGAAAAAATAGTTAAGAATATCAACTCAGGTTGGTATGAAGGTGAATTCAGACGAAGTATCAAAGAAGAGATAATGTGAGTCTTATATAAACTCTTCCAAATAAGAAAGAATAAGAGAAACTCCATTTCATCTTTCTAAGATAATCTTGTTTGTCAAAGCAATCAAAATTATAAACTAATCTTACTAATGAAGACAGATGCAAAGCTTTTAACAAGTACCCACCCAATCTAGGATGACTTTTAAAAGACAATGAAACTATTTTTAAAAATATGTAACTGATTATACAACAGGCTTAAAGGAAAAAATGTTTCAAATGATGCAGTAAAAGTAATATATTTCATCTTTCATTCTTGAAACTAATAAAAAATTATAATTTAGAAAATTAGTAATATTAATAGAAGGCAGCATGCTAAATCTAATAACAAGTACCTATCAAACTTTACAACAATTATAACACTAGTGAAGAATATGATAATATTTTTAAATCATCAACAAAAATCAAAATCTGACATAGTTCCTATTGAACATGTATTGGTGGACTTAGCCCAGTAACAATTTCAGAAAATTATATGAAAGTTATAAGGGCTGGAAAGAAACAAAACTGTTGCTATTCATTTTTCATGACAAATGATTGTATCATTTGTAAAATTCCTATAATTTCCAATAAAATCTATAGTTCCATTGAGGTTTTCTGTTTACAAAATGATAAAAGATCAATATTTCTATTTCACCTCTCTATACACCAACAGAGATGCTTTAAAATAATTAAGAATATGTTATTAAAATAGCAATATAAATTTTATAGTATTCTTGTATTCTTGGACATGTTACTCAGTTTAATTCTTTTCATGTCCCTCTAGAAATTATTGGTTCCAATATTTGCTCCTTTCAGAGCAATAGGTGGAAGATGCTATTAATATTTTGAGCATCCTTATGTGATATGTCTCCTCCCAATCAGATAATCATGTCAACCCTTTCTTCATAATCAAGTCTACCTGTGATAGTTGCAACGTAAATTTCAGCTCACCACCATGGCAATTACGATCCCTTACCCATTGATTGTTTTTCCTAAAATGTCACATAGAATGAAAAAACTTCCTGACAACCAAAGCGATCTAGGCTTATAAAATTCTAAAAGGCCATTTCTAGGGGACAGCACTGCTATCAGGTCTTTTTGTAAAATACTTTTTCCTGAGGATCCCATTCCAGTACTCGGCCATGCCGCTTTGGTCCATTCCAGGAAATATATAAAGTCCTATCAATCCCAACTTGAGAGCTTATAGTTACTCACCCTCAAGCATACCCAGCCTGTATTTTACTGTTCTCTTCTGAACCCAGATTTCGTGACTCCATTTTTACAATTCTGCCTTGACAATCAAGATTAAAGGCTTTAAAAAAAGAACTGAAGTGTTCCATAGGACGGTTCAAGTTTCATGATACCACAGATGTCAGTTCAATTTTAGGGTCACGGAGAGCTCACATTTTACTCTTAAAGGATTTTTTAAATGTGCTACAGCCTTTCATGGAGCACATTTAGAAGAGTTTGTAAAGGAGAGTCTTAGTGAATTTAAGCTCCCTCCAACTCAGTGTTTAAGCAGCTGTGCTGACCCGCCCCCCCCTCCACACACCTAAATCCAGTGTGTGGACACTGAATAAAAGGATGTCTTATACTATATCACAGTTGGATGAATAACTCATACTGCTCAACTGAATTCATATTTTGCTCTTGTTCCTATGTTTCTTAGATTTCCAATTCACTGACTTCTCTACTTATTCTGATATTTGCCTTCTCAGCAGACCTCAGTATATAACTCTCTTCTGATTATTAACACAGCTTTCCTCTTGAATATAGCCTTGTGTCTTTGTTTCAGAAATACTCTTGTAATTTCTTTTAGGAATGCTACTTCAATCTGACTTTATTTCTTGCGAACCTCCGAGTCACAAGTGATCCTGAGGCCCATTCAATTGGTCTTTTTTGTCTCAGAGACAAATCCTAAATAGAGAAGAATATTGCAGCCAATGAACGAAGTAAATAATTAGTTAAAAAGAAGAGTGGTGAGAAAGAATCAAACTTTGATGTCCATTTCTTGCTGTGAGAAGGAACTTGGAGCTTGTCCTTATAGCAATGACGATAATATAGGTTTTGGAAGATAGATAGCTACATACAGAGACATTTTATAAACCACATCAATCTAGAGGTGATGTGAAAAATGGATTAGAAGAGAGAGTTGGAGAAAAATGGAATCAGATAAACTAATACTCACCAAAGAAATGCTTCTGTTTATGAAGGAAATTTTAGACTTAACAATTCACTGAATGATGAACAAAGAATTAGAAAGATTATAACTTTACCAAATCATAATTTAGAGAAATGCTACAGTGAAAAATGGATTTCTGTGAACTACACAGATCACTGCTTTAAAAAGTACTGAAAATGTGCCTGATAGCTCCACTAATTAAAAGTATGTGGAAATAAAATAGAAATAAATCTTAATGTTTGTGATAATTGTATATGGGTATTTAAGTATAAGCATTGGGTGCTATTTAGTATATGGTTTCCACTGGGCCATGTAATTCTTCATTGTCAAGACACTGTTTATATGAATCTTAACCAACTCACCCTTGCTATTCAGAAAAAAAGGATAAGTGGAGCTGCATCATTAAAGGAAAACTGAGAAACAAAGGTCTCATACCAGCTAATGGCTAAGAGAGATTTTTGTCACAGATAAGGTGGTAAGTCAGCAATTACTGCCTTCACTCATTTGCCAAAATGCATTCAGTTTCTAAAATTATATTCTAAACAATTTTTCCTTTAACTGAGAAGAGATAAGAGTAAGAGAATCTATTGCAAATGGCAAACAGTTCAATATTTTTGTTCATTACAATCATATGTAAAATATATTTTCATCTATATCTGTGTACATATATGTATTATGTGTATTTATGAATATGTGTGTAGTTGTATACATTTATATATGTGCATTTCTGAGGGCTCTTGCAATTTTAAGTCTTAATCCAGCAAATCCGCACATATTTGTGAGGATACAACCAACAAGTATGTCTTAAAAAGTGGATGTTTCCCAGGACACCATCATGTATATCAGCAACTTAACCATCAGTAGCTCATTCATTTAGTCTTTCAATCTTTTAAGCATATTGAATGTCTGCTCTTATTTTAGGCAATATGCTAGGTATCCAGGTTACAGAAATCAATAAGAATTATCTCTTTACTTGATGATCTTAAGGTTTATTATATAAAGTGGTTCTATGGAGAGTGATAATAAAGTTCAACACTGATGTCATGACTTTGAGTGAATATATTTGAAGAGAAAGTATAGCTGTTTCTTTAAATTATGGGTTTTGGAGTTAGTCTACCTAGAGCTGAATCCTACCCTCATGACCAGCTATTTTTAGTATAACTTTGGAAAATTTAATTTATCTCTTTATACTTACGTTTCTTCATCAGAAAAGTCTAGACGGTAATTAATATTTTTTTCAGTTTGTTTATAAGTATTTAATTGCATAATCTAGATAAAACCTAGATAAAAACCTAGGCATAATCTAATTAAAAACTGTAAGAGTAATACTAATAATGAATGCTTATTATAATTATTACTAAGAATTGCGTTCTATTTTAGGAATATTTTCATACAAATATCTTACTACTAATGAAAAAAGGATATTATTTTACTAATGAGTATTCACATGGTAGTTAATAATTCTTTTAAATAATTTTAATGGCATACTTATGATGTGTGTTCCAAGTGGTCATAAGATATACTTAAATTCATCACTTTATAATCCATCTGCTTTTGTGTTTGTTGTTTAATATTAAGTAAAATGGGCTCAAGATCAAAGACAGAATATTACACACCTGTATCTGCTTGTTACACACACAAATGCAAAATATGTTCAATTGGCAGCGTATGTTAGAGTGAACACCAATCTGTTTTGATAATAATTTCATTGTTGGATTTCTGCAGAGGTCTGATCTATATTGTATTTTATTAAGATGAATGTGCTTTAGTTTGTTCAACCAGTCATGTTATAATATTTGGCTAATGTTGTTATTGCATACCATCTGTGTGGGCAGTAAGGTTGTCCAATAACACACAAAATGTCACTGTTTTGAATAGGCAACTAATTGAGATATAATCATATGGATATTTTATATTAACTAAATGCTAGCTGATTAATGAAAACATACTTTTGATACTTAATAACTATGTAAAAATGGGACATGATTAGCTTAAAACTCCATGCATTATGCACAAAATGTAGACTTTCTCATGAATACATGCATGCCGAACAGTGTGGTAGAATCTGATGCATTTAAATACCATTAAAATAAATGTCACCCTGCAACTTAAGGAATAGCAAGCACTATGTGTTTGGAAATGATTCTAGTATCTGGATCTCTCTGACCCCTCTTTGTACTGTCATAAAGTGGCACATTTTTTTTTCTCTGCAGCCAAGAAGAAATGTAAATGTACCCACTCCCACTGTGACAAATAATCAGTTCTGTATATGCAAACCCAGAAGCAGTGCTAACTATCAAAACAATTGTAAGAATCACAGGAGAACACACTTGGGCAGATGTTTTGAAAACAAAACAACTTGCTAAAATTTAACATCTCTCAAGAAAATTCAATGAAATGAAAGAGCTTTACTTTCCATTTTTCTTTCTTTTGCATTTTCCATGCTACCTCCTGGAGAAGCCAATTTTTATTCTGGGTACATTCCACTTTTGACACTTGTTTCAGGTTTACCCCCAAATATATGTGTATGTGCCATTCCCTTTTGGTGAATGAGAATTCCCTTTTCCTTGAAAGATTTTTTTCTTACTTGAGACTATAAGAAAATTCTGTTCATAGGAGAGATTAGCTCCTACATGCCATACTCTTATCACTTTTATCAAACAAATGGTGATTGCTTCCCCCCAACCCTTTCTCTGTTGTTGTTTTCTCATTAGATTAAAGATAAATCAACTATAGGATAAAGGATTGAATAACCCCTATACAGAATCAGGCCCAGGACTTTGCCTAGTGTGGATCCAGATCCTTAGTATCTCAAAGCACTCTTTACCTCCCAGAAAACACTAGATAAAATGCATCTTTGGAGCACTCACATTTGGTGTCATGACTAAAGCCACAAGTAAAGAGAGAGATGTAATATTTACCTAAATGTTGCTGTATTTAATGCCTAACTGTGACCTTCAAGAACCTGAGATGTCTCCTATTGGTTTTCTATCTTCAGTCACTAACACACCAAATAACTTATTTAAATACACTATTATTTAAATACTCAATGTGATCCCAAACCTTTAAGATTGATTTTCTTTCCATATATTTATAACAAAGTGACAAAAATTAGATATTAGACAAATATGTCTGTATGATCAGGTAAATAACTTAATGATACCCTGTGTCTAATCAATAATCTATCTAGCCCAGAAATTTTCCAAGGTTTAAGAACTTTCAGGTGAGTATCCCCCATTTCATGTTAAAACCTGGCTAACTCGTGAGTTAAGTTCAGTGTCTTTGTATTTTCAGCTTTCAGTGGCACTTTGGATAATGATACTATTAAATTTGTCAGGTGCTGGTTTTATTTGACAAAAATAGTGCTTATTTCAGTGTGAAACTTGAGTCCTACATTATGTACATTTGTGTGTGTGTATGTGTGAATAGGTAACCCCATTTGGCAATGATTTCCATACCTAAAATGTGTTGTCTAACCTTCCATAAACTCTTAAAATTATTTTTAAGAGTTTTTTTTACTAGGAATTTTAGGAATTCAGTAAAATAGGAATTTAACTATTTGTACTCTATTTTCCTAATAATGTTTTAAAATATAGGTAAGCCTAAAGACAACATGGTTTACAGTGAAGCATCACTATTGACATTGGCATATAGTCATATGAACTGTTTTTTAATTCTTGTCTATATAGAGTACACATGATGAAAATAATCCACCCAAAAAGAGAAATATTTCATAATCTTTGGAAAAAGATCATGTAAAAAAGTCCCATTGGAATACTAGATAAATTAATTTATGAATGAAAAGTTTAGTAAGGTATATTTGTGCTTGTAGAATTGAAATTTCTTTCTCATAATACATTTTTAAAATATATATTACACCAAAATAGGCACCAAAGAATGAAATCTCAACAATTGTGTTTGCAGAGTGCCTTCTGGGTGTCGATAACATTGGCAGGCTTTTGTACCCTGACACGGCAGATTTTACTCCAACAGGTAATGTACTTTGGCTAACAATTTCACCCCTGACTTCTTTCAAAACTCTTGAGAAAAGTCTATCTGGTCTTGGAAATTTATTTACATCAAGTTTCCAGCATTGTTTTTCTGATTTTATTGCTTTTTAATGAATTCTTTTCTCCTCTTATTTTTTCTTTCTTTAATACCTATTTACTGGGCAGCAATACTGAAAAATAAATCATGATGGTATCAAAATAATGTTAAAAAACAATTTATTCTAGAAGCATGAAACACTTCAAATTTAAGGAATGTCACTAGTATATTTTTCAGTTTTGGAATTCTTCAAATAGAAATGAAAAATGCATACATATTTCAGGGGAAATAGACAATCCCTCCTCTCATACAGACAGGAATGTACACACAGATAAATATATAAAAATTCAAGACAGTTTTCTATAGGAGGTGTATAGTACAGATTGTATGATAACCAACAGAGATTAGTAAAATAAAAGTGAATATCCTTAATGCAATACATCACAGTTTTTAAGTAATTTTGTACTTCTTATTTAACTCTTCTAAGTAGAGTACATATGAAGCTTCACTTACATATTAAACCTACATTAATTGTTCTTAAAATTAAAGTTAAAATAATTTTAAATGTTGGACATTCAAGTCCCAGGGTTATTTTGATTGTATATAATTTTTATGGATATTATTTTTTTAAATTTCCCTTTAAGATTTTAACTTTGAAATTATTTCAAATATGGTGTGATATGGTTTGGATATTTGTTCTCTGGAAATCCCATGTTAAAATGTAATTCCCCGTGTTGGAAGTGGGGTCTGGTAGGAGGTAATTAGCTCACAGGGGTGGATTCCCCAGGAATGGCTTATCACCATCCCCTTGGTGATAAGTTAGTTCTTGCTCAGTTAGTTCATGTGAGACCTGGTTGTTTAAAAGTGTGTGGCACCTCCTCCTTTGCTCTCTTGCTCCAGCTCTTGCTATGTGAGATGTCTGCTCCCCATTTGCCTTCCACCATGATTGTAGGCTTCCTGAGATTCTCACCAGAAGCAGACACCAGCACCACATTTGTACAGCCTGCAGAAATGTAAACCAATTAGACCTCTTTTCTTTATAAATTACCCAGCCTCAAATATTTTTATAGCAACACAAACAGCCTAACACATGGTGTTTAAAGTAAGATGTAACAAACTAAAAAATTTACACTGTATGTAAAAAATGTGCATTAAGCAAAAATACTTTAACGGTATTAACATTTTGAGAACAACAAATTTCTCAAAGCATTATAAACATTGTCTTAAGTAGTATTTGTGTTAGACTAATTATTTTATAAATGTTCCAATGATATTGTCATTCTAATACCATTAAATTTAAGATATCTACTTAGTTGCACTAACCCACTCCTTCTAAAAGGTCTTCAGTATTAGTTCCAGCTTACATGAGGAAAGTAACGTTGATATATGATCATCATTACACAGTCACAAAGGCTCACAGCCTGGATATAAACCCAGATATGTCTATTGTCAAATTTCATGTTGTTTTCATTCTGATGCATTTTCTTTGTCTACTGATCTCACACATCCTTTGCAGTCATTCACTGTATTAGATGTCCCTTATCTCCTGGTTTGCATGGTATTTATATAGCAAGATGCAGGGAGCAAGTTAGAAATTAGGTAAGAAGGAACTTTATTTTAATCACAAAGAGTTAGAACAACCAAAAGTTCTTTTGTATTGGGTATGCCAGTATGAGCATGGATTAAGGTGGACAACATAAGTATACTGGAAGAAATATTAGGTCTCTGTTAGATGTGGCTCTTTGGGAAGAGAGACAGATTGATAACTACTATGCATATCTAAACTCATCATTCTTTTCACTTTTCAATATATTTTGTGCATTTTATTTCATGCATCATTTTCAATCCTGTGTTTCTGGTTATCAGAGTCTTTCCACAGATTAAAGCCAAGCAAAACTGAAAGACTGACAGCTTTCCTCTAGAAAATTTATTTAGATTATAGAATCCCCTTAAAACGTCGAACAAGAGGCTGTCATACAGAGCCTGGTTAGATTATTCAAGTCATCAGCTGTGAAATTAGTGTATTTAGTTTAAACTGCTCAGTTCCCCTAAGAGGCTCTCTTTATTCATGGAGATTTCTGTAAAGCATGAATACAACATCACAAGTCCTTTACAGATCTAAATTGATTGGCTCTATCCAACCATTGAAACAAATATCAGATCATCAGTTCAGTTAAAAAAAAAAGCAGAACAGAAAACTAGAATTGCTAGTCTGTTAAGTAATGAAGAAAAATGTTCTATATCTCTTAGTCATTGTACTTACTCCTCTTGTATTTTCCATCTCAGTGAATCATAAAATCATTCATCCTAAAAAAAGAAAAACCTGTAATTCGGATCCCATGTCTCCCATGTTTTGTCTTCCTATATTTAAGCATCAAGTCCAGTAGTTTAAACCTCTTAATATTTCCTAAGTCTTCATCATTTAAGTCTGTGTTTCCACTACTACTGACTTATTCTATTTATTTGTCTTTCTATCACAGCTTGCTTAGTATTTTGTCTTTAAGTACAATGTAAACTATCTTCGACAGCCTGGCTAGTGATTGTTTAAATTACATTACTGATAATGTCAAATTTAAAATATTTCTTTCTCTCCTCATCACTTCTTAGATTAACTGCAAGTTTCTAAACGTTTCTCATTAAAGTATGACATGAGCTGGTGCTAGGATCTGGTGCCCAGCCTTGGATCTCATAACTCTACTACTCCTTCCACTTCCCCCCAACCTCCTCCACCCTGATCCCACTTAAGTTTAGACATATAGAACTACTTGATATTCCATGGCTTCAATGACATGTCAGGTTTATCTGCTGATTAGTGATAGGGCAAAGATTATAACGCAGAAATTTACCTTTTCAATTTAGAAGTCTCTCCAGTGTGCCACAGTGTTAGTTTTATCTGTATTACCCACATCATGAACTGCCTTGATAATCTGTCTAATGCTGTCAGTTGGGTATTAAAGTCCCCCACTATCATTGTTTGCCTGTCTAAGTCATTTCATAGGTCTAGTAGTACTTGCTTTATGAATCTAGGTTGATATACCTATATATTCCAATGTTAGGTGCATATATATTTAGAATAGTTAAGTCTTCTTGTTGAATTAAACCCTTTATCATTATGTAATGTTATTCTTTGTCCATTTTTACTGTTGTTGGCTTAAAGTATGTTTTATCTGATATAAAAATAGTAACCCCTGCTCTTTTTTGTTTTCTGTTTGAGTGATAGATCTTTCTCCAACTCATTACTTTGAGCCTATGTGTGTGCTTACATGTGAGATGGGTATCTTGAAGATAGCAAACAGATGGGTCTTTTTTTTCCTTCAACTTGCCTCTCTGTGCTTTAAGTGGGGGTGCTTTTCTGGGTGAGCAAGTGCTTTCAATTCCTTGAGATAAGCCTGGGAATAGAGTAGAGAGGGACATCATGCACCAGGATCTCACCACAGGAGGAGTGGGGTGACTCATGATGCTGTTCTAGGGGAGCGGGTGCTCTCAATTCCTAGAGATCTGCCTGGGAGTGGGGCAGAGAGGGCCCATACTGCACCATAATCTATGCACAGGAAGCGTGGGGTGGCTCAGGCTGCTGAGTCATGTAAGCACGATTATAGAATCTGAATGGTCTGAATGCTTGAAGATCTGGCTGGGTGTGGAGCAGAGGGGTCACCACTGAAACAATCTCTTCAACAGAATGGTGAGGTGGCTCAGGTGCTGATCCAGGCAAGTGTGTGCTCCAAATTCCAGGATTTCTGCCAAGGGATGAAGTGGAGAAGGACCTGTTGCACCATTGATCTTAGGGGAGCAAGCTGGGGCACTCAGAAATGATATAAGCAGATAGGAAACAAAGTATTCTCCCTTGGCATGGGTGGTTTGGATCCCCAGTGGAAAGGTGAGTCACAGAGGGAAGTTCTCTGCTTCTCTCACGTACTGGTGCTTTACTCAATTTTATTAGGCAGATGCCATCACAGGGGCTGTTTGGCTATGTTCTCCTCCCCAGGATCTGGAGGATCTGAAGTGTCCTTCACAATTCTGGTGTATTCTCATTTTCCTTCTTGATTTAAAGATCACAGTTAAAAAAGCATATTCTAACCCAATGCAAAGAAGCTAAGAACCTTGATAAAAGGTTACAGGAACTGCTAAATAGACCAGTTTAGAAAGGAACATAAATGATGTGATGGAGCTGAAAAACACAGCACAAGAACTTCGTGAAACATACACAAGTATCAATAGCTGAATTGATCAAGCGGAAGAAAGTATATCAGAGTTTGAAGACCACCTTGCCAAAATAAGGCATGCAGCCAAGGTTAGACAAAAAAGAATGACAAGAAATGAACAAAGCCTCCAGGAAATATGGGACTGTGTGAAAAGACTGAACCTGTGATTGATTGGAGTACCTGAAAAAGACAGGGAGAATGGAACCAAGTTGGTTCCATTCCAGGAGAACTTGCCCAATCTAGCAAGACAGTCCAACATTCAAATTCAGGAAATACAGAGAACACCACTAAGATACCCCACCAGAAGATCAAACCCAAGATACAAAATCATCAGACTCTTGAAGGTAGAAATGAAGGAAAAAATGTTAAGGGGAGCCATAGAAAAAGGCCAGGACACCTACAAAGGGAAGCCCATCAGACTAACAGCAGATCACTCAGCAGAAACCCTACAAGCCAGAAGAGTGGGGGCCAATATTCAATATTCTTATAGAAAAGTATTTTCAATCTAGAATTTCATATCCAGCACACCAAGCTTCATAAGCAAAGGAGAAATAAAATCCTTTCCAGACAAGCAAATGCTAAAGGATTTCATCAGCATAAGGCCTGCCATGCAAGAGCTCCTGAAGGAAGCACTAAATGTGGAAAGGAAAAATCAGTACCAATCACTGCAGAAAACACACTAAAATATAAAGAACAATGACACTATGAAGAAAATGCATCAACTAATGTGCAAAATAACCAGCTAGCATCATGATGACAGGATCAAATTCATACATAATAATATTAACCTTAAATGTAAACGTGCTAAATGCCTAAATTAAAGGACATAGACTGGCAAATTGGATAAAGAGTCATGACCCATCAGTGTGCTGTATTCAGGTGACCATCTCACATGCAATGCCACATATGGGTTCAAAATAAAGGATTGGAGGAATATTTACCAAGCAAATGGAAAGCAAAATAAATAAACAAATAAATAAGGGGCTGCAATCCTAGTCTTGGACAAAACAGATTTTGAACCAACAAAGATCAAAAAAGACAAAGAAGGGCATTACCTAATGGTAAAGGGATCGAAGCAACAAGAAGAGCTAACAATTCTAAATATATATATACACACGCACCAATACAGGAGCATCTGAAGTTGTAAAACAGGTTCTTAGAGACCTACAAAGAGACTTAGACTCCCACACAATAATAGTGGGATACTTTAAAACCCCACTGTCAATATTAGACAGATCATTGAGACAGAAAATTAACAAAGATATTCAGGACTTGAACTCAGCTCTAGATCAAGTGGACATAAGAGACACCTACAGAACTCTCCACCCCAAATCAACAGAATATATATTCTTCTCAGTGCCACATGGCACTTATTCTAAAATCAACCATGTAGTTAGAAGTAAAACACTCCTCAGCAAATGCAAAGGAACTGAAATCATAACAGTCTCTCAGACCACAGAACAAAAAAATTAGAACTCAGGATTAAGAAACTCAGTCAAAACCACATAATTTCCATGGAAATTGAGCAACCTGCTCCTGAATGAGTTCTGGGAAAATAATGAAGTTAGGGCAGAAATCAAGAAGTTGTTGAAACCAAGGAGAACAAGAAGACCACATACCAGAATCTCTAGAAGACAGGTAAAACAGCATTAAGAGGGAAATTTATAGCACTAAATGCCCACATTAGAAAGCTTAAAAGATCTCAAACTGACACCCTAACATCACAATTAAAAGAACTAGAGAAGCAAGATCAAACAAATCCAAAAGCTAGCAGAAGACAAGAAATAACTAAGATCAGAGCAGAACTGAAGGAGAGACACAAAAAAATCAATGAATCCAGGATCTGTTTTTTGAAAAAATTAACAAAATAGATAGAGGCTAGATAGATGAATAAAGAAGAAAAGAGAGAAGAATCAAATATACCCAATAAAAAATGATAAAGGGATATCACCACTGACCCCACAGAAATGCAAACTATAATCAGAGAATACTATAAACACTTCTATGTAAACAAACTAGAAAATCTAGAAGAAATGGATAAATTCCTGGACACATACATCCTCCCAAGACAAAACCAGGAAGAAGTTGAATCCAATAATAAGTTCTGAAATAGAGGTAGTAATTAATAGCCTACCAACCAAAACAAAAACAAAAACAAAAAAAAAACCAGGACCAGACGGATTCACAGCTGAATTGTATCAATCAGAAGTACAAGGATAAGATGATACCATTTTTTTTCTAAAATCATTGCAAACAATTGAGAAGAAGTGAGTCCTCCGTAACTCATTTTATGAGAATAGCATCATCCTCATACAAAAACCTGGCAGAGACACACAAAAAAAGAAAACTTCAGGCCAATATCCCTGATGAACATCAATGTGAAAATCCTCTATAAAATACTGCAAACCAAATCCAGAAGCACATCAAAAAGCATATCCAACATGATCAAGTTGGCTTCATCCCAGGGGTGCAAGGTTAGTTCAACATACACATATAAATAAATGTAATCACATAAAAAGAACCAATGACAAAAACTACGTGATTATCTCAATAGATGCAGAAAAGGCCTTAGAAAAATATTTAACATCCCTTCATGTTAAAAACTTTCAATAAACTTGATATTGGTGGAACATACATCAAAATAATAGAACTACTTATGACAAACCCATAGCCAATATCATACTGAATGGGCAAAAGCTGGAAGCATTCGATTTGAAATAAATATAGCACAAAACAAGGATGCCCTGTCTCACCACTCCTATTCAACATAGTACTGGAAGTTCTGGTCAGGGCAATCAGGCAAGAGAAAGAAATAAAGTGTATTCAGATAGGAAGAGAGGAAGTCAAATTGTCTCTGTTTGCAGATGACATGATTTTATATTAGAAAACCCCATCGTCTCAGCCCAAAACTCCTTAAACAGATAAGCAACTTCAGCAAAGTCTCAGGATAAAAAATCATTGTGCAAAAATCACAAGCATTCCTGTGCACCAACAATAGACAAGCAGAGAGCCAAATCATGAATGAATTCCCACTCACAACTGCTGCAAAGGGAATAAAATACCTAGGAATACAGTTTACAAGGGACATGAAGGACCTCTTCAAGGAGAACTACAAACCACTGCTCAAGGAAATAAGACAGGACACAAACAAATGAAAAAGCATTCCATGCTTATGGATAGGATGAATCAATATCGTGAGAATGGCCTCAATGTCCAAAGTAATTTATAGATTCAATGCTATTCCCATCAAACTACCATTGACATTCTACACAGAATTAGAAAAAAACTAGTTTAAATTTCATATGCAACCAAAAAAGAGCCCATGCAGCAAAGACAATCCTAAGCAAAAAGAACAAAGATGGAGGCATTATGCTACCTGTCTTCAAACTATACTACAAGGCTACAGTAACAAAAACAATGTGGTACTGGTTCCAAAACAGACATATAGACCAATGGAACAGAACAGAGACCTCAGAAATAACACCACGCATCTACAACTATCTGATCTTTGAAAAACCTGACAAAAACAAGCAACGGGAAAAGGAATCCCTGTTTAATAAGTGGTGCTGGGAAAACTGGCTAGCCATATGCAGAAAACTGAAACTAGATCCCTTCCTTACACTTTATACAATAATTAACTCAAGATGGGTTAAAAACTTAAATGTAAAACCCAAAACCATAAAAACCCTAGAAGAAAACCTAGGCAATACCATTCAGGACATAGGCATGGGCAAAGACTTTATGACTAAAACACCAAAGCAATTGCATCAAAAACCAAAATTGACAAATGGGATCTAATTAAACTAAAGAGTTTCTGCACAGCAAAAGAAACTATCATCAGAGTGAACAGGCAACTTACAGAATGGGAGAATATTTTTGCAAACTACTCATCTGACAAAGGTCTAATATCCAGAATCAACAAGGAACTTAAATAAATTTATAATAAAAAATAAACAACCCAATCAAAAGTAGGCAACGGATATGAACACACACTTCTCAAAAGAAGACATGTATGCAGCCAACAAACATACAAAAAAAAAGCTCATCATCCCTGATTATTAGAGACATGCAAATCAAAACTACAAGGAGATACCATCTCAGGCCAGTCAGAATGGCGATGATTAAAAAGAAACAACAGATGCTTACAAGGCTGTGGAGAAATAGAAACAGTTTTACACTATTGGTGGGAATGCGAATTAGTTCAACCATTGTAAAAGACAGTGTGGCAAGTCCTTGAGGACCTAGAACCAGAAATACCATTTAACCCATCAATCCCATTACTGAGTATATACCCAAAGGATTATAATTCATTCTGCGATAAAGACATATGCACATGTATGTTTATTGTAGTACTATTTACAATAGCAAAGACATGGAACCAACCGAAATGCCCACCAATGATAGACTGGATAAAGACAATGTGGCACATATACACCATGGAATGCTATGCATCTATGAAAAGGAATGAAATCATATCCTTTACAAGAACATGGATGAAGCTGGAAGCCATCATTCTCGGCAAACTAACACAGAACAGAAATCCAAACACTGCTTGTTCTCACTCATAAGCGGGGGTTGAATTATGAGAATGCATCGACACAGGGAGGGGAACAACCCACACTGGGGCCTGTTGGGGGTTGCAGGGCAAGGGCATGGAGAGCATTAAGACAAATACCTGATGCACATGGGGCTTAAAACCTAGATGATGGGTTGATAGGTGCAGCAAACCACCATGACACATGTGTACCTATGTAACAAATATGCACATTCTGCACATGTATCCCAGAACTTAAAGTGAAATAAAAATAAATAAAATAAAATAAATAAAGCTCACATAGTTGTTCTTTATGTACTATTTTCTATTCTCAAGTGGCTGAGGCATACTAAAAGCCTCTAATCACAATCTGGAAAATAAAAACATATGATTTCTTAAAGGTAAAGTAAATATATTCAGCTGATAATATGAAATATTTACATTAATCCAAGTTTAACTCAGTCCTCATTCCTACATTTGATATCACCTCTAGTAAAAAGAAAACAAAATTTCTAAAATTTTTCTGAGGTTTAGAATCCAACTAATATTCCTTTCCTTCTCTGATTGAAATGACCAATGAATAAATGACAAGGACCACTTGAAAGATATGTTTCTAAGTCTGATCAAAAAGAGAAAAAAAGAAAGTCCCTGGTCAAGGGCTACAGATTTGCATGGGACCTCATGAACCAAATCCAGCTTCTAGATTCCCTTTCTTCCCTGAGCTCAAAGGTGAAGATACAGAATTCTGAATTTCAGGGAAGCTATGCAGGGAGAAGAGTACCTGAGATCCTTTCAAGTCAATAGCAACAGAGGTCTCTGTTTGTTTGTTTGTTTGTTTTTCATACATAGCATTCCTCTTTTTTTCTAGCAAATATCTTGTTGGATTTATAAGTAATTGGGATTATTTTTGTTGATACTGGAATATTGGAAAAGAGTCCACACAGTCGGGTGCTGAATGGGGGAGCAAGTCTAATATGAATATTGGTACCAAATTCCTAAAATCTCATCAGGAATTAGAAGAGGGCATCCAGTTTTGTTTTTGATTTTTTAAAATAGACTCTTCTAGAAGTTGTAATTAAATACAATTAAATAATTAATGAAATAAAACATATGGATCATCAATTTTAGATTGTGAAAAGTTGTCTCCATATAGCACATGGAAAAGTTTATCCCACATCACAACTTTTGCTCAACGTTATAGAGACTGATAGGTGGAAGAACACAGCCCACAGTAATAGGAGTAGTAGGGATAAATATAATAGACATAGTAGCAACAATGCCTGATATCAATTAATTGTATGCCTACTATATGTATATACATATATAAAAATACACATACACATATAAATATATGTAAGTATCTTAAATTTTTTTCGCTAAGCAGGTATAGTTGCCACATAGAGATGAGGAAAAAGTTAGAGAAGATAACAAATTTTGCCAGTCTAATAACTATCAAACAGCTAAACAAATAAATATCTAAACAGCTGAATATCAAACGCATAAGGATCTAAACCCACATTTTCCTACTCAAAAGTCACTTCTAATTACACCATTCAACACTTTGCCTATTTTATTTCTTACAAGATTTCACAAAATTCTCTTTTCTACAAATCATATTTTTCTAAGTCTAGCTTTTCCTGAATTATTAATTCCCCTGGACTTTTCCTGGAATGATTTCAAACCTTTTCACTTCCTGGCTTTATTTTAGCAGTCTTTGGGCCCTGATGGCCAGGCTGATCCTCATGAAAGTGGAAAGCTGCCACTTCTCATTAGCCCCTGCTGTTTGTTATCACAAAACCATCTCCAAGGTTAAGTAGTGTAATAGTGATCCCTGAGGTCTGCCATTGCTTTTTGCCTTTGATGGAACATTTGTGAGCATGAGCCCAAGCTAGGCTTTTACTATTATCTTACTACCACAAGAGGAGTATAATTTAATACAATCAATGATCTACTATATTTCAGGGATACATTCCACGATAATCACAATCATAAGTCATCAGTGCTTCTAATTGGAAAATAAAGGATACTCCTGTGCCTTTACAAAGAAAATCACATTTGTTATAAATGTATTTATAGCCTTGATATAATGAGCATGTTACATTTAAGCAGTTAAGCAGACTGTTTAACCAGGTATGACAAAATGTAGTAACCTCAGGGGATCAAAGTGATTGTCTCACAAGAAAGACAGGAAAAAGCAATAAAGCTGGGATCACCACTTGAAATGCACACAGGGGCCAAGTGGTTATCATAAAGCATGATCTTTGCCAGGCACAGGGGCTCATTCCAGTAATCCTAGCACTTTGGTTGAACAAGGTGAGAAGATTGCTTAAGGCTGGGAGTTGAGACCAGTGTGGGCAACATAGCAAGACCCTGTCTCTACCAAAAAATAAAATTTTAAAAAATCAGCCTGGTGTGGTGATGCATGCCTGTAGTCTCTGTTACTTGGGAGACGGAGGCAGGAGGATCACTTGAGCTCAGGAGTTTAAGGCTGCAGTGACCTATGATCGTGTCACTGCACTGCAGCCTGGGTGACATGGTTCTGTCTCTAAAAAACAAAAGAAGAAAGAAAAACAAAAAAAACCACTGAGTAAGATATCTTTAATAGGGAGGGGTAGTAGTCTGTATCTTCAATAGGGAGTAGTGCACTGTGGTGAACCGAAGTGCCCATAGCAGCTGTAATGTGGTAGTCACAGCTTATAATCCAATGTGTCTAGTATTGTTAGAACCCTAAATTTTGTGGGGAAAAATAGCAATACAGATTTAAATGTTAAATCCCCCAGATGTTTAATGTTGGAAGTAGACTCAATCTATTTCAGAAAAATAGGCCAAATCTAACATTTGTGATTTTAATACCAGAGGAGTGTTTAGTAGTCATCAAAAGTGTAGAATTACTGGTTCCCTTCCAAAAACCCACGAATATCTATAGAAGCATTAGCCAAGGTTAGTTGTATATCATGTTTATGTTTGAAATAAATCATAATGTATAGGTATTTCCCTCATTATAAAAATTTGTGTAACATGAGTTATCAACAAATATTTATTGTATGCATGGTAAAAATAATGAAATATATTTTAGTAATAGAAGAAATATTATACATTTTCTTAAGAGAATTTAAGTATCCAATAGTTAGAATTCAAGCATTTATATTAAAAACAGCCACACCAACATGACCTGCAGAAAACTCAGGACAAAGAAATAGAAAAAAACACCAATATAAGACCCTCAGCCCTCTATAGCACATGTGAAACATATCATTAATGAAACATTTTAAATAATGAACTGATGTATCTAGAGTAATGTTTTTATGGACATGATAAATAATCTGAAATGGTATATGCCACTTGTTTCTATGTAGTATTCGGTGTGTGCATTTTTAAGTTTTTCTTATCTGTATTTTCTGTTTTTTAGTCTCATTGTAAAGATCTTAAAATCTTATGTTGCTTTTTCTTTCTGTTTTTATTCTGATTGTATATATCTTAAGAGAGATAAAATAAATGACTAAAATTATACCATGTCCTTCCAAGTTCTGAAAATAAATACTTATCAAAACACAAAAAACAAAGCATTTGGAAGTTTCAGAGGAATTTTTATTTTAAATAGAATGACTCGTGCAAACTGTAAGTTATGTCATATCACTAAAGACATCTCATAACTACTAAGGCAGAATTTTACATTTGGCATGAAAAGAAACTGAATTAAAGTCATGTACTGTATAAGCAAGACAATGTATCAGTGCTCTCACTCGCCTTGCCCAAGACCACAGTGAAAATGGTAAAAGGAATTGGATAAGAAATGTCTGAAAAGCCAGACCACCAGCCAGAGTGTGGCTATGGGGAATTTCACAATTAAAGGCTGGCAGGAAAATATCATTGGAATGGTTATGAAACATTAGGACATCTTCCTGTTTCCTCCAGGAGCAAGAGAAGAAGCCTGGATTCTGCTATTAGCCATTACTTTGAGATTTCTGTTATGATTTTTAGGCTTGAAGGCACAGAAAAGTGGAAACGCGTTCTACATTAGTTATAGAATTCCAATGAGCTCAGTAATTATGGGAATCATCTGGAAAGAACAGCTGTCTCACCTTTGGATTCTAAAAATGCCTTATAATGAAAGGAGACCCTGAGCATAGCTTGTGCAAAATTTGGGGTCTTTATGTCAGATAGATTTCAAAGCACAGAGCTACGAATAAAGATTTTGGATGGTACATGTCAAGACTCAACACTTTGGCCATTCAAGTGGACTATATGTTGAGTGTATTATGAATCTTCTGGAAAGGGCTTGAAGTAACTAGCAAGTTTTCTATAAAATCCATGGAAATATTTATTTGTTTGCTTGCAAAGGTGATTAATTGAAGGGCCCTGGACATAGAGTTTCAGAGATCAGGTGGAGAAAGTGAGCTTATTGTTAATCATCCTTAAATCAATTGCTTCTAAATCTCTGCAGGTAAGATTTGTGTAAATTTTAATAAGAAACATTATTATGTTTTATATTTATATTTTTAAAGATTTGTATTGAAAATAAATACTGTAAAACAAGATAAACAAAAAAACCAATGAATAAGAATTAAAAGCTAAAAGTAATAACGGTACCAAAAAAAGAAAAAAGTATAAAAGAAAAATAATTAACAAGGACTTCTAATGGAAATAATGAAAATAAAATACTAACACCACTGAAGAACTAGAATTAAAAATTAAGGAAAATGGACTAAAAGATCACAAAAAATTAAAACTAAAAAAGATTAAAAATATTTTAAAATAATGAATAACAATAAAAGTGTAATAGTGTGATTATATTTATTTTTTGTGCTTAAGTTGATTGTTAGAGTTTCATGTAAGTCAACTCTCTTTAGTTAATACCAATTAAAAATTTTTATATACAAAAACAATGACACTGACCCTTCAGACACTGTC
This sequence comes from Pongo pygmaeus, assembly GCF_028885625.2. NCBI lineage: Eukaryota > Metazoa > Chordata > Mammalia > Primates > Hominidae > Pongo > Pongo pygmaeus. The sequence continues at coordinate 46,565,716 of NC_072388.2, read as the reverse complement.
TTCATGCCTTACTTTGTCATGATGGTCTTGATTTCTCTCATAGATTCATAATCTCTTCTTTGCACACCTCCTCATTTCACTTGCGTACTTTCAAATGTTGAAACAATTTTACTTTTATTAATATTTCATACTCTTTGGAAATCATCCTTAAACTTCTTCCACCCTAACTCTTAGATGGCTCTAAAAAGCAGGTTTCCTAACTCCTTCCCCTGTGTGTGTATATGTATGTGTATGTGTGACGTGATCTTCAGTTTTATGCAAATGCACACTGACCTGTCATGTAAATACATAAGCAAGCATTGTTTCTACTTGATCTCTTATTGCTAAACCCTTTCAAACTATTTGGTGGAGAGAAACAACTCTTTCTTTTCTGGGGAAGAAAAGTGTAGCATCAGAGAGTATCATTCTTATGCTCAGCTTCATAGTAAGAAATATGTGGAGTGGGATTCTATTTAGTAAATTTTTACTGAGTATTTGATTTTTAAACAGGTATTCTTATATTAATTATAACAGTTACGTAAGAAATTTGATATGACACTTTTCACTAGAGGTTGATTGGTTTTGGACACTATATGAATAAGTTTTATCTATTAAACCACAATAGACATGATAAAAAATGATCATTTAGCAACAGTTCTGTAGATCTGTTCATGTCCAAAGAAGCCACAAGAAAGATTTATGAAAGAGAATATCCAGCAGTGTTAACATTTCTGAGTTTCTGGAAGAAAACGGTGGATCAACGGAAACATCTTCACATTAGAGGAACAATAATACCTCATAAGGAGTCCATTGTTGAATTAAAAATTTTAAAAAAGTTTTTTAATGCCACCAAGTGTTTGGATTAGTCTTCTCTGTTTACCATAGGGAAACTATATTGGCTTTCACATAGGTGACTAGATGTTCTTGAGCTATTTATTTTTACTAAATAATTTTAGTTGATTGAATTAAAGCATTTTGTATTTTTTCAATGTGTTTATTAAATCACTATAAAGACACAAAAGATGACAATTCATCTTTATCCACCTGCCCTCTTTGATATTAGGATTGTTACATATTATTTTGTTTTAATATTTTTGTTACGTGACAGAAAAAAGCGAGGTATGGGGACAAAAATCACTTCTTTTTACATTCATTAGGAACTTTTCCTCTTTATTCTTTTCTCCTAGTCTCTTTTGCTTCCCTCCTGAGGCACAAATCTCTTTTGCTTCCCTCCTGTTGCACAAATCTCTTTGATCCTCTGTTCATTAATTCATTATCTATTGAATAATACCATGGAAAACAACACATTGCTCCCCAAGGTGCTTTCAATAAATAATGAAGCAACCAGATGACTAGGTCTCACCAACGTGGGAGAGGAGTGAGGAGCTGAGAATTCGTGAAAGGCATGGGATTATTTTTTGAAAGGAATTGTTTTTTTCACTTGTACAATATAGAAGCCTTGGGTCCCATTTCCCTTCATGGGGTTCCATAAGCTTTTAGCTCTAAAGTTTTTTTGAGAAACACAACTAGGGACTTCTCAGGAATACACACTGATCTTGTCAGCTGCCTGGGTTGTGAAATTGGTGAGAGAGAAATGACAAGAGTGTTGTCAGCAGCCACAGTGTCAGCAGAAAACAAAGTGCACAGACACATGTGAATCAAAGGAGCCATGTTTGTGGCTGTTAGAAACTTAGACTGACTTGCTAATGTCTTACTCATGGCACTAAAACAAGAAACAGGTATTTGTAATGGTGATCGAGGTCCATTTACAACTGGTTCGGCAAGGCAGTGACCGATTTGTTGGTGAGCATTTTGACACTGGTTTATATTCTCTAATCACGTCATTCAGCTGATTAAAAAACAAGGTCATAATTTGTTCAGGTTTAATCAGAATATATTCATACAAAATACATATTCACTACATTTTACATCTCTAAAATTTCACCAGACACTAAATAAGAATGAAGTAAATAAATTGATAAAAAATTAAAGGAAGAACTTCTGTTTTTGCAAATTCTTGTCACTATGCACAAAACCTACTCACCATTTCATGTTGTGTTTCTCGTGTTTTATTCATCAAGAGATAAAAGGAAAAACGGTGGGAAATTTTGAAAATAAGAATCTTAAGGCTAAAGAGGTTGCTAATATGTACCTTTGTTTTGAAATAGGACTGCTCTCAGAACTTATGGAGGGAAAAGGTAGCTGCAGACTACTCTTCTGAAAAATAAGAAGCAATTGAAGGCACACATGTAATTTCCTTTTGCTACTTATCTTGGCATCTGACAGCTCTTAAAATCATGATTGGCTTCGTAAGACTAACAAATATAAGATGGTAAGTTAAAAAGGCACTACTTTACTTGTCTTGGTTTTGGTTGAATCAAAATAGCAGCCTATATATAGGTTCCCATATGAGATAATATGTAAACCCAAATAGAACCCTCTGGGAGCTACATTACCACCACCATCACCTTCTTTTCTTTACCCCACTAACTGGCACTTTTAATTTTCCTAGAAAGAGGTCTCAGTAAGGATAAAATTCATAAACCAGTAAGCTTTAGGTGTTTAGAACACCTTCTGGAAAAGCAATGTCCAGAAATATTGCCCTGAAAACTCTGTGCATGTTTCTGACTAAACCCTGAAGTACTCTTGTCAGAAAGATTTGATTAATCTTGGTTTCAGTATTCCTTTTCCTGAGTTGATGTGGAAGGGGAGATTATGGGAAGAAGGTATATAAAGAGCAGTTATTCTGTTAAATTTCATCTAAAAGTCATCTTCTGAGATCACACAATGATAAAAACATTAGATTTGACAAAGTTGACTTGAGTTTGAAATCAGCTTTGCTATGATCCTTAGATAAATTACTTACATTTACTGAATTTAAATTTCCATAATCATAAAATGGAGCTAAACCCATCCATCTCGCATGATTCCTGTTAATATTAGGAATAATTCACATCAAGCACCTAACGCAGCTCTTGGCATCTATTAAATAGTAAATGTTCAATAAATTATAGCTAACACTGTTACTCTTTTCATCATCCTTTTAAAACATTATAAATTCACCTAATTTCCTATACCAATCTTAACTATATTTATGCCTTTCCGTTTAAATGTAAACTTTATCTTTTTATTTTATAACTGAAAGTCATTTTTTTGTTCTTAAAATACCTGTCTCCATTACTGATATCTTGTTAAACAGCAACTTACAAGAACAGAAATAAGTTACTTCTGTTTTTTTCTCCAAGCATTTATTACATTTGTCCTATTCAACATGTAGCCATAAAAGTGATTTATGTGAGATGAAAGCTAAAAGCGATAGCTTAATTTCTCAAAATTAAACAATTCCTCAAATCTATGCAAATTGAAATGTCCAAATGTGATGGGAGATGTAAAATGCTAACTGCAAGTAATGTTAAAGAGGGTATTCTTTTAATAAATTAAAGACTGATGCTATTAGCATTGTTAACAAAAGAATTTTAAGAACAGTTCCTTCTACTCTTGTGTACATAATCTAGATAAGGTGTGGAAGTGACTAGCCCAATTTACAGGCCTCACAGTATTCCTTCAAACAGTAGTCACCAATGTATGAAAAGAGACCCTATAAAAAATAACAAATGCTGCAGCCATACTAATCTGTATATTCTTGCCTAAAAATAGCATTTTAAAATGCACCTCCTCTGGTTCTTGTTTGTTCATTTCGTGTATGTAACTTCAAGATTTTACATAACAGCACCATAACAACATTGCACTAGAGACAGTTTCATTCATTTCAGTAGCTTACACTGACACTCCTTTTAGAAAAACAGCCATTTTGATGGCTAACATAAAAAAAAGTATTAAATATGAACATATGAGCAGCTCAGAGGAACCTCTTTGTCATATTTGTCAGGAACTGAGAATTTCATTCGGAGTTCTTGGAGCTCAGGGCAGATGGAAATGTGCAGTTCCTTAGTTTGAGAAGTCATCAATATTCAAACCTGTAATGGTCATTAAGAAAAATGACAATCTGGGATTTGGACCACTGTACCAGAATTAGTTTAGATTCTTTGAATATTACGTTATGCAAATGTAACATATTGTTTCTTTTTAGAATTTTGAAGAAATCCATAGGAAAGAAATATCAGAAAAATAAGCTCGGATTATATACATATTAAACTAATATTTTCCTTTTACAATGTTTTTTTCAATAATTAATGAGTGTACACATGTTCTCACTCATAGGTGGGAATTGAACAATGAGAACACATGGACACAGGAAGGGGAACATCATACTCTGGGGACTGTTGTGGGGTGGGGGGTGGAGGGAGGGATAGCATTAGGAGACATACCTAATGCTAAATGACCAGTTAATGAGTGCAGCACACCAGCACGGCACATGTATACATATGTAACTAACCTGCACATTGTGCACATGTACCCTAAAACTTAAAGTATAATAATAATAAAAGAAAGAAAAAATAAAAATAAAAAATAATGAGTGTATATTTCAGAGTTACTAATAGCCTGAGAGACAGGAACTGAAGAATGTCGGCAGCTCCCTTGTGTTTGAGACAGTCTGTCATACTCTGCTGTATGGGAATGTTGGGGCTCAGCAAACAACACCCCAAAATGAAGGCCTCAGCAGCATCCTCAAAAACAGAAGTTGTTTTTTCTTTTTTTTTTTCTCTGACCTTCTCCTGCCGTCTTGTCTTTCTGAGTCATTCTCCCCCGAGGATAGCCATTAAACCTAGAACACCTCTTCGCCAAGACAGGCCATAGAAATCAGAACCCCTTTTCCCAAAAGCCGGCCATAAAACCTAAAAATGTTCTATGTAAAAACTGGCCATAAAGAAATCTTACTTAACTTGTTTGACTGTGGGTCATAAGACCCCCATTCCAGAGAGGGCCCTATCCACACCCAGAAAGAAAGAATGCATGTTCAGAGAAGCCAAGAAGAGTCTAGGCAGGCATTGCTGGGCTTTTGCACTCAGCCTGTTAGCATGAGATCATACCCTTTTTGTGTAATCACATTTCTACATAACTGTCCATACTTTGTTGAACCTAAGCACAAAAATGGGCAAATTTCCTGTGTCTTTGGGTCTTCATTCTGAATCCTCCTGTGTATACACGTTAAATAAATTTGTATGTCTTTTCTTCTAGCAATCAATCTGCCTTATGTCAGTGATTTTTCGGCAAACATTTAGGGGGCCAAGTTTCTTAGCTCCTACAGAGACTTACTTGGTAACCAGAATGTTCTCCTTTCTTGAGTTATTTTGCGTACAACAATATGTAGCTTGGCCTAATGCCAAAGTCAACCATGCTGGGAAATGAAATAATCTATGACAATACACAAACAGATGCACAGACATCATCTTGTAGTAGTTTACAAACACTGTCTTTGTGTGTTTTTTCTTAATTCCTATTATCTACCTTAGTAAATTCACATTTAAGTAGAACCTAGGATTTTTCCATTCTGCTGTAGGAAATGCATAAGAGCAAAAGTATGAGAACTCTCCAGTGTACATATATAAGAAAAAACACTGAAGTTTACATGAAATTATCAAGCTGATCATCGAGCTAACAGTAAAATTCTTTGTTTTAAAAAGCAGATTTTTTTCTTTTTTTTTTAGATAGAGTTTCACTCTTGTCACCCAGGCTGAAGCGCAGTGGCATGATCTTGGCTCATTGCAACCTCTGCTTCTGGGGTTCAAGTGATTCTCCTACCTCAGCCTCCTGAGTAGCTGGGATTACAGGCACCTGCCACCATGCCCAGCTAATTTTTGTATTTTTAGTAGAGACAGTGTTTCACCATGTTGGCCAGGCTGGTCTCAGACTCCTGACCTCAGGCAATCCACCTACCTCAGCCTCCCAAAGTGCTGGCATTACAGGCGTGAGCTACCATGCCCAGCCTAAAAAGTAGAATTTTTTAAATGGCTAAAATAATTGCAATAAAAATAGAAATGAAATTTGTATAGGCCAAGTGCTATAAAAAATTTCAAAATATAGACACCAATTTTCATACTCACCATTACAAATTTAACCATTATTTGAAAAAATAATTACATGAAAGACACATACTTAGTTTTCCAGCCTGTTGACGAAATAATATAATAGTCCTATATGCTTTCTTAAAGAAAGAAACAACACTTGCCCACAGGAAGACATGAGTTGTAGGGGCCAAAAGTACAGTTGACTATTTCATACAGAAAAGAGACATCATTTTAAAATGTTTTTATATTCAAGTTATAAAACATTAAGATCTAGTGTGAATTTCTGCTCATGTTTAGATTAACTGAAAGTGCATTCCAAGTTTACATAACCATAAAATAAAATGCTATACATTATTTGAGAGACAATTTGGTGGGGCTGGGAGAGAGAGGGAAGGAAGAAAGCAAAGAAAGAAAAAAAATGAAAGTTATCTATTAAGTACATATGAATGACAAAGAAAAGCACTTTAGCTTTAGGCTTCTAGAACAATTAAAGGAGGTGTTACACCTTAATTGTCGAACAGTTTGTTACTTTAGCCCTTTTCTATATATTAAAGAAAAATAGGAATAAGAAAATAAAACATGTTATTATAAATGGGAGCTAAACATTAAGTACATGTGGACACGAAGAAGGAAGTAACAGACACCGTGGTCTAGTTGAGGATGGAGAGAGAGAGGAGGGTGAGGATCAAAAACTGCCTATCGGATACTATGCTTATTACCTGTGTAACTGAATAATCTGTACAACAATCCCCAGGGACATGCAATTTACCTATATAACAAACCTGCACATGTACCCCTGAACCTGAAATAATTTTTTAAGTTTAAAAATAAATAAATACATACATAAATAGAGATACCTGGTATTTGAAAATATTTGGATCCTATTCTTCAATCAAACCTGATTGTCAATAGTTAATATCAAAAACAAGTACTCCTTTCCTATTTCCTCATAATTGTCTATTGTTTCCATGGAATAAAACTATGGATGCACAAAAACCAGGTGTGCTGTCTTTGTAAATAGCCCATATATTATACAACATTGAAATTGATTCTGACAGGTTATTTATTGTTGGCTTTACTCCAAGATTGGAAAATATTATAACATTGCGAGACGAATATATTGAGAAAAGAACAGTAAGGCAAAGAAAAAATAAGAAAAATAATTAGGAATGGATTACATTTTTTAATGTAAGGGAACATGTTTTGCTAAAGTATGTACAACTCCCAATGCATGTACAACTTCCAATAGCAGAATTTTATTGAAATTAATTCTTTGAGCTATTTTCCGAAAATTTAAAGTATTGTTATAACATAATTTTTTATGTTGTATTCATCTTGTCATCATTTGGATGCCATCAAATAACTATTAACATCGTTTTTTCAGTAAATAGAATGATTTCCTACGAATTTAAAGAGATAATTTTGTTTTTCTTAATTGAAATTTTAAAATATACACCTTGTCTGTTTATTTTGACCATTAACAGTGAATGATAAGTAGCATAAATTATTTCTACTAGTTCTGACTCTGCTTCTCTGATCTATGCTATGGTTTTAACAAGTTAAGAGAGCTAAATGTCTTTTAGTTTTCTGTAGCATAGTCAGTTAAGCCATTAATAAACTTAGATTCCTGTCCTGGTTGTTGTAGAACAAGATTACTACTATAATAAAAAATCAATAAGTGTATCAGATTATGCACATCTTCTGTATTCTAGAGTTAATTTCCTCTAGTTGTAATCATGGATTCTTTTAGATTAATATAATCATGCATTCTTTTGTGCTTTTTTTCTTCAAAAATGTTAAGTTTCTGAAATTCAACTATGGTTTAGTCTATGTTGCTTATTAATTTTCTTTGCTTAAACTCTTGCATTGAATGAATACGCTAAAAAATTTGTTCATATAACTGGAAGAACATATACAGAATATTTGCATATGTACTTAAGAGAAAAATCACTACATGAGACAGCTTGTGGGTCTTAAAATGTGTTAAATAATGTAAAACTGTTTTCTGAGATGGTTGAAGCAATTTACATTCTAATTAACAATATGAAGATACTAGGTGCCTACAATCTTGCCAGTAGTTATCTATCATGTGGAAATTTTGGCCATTCTGGTGGATAAATAATAGCAACATGTTGTCTTTCTAATCTTTATTTTTTTTGATTACCAATAGTATGAAAAATATTTCCATGTGTTTATTGGCCTTTTGCATTTTTTCACATGTGAAGAACTTAACACTAGTCCTAGTTACCTACCTTTTTCTCATTGACTGGTGTGGATTCCTTATATATTGTAGGTACTATTCATCCTCTATCATATGTGTAACAATAATCTTCTCCTTTATGTGAAGTTTCTTTTAAGATTTAACCTTTTTATTATCATCATTTATTGGCTAAGAGGTAATTTATTTAAATGCAATGATAAAATTCGCTATAAATTACCTCTTAGCCCATTTTAGTTTAGTAAATAAATATAATGACAAAATTGGCTATAATAAATTACCTCCTCTTCTAGACGTCATTCTCTGCCATAAGTTATTGAAGATCGTTTTCTATATTACATTCTAGAATATGATCAGTTTTAGATTTCACAGTTAAGTCTTTGATATGACTAGAATTTCCATTTTTTTAAAGTGAGGTAGAGGTATAATTTAATTTTTTTCCATATGGATACCAAATACATCAGCATTTTTGTTAAAATGATATCTTTGTCCCACTGTTCTGCAGTAGACCTCATTGTATTTTAATTGTCTATATATGTGTGGCTCTGTTTCTGAGTTTTCTATTGTATCCTATCAATCCATGTACATCCTCAAACAAAATCTATGCTGTCTTTATTACTGTAGCTATATCTTTAGCACCTATATCTGATCATGTAAATACTCTTTTTTTTAAATACTAAACTGGCATTCTTTGTCCTTTGCATTTTTCTAAGAATTTTAGAACCAGCTTATCAATTTCACAAAAATGTGTTGAAATTTTTAATAGTGTTCTATTAAATCTGAAATTAAATTCTGGAGTGTCAGAGTTTTAAAAACTAGAAATTTCAATATACAGCCATGCATCACTTAATGACAGAGATACCTTCTAAGAAATGCCTCCTTAGGCGATTTGGTCACTGGGTGAACATCATAGAGTGTACTGATACAACCCTAGATAACATAGACTAATAAACACATAGATTCTATGATAGAGCCCTTGGCTCCTAGGCTACTAACCTGTACTGCATGCTATTTTACTGAACACTGTAGGCAACTGTAACTCAATGGTGTCTAATTTGTGTATCTAAACACATCAATATAGAAAAGTTACAGTAAAAATATGATATAAAAGATAAAAATAGGGCACTTAACATAGATGGAGTATGCAGGCATGGAAGTTCCTCTTAGTCAGTCAGTGAATGAGTAGTAAGTGAATGGAAAGGCCCGGGGCATTACTAGACACTATGTAGACTTTGAAAACATTGGACACTTAGATTATATTAATTTTTTTAAATTTTTTATTCAATAACAAATTAACCTTAGCTTACTGTAACTTCTTTATAAACATTTTATTTATTTTAATTTTTGACTCTTGTAGAAACACTTAGCTTAAAACATAAATACATTGTACGACTATAGAAAGATATTTTCATTCTTTATGTCCTAATTCTATGGCATTTTTCTATTTTTAATTTTATTTTACTTTTTAAACGTTTTTGTTAAAAACTAAGACATAAGCACACACATTAGCCTAGGCTTACACAGGGTCAGGATCATCAATGTCATTGTCTTCTGACTTCACAATTTGTCCCTTTGTCCCTCTGAATGGTTTTCAGGGACAACAGGACTCATAGAGAGAGCTGTCATCTCCTGTAATATCAATATCTTCTTCTGAAATATCTCCTGAAAGACCTGACAAAGGCTGTTTTTTTTTTTTTTTTTTTTTTGAGATGGAGTCTTACTATGTCGCCCAGGCTGGAGTGCAGTGGCATGATCTTGGCTCACTGTAACCTCTGCCTCCCGGGTTCAAGCAATTCTCCTGCCTCAGCCTCCTGAGTAGCTGGGACTATAGGCACTCACCACCATGCCTGGCTAATTTCTGTATTTTTAGTAGAGACAGGCTTTGGTCAGGCTGGTCTCGAACTCCTGACCTCAGGTGATCCACCCACTTCGGCCTCTGAAAGTGCTGAGATTACAGGCATGAGCCACCACGCCCAGCTGGCTGTTTTTTTAATAGTTAACTCTTTTTATTAAGCAGAAGTACACTGTAAAATAGCAATAACAAATATACAGCTATCTAATGAACAACATAGATTTAATACATACATGTCCCATTATAAGCAGATCTTTTTCAACCAAACATGGATTAAAAATACAGTATTTGCAGGATGTGAAATATGCATATACACAGAAGGCCGACTTTTTATATACACAGGTTCTACAGGGTCAACTGCAGGACTTGAGTATGTGTGCATTTTGGTATATGTGAGAAGTCCTGGAGTCATTCCTCTGCTTATACTGAGGGACAATTGTAGTATAGTAAATACTAGGTGATAAGAATTTTTCAACTCCATCATAATCTTATGGAACTACTGTAATATACACAGAATGTTATTGACTGAAATGTTATATGATGCATGATTGTATAAACATGCTATATCTCTCCATTTATTTTGATTCTTCCTTAATGTCTCTCAATACTTTGCGACTTTTATCTTTCATATTTTCTTTAAATTCATTCTCAGGTACTTTGTATATTTGCTGCTATTAAAAAGTACATTATTAATTTAACACTAAAAATTGATATATAAAATCTAAAGTCACCAAAATTAAAGATAATATGAAGAGTGAAAATGTTCTAGAACAAATAATGGCTTCTCACTTTTTCTCTCCCTCAATCTAATTATTAATTTGAACTAATCTGTTCAATAGAAAAGACATTATTATATTGTTCTAATTCTTAAGTATGTCTAGTTCTCAGTGCCTGAATATTGTTTTTGGAATTTTTGGCTCAGTATGAAAAATGAACACACAGTGAACACATAAGAAACCATTATGTACTCTAAAACTAAAAAATGGATAATTTTGATTATGATGAGGTTGATGGGCTAATTTTAACAGAGAGTCTCTGAAGCTGATGACTTATAACAATAAAAATGGTCATCTTACATTATTAACTAACAAACTTTCTTATATTGCACATTTTATTGTGTAAGTACATACATGTAACACCGATTTGCTAGAGTTGTTTGATTAATCCTGATCATCTAATTGTTTAAAATCAACTCATAATCTCAATATTTTGTTCTTGATGTAAGCTACTATTAAGCTCAATTATCTTTTTAAATAAAATATATATTATCTTATTGATGAGGTAGAAATTTCAGGTAATAACCTAAAACAAAAACAAAAAAATAAAATATATGAAACAATGGTTTTCAAGATATTGGACATCAAGCAATAAAGGATAGAGTTCACTGAGAGACGAGAGAGAGATAGGGTTAGCCCTAGGAATTCCTCCACTTACTGACTTAAAATGTTTACAAGCACTGACACAGTGAAGGGAAATCAAGGCGAAGTTCAGCTCACTCCATGAGTTGAGAAGATGGAGCTTAGGTTCCTGCATAGACTAAGGTAGGCAGAATTTACCAGACAGAATACCAGAGAGAAGAGAACTTCACAGAGAATCTGATATCTGCAAAGGGTATCCCTTGACTATTCAGCAGTGATAGAACATAAATGTGAGCAAATCTTTCAAGGCAAGGGAAAGAACCAACCAAATGGATTAGAGGAAAGGGTACATCTATTTCTCCTGATCAAAGTATAAAATCTAAAAATTTGCAGGACATTGAATAGAGTGTCTACAAGGTCGTTGCCTCAGCAGTGGTGAAGATTTAACCTTAGATTAACTGCTCCTTTGGTTTAACAGATTTTTGAAACATTGTACTCTTTACCAATGAATACATAAAAAAAACACATTGTTTCCAAATACAAAATTGTGTCCCAGAATACAGCGCAAGAGTATTTGTAAGAATATGTAAATATCCAGCACACAACGATGTAAAATCTACAATGTCTGGATCAAATTAAAGATCTCCAAGAATGCAGAGAAACAAAAAAATACAATTGGCCCTCTGTATACACGGTTTTCACATTTGTGAATATGATATGGAGGTTCAAATAAGGAACTTGAGCATCCATGAATTTTTGTATCTGCACAGATCCTGGAACCAATTCTCCATGAATATAGAGGGCCAAATATATGTCCTAAAGTGAGGAGAAAATAAATTGATTGACTTTGACAATAATTGAAACAAATATTACAGTTAGTAGACAAGGATATTAAAGAAGTTACTAGAGCTAAATTCCACATGTTCAAGAAGTGAGGTAGAGACATAGACAAATCTCAAGTCAAATCTTTAGAGTTGAAAATTACAATACCTGAAATAAAAATTCCACTGGATATGACTAATCACAATTAAACTTTTCATCCTTTTTTTTTTTTTTTTTTGACAAGAGTCGCTCTGTTGCCCAGGCTGGAATGCTGGAATGCAGTGGCACAATCTCAGCTCACCTCCACCTCCTGGGTTCAAGCGATTCTCACGCCTCAGCCTCCCAAGTAGCTGGGATTACAGGCTAGAAAGAGGGAAAGTGTTGAAAAACTAACTGTAGAGTACTACGCTCACTACCTGGGTGATGGGATCATTTGTATCCCAAACCTCACCATCATGCAATATATTCATCTAACAAATCTGCACATGTACCCTGTGAATCTAATATAAGATCTAAAATTATTTAAAAACCAAACAAAATAACATAAACATATTATTGAACCTATGCTGATATAAATAAATGATTGAATAAATAAATGAGGGAGAAGAAACAATTTTTCACAGAGAAATTCCAAATAACAAATATAGAAGGAATGAGAAAAAAATCACCTTTAGAACAGTAATGAAACAATTACTGAGGCAAGATGAACTTAAGAATACTAAAATTATCGGGCTAAAGTTTAGGTACAAAGGATAATTGCAAAGCCTAAAATATCTTGTCCAAGATACGTGTTAAATTACTTTCGTGGTTTTACCATGTGTCTACAAAATCTGTGATACTGCTTTCTCTGGGAGAAGCTTAATTTCTTTTCTTGATTTTGGGGTGGAAATGGTGACTTATTTCTAAATAATGGAGTTTGGAAGGAAAGAATAGTAACTGTAGGGTGGAGAAACCCAAGATACAGTACCTTCACCATGTGATCAACATACTGTCACCAGCAACGTCAGGTGGACATCGTGTATCACTTGATATGATGTGATAAAGGAGACATGCCACCTTGATTTATTTTTTTCCTAAAATCCATAACTTCAGGCTAATCATGGGGAAACACCTGGAAAAAAAAAAACAAGAGAAAGACGTTTTGTAAAATACCTGATTACTACTCTCAGAGTGTCTAAGTCAGAAAAACAGAATGGTGATGAAATTGTCATGCATTGAAGCAGAATAATGAACCTATATAAATTACTAGTATATGCAGCTAAGTAATCTGGATAGATCCTGGAAGGCTAGAGAAAGCCTGTAGTTTAGTTAAGAGTATTGTGCCAATAGTAATTTATTTTTTGACAAATGTGCAATAGTTACATGAGATATAACATGATGGAATGCTGCCTAAAAGATGTAAGTAAATTCTGTGTACTACTTTTGTAATTCTCATGCAAATGTAAAATTGTGTCAAAATAAATTTTTAAAAATTGTATGATGCTCACCAATTGACTCAAAACTTACTGTAAAGACATAGTAGCTAAGACAATGTGGTACTGGAGAAGTATAGATACAGATCAATGGAGCAGAACTGAAAGTACTGAAGACAATCACACATACATGGACAATTGATTTCTGAAAAAATGCAAAGGCAATTCTATGTAGCAACGATAATATTTTCAACACATGGTGCAAGAACAATTAAGCATCCTTATAAAAAACAGAACCTTAATCTATACTTTCTTCCTTATACAAAAATGAACTCAAAATGGCTCATGACCACAAATATCAAATCTGAAAATAATTCTATAAGAAACAGGAGAAAATTGTTACTGCCATGATTTAAGCAAATTCCATATTACAATTCCAAAAACACATCCCATGTAAAAATAAATAAATTGTACTTAATCAAAATTAAAGACACTGCTAAGAGAACAAAAGACATCCCATGCTATGAGAAAAATATTTGCAAGTTACTGGATAAAAGGGCTCGGATCCAGAATATATACAGTCTTTGCAAAACTCAATAAATATGTAATCAACCCGTTAAATATGGGCAAAAGGTTTGAACAGATAATTCTCCCAAGAAGATATACGAAGGGTAATAAACACATGAACAGATGCTCAACATCATTAGTCATCAGGGAAGTGTAAATTATTACATCACTACATACTACCAGACAACTAATTGAGTGGCTTAAAACACACACAGAGAGAGAGAGAAAATACCAAGTGCTTCGTGTTTGTGAGGCTGCAGAGCAACAGGCACTCTCATACACTGATGCTGGAAGTATAAAAAGTACAGTTGCTTTGGAACAGAGTGAGGCAGCCAAGGATAATGCGGTCCCGGAAGAATCTCCAATCAGCTGCGCACTGGGAGAACGGGGTGGAGCCACACACATTTGCAAGTGGGAGGAGCCTGGCCCCTCCTGTTCCTGTGGTAACCTGGGATTCAATCGGTGAGATGGGGGCCTGTTAACAGTACTCCCTCTCACTTTGCTGTGCTGTTCTTCCTTTTTTCTTTGCTTCCAGTAAATTCCCTTCCCCTTTACCCTTCAAAGTGTCTGAGAGCCTAATCTTTCCTGGTCGTGTGATAAGAACCTGATTTTCAGCTGAACTAAGGAGAAAGTCTTGCAACAAGAGTTTGGCACATTTATATAAACGTAAACATATACTTACCATATGACACAGCATTCCAACTGCCAAGTATATATTCAAGTAAATAAAAATTTTGTTTACAAAAGCCTGTATGCAAACATGTATACTAAGCCTGCATACAAACATGTATACTTTGTTCGTATTTGCTAAAAACTAGAAACAGCCCAAATATGCTTCATTTATTGAATTAATAAATAAATTTTCGCACATCCATACAATAGTGGAATAGCAATTTCATAATGCTACTCCTCAATAAAAAGAGACAAATTATTAATCCATGCAATAACATAAATGAATCTCAAATGGGTTATGCTGAGTAAAAGAAGTCACAATTAAGAAGTTGTATATGATCCCAGTTATACAGCATTCTAAAAGAGACAAAACTCCAGTGACAGAAAGTGGAATGGAACAGAAGTTGCTTGGGCCTGGGCATGAATGGAAGTGTTGACTGAAAAGAGGGATTGTGGAGTTTGGGGAATGATTTTGATAGACATGACTGCAAGCATTTGCCAAAACTTGCAGAAATCTTCACTAAAAAGCGTGAGTTGTACCAAATATAAATTATACCTTAATATAAAAAACAAAAACAAAAGGAAAAGCATTGATCCCTTTTCTAGTTTTCTTTACAAAAATCTAGGATTTCAGCATTTACTTTAGCTCCAAAATGACATTTTAAGTAGAGCTTTTTGATGAAAAACATTTAATCCCCATGAAATTGTATTTAAATACTTTTTTTGCCCTGCATACTTCCTGCAGTGAATAAAGATAAGGAATCATTATTTCCTGAAATAATTTTATCTTAAGGATACTCATGTATAATAAATTTATAATAAATAAATGTTAATGTTAATAAGTGAACTTTAAGAAATGATTTTAGTGTAAAATTTGTCCTATAATGATACTTGAAATTGAAACTAGAACATTGAAATTGGAACTTTATTAATGAGAAGTGACTATCAAACTGTATTACTTCAAAAGTTTATCAGACAAAAGTTTAAATATCTTAGAAGTTGACATAGAGAAAATGATAAACATTGATAATGATATATTGGTTATGTTTTCTTTGCATAATGGGGAAATTACTGTTGTTAAATAAGTGTAAGCATAAGATATTCCTGAAGATATTAATGATGCAAATGCAGGTGATAAAACCACCATTAGTGGTATAGTAATAATGGGTATTCTATTAACTGCTCCCCTTGAACAGCATTTTTCAGTGAGTAAGAGATTCAAGGCCATTTATTCAATTAAAGTGGGATTACTTAGACAGAAAACCATGTGAGTGGAGCAGATAACAATACCATAGTGTTTTAAGAGGCTTTTAAAACAACTGTTGTAGTGTTATTTTATCCCTAAGTACCCTATTCCATCATCATCAAGAGATGTCCAACTCCAGATTGAATACAGCAGCAATAATAAAGCTCCGTTTCCAATATCCTCAAATATTTGTAATCAATGTGTATTGCACATATGTGTACAGATACAATGTAGTTTGGATCTGCATATGTGAGAAATTTTATTAAATATATGAATTGAAAATAAGAACTTCTAGTATTTACGGTTTATATTTATCCCACTAGTTCATTTACCACTTTAGCAAAATACAGTATGTGCATAAATAGTGATAAAAGAAAAACTTCAGCCAAATTAAATGTAAAGGAGTTTAATTGAGCAATGAGTGATTCATGAATTGGGCAACCCCCAGAATCACAGTAGAGTCACAGAGACTCCAGGAGTGCCTCGTGGTAAGAACGTATTTATAGACAAAAAATGAAAGTGACGTACAGACATCAAAAGTGAGGTACAGAAACAGCAAGATGGGTTACAGCTGGGCATGTGCCTTATTTGAATGCAGTCTGAACACTCAGAAGTCTATGAGTGGTTGAAGTATGGCCGCTGGGATTGGCCAACACTCAAGTATTGTTACAAGTTCGTGCTATTAAGTTAGGGTTTTTTTTTTGTTTTCTGTTTTTTGGTTTTTTTTGAGACAGAGTTTTGCTTTTGTTGTCCAGGCTGGAGTGCAACAGCACAATCTTGGCTCACTGTAACATCCACCTCCCAAGTTCAAATGGTTCTCCTTCCTCAGGCTCCTGAGTAGCTGGGATTACAGGTGCCTGCCACCACACCTGGCTAATTTTTGTATTTTTAGTAGAGACAGGGTTTCACCATGTTGGACAGGTTGGTCTCGACCTCCTGATCTCAGGTGATCCTCCCGCCTTGGCCTCCCAAAGTGCTGGGATTACAGGAATGAGCCATCGTACCCTGCCAGGTTTTCAATTTGTCTGACTATTAAGCTAGGTTACAGTTCATCTACAAGGACTCGAATATGGAAGTACAGAGTCCTTCTCAGGCCATATTTAGTTTGCTTTAACAATTTTCCCCTTTTGGTCATTTTCTCAATTTTGAGAGAATGACCATAACCTTTAGTATCATTATCGTAAATGTACTTACATGGTTTTGAAACTCACTGGAAACAGAACAGTGAGTTTTGCAAGGAGAGAGGACTAAGCCGAGGGTACCTCCTTAGGCTGGCACATTCTGTTTACGGGAGAAAAAACAAAACCTGGTCTGTTATAGGATCTATGTGTTTTCTTGAAGCCTTAGTTTGATTATGTCACATTTAGCATGAGTGACTCCATTTTAGTTTGGTTTGGTTTGTTGGGGACTAGTGCATAAGCTCAGTTCAAAATAATGGCCTCCCATAATTTGGTTTTAAAAGATGCCCACCTTTTTGCCAGGTTCTCACTTAGGTGAGAGTGTGACCAAAACTTAGGGCCTTAGCACCACTCTCAGTTACCATCATTTTGGGTTTCCAGTCTCAGCACGTCAGTCATAGGATATGGTGTCCTCATGGTGGCACATTTCTTTCAGCTTTTGTCATTCCAGTTGGAGAAAAACCATTTGACATCCTGGAAATGGATGCATGCAAACATTTAAAACTTTTGAGAGAATACAGCACACCAGGGAGACTATTATTATGATGGTCAGGAGGATAATACCAAGAGTTTGGAGTATGCTCCTTACCTAGGGTCCTCATAAACCAAACCACATAAAATTAACTAGATTAAAGAATGAGCTAGATAAAGAGTCTACTCGTTTGAGTAAGTGGTCTTTTCATTAATCCCCTACAACTGATTTTGTATAATCTACATTTGATATATTTCTCCAGAGGCCACAAGCGTTAGCAGCTGCACAGATACTTTTCTGTTTAGCCAATTCTATTATTTAGCATAATTTCATAAGAGAATTTAAAGTGTATTGTGTAACGATGGCCTTTAAAGTAGAATTTGCTGCAGAGCCTATTATGAGGGAGACATTTTTAATTATTTCCTCTTTTATTCTAAACCATGGAAAAGGACCTAACAAATGATGTCTTTCTTGAAGAGTGAAGGCCTTCTGGCAATGTCCTCTTTAATCTGTGATGTGGGTTAAGAAGAGTTTTGACTGATTATGAGGCAGCATATGTACCACTGAAGTTTCTCACCTACATTGGTCTTTCATCTTTCATCTATTAAAGTATAAGTTTATTCATGTATGAGGCTGGCTGCAAAATTCTTCACAAATAAAAGTATACCCTATAACTGCTTATAGTAGATCTCCTTTTCATTTCTATTGTTCATAGAGGCATAAGCAAAGAAAAATATTCAAAGATAAGAGTCTCGTGATAGTAGACATTTTGAGCCATGATCTTGGGAAAAGCTATTCACATCAAGGATGCCATATTCTTCTGGGGAGAAACTTTCCTGGTTAGTTTTACTTTAAGGGTACCAGTGGGTATATAGTTCCAGGAATGTGGTGGGACTTTTCTCAGTTGTGAGAGTGGGAACCCAAGGTTCAAAGCTCCAAAGTTTTGCTGTAGTGTGGATGGCGAGGACAGTCTTTCTCTGATGTTCTCAGAAGATCCAATCTTTAGGTTCTAGATTGTGAAGGAACTGTCCTCTGTGAACCATAAAAGCTTTCTTTACCTGGTGAAAATACACTGTAGCATAATAATCTACTGTTATAACATCAGCCCCCTTGCATGGGAAAGCTTTATACAACCAGAAAACATGCATTGAAAATAACAATTGAATGAAATCCCTTTAAAAAGTTTTAAATGGACCATCAGGTAGCCAAATGTACCTGAAGCTTTGATGGTCTTTCCAGGAATATGGAACAACATTGGTTTTAAACTATTTACACAATTTGTAAGTCACCACATCAATATATTTGATTTGGATTATTTTATCTTTTCCATGACAAGTCATGGAATGCAGAACCTTTAATAACAAAAGCTTTTAGGACTCAGGAAGCACAAGGTGGACGTCTTGGGTCTTTATGAGTCCATGCTTAACATCGGACTTATGTCCTCTTGAATACCAGTTGTTTCTCCAATTTAGCTGCATAGCACTGATAACTAAGGGGTTATCATAGGTAATTTGACTTAGACCATGTAGTTCATTCAAATTGTGTATTTAAACAATTTTAGTATTGGCTGATTTAGCATGATAATCTAGAGCTTGATTTTTAAAGGTTAAAATACCAAAGGTTTAAAACATTGGATATTATAAAATAGAATGTTAGGTTACCATAAGTCATTTATTTAGCCAAAATGATAATTCAAAAAATTTTTAAAGGAAAAAATATTATGCTGATAGAGGAGACTTAGCTTTCCAAACAAGACCCAATGAAGACAGCATGAGGCCAACTGATTGTCTCCTTTCTTTCCTATCCCCCCATTTTCTTTTGTAGTTTACTTAAAAGGTAAACAAAAACTTTTCATTATATTTTACTATTACATAAAAATCATTTTGAAAAGAGAAAAACAAATTGTATGTTTTCATTAGTATACTTTAAATATTAAAGATAGTTTTTAATAACATTTTATAAATCTATTCAGTTTTAATCTAGTTTGACCAAAAGGTAATATTTTTATAAACCTTTTATAACCATTTACAATATTTTTTCAAGAAAACTCTGTTGTGCTTTTACTCCAATGTCCAATTTATGGAAAAAAGCTGAATAATGTCATTTTAACTTTTGTCAATATGTTCACACATAAAATATCTTACAATTAATTTTTATAAACCTTCCACAACTTGTTCAAACCTCTAGCTTTATTTAATTTGAAACAATCCTTTAACCCTCTAACCTAGGCAAAAATTTACATTCCCATACCTTCTTACAATCTCTTACAAAAACAGATTTTTTTCTTCTTACACATCTTGTATGTAAACTTATTTTTTCAGTAGTCTCAATTACATATGACAATGTTAACTCTCAGAGACTTTTACTTTTGGTTAAAACCTTGGTAAGTAAGGAATTCTAATTAAGTACTAAATGCGGAGTCTAGCCTAGGACACACCAGGCAGAAGTGCAGATAAGGGCTAACTCTCCTGCACAGCTAGGGGGCATGACCAACTAGTCCACATCTCCCCAGGCCTTATCTAGAATCTAATATCTCCAAGGTAGGTAAACTGAACAATTTTCAACAGCCTAAGAAGCAGTTTATAACCTTAAAGCATTTAGTAAACTTAGTATCTGACCTGCATAATTAAGACCAAATGTCTTTATTTTACCAATAATTTTTATTTTATTATTATTATGTTTAATTATACTTTAAGTTCTAGGGTACATATGCACTATGTGCAGATTTGTTACATATGTATACATGTGCCATGTTGGTGTGCTGCACCCATTAACTCATCATTTACATTAGGTATATACATTAGGTATATTCCTAATGCTATCCCTCCCCCCTCCCCCCATTCTACAACAGGCCCCAGTGTGTGATGCTCCCCTTCCTGTGTCCAAGTGTTCTCATTGTTCAATTTCCACCTATGAGTGAGAACATGCAGTGGTTGGTTTTTTGTCCTGGAGATAGTTTGCTCAGAATGATGGTTTCCAGCTTCATCTATGTCCCTACAAAGGACATGAACTCATCCGTTTTTATAGCTGCATAGTATTCCATGGTGTATTTGTGCCACATTTTCTTAATCCCGTCTATCACTGATGGACATTTGGGTTGGTTCCAAGTCTTTGCTATTGTGAATAGTGCCACAATAAACCTACGTGTGCATGTGTTTTTAGAGCAGCATGATTTATAATCCTTTGGGTATATACCCAGTAATGGGATGGCTGGGTCAAATGATATTTCTACTTCTAGATCCTTGAGGAATCGCCACACTGTCTTCCACAATGGTTGAACTAGTTTACAGTCCCACCAACAGTGTAAAAGTGTTCCTATTTCTCCATATCCTCTCCAGCATCTGTTGTTTCCTGACTTTTTAATGATCGCCTTTCTAACTGGTATGAGATGGTATCTCATTGTGGTTTTGATTTGCATTTCTCTGATGGCCAGTGATGATGAGCATTGTTTCATGTGTCTGTTGGATGCATAAATGTCTTCTTTTGAGAAGTGTCTGTTCATATCCTTTGCCCATTTTTTGATGGGGTTGTTTGTTTTTTTCTTATAAATTTGTTTGAGTTCTTTGTAGATTCTGGATATTAGCCCTTTGTCAGATGAGTAGATTGAAAAAATTTTCTCCCATTCTGTAGGTTGCCTGTTCAGTCTGATGGTAGTTTCTTTTGCTGTGCAGAAGCTCTTTAGTTTAATGAGATCCCATTTGTCAATTTTGGCTTTTGTTGCCATTACTTTTGGTGTTTTACACATGAAGTCATTGCCCATGCCTATGTCTTGAATGGTATTGTCTAGGTTTTCTTTTAGGGTTTTTTATGGTTTTAATCCATCTTGAATTAATTTTTTGTATAAGGTGTGAGGAAGCAATCCAGTTTCAGCTTTCTACATATGGCTAGCCAGTTTTCCCAGCACCATTTATTAAATAGGGAATCCTTTCCCCATTTCTTGTTTTTATCAGGTTTGTCAAAGATCAGATGGTTGTAGATGTGTGGTATTATTTCTGAGGGCTCTGTTCTGTTCCATTGGTCTATATCTCTGTTTTGGTACCAGTACCATGCTGTTTTGGTTACTGTAGCTTTGTAGTACAGTTTGAAGTCAGGTAGCGTGATGCCTCCAGCTTTGTTCTTTTGGCTTAGGACTGTATTGGCAATGTGGGCTCTTTTTTGGTTCCATATGAACTTTAAAGTAGTTTTTTCCAATTCTGTGAAGAAAGTCATTGGTAGCTTGATGGGAATGGCATTGAATCTGTAAATTACCTTGGGCAGTATGGCCATTTTCATGATATTGATTCTTCCTACCCATGAGCATGGAATGTTCTTCCATTTGTTTCTATCCTCTTTTATTTCCTTGAGCAGTGGTTTGTAGTTCTCCTTGAGGAGGTCCTTCACGTCCCTTGTAAGTTGGATTCCTAGGTATTTTATTCTCTTTGAAGCAATTGTGAATGGGAGTTCACTCATGATTTGGCTCTCTGTCTGTTGTTGGTGTATAAGAATGCTTGTGATTTTTGTACATTGATTTTGTATCCTGAGACTTTGCTGAGGTTGCTTATCAGCTTAAGGAGATTTTGGGCTGAGACGATGGGGTTTTCTAGATATACAATCATGTCATCTGCAAACAGGGACAATTTGACTTCCTCTTTTTTCTAATTGAATACCCATTATTTCCTTCTCCTGCCTAATTGCCCTGGCCAGAACTTCCAACACTATGTTGAATAGGAGTGGTGAGAGAGGGCATCCCTGTCTTGTGCCAGTTTTCAAAGGGAATGCTTCCAGTTTTTGCCCATTCAGTATGATATTGGCTGTGGGTTTGTCATAGGTAGCTCTTATTATTTTGAGATACGTCCCATCAATACCTAATTTATTGAGAGTTTTTAGTAGGAAGTGTTGTTGAATTTTGTCAAAGGCCTTTTCTGCATCTATTGAGATAATCATGTGGTTTTTGTCTTTGGTTCTGTTTATATGCTGGATTACATTTATTGATTTGCATTTATTGAACCAGCCTTGCATCCCAGGGATGAAGCCCACTTGATCATGGTGGATAAGCTTTTTGTTGTGCTGCTGGATTCGGTTTGCCAGCATTTTATTGAGGATTTTTGCATCAATGTTCATCAAGGATATTGGTCTAAAATTCTCTTTTTTTATTGTGTTTCTGCCAGGCTTTGGTATCAGGATGATGCTGGCCTCATGAAATGAGTTAGGGAGGATTCCCTCTTTTTCTATTGATTGGAATAGTTTCAGAAGGAATGGTACCAGTTCCTCCTTGTACCTCTGGTAGAATTCGGCTGTGAATCCATCTGGTCCTGGACTCTTTTTGGTTGATAAGCTATTGATTATTGCCACAATTTCAGCTCCTGTTATTGGTCTATTCAGAGATTCAACTTCTTCCTGGTTTAGTCTTGGGAGAGTGTATGTGTCGAGGAATTTATCCATTTCTTCTAGATTTTCTAGTTTATTTGCGTAGAGGTGTTTGTAGTATTCTCTGATGGTAGTTTGTATTTCTGTGGGATCGGTGGTGATATCCCCTTTATCATTTTTTATTGCATCTATTTGATTCTTCTCTCTTTTTTTCTTTATTAATCTTGCTAGCGGTCTATCAATTTTGTTGATCCTTTCAAAAAACCAGCTCCTGGATTCATTAATTTTTTGAAGGGCTTTTTGTGTTTCTATTTCCTTCAGTTCTGCTCTGATTTTAGTTATTTCTTGCCTTCTGCTAGCTTTTGAATGTGTTTGCTCTTGCTTAAAACTATCTCTATCCCCAAGATTACTTAAGTCACACGAACTAAAAGGCATGAACACTTTTTATTTTGCTTTCAAAATATGTAAGTGCTTATTTTTGTTTAAGCCAATAAATTAGAGCTCTTTTATATAAACAATTCACACAACAATATATAATTACACAGACAGATGGAAGATTACTACAGTAATTGAAAGGTAAGAACAGGGCCAGGAAAGGAGTTTCTGGTGCCTCCTGTTTTTCCCATGGAGTCCAGGCTGTTCAAGACTGAATATCCAGTTTTAATTAAGCTTGCTTTTAATGGTAGCACTCTTTAATAAAGTCCTTTTAAAATTTCTTATTACCCAATTTTAGCCAGGCCAAATGGCCAATATTTCTGGCTTTTGAATTTTACCAAAGGTAACCTCCCAGGTGCTCAGAGAAAGGAAAATTTAAGATAGTCTGTGGAGGTAAAGACAACAGGTCTGGTGGATATGAAACCAGAAAGGACTTACTTCCTAAGCAGGGAATCCCACTCGGACCACCATTGCGAAAGGGAAAGAACTTAGCTACTGAGCTATGGCACAGGACAGTCTCTATCACACTTCCCTGAAGGAGTCTAGAGTAGCTAATTTTGAGTTTGTAAAGGTTTTTAACTACTCAAGATAATTTTAAGAGCTAACTGTGCCATAAACCCTAAAATTCCTGTTCCCTGGAAGGTGGAGACCAAAAATACTGTCATGTGGTTACAAGGTCAAGCTCCCAAGAATATAAAACAAGATAGAGACCCCATCTAGTTTTTTGGCTTGTTTCAGAGACCTGCAGGAAAGTTTGTTACCGATCAGCTTGCTGAGCCGTCTTGAGTGCAAGCTTATGGGGTCCTAAGCCCATGTTTTATCCTAAGGTACCCCTCGAAACAGGAAAACAAATTCATAGCACGTCAGTTTAAGGAGTAGCCTCACAATTCTTTTTCTCATTAATAAAACATTTACAGAAGAGATAAACAGTGATTTTTACCATTCATTCGACCGTTTGCCCTGAAAGAGTGAAGCCAAAAATCTGACTGGTAAGAAATTTTTACCCTTTTGCCCACATGCCAGGCTTCTGGGTTCCCTTTCTCTGAGCTGCCCTAGCCACTCAGCTTGCAGCACCATTGCTCTGGGGGCCAAGACGCATCATAAAGAAAAATTATCCAGAGCAAAATATGTGTGATAAAACATAGACATTAGCCACTCTGCTTAGCACCCAGTATCAAACTGGTAAGGCTCAAATTTGCCTTCAGATGGGCCCTGACATCTTTAATCCAACCTCCAACTAGGTGTTTCAACACGTGGTCTCTGGGCAAGATAGTCACCCTGAGTAATAGAAAAGATAAGAAAGGGAAAGGAGAAAGAGAAAAGCATTGCCTGTGGCAAGGTGGGGCAGGCAAAATGATCAGGGAGGCCAGAGAAAGAACCACCCATTGGAGTGGCTGCTTCTCGGTAGCAAAGGGATTTTTTCCAGCAGTCTCATCACCTCTAGTTTCCCCTTTTAGGAAGGAAAAAGCTCCCCATGTCCCACGATCCTGTACATGCCTAATCTTGTCACCTACAGCCTTCAGCAAAGAGTGCAAGGCAGATTATTCCAAAGAGAATAGCAGTTGACATCCTGTTGTGCCAAACCTGTTCTTAGCCAGAAGGGACTTTACCAAGAGCCCTCACTTTTAAACGTACTTCAATGCATTGTTGTTCATTTGGGAAGTTCCACTGTTAAGTTATCTTTAGTAAGATTTTGCAGTTTCTGTAAGACTTTGCTGCCTCCCAGGCCTAAAGTATAAGCCAGAAGGAACTCAGTTTTCCCAAAATTAAGGATCCCATTTGCCTAAAATATTGGCTAGGTTCTCTTGATTAACTTGTCCAATGATTTTTTTCTTATCTAAGTGTGCAAGAAAAATGAAACAAAGGGGTAGAACACAAAAATCCCTCTGAATTTTCAAAAGCCAAATTTTATAACCCCTATAATATTACTGCTTACTACCAGTTCCTTTCTGACCCAATCAGATGTAAGAGGCCTCTAGCTGGATCTAAGCCAGTTAATTCCCAGATTAAATCCATTCCTGGACCCAATCTAGTTTCTTTCTCGACTCCAAACCCAGTTTGGATCAGAAATTTGCTCAAAGAAACTCAGAGAGCTCAAAAAACTAATTCGTGGAGCTTCGAAATCCAAGAAGGAGCTCACCCACTATCCCAGGTGCTCTGAGAGATCAATGGACACAAGTGGGTCCTGCAGGTACTTTGTGAGTTCACTCAGTGATCCTGGGGGTTGCTAGAAGCTCCATTTTGGATCCCACTCCTGACATCATCTGATAAAAGAAAATCTTCAGCCGAATTTAATTTAAAGGAGTTTAATTCAGCAATGAATGTCTCCAGATGCCTCATGGTCAGAACAAGTTTACAGACAAAAAAGGTAAAGTGTTGTACAGGAATCAGAAGTGAGGTACAGAAACAGAGATTGGTTACAGCTAAGCACATGCCTTGTTTGAATGTAGTTTGAACACTCAGTGGTCTATGAGTGGTTGGAAGTGTGGCCACTGAAGTATGGACAACACTCAGCTATTGTTACCCATGCATCCATGCATACTATTAAGTTTTCAATATTTATTTATTTATTTATTTTGAGGCAGAGTTTTGCTCATCACCAAGGCTGGAGTGCAAATAGCACAGTCTTGGCTCACTGCAATCTCCACCTCCCGGGTTCAAGCGATTCTCCTGCCTTAGCCTCCTGAGTAGCCGGGATTACAGGCATCCACCACCACCACACCCAGCCTCTACTTCTCAGGTTTTTTGTACTTTTAGTAGAGATGGGATTTCACCATGTTGGACAGGCTGGTCGTGAACTCCTGAACTCAGATGATCCACCCACCTCAGCCTCCCAAAGTGCTGGGATTACAGGCATGAGGCACTGCACTCAGGCAAGTTTTCAATTTTGTCTGACTATTAAGCTAGGTTACAGTTCATTCACAAGGACTCAAATATAGAAGTACGGAGTCCTTCTCAGGCCATATTTGGTTTGCTTTAACAATAGTCATAATAATCTTTTTCTAACTTAGTGCAAATAGTTATATATTTTGTTATAGAAATATTAATATTCATATAAACAGGTTGCTATTACTATAATAGACTGTTGTACATTATTGAGAATATTACATAATTTGCAAATATATAAACATTACCACTCTAAAAGTAAAGCAAATGATAAATTCTAAAACACATCTAACCCAGAATATTTTATATATGCATTTTAGAACTATAATTTCCCGTATATCATGAGTTAGATAGTCCATCCAGGGGTTGTTTTTATTTTCTTCTAATCTCTGAAAGATTATTTATATGAAAGAGCTTTTAATTCCCCAAAGATATTGTGAAGCATTACCTGTAAACATTTTGGGGGATTCGTGTCACATTAATAATTAAATGTCATTCAATACTATAGATCTATAAATTCCCTGGTTCATTTTCTAGAAACATTTATAATAATTTGTAAACACTAGTAGAAAAGTATTTATCTCACTTTTTTTAACTTCAATACATAATGCTCTTCATATGTTCTCCTTTTTCTCTTTCTCAGTCTCTTTCCCAATTTATCTTTCTTTACCTTTCCCTCCCTTCCTTATCTCTCTCTATTGTTATAGGTATTTCTATCTCATTTTTTTTTTTTTTTTGAGACAGGATATTGCTCTGTCACCCAGGCAGGAGTACAGTGGCACAATCACAGCTCACTACAGCCTCTACCTCTCAGGCTCAAGTGATCCTCCCACCTCAGCCTCCCAAATAGTTGGGACTACAGGTGTGTGCCACCGTGCTTTGCTAATTTTTGTAGTTTTTGTAGAGACAGGGTTTTGCTATGTTGCATAGGCTGGATCTCGAACTCCTGGGCTCAAGCTATCATCCCTCTTCAGCTTCCTAAAGTGCAAGGATTACAGGCATGAGCCATGGCATCAGGCCTCTATCTAATTTCTAGTTTACCTATAGTTAGAGGAAACTCTTCTCTTGGATTTACTGGATCAGGCTCTTCTAATCAGACATATGTTTTCCCTTTTAATTGTCTTCCATATATCTTCATCTTTTTTAAGTATACTCATTTTCTCATTTCACTGTTTCAGGTATTTTAAATAATTTTCCCTTAAACAATGTCTACTATTCTGCACATTCATTTTAACGTCTACATTTTCTAGCAATTCTAATTGCCATTTTTTCCAAATGCATTTTTTTGTCTTAATATACAGTAGTTCCTCAAATAATGTCATTTCATTCAATGTCATTTTGTTATAACACTGCCTAGAAAGAAATCTATTTCTGGCTGGGGCCACTGACTGTGTGGAATTTGTAGCTCTCCCCATGTCTGCCTGGGTTTTCTTTAGGTACACCAGTTTCCTTTGTGAAAAGAAATAAAATTTAAAAGCTGTTGGAACTCCAAAAAACATTTTAAGCCTTGAGAGAAATAGGACTGTAATCTGAGCCTCATATGATTACAACTTCTGTTCTCAGATTATAGATTAACTTGCTTTCTTCTTTTACAATTACTAGAGAGAATGAAACAATGTCAGGGACAAAAACCTCCTGCCTTCTTAATTAGCAACCCTTATTATAGATTAACTTCCCCTTTTTCTGCCCTGCTTTGCTTAGACCAGATGACAGAAAACCCATGATTATTACATCCTCTTTATAAAGTGCTTAATGTACCCTTCCCAAAAGGAAACACTGCCTATAACCAATCAACTGCTATAATTATGTGCCAGCCTTGTATAATACAAATAATGTAATCCTGCTGAAAGCTCCTCTGTCTTTGCCTATAGATAAAATCTTAACGTGCCTACTTTGGAATGCTGACTCCATTCTTTTTGGCATTGGTGTTTCCAAGTGGTCTAGCCTCATACTTTGTGCTTGAACAAATTCTCTTTAAATTAGATTCTGATCCTTTTGATTATCTTAGGTTGACCCCTCCTGCATCCCAAAGATGTGCAAGTTTGGCGAACCAGTGTTTAAATTTCCCAGTCTGAGAAAGTGTAGGCGTATGAATGTTTTAACCCTGTGGTGGGATGATGCGTGTCCAGGGCTGGTTCCTACCTTGTTCCCTGCACTGCCAGGAGAGGTTCCAGCCACCCACCTCTTTTTTTTTTTTTTTTTTTTGAAACGGAGTCTCGCTCTGTTGTCCAGGCTGGAGTGCAGTGGCGCGATCTCAGCTCACTGCAAGCTCCGCCTCCCGGGTTCACGCCATTCTCCTGTCTCAGCTTCCGGAGTACCCGAGTAGCTGGGACTACAGGCGCCTGCCACCGCACCCGGCTATTTTGTTTTTGTTGTTGTTGTTGTTGTTTTGTATTTTTAGTAGAGACGGGGTTTCACCGTGTTAGCCAGGATGGTCTCCATCTCCTGACCTCGTGATCAGCCCGCCTCGGCCTCCCAAGGTGCTGGGATTACAGGTGTGAGCCAACGTGCCCAGCCCAGCCACCTCCTTTGACTGGAATATATGGGTTAGAAAATAAATGAAAAATTATTGTAAAATAAAAATTTTTAATAAGTCTACAATAATCGTATAAATGCATGACAATAAATGACACAATTGCATGGTGACAGGAGGAACTCCTGACAATTCTGACATCACCACTGTCACTCACTAAATCACCAAAAATAAGGTAGATAATTATTTTACTTGTTTTTATTAATCTTTCTTAAATGTAAATATGGCTTACATTTATTTCAATGTTTAATATTAGAAGTGTTTTGAGTCTGTTTAGAAGTTTGGTTATGTTTTTGTGACAACAAATCTACTTTAGGAACTTTTACTCTTGTTTATATCAATAAGCCTATGGTAAAATTCGTTTCATTATACATTGTTTTGCTCAAGAACTTACGATGAGGTTAAGTGATGATTTATTGTACTGTTCATTTTTTTAAAATAACAGATACTATAATTGTAAATTGCTTACAAACCACTTATACAGTATTACTATTTATGAACAGATATTGCTATTGCAAAAAACAATGACGTATTTCTTTCTGTCCCATGGCACAATAGAGTATTTTAATTTTCTGTGTCCTAATCCATTAATAATTCTCTAAGTGCCTGCAGCGTTTAGGGCATCCTTCTTTTATAGAGTGGTAAAACTGCAGACAGCAAATGTTAAATCCTCTTTAACATGCAGCTCTGCCTTCAACAAGCCCATGTTACACCGATTCTTGATGTCAGTTCAATGTGATGACGTAAAAATAAATACCCTCTTGACAAAAGTATTTGAGCATGGAACATTTAGGATTTTACTTACTAAGAACAGTAGATTTGTAGGCTTGTAGAACATAGTTAAACTCTTCAAAGATGTTCATCCACTTTTTGACTAGTTTTGGTGAATAAGCTCCTTACTAATCTGGTCCTTTGCATCTATGAAGTCATTATGAGACTACCCATGTGTTAAATGTCCGTCATTATTGACACATTAAATGTCATCATAAGGTTAACCCCTTTCTCATGGGAAATGGTTTTAAAGCACAGAGGTAACTTGAACTTGTGAGATCGAAGTTGGATCGTATGAATGTTCTCTTTTAATGAGCTCTTTGCAGTATCTTTCAGATATACCTGAACCAGTGAGCAAAGATTTAAAACTTCTCTTCTTTTCATATGCTCATTAGTCTTTGAAGGTTCTCCATTTATGAAAACTTCTTAATTTGAGCTGCATTTTGAGTAGGCTTAAAGCCATATCTTATGCTTACTTTTGGGCATTTAAACCATAGTTCCCCACTATTAGATCTTATATACTAATCTTTTTCTGCACGATCCTCAGCCAGTACTGCATTTGTCTGTGCATAAAGCACTCACATCAAATTCTCTCCTTTTTGTGCATGTAAAGATTTACTTTTTTTTTTTTTGCTTTCTAACTGCAGCCATATTTTCTTACATAAACTGACTAATAGATTGAGCCTCTATGTATTGTCTTTGCTTAACTCTGAAATCATGATCTATGTTTATATTTTAGTGTTAGCATTTCATGTCAGCCTGGAATACCATCTTGCCGAGCAGTCACCTACATAGCCTACTACAAAATAAATTTTCATTTTATCTGTTTTTTTGAAGAAGAAAAGATTAATGAAATAGAATCCTAGGAATTTTCTCAAAATCAACTCATTTTGTTCATATTCATCTATTTTCTACTATATGTACACATGATTTGGGCTGCTTTTTCACTACATCACTACCACTTCCTATTCCATCTCTTGTAGATAATTTTTAAAGACTGGATACAGAACAGAGTTTCTACCTCACCATTTCTTCGGTAAAACTAGAAATAAACATATGAATCCTTTGCATTTTAGTAATAATTTTAGTTATTATAACAGAAAAAAAACAGGAATGGCAAAGCAATGAACAGGAGAAAAAATGAAAAAACTTAATGTACCCCAATTTTTTTTTTACAGTCATGCTATCTGACCTCTATTTTCTCATTTCCCTCTATGATTTCACTATTGCATTTGCTTATATAGGGAGCATTTATATTAGTAATCTCCCAATCCCCATTTATTCTATTAAGTTTCCACTCCCAAATCCATAAATCCATCATTTGATTTATTTATAAAAAGTGTTTATTCCTTGTCTCACGTGTCATTTGTAGTTTTAGAAATTTGAAACTAAATGCAAAGTTCGGTCATATATTAGAAATTACTTTCTCTTGACATTTCTTTAAAAGTTTTTATGAAGGAAGACAGAAAAATGAACTAATCTACGTCTACAGAAAGCTTGCCTGTGCTAACAGAAACTTGAAAAAAAAAAAAAAAAAAAAGAAAGAAAAGAAAATTGCCAGTAAGGTGATAGGTAGGCATTTCAAAAGACATGATCACTTGTTGGACTAAGCTGAAGCCAGTATCAGAGATTTTTAGCAAAGATAAGTAAACCTATTATAAAACCCTTCCAAAATTCTGACCCACAATATAATGATTTGCGTGGCCCTCTATCCTGAAATTCCTGCAATATCAGAACTTCTCAACAGTTAGTGATTACCTATGGCTGGTAACAAGGTTTTGATCAATAGTGTTACTATAGCCAATAGGCACTTAAAGAGTACTAGGTCACACTTGGGTAATGACATTAGTATATTCCTGGTCCTATTGTTACTTCATCATTACCAATTTTTTTTTTTTTTTTTTTTTTTGCTCCTTGTGTTCATGTCCATGAGTTATACTGCATTCAAAAAAATTGTCTAGATTTCTGTTTACCTCCCCCTCTGACTTCAACATGGCCAAGTCAGGTTGAGAACCCCTGATCCCCTATCTTTTTGAGGATCATTGGTTTGCCATGCCTCACTTAGTTTCCAATTTTAATCTCCACTGTTGTTTCCTTTCTAGCTACAGGAGATTTCCTGACAAAGCTGATTGACTGGGTTTCAATGTATTGTTCTTGCTTAAGTCCGAACCATGATCCCTTTATGTTTCTAAACCGGGAAGCTGTCACCTATAACCAGACATCAAAATGATTACGTTAACAGTTATGACAATAATTATATTATGTATTTGATATGTACCAGTCACTGTGCCAAGTACTGCACCATGCTTTATCTCATTTAATCCTCATAAACATACAGTTTATATTATTATGCTCATTTTATATGAGGAAGCTGAGTTTCACAGAGTAAGTAGTTTAAATTGGGTCACACAGCAAATAATGCTAGAAAAACATGATCTGAATCCGGCTGGATGGAACTCCAGATCTCAGCCACAATTACCATGCTATCTCTTTCTACCTGCTTTTAAACATTTTTTTTCTGATTGGATTTTTAAGATAAGTGATTTGTTTAAACCCCTAGTCATTAAGCCTGACTAACTTCACAATCTTAGTTTCCACAGTGTGGGGGTGTATCAAATGGCTTATTTAACAGCTAGAGCTATCCTCGGTCTTTTTGTCAGTTTTAATGACTATTAGGAATCAATGAAATAGCTGAACCAGAATCATTATCTTAATTTTTTTAATGTGACTCCTCTTTGTCTAGCTACTGTTTCTGCGGGAAAAATGTAGCAAATCTATGATTTAGGCTCAATGCCGTATTTTAAAAATTATTAGATCTTTGTACCAAGAATAGATTCCTCAATGGTCCATGCCATTCCTAAAATTATATAAGCAGCTCAAATCTAAAACTATGTTCTCAATCTTAGCTCCCAGTCTAGTTCCTAGTCCTTGTGATTAGTCTTCATGCACATTCTCCCATTCTCCCTTCTCTTCTTCTTTCTCCTAATTGATCCAGAACTACGCCCCACTGGCCTGCCCTCTCAAATCAAAATATCTTTAAGGAGTTTCTTTCATCATTATGTCAGTGGTAGCTCTACCAATCTGCACACTCCCAGATGGCTAAGAAATACTTTTAGATCATCTAATCATGTGCTTTTCAGATTCCTGATGACTGATTTATAAGAAGATTATGTTTCATAAATTGATTGGGTTAGATAAGGGACTATGAAAATTTCATTATTTCTTCCAACTGTTGTTATGACTATGACTACATTTAGAATTAAGTGATTTGCTTTAATAGAGGTATATATGAAGCCAGGATAAGGAAAAGAAAGGGAAAATAATTATTTCCTTTTAAAACGTGGAATGATGCTAATATGGCCAAAATATGATTGACTTTGTCTGGCGTCAGTTTACTTGTATTATATCCGTCAGCAAGAACATAGGTGAAGGAGGTCAGTGGTCATTACTTCTTGATAAGACTTACATTCAAGTTTCCAATTTCAGATTGTATTCCTAAAAGTATTCCTATGATTTAAATTTGCAAATGGAGTGGTTTTTAGCTCAGAGTTTATGTGATACAACGACTAACTTAAGCATCAAAACTGGCATCAAAATTGAAGAACACATTTTATTTCCAAAATAGAAGATAGAAGATATTGTTTAAATACAATACATTCTAAATTTTGGTGGTAAGAGTCTAGAAGGATCACAAACATTTAAAATGATAAAAATCAGACTATTCAAGAATGTAACTAACAGAAAATCAGAGAATATTAATTTTTTTTTTTTTTTTTGAGACGGAGTCTCCCTCTGTCGCCCAGGCTGGAGTGCAGTGGGCAGTGGCATGATCTCGGCTCACTGCAAGCTCCGCCTCCCAGGTTCACGCCATTCTCCGGCCTCAGCCTCCCGAGTAGCTGGGACTACAGGTGCCCGCCACCACGCCCAGCTAATTTTTTGTATTTTTAGGAGAGATGGGGTTTCACCGTGTTAGCCTGGATGGTCTCGATCTCCTGACCTCGTGATCCACCTGCCTCAGCCTCCCAAAGTGCTGGGATTACAGGTGTGAGCCACCACGCCCAGTCAAGAATATTAATTTTATATAATACTAATGTGCAATACAGATCATTCAATAAGAAATCTTTGTTACAATTTGATAACTGGATTATTTAAAGTTGTCAACTGTCTCTGTCTCTGACTGACCTGTAACACTTTAAATATCTGAACATTTTTCTATAGTTTTATGTAATAACTGTTTGAAAAGTTTGAAAAGAAATCTTTTCAAAAAAAAAAAAAAGTTTGAAAAGCCAAGTTTGAAAAGAAATCACAGAATACATTTTAAAATCCAGTTCCCATCTGGTGTCTCACAGCTTGAGTTTTGTTTCAAGGTGATTTTTAAAATTGTAAGTCACATAGAGATGTCAGTGAGCAATGATGCATAACCATGTGTGGACTAATTTATGCCACAAGCACTCATCTGAGGAAGGAAGAGAGAAATGAAATGAGACTTGGTTATATTTACTTGTTACAGAATCAAGTACTGTATTGATATCAAATGTTCATAGAGTTCGTAGAGTCAAAATTTAAAAAGAAAACTCTTTTAACTTTGAATGGGGATATAGTCACAAAAATTGTATACTAGAAATCTTTATTTTCAGAAACTTTTAGAAATGTATTATAACATGGAAAAATTGAAAAAATTGCTAAATCAGCTACAAAATTGAGAAATGTTGGTTTTCTCATGATCCTTTTTTTAATCACTAATGTTTTTCTTCATTATTTAACTCTCACACACCCACACATACATATGTATACATATATATGTGTGTATGTGTATACATGATATATTCATTGAATCATTTCATTATCTTTATTTTCAGAAATAAATATAAGAATCATCACAGAAGCAACATGGTGGAATGGGAAGCCCTGGACCTTCTTTCCCCATCTGTCCCCCTACAAATTTATTGATTCAGCAACAATCACTGACAAATTCCCTTTGTCAAAAATCAGGAACTAATAAAAAGAGTCAGGTCTGGTGGTCAAGGAACAACCCACTTCAACCTTGCACTAACTGAATGCTCACTAAGTCCTGGACATTGGGTATAACCTGAACTACCACCTCTCACTCTCATTCTAGCTGTGATAAAGATTTTTACCTAACCTAAAAATGGAAAATAAGCAAGGCAAATGCCCTGTCTATTGGCAAACTCCTGGTCAGATAAATCTTTCCTCTCTACAACATAGTTAAAGAAAAATAAAACCCTAATAATTCATTGTTGAAAACTTATTGAAAGGCATGGAAAATAGTTTCCTATTGTTTCAAAGAAAGTCTTAACTGGGAAAAGGTTCTTAGCTAAAAACAGGAAAACTGTTCAAAATCTCTTTGACATTCTTGACATGGAGGCAATACTCATATTCATGAAAGATAATCAAGGGCATAAGAAAAGGTGAGCTGATATTTAAGTATGAATGCGTATGACACATATACCAAAGAAAAAATGGGTTAACAAAATTAAATCCTAACTACAGAACTCAACTTTTAGTGAAGTATATTACTGGCATAGAAAAAAGTTTGAGGGATTCTTCTCAAAATCCAAAATACAGTAATGGAAATATACAAAGGATAGGAAAGTAAAAGATACATATGGGGGACGTAAGAGAACTTTAAAATTAAACAATTTCATCTAAAAATAACAGATCATGAAAAAAAAAAACAGTAGAGAAGCAAAAGTAAAATTCCTAAAATATCCAAATGCATAGACCTGAATCTGTGTATTGCTCTAGGAAAAAAAAATAAAATGATGAGAAAAAAAGCAGGATGGCCTTCTTTTATCTATAACTTTATAAATCAATATGAGAAGAAATGTGGTGCATACCAGTTGTTAACCCAAAAATGCTCCAGTTAAATTTAACCATCCAATGAAAACTATTTTATTTACTTTCACATAATTAGCATGACTTGTATTTCTAGGTATGAAGGAGTTGTTTGTAGCTTACCAATGACCCTTTTGAGAATAACTCAGATGGAAAATACACAAATGTATGTTTTTATTGACTTTGGAGAGCTGAAGAATCAACCTGAAATAGAGGAGACAAGAGAACTGTGAAGAGATGACATGACAGGCTATTGCCTTTTCCCTCTGGACACTTTCTGATTCTGGTACCTAGGCAAGAGTTCAAGAATCTGTGTTTTGCCTGAGAAAAGCTTACTTTTGAGAAGCAGAAAAGAAAGAGAGATTTCAATTCATTCAGAATTGAATGAATTCAAGCTAAAGAGACTTGAGAAACAACAAAAAGCAATAAAAAGAGAACCCTCCAGTGAATGTCCCACTTTCAGGAAAATCAAATTGAACAACTATCCACACAAGAAAACACCTTCATTAAGAACTAAAAATTAGGTAAGCAATCACAGTACTTGGTTTTAATATCATATCAAGAAAAGAGGCACTGAAGATGGTAGGAAAGACAGTCTCGGATTGCAGAAACTACCCCTTCCCCATCCCCCAGAAGCAACTTTGTGGTGCAAAAAGGGTTCCAGTAAGCTCCACCACCATAGCATAAAGCACTCTGGAGTCGTACACTTGAAGGCAGTTTAGGCCACAGGATTGCAATTCCTGGGCAAATCCTGGTGCTGTGCTGGTCTTAGAGCCAGTGGACTTGCAGTGCACAAGACCTAGTGAGACACCAACCAGCTAGAACAGTCATGGGAATGCTGGCATCACCCTCCTCCCAACCCCAAGAAGCACAGCTCACAGCTATGGGAGAGATTTCTTTCTTCTGCTTGAGGAGAGGAGAAGGGAGAATGAACAGGGTTTCTCTTGCAACTTGGATACCAGCTCAGCCACAGTAGAATAGGGCACTGGGCAGAATTCTGTGGCCTACATTCCGTGCCCTAGCTAGCATGACAATTCTAGACACACCCTAGGCCAAAAGGGAACCTGCTGCCTTGAGGGGAAAGACCTACTCCTAGCAGGATTCATTACATGCTGACTCAAGAATCCATGGGCCTTGAATATACACTAGCGGTACCCAGGCAGCACTCACAGTGGGTCTTGGGTAAGACCCAGGGAC
This sequence comes from Pongo pygmaeus, assembly GCF_028885625.2. Classification (NCBI taxonomy): domain Eukaryota; kingdom Metazoa; phylum Chordata; class Mammalia; order Primates; family Hominidae; genus Pongo; species Pongo pygmaeus. The sequence goes on along the minus strand of NC_072388.2, from coordinate 46,528,947 downwards.
ATGGTGGCTTCAAGTGTGACTCAGCTCATCCCCAGCTGTGGTGACCATGAAGAGAGTATCCTCCTGCTTAAGGAAAGGAGAAAGAAGAGTAAAGGGGACTTTGTCTTGCAGCTTAGGCACCAGCTTGGCCACAGTGGAGTAGAAGAGCACTTAACAGTATCCTGGGGTCCCTGATTCTGTGCCTTGGCTCCTGAATGGCATTTCTGGACCTGCTCTAAGCCAGAGGGGAGCTCAGGCCTAGCAGCATTTACCACAAGCTGACAGAAGAGCCTTTTAGCCTTGAGCGAATATCAGTAATAGCCAGACAGTACTCGCCATGGGCCTGGGGCAGTGGTGGCCATGGCGAAAGACTAACTCTGCATGAGGAAAGGAGAAAGGAGAGGGAAGAGTGGGAAGAACTTTATCTAGAGGCTTCGATGCCTCAATTCCCTTTAAATACTCTGAAAGCCTTCCCAAGAAGGATAGGCACAAACAAGCCCAGACCGAGAAAACTACAATAAATACCTAACTCTTCAAGACCTAGACATCAAAGAACACCTCCAAGCATCAAGGAAAATATGAACTCACCAAACTAAGTAAGGTACCAGAGACAAATCCCAGAGTGACAGATATATGTGATTATTCAGAGAGAATTCAAAATAGTTGTTTTGAGGGAGCTCAACAAATTTTAAAGATAGCACAGAGAAGGAATTCAGAAACCTATCAGATAAATTTAATAAAGAGATTAAAATAATTTTTAAAAAGCAGAAATTGTCGAGCTCAAAAATGCAACTAGTATACTGAAGATTGCATTGGAGTCTCCTAACAGCAGAATTGATCAAGCAGAAGAAAAAATGAGTGAGCTTGAAGAGAGGATATTTGAAAACACACAGTCAGAGAAGGCAAAGGAAAAAAGAATGAAGCATGCCTCCAAGAAAATAGCATGCCTCAAATATCAGTGATCTTTGACAAATCTGACAAAAACAAGAAATGGGGAAAGGATTCCCTATTTAATAAATGGTGCTGGGAAAACTGGCTAGCCATATGTAGAAAGCTGAAACTGGATCCTTTCCTTATACCTTATAAAAAAATTAATTCAAGATGGATTAAAGACTTAAATGTTAGACCTAAAACCATAAAAACCCTAAAAGAAAACCTAGGCAATACGATTCAGGACATAGGCATGGGCAAGGACTTCATGACTAAAACACCAAAAGTAATGGCAACAAAAGCTAAAATTGACAAATGGGATCTAATTTAACTAAAGAGCTTCTGCACAGCAAAAGAAACTACCATCAGAGTGAACAGGCAACCTACAGAATGGGAGAAAATTTTTACAATCTACCCATCTGACAAAGGGCTAATATCCAGAATCTACAAAGAACTCAAACAAATTTACCAAAAAAATCAAACAATCCCATCAAAAAGTGGGTGAAGGATATGAACAGACACTTCTCAAAAGAAGACCTTTATGCAGCCAATAGACACATGAAAAAATGCTCATCATCACTGGCCATCAGAGAAATGCAAACCAAAACCACAATGGGATACCATCTCACACCAGTTAGAATGGCATTCATTAAAAAGTCAAGAAACAATAGGTGCTGGAGAGGATGTGGAGAAATAGGAACTCTTTTACACTGTTGGTGGGACTGTAAACTAGTTCAACCATTGTGGAAGTCAGTGTGGTGATTCCTCAGGGATCTAGAGCTAGAAATACCATTTGACCCAGCCATCCCATTACAGGGTGTATACCCAAAGTCTTATAAATCATGCTGCTATAAAGACACATGCACACGTATGTTTATTGTGGCACTATTCACAATAGCAAAGACTTGGAACCAACCCAAATGTCCATCAACAATAGACTGGATTAAGAAAATGTGGCACATATACACCATGGAATACTATGCAGCCATAAAAAAGAATGAGTTCATGTCCTTTGTAGGGACACGGATGAAGCTGGAAACCATCATTCTCAGCAAACTATCGCAAGGACAGAAAACCAAACACTGCATGTTCTCACTCATAGGTGGAAATTGAACAATGAGAGCACTTGGACACAGGGTGGGGAACATCACACACTGGGGCCTGTCATGGGGTCGGAGGAGGGGGGAGGGATAGCATTAGGAGATATACCTAATGTAAATGATGAATTAACGGGTGCAGCACACCAACATGGCACATGTATACATATGTAACAAACCTGCATGTTGTGCACATGTACCCTAAAACTTAAAGTATAATAATAAAAAAAAACTGAATGATCTCTACAATGAAAACTGTGAAATACTAATGTAAACAATTGAAGAGGACATATGAAAAATGGAAAGATAGTCCATGTTCATGGATTATAAGAATCAATATTGTTAAAATATTCAGACTACCCAAAGCAATCTGCAAATTTAATGCAATCCCTATCAAAATACCAGTAACATTGATTATGGAAATTAAAAAATCAATCCTAAAATTTATTTGGAACCACAAAAAACCCATAATAGCCAAAACCATCTCAAGCAAAAAGAACAAAACTCAATGAATCAGATTAGCTGACTTCAAATTATACTGCAGAGCTATAATAATCTAAACAACATGGTACTGTTATAAAAACAGAAACATAGTCCAATGGAATGGAATACAGAACCCAGAAATAAATCCATGCATCTAGAGTGAACTCATTTTTGACAAAGATACCAAGAACATACACTGGGAAAAGCATAGTGTCTTCAATAATGGTGTTTGAAAAACTGGGTATTCATATGCAGAATACAACTAGACCCCTATCTGTCATCATAACAAAAATAAAATCAAAATGGATTAAAGACTTAAATCTAAGTCTTCAAAATATGAAACTACTAAGAGAAAACATTGGGAAAATTCTCCAGGACTTTGGGTGGGCAAAAAATTCTTGAGTAATGCTCCAAAAGCACAGGTAACCAGAGCAAAAATGGACACACGAGATCACTTTAAGTTAAAAATCTTCTGCACAGCCAAGGAACCAAACAACCGAAGAAAGAGACAACCCACAGAATGGAAGAAAATATTTGCAAACTATCCATCTGACAAGAAATTAATAACCTGAATATGTAAGAAGCTCAAACAATTCAAGGGAAAAAATAATAATAATATGATTTTTAAAAGGGCAAAAGATCAGAATAGACATTTCTCAAAAGAAGACATACAAATGGCAAACAGGCATATAAAAGCATGCTCAATATCACTGATCATCAGAGAAATTCAAATCAAAACTACAATGGAATATTTCACTTCAGTTAAATGGCTTTTATCCAAAAGACAGGCAATAATGAATTCTGGTGTGGTGCAAAGGGAAGCTTCCTACAATGTTGGTGGGAATGTAAATTAGTACAGCCACTAAGATGTTCCTCAAAAAACTAAATATAGAACTATCATATGAACCAGAAATCCCACTGTGAGGTATACAGTCAAAAGAAAGCAAATAAGTATATTAAACAGATATCTCCATTCCCACATTTATTGCAAAACTATTCACAAAAGCCATAATTTGGAAGCAATGTGTCTGTCAATTGACGAATAGTTAAAGAATATACATAATAGAGTACTATTCAGCCATACAAAATAATGACATACGGTCTTTTGCAACAACATGGATGGACTGAAAGAATATCATGTTAATGAAATAAGCAAGGTACAGAAGTGAGATACATTTTTCACACATTTGTGGAAGCTACGAAATTAAAACAATTAAACTCACAGGGATAGAGAATAGAATGATGACTACCAGAGGCTGGGACGGATAGTGGGTGGGAGGGGAATGTTTAATGGATATAAAAACATAGTTAGATTGAATGAATGAGCACAACAAGCTGGCTACAGTCAAAAATAATTTACTATACATTTTAAAACAACTAAAATAATATAATTGTAATGTCTGTAACACAAAGAAAGGATCAATGTGCTTGAGGCAATGGATACCCCATTTACCCTGATGTAATTATTACATATGATATGCCTGTTTTAAAATATCTCATGTACACCATAAATACATACACCTAACATAAAAATGAAAAAAAATATTTAGCCAAATGAGAAGGGAGGAATGAGAGCTGAGCCTATAAGTAAGCCTTTTTCCCCTAAAGACATTTGCCAAAATGTAAAGTTGCATTTACAATGAAGTAAATAACTAAATAGCCTCTCAAAGATAAGCAGAGAATTTAGCTGTCTCATCAGCCCAAGAAGAAAGAAATTGCAATTGAGACCTTCCATGTGAGGAGGCCCTGATGAAATAGACCAGGCTCTTAGATGAAAGTCTTGCTAGGTTTGGCCTTACATGAAGGTAAATCAGACAAGATGATTGTGGATAACTATAATGAGCAGTAAGGTTGGAGCAGTACTTACCATTGTTGATGTCCCTTGGGTTGAAATTGATGTACAGTCTACTAAAATTTTATTTCAGTTGTAAGTGACAAATAAATCTTTATAGAGGTGTTTGTTTCATTTTGTTTTGGTTTTCTAAGCTGAGTACTGGAATCTACAAGAAGGTTACTTTCCAGACTTTTCAGAAATTACTGAAATTGGCTCTGAACTGAAATTAATTCCTTGAAACCCAAAATGCCATTTTGGTGTGCCACTGCAAGTAGGGACTAGTGGGTTTAGTTTATTAATGATGTTTCAGCTTTGGTCTCTCTCATGGTAGGTTCAGTGGGTTTCTAAATACATTCTGTAGCTATTTATCTCATTTCCAGACTGCACAGTTGAAATAGACACATTCAACAAACAGTAGAATTTCCTTACAAGTTTCCTTACCTGTGGAGTAAGAACTATTATGGTAAGACTTGAAAGAGGAAAGAAATTAGAACTGCTTCTCCCTATTAAAATAATGATTCAAAACCGATGCTGCATCCCTGGAAAGATGGCGAAGTTGTGTGTTACCATCATAGACTTAGAGAAAGGGGTAGTGATTCTTACTATTGTGCCCCATTTTACTTGTCTGTTTGACTATCTGTGAAGGACACAGATGGATATTGGAGAATGATAGTGGATTACTGTAAATTTAATAATATTTTAACTCCATTTTCAGCTCCTTTTCCTGATTTTTTTACTGGAGCAAATCAACACAGCCTTGATACTTGATATGCAACTAATATTCAAGCTAACACACACACATACACACACACACATTATAATCTGTTAGTAGAGACAAACAGGATAAGTTTGCCTTCTCCTGATAAAGATAACATGCAATATATGTCAGTATACATTTACTATCTTACCTCCGAGCTATATAAATTCATGTCTAGCCTTATAATAATAATAGTTTACTTTTCAGGAATGAATTTTGGATATTGTTCTGACTTGCTTCATTGATATAATTGTTCTGACTGAGCAAGGTAAACAAAAAGTAATGAATAGTGATACACTTCCTATGACATATGCTGGGACCAGGGTGAGGACCAAAGTGAGGTGAGTCGGGGACTCTCTTTGGGAGCAAGTTAAGGTGCACCAAAAAAAACTCTGGATCAATAATATTTTCAAGTAATATTTAAAGAAATCAATTAGATTTTTTAAATTCATAAGAAAAATATTAAAATTCTAAATAATAACAATTTAAATAATATTTAAATTATTAAAACAATTTAAATATTATTTAAATTATTAAAACAATTTAAATAATATTTAAATTATTAAAACAATTTGAATAATATTTAAATTATTAAAACAATTTAAATAATAAAATTTTAAATAATAATTTAAAGAATAATAAGAATGAGTAATACTTATTTTTCCCGTTTAACTAAGGTTCCAATATGGTATAGCATGGCACTGTTATTAATCCTGAACAGTAAAACAGAGCCAACCAAAATTATTACAGATGAAGCGCTTTATTATAGGAATCTGAGTTTGCACAGATGTGGGAGAGATTTGAGGAATAAAGATCTGGAAGGCTACAACAAGATTATAAAAAAGGTCATTACTACTTTAGTCTGATGCACTGGAGTAAGTTGAAAAGTTACTATGGGTTGGGGAATAATGTTTAGCTACCAAACTGACATCATGAATTGGGAGCTTATAGACAGTTTTATATAGTTCATTACTATATCTGTAACTGGTGGAACAGCCTGTGATATGTGACTGATGGAACAGCCTGTGAAGTCACCATGTGTAGATGAAGCCACTGTATCTGGCAGTCTGACAGCTATGTTCTCTTTAGAATTACAGCCTTTGCTTCACTTGTGTTTTCCAAATCCTGTGCTAGTTCCTCTCATTGGTAAACTCTAACCTGGATCCATATAGGAAAGAATTTAATAATGAAGTGTTTCCAGTCTTGCATGTGGTGGTTATGCCTAATAGACAACAGACAATTCATCCGTTTGTCATCTCAGCAGCCATACGAAGCTTTTTAAATTTATCTGAATATAGGTAAAGAGTGTATCATGCTTCTGTCTAAGCTGCCATAACTATCCTTTATACAACATTCTAGGGTTACATACACAAAATAAATGTTTATAGAAAACCAAAATAAGGGCCAAGATGGCCGATTAGAAGCAGCTGCAGTCAGAGGATCGCACTGAGAAGAAAGAAAACGGCAAGTGAATCCTGCACTGGCAAATGAGATATCCAGGTTCTTTCATTGGGACTGACTAGATAGTTGGCATGACCCACTGAGAGCAAGGAAAAGCAGGATGGTGCGACGGCCCACCTAGATCCACATGGGGCAAGGGAGTCCCCACCCCCAGCCAAGGGAGGTGGTGAGTGATCATGCTACCCTGCCTGAGAAACCACATTTTTTCCACAGATCTGTGAAACCAACGGATCAGGTGATCCCCCTCATGAGCCCATGCCACCAGGGCCTTGGGTACCAAGCACAGAGCCGTGCAGATTCTCAGCAGCCGCTCAGCTGGAAACTGCCTAAGGCTACCAAATAACTGGGGAGGAGCGGCTGCCATCACTGTGGCTGCCTGCTGCCTAAGTTGACTGAGCTTCCTGGGGGAGGAGCAGCAGCCATTACTGAAGCTCCTGTCTGCCGTTTTTCCCCTGCCAGTGTTGAGGAGACTGGATAGTTTGGACCCAGGAGGAATTTCCCACAGCACAGCACAGCAGCTATGGCAGATTGTGGACAGACTGCCTCTTTAGGCCAGACCTGCACCCATCCCTCCTCACTGGTGGGACCTTCCTGCAGGAATTTCAGCAACTATAGCCAGGGGTTTAGGGAAAGAACTCTGATCTTCCTAAGACTGAGCCCTTAAGGGGAGGGGTGGCCATGGTCTCCATAAATCAGCAGACTTAGTCTTTCCCCCTGCTGGCTCTGAAGAATCCGGGCAATCTGGAGGAGTGGGATTTCACCCTGTGCAGGGCACCCTCTCTGCCAAGGGGCAGCCGGAGTGCTTCGTTAACCAGGACCCAGATCCAGTGCCTCCTGATTGGGTGAGACCCCCCAACAGGGGTCACCAGACACCTTATACAGGATCGTTCCTGCTGGCATCAGGTCGGTGCATCTCTGGGATGGAGGTCCCAGGGGAAGGAGCAGGCAGCCATCTTTGCTATTCTGCAGCCTCCACCGGTGACACCTCCAGGTGCGGGAGGAACCCAGGCAAATAGGGTCTGGAGTGGACCCCCAGCAAATCGCAGCAGTCTTACAGAAGAGGAGCCTGGCTGTTAAAAGAAAAACAAACAAAAAGCAGAAAAGGCCTTTGGTAAAATTCAACATTCCTTTATGTTAAAAACTCTCAATAAACTTGGTATTGATAGAACATACCTCAAAATAATAAGAGCCATTTATGACAAACCCACTATGTCATACTGAATGGGCAAAAGCCGGAAGCATTCCCTTTGAAAGCTGGCACAAGAAAATGATGCCCTCTCTCACCACTCCTATTCAACATAATTTTGGAAGTTCTGCCCAGGGCAATCAGGCAAGAGAAAGAAAGAAAGGGTATTCAGATAGGAAGAAAAAAAGTCAAACTGTCTCTGTTTGCATACAGCATGATCCTATATTTAGAAAACCCCATTGTCTCAGCCCAAAGGCTTCTTAAGCTGATAAGCAACTTCAGCAAAGTATTATTACTATTGCTTTTGAGAATATATTACTTTCTTATTTTTTGAGAATCATTATTTTTAAGAGCTTTTTGAAGAACAGAATGCGGCTAATCCTGTGTAACTCTCTCTGCCTTTGTGTTTGGTTCCCTAAGTTTTTAGTGTAATGAAAATGCACTGAAAAGATGATGGATTTTAACCCATCAATTTTCTCTTCTTACCCTGTGTCCTTGGTTTGTTATATTTATATTATCATTATAGGATACTTTTGACAGATATTTTGATTGTTCATTTGACACAGTTTAGTTACATCTTCTTACATTCTCCTAAATTCTTCACTTAAAATTATTCAGTCAAATACATTTCATTTTTATATTTTTATTCTGAGGTATATATATGTGTGTGTGTATGTGTGTGTATATATATACACATATATATACACACACACACATATATATACACACACACACAAATATATATATACCAAATATATATACACCATATATATTATATATATACCATATGTATTATATATATAGATATATACCATATATATATACCATATAGATATATACCATATATATACCATATAGATATATACCATATAGATATATACCATATAGATATATACCATATATATATACCATATAGATATATACCATATATATATACCATATAGATATATACCATATAGATATATACCATATAGATATATACCATATATATATATATGGTGGGGCCTTTTAGTAGAAGTACCTCAACTGTTTCAGTTTCATCAAATAGGTCTTTATATCTGTAGACTGTCTTATATTTGCATTATATACTATGATAGCTTTATAGTTACTTTATAGTTACTATATAGTACTTTATAGTTGCTTTGTTTTTCCTATAAATTATTTTTCTGAGACCATATATAAATATTTAATTTGTCTTTCAACTTGAGGATCAATTGGCTCATTAATGATTTCTGAAAAAAATTAGTTTGTATTTTCCTTCCTAACTACCATACAGCAGAATATTTACAACAATGTAAAAAACTTTTTCCAATTAAGTGTTTGTTGTCAGCTATTCTTAAAAAGTCTAGCTTTTCATCAAAAGACAACACTCTTTTCTTCTAAACCATTTCTGAAAATAGCTGTAATCTTCTGACCATCTGCCATCACTGCATAACAAATACTAGTCACTAGTCACAGACTAGCTATTTTCCTTTTGTCATATTTATAATTAAAATTTTATTTCCTCAGCATCATTAACACCATTATTTTTTTCTTAAGCAAATGAGTTAATACATCAATGGAATTATGTTTTCACAGTCATCTCCACTAACTTGTCGTACTTTTGTGTTCAGCTTGTTTCTTCTAGTACCTTTCCTCTAGTGCCTGTCTTCTTTATTGTGAGCATATTCATGGCCGAAAAATCATTTTCTTAGGCATGTTTTCCAGTTGACAAATGGTCAACCAGTTTGACAAATGGTTTTGAATGAACTCTTCTCACCTTTTTCAGCTCTCTTTTTAAATTACCTACCAAAATGGGCCAATATATTTACTTTTTAGTTGCAGTTACAAACTCTTACCTATTTTTCTAGATGTATGTTCTCTCAAATTTAGGGTACTTCCAAGGTCCCTCAAGTCTTCCCTTTCTTTCCCATAAATTTCAGCTTTCTGCTGCCCTCTCCTGGCCTTCTGTGGCATGTAAACATTTAATCTTACTGCTGAAAGTATAAATCTAGAGTTTTACTTCGAGGGAAGTAAAGCAATGATTCTGAAAATTTAGTGTGTATCAAAATCTCCTGGGAAGATGCTAAATAATTTACAAAGCCTCTCACTAGGAGATTATTATTCTGTATATCTGAGGCAGAGATCATGAACCTTCAATTAATAGACAGTGTTACTGTGATTCATGTGAACTATAAACCACATTTCAAGAAACCCTGAAATAGGAAAATCTGACTCAAGGTATTGGTCATAAGCTCTTTGATTGAAAAAGCAAGTCTTGAAACAAGCAAGTCTTGAAACAATGATATTAATTTAGAAAAAAGTGTTTTGCATGCCTTTCAATTTAAATGTTTTAATTTTTATGTAAACGGCAAAACAAAAAAATTGTATTTTGGAGTTATCTAATTGATATTCAAAATTAGAGCAAAATTTAAAGAAATATAAATACCTAGGTACAAGTGGATACAATGATCTCTAACTTATTAGCTAACTCTTCTTATTCTTAGAATTATCTGCTCTGGCCCAATTTTGTTGTTGATTAGTCATTAGGACAAGTCAGATCTTTCTTGTCACAATCAAATAATTCCAATAAATTCTACTGATCCTATTTGCAAGTATCAGGTCAATAGTCTTTAAATATGGATTTTTTTAATCAAAAAACATGTAAAACTTGCTTAAGTGTGTAGAATTAGATACAACATTAAATTTATTTCTCACTGATGTCTATAACATTTATTTGCCAAAGTCTCTAAATGTGTGATTCATAAGCTTAGCCCATATGAGAATTACCTGATAACTTTAAGAATATACCCATACTTTGGTCTCACTCCAAGAAATTCTGATTTAATTGATCTGGGTACATTCTGAGTATCAGGATTTTTGGAACCCCCTGCCCCAGGTGAGTTTAATGTACTCTAAAACTCTTTTTCACTTAGACTTCTGGCCAGAACAATGGTTGTTGTTCATCTGTTTTCTTATACTCTCGGGAGCCTGCTTTGCCTCATCTCCAGTTACCATCATTTTTATCCTTGAATTATTGATAGAATATGTATTTCTAAAACACATAAAATTGGCTGGAGGATATTCACGTTTATGGTACATCTACTAGGCTCGGTATTGGGGGGCAAGATCATAAAGTCTTCAGTTATTTCATCTTTAATAAATAGAAGCCTGACATATTCCAGAGTATTACAGGACAAAGGACCCTTAAGTCCTTGATCTTTTTTCTCAAAAACAGTTGAAACAATTAAAAAGCTAGGTAGCATACTTTTTTCTGTATCTATAGCTTTTGCTAGTAACACATAGTTACCTTACTCTCTTAATTCTGATTCTGGTATTCAAATCTATACCTATGTCAGTCTTAACTTGCATGGCATAGGTAATTTATATCCATTATCTATAAAACATTGATAAAAATATAGCATCATCTTCTGAAAGAAATTGGAATTCTAAAAATAGTTATATAGCTAAAGATTTGACAGCATTATCAATGGGATGTAAAGTGGCTTCAGGTCACATATAAACAAAGATGTTTTCTGAGTTTGGCCTCATCAGTATGAATTTGTCTAAAATATGGATTTAACATTTTACATAAATTAAAACTCTAAATAGTCATCAATCTCTAAGGCTAGAATGAAGGTATACTTAATAAAGTAAATAACTGAGTACATTAAAGGTGCCCATTGTCCTTGGATAATATTAAGCTGCAATGTAAGCAGTGTGAAGGACAATGCTTGCCTAAAGCTACAACATGGAAGTATTTTAGCTACTTTAAAATGCTGCATTAATTCTTTATGTAATTCAGATTGTAAAGGAGAGAAGAAAATTAAGGCAGTCCTGCAGGTTTGCACTTGTCTTTAATGTGCATTTTTAATTGAAAGATAAATTTAAGTAAGAATTTGGACTGCCTTTTAAATAAGGTCAAAAATCTGGCTGAGAAAAAGGCCCTTATCATAAATCCTGTGCTCAGTTTTTTCCAGAGAAGAGTGAACACAAATGTAATGAGATACAGAAATTGTTATACTGTTAGTAGTTTGTGCACCTTCTCTCTTAAGGAGAAAAAGGGAAAAGTTCTCAAAAAGCATTTGTCTTGAGACAGTTGGAAAAGTGAGTATGTTCCCTCCAGACAACTAGGGAGCATATGCAGAGGAGAGTGTAGCAGATTAAAGCTGAATAAAGAAAAGTTATGGAAAGTGGTTATTTCCAGAAAACGAATACAATAAATTATAGATGTGTATTAGCCTGTTTTCACACTGCTGATAAAGACGTACCCGAGACAGGGCAATTTACAAAAGACGTTTAATTGGACTTACAGTTCCACGTGGTTGGGGAAGCCTCACAATCTTGGCGGAAGACAAGGAGGAGCAAGTCGTCTTACATGAATGGCAGCAGGCAAAGAGAGAATGAAAGTCAAGTGAAACGGGTTTCCCCTTATGAAACCATCAGATCTCTTGAGACTCATTCACAATAATGAGAACAGCAAAGGAAACCCATAATTCAATCACTTAACACTGGTTCCTCCCATGACACGTGGGAATTGTGAGAGTTACAATTCAAATGGGATTTGGGTGGGGACACAGCTAAACCATATCAAGGTGCAAGGAATCTTTTGTGGAAAATGGTGAAGCACCTGCTTATTTGTTCCAGACTGATGGAGAACAGGGTGGAAACAGAGGATAACATAGGCACGTTAACTACAGGCTAATCTTCAGCAGTTACAAGGAGCCCTCCTGATTCTCCAAGATTACAAATCAAGTTTAACCAGGTTTCTGAATCCGCAGGGGTGCCAGCTTACAACTGGTTTACTAACAAATTAACATAAAACCTCTACATTTAATAAAAGTCGTTCACTTTTGTTGTTTTGTTATCCAGAACTGTCACTGGTACAAGATTTAATCACTGAAAGAAATAGTTTCCTCACCCCATGTCCTAAAGAAGTCTATTCCTAAAATGCTCTTAACTCCCTTACAGATGAGTAGGGCTTGGAAAAGAGATCTTTGTTGAGCATTGACATTGTCATCTGCAGTTGCTGTACCAAGTCTCAAAGCCTCTGGCATAAACTAGTGAGAACAAAATGAAGTAAGGAGCTTGAAATAGGGTGCATAAACATGTTACTGCATACTGACTACATACAATCTTGATATAAATGACTATTTTAGATCCACTTTACATTCATGTTGAGAAAACCCTTTCTTTCCAGGTACATTTTATCCCTGTCCTCTTTGTGTCTAATTTTCATAAAAGAGTTATTTGTATTTACTGTGCCCATTTACCCTCTTTCCACTCTTTCTTCACCCCATTACAATCATTCACTTTTTACTATATCTTTAAAATGGATTTTAACAAGGTGATCAATGACTATTATGTGGCTAACTCAAATGGGATTTTTAAATTTATAAAACTTTTATCTTTTTTGAATTCTATCTTCTATCTGTGTCTCTAACACAACTCTCAATTGATCTTTTTCTGCCTTCTCCCACATCTTTACCAATTTATTTTCACTTATCTGATATTTAGATCCAGAATCCTAGTTCATGGGTCAGCAAACAACGGCCCAAGGGTCAAGTCCAGTTTGCTTCCTAATATCTGCTAATAAAAATTTATTGGAACACAATAATGCTCATTCATTTATATATGGACTGTGGCCCATTTAGCACTACAATGGCAAATGTATAGTAGCGACAGAGACCATTTGACCTACAAAGCCTAAAATATTTACTATCTGGTCCTTTATAGAAAAAAAATGTTGACTCCATTTATAGTATTAAATATTAGGCCAGTTTCTCATTTTTCTAATAGTTTTTAATATAAATTTCATCAACTCCTCTGCCTTCAGTTTGTATCTATAAAGAGATGACTTTCAAATTTATTTACTAAGTCTAGATGACAATTCAGGGTTTTAAATCCATATATCCACTTGCACTTTCACTAGTTCTAATGGGATGTCTCACAGATATTTCAAAGCCCGATTCACAATTTATAATTTTGAATTTAAATTCACACACAGACACACACACACTTTCACACACAAAACTGCCCTCATTAGCTCCTTTCCTTAGTGAATGGTGCTACCATTGATCCAAGTGCTAAAATCCGAAGTCTGCCATTCACAGCATCTCCCTTTCTCTACACTTCACCAAAGGTAAGCAGTAGCAAGTCCAAGCAATTCTGCATTTTAATGTATCTCATACGTGTCTAATTGTATCTGTATATATTAACTCAATTTCCGTTATCTCTCATCAGGACAAACGCAATAACCCCTTCACTGGTGTCCCTGCATCCATTTGTATTTCTACTCTATCTTCTTTGTATTTAAAAAAAAAGAGGGGTGACGAGTGTCTTTTTTCAAAATGCAAAAAGTGTTAACTGTTCTCTGTGAGAGGTGGTTGTAGCTAACATATTTATGGTATGCTGACCCACATGCATTTCAATTTGCTCTCTCTCTCTCTGACTCTTTATTTTTTGCTTCTACTTTAAAGGAATACATACAGTTTATATAGCTTAGATATTTAGGCAATCTCTAAAATATTTATGCACCGATAATAAGATCTTTTAAACTCCTACCTAATGATACATACCTATATACAAAGTTGTAAGTTCTGTGTATAGCTTACATCTCATTCCTGGCAGAATGCTTTATTTATAAAGCAGAAATACTGCTGCAAATTATAAATTTCCCAAATTAAATCTTTCTGAATTAACCTTAGCAAGTCTGCTCTTTTAAACCTGTATTTCTACAGTAAGCTAGTGTATATCAAACATGAATGTAAAAGACATAAAGACCCCCTAATCCCCCGCCACACACACACACACACACACACACACAGCATTTTGCACAGTATGGGGCCAAGCTTTTAAGCAGACTAAATCTGGTACTCAGTCCAGCCACCCCTTTATCCCTGCCTGGGTCCTGGCATGTAACTTTATCTGTGTCAGCCTGATCTTGAACTCCCACATCATTATCAGAAAATGGCTGGTTTTAAGTCACACACTGAGTTCTAGGTGAATTCCCCCAGTAATGACACAAAATAATATTCCATTCTATGTCTAGTGCAAGTAAGTAATTTATCATTTATAGAATGAATTTGAATATTTATTCTTTGTGACCTACTATGCAGGTCCATCAAACACTCGCTCCCTTCTGTCTCCAAATTTATCCTAGTTCCCGCTAATCCCTGGGAGAGAAGTGCTGCAATATTCAAATGACATAAGACTTTTACTGTGTCTTCAGCAATCAGTTCACTTGCCTCTCCAACTGCCTGACTTAAAATACATGCCTGGTGTTTGGAAAATCAATAGCAGCTACAGGAAGTGGGCTGGGATCAATTAAGCCAGCCATAGCAATCAGTGGCTCTAAGCCTCTATATTAGTTTAATTAATTAATTATTCATTCATTCACTTAACAATTTGTATGTCGAGTTCTACTATGTACCAAAATCCTTACTAAAATTGAGGAATGCAGCAGTAAAAATGAAAGCGAAAAGAGATAAAACATCCCTAACTTCATAGAGGAAAGGTACAGATAAAAAAACATACATAACTGCAACATGGAGTATGCAAATTGGAATGATTGTTTTGAGGAAACACAAGACAATAAGGAAGAGGGGTGAGGAGTGTGTATTCTTAAATGGTTTATTAACACATTTCTCATTAATAAGTTTATATTTGAATAGAGATATGAAGAATAAAGGGGACAAGTGATGTTATTAGAGAAAAACATCCTGGTCAGCAAAGCACAGGCAAGCTGTGGACATTTTAGGGTGTTCAGGAATACCAAGGAGGTTGGTAAGTCTCGAGCAGATTGAGCAAGAAGGAGAGTAATGAAAGGCATCACCAGAAAGGAAATAAGGAAAGAGATTTTATAGAGCCTTATAGGGTGTTAAGGGGACTTTAGCTTTTCTTTTGAGTGAGGCCAGAAGTTACGGGGATTCTAAGCAGAAGAGAGACACAATACGACATGTTTTTAAAAGGATCACTCTGAAGTCAGCGTAGAGAAGAGAATATAGAAAGACAAGGGTGGAACCAAAAGAACAGTAAAGATGTTTTTCAAATTTCCATTGAGAGATGATAGTGGCTTATACTATGTTACAAAGGTGGAAATGATGTGAAGTGTTCAGATGAATGCCTTTTGAATGTTGGGTTGATGAGATTTGCAACCAGAATGGATATTAAGTAGGAAGTACAAACGAGTGAAATATGTTTTTGATATGAGTGAAGTGGAAAAATAAATTTAGCACTGAATTTATTGTGGGAAGCACTAGCTTTAGGAACAGGGAAGAGTTTTGGAGATGTTAATTTTGAGACAGCAATTAAATCTTCAGTAGAGATGCTGTGTGTACTTTTGGATATGAAAGCGTAGAGTTCACGTCACAGCATCTATATGGAGATATAAATCAGAGAGTCATTAGAGTACAGTTGGTATTAAAAGCCATCTAACTAAGTGAAATTGCTGAGGGACTTCGTATGGATAAAGATGATAATGGTCTGAAGACTGGGCTCTAACCATGAAAATATTAAGAGTTTGGGAAAATAAGAAGGAACCAGCAAAAGAGATCGACAAAGGAGCAACCAATATAAGAGGAAACCAGACAAACATGGAGCCTCAGAAGACAAGTGAAGAACATGTATCAAAGAGAAAAGAGCAATCCCTTCTTTTAAATCCTCCGATAGGTCAAGCAAGATAACAATATGAATCACCATTGGATTTACCAATGTGGAAATGATTAGTGATGAAGAGTATTTTTCTTTTCTTTCTTTTTTTTTTTTTTATTGAGACAGAGTCTCGCTGTCTCCCAGGCTGGAGTGCAGTGGCACAATCTCAGCTCACTGCAAGCTCCAGCTCCCGGGTTCACGTCATTCTCCTGCCTCAGCCTCCCAAGTAGCTGGGACTACAGGCACCCGCCACCACGCCCAGCTAATTTTTTTGTATTTTTAGTAGAAATGGGGTTTCACCGTGTTAGCCAGGATGGTCTTGAATTCCTGACCTCGTGATCCACCCGCCTCGGCCTCCCAATGTGCTGAGATTACAGGTGTGAGCCACCGCGCCTGGCCGATGAAGAGTATTTTTCATAGAGCAGTGGGGAAAAAAATGTCTAATTTAAATAGTTTGTGAGAAAGAATGTCCAGCCATGACTTTGGAGGAGTATTTTCTGTACGGTGGTGGAGAATAATAGGTCAGTAGTTGGGGAATATATGGGGTATTAGGAGATAATTTTTTCCTTAAAAATACTGAACAATATGCAATTACTGATTAAAATGCTATTGTGGAGACGGAATAAATGATAATGTCGAAATTAGAATAAAGAATTCCCTTTCAGTAGGTAAGAGGGAACTAGTAGAAATATTGTCAGGAGAAATGGCAGAGTATAAGGTTATGAGAGAAGATACATGGGTGATATGTGTTAATATATTAGGGGAGACTATACGAGTTCCCTTCTCAGTGAAATAGGAAGAAAAATGGTCAGCTGAGGATAAAATAGGAAGAATGTGTAAACAACTTGCGTAGAGAGCATATGACATGAAATGGTTTTCTTATAAAACAGGAAAGTAAGATAGTAACATTATCTCATGGCACTAAAGACCTCCTGGTAGTTAGTATTCGGTTTCTTCCAAGGTTGAAAGTTTGCCATATGCATATGATAAAGGAAGAAAAGGGCAAGGAAGTTGTTATTGTGCAAAGAAGTGATTATAATGATGGACCATGGAAACTGAGCTGTGCACAAGGGGGAAATTTTATTTTTTCTCATCATTTTACATCAAGATATAAAATTAACCAATTTATTTACTTAGCAATGCCATGGTGCTTACGCACTAGTAAGTTTCTAGTAGACAAAGCAAATTTAACAAAATAATCAAACAAATAATTTAAAATTACTCTTGTAATAAGTATAACAACGGATAGGTGCATGATATAATAGAGGGATTTGAACATTTTAGGTGATCAGATAGTTCTTAATTAGGGGATGTAGCACTCAATTTGTCATCTGAAGAATAAGGAGAGGTAGCCTCTGGCATATGAAAGAGTTTATGCAAATACATTGAGTGGAGAGGGAGTATGGCATAGACCAAGGAATGAGCAAAAGCTGGAGCTATGAGAGTGAGAAAGATCAAGATTCAGAATGAAGCTTAAGAGGAAGGGAGAAGGCAGATAATAAAGGGCCTTACAGTTAGGGTGAGCATAAAATTTATTGTCAAATTTTGTACCTTTATGAATGAAAGGGCTGCTACTGAAAATTATGCCACTAAGATAACAGATATAAACTGAAACTACTTTGGCAATGTAGTATGTACAGTCACTTTATTCATAAAGCATTTTAAGGACTTAAATTTATCTACAAGTCACAGTGAATTATTGAACATTTTTGTGCAGGGAAGTGAGACAATCAGACAAATTTTGAAATAATCACTCAGGCCACAGGGTAGAGATTAAAATGGATAAAATTCAGATTGACTCTTTAAAGAGTAATTTAAAGAGGCCATACAGAAAATAACAGAAAGATAAATAGAAATTGAGAGAAAGGATTAATTCAAGATATATTTATCAGGTGAAGTTTACCCAACTTTGCAACGTTGTGGTAATGGAAGGTGCTAGGACAGACTTGTGTATTTGAGGCTTTAATAACTGAATGGGTGATGAAAACATATTCTGAAATAGGGAATACTGAAAGAGAATAATATTAGAAGAAATATCGTGGGCTCACTTTTGAATATATTAAGTTTGGAATACTCTTTTTTATTTTTTTTTAATGGTTGACTATAGGCACAATGTTCTACAGCAGACCTCTACAACCTACTCACCTTACATAACTAAGAAATCACACCTGTTAAACAGGAACCATTTGTTTTACCCTACACTCACTCTCTGACAACCATCACTCTATTCTCTGTCTCCATGAGTTTGCTTATTGCTTATTTACCTCATGCTGTGGCTGAATGTTTCCCCCAAAACTCATGCATTGGAAACTTAATTCCCAGTGCAACAGTGTCAAAAGGTGGAACCTGTTAAGAAGTGATTAGGTCATGAAGGCTCAACTCTCATGAATAAATTAATGCTATTATTGTGGGAGTGGGTTTGTTATAAAAGAATATTTGGCCTCTCTTGTCTCTCTCTCAACTCACCCTTTCTTTGTCCTTCACCCATGGGATGACACAGCAAGAAAGTCCTCACAAGATGCCAGTGCCATGCTCTTGGACTTCCTAGGCTCTAGAACAGTGGACCAACAAACTTGTGTTCATTAAGAATTACCAAGCTCAGGTATTTTGTTATATCACAAGACAGACTAAAACACAACGTATAACTGGATTCATAAGTATTTTCCTTCTATGACTGGCTTGTGTCACTTAGCATAATGCCTTCCATATTTACCCATATGGCAGGGTTTTCTTCCCTTTTATAGTTGAATAATATTTATTGTGTGTTTATTCCACATTTTCTTTATCTTCTCATCAGTTGATGGACATTTAGGTTTTTTCCAAATCTTCACTATTATAAATAAAACTACGATGAATATGAGGTTGCAGGCATATCTCAATTTTTTTTGATATGTACCCAGAAGTGGAATTACTAGATCACAGAGTAGTTTCCCCTTTCATTTTTTGAAGAAACTCCATGTTTTTTATATCAGCTGTGCCAACTTACATTCCTACCAAGTGTTCCATTTTCTCCATATCCTTGCCAAAATTTATTATATTTTATTTTTATGGCAATAGCCTTCCTAACAGGTATGAGTTGATATTTCATTGTGATTTTGATTTACCTTTCCCTGAGGATTAGTGATGTTAAAGATCTTTTCATATTACTCTTGGCTGTTCTTATGTCTTCTTTGGAGAAATGATCCATTCGAAATTGGCAAATGTTATAATTAATGTATTTGTATTAACTCTTTAGTTTTTTCAAAAATATCAACTTAGATATTTACCTAATATCTAAGATTTTTTGTAGTATATTTTTCTAAGTAAAGCTGCACAAAATTTTCAGGGAAATTGAATTGACTAGTGACTATACAGGAAGGAGTAAGTTGTAAGTTCAAAAGGGATAAAACAGGTAATAAAGATAAAAAAGGTAAATTTGACAGTAAAAATTAAAATGTAGTGTGAAAATAAAGATAATTTGATAGTAAGTTAAAATAACATTTATACAAATTATTATAAAAGCATTTTGTGAAATATAACCAATTCACAAAATAAGAAATACAAAATTTGGTAAATGGTAAATTGTACTGGCCATGTAACATGTAATTAAAATAAAAGTAGAACAATATTATCTATTACATAACAAACACAAAAATAATAGTAATAAATTTTTAAATGTTATTGTGATATTAGTATATTAAATGATGCTTGCAGAAATATAATTTAAATGTTTTTAATACGTGATAATATATATTTCTAGTTTGAACTAGTAATTTAATTTTTGTGACTTCACTAGAGCAACAGATCTAAAATATTAAAAGTTAAATGATAATGTTATCTGGTCTATACTATTCAAATTACTTTGCTATTTATTGATATTAACTTTATGATACAATATGTCACTTTTTATCAATATTCCATGTGCTTTTGAGAAAGATGTGCCTTTTTTGGGGGGAATAGAGAATTCTACGTATGTTGTCCTATCAAATGTATTGATGTGTTACTCACTTCCTCCATACATTAATTTTTATCATTTTGATCGCTTGATTTCTGAGGAGGTATATTAAACTTTTCTACTTTTGTTTTATTTGTTTTGTTTTGTGCAGACAGGGCCTCATTATGTTGCCCAGACTGGTTTTGAACTCCTGGGCTCAAGTGATCCTCCCATGTAGGCCTCCCAAAGTGCTGAGATTATAGACATGAGCCACCACACCTGGCATGTACTATAATTTTGTAAAAAATTCTTATACTTTAAACAGTTTCTTCAAATGTATCTCATAGCTTTGTTGGTAAGTACTAAAATTTTATTTTTATGTCTCTCATTTCTCTCTTTAATTTTTTGCCTTGACTTCTCCTCAGTCTGCAGTATTGTTACATTTCTATTTTTGTCATTCATTTAGTATGCTTTTTATCCCTTGATAGTCAATATTCTATTATAATTTTGTTTTATTGAGGCCCTGATCAATTGCCTTTATTTGTTTTTCTGTTGTTGTTGCAAGCTTGTTGGTTTTTACTGATATAATCATGTCTAATTTTTAATAGGTGAGTTTAAGGTATTTACACATACCATGATTTGTGATATACTTTAATACATGTTACCATTTTGTTGTTTTCTATACCACAGGCTTTCTTTTCATGGGTTTTCTCATTCTTGTGTCTTCTTACACGAGTCATGTTAACATTTTGTTCTATTACTCTACTTTCTAATATTTTAGAAGCTGTGTTTTTAATCTCTATTTCCCTAATTATCCTTAAAAAAATTAACATTACTGGGTCAATGAGTGTCTGATTTTTCTGTTCAGAACTAGACCAAGGCTTAACGTTCTTTCCATGCTCCCTGCCTTTTTCCGCTTCTCCATCTCCAATAATGATGCTATATAAATGTGATATTAAAACTATTATTATGTTTTTATAATCGCTATTTAACTTGATTTAATTGATATTAATAATTCTATAATTGTTTATTTTATACCATATTAATATTGATTCATTTTAATATTTAATAATTTAATAAATATTTATTGGCATTTATCTTCATTTTGTAATTCTTCTAGATTAAGTATGGTAAATTTTCTGATAATTTAAATGTCTAAAAGTGTCTTTATTTTGACCTCACATTTAATAGTAGAGTGAGTACATAATTTCATTTCTAAAACTAGTTTTGTTCATAACTTTAACAATATCTTACAACATATATTTTCTCTTTGGAAGCATTTAAGATATTCTCATCCCACCTTAAATGTTCTGATATTTCTCCAAAGACTGTACTGATCTTTTTAATGTTACTTATAACTTAGGAATATTCTAGTTTGAGCATGTGACATTATTTAGTCTTGAACACTTTCCCTCGATTGTTTCCTTGAGGTTTACCTTATGTTCATTTCCTGTTTTGTGTTTCTGAAAGTTCTATTTGCTGGATATTGTCATTTCTAGAATTATCTCTCAAGCTCTTGACTTTCCTTCCATGTTTTCTATTTACTTTTCTCATTGTCGGCACTTGGGAAGAATTTTTCCTGTTGACATAACTGCTAATTAATTTCCTTTTCACTCGTGCCAATTGTGCTAGTGAGCTCTTTATTTTGCTGCTGCTGCTGCTGCTGCTGCTGCTGCTGTCGCTGTTTAATTAGAGAAAATGTGAATCATGAGACAGACATGATTAAGCCACTGGAAGAAATTATGAGACCCCTATAATCCAGTTCAGGAGAAGGACACAGAGAATTTCCCAGGATAACAGCAGAAAAATTTCCCAGGATAATAGGTGTGCAACATACCCAAGAGAAAATAATTCAGATAGAAGAGTTGAGATTCCCAAAGGAAATGTTTCCAAGAGGGTAAAAAAATGAACATTTAT
This sequence comes from Pongo pygmaeus, assembly GCF_028885625.2. Lineage (NCBI taxonomy): Eukaryota > Metazoa > Chordata > Mammalia > Primates > Hominidae > Pongo > Pongo pygmaeus. The sequence continues at coordinate 46,506,759 of NC_072388.2, read as the reverse complement.
TGTTATGGATTAAATTGTGTCCCCTCCCCGCTCTCAAAGAAAAATATGCTGAAATCCTAACCCTCAGCACCTCAAAATGTGACCTTATTTAGAAATAGAGTTGTTGCATATGTAGTTAAGTTGAGGTCATACTGAAGTAGGGTGGGCCCTTAATCCGATATGACAAGTGTCATTATATGAAGGAAAGAGACACAGACACAGGAGTGGCAGGTTTGGGGGAGAATGCCCTGTGATGAAGGAAGTAAAGTTTGAAGTGCCGCAGCTGCAAGCTGAGGAATGAACACAAACCCCTAGAAGCTAGGAGGAGGCAAGGAAGGATTCTCCCCTGTTGTTGTTGTTGTTTTTAAACTTTTGTTTTAAGTTCAGGGGTACATGTACAGGATGTGCAGGTTTTTGTATGGTTAAACTTGTGTCATGGAGATTTGTTGTACAGATTATTTCATCACTCAGGTATTAAGCCTAGTACACATTAGTTATTTTTCCTGATCCTTTCCCTCCTTCCACCCTTCACCCTCCAATATGCCCCAGTGTGTGTTGTTCCCCTCTATATGTCCATGTGTTTTCCTCATTTAGCTCCCATTTATAAGTGAGAACATGCAATATTTGGTTTTCTGTTCCCTTGTTAGTTTGCTAAAGATAATTACCTCCAGCTCCATCCATGTCCTTGCAAAGGATATGATCTCATTTTTTTATGGCTGCAGAGTATTCCATGGTATATATATATATCACATTGTCTTCGTCCAGTTTATAATGAGTATTTATGTTGATTCCATGATTTTGCTGAGTATTTGGGTTGATTACATGTCTTTGCTATTGTGAATAGTGCTGAAATGAACATATATGTGCATGTGTTTTTATAATACAACTATTTATATTTCTGTGGGTATACCCACTAATGGGATTGCTGGGTCAAACGGTATTTCTGTCTTTAGGTCTTAGGAATCGCCACACTGTCTTCCCCAGTGGTTGAACTAATTTACACTCCCACCAACAGGGTATAAGCATTCCTTTTTCTCCACAACCTCATTAGCAACTGTTATTTTTTGACTTTTTAACAATAGCATTCTGACTGGCATGAGATGGTATCTCATTGTGTTTTTGACTTGTGTTTCTCTGATAATCAATGATGTTGAGCTTTTTCGATATGCTTGTTGGCCACATGTATGTCTTCTTTTGAGAAGTGTCTGTTCATGTCCTTTGTCCACTTTTTAATGGGGTTGTTTGCTTTTTCTTTTAAATTTGTTTAAGTTGCTTATATTAGATCCGGGTATTGACCTTAGTTTGCAGTTTTTCTTCCCATTCTGTAGGTTGTCTGCTCAATCTGTTGATAGTTTCCTTTGCAGTGCAGAAGCTCTGTAGTTTAATTAGATACCATTTGTCAGTTTTTGCCTTTGCTGCAATTTCTTTCGGCACCTTCATCACAAAATTTTTGCCTATGCCTATGTCTTGAATGGTATTGCCTAGGTTGTCTTCCAGGGTTTTAACAGTTTGGGGTTTTATATTTAAGTCTTTAATCCATCTTGAGTTGGTTTTTGTATATGGTGTAAGGAAGGGGTCCAATTTCAATTTTCTGCATATGGCTAGCCAGTTCTCCCAGCATCATTTATTGAATGGTGAATCTTTTTCCCATTGCTTATTTTTGTCAGGTTTTTTGAAGATCAGATAGTTGTAGGTGTGTGGCCTTATTTCTGGGCTCTCTAGTCTGTTACATTGGTTTATGTGTCTGTTTTTGTACCAGTACCATGCTGTTTTGGTTACTGTAGCCCTCCCTACAGGTTTTAGAGGGAGCATGGCCCTGAGGAAGGAATGCTTGCTTTTGAATTTCTGGCCTCCAGAACTGTGAGACAATACATTTCCATTATTTTAAGCCACCTAGTTTGAGGTAACATTGTTATGGCTGACCTAAAAAATTAATGCATCCATCAATTATCAGTGGGTGTAAAGATATTGACTAAATTATAAAACAAGGCAAGTATTAACTAAACCAAAAAGTATCAAAGAGACATAATTGCAGCACACTAAAGTGTTCAGCTATGAGTAATATTTTAGCAAACATAATAGTATAGACATTCAGTATTGACTTTACTAAAATTTAATATAACTGTAGCAGTATAATGGGAAAATAAAAGTAGAAAGAATGACATCAAAGGTCTAGATACTTATCTACCATCACAGAAAGTCAATATTCTTTTCCAAAATTGATGAATCAAAAGATAATAGTATATGCTATTCAGATATATGGAAATATGAAAATAAAAAGCTAAGTCTATGCTGCAGATGAGAGGTGAGCCTCCGGAATAGTGAAAAGACATCACTAGAACATTCTTGACTTTTTTGTTTTAAATATTTTATTTCCATTAATTTAGAAAATGCTGTTCATATATTGCTTGATAAAAGTAAAGCAAAGATAAAAATTTACGGCCTGTGCAATAAAAAGTAAACATACAAAGAATGTTCAGACTCTCAGAAATTAAAAAGATGACAATATCCTTAACAGAATAAAAGATACGAGATAAAATCTCAAAACTTTCCCAAAAGTTAAAATAATATTTGAAAATACAAAATTAAATAATTAAAAACACATACGATTATTTTTTAAAGTTCATCATATCAATTCCAGAAAAATATAAAACAGACAAAAGGTACATAAATAGATAACTAAAGATACCATAGAAGTCAAATTATAGAAAGACTTCTTTTGAACTCTTTATCTTTTCAGGTCAGTCTCCTGAAAGCCTTCATCCTCTCACATACAACTCTATAATCCAATCTCACTGGGTTTGTTTATTTGTTTGTTTGTTTTTTGTTTTCATTTCTAAAACTCTCTATGCTCTTTTTCACACCTGGACATTCTCTTATGCCCTTTTCTATACATGGAATTTAATCTTTGATTGTGTTTATATCTCAGTTTTGATGCCTCTTCTTTCTGGAAACTTTCACCGGTGCCTTCCTACTTGTCTTCTGGGTAAGGGTTCCTCTTGGCACTCTTACAACTCTCTCTAATACCCACATTTGAGCACTTATTAAGCTCCCAATATTATATAAATATGTATTTCAACATTTTCATTTTCATCATGTTAGTCCCAAACCTATAGGTTCTTTGTGTTATACAAATAAAGAGTAAACTACATTATTAGGGAAACTTGAATGTATATGTGATTTCTGTCTAATGTTTATTGTTTAAAGGTAGACTATATTATTACAAAATAGCACCAGCCAGATGATAGTATTGTTAGACATTCATAGGTCTTTTTTACAGAACTGCCGTGAGCTATTTTTTCTATGCCATTCCTTAATTTTCAAATCAGTAGTCCAAGACCATTTGTTTGAAAATTATTCAGACATTCTATTTTCTAAATTTAAAACTATAATACTCGTACAATTACTGAGAAAAAATATTAGAAGTGATAATATCACATATAGCTGAATCACATTCAGTATTGTTCTTCAATCCATAGCATAAAATAACATTTTTAATTTTTATTATAGTCTATATCTAATGCATTTTTATTAATTATTCAAAGACTATGCCAAATAACCTAATACATTCAAGAGTCATAATTATTATTTTCCTATTGCCTGATAATGATGAATATCATATACATATATGTTTATTAATTTCTTTGAACAAAAGTAATGTAACAAAAATAATATTTTATTTTTGCATTTCTGTGAAAGCTTTGTAACTCTGGTAAATCAGATTTAAATTCAGCGCAAATTCTTAGAATATCTGCTTGCCAGCTGGGAATGGAACTCCTGGGGATTCTGCAGGCATACTGAAGGATTGATATAATGATAAAGTGCTCTGAAGATCTCCAAAAATATTCTTGGATGAAAATAAAATGAAAAAGATAACCAAATGATACCTGTTTAAAACACACACACACACACACACACACACACACACACAGCATTGAGATTGCATTTACATCCAAGCAAGTAAAATGTACCCCAATTATTTGTTATTCTTTTGCATAACTAATTCAATAGTTGAAAAACAACTCAAAAGTCTAAAGACCCAGAACTCCTTGTTTATCAGAGTTCTTTTTGTTTGTTTGTTTTGTTTTTTTGAGACAAAATTTCGCTCTGTCGCCCAGGCTAGAGTGCAGTGGCGCGATCTCGGCTCACTGCAAACTCCGTCTCCCGGGTTCCCGCCATTCTCCTGCCTCAGCCTCTCAAGTAGCTGGGACTACAGGCGCCTGCCACCACTCCTGGCTAATTTTTTGTGGTTTTAGTAGAGACGGGGTTTCACCGTGTTAGCCAGGTTGGTCTTGATTTCCTTACCTCGTGATCCACCCACCTCGGCCTCCCAAAGTGCTGGGATTACAGGCGTGAGCCACGGCGCCCGGCCCATCAGAGATTTTTAATCACTATCTTTATTTCTCTTACTAGTCTGCCAATATTTTGCTCAAGACTCAAATGTATCCTTAACATGGATAGCATTTTAAGAAAAAATACCTCAAACAATGAATATATTTTTGATGATTTCCTTTTAAAGTATATTGTTTATTTTTAAAAAAAATTTTAATTATTATGAATACATAATAGTTGTACATATTTATGGGGTATATGTGGTATTTTGATACAAGTACATAATGTGTAAGAATCAAATCAGAGTATTTGGGGTATCCACTACCTTATGCATTCATCAACTGTATTGTGATAGGGACATTCCAATTCCATTCTTTTAGTTATTTTGAAATATACAATAAATTATTGTTAACTATAGTCACCTATTGTGCTACCAAATATTAGATCTTATTCCTTCTATCTAACTGTATTTCTTTTTTAACCATTACCATCTCCTCTTTATCTCCCTCTCCTCATTACTGTTCCAGGCTTTTGGCAACCATCATTTTACTGTCTATCTCCATGAGTCCATTTTTTTTTGTTAGCTCTCACATATGAATGAGAACATGCAAAATTTGCTTTTCTGTGCCTGGCTTATTTCACTTAACATAACGTCTGTCAGTTTCATCCATGTTGTTGCAAATTACAAGATTTCATTCTTTTTTATGGCTGAATAGTAATTAATTGTGTATATGTACCACATTTTGTTTTTTTCTTTTTTCTTTTTTTATTATTAGTATTTTCGGTGGCACAGGTGATTTTGGTCACATGGATGAGTTTTTTAGTAGTGAATTCTGTGATTTTAGTGCACCTGTCATCTGAGTAGTGTACACTGTACCCAATATGTTGTCTTTTATACCTCACCCCCTTCTCAACCTCCCCTCAACTGAGTCCCCGCAGTCCATTATATTATTCTGTATGTTTTTGCATCCTCATAGCTTAGCTCCCACTTATAAGTGAGAACATGACAGTATTTGGTTTTCCATTCCTGAGTTACTTCACTTAGAATAATGTCCTCCAGTTCCATCTACGTTGTTGCAAATGACAGGATTTCATTCTTTTATGGCCAAGTAATATTTCACTGTGTCTATGTACCACATTTTTCTTCCATTTTTATTTTGGATTCAGGGTTTACATTTGCAGGTTTGTTACCTGGGTATATTGCATGATACTGAAGTTTGAGAATGAATGAGTACCACCACCCAGGTACTAAGCATAGTACTCAGTTGATTTTTCAACCATTCCCCCTTTTCCTTCCTCCCCAATCTAGTAGTCCCTAGTTTCTATTATTGTTGCTGTCTTTATGTCTCTGAGTACCCAATGTTTAACTCCCACTTATAAGTGACAACATGTGTGTACCAGATTTTTTTAAATTCATTCATCTGTTATTGGACGCTTAGCTTGCTTTCATATCTTGACTATTGTAAATAGTACTGCAATACACATGGAAGTGCAGATATATATATTCAATATACTGATTTTCTTTATTTTGTCTATATACCCAGAAGTGGGATAACTGGATCAAATGGTAGTTCTATTTTTAGTTCACTGAGGAAGGGCCATGCTGTTCTCCATAGTGGTTATACTAATTTACATTCCCATCAACAGTGTATGAGAGTTCCCTTTTTTCCACATCCTCACCAGCATTTGTTATTGCTTATCTTTTGGATAAAAGCCATTTTAACTGGGGTGAGATGATACCTCATTGTAGTTTTTATTTGAATTTCTCTGATGGCTAGTAATGTTGAGTATTTTTTTATATACTTGTTAGCCATTTGTATGTCTTATTTTGAGAAATATCTATTCAGATATTTTGCCCATTTATAAAGTGGATTATTTGGGTTTTTCTTCCTTATTGAGTTGTTTGAGCTTCTTATATATAGTGGTCATTAATCTCTTGTCAGATGGGTAGTTTTCAAATATTTTCTCCCATTCTGTAAGTTGTCTCATTCTTTTGTTGATTGTTGTGTTTGCCAAAAAGCAGAAACTTTTTAACCTGATGTGATCCCATTTTACCATTTTGCTTTCATTCCCTGTTTTTGAGGTCCTACTTAAGAAATACTTTGCCCAGCCCAATGTTCTGGAGAGTTTCTGCAATTATTTCTTTCAGTTATTTCATAGTTTAAAATCTTAGATTTCAGCTTTTAATCCATTTTGGTTGGATTTTTGTATATGGTGAGAGACAGGAGTCTATTTTCATTCTTCTGCATATGGAAATCCAGTTTTCCCAGCACTCTTTATTGAAAAGACTGTCTTTTGGCATGTTCTTGGTGCCTTTGTCAAAAATGAGTTCACTGGAGATGGATGGATTTATTTCTGAGTTCTCTATTCTGTTCCATAGGTCTATGTGTCTGCTTTTATGCCTATACCATGCTGTTTGTGTTACTATAACTTTGTAGTATAATTTGAAGTCAGGTAATGTGATTCCTCCGGTTTTTTTTTGCTCAGGATTACTTTGGCTATTCTGTCCCTTTTGTGGTTCCACATAAATTTTATGATTACTTTTTCCATTTCTGTGATGAATTTCATTGTTATTTTGTTGGGACTGCATTGAATCTGTAGAATTTTTTGAACAGTGTGTACATTTTTTTCAGATAGTGTGCATAGTTTAACAATATTAATTCTTTCAGTTCATGAACATAGAATGTCTTACCATTTGGTCTCTTCCATTTCTTTCATGAGTATTTTAGAGTTTTCATTGTAGAGATCTTTCCCTTCTTTGGAAAAGTTTATTTTTAGGAATTTCACTTTATTTTCAGCTACTGTAAATGGGATTACTTTCTCAATTTTGTTTTCAGATTGTAAACTGTTGGCATGTATAGATACAACATTTTTTTGTATTTTGATTTTGTGTTCCTCAACTTGACTTAATTTCTGTCAGAAGATGCAAGAGTTTATTCATACTAGTCATAAAATTAGTTTTCTATAAATTTATGCATAAATGTTAATGAACTAAATTGACACATTTACTATTATTACCTTCTAAATATATTATTAAATAGTTTGTGTTTTGAATATATTCAAGTGACATTTGTTTCCAGGATAAGACACACATATTCAACACTTCTTAGGCTATACTTTTAATCAATTGCTACTAATTTGTGGCCAAAAAATCTAAAATCTACACTCCCTTATATGCTTATAAATACTGTGGACCACAATTAATACTGCGTTATTTCCCCAATTTAAATTGAAATGTAGCAAATAATTTTATAAGCTATCTCTCTTCAGGAAATTCTGCCTTTAAAAAGTCACACTAAATCTTATATATTTTTAGATTACCAGGCCTATTTATTGCTCTGTTACTGCCATCTTTTTATCTTATGGGGTTAAAAAAAAATCACACACAAAAAAATGTGGATTCTTAAATGTGCTGCTGGCCCTTGTATATTTATCTGAAAGGTAGGGGAAAGTACAAATTGACTACTTAAATGAGCCACTTGGGAAAGCAACAGGGACTAACCTCAAATAATAAGAGGTCAAATCCTGTCAAGGAAATGTGTTTGCTATCCAGTGTTTTTTAAAACTCACTTAAAAAGATGCCTGTTAGATTGGGAAGCATGCTAAGTGCGAGAGCTGCTGTGAGAGGCACAGACAGTGGTGAACTATAATTTTAACTAAATCTGTGTATGAAAGAAAACTGACACTACAACCCATATCCTTTGCCCTCAGAGGTTACAACATTTAGAAAGTGCCTGAAATGTTCAGTGCAACATTTGTATCAGTAAGAAATGTTAAATTGTTGAATAACTCAATTTTCTTATTGCTGTGGGAATTTAGTTAAATGCCAATTAATTCTCAAGATTTTGCGTGTGTGTGTGTGTGTGTGTGTGTGTTGGAGTTTCACTCTTGTTGCCGAGGCTGGAGTGCAATGGTGCGATCTCTGCTCACTGCAACCTTCCCCTTGCAGGTTCAAGCGATTCTTCTGCCTCAGCCTCCCAAGTAGCTGTGATTACAGGCACGCACCACCACGCCCGGCTAACTTTTTGTGTTTTTAGTAGAGAGAGGGTTTCACCATGCTAGCCAGGATGATCTCGATCTCCTGACCTCAGGTGATCTGCCCACCTTGGCCTCCCAAAGTGCTGGGATTACAGGCGTGAGCCACCATGCCCAGCTGTCTGAGTTTTTAAAAAGCCTCAAACTTGAAACTCACATCTACTCACATTCCCTGGTTAATTAATCTACAGTTAGGATAGCATTTCTCATTTTGCAAAGTCTTCATTTCCACAAATTTTACTTTCTTCAAAATCTATAATGTTTTACCTCTAAAAAAAATCCTTAGCATTTGTGTACATGAGAGCAATGTAATTTTAGGGCTGAGATCTCAACTGTAGCCAGTTGTGCCATTTTCTCCTCTGTGGACATTCATGTATATAACATGTCAGTGGGCTGTATTTAGGATGACGTACAATATCAGATAGATTTTCAATATTATTTTGTTCTTTATTCAGTTGTTTTGTTAATATTGATATTAATCAAGTTTTCTTCAAGCATAAATGCATTTAGCAAAATGCAATTGGCGATCATTGGGCTACAATTGTTTGTACTCTCAATGATAATCCATATTTTATGAAAGTTATATATTGATCATACACATCAAGAATCAGAATGTGCTGGTTGAACCTAGTTCTTTTTTTTACTGTGCTGTGCAAATTATGAGTAGCCCACATGTTCAGGCCTCACCAATCTAAATAAATATAAAGTCGTGTTTTCATATTACAGAAGCTTGTGTTCCCTCCTCATAATTGCTGCATCTCAAACTTCTCAGCAAAACAGAATGCTCCCAAGTTATTACTGAGAGTTCACAAAAGAGAGTGCCCCTTGTTCTTACAATGTAGTGTGCCCTCTATAGTTGCAACACAGGGTCTTCCTTTGCTGCTACTCCAGCTACACCTGCCCATGTCCCTTCTATCACTTGAAAGGGATAGGCTATTTCCACCTGGCAGTGGAATTTCTTAAGAGACAAGCAATGTGCTTGTCCAGCATATTCTCCCTGATACTCCAATATTCCCACTCTCTGTGCAGTGCCGGGTTCTGAGCGTAAACAGACAGAATGGCTGTCTTCTCAACTCTGAGCTAAAATTATTCATCCATTCCTCAAATCAGCAGTACTTAGGCCCAAAGTTTCAAAAAGTTTCTCATGAAAGTAATTTTTCCTGCATCTCCCCTCAGCTGCTCAAATCCTGCAAGTAACTCTCAAAAGTAAAAATCAATAATGAAAACCACTCATTACAAAAATAACCTCTCTTATTCAAGCTCACAGAAAAACATATTTATCCTGCTTCCTCACTCCAGCCCACAAGCAAATAAAGCAAACTTCTTCAGGAATATAACTCCAGCACATCTTCACCAACCAATATATGTTACCTTCTAGTATACATATTAACTTCTGGTTAACTGCTTTCCTGACAACTGACTACATCCCAAGCCCATTAAGACGATTTGCCAAAAATGAAGAAGCATCCTGCACCAATTGAAACAGTTCCATTAGCTATGGCTATGTCCCAGAGCAGAAGTCTGCCAAACACATATTTGCCCTTGAATTAGGTATAATAAAACACCAGTTCTAGTCATTTGTTGTAAATGGTTGTGTTGGAATGCAATATACCTAACAACTTGATTATTTCCTGGAGGATGGTACTAAAGAAATAAAATAGTATTCATCAAATATTTAAGCATGTGCCAAACACTATTCTAAGGATTTCACAATATTAAGAAAAATTCTGAGCAAAATGGAAATGAGTATATACAGAACCCTAAATTCAAAAGGTATGAGAAATTGGAAGTATTGTCAGCATGCCAGAAGCAAGAACAACACAAATAGAGTAACTACAGAAACCAACAGAAAAACCACATGTGAGTGAACTTGTGTGTGATTGTTGTCCCTAACTCAACTGCACCATCAGCAAATGTGCTATGCCTTGTATAGACTATGGACTATTCGTGATTTTTTTTATTTATTTATTTTTTTACTTAATAAATTTCATACCAGCCCCCTTCCTCAAAGCACCATCTCTCAGAGCTTAACTATGAAACCCTGTTTTCAGTTTGTTCCACAGCACTCTGTGATGCTCTGTTCTTGCTATGTTCTTTTTGTTTTTGCATCTGTTTCTGTTTTTAAAAAGAGATAGTCTGGCTCCGTTTCCCAAGCTGGAGGACAGAGTGCAGTGGTGCAATCCTAGCTCACTGCAACCTGGAACTTCTGGTCTGAAGCAATCCTCGCATCTTAGCCCCCGACTACCTGGGACTACAGGGACATGCCACCACACCTTGCCCAGCTAATTTTTTAAAAGTCCCCTTTCTCTGTTTCATTTTGTATTGGTCTTGTTGTCATTTTCAATTTCATTAACGTTTACTTCTACAATGTCTAATTTACCACTTATATGTCCAGCATATATTTTACTTCTCCCATTGTAGTTTTTATCTTTAAAATTTCCATTTGGGTTGCATTTATTTATTTATTTAATTTAGAGACAAAATCTCGCTCTGTGGCCCAGGTTGTAGTGCAGTGGCAAACAGCTCACTGTAACCACAACCTCCTGGGTTCAAGCAATCTTTCCCCCTCAGCCTCCCAAGTAGCACACCCACCAGGCCTGGCTTATTTTTAAATTTTTTATAGAGATGGAGTCTCACCATGTTTCTCAGGCTGGCACTGAACTCCTGGGCTCAAGTGATCCTCCTGTCTAGGCCTCCCAAAGTGCTGGGATTACAGGTGTGAGCCACTGTGCCTGGCTTGGGTTGCTTTTAAATCTCCCCTTTCTCTACTTAACAGGTTCAAATCATTCCCCAAATTTCTTAGACATATGGAATGCAATTACATGAACTATTATAATGACCTATACTACTAATTTTATCACTGTTAATTGATTTTAATTGACTAATTTTTCTCCATGTGAGGGGTCATAATTTTCCTTTTTTGGGGGGAGGGGGGGCTGCCTGTAACTTTATTGAATGCTAGACATTGTAAATGTTGCTTCGTTAGGTGATGGGTATTTTTTTTTTGTATTTCTTTAAGTATGTTTTATTCATATCCTGAGATATTTTAAATTAGTTGAAAACAGTATAATCTTTTGGGATCTTGGTCTTAAACTTTGTTGGGTGGGACCATAGTAACATTTATTTGAGGCTTAATTTTTCTCCAGTATTGAACACGCTACTAAATATCCTATCAATTTTAACGTTTTCCACTATGATTTGTGAGAAAATGTACTATTTCTGGCCAAGTGTGAGCTCTGGGGATTTTCTTCCTTCTAATCCTTTCTGAACTCTATCCCAAGTTTGGTAGTTTCCTCATCCACATCCTGATTAGTGCTCAACAGAATACTCATGAGATATTTACATCTTTGGAGTTTTCTCTCTGTGTAACTCTCTCATCACTGATACTCTGCCCTGCAAACTCTGGCCATCTTGGCCTTCTTAGACCCCCAGTTCTGTTTTTTGTACTCATGTAGAGTAGCAGACTCCATCTTGCTTTTTACTCAGTACCACAATCTAGTATCTCTCTCTAGGTAGTAAACTGGAGATATTGTAGGGCTCATCTACCTGTTTTCCTTTTTTTAGAGATCATGGTTCTTTGTTGTGATGTCCATTGTCTTGAGAAGCATTGACTCATATATTTGTATTGTTGTTGAAAATTGTTTTAGGCAATGTTATGGACAAATTCAGTGTCTCCCCAAAATACATATGTCTAAGCCCTAACCACCACTGTGGCTATATTTGGACATGGGGCTTCTAAGGAAGTAATGAAGGTTAAATGAAGTCCTAAACATGGGGTTCTGATCTGAAAGGATTGGAGTGCTTGTAAGAAGAGACATCAGAGTATATATATTCTTTATCTCTCTCTCTTCCCTCCCTTCCTCTCCCTTTGTCTCCCTACCCATACACAGGAAAGACCACTCACTTGAGAATACAGTGAGAAGGCAACCATTTGCAAGCAAGAAAGATGGCCCTCACCAGAAAATGAATCTGCTAGCACCTTGATCTTGGACTTCTGACCTCCAGAACTGGGAGAAAATAAACTATTGTTTAAGCTACCAAGTCTGTGATGTTTCCTTAGAGCAGCACAAGTGGACTAAGAGAGTCTGGTAGATAAATCCTGCCCATTGCTCCATATTGGTCCAAAGCAGAAGTCGCAGATGAGTAATTTTATTCAGCCAAGACACAAATTTAGTGATACAGAGAACATAGAAGTGAAAGCATGGAGCTAATATCAGCAAAGTCCAGTAATATTAATACTAGTAATATTTATGAAGTATTTACTCATGTGTTAGCTACACATGTGATAAGTACATCATATGCTAAGTGTTTCTTTTCAGGATTATGTAGAAAAGCTCAGAACTCCTACTCAGGAAACCAACTCTCTCTAGACCTCTAACTCATTATAGAAAGTAGTGAGGAGGGTTCTTGAGAACTCCGGGTGCTTCAGTTACCTAGCAAGAACTTCATGCTTGCTTTTGTTTCTCCTTCTTAACACCAAAATTCTGCCTTATGACTTAGGGACTAACAATCACTGGTCATCCATTTTCACCAAATAATTCCAATTTATTTAAAAGGCCAAGTGAACATATTAGAACTAAAAATAATATAGTTGGAATTGGGAAGTCAGCAAATGGAATTAACAGCAAATTGGATACAGCAAAGGAGGACATTTGAAATCAGATCAATAGAAAATATTCAAATAGCAGTAAAAAAGGGAAAAATGGAAAATACAGAAAAATAATACAAGACATGTAGAACATAGTAAAAGTTTTATATGTATGCACATAGAAAGAGAGGTAAAAGACAGTGGATCAGAAGCATTATATAAAGGAAAAACATCTGAAAATGTTCCAAAAGTCATGAATAACATCAATCTGTAAATTCAAGAAACTGAAAGTCTTGAGAATAAATGTTCAATAAAAGTCCCAAGAAAACCATTATAATAAGCATCCTAGTAAAACTGCTGAAATCCAAAAGCAAAAAGAATATATAAAAGCAGGATGAGCACTAGGCTTAATACTTGGGTGATGAAATAAACTGTGCAATAAACCCCCATAACACAAGTTTACCTATGTAACAAAGCTGCACTTGTACCCATGAGCTTAAAATAAAAATTAAAAATAAATAAATAGAGATGGTGATGAAAAAAGAATATATTAAGGCACAAATAAAATGGCTATGTTATCTTCAAAGAAGCGAGGATAAGAAATTTCTCAATAGAAATAATGGCAGACAAAAGCTAATGGAATGACATATTTTAGTGGAGAAAGAAAATAATTGCCATTCTAAAAGTTTATAATAAAAACAATTTTCAAAACTGTATGTAAAATCTGCATGCTTATAGCAACACAATTTGCAATTGCAGAAATATGGAACCAACCTAAGTGCCCAACAACCAATTAGTGAATAAAGACAATGTAATATAAATAGACCATGGAATACTACTGAGACATAAAAAATGAATGAAATAATGTTCTTTGCAGCAATTTGGATGGTGCTGGAGGCCATTATTCTAAGTGAAGTAACTGAGGAATGAAAAACCAAATATTATATTTTCTCTCTTATAAGTGGGAGCTAAGATATAAGGATGCAAAGGCTTAAGAATGATACAATTGACGTTGGGCACTCAGGAGGAAGGGTGGGAGGCAGGTGAGGGATAAAAGACTACAAGTTGGGTACAATGTACACTGCTCAGGTGATAGGTGTACCAGAATCTCAGAAATCACCACCAAAGAATGTATCCACGTAACCAAAAACCACCTGTACTCCAAAAACTATAAAAAAAATTTTTAACTATATATGAAATAAATACATTTCCAGACAAATAAAAAGTGAAAGAATTTTTTCCTGAAAACTTGCATTTAAAAACAAACAAACAAAAACCCAGTAAAGTGAATTCTGCCGGCAGAAAGAAAGTGATCCAGAAGGAAACAAGAGAATGAAAGAAGAAAAGAGGAACATAGGTAATGATAAATGTGTGTGCAAACACAGATGAATACTGACTATAAAAACATCAATAAGCATGTATTCATTGTGTATGTATGTGCATGTACATGTATGCTTCCTGGTGACTTTCAAATATTGTCTTCAACTTTGACCTCTCAACTGAAATGAGCACCCATAATATTAAACTTTTGTTTCAACATCTCCTTTTTTAAGTCTAATATACATCTCAAATTTAGTATGTTCAAAAGTCAAATTGTGGCCTTCCCTCCTAAACGATTGCATTTTCCATAGTTGTCAATTTCTTGATGAATGGACAGTTTAGTTTTCCAATTACTCAGGTAAAATATCTTTAAGTCAACTTTTACTCCTACAGTTTTACGTAGATAGATATACTTTCAACAAATTCTGTCTTCACACTATTGCCAGAACCAGATAACACCATCTCCACTGCGAACATTCTGATCCATCTTTCCCTTGGTTTACCCCAGTTGCCTCCTGAGTGGTATCCCTTCTTCTCCCTTCCCTCCACACAGGTTGTTCTCAAAACAGCAACTGGAGACATCCTTTTCAAAACCTGAATCAGACCTTGCCACTGTTCAAAATGATCCAGTAGATTCTATTGCATTCAGAATAGAAGTAAAGTTCTTTCAGTGGTAAATAAGGCTATCCTAAATATGCCTCCTGTTATCTATCTAACCCCGTCTCATACCTCTCTCTCCCTTTTGCTAACTCTGCCTCAGCCATAATGTTTTCCCTGCTTTTTCTCAAAATTCCAAGCCTGTGCCTCACTAAGAAACTTTGTAAATGCTCTTCTTCCAGGCATTTGCACCTTTTCTATTTCATCTCCCTCACCTCCTTCAAATCTCTTCTCAGACATCTCCTTATTTATCAGGCCTTTCCTGACCACACAATTTTTAACATTAACCATACCCAGCACTCCCCATTTTTTTTCCATATGGCACTTACCACCATCTGATAATCTATACATTTTACTTTTTTTGTCTATATTTTTTTCCCCCAAATGAAAGCTAAGTAACATGAAGGCAGGTATTTGGCAGATATCTTATTTCAGTGAGTGCATCCACAGCATAGAAATAGCCAGAAACATTTAGACACCTAATCTTACTTGTTCAGAGGAACATGTAGCAATACTGGACATTTAGAATACACATTTTACAGATGGGAAACAAAGTAACTACTTCTGTGAAGCTCATCAACAAATAAGTGCTAAAATCAGGAGTAAAACCCAAAATACACCAATTCTGTCCTTTCTGTTTGCCATTGAGCTATCTTCAAACCTTGCTTCAAACCACTGAAGAGGAGGATTTAATCAGTCTTTGTGTTCCCACTGGAAAGACCTTGAGCTAATGTACACAAGGACTTTTTAAGACAGCAAAGCCGAACCTATATGTTTCTTTCAATAGGTTTGATCTCAGAAAGCGATTATCTTTACAGTATCTCTGGCAAAACTAATGTTTACTCCTTGGAGCCTTTTAAGATAATAGAAAGTATTTGAAGGACTCTAACCGCCAGCTGAATTAATCATTATTTTTCACTGGGATTCTTGAACTTGAGATGTAGTGAATGGAGTCTAGAATTTTAAGTGAGAAGTCTTCGGAGAGACAGCACCCATGTTTCCCACAAGAGAAGCAAAGGGAGATGGTCTTCAGAAGCAAAGCTAATGATGAAGCAGAATCAGGAGAGGAGAGAATAGAAGAAAGAGGCTTTTGATCATTCTTCTAGTGCACTTTTTTACTGACTTTTAGTAGAAATGAATAAACATTTTCCACCATAATATAACCTGAAAGTTTTCAGGGTTTCTTTTCTATGTTTCTCTTTATTTGAAATCTGTTTTCATTGCAAGAAATGAGGACATAATTTTGTATATATGTGAACATCAACTGCCAAAACATCATTCATTGAATTGTTTCTATTTTTCATAGTGATTTGGGATCACTTAATCAAAACAATCTGTATAAAAATAAGTTTTACACATTTTAATGAGATATGCTTTCTAGATGCAAGCTAAAATACTGGTCAGTAAGAATGTTAAAGATCAGACATATCCTTGAGTATAATTCAGGGGCCATTTATTGCCCTGAAAACCTCAAAATTCATGTGTAACATGGCAAAATATATTTCAAGATTACTATGCTATAAACACATACTATGAAGAACAATCCATCTTATTTCTGTGCTGTTTAATAATCAGATTATATGGTTAAATGTTTTCATTAATACAAATAGGTAGATAGTAAAATAAACATTTCTTTTAAATAAATTGTATAGTAACAAATACTTTCATAACAAGTTGGCAAAAACTTAGTACTTATTAAAAATTGGTATCATTTAACAGTTATATAGAAATGATAGGCTTGTTTCTATGTATAGGACTGACTTTTGATAAAATCTACATTTCTTCCACTGGAAAAAATTATCTACTTTCTCTTTTACCAAGACATGATGTTTTTCAAGTGTCAATTATACAAGGAACTAGTACAAAGAGTGTCATATGTTCATATATTTGGTACATATCTCACATGTTTTTATTAGAAAATAAAGCCTAGTCACATTTTTTTTAATATTCCCAGGTTTTTATAGCTTTAATATTGACACCCATTATTCTCTATTTGGAAGTGTTTACTATTATTTTAAAAAGTGGTCACATTTTTAAGAAGGAACTGTCTTTCTAGAAAATGAGATTACTTCCTACACGTCACTCAGGAAAATATTTATCTGAGTATACATCTAATATTTAGATGATACCAAACGGTACCAAATTGGCCATGACTCATCTCATCTATAGTTGATCTCCATATCTCTTACTACTGCCTACTTATATTTTATTTTAAATATAGTAGAAGTGTATTTCAATGTTCTTAATATGAAGAACAATTGATATTCCAGTCTTCTGCGGTGCTTCTCTCTTACTTTTTTAACTTCTCAAGGGTTACATGTGTTTCTCTGTTTTTATAACATTAAATAAATCATATATCACTTGAAGATTTAGTTTCCATTTGCATCACTTCCCAGATCATTAATAACACTTATGCTAAGATCAATCCCTATATGAGCTCCCTTTAACTTGACAGTCTACTGTTTTTCATGATTCTTTGTTTGCTGTCCTTCAGCATGTTGTCAATCTTGCTGACAATCCTCATGGCACAGAGACTATGAGTTAATTTTTCAAGCAAGACAGTCTGAGAAATATGAAGCAATTTTAAAAGACTTGCAATGATGGATTCTCCTAAAGCAAAGTTCTTCCATTGCTTATGAAAGTTATTTACGAAGTTATTTATCATTAATATGAGATGAGAATAATCACAATTTTTTTTTTAATTTAGAAAGGAGAGCTTTACTTCTCACACAGGGTTGCAGCCTGCAAGGTGGCCATTCTGACAGGCTGGGAAGCATAGCCTCAGGTCAGAAGCCAAAAACAGACACTTCTAAAGAGGGACAAAGGGAACTGGAATTTATAGTGAACAGGGAGGCCAAATACGCATTAATCACAATTCTGGTTTTTGTTTTGTTTCGGTTTGGTTTGGTTTTTGAGGCAGGGTCTCACTCTGTCACTCAGGCTGGAGTCCAGTGGTGCCATCACAGTTCACTATAACCTCCACCTCCTCGGCTCAAGCAGTCCTCCTGCCTCAGCTTCCCAAGTAGCTGGGATCACAGGCATGTGCCACCATGTCCAGCTGTTTTTAAAAATTTCTTGTAGAAATAGGGTGTCCCTGTGTTGCTCAGACTGGTTTCAAAACTCCTTGGCTCAAGTTATCCTCCTGCCTCGACCAGCCAAGGTGCTGGGATTACAGGCATGAGCCACTGTACCAGTCATGATTGTTGATATAACGTATTTTAGTGCTGTCTGTCTCCTTTAATTCATGTATAGTAAAATAGTAATAAAATGTGATTACAAATTGTATCAGGCCATTTAAATCATTATATGTAAAAGCTTTGCTCCTATTTATTTGTACTTGTTCTTGAATGAAAATCTGGATCATTTTTGTGTTCCAATTATGAACCAGCCCCAACTACTTCAATATGATTCTTCAATTATCTAAAATATTTGCTAGTTTGCTAATTGTGTATAAAAATGGTATCATTCATTCTATAGAGAGACTCACAAAAAGAGCAGCTGAAGCAACGCAATATCTCTCCTCTAGTTTATAATAGGAGATACATTTCATGATGAATACATTGACAGTTTCCTTCAAGCATTTTCTACAGCCTTCAATCAATATTCCTTAGGTTTTGTGAAATTTATATAATTTTTTTCGAATATCCCTTCAACAGTCAGTCTCCTCAAAGATACCTGTTTTGTTAATTATAAAAGAATGTCTTTCATTTCCTGTTTTACAGATATAAGATTTGTGTTAATTTCTATTTATATTGTCTAGGTAAATTTTTCTAGTTTATCAAAGAGGAGAGACACTAGTTATACTTGATTTAACTGTATTTGAATGATTGCAATGCCTAAAATCTTATGATGACTTTGATTCACAAATATACAACAACAGTTTCCTGAAATCTAAATTAATGGCATTAGCTCAGGTGTTGTCAAATGTTTTACAGAAATAAAACACCTTTTTTTCAAACAAAATCATAGGAATATCTCAAGATATATAACAGATAAAAGCAGATATCTTTATGTGAAACATGTGCAAGGGTCTGGAAGCTTTCTTCCATCTGTCTCTAGATCCCCAAGATTTTCCACCTCACACCCTAAGTCACCTCCAGAGAATTCTAATATGGTGAGAATATCATTCTGTTGATTGGGAAAGTTGACATGGAGATGTACAATCAAGAGATATACATTCAGAGGCAGATCAATGGCCTATGCAGATATTAGCGAATAAGGGTTAAACACCCATTTCCCCACCACACACACACTCACACACACACACACATTTGCTCTGAAAACCTGCAAGTGTTCTACAGAAACAGAGGTGATCACAAGGAAGATTCTACTCTGTTGGCTGAGATGTGCCAGATGTATACACACATGTCATAATATACATGTGTGTTATAATATCTTCTTGAGATCCTAGTACACTTTAGAATAAATTCATCATAAATGCTTTGGTTTAAAATTCTAAATTTAATTGTTTTGATATAAATGCTAAATGGCACTGAGAAAAAAACCGCACATTACAGTTTTTTTCTGTAATAACTATAAATTTATAGTAATATTATAGTAAAAGTGTATTTATAGAATTTATAAAATTAGGTATTTATATCTATAAATAAATTTATACCTATAAATAAATTTATACCTATAAATAAATTTTAAATTTATAAAATTAGGTATTACTCAAGTGTCCCAGAAGAAGTCAAGTTATCTTTTAGAAAACAGAAATTTTTAATATATTTTCTTAGAAGCTATGCATGAAGTAAAATATTTTATTAACCTAAGAAATCTGAATGATGATGTACTTTTTTAGTCTGAAAGTTTACACATTTATATTTTTATTTCCTGCTATTTAAAAAACATTTATTTATGTTCAGGGGAATATGTGCAGATTTGTGACATAGGTAAATTGCGTGTCATCGCATTTTGGTGTACAGATTATTTCATGATCCAGGTGATAAGCATAGTACCTAATAGGTAATTTTTCAATCCTCACCTTTCTGTTACCCTCCACCCCCAAGTAGGCCCCAAAGTCTGTTGTTTCCTTATTTGTGTTAATGTGTACTCAATATTTAGCTCCCACTTGTAAGTGAGAACATGCAGTATTTGGTTTTCTGTTCCTGTGTTTTTTTCACTTAGGATAATGACCTCCAGCTTCTTCCATGTTGCTGCAAAGGATGTGATCTCTTTCTTTTTTATGGCTGTGTAGTATTCCATGGTGTATATGTACTACATTTCCTTTATCCAGTGTATCATCAATGTGCATTTAGTTTGATTCCTTGTTTTTGCTATTGTGAATAGTGCTACATTGAAGATATGCATTCATGTATCTTTATGATAAAATGATTTCTATTCGTTTGGGTATATAACCAATAATGAGATTGCTGGGTTGAGTGGTACCTTTTTTAAACTTCTTTGAGAAATCACCACATTGCTTTCTATAATGGCTGAACTAATTTAGATTCTCACCAGCAGTGTGTAGGCATTCTGTTTGCTCCATAACCTTGACAGCATCTGTTATTTTATTTTTTGACTTTTTAATAATAGCCCTTCTGACTGGTGTGGGATGGTATCCCACTGTGGTTTTGATTTGCATTTCTCTAATGATTAGTGATGTTGAGCATTTTTATACGCTTGTTGACCATGTGTATGTCTTCTTTTGAAAAATATCTGTTCATGTCTTTTGCTCACTTTTTAATGGGGTTGTTTTTTACTTGTTAATTTGTTTATATTCCTTATAGATTCCTGGATATTAGTACTTTATCAAATGCATAGTTTGCAAATATTTTCTCCCGTCATTTGGTTATCTGTTTACTCTGTTGATAGTTTCTTTTTCTGTGCAGAAGCTCTTTAGTTTAATTAGGTCCTATTTCTTAATTTTTGTTTTGGTTGCAATTGCTTTTGGAGTATTTGCCATAAAATCTTTGCCGGGGCGTATGTCCAGAATGGGATTTTCTAGGTTATTTTCCAGGGTTTTTATAGTTTCAGGTTTTATATTTTAGTGTTTAATCCATCTTGAGTTGATTTTTGTATATGGCGTAAGAAAGAGGTCCAATTTCAATGTTTTCCATGTAACTAGCCAGTTATCCCAGCACCACAATACTAGGATTTTGATGATCACAAATTATATATGATTATATTTTTATGGATTTTAGCTAAGCACCTATCTCATGTGTGATTGATTTTCAAAATGTGTTAAATGAAACATACTTTCAATGTCCATTTATTCAAGATGAGGTTCATGTCATATAAAATATAAATAATTTCTTAAAAATTATAAAGACAAAACAGTCTTCTAAACACCAGAGTTCACATGGATTCCTAGAGTAGGGAGAATGTTTTTTATTAAATGATACAACAGTTTTAATCAGTGTTTCTACAGAGTGTAATACACATCTCAAAAAAAGTTCAGTATATTCCTTAATCTGATTTTTCAACTTCATTTTCTCAGTCAGCATACAAGGAAAAACATTTTTCTCCAAACATTTCTGTAATGAATAAGTGTATTAAACCACCAAGTTCTCATTCATTCACTCACTAATTCATGTATACATTTGTTTATTCAACAAATTTTAATTGAGAGCCTACCACATGGCAGAGACTCTGCTAGGAGTTAGGCTATGAGCATGCGCACAAACACAGACAAACACCTATTACTATATAAGGAAGTTAATAATATACAGAGGATGACAGATACATAATTGGATTTAATGTAGATTGCTAAACTTTGTGTTAGAATAAAAATTTCCTCCTTGAATATATCTGCCGAAGGTTAGCAAGGTAACTTTATCTCTATGCAGTGTGGACAATATGCTTTCTTTCAGTATATTAAAGTTAATTCATGGTTGTATATGTTCTATATTTAGATTCATACACCACTTCCCCCAAAACAAATCAAAATTTGAAACTAACTGACTAAGAATTGACATTAATGTTAAAATTAAGGGAAAAAGGCTGGATGAGGTGGCTCACGCCTGTAATCCCAGCACTTTGGGAGGCCAAAGATGGTGGATCACCTGAGGTCTGGAGTTCGAGACCAGCCTGGCCAACATAGTGAAACCCCATCTCTACTAAAAAATACAAAAAGTTAGCTAGGCGTGGTGACGCATGCCTGTAATCCCAGCTACTTAAGAGGCTAAGGCATAAGAATCGCTTGAATTCGGGAGGCGGAGGTTGCAGTGAGATTGTGCCACTGCACTCCAGCCTGGACGACAAAGTAAGATTGTGTCTCAAAAAAAAAAAAATCAGACAAGGACAAGAAAACAGTTATAAGAACCCTATTTGATATGTTCAAAAGCTTAGTAGAACATAAAGATATAAAAAACACAAATTTGTAATGATGAACATTCTAATACCTGTTATTAAAAAACTAGATGGAATTAATAGTAGATTAGACTTTGCAAAAGAAAAAAGTAATGAACTTGAAGACATGGTGGTCCAAGTGAAGCACAAATTGAAACAATACAGAAAGAAAATTAAGACAGTAGCATTAGAGAGTTTTGAGACAAATGCAAATAACCTAGAAACTAAAATTGGAGTCCCTAATGGAGAAAAAGTGGGATGGAGGGACAGGAGAGAAAAAGTATATGCATATTTTTCTAATTTGAAGAAAATTATAAAGTTAGAAATTCCCCCCCAAATCTAACAAACCTCAAGCACAAAAAAATGAAGAAAAAATATATCAAAGCACATTATAATCAAATCACTTAAAATTGGTAATATGGAGAAAATCCTAAGGCAGCAAAAGAGAAAAAGCACAAATTGCATACAGAAAACCAAAAATAAGGAGAATGGAATATTTCTTTTGAAAATATTGCAAGTGAAAAGATAATGAAGTAGCATTTTTAAAGTACTGATTTTTTTTAAATCCTGTAAACCTAAAATTCTAAATCCAGTGAAAAATCTCTTTCGAAAACAAAGATGAACTAAAATCCTTTTAGACATGGAAAAGCTGAAAGAATTATTCACCAGAAGATCTGAACTGTGAGAAATATTAAAGGAACTCCTTCATGCAGAAAGAAAGTTATACCCAATGGAAATATAAATCAATGCAAACGAATGAATAGCACTGAAAATGGTAACTATGTAAGTCAATATATTTTTGTGTTATTTATAAGTCTTTAAAAGAGAAATAATTGCTTAATAAAAATAATGTGTTATGAGATTTAAACATATATAGATTTAAAATGTATAACAATAAGAGCAAATGGCTTGGGGAGAAAGAATGGAATTATATTGTTGAAAGGTTTAATAATTTATGTAAGGTAATATCATATCATTTGAAAGTAGACTTAGATAAGATAATTATACATATGCTAAACCTTGAAGCAACCACTAAAATAAGAAAACAAGATGTATAGCTAATAGGCCAACAAAAGACATAAATGGAATTATAAAATATATTTACTTGATCCAGAAACAAAAAAGGCAAAGAAATAGAAAAACAAATGAAAAATAAATGGAATGAACAAAAAACAATAGAAAGATTATAGATTCAAATGTAACCATGCTGATAGTCATGTTAAATGTAAAAATCGCCTAACCATCACATTGAAAAGGCAGAGAGTACCAGACTGGAGAGAAAAGTAAGAGTCACCAATATGCTGCCTAGCCAAAAAGCAAACAAACAAAAACACTTTAAAGACACAATTAAATAAAGGGTAAAAGCAATAAATATTATTGGCTCTTCTGAAACTCAAAAGTTTAATAAAATTAGTCCTGTTTTCCATCAAGTAACATGGAATCAGCAGTTCACTCTGGAACATATTCCCAACGGTCAAGGTCAAGAACATTACTGGCAAGTAGATAATTGTGGCCTTTTATCTATTGTTCCAGGTGGACTTAAATAGATTTATGTATATTCTGTGTTTGGCTCTGCAAACTAGTGACTGAAGCCAATGCTATTGAGATGGAGTCTCGCTCTGTCACCCAGTCACCTCCCATGTTTAAGCAATCCTCCTGCCTCAACCTCCCGAGTAGCTGGGATTACAGGTATGGACCACCATGCCCAGCTAATTTTTGTATTTTTTTTTTTTTATTTTTGTGACGGAGTCTCGCACTGTCGCCCTTACTGGAGTGCAGTGGCACAATCTTGGCTCACAGCAACCTCCACCTCGGGGGTTCAAGTGATTCTCCTGTCTCAGCCTCCCGAGTAGCTGGGATTACAGGTGCCCACCACCACACCCGGCTAATTTTTTGTATTTTTAGTAGAGATGAGATTTCACCTTGTTGGCCAGGTTGGTCTCAAACTCCTGACCTGAAGTGATCTGCCCGGCTAAATTTTTGTATTTTTGTAGAGAGTGTTTTGCCATGTTGGACAGGCTGGTCTCAACCTCCTGACCTCAAGTGATCTACCCGCCTTGGCCTCTGAAAGTGTTGGGATTACAAGTGTAAGTCACTGTGCCCGGACTCTTAGTTACATTTCATCGAATCAAGGCACTCATTTCACTTCCTACTTGGTATGACAATGGAATAACAAATATTACCTTCACTGGACCAATCATACTCCTTATTATCCTCACAGCAATGGGTTAACAGGAAATGGCAATAGATAAGTGAAAATTGGCTATAAAGGCTGGCAAGGGGGACGAAGTCACAAAGAATTAAAGGGCTGGTTCACAAACTCCAGTATTGTTTTACAACTTAACATGAAGGCAACTAAAGATATATCTCCATTATATAAGCTATTACACTTTTAGGGGAAATTGTGAAACAGGAACTGAAAGATGACAAGGGAATTTAATAGAAATCTTTCCTGCTTTACCATAACTTTTAAATTACAAGTCTAATAGTCACTAGACTGGCTACAATTAAAGATACCAGATGCCACAATTTTTCAAAAGGAATACTTTATTAAATTGAACTAGCATTCTAGATGTACCCTAATTTATAAAATAAGGCTTTTTTTATTTTTGAATCTAATCATATACAACACAATCAAATTATTGCTAAGTGAAGAAATATCTACCTAGCCAAAAAAAAAGTGTCAAAAAGTAATAACATGGCATTTTTTATGGAACTTGGTCTGCAGTTTACACAACAGTAAAAGAGCATGGGCTTTGGAATGAAAACACTCTGGTGATGGTTCCAATCTATCTGCCCAGTAGCTCTTTTGGTAAAAATTAAAATTGTAACATTTTATTTAGCCAACTTTATTGTCCAAATGCTGTCAGCACAGTATCTCACATTCCACATGCTTTTTCAATGTGACTTTATCACTTCCCCTTCAAGATGTAGAGTGTCATCTCTCTTTCCTTGAACCTGGGCCGGTCTTGGTGACTTGCTTGTAACCAACAGAATGTGGCAGCAGTGATGCTATACGACTCTTCAGACTAGGTCAGAAGGAGGTTTACAGGTTCTGGCTATGTCCCTTGGAACACTTGATCCCCAGAAATGCAGTTACCATTCTGTGTGAAGCCTGAATCTCATGAAGTCTCAACTGGGGGTCTCCAAGTGACTACCTTACATAGCCTAGCCTTAAATTCATCCCAGCCCAGGCATCAGACATTTGAGGTAAGTTCTTAGATGTTCTTAGCCCACAGCAATTCAAATAACTCTTGCTATTCCAGTGGGAAGCCAGTAGGCTTGCAGACATGGAACAGAGACAAGCCCTCATGAATGCTGTCTGAATTGCTGACTCAAGGAAATCATGAGCATAATATAATAATTGTTGTTTTGTATCATTAAATTTGGATAACTTTGGGGTTTGAAGAATTAAGGAAGATAAGGTATAAAGATGACTAATTTATTAAACAGTCCATTGTCAGCCCTCACTAAGGGTAAATTTCTTTCTTTTATTTACGTTTAGATCAAGAGCTCAGACAATTAAACTAGAATTGCTCATGTATCAAAACTCTACAATGCCCTAATTAGGAATGACAATAATGACATAATATACTCCTTTGAATGAAGTATTGAACAATTTTTTGAAAAAATTGTTCAGTTGAACTAAACAAATTTTTAAAGTCTCATTTTAATAGCTAGTATGCCTCTTATTTTAAAGTTATATAGTGTGAATGAAATAAAAATTCAATCTAGATTATAATCAATTTTCCTATGTAGTTTAGTTTCTTTTTCTTTAAGGAATGGCTTTGCTTTCTTTTGAACGTTAACACCTGGTAATAATGATGACTTTATTAGTTACACAGATGGGGAGTAAGTCTTGATACACAGGAAGAGTCAATGCTAAGTTGGGAGCCTGCAGTTTTCTCAGCATGATTTTTGTGTAGTGAACTCTTTGGGACAACATGCTATTTCATTAAACCATTCCTCTTCTAGCCAGTTTTTACTACTACTTCCCCACACAGCTTTCCCTAAAAACGCTATCATTCTCTTACTTCCAATTGTATCTACTACTAACTGTATAATGTTTTGCGTTTTGCAAAAAAAGCAAATTAGGTGGCACTAATTTTGTTCAGGAAAGAGCACTAGTTCTAGGACAAACGTGAATTATTCTTTTTTTTTTTTTTTTTTTTTTTTTTCATTTTTTTTTTTCTTTTATTGTAATTATTATTATTATTATTATTATACTTTAGGTTTTATGGTACATGTGCCCAATGTGCAGTTAGTTACATATGTATACATGTGCCATGCTGGTGCACTGCACCCACCAACTCGTCATCTAGCATTAGGTATATCTCCCAATGTTATCCCTCCCCCCTCCCCCCAACCCACAACAGTCCCTGAAGTGTGATGTTCTCCTTCCTGTGTCCATGTGTTCTCATTGTTCAATTCCCACCTATGAGTGAGAATATGCGGTGTTTGGTTTTTTGTTCTTGCGATAGTTTACTGAGAATGATGATTTCCAATTATTCTTGCTGTAAAACAAGAGATGTCTCCTGCAAGTTTACTCGTTTTATCCTGGAGGCGCTATTGAGTTTGCCCAGCCTGGAAGAATCTTACAGCAGATCTGAAATTATTAATGTTTTAAAAATATAAATGTTAGCATTTACACATGTTTGAAAAACTTTAGTTTCCTAAAAATGGATTAAAGGAAATGGCAAAATATTAAAATTGATATAGAAATATATAATGTTGTTTAATAAATATTCACTTCAATTTTACTGATCCACATCACCTGGGGATAAAAACCAGACCATAATAATAATTACTATTCTTATTGATATAAAGCATATTTCAAAGAACAGTGGTAACACAAGTACCTTAAAATTATTTCAAATGATTCAGAATGATACCATAGGCTTTTTGGCTATGATGTGACATCTAACTTTTCTTCTTAATTATGTCAGCTGTTATAATGAATTCAATGACATCTTTTTCCAGCCTAGATTTTGCAACAATATATGTTTTGCAACATATCTGTAAAAGAACCTATTTTTTATAGAACATATCTTTATCTTTATTGGGAATATACTCCCAATAAACAGGGTATCCATTGGACAAGTGGTAAATTTAATTTTTCCTCAAAATTTAAAATAGGGTGGGGCATGGTGGTTCACACCTGTAATCCCAGGACTCTGGGGGACTCAGGCGGGTGAATCACTTGAAGCCAAGAGTTCGGACCAGCCTGGCCAACATGGCAAAACCCCATGTCTACTAAAAACACAAAAAATTAGCTGGATGTGGTGGTACACACCTGTAATCCCAGCTACTCGAGAGGCTGAGGCATGAGAATCGCTTGAACCCAGGAGATGGAGGCTGCAGTGAGCTGAGATCGAGCCACTGCACTCCAGCCTGGGCGACAGAGCAAAACTCCATCTAAAAAAATAAAAATAAATAAATAAATGATTCTCATTTAGATCTATCTGCATATCTAGAAGTTCATTTTAAAACAATTTAATATGAAGGAAACATTTTATCAAGGTAAAGCTCACTTGAAGAATTTGTGTCTGATTCCTTACTGTGGCTTCCTCCTTGTCTTTTCACATATCCAACAAACTTCATATTTGTTTTCCCTGTGTATGTATAATATCTAGAGAGAGTAAAGACATTTCTGTTCAAGCGTATGGATTTATATTAACATATCTGTTTGGTTTATGTTTTTAAAAATATTTAGGTCAGAGTAAGTAAGAAAAGGGAAATACCTCATTTACTATAATTTTTTGGAGGGGCCAGCTAAGAAGTACAGTTTTATGTAGGTAATAAGAATTGACTACAGTTAGAAGTTTCTTTTGTAGCAGGAGGTTTCATGACTCTAATGAAGATATCCTTCTTTGTGTGTTGGGTTTATTACTTGTTTTACTGTAGGCTTACATTACTTGCATTAGTTTCTTTCTGTAATTTGCAAAACTGACATTATTAGGAATCACTGTATCAGAGGTCATCATGCCTGCCCACCCACTGTCAATACATACATGAGCAATAAATTTAGTTAACTTATCTTGCAACCTAGGCCTTGTTGGAAATGAGGACTGCTGAGTCTTTTGACCTCTCACAGTATCCCTCTTGCTTTAAGTTTCAGGCTATTAGTTTCTGCTAGTAAAATTATAGCTTCAAATGTTCATATTCAAAAATTTAAAATGTCTAAAATTGAGTATCCAAGCTTCCGCCTTAAACAACTAAAAAAGAAGAGTAAAATAAGTAAGTGTAAGTAAGAAAAAATTAAAAAGTAAAAATTAAATAAATAGTAAACCAAAAAAATGAGAAAAACAATGAAAACAAGCTATTTCTTTTAAAAGACTAATAACACTGTTAAATTACTAGGAATAGTAGTAAAAAAAAAATGTAGAGAAAAGACATGTTTTCCAGTACCAAGATTGAGTGTGGATAAATTATTATAGTTTCTTTAGACATCAAGTAATATATTGTTAACATTATGAGCAACTTTATGTAAATCAATTCAACAACTTTGATGACTTGGAGAAATTTCTTGAAAGACGCAAGTTAACCATAAAGGTTCAAAAAATCGGTAAATGGGACTAACTGTATATCAATTAAAAAATTGAATTCATAATTTAAAACAGTGCCACAAACAAGGCATGCACATCTGCTTACATTGCTTGTATTCTACACTGTACTGGAGATGCTAGTCAGTGCAACAAAGCACATAAAAAATAAAAGACATACAGCGTGGAAAGGAAATAGAAAAACTGTCTTATTCACAGATCACTTGATTGACTATAAAATCCCAAGAATCTACCCAAAAATCCTCTATGACTAAGACATGAGATTAGAAAGTTACAGTGTACAAGATCCAGTATATATTTTTATACTAGCAGAAAAATATTAAAATACAATATTGAGGGGAAAAGTGGAACTTACAGTAACATCAAAATTGAAACGAATTCCCCTTCCCGTGTCCAAGGGGAACATCACACACCGGGGCCAGTTGTGGGATGGGGGGAGGGGGGAAGGATAGCATTAGGAGATATACCTAATGTAAATGACAAGTTAACGGGTGCAGCACACCAACATGGCACATGTATACATATGTAACAAGCCTGCACGTTGCGCACATGTACCCAAGAACTTAAAGTAAAATAAAAAAAAGATTAAAAAATATTGAAACGAATTTATCAGAAGGCTTGTGAACCTCAAACTGAAAACATGAACAATTGCAAAGATAAATTAAGTAATATTTAAATGTATGAGAAGTTATAGTATGTTCATGGATGGGAAAATTAAATTGTAAATATATAAATTTTCTGCAAATAGCTCAATAGTATCAATACAATATCATTTAAAATATCAAGTCATGCTTATGGACAAGCTCATTCTAACATTTATGTGGCTATGAAAAAGACCTGGATAGATAAAAATGTCTTGGGCCGGGCACAGTGGCTCACGCCTGTGATCCCATCACTTTGGGAGGCCGAGGTAGGCAGATTACCTGAGGTCAGGAGTTTGAGACCAGCCTGGGTGACATGGTGAAACCCTGTCTCTACTAAAAATACAAAAATTAGCTGGGCTTGGTGGCACACGCCTGTAATCCCAGCTACTCAGGAGGCTGAAGCAGGAGAATTCCTTGAGCCCAGGAGACAGAGGTTAAACTGAGCCGAGATCCTGCCACTGAACTCCAGCCTGGCTGACAGAGCAAGACTCTATCTCAAAAAAAAAAAAAAGTCTTACAAAATGAAAATGTAAAATATTATTTCCACTCACTATCTGATTTCAAAACTTAAATAAAGCAACAACATTCAAGACAGTATGATAGTGGCACGAAGAAAGATAAATATGTCGATGGAACAGAACATAGAGTCCTTAAATTAACCTACACATATAATGTAAATAGATTTTTGACAAAATCTCCAAGGCAATTCAGAGGAATAAAGAAACTCTTTTCAGGTTGTGTTGCTGGAGCACTTGCATAAATTCAGGAGATATATTGACCATGATCTCACATCACAAAAGTAAAATAATTTGAAATTATTCATAAGCCCAAATAAAAAGCTGAAACTATGAAGCTTCTGGAAGAAAACATAGTATACACTTTATAGTAAACAAAGTTTTCTTAGAAAACTGAAATGTCAGAAAAAGCACTAACCACAAAACATGATAAAACTGAACTCCATTAATACCATAAACTTCTGCTCATCAAAAGTCACCGTTAAGGAAATAAAAACATAGAAGCCACAGACTGGGAGAACATATCTGCCAACTCACATATGTGACAAAATACTTCTTTTATTCAACATATATGAGCAACTCCAATAAAGCATTTAAAAAATTTCAACCAAATGAGGACAAAAAATCAGAAAATTTAAAGAAAGACATAAATTGTAAATAAATGTATGAAAAAGTGCTCCATATCTCTAGTCATCCGTGAAATGGCATTAAAAATACAATGACATACCACTTCTCATCTACCAGAATAGTTAAAATTAAATGTCAGCATCAACATTGGAAAGGATATGGAGCAATTGGAACATTCCTACATTGCTGGGGCTGTGTAAAATTGTACAATCTCTTTGAAAATTGTGTTTTTTTAAATTAAGCTAAACATGTTTACCATATGACACCACAGTTTCACTTGTTAGGCTATCCCCTCAAGTAAAACATATGTACTGTTAAATAATTACAGATAAAATATTTGGTAGATTTATTATTAGTTGCCAAAAAGCCAAATGTCAATCAATAGGAGAATGGGTTTTAAAAATTCTGATATGTTCAGAGTGGAATATTACTTAGGAAATAAAAATGAATTGCTGACTTATGCAGCAACAGGCATGAACCTCAATATAATGTTAGCATTATCTTAAGCATTGTCATATACGGCAAAAGTAACATATGTTAGTATAATCAGAAGTGTGATTGTTTATGGAGACTGGGATTAATCTGAAGAGAAAAAGAAATTTTCTGACTTGATAGAAATATTCTATATTGTAACACTTGTCAAATTTCATCAAAGGGTATACAAGATATGAATTTATCACTTTATGTAAATCTTACCTCAAAAAGAAAAATGTCCAAGAAGTTCAAGTGTTGATGAGGATACAGAATAGCTATACTTTTTATACATTGTTGATAGGAGTGTAAAATGGAATAATCTCTTTGGGACACCTGTTGTCAGTATCTACTAAAACTGAACATACATATATCCTGACAACTAGCATCTGTACACCTAGTTATTTATCCAAGAAATATAAATGCCTATGTCCCCAGGAAGATATTAAAAATGCTCAGACTGCATTATTTATAATTGCCATAAACAGGAAACAAGCCAAATTTCCACCAAGAGGAGAAAATAATCCAGCTTATTTAAGACTGGCAATATTGACCTTTTGGACCAAATAATTATTTTTGTGGGAATTATCTTGTGGATTATAGGATTTGACAGTATCCATGCTCTCTATCCACTAAATGTCACTAGCAATCTCATAGTTATGACAATCAAAAATATCTCCAGACATTGCCATATGTACCATCGGGCACGAAAACTACCTCCAGTTGAAACCCACTGAGATAGAGTAACATGGTATATTAATTTTCTGGTATATTACTCAACAATAAAAATTAATGAACCATTAATCAACACAACATAATAAATCTAAAACAAGGCAGTGTGTTGATAAATGTTTAACAACATGTTCTCTGAGGTGAAGGTGACGGGGAGGCGGATATGGAGCATTTGCCATGGTTTCTACAACTATTTCAGTCTAGGTTTTAGATGGTAACAGATTTACGTTTTTTGGAAAATATTCTAATATTTAGGCTATCCCAATGTATTTGGATATGTGGTATACCTTCATTAATTAGTTTATAGGTGCCATTTCACAATTTATTGAAGGTATTATATAAAAGTTTGCGAATCAATAAATTTTGAAGTCTTCTAATGTTGAGATTCTATAATATTTATAAGATTGACATTTGTCCTCAGAACCTATTGCTTGTTTGTGGTTTTTGAAATGAAATGGACCTAAATTTTTAGTGATTTATTTTTTTAATAAATGTTCCATTTGTGTTTATTTGTAAATTCAAATGTCTTTTTATCAGTCACTAAGAAGAAATTGCTTTATATTTTCAAAATTTAATGTATTTACATACATATATGTGTATGAAAGATCCCTTTAATGTATGCAAATAAGTAAAGGTCAGGCCTTGCTTAGAGGTTAAAGATGATATTGGGACCACTGACATTTTTTTATTGAGCCTGTGTTTCTGAATTGCTGATAATATGGATATTAAATGTGACATTGAATTCTATCTAAAGATGCGTTCACAGGAGTAATTAAGAGGGGATCAAGAAAGGAAGCCTGGCTTTTGATTCCAAAAGAAAACATTTGATTTCTAGATCAAATCGAAGGACCAACCAATCATGCCATTACAAATTCTGTAATACGGCTATAATATTTAGATTTCAAATAAATAGCACAAGTGAATTCTTGAAATTTAACTTTCTGTCTTCATTCCCATTTCACTACTCTTTTTCTCTGCAGACTCAAGATGAAGGCTGATTATGGACTGTACTTGATCACTAACGAATGAGTCAGCATCTTTTTCAGATTTAAAAGATTCCTGGATTGAGTCCTCAATTAATACCTCACATACTAATACAGTCACTAAAGCAATCAACATTTCTTTGCAAAGCAAGGAGTACTTTGTTATATCACTCCAAATCAATGTCATTCAGTAATTTGGGGAAAACATTATCTGTAAACTACATCCACTTCTATCACAACATGTGCAAGTTCTTAGAAAGCAAAGGAGGATAAACACTGGGCTTCATTCTTCCTCGTGTTAGTTTAAAAATGTAAACTAAATTAGTATCAATAAAACACACTTTTGAATGCCACTTGAACATCTCTTTTGCATACTTCACTAGAGTTCGAGAATAATTTCAAAAGCATTTCCCAAAATTTATTTACACTTTCAGTAATGGCTTAGGTGCATATAATAGAAGTAAGTTTGCATCACTCAGTAGCTGTATCTACTCTCATGTACATTTATCTCTAAATTTCACCAACTCCACATCAACCTTCCTGATCATAATTCACCTCAGGGACACTAGATAAAAATCCAAAATGTTTTTTAAGGAAGGAAATTGGTATTTGTCTTTGAAGCAATACTTAATGTATGTCATTTGTGAATATTTAGTTACAGCAAAGTTATGTTTGTTGTGAAGAGCAAAGCAACTGCCCCTTTCAAAAATGAGAACATAAATTACTCTTGCCCATAAATGTAAAAGCATGCCCTTGCTAAATAATACATGGTCAGTACCAAACTATAACTGCAGTGAGTAAATTGATTTCTTCGAGAAATTTAGCCAGTGCCAGGTGTTAAGAAATCTTATTTCATGTAACTTATTATAAATTATAAATATAATCTTACACTTTAGCCATTACATGTCTAATGCAATTATTTATTGTCTCTTAAAAGTTTATAAAACTCATGATATTAAAATCATCTCCAAACATTCCCAAAGATATGAAACACAATGAACTTCCTTGTAATTAAGAACTAAATGCAGTTTGCTTTATTTAGGTTATTTCTGCCTCAGTTCTTCAGAATATGGCCATAATCTCCTATAATTAGGAAGTACTTCATACCTTAAGCAAGTTTTACAACCCACTAAAAAGCTAATTAATTTTCAGTTCGAATTGGTTCTCTTGCACTGACATTGCTGTGAGTAGTTGGCTTGGCTCAAATATAACGTGCACTTATCTTTGACTTTATATAACTGAATGCAAGGGTAGCTCATTAGAAGAATTGTAGCATTTCTCTTGCATGGATATATTACTAATGGTTGGTTTTCAGATGGAAAAAAATGATATGGGGCTGCGAACTAGTGAAAATTCAGGCAAGGTCAAATACCACATGCAGTTTAAGGCCTCTTTTCACTTGCTCGTGACATTGGGCGGGAAGCAAGTGTCTAGAAGTCAGATAGAGTGTTTATGCCTTCTTTGCTGTGCTAATCTTTCTAATTTTGGTTTTAAAGCAGTCAACCTAACGTTATTTAACCTTACCGGGCATCTTTGCAAAGCAATGTTCTTGCATTTTCAGAGAAATATATGTTATTTATATAACATATAATATGCATAAGATGCCTCTTATAATCACCTCAAATCCTTCTGGCTCTACCACTTCCTAAGCCATTGTTCTGGTCACCATGTCCTTGCAAGCTTTGACCAGCTTTGTGAAGATGCACTTGGAAATGCAGCAATGCCTTGGCTCATGCCAGTGTCCTGTATTTTTTCTCTTCTGCCCTCGGATACATGGGTTGCCAAGAAGTATGGAGAGTTAACAACTGTGAAACTGCTCTCAACTAATGGAGATCAATGTTTCCCCTTCTTCCAACTGTACAGTTTCCTCAGCTAATTTACTAAAACTCCTTGGGAGGTCCACCTGTATAAAGCTCAGGTGGCTAGTTACAAATGCCAACTTGATTGTTTGCTCATTTTCCTGTTTTATTACTTAACTCCTGCTCCCTGAGATCATTTCCCAAATAAACTACCTGCATGCTAAACCCTCCCTTAGTCTTAGCTTTCAGGAACCTGAGACAAGACAGTAAACAAGACATACAACAATGAACACATTGAGAGTCTTTTTTGAATATAATTGTCTCCTACTTTATAACATGATAAATATTAAGAGACTAATTTCTAGGCTTCTTGATTTCACCAACAGGTAAAATTTTTTTAAAAAATAAAGAACTAATGTAGCATTGACAACTATTTTTTTAATAAGTATGAACATTTAAAACAAGATAATCATCTTCTTATAATCCTAGGTTCGAAAATGTCACCTATATCTAGATGTAAAGAATGTGACTTGTTAGGACTTTAGTCAAGTTATTAATATCTTGAGCCTCAGTTCCTTTATCTGTAAAATGGAGATAATAATAGCATAATAAAAAGTTCTAATAGTAGCACAGTAGATAATAGATAATAAAGTGTATCAGATATTTCTTGTGGCATAACAAACCAGCCTCCATCTAAGTAGCTTAAAATATCAACCATTTAATTTTCTCAGGATTCTAAAATGTGGGCTGGAATCAACAGGCCTGTTTCTACTGCTTTCTCTCTCTGGGGTCATTCATGTAGTTGTCGCAATCTAGAAGTTTCAAAAGAGTTAGGTATTTACTTCCAGATGGCCTCACTTGCATGCCTATCTGGTGGGTTAGCTGGGTGCCTTGGATCTCCTCCAGGAGGTCTGATGAGAGGGCTGCTGGGATTTCTTACACTGAGGCAATTGGTTTGTTCTAATTGAATTGGTTTGTTCTAAGCATAATTTGTATCAAAGAGGAAATAATTAGGAAATATTTATTATGTTCTATCCCTAGAATAATACTTATTCTAGTGTCTTTTCAGAGAACAAATGAGGAAAAAAGGTAAAAGAGCAAGCAATTCAAATAATATAAACACTCAGGTTAAGAAATCTAGTTATTTAAAATTTGTACTTGGGAGAAAATATTCACAAATTATGCATCCCGCAAGTCTAATATACAGTATCTATAAGAAACATAAACAAATCAACAAGAAAAAAACATTAAAAAGTGGGTAGAAGACATGAACATACTCCTATCTAAAGAAGACATACAAATGACCAACAAATGTATGAA
Organism: Pongo pygmaeus; assembly: GCF_028885625.2. Taxonomy (NCBI): domain Eukaryota; kingdom Metazoa; phylum Chordata; class Mammalia; order Primates; family Hominidae; genus Pongo; species Pongo pygmaeus. The sequence goes on along the minus strand of NC_072388.2, from coordinate 46,470,901 downwards.
AAAATGCTCATCATCACTTATCATCAGAGAAATACAAATTTAAAGCACCACATAATACTATCTCACACCAGTCAGAATGGTTATTATTAAAAAGTTTAAAAATAAGAGATGTTGGTGAGGTTGTGGAGAAAAGGGAATGCCTATTCACTGTTGGTTGAAATGTAAATTAGTTCAGCCACTGTGGAAAGTAGGTTGGCGATTTCTCAAATAATTAAGAACAAAACTACCATTCTATTTTTAGCAAACCCTGTAATGGATATATACCCAAAGGAAAATACATTGTTCTACCAAAGAGACACCTGTATTCATATGTTTATTGCAGCACTATCCACGATAGCAAAGTCATGGAATCAACCTAGGTGCCCCTCAATGGTGGACTGGATAAAGAAAATGTGGATATGGCACATACATATCATGGAATACTAGACAGCCATAAAAAAGAATGAAATCATGTCATTTACAGCTACATGGATGCAGCTGGAGACCATTATCCTAAGTGAATTAACATAGGAAATACTGCATGTTCTCACTTATAAGTGGGAGCTAAATATTGAGTACACATGGGCATAAAGATGCAAGGCAACAGATAGTGGGGACTCTAAAGGGGGAGAGAGAGGGAAAGGACAAATTTTAAAAACCGCCTATTGGATAATATGTTCACTATTTGGATGATAGGATCAACAGAAACCCAAACCTCAACATCACACAATATACCTATGTAACAAAACCATACATATAACCTCTGAATCTAAACTTTACAAAAAATTAAAATTAAAAATAATAAAAATTATTCTTGGTTTATCAATAGTAAAGTCTTAAATGGATTTTAGTTGTTGAAAACAAAATAGTATTGTTTTAGTCCATTTGTGCTGCTATAACAAAATATCTAATGCTGGGTAACTTATAAATAACAGCAATGTATTCCTCACAGTTACGAAGGCTGGGAAGTCCAAGATCAAGGCACCAGCAGGTTTGATGTCTGGGAAAGGCCTATTGCTCATAGATGGTGCTATCTACATGTTCTCACATGGCAGAAGGGAGAGAAAGGGCAAAAGAGGACAAATGCTATATCTTCTCATGGTAAGAAAGTCTAAGAACAAAAAGGGCCTAATTACTTCCCTCCAGCCCCTTTATAAGGCACTAATTATTTCATGAAGACACTATCCTGATGACTTAATCACTTCCCAAAAGTCCCTACCTCTTAACACCACCACAATAGGGGTTAAGTTTCAACACATAAATTTTGGAGGGTACACATTCAAACTACAATAATTATTTAACAGCATTGTATTATTTTCTAAACCTAATTACCAAGGTAAATCAAATAATTTATATAATGAAGAGTCATGTAGTTTAATGTAAGGTGAACACACGTAAATGTGGGTGAGCAGTGGAAGATTAAAAGTCAAAGTTACTAATTCATCATGTTGGCATTCTTTCTAACAATCTTTGAGATACTTATGTAAATGTTCTTGTGAGCAGAAGGTGGTTTAAATTTGAGGTGAAAAAGAGGCACAGTGAAGACATTTGTGATGTTTTCAAGAGTATTTGTTTTCCTCCTGGGGCTTACTCGGGAATAAGATGTTTCACTCTAAACGTTGAGGTCTTTAAAGCAAAAGAAATGATCCTTTACATGAAGACTGGAAACAGAAAATAAAATACCACTACAGGAAGCAAAGTAATAGTAGGAGCAAATGTTTGTAGAATGGAAAACAAGAAATGAAAGTGAATCATAGGCTGTGCGGAGAAAATGAAAGAAACATAGAAAAAAGATTATTCAGAAGAAATGGAAGTCAAGAAAAAATGAGTCTGAAAGAATATGTTGCTGGTGTAAGAAAGTCTTAGAAATACCGGTGATAATAGGACAGTGAGATATTTGTGGAAGCAGCATTTTAGCACTTTGAAACAAGCCAAGGGGAAAGACTAAAGAAGATAAATCAATCCAATTCTTGAGGGAAAATTACCACATTCCCAATGAACAGCAATGAGAGGCCAAAATTTAACTCACCCCTGAGTGCTTCTGTAATTAGATTTGGAATATTTGCAGTGATAAATAGTCTAGTAAAAATATTGATTGGAAGAATGGTACAAAGTGAAAAGATCTTGGAATGTATAGTATGACAAAAAAAAAAAACTGTGGTTTAACTTTCAACTTGAGCTCTTAATAGCAATGTGACCCTGGGCAACTTATTTCAGTTCTATGAAGATAATTTTTTTGATATATTTATTGAGATAAACCTCAATTTCCTTATCTGTGAAAAGACATTTTAACTGTCTCATTCTGTTGTGTGTAAAATTATTAAATCTAATGGATTGTAATAATTAGAATTGCCTTATCTGGGCACTGCTTGGGAGAGAAATACTTATTTTTGAGAGACAATAATATTCCTTTAAATCAACACCCTCATGTCCATCACTGTATATCTTCTCTTCTCTCTTATTTCTTTAAATTAGGAAAGTTTAAATAGAAATGATGGAAATGGTTGGATCTAATATCATTAATATCATTACAGTAGTTAAATGTATAAAATCATAACTTCATTATAGAATTTAAGAGCAGTTTTAGCAGTTCCAGGAAAGAAACTACTTAAGCATTTATTCTTTTTATAGTTTAGACTCTAACACAGCAATTTGCTATTTTATTTTCTCTCTGTTTTATGTATTCTTAAAAGACAAGTGAGCCTAAAAAATCCTATTAAATGTTGCATAATTAATGTTTGAAGGTTATAGTCCCACTTTCTTCTGTAAAACTTTTAAAATCATAAACCTTAAAATAATTAAGAAAAATATATGTTTGTCTAAATTCATAAACCAGATTTTAGCCTTATGAAGAGTTTCTTAGAGTTTTTCTTTTCTCATCACCTATCAGTGTAGGATATTCAGAGTTCAGAGATTTTCCTACAAGAGAAGCTACTTTTCTTTTTCTCTATTCACCACCTCTCCCAAGAACTTCCCATTGAGAAAATAAGAAACATTAGAACAAGTTTCATGCTATTTATTCAGCCATAATGGAACTTTGGTGATTTAAGAGAGATACCTGCAAAGATGATTAGGATATGACATGATCAGATCTTTATTTTGGACTATATTTCACTCAAATATAAAGTATCTTATATCATTCAAAATGAGCATCCTTTTTCAACAGTTTGTACATATAATGTTTATGTCTACCTCTATAAATATTATTCCCATTATCCCTCCTTCTGACAATTTTTATGTAAATTTGGTGACATTCTTCTAGCATTCTTATCTCCAGGATAAGTCAAACTGCTTCCAGAATGGGTAAAAGAGGGCAAGAAAAGATGTGACTACAATAGTCTGGGACCCAAACAGATTAAAGTATGAGATATTTCATAGCATAAGCAGTATATTATTAATCATATTTCCTAGTACATAATACATGCTCAATAAGAAGTTATTGCATTAATTTAACTGAAGACTGAACTAGAATTACCTGAGTGAAATTGCACAGGATCTAGGAGATTTAAGAAATGGTGGAAGGCTTGCTAGCACCATCTGACACTTGATTGGCCATACAGATTCATCAAATGGGAAAGACAGCTGATACAAGGAGGAACACACGACTGGGAGAATCATGTGAACTAAGAGACTAGGTTTGAAAAAAGAGAAATAAGAGCACATGCACCAAAAAATAGAAGCAAAATGAAGAACTTAAGTGAACATGTTTTAATGATGGAGCTTAAATATGAGCAAACAAAAATCATATAATCATAAATAATGCTAATACAGAGAAAAAATGATAAGCATGGGATTACTACATCAAACATCATAGAGATAATAGAAAAAAAATCCAAATACAAAACTCTTCTTGCCATTTCAAAATATTAAACATAATAACATAATTTTAAATGTAATTCCAAAACCTAATTCTAATCCTTTACTGTTTTGAAATAAGGAGTAGCACTTAATTTTAATTGGATTTAGTTTAAATAAGATATAATCATCAAGTAATAGCATATGTTTATAGTACATATCATGTTATTAATCTTAAAATATAATTCTTTTATTTCCTATGTCATACTATTTTTTATTTCCTAACAATGGTACTTTTCATGTTTATCTCAGGAGGAAACAAAGTTACATTTTAAATATGAAGTGATACTTGCTCTTATGAAATAACACTCAGAAATATAAGTATTATTTACTTTTGATTTACTATTTCACACACATAAATATATATTATTATAATCTTTAATGAAAATAAATGTGTATCAAAGGCCTACTATATTCCAGATACTTTGCTAGTTACTGTGATTTGGAGAAAAATTAAGATTCTGGATCTACTCCAGGAAGCTTAATATTCAGTAGAGAAGATTAGCTTTAAGAATAAAATATTTCAATAAAAAGAACAAAATACCCTGAGGAAACCCCCAAGTGAAGGAAAAGAATAGTGATTATAAGCTATCAAGGAATGTTTATAGGAGAATTAATCATTCGAGCTAGGTGTGATTATTTTAAAAGCTTTTAAAAAGGAGAGATCATGAAGTTGAAGAAAGAATCATTTCCAGTGGAGAGAAATGCTTAAGTACAGGACAGTGACTGGAAAATTGAGCATATTTTCAGCCTAACCAAACTCATCTTCCTCTGGAGGATACTGTACACCAAGTATAATAGTAAAAAGTAAAACATGAACAGCAGGGTGGTGGCAACTCATGTAGATTATTGAATGTTAGTCGAGGAGTTTAGACTTCCTTGTTGAAAAACTGAATGTCACTCCTTTAGAAAATGTATGATGTCATCAGCATATGGGCTAAATTTAGGTTAAGAGAAAATAATGGCAAAGAGACCAATAAGAAAGCCATTGAAATAGTGAATGTAGAGTATACTATGCACTTGAATTCTTACAATATCTTTGTGAATGTAAAGCAGGGGAAGTATGTGAGAAACATTTGCTGTGTCCTGTTCATGACCATTCATAGAGATTACATGGAATAGGTTCACACATTTCCTCTCAAAGGCATTTATTATTTGACTAGATGACTTTCTACATCCTTTATGAGAAACTTTATGAGTAAGTGGTTTGTATTTACTAATGTAATAGTAAAGAAAAATAGCATAAGAAAAGAGAGCAAGCTGTTTTGTTTACTGTGGCTTTATAGTATAGTTTGAAGTTGAGTAGTGTTATGCCTCTGGCTTTGTTCTTTTTTAAGATTGCTTTTTGTTCAGGCTCTTTTTGGTTCCATATACATTTTAGAATAGTTTTTTCTAATTCTGTGAAGAATGACATAGTTTGATAGGAATAACATTGAATCTGTAAATTGCTTTGGGGAGTATGCCTATTTATATGATAGCTTTTCTTTTAGTCCATTATCATGGAATGTTTTTCTTTTTTTATTTTTATTTTTAGTGCTGGGGTACATGTGCAGGATGTGCAGGTTTTTTGCACAGGTAAACATGTGCCATGGTGGTTTGCTGCATCTATCAACCGATCACCTAGGTATTAAGCCCAGCATGAATTAGCTATTTTTCCCAATGCTGTCCCTCCTCCCAACCCCCCCGACAGGCCCCAATGTGTGTTGTTCCCTACCCTGCGTCCATGTGTTCTCATTGTTCAGCTTCCACTTATAAGTGAGAACATGTGGTGTTTGGTTTTCTGTTCCTGCATTAGTTTGCTGAGGATAATGGCTTCCAGCTTCATCCACATCCCTGCAAAGGACATGAGCTCATTCCTTTTTATGGATGCATAGTATCCCATGCTGTATATGTACCACATTTTCTTTATCCAGCCTATTGTTGATGGGCATTTGGGTTGATTCCATGTCTTTGTTATTGTGAATAGTGCTGCAATGAATATATGCATTCATGCATCTTTGTCACAGAATGATTTATATTACTTTGGGTATATAACCAGAAATGGGATTGCTAGGTCAAATGGTATTTCTTTTTCTAGATTTATGAGGAACTGCCACACCATCTTCCACGATGGTTGAAGTAATTTAAATTTCCACCAACAGTCTAAACGTGTTCCTATTTCTCCACAACCTCTCCAGGAACTGTTGTTTCTTAACTTTTTAATAATGGTCGTTCTGACTGGCGTGAGATGGTATCTCACTGTGGTTTTGATTTGCATTTCTCTAATGATCAGTGATGTTGAGCTTCTTAAAATATGTTTGTTGGCTGCATGAATGTGTTCTTTTGATAAGTGTCTGTTAATGTCCTTTGTCCACTTTTTACTGGGGTTATTTGTTTTTTACTTGTAAACTTGTTTGAGTTCCTTGTAGATAGTGGATATTAGCCCTTTGTCAGATTCATAGATTGCAAAAATTTTCTCCCATTCTGTAGATACCCTGTTCACTCTGATGATAGTTTATTTTGCTGTGCAGAAGCTGTTTAGTTTAATTAGATCTCATTTGTCAATTTTTGCTTTTGTTGCAATTGCTTTTGGTGATTTCGTCATGAAATATTTGCCCATGCCAATGTCCTGAATGCATGTATACCTAGATTTTCTTCTAGGGTTTTTATAGTTTAGGGTTTTACATTCAAGTCTTTAATTCATCTTCAGTTAATTTTTGTATAAGTTGTGAGGAAGAGTTCCAGTTTCACTTTTCTGCATATGGATAGCCAGTTGTCCCAGCACCATTTATTAAATAGGGAATCCTTTCCCCATTGCTTGTTTTTGTCTGGTTTGTTAAAGATCAGATGGTTGTAGATGGGCAATCTTATTTCTGAGTTCTCTATTCTGTTCTATTGGTCTATATATCTGTTTTTCAGCCAGTATCATGCTGTTTTGGTTACTGAAGCCTTATAGCATAGTTTGAAGTCCCATAGCGTGATGCCTCCAACTTTGTTCTTTTCGCTTAGGGTTGTCTTGGCTATACGGGCTGTTTTTTGGTTCCATACAAATTTTAAAATAGTTTTTTTTTTAATTCCTTGAAGAATATCAATGGTAGTTTAATGGGAATAGCATTGAATCTATAAATTACCATGAGAAGTATGGCCATTTTTATGATATTGATTCTTCCTATCCATGAGCATGTAATATTTTTCCATTTGTTTGTGTCTTCTCTGGTTTCCTTGAGCAGTGGTTTGCAGTTTTCCTTGAAGAGGTCCTTCACTTTCCTTGTTAGCTGTATTCTAGGATTTTATTCTCTTTGTAGCAATTGTCAATGGGAGTTCATTCATTATTTGGCTCTCTGCTTTTCTATTTTGGGGTATAAGAATGCTTGTGACTTCTGCACATTGATTCAGTATTCCTGAGACTTTATTGAAGTTGCTTATCCACTTAAGGAGCTTTTGGGCTGAGACAATGAGATTTTCTAGATGTAGGATCACGTCATCTGCAAAAAAAGACAATATTACTTCTTCCCTTCCTATTTGAATACGCTTTATTTCTTTCTCTTGCCAGATTGCCCTGGCCAGAATTTCCAATACTATGTTGAATAGGAGTGGCAAGAGAGAGGATCCTTGTCTTGTGCCAGATTTCAAGGGGAATGCTTCTAGCTTTTGCCCATTCAGTATGATATTGGCTGTAGGTTTGTCATGAATGGCTCATATTATTTTGAGGTGGGTTCCTTCAATACCTAGTCTATTGAGAGTTTTTAACATAAAGAGATGTTGAATTTTCTCGAAGGCCTTTCCTGCATCTATTGAGATAATCATGTGGTTTTTGTCATTGGTTCTGTTTATGTGCAATGAATTACATTTACTGATTTGCATATGTTGAACCACCTTGCATCCTGGGAATTAAGCCAACTTGCTCGTAGTGGATAAGCATTTTGATGTGGTACTTGTTTCAGTTTGCCAATATTTTATTAAGAATTTTTGCATTTATGTTCATCAGGGATATTGGCCTGAACTTTTCTTTTTTTGTTGTGTCTCTGCCAGGTTTAGGTATCAGGATAATGCTGGCATCATAGAGTGAGTTAGGGAGGAGTCCTTCCTTTTCAATTGTTTGGAATAGTTTCGGAAGAAGTGTTATCAGCCCCTCTTTGTATTTCTGGTAGAATTCAGCTGTAAATCTATCTGGTCCTGGGCTTTGTTTGGTTAGTAGGCTATTTATCACTGCCTCGATTTCAGAATTCATTATTGGTCTATTCAGGAATTCAATTTCTTCCTGGTTTAGTTTTGGGAGGGTGTATGTGTTCAGGAATTTATCGATTTCTTCTATGTTTTCTAGCTTTTTGCATAGCTGTTTATAGTATTTTCTAATGGTTATTTGTATTTCTGTGGGTTCAGTGGTAATATTCCTTTTATCATTTTTTATTGTGTCTATTTGATTCTTCTCTCTTTTCTTCCTTATTTGTCTAGTTAGCAGTCAATCTATTTTATTAATTTTTTTCAAATACCAGCTCCTGGATTCATTGATATTTTTAGAGTCTTTCGTGTTTCTATCTTCTTCAGTTCCTCTCCAATCTTGATTATTTCTTGTCTTTTGCTAGCTTCGGAATTTATTTGCTCTTGGTTCTCTAGTTCTTTCAGTTGTGATGCTAGGATGTCAGCTGAGATATTTCTAGCTTTTTGATGTGGGAATTTTGTGCTGTAAATTTCCCTCTTAACACTGCTTTAGCTGCATACCAGAGATCCTGGTATGTTGTCTCTTTATTTTCATTGGTTTCAAAGAACTTCTTGATTTCTGCCTCAATTTTATTATTTACTCAGGAGTCATTCAGGAACAGGTTGTTCAATTTCCATGTAGTTGTGGTTTTGAGTGAGTTTCCTACTCTTGAGTTCTAATCTGACTGCACTGTTGTCTGAGATACTTTTTGTTATGATTTCAGTTCTTTTGCGTTTGCTGAGGAGTGATTTACTTCCAATTATGTGATCAGTTTTAGAGTAAGTGCCATGTGGCACGAGGAGGAACATATATTCTATTGTTTTGGGGTGGAAATATCTGTAGATATCTATCAGGTCCACTTGATCCAGAGCTGAGTTCAATTCTTGAATATCTTTGTTAATTTTCTGTCTCAACGATCTGTCTAATATTGACAGCAGAATGTTAAACTCTTCCACTATTATTTTATGGGAGTCTAAGTCTTTTTGTAGGTTTCAGAGAACTTGTTTTATGAATCTAAGTTCTCCCGTATTGGGTGCATATATATTTAGGATAGTTAGCTCTTCTTGTTGAATTTTCCCCTTTACCAATATGTCTTTTTTGATCTTTGTTGGTTAAAAGTCTATTTTGTCAGAAACTACCATTGCAAACCCTGCTTTTTTCTGTTTTCCATTTGCTTGATATATTTTCCTCCATCCTTTTGTTTTCTGTCTTTGCATGTGAGATGGGTATCTTTGCATGTGTGTCTTTGCATGTGAGATGGGTATCTTGAACAGCACACCCATGGGTTTTGAATCTTTGTCCAGCTTGCCGCCAGGTTACTGCAGTTGTAATTGGGGCAATTACAATTACTGTGTAATTGTAATTGAGGCAAATGTAACTGGGGCATTTAGCCCATTTACATTGAACGTTAATATTGTTATGTATGAATTTGATTCTGACATCATGATGCTAGTTGGTTATTTTGCAGATGTGTTTTTGTTTTTGCTTCACAGTGTCACTGGTCTGTGTATTTCAATGTGTTTTTTTGTAGTGGCTGGTAACAGTTTTTTCCTTTCCATATTTAGTGCCTCCTTCATGAGGTCTTACAAGGCAGGCCTGGTGGCGATGAATTCCCTCAGCATTTGCTTGTCTGAAACAGAAAAAAAGATTTCTCTTTCACCTATAAAGCTTAGTTTGGCCGGATATGAAATTCTAGGCTGGAAATTCTTTTCTTTAAGAATGTTGAAAATTGGCCCCCCATCTCTTCTGGTCTGTAGGGTTTCTGTGGCTTCTGCTATTATTCTAATGGGCTTCCCTTTACAGGTGACCTGGCCCTTGTCTCTAGCTGCTATTAACATTATTTCTTTCATTTCAACCTTGGAGTATCTTATGATTATGTGTCTTGGGGTTGTTCTTCTTGTGGAGTATTTTACCAGAGTTCTCTGGATTTCCTGAATTTAAATATTGGCCTGTTTTCTAGGTTGTGAAGTTCTCCTGGATGATATCCTGAAGCATGTTTTCCAGCTTGGTTCTGTTCTCCCTGTCTCTTTCAGGTACCCCTATCATTCTTAGGTTCAGTCTTTCAATATAATCCCATAGTTCTCAGAGGTTTTGTTCATTCCTTTTCATTATTTTTTCTCTAATCTTATTTGACTTATTTCAGCAAGATAGTCTTCAAGCTCTGATATCCTTTCTTCCACTTAGTCTATTTGGCTATTGGTACTTGTGTTTGCATTTTGAAGTTCTCGTGTTGTGTTTTTCAGCTCCTTCTGATCATTTATGTTCCTCTTCAAACTGGTTATTCTGGTTAACAGCTCCTTTAATGTTTTATCATAGTTCTTAGCTTATTTGCAGTGAGTTAGACCATCATCCTTTAGCTTGGCAAAGTTCATTGTCACCCATCTTCTGAAGCCTGCTTATGTCAATTCTTACATCTCAGCCTCAGCCCCATTCTAAGCTCAGCTGGAGACTTGTTGCAATCTTTTGGAGAAGAGGCACTCTGGCTTTTTGAGTTTTCAGCATTTTTGTGTTTATTCTTTCTCATCTTCATGGATTTAACTAACTTTGATCTTTGAGGCTGCTGACTTTTGGATGGGGTTTTTGTGGTGTCTTTTTCATTCATATTGTTGCTTTCTGCTTTTGTTTTCTTTTAGTAGTCAGGCTCTTCTTCTGTAGCATTGCTGTGGTTTGCTTGGGGTCCACTCCAGCCCCTGTTCACCTGAGTCTCTCCCGTCCCTGTAAATATCACCAGTGGAGGCTGCAGACCAGCAAGAACGACAGCCTGCTCCTTCCTCTGGGAGCTCTTTCCCAGAGGACTATGGCCTGATGCTGGCTGGAACATTCTTGTATGAGGTGTCTGGAGACTCCTGTTGGGAGTTCTCACTCAGTCAGGAGGAGTGGGGTCAGAAATCCACTTAAATAAGCAGTCTATCTGCCTCTTGGCAGAGTGGGTATGTTGCACTGAAGGAAATCCCCATCTTCTGGGCTGCCCTGACTCTCCAGACCCATCAGGCAGAAATGACTAAGATCACTGATCCAGGATACTGCAGCCAGCCCTCCTCCCAGGGGCTCCTCTCAGGGTTATCAGTGTTCTATCCATAAATCCCTGGCTGGGGATGCTGATATTCCCATAGGGAGGCCCCACCTCATCTCGCTGGCATCAGCGGCAAGGGAAAGCAGCCACTGGAGCCATGGTGATGGCGGCTACCCCTCCCCCCAGGGAACTCAGTCTTCTAAAGCAGTTTCTAGTCAGCCATGCTGGCCAGGAGAGATACCAAACTGTGGGTATTAGCTTGTGGAGTTCCTTGAGAGCAAGGCTGCTTGTCTTCCTGTTTTCAGCCCCCTTCCCACAAGAGTGGATGGGTCTCCTGCCTCATGGGAATTCCCGGAGCCGGAGTATGCAAATACTCCTGTGTCTCAGTGCCTGCTCAAAGTGGCCACCCATATAAGCAGTCCACCTGAGCAGCCACCGTGATTCTCCACAGCTTTGTGCTTGGGAACCAAGGCTCTGGAAGCGTGGCTCAGGGGGTGACCTCCTAATCCATAGGTTGCAAGGATCCCTCGGGAAAACCTGGTTTTCAGGGAGAGGAAGCACAATTCCTCACCATCTCCCTTGGCTGGGGGAGAGAGTTCCCTTTGGCACCTGCAGTTCCTGGGTGGGGTCTTACTCCACCCTGTTTTTGCTGACTTTCAGTGGGTCACACCAACCATCTAGTCAGTCCTAATAAGAGAGCTGTGGTACCTCAATTGAAGATGCAAAGTGCACTCACAGTTTTTTGCTTTCTAGTGGGAGCTGCAGAATGGAGCTTCCTCTATTTGAACGTCTTGGCTCCACCAAATGTTTTCTCTTTTTTGTGTTGTCCCTGATTCCTTTTAGCAGTGTTTTGTAATTCTCCTTGTAGAGATCTTTCACCTCCTTGGTTAGGTGAATTTCCTAGGGATTTCATTTTCTTTGTGGTTCTTGTAAGTGGGATTTTGTTCTTGATTTCACTCTCAGCCTAAACATTGATGATGTATAGAAACGCTACTGATGTTTGTATATTGATTTTGTATCTTGAAACTTTGCTAAAGCTGTTTAACAGTTCTAGGAGAATTTGGCAGAGTCTATTGGACTTTCTGAGTACAGAATCATATTGTCAGCAAAGAATGATAGTTTGAGGTTTTTTTTTTCCTATTTGGATGCCTTTTATTTATTTCTCTTGCCTGATTGCTCTGGCTATGATTTCTAGTACTATTTTGAAAAGGAATGTGAGAATAGGCATAAAAACAGACACACAGACCCAAAGAAAAGAATAGAAAACTCAGAAATAAAGCTGCACACCCAGAAACACCTGTTTTTTGACAAGGCTGACAAAAGCAACAGGAAAAGAACTTCCTATTCAAGAAATGCTGCTGAGATAACTAGCTAGGACCCCTACTTTTCACCACATACAAAAATTATCTCAAGATGTATCCAAGATTTAAAGGGCAGCCTCAAATTATAAAAATCCTGGAAGACAACCTAGGAAATACGCTTCTTGACACTAGCCTTGGCAAAGAATGGCAAAGAATTCTCAACAAAGTCCACAAAAGCTATTGCAAAAAAAAAAAAAAAAACAAAAAACAGACAAGTGGAAACTAATTAAACTAAAGAGCTTCTGTACAACAAAAGAAACTATCAACAGAGCAGACAGACAAGTTACAGAATGGGAAAAAGATATTCTCAAACTACGCCTCCAACAAAGTCTAACATCCAGAATCTATAGGAAACTTAAACAAATCAACAAACACAAAACACAAAACCCCATTAAAAAATGGGTAAAGGACATGAACAAACACTTCTCAAAAGAAGACATACATGTGGCCAACAAACATGAAAAAATGCTCAACATCACTAATGATCAGACAAATGTAAATCAAAACAACAAAGAGGAACCATTAAATAGTCAAAAGACAACAGGTGCTGCTGAGGCTGCAGAGAAAAAGGAATGATATAAACTGCTGGTGGTAATGTAAATTAGTCCAGTCACAGTGGAAAGCATTTTGGAGATTTCTTAAGGAAATTGAAACAGCTACTATTGTACCCAGCAATCTCATTATTGAGCGTAAAACCAAATGAAAATAAATCACTCTACCAAAAAGACACATGCACTTTTATGTTCATCACTGCACTATTCACAATAACAATGACATGGGATCAACCCAGGTTCCCATCAATGGTAGATTGGATAAAGAAAATGTGATACATAATCACAATGGAATACTACACAGCCACAAAAAAGGATAAAATTATGTCCTTTGTAACAATGTGGATGGATCTGGAGGCCATAATCCTAAGTGAATTAACATAGAAACAGAAAACCAAATACCATATGTTCTCACTTATAAGTGAAAACTAGACATTGAGGATACATGGACATAAACATGGAAAGAATAAACACTGCAGACTACTTGAGGGTGGAGGAAGGGAGGGGGAATATGTTGAAAAGCTACCTATCAGACACTGTGCTCACCATCTGGTGATAGGATCCATACCCCAAACCACAGCATCATGCAATATTCCCATTTAATAAATCTGCATGTGTGCCCCCTGTATCTAAAATAAAAGTGGAAATTTGAAAAAGAAATGAAAAAAGAGCAAACTTTTAGGAATGAGAAACGGCTAAAGCAAGGGAATAATTGTTTAAAAAGAGAATTATGGAATTTACCCAAGAACTGAAGAACTCCCTGCAAAAAGGGAAAAAATTTGCTATCGGAAGGGCTATACATTAATAGAGGCTGACCCCTACCCTCTGGCATTGAAAGTAGAGCAGGCTGAAAGATGCCATAGCAGTCTGGAAGATTCCATCCAGACCTGTCCATCTGTAGAACTAGCACCTCACCTTTTCACAACTAGCAACCTGGAGCCCACATGCCCTACACAAGCCCCATGACTCATTTTGATCCTGTATGCCTGCTCTCAAAACCCACCCAAAGTTATTTTTTCATACATCTCTTTCAGCATTTAAGTATTTGGGGTTTTCATGATAAGTATTTAGGGTTTTGATGATACCAGTCATCATGGTGGTGAATGCTTTGTTCTTAACAAGTTTTGTTAAGATACACTTAGCAAAGCAAACTTACATCCTTTAAAACTCAAAAATGATTAAAAACAATATTTAGTATAGTTAATAGGTAAGCACATTCTTGACAACCAGACAAATTTATATTTCTCAGAAGGGCAGTATGTGGGAGTTTAAAACTGAGTTTAGAAAAAATTTTAAAAAGCACTGTGCTATTTTTTATTTACCTATGCAAATTTGTTTACAATGTTACCTATCATTTTAGACTTACCTATGTAAATTTTTTTATTTTATTATTATTATACTTTAAGTTTTAGGGTACATGTGCACAATGTGCAGGTTAGTTACATATGTATACACGTGCCATGCTGCTGTGCTGCACCCGTTAACTCATCATTAAGCATTAGGTATATCTCCTAATGCTATCGCTCCCCCCTCCCCCCACCCCACAACAGTCCTCAGAGTGTGATGTTCCCCTTCCTGTGTCCATGTGTTCTCATTGTTCAATTCCCACCTATGAGTGAGAATATGCGGTGTTTGTTTTTTTGTCCTTGCGATAGTTTACTGAGAATGATGATTTCCAATTTCATCCATGTCCCTACAAAGGACATGAACTCATCCTTTTTTATGGCTGCATAGTATTCCATGGTGTATATGTGCCACATTTTCTTAATCCAGTCTATCATTGTTGGACATTTGGGTTGGTTCCAAGTCTTTGCTATTGTGAATAGTGCCGCAATAAACATACGTGTGCATGTGTCTTTATAACAGCATGATTTATAGTCCTTTGGGTATATACCCAGTAATGGGATGGCTGGGTCAAATGGTATTTCTAGTTCTAGATCCCTGAGGAATCGCCACACTGACTTCCACAATGGTTGAACTAGTTTACAGTCCCACCAACAGTGTAAAAGTGTTCCTATTTCTCCACATCCTCCCCAGCACCTGTTGTTTCCTGACTTTTTAATGATCACCATTCTAACTGGTGTGAGATGGTATCTCATTGTGGTTTTGATTTGTATTTCTCTGATGGCCAGTGATGGTGAGCATTTTTTCATGTGTTTTTTGGCTGCATAAATGTCTTCTTTTGAGAAGTGTCTGTTCATGTCCTTCGCCCACTTTTTGATGGGGTTGTTTGTTTTTTTCTTGTAAATTTGTTTGAGTTCATTGTAGATTCTGGATATTAGCCCTTTCTCAGATGAGTAGGTTGTGAAAATTTTCTCCCATTTTGTAGGTTGCCTGTTCACTCTGATGGTAGTTTCTTTTGCTGTGCAGAAGCTCTTGAGTTTAATTAGATCCCATTTGTCAATTTTGGCTTTTGTTGCCATTGCTTTTGGTGTTTTAGACATAGATTCAATGCCATCCCCATCAAGCTACAATGACTTTCTTCACAGAATTGGAAAAAACTACTTTAAAGTTCATATGGAACCAAAAAAGAGCCCACACCGCCAAGTCAATCCTAAGCCAAAAGAACAAAGCTGGAGGCATCACGCTACCTGACTTCAAACTACACTACAAGGCTACAGTAACCAAAACAGCATGGTGCTGGTACCAAAACAGAGATAGAGATCAATGGAACAGAACAGAGCCCTCAGAAATAACACCGCATATCTACAACTATCTGATCTTTGACAAACCTGAGAAAAACAAGCAATGGGGAAAGGATTCCCTATTTAATAAATGGTGCTGGGAAAACTGGCTAGCGATATGTAGAAAGCTGAAACTGGATCCCTTTCTTACACCTTATACAAAAATTAATTCAAGATGGATTAAAGACTTAAACGTTAGACCTAAAACCATAAAAACCCTAGAAGAAAACCTAGGCATTACTATTCAGGACATAAGCATGGGCAAGGACTTCATGTCTAAAAAAATTACCTATGTAAATTTTTTAAATGACCCCAAATTTTAATGTTTATGGAAAATTTGTTCTCATTTTATTATACTAATAGTAATATGATGTTTGTAACTGTTTAGTCATTAGACACAATTGGTTGATGAGCAGTCTGCAAATAAATGTGAAAAGCTATAGTGCTGCTTAAAGATGTCTATGACTAAGAGAATAGCATACAAACTAGTATTAAAAAACCCACCAACCAGAAAAACCTCTGGACCAAATGGATTCACAGCCAAATTCTACCAGATGAATAAAGAGGAGCTGGTACCTATCCTACTTAAAGTATTCCAAAAACTCAAGGAGGAGACACTCCTCCCTAACTCATTCTATGAGGCTGGCATTATTCTGATACCAAATCCTGGCAGAGACATCATGAAAAAAGAAAACTTCAAACCAATAACCCTGATGAATATAGATGCAAACATCCTAAACAAAACACTAGCAAACCAAAACCAGCAGCATATTAAAAAGCTAATCAGCCACAATCAAGTAGGCTTTATTCCCGGGATGCAAGGTTGTTTCAGCACACACAGATTAATAAATGTGATTTATTACATAAACAGAACTAAAAACAAAACCACATGATCATCTCAATAGACACAGAAAAGCCTTTTGATAAAATTCGGTGTTCCTTCATATTAAAAACTCTCAACAAACTAGGCATCAAAGGCACATTCCTCAAAATAATAGGAAATATCTTCAACAAACCCACAGCCAACATCACACTTAATGGGAAAAAACTGAAAGCATTCCTCTTGAGAACCAAAACAAGACAAAGATGCCTCCTCTCATCACTCATATTCAATATTGTACTGGAAGTCCTAGCCCAGGCAAAGACTTCATGATGAAGTCTCCAAAATCAATTGCAATAAAAACAAAAATTGACAAATGAGACCTAATTAAACTAAGGAACTCCTGCACAGCAAAAGAAACTATCAACAGAGTAAACACACAACCTCAGAATGGGAGAAAATATTTGCAAACTATGCATCTGACAATGGTCTGATATCTAGAATACATAAGAAACCCAAAGAAATCAACAAGGAAAAAAACAAAAACAAACAAACAAAAAACAACCTCATTAGAAAGTAGTCAAAGGACATAAATAGACACCTCTGAAAAGAAGACAAACACATGGCCAAAAAGCATAGGAAAAAATTCTCAATATCACTAATCACTACGGAAATGCAAATTAAAACCACAATGAGATATCATCTCACACCAATCAGAATGGCTATCATTAAAAAGCCAAAAACTAACAGATGTTGATGAGGTTGCAGAGAAATGAGAATGCTTATACGCTACTAGTGGGAATGTAAATTAGTTCAACCACTATGGAAAGGGGTCTGGAGATTTCTCAAAGAACTTAAAATAGACCTACCATTAGACCCTGCAATCCCATTACTGGGTATATGCCCAAATAAATATAAATTGTTCTACCATAAAGACAGATGCATACATATGTTCATCACCACCTTTTTCACAAGAGCAATGACATGAAATCAACCTAGATGCTCATCAGTGGTGGGCTGGATAAAGAAAACTTGGCACATATTTACAATGGAGTACTATGCAGCTATTAAAAAAAATAAGATCAGGCCCTTTGCAGCAACATGAATGGAGCTAGAAGCCAGTATCCTAAGTGAATTAATGCAGGAACAGAAAACTAAATACTGCATGATGGAGCTAAACATTGAGTACACAAGCACACAAAGATGGGAACAACAGACACTGAGGCCTAGTTGAGAGTAGAGGGTGACAGGAAGATGAAGATTAAAAAAACTACCTATAGGATATTATGCTGATTACCTGTGTGACAAAATTACCAGTACACCAAACTCCTGCTACACACAATTTACCACATAACAAACATGCACATATATCCCTTGAACCTAAAAGTTAAAAGAAAAAAATAAAATTAAAATAGCATAATACTAGCCACTACTAGAATATCTTACAAATAATTAAAGAATAAAATAGAAAAAGATTTTATAAATACAGTCAAAGGGAGTAAATGTAAGGAATAGTAAAAAGACAAATACATAAAATAATAAAGAAACTACTAAGATTGGTCTAAATACTAAATCTATACACATCGTATAAGAGCAGACCATTATAAGATTATATCACTATGAAACAAAACAGAATGAGATACTTAATGCAAATAAATTAATTATGATACCTCCACAAGATATACTCATTGAAATTATGTTATTAAAGAAGATGTAAGGTTATAGAAAAAATTTGAAATAGGATAAGTAAAATAGATATTCTAAAAATTATACGTTATATATGGGCTGGGTGCAGTGGCTCATGCCTGTAATCCCAGCACTTTAGGAGGCCGAGGCGGGTGGATCACCAGGTCAGGAGATCGAGACCATCCTGGTCAACATGGTGAAACCCCATCTCTACTAAAAATACAAAAAATAACTGGGCTTGGTGGTCCTCACCTGTAGTCTCAGCTACACGGGAGACTGATGCAGGAAAATCGTTTGGGCGGAGGTTGCAGTGAACCGAGATCACGCCACTGCACTCTAGCCTGGCGACAGAGCAAGACTGTCTCAAAAAAAAAAAAAAAAATTATACATTATGTATATAGATATTTTATTATATAAAATATTTACTTAGATATTAGAGATGGTTAAATATAGAAACGTATAGATATATATTTATAACAACAAAACCAACAAAGATACACACCAAAATATTAATGGTAATACTATCTGAATAGTCATAATATCTGAATTATGTGATCAGTGTTAATCTTCAAATTTTTGGTAGTTGTCAAACTGTGCCTCAAATTTTGTTTTTATAAAAGAGGAAAAGGCATGAAAAGCACAACACAAGTTTCCTTGTTTCCTTTTGTTAAAAAAGAACAAAATGACTAATTATTTGAAGAAAGAATTATATCATTATCACTCATAGGTGGGAATTGAACAATAAGAACACATGGACACAGGAAGGGGAACATCACACTTCAGGGACTGTTGTGGGGTGGGGGGAGGGGGGAGGGATAGCATTGGGAGATATACCTAATGCTAGATGACGAGTTAGTGGGTGCAGCGCACCAGCATGGCACATGTATACATAGGTAACTTACCTGCACATTGCACACATGTACCATAAAACCTAAAGTATAATAATAATAATAATAATAATAATTTAAAATAAAAAAATAAATAAAATGGTTGAAATAAAACAACAACAAAAAAAAGAAAAATTACCTATTGGGTACAATGTTCACTATTGGGGTGATGGGTAACATTAAAAGCCCAGACTTTACCACTATGCAATATATCTGCGTAACACAACTGCATTTGTACCCCTAAATCCATTAAAATAAAATTTTTTAACAACTGCAAAAAAATAAATAAATAAAAAAATAAAGTATATTATAGAAATGTAAAAAAAAAAAAAAAGAATTATATCATTATCACCCAAACTCAAAATTTCATTGACATTATTTTGTTTTGTGCAAAAACATTACCTAATATTTAAACAATTTGAAAGAAACAAATTACATGTTGTCATTTTGCCACAATTTTTGTATCTGAATGTTTGGGAAATTTGGATTCCATAATATATTTGCATTAACTGAACCCTCTAACTTGATCAAGATCTCTAGAAATCATATGATCATGTTGAGGTTTGAATTTTGATTTGAGGAACTGAATTTGCCTTGAAGATCTCTTCCTGCTTCAGATAGAGTTCCCATGTGAAAGATCATCAAAAAATATGGTAATAATAGAGAATCATGTTATAAAGTATAGTTTAATATAAACCACCTTTCAGAATTGCCTACAGTCAACAGATAAGTAATGTATAAACACTAATGTTTGAGGACCGTTACTTTAGAGTTTCCAAAGGTCTAGCCACTCCATCAGCTTACTAAAGAACTCTAATTTTATGTAGTTGTCCTAAAATATTTTTAGAAGGCTTTTTCAGAAAACTTGGCAGGGCCTCCAAATAGATTTGGAAATGAATCTCATTAAAAGATATAGATCACAATAATCTAAGTAGATTTTACTGCTGACACTAGTCCTTTTGTGCCTTTTGTTGATGTTTTGATGTTACTTGGGAAGCTCTTCTAGGATTCAGAGCATCAATCAGCATATAGGTGATTCTAAGTTTTTAACTATGGAAATATATCCCCCCAAAAAAATATCTTCTATATGCCTACTTATATTTGTACAGTAAGAACAGTCACTGTAAACAAAGAAATTTCTGTGACAAAAATTTTAACAAAAGAGCCTCCTAATAGTTCACTGTTTCTTCACTGTCTCCTTAAAGCAAATTGTCATCGAGAGTAGATATGTGGCATGCTTGTCTATTCCAGATAAATTGAAAGGAAGTTTAATGTAGTCTTTGTACCCAAACTTCTTTGAAGTCTTCTATTTTCAGAGAATATGGAAAACTCATATGGGCATTTGGCTCCTTCCTCCAAGGCAGTCCTAGATACACAATATAAATAAAAAGACATTGATGGATCAAAGAACAAAATGTAAAATTATGAACTTTTGGCGAAGAAGAAAGTCATTGTTTCTCCACGTGTGTGAAAAATGGGCAGTTCAGATAAGCTCATTGGACATCCTAGATGGGGAATGCCTGGGGAATCTTTTCTCTTCCCTATTTACTAGGTAGGTCAGTGCCTCCTTAAAACTGGAAAGGTAGGTGTGATAGTCAATTTTATTTATTAACTTGGACAGGTCATCGTAACCAGTTATTTAATCAAATCAAACCTACTAGGTGTTGCTATGAAAGTATTTTATACATGTGGTTAAGATCTACAATCTTTTGACATTAAGTGAAGGAGATTATCCTCAATAATGTGGGTGAGGATCATCCAATCAGTTGAAAGCTTTCAGAGGAAAACTTGAGGTTTCCCATCGAAGAATAAATTTTGCCTCAAGACTGCAGCATTTAACTGCTGCCTATTTTCAGTATATTGGACTGCCTTACAGAATTTTGGCTTGCCAGCCCATACAACCTCATAAGCCCACAACCACATGAGCCATTTCCTTATACTAAATGTCTCTCTGCTTGACCCTTTATATATAAAGTTTTTATATAGTTTTACATATAGCTTTTATATTTTATATATAGACAAAAGATAAAAAAATTCAAGTTGCATATAATATTATATATATATACAAGATAAAAACAATCCAAAAAGATTTATCAATATGCACACATACATCTAGATAAATTATAAATTATAGTGAAATTCAAGCAGGAGTATCTAAAATACCATGACATTTCCCAAAGCTTCTAGAGAAATCTTCTGCCCTAAATGAGCAAGCAACCTATTGACATGAGGAATCACTTACACTGCAGGCAAGAAAACAGTGTTACATCATTTTCAAGTTATTAAGGAAAAATAACTTAAATAAATAAATGCCATAATTTTATACTAGCAAACTAATTTTAAATAAACATATAATATAAAGTTATTTTCAATAACACAAAAAAGTCTCAAAAGTTTTACAACAAAAGAACCTAATTGAAATTATAAATGGAGGAAATAACCAAATAAGGATGGTGATAAATCTAAGAGGATGCTAATACGTTAATTGTGTGCAAGGGTCAGTAAATAACTTACTGAATTATACCATTATCTAAATGTATAATAAACAAAAATATTCAAAAGAATACATAACTAAATAAAACAATACCAAATGATGGTTTTGGAGGTTGGAGTACTGAGGGAACAATCAGGAAATGAATATATGCCACGTATTTTGACAGGAAGGAAATTTTCATTATGTCAAGAAAGTAATAGAGGAAAAGGTTTTAAATGACCTTTATAAATGAGATGTTAAGTGAAGCACAAAAAGTCAAACTTATACAATTTGCATATGTACAGAAGAATACTGTATCTATTCACTGATTAAAATAAATGTAAATAAATTAAATTCACTTACCAAAAGAGAAATCCTGAAAATTTGTAAAAACAAGATCCAGCATTATGTAATAACCATGAACACATTTTGAAAGAGGACAGTGGTAGACAAAGAAAGCTTGATAGTAAAGGAATGGAAGAAGATATTCTAAGATAAATGAATCTAAGGAAAGCAAAAGTGTAACTTTTAACAGTAAGTGAAATAAAATTTATTTTAATGGAATTGTTTATTATCTATAATTGCTAAAACATCACAAAGGACCAATAATTAAGTGGCCACTAAATATAAAACTTTTATAAGTAAATATTGGAGAAAATCTTTGTGACTTTGGTGGCACAATTTTCTTTGACAGCTCATAAAATTACTAATCATTAAATTTAAAATCCAGAGTATATTAAGAACTTCTGCAATTCAGTTAAAATAATAAATAAATAATTTCAATAAAACAAACAGGCCACATCTTAAATGGACACTTCAAAAGAAAATATAGAAGAATGGCCAGTAAGATTATGAAATATTGCCCAACATCATTAGCAATCAAGAAAATCAGCTAAAGCTACAATAAGATGCTACATCAAATCCACTAAAATGGCTAAAATTAAAAAGATTGATAACACTAAATGTTAGCAATGATTAGCAGCAACCAGATTCTTAAATTTATGTAAAATATCCTACTATTGTGTAAAACAGTCATTAAACAACTATTATATGACTGGGCAATTCCACTCCTATATATTTACACAAGAAATTTTTTTAATATATTAAAAGAAGATTTTAAAAAGATGCTCATAGTAGCTTTATTCATATTGCCCCAAACTGAAAAGAACTTAAATGTCAATCAGTAAGAGAATGAACAAGAAAACTGTGGCGCATTTATTTAATTAATACTATCTAGCAATAAATGGAACAAATTACTAATATATACAACAATATAGATGATTCTCAAAAAAGTATATTGAACAAAAGATGTAAATATAAAAATTAACATACTGTGTAATATATCTTTGTGTGTCTACTACCTCAAGTGATATATTAACAACTTCAGACAGGAGAGGAACAATCTTGCCAGATAGGGAAGGGTTGTTTCTGCTGACAAGAAAGGCTGAGTGGAACTTAGACTTCAGATACTGAGAAATATCTGATTACACCAAAGCACCACATATCAATTCTTAGAGTCCCACTCTTTTCCAACAGATGTCCTAAATTTAAATAAGATATTTTCAGAAGCAATCAATTCAACTTATTTTGTAATTTGGCAACCCAAAGAATCAGACTCTTTTCCTGATTTTTTGTACAATAGCATTGTGCCTTCAAGAGATAGATTCTACTAAGAGGCAACGTGGATCTCTCATCCTCTGACAATTCATTGAGGAAGAATTTTAGGCTCTAATCTAATCATTTTATTTTTTCTATGAGAGTGCTAAGTAAGTGGAAAAGAGCCTAACACACAGTCTTATATTACATGTTACGTGATAAGCACTTTTTTCTAAGCAACTACACATAAAATATAAGTACCTCTACACAACTATGGACTATGTGCTGGGGCATTTCTTGTTCTCTGATATTTAATTCTAGGATCTATCTAGAAAGATATTTATTACTTTCAAACCCAACCAGATCAATTTAGCGATTAGGCCTTCCCTTTTCTTGAGATTCTCTGGCCTTCCATATCTCCGTGTAATTAATATTTAATCTATCAGTCTGTGTTCTGTACCAAAAAAAGATAATCCCTTCTAGCTAATGTAGGGATTTATTTCAAGGTAGTAAGTAATTTAAAGGATTTCTGGAAGGGCTGATGAAACATAACAGAGTGTGAGCTGGTAGGAATGCACCAAAAGCCACCCCACAGAATTTGATCTTCAACTGTTGCTCTAACCAAGATCAGGAGGCTACCTGACAAGTTGGGAAGCCACTTCTACGGTATCCTCTGCTACGATGAATCCTTTCATTACATGAATTAAATTATATATGAGTGCTAAATGACATAAAAAGAACATAGTGTATAACTGCATTGGTTTATAAGAAAGTTTCCCAGTTTGTTCACCTTTTATACTAAGTAATAACGTCTGAAGGCAGAGTACATATGCAGCAAACACCAATAGTTGTCACTTTCTCCCTAAACATGATATCCATTCACTGTCACCTTTCTCCTGGGCCCAGTTTGTGAAGCACCCTTGGAGGTATTTAATATGCAGTTTGAACTCTATAGAGTTTCCTATTTTATTATGTCAGATTGGCCAAAACATAGGGGATATGCATTTTATTTCACCCAGAGATAGGAGAGGTTTATGAAAAGCCCAAGACCTGAAGTGAGAACAAAATTATTTGCCTTTTGGTTGAATCTTACTGCATACATCTCATTCAACAAACCATTTGACTTCAATGATAGACTTTCCAACTCTTCACTTGTCTCTGATATAATTATACAACTATAGCCATAGCTTCATTATTGGCAAGGTGTACTTGCCCTCATCTTGACACTGAACTTGAGCATGGAATTTCTCTGGCTAATGAGAAGTTAGTGTAAGTTACTTAAGCAGAGTCTCAAAATGTATTTGTGAAGTTCAGTTTGCCTTCTTCAACCCTGGTGATTCACCATGAGAAGAAAATGACCCCAGCAAGCCACTGATCTTCTACATGGATCACAGAATAAGATGCATGGAGATGGGCACATGCACTGGGTGATTGCTAGACCCAGAAGATTGAGCATCATAAGGAGCATACCTGAATCCAATCTGTAGTCTACAGCTGGAAGCCTGGAGCCTAGATGTTAGAGTACATCCTTGGCCAGCCACAATGTGGTCACCCCATGACCCATGAGTATGAAAATTAATTGCTACTATTTTAAACCACTTATTTTTAGGGTGACTTGTTACACAGCATTACTGTAGCAATAGCTGACTGATACACATTAATATTTTAATTATATACTTGTATTCCTGTGTGTAATAAATTGTTGTGATTCATCTAGCTTACCCAAACTAACATATTGTAGACAAGACATGGTTGAAAGATGTTAAAACTACTATAGAAGAAATAATTAGAAAATGATAACTTTTATAATTGAAATAAAATATATACTAAGATTTTAGCACACATCTAACAATACATTTTTTTAACCTTGCAAAAATCTTTCTTCCTTTTGCAGAATATTTCTTTTTGTTGTTAGTTTAAAGCTAGTTGAAACATATTCATAGATGGAGAAAAATCTAAACTAATAGAAGTAGCTCTATGAAGGAAATTCAATGTTTGCTAGAATGAATTTTATCAAAAATAGTCTAACTAGAACTCATTAATTACATCAATTGTGAAAAATATTTATGAAATACAAATATGGGTAAATTCCATGTATAAATTAAATTTCAGATATTATCTCATTTGGTCCCTAGTATAATGCTGAGAAATTCTTTTTTAATAATTATTCCTCTTTTAGAGATAAGAAGATGAAAGTAAAGTTTCTTGTTGAAAATATTTATAAACAAAATGTACTTAGTAACTATTTAAATAAAATGTGCTTGTAATAAGTTAAATCAATATAATACAAATATGTAAACATTTAGGAATTGATAATATTATGTTCCCTCACCATTTTAAACCAGCTGTTTGGCTGGGCACGGTGGCTCACGCCTGTAATCACAGTAATTTGGGAGGCCGAGATGGGCAGATCACTAGAGGTCAGGAGTTTGAGACCAGACTGGCCAACATGGTGAAACCCAGTCTCTACTAAAAATACAAAAATTAGCCCAGCGTGGTGGTGTGTGTCTGTGCCTGTAATCCTAGCTACTCCAGAGGCTGAGGCAGAAGAATCACTTGAACCTGGGAGGCAGAGGTTGAAGTGAGCTGAGATTATGCCACTCCACTCCTGCCTGGGCAACAGATCAAGACTCTGTCTAAAAATAAAAATAAAAATAAATCAGCTATTTTAGCCACTTTCCTAAAATCCAATACTCTACATGTGTCAAAGTGATAATGGGTAAAATTTCCAAGGTAATCGGTTAAGTTTCCATTAAATATTTCCTAGAAAAACACTTCAAAGAATATAGTGCTTCACCTTTAAAATGAAAACCAAAAAATCAGCCTATTGTAATTGGTTCCCTCAAAAACATGAGTGCCCCCTAATGTACAGAAAACATATTTTAAGGAAATAAATACTGCTGAAGTCCTTACTCCTCTTTATTGCAAGATGACATAAGTGATTTAAAGTTAAAAAATACATAAAATTAATTAAATTTTGAAATTTATGAGAATGATGTAAAACCTGAAAGGCAAATGACTGTAAATAGAAAGAGCAGACTAATAGCAAAGAAAAAAAAAGAGCAAGTTATGCAGTACTAGCATATTAGGTGTGTGTGATCTAAGAACAGTGAAGTCCTTTGCCTTTGAAATGTGACTACAGCCCTGTCATGCTCTAATACTCCACAGGGCAGCAGAATGATTGGAGTGAATATTAACTCAGACAGTTCTGGGGAGTCTCTATTTAGCAACAGCTGTATGACTAGCACAAACCTAATATTGTAGAACAGGATAGATAGTAAGACACCACATAATCTTTTGGTCATGGGGCACTGTTACATAAATGCATCTGTGTTGTTCATTTGAAGACTGCCAGCAACAGTTTATTAGATTTAAACAAAAGGGCTAAAGTCAAAACTACACAATATGCAATTGTAATAATCTTCCCTTACATTCTATGCAGGTGTGTTAGTGTGAGGCATCAATCCATCCGTTAAAATCACATTTATATTTCACAGTTTGTATTTCCTTGTGAAGAAAGATATCATAATCCTTAGGATCAAAAGTTTTCAGAACTACAGATCTAGGTGAAATTCTCAACTGAGTTACTTAGTACTGATCTGAACTAAGCAAATATCAGCTTTAGAAACAACTATACAGTCTTCAAAGAGTGTTTGGAGATATGTCAACTAATATATATTAAACTATTAAGCCCTTAAGATAGTAATTAAAACATGGTAAGTACTGAGTATATGCCATTTTTTTATTGTCAGTATTATTGATCCATTTTCTTATGCTTTTTCTGTTCTCATTTCAAATTTTAGAACACTTAATTTGAAGACACAATCTAACGTGCTTAGTGAAAATATGAGATGGACAGGAATGATGACAAAAGTTGGGAGAGATGGAATCATTGAAAAAAAGAATGTCAGTATGATAGCCACTAAAGTTTTGCTGTGCTCAGAGTTAAGCTGGTGTAGCAGTTTAACAAGTCTAGAAATCAATCAGAGAACACAGCTTATTCTTCCTGCTGCAGACGGTAGAAAACTATTACTGTGTTCATGTAGATCAGTGGTCTTACTTTCTCTAATATTTTCTAAAATTTCCTACACTGCACATCCTTATCAGTTCAGGTGCTGTAACAAAATACCATAGACTGGATGCGTTATGCACAACAGAAATTCATTTCTCACAGTTCCGGAGGCTGGAAGTCTAAGATTAGGGAGCCAGCATAGTTAGGTTCTGGTGAGCGACCTCTTCTGGATTGCAAACTGTGTACCTATTACATCTTTCGACGGTGGGAAGAGGGTGGGAAGAGACCTCGCCAGCTTTCTGGTCTCTTCTTATGAGGGCACCAGTTCCATTCCTAAGGGCCCCACTCTTATGACCTAATTACCTCTCAAAATCCATCACATTGGGATGAGGTTTTATCATGCAAATTTTTGGGGGGGAACACAGTCTATTGCACAGCTTAAAATCACATTTATAGGAAATATAATCTAAGGGCCAGGCAAGGTGGCTCACTCTTGTAATCCCAGCACTTCGGGAGGCCAAAGCGGGCGGATCATGAGGTCAGGAGATCGAGACCATCCTGGCTAACAGAGTGAAACCCCATTTCTACTAAAAATACAAAAAATTAGCCAGGCGCGGTGGTGGGCACCTGTAGTCCCAGCTACTCAGGAGGCTGAGGCAGGAGAATGGTGTGAACCCAGGAGGCGGAGCTTGCAGTGAGCCGAGATCGCGCCACAGCACTCCAGCCTGGGCGACAGAGCGAGACTCCGTCTCAAAAAAAAAAAAAAAAAAGAAAGAAAGAAAGAAAGAAAATATAATCTAAAACAAGTCATTAGAATAATTCAAAATCACACATTATTGATGCAAAAATCTTATATTATATTGATTCAAAAGTATCAGTATAGCTCATAACCGAAAGAAAAGCAACAAGATTTATTGCAAAATAATTAGCTATTATAAAAGACCTTATGAAGTCATTACATTCCTGCACCTTCTCAAGGTAAGTTTGAACGTAAGAGAAGGAGCTTAATATAGCTAGTGCAGGAAAATAAAAAAAGAGACGTGTGTCCAGATACTAACATAAAAACTATATTAAGCTAATTAATAGTTGTCAGTAAGATAGCTAATAACAGTAATAAATAACAGTACAGCCCAGTGTTGTCTAATATGATAACCCCTAGCCTGGTGTGATTATGGGGCATTTAAAATGTGGTCAATGCTACCGAAAATTGAATTTTTAATGTTATTTAATTTTAGTAAAGTTAGATTTATATTAAAAACTAAGAAAATGTACAATATCTCAATAATGTTTACACTGATTAATTATAGGTTTGAATTACAATTAGGAGATGCACTGTGTTAAATATAGTACATAATTAAAATTATTTTTTTCTGTTTTATTCTACTTTTTGTAATGTAGCCACTAAAACATTTCAAATGATAAATGTGGCTTACATTTGTATCTCCATAACACAGTGTTGCTCTTGTCAAAGCTCTTGTCAGCGCTAGACCTCTGAGCATATAGCAGGATAAAATTAATGATAAATTATCTCTCTAATTTGTTTCAATATGTGATTTTTATAACTGAGCCACATTATTTCAATATGTGATTTGTGCAACCTAGATTTATGCATGTTACAAAAAATTAAATTGCATACATATGTGTGTGCATATACTATATATATGATTTTAAAACAATCTTTATTCATTAAATTCAGTGAGAATTCTGAATTTTATGTGTTCTATTGAAGTTGCTTAAAGTGTGTTAAAAGGAATCTCATGTTTCCTCTGCTACACAGACCCATCAGTAATCTTGCTTTTGCCAGAATTAAACTGTAACCCTGACAGCCTTTCACCAAATATGTTCTTGGAAATTCCAGAGCAATTTAACTTTCTTCTTTCCAAAGAAATGTATATAAGGCATCAAACACCTTGCATAATTAGATTGATTAAAGTGTACTTTGGTCCCTGAAAACATTGATTTTCAGCTCAATTAAATTTTTCAGAAAATTTTGGCTAACAATGTTCTTCCTCTCTTTCAAATAGATTAATTACTCAGTCCAGTTTTGTAAATTAAACCAAAATTTTAAAAAAGTAATGATGTTCTCATTTTAGCAGCCATTCAAAAAAGCAATCTACTTGGATTTATCTAACTTCTGCAAAAATAAAAGCTGTAAAAATGTTTGATGCTTAGGCTACTTTTAAATAATATATGTTTGCTTAAATATCTCATGACAATTCTCGTTACTATAAGATTGATCTTATTTTCTAGCAGCTTATAAAGGATATCATTTAACTATACAAATATATAAAGATATCTGAAAGATACATCATATCATTTTGTGATATTTGAATTATGATGCTTAATTTTTCATTTAATGAATCAAAAAATTTTTAATAATTTTATATAATAAAAAATTAAATATACATTAAAAACTCATCTTAATTCCAATTTCAAATGAATGCAATTACCATTGCATAGTTTATTTTTTATTTTGTTGGTAACACTGTGATATGCTTTGGCTGTGTCCCCACCCAAATTTCATCTTGAATTGTAGTTCCCATAATCCCCATGTGTTGTTGGAAGCGACCCAGTGGGAAGTAATTGGATCATGGGGGTGGAGGTAGGAAGATGTGGGGAAATTTGGAACTTCCTAGAGACTTGTTGAATGACTTTGGCCAAAATACTGATAGTGACACGGACAATGAAGTCCAGGCTGAGGTGGTCTCAGATGGAGTTGAGGAACTTGTTGGGAACTAAAGCATAAGTGATTTTTGCTATGCTTTATCAAAGAGACTGGCAGCATTTTGCCCCTGTCCTAGAGATCTGTGGAACTTTGAATTTGAGAGAGATGATTTAGGGTACCTAGCAGAAAAAGTTTCTACATGGCAAAGCATTCAAGAGGAAGCAGAGCATAAAAATTTGGAAAATTTGCAGCCCAATGATGCAATAGAAAAGAAAAACCCATTTTCTGGGGAAGAAAGATAAGCCTACT
The DNA here is from genome assembly GCF_028885625.2 of Pongo pygmaeus. Lineage (NCBI taxonomy): Eukaryota > Metazoa > Chordata > Mammalia > Primates > Hominidae > Pongo > Pongo pygmaeus. Next base: position 46,440,830 of record NC_072388.2, on the reverse strand, counting down.
ACAGAAATTTGCATAAGCAACATGAAGCTGAATGTTAACAACCAAGATAATGGGGAAAATGTCTCCAGGGCATGTCAGAGACCTTCATGGCAGCCCCTCCCATCACAGACCTGGAGGTCTAGGAGAAAAAAAATGGTTTAATGGGCCAGTCACAGAGCCCCCCCACACCCCTTGCTGTGTGCAGCCTCGGGACTTGGTGCCCTGCATCTCAGCTGCTCCATCCATGGCTAAGAGGGACCAAGATACAGTTCAGGCCATGGCTTCAGAGGGGGCAAGTCCAAAGCCTTGGCAGCTTCCAGGTGGTATTGAGCCTGCAGGTGCACAGAAGTTAAGAATTGAGCTTTGGGAACCTCCACCTAGATTTCAGAAGATGTGTGGAAACACCTTGGTGTCCAGGCAGAAGTTTGCTGCAGGATGGACCCCTCATGGAGAACCTCCACTAGGGCAGTGCAGAGGGGAAATGTGGGGTTGGAGCCCCCACACAAAGTCCCCACTGGGGCACTGCCTAGTGGAGCTGTGAGAAGAGGGCCACCATCCTCCAGACCCCAGAATGGTAGAACCACTGACAGCTTGCACCATGCAACTGGAAAAGCTGCAGACATTCAACATCAGCCTGTGCAAGCAGACAGAGGGGTCTTTACCCTGCAAATCCACAGGGGCAGAACTTTCCAAGGCTGCAGAAACCCACATCTTGCATCAGCATGTCCTGGATGTGAGACATGGAGTCAAAGGAGATCATTTTGGAAACTTAAGGTTTAATGACTGCCCTATTGGATTTTGAACTTCATGGGGCTTACAGCCCATTTGTTTTGGCCAATCTCTCCCATTTGGAATGGCTGTATTTACCCAATGCCTGTAACCCCATTGTATCTAGGAAGTAAGTAACTTGCTTGTGACTTTACAGGCTCATAGGCAGAAGGGACTTGCTTGTCTTGGGTGAGACTTTGGACTTGGACTTTTGAGTTAGTGCTGGAATGAGTTAAGACTTTGGGGGACCGTTGGAGGAGCATTACTGTGTTTTGAAATGTGAAGACATGAGATTTGGGAGGAGGTTGGGCAGAATAATATGGTTTTATTGTGTCCCCACCCAAATCTTATCTTGAATTATATAATAGTTCCCATTAATCCCCATGTATCATGGGAGGGACCCAGTGGGAGGTAATTGAATCATGGGGGCTGTTCTCATGACAGTGAGTGAGTTATCATGAGATCTGGTGGTTTTATAAGGGGATTTTCCCTCCCTTTACTGCACACTTCTTGCTGTCACCGTGTTAAGAAGGGCATGTTTGCTTTCTCTTCCACCATGATTGTAAGTTTCCTGAGGACTGACTCCCCAGCCCTGCAGAACTGGGAGTCAATTAAACCTCTTTCCTTTGTAAATTATCCAGGCTCAGGTGTTTATTGGTAATGGTCTGAGAATGGATTAATACACTGAATGCAACATTCATTGATTTTGAAGCATTCCTTTAACATCCTTAATGCTTACATATTGTCACTTAATAATGCAGTGAATTACTAAAGTACCTAGAGCTATTGAAGTTGACTCTAAATCCACTTTGTAGACCCATCATTGCTGATATCCAAGTAGTGGTCTTTGAAAGTGAATATGTTTCTCTATGAGATATTTTTTAAGGGATTTGCAAATTGACAATCTCTTTGTATCTATTCTCAGTACTTTTGAAAGTAACATTTTTTCATGTTTTTTAATCTTTATGAAACTTATTTATAAGCAGCATTGAATCATTTTCATATAGGATACTTTCATCTGTTGCATGAAAATGTGCTTGGCTGCAGTTCATTGCACATTTTCATAGAAGTGTCAATGATCTTTGACATTTTTCACAATTTCATCAAGCCTTCTTAATACAATATCATTGCTTAGTGAAATACAAATTTTTTTATTTGAATTTCTTTCTCACATAAAATAACAATGTTTCATACAACTGGAAATATTAATATTCTTCAATATTTTGGCCTTATTTATCTTATAATGCATTGCACTATCCTGTAAGAAATAATGAGACTTTTATTTCTCTGATTAGGACATATTTAAAACAGTTTGGTGACAGTAACACAGTTTTCAAACTTTTCTCATAAATTTCAGAAACATGATGCTATATCCTTGCTAATTTAATCAGTGTGCTCCTTAGAAAAATTTACATTCAATCCTGTAGTTTTATTGTTTCATTTAAAAATCTGTTGCTCTGTGGTGGCTCATGCTTATAATCCTAGCACTGTGGGAGGCTGAGGCAGGAGGATCGGTTGAGGCCAGAAGTTCAAGATCAGCCTGGTGAAACCTCTTCTCCACAAAAAATAAAAAAAAATCTGAGTGTGGCGGTGTGCAACTGTAGTGCAGCTACTCAGGAGGCTGAGGTGGCAGTGGCTTGAGTCCAGGAAGTAGAGGTTGCACTGAGCCATGATCATGCCACTGGATTCCAGCTGGGGTGACAAAGTGAGATCCTGTCTCAAAATTAAAAGTGTTGGCAGACTAGTCATATGATAAATGGTTCAATTATTAGATAAGCTATAAAACTGTGTTAAATAACCAGCTAAATATAATTGATACATTTTCTTTGTATTTGACATTTTAAAATATTTTTAAATTTATATTTAAAATTTTCATAAATATAAATGCAAATATACACAGGTATATTACATTGATAACTCAAATATCATTTGCAACTTTGACATTGTAACATCATTTTCCAAAATAGGGAACAACTTTCGGTAAAAGTTCAGCAAAACAGTAGAAAATGTTCCCTTGATTTATAGATGAATTCCAGGAAAATTCAATGTATATTACAACCACTGAAAATATTTTGCTTATATGTATAATGAAGTTAGATTCTAGGCTCAGATCATTTTAAACAGCAATGAGGAACATTCAAAATTTGTGCAGCATTGGAGAATTTTGTTTGTTTTGCAGGACAGCTCCATGGTTTATAAGATATCTAATATTCTTGGTCTTCATCTACTAATGCAGCAACATCCCCTAATATTTTAACAATAATCAAAGAAATGCCTCCAATAAATTTCTAAATGCCCTGAGTGGTTGTGGCTTTGTTATAAAGGAGAGCACTGACTCAGATATAAAACAGTGAATTCTGTTATCCATGGGAAAACCATTGCAGACTTGTGCCACATTTGCCTCTCATCTGCTATTCCGTGTCCTTTTATATTAAATCAATAATCTTAGTTATATCATAATCTCCTTCATAAAAGCAGCTATTATTAAAAACTTAACCTTTGCAAGAGACTTTTGGGTTCATCACAGAAAGATAATATTAGGGGGCTTTTTAGCAAGTTCACAAGAATTAATTTTTTTTTATATTTCTGACACGAAATTTCTGTTTCTGTACGCTAGACACATAGTTTTACATTAAAACACAAAAAATTAGCCGGGCGAGGTGGCGGGCACCTGTAGTCCCAGCTACTCAGGAGGCAGAGGCAGGAGAATGGCGTGAACCCAGGGGCCGGAGCCTGCAGTGAGCCGAGATCGCGCCACTGCACTCCAACCTGGGCGACAGCAAGACTCCGTCTCAAAAAAAAAAAAAAAAAAAAAAAAACATATAATATACAGATTCATCTTTACATATCCTTTATACAAATACAGTCATTTAGTAAATTTTGTAGTGACCACAATATATATTTTAAACGAAAAAATAACATAGCTTTGCCCTCTGAAACACAAACGAAAGTAATCATTGACTTGCTTTTGCATACAATATTTGTGTCTTTATTTCAAACGAAGGAAGAACTTAGTGTGCATTTAATATTATCAGAATATTAAAATACACATTTAATCCTCACAACAATCCCAAGAAGCTATTAAAGATGAAGAAACAAATACCAGATTAAATGACATTGTCAAAGTCATAGTGAAAGTCAAGTTTGGTTAAACCTTTCTACTCTACCACCCTGCCTTCCATCTCAGCTTGTCTGTGCATGGAGTGTTCCAAACTTTTCCTTTTAAAAGGCCCCCTTGTTAATGATAAATAAATATCATAATGACTTAGTGCTCCTTTTTCCCGGAATATAAAAATAATTTTGGAAGTATGTTTCAATGCATCTATTTTTGTTTGTTTGTTTTGATACTTTGCCTCCTTATTGTCCTATACTCAACTTATTCTGTTCACTTTTAAGGCTATTGAAGCATCTTGCTATTTTTAATTTTGTGCTGTTCAATATAATGAGGATTTTGGTTATTGAATAAGTGTTAAATGCATACTTCCCCTAAAATATGTTTGCTATAGTCTGTAGACTAACAACATGGATTTTGGGAAATAAACAAGCCAATGCTACTGTGTTTCATATCTACACTGAAAGTATTGAATTTCCTTAAACAGGTAAATTTAAAAGTTGTACTTGTATGTGAGGATTTTAAGAATATTGCTAGTTTTATAATTAGAACTGTGAAAAAAATCCATTTCAGAAACCTCATCAGAACTATCAGTGTGAATAAATCTATTTACTTCTTTTTAGACTCTTACTCCTCTGTATTTTTATTTTTCTAATATGCTTTCTATAGTCAAAATTTCTTTGGAGGGCCCATAAATCATCTATTCCACTAATATTAGTCTCATTGAATAGCAGTATTTATGATGGGATGATTGGAAAACTATTTATCATCTCTCTATGGTCACTCAGGCTTTTATCCCAGTCTTACTTGTATCTGCATTTCTTCTCACTTTTAAAGAGACAGTTTCAGCCCAGCCAGGCTGTTCATTAGTCTTTGATATAAACTTAGGTTTTAAGCACTTGTTCCTGTGAAGACTTACATAGTTTCTCTTGCAGTTTTACGTTGTTAATTGGGACAGTCAGCTATTTTCACAGCTTTGTTTCCAATCATCTCCCATTGAATTTCCCACCACAGAGTAATTTTCCAGTGTTGGAAAATAATAAGCACATTCTCTCTTTGATTCTGCTGTCAGTTCCCCAGTACCTGAAATACTCCACATTATTTTCCTAGGCAATTTTTTTTTCCTTTAAAAAACTAGACCTAGCCATGGGCCTTATATGAGTTCATGACTGTAATCCCAGAAATTTGGGAGGTGAAGACTGGAGGATCACTTGAGCCAGGTAGTTTGAGACCAGCCTGGGCAACAAAGTGAGATCCCTGTCTCTACAAAAAAATGTAAAAAATAACCAGGTGTGGCAGCACACACCTGTAGTTCCAGTTACACAGGAGGCTGACGCAAGAGGATTGCTTGAGCTCAGGAGGTCAAGACTGCAGTGAGTCAAGATCGAGCCACTGCACTCTAGCCTGCAACAGAGTGAGACCCTGTTTCAGAAAAAAAGAAAACTGGAACTAGACTCATGGGTAGTAGGGCAAGGTGAAGGAGAAAGTGAAATATTTTCTTCCTAGGCATACTGAGCTAAATATCGGCTGTCGGTATGAGTTTAAGATTGTCTACAAAACACCTGGTTATCTTCATTATGATGCTCTCTCTTTTTGTGTTTTTTTCTCCACAAACAATACTTTCTAGTATCACAAACCCACAGTATAAATAAATGTAGAAATATTAAATGGGAAAGCTGCATAAAAGTGTCCCTCTTCTTCATTCTTATTATTGATATGTTCTAAATTTCTATCTATATATGTGAACATTATAGGAACAAATCATTGTTTTTTGTCAATTCTTCACATCCACAAGGTTCTTTCACTCATGGATACCCCCATAAATGTTTGATTTTTATTAAGAAATTAACTTGTAGAACCACTACTGATAAAACTTGAAAACAGCTGATATTAGTTTCCACCTTAAAATAAATACATACTTATAAATTTAAGGTTGTTTATATATTTTGTTTTACTGGATGCTGTGATGAAAAAAGAAAAGTGATAAATAGAAACTGTAGGAAAAAAGCAATACCTATAATTGTTAGAGATGAGAGAATTAATTAATTTGAAAGTGAAATTGCACTGCCTTATTTTGACCAAAATGGAAAGAAAATAGCGTGGCTAAAATGGAGAGAATGAGAAGATAGTCAAATCACTGACCTTAGAAATGAAGTACACTATCCAATTCTCTAGGGATATGCATTCTCATACAATTAAGATATCTAGTGGAGACTAAATAGAAATTTTGAGAATTAAAATGATATTTTAAATGAAAATCTAATGTAAGGAAACTAAAAGAAAGAATCCAGAAATAACAAGTCATACACATCATAGAAAAGAAAGTAATTCTTTAAAAAATTAATAAAACAACTTCAAATGCTAATTCACTTTATATTTATAAACACGTATATTGGGATACTTGTTTTCATATCATCAAACATGACCTAAAACAATTTTAAAACAGTTTATGCTGTAAACAAATAGCTGCTCATAAGAGAATCCTCATAGGAAAACAAACATTCCAGAATGGAGCCTCCTTAAAAATACATTTTATAAAATCATTTCCAATTTCTATATTCAAGTCCCCTGTAGTTTTCATTAATTTCTGTGGAGCAGGAATACATTTGCTTGTAAATATATGCCTTATTACAATGACTTATAGTGTAAGGTGCTTAACCAAGCAAACATATATGACATATTTGAAATGTTTAATCTCACTAAAAAAGTTTTAAAACTCAATTTTATTAATAATAATTATAAATATTTACATGTTTACTATCAGAAATAGACAAATACATGTGCATTAAAACAATGGGGCTGGAGCAAAGGAGCAAGATGGTTGAACATAAGCCTCCACTGACCATTCCCTCTGCAGAAACACCCATTTTAACAACTATCTACACACACAAAAAACACACCTTTATAAGAACCCAAACTCAGGTGAGCCCTTAGTATCTGTTTTTAACTTTATTTTTATTAAAAGGAGGCATTGAAAAGTTAAGAAGACAGTCTTGAATTGCCAACACCACCCTTTTCCCCATCACCTAGTAGCAGCAGGTGGTGCAGATAGAGAATTTGTGTGTTTGGGTGAGGGAGAGCACAGCAATTGTTGAACTTTGCATTGAACTCAATGCTGACCTGTCATAGTGAAAAGAAAAACTGGGCAGAACTCAACTGATGCAAGCCCATAGAGGGAGCAGTTAGACCAGCCCTAGCCAGATGGAAACTGCTCATCCCAGTGATCAGATCTTGAGTTCTGGCAAGCCAGATCAGTGGGGGTTAAAGGCCTCTAGGTTCCTAAATAAACTTGAAGGGCAGTCTAGGCCACAATGACTACAATTCTTAGGCAAATCAGAGCGCTGTGTTGGGCTCAAATCCAGTGTACATAAGGGACATGTGACTTAGTGAAACATGAGCTGGGGTGAATAAGGGAGTGCCTGTGCCACCAATTCTCCAACCCCAGGAAGCACAGCTTGTAGCCCCAAAAGTGACCCCTTCCTTCCATTTGAGTAAAGGAGAGGGAAGAATAAAGAGGATTTGTCTTGCGTCTTGGATACCAGCTCAGCCACAGCAGGATAGGGCACTGGACAGAGTTGTGAGGGTCTCATTCTAGCTTCTGGACAACTTTTCTAGACACACCTGGGCCAGAAGGGAACCCGCTTCGTATAAAGGAAGAACAAAATATTGCAAGATTTCATTTGCCACTCACTAAAGAGCACCTGGGCCCTGAATAACCAGCAGCAGTACCCAGGTAGCATTCATCATGGGCCTTATATGAGACTCTAGATTGTGATGGCTTCAGATACTAGCTCAACCACAGTTGAGTAGAGCGCCAAGTGGGCTCTTAGGGTCCCCAGTTCCAAGCACTGGTTCTTGGATGGCATTTCTGGACCCACTAGGCCAAAAGGGAGCCCACTACCCAAAAAGCGAGTCTCAGGCTTGGCAGCATTAGCCACAAACTACAGAAAAGCCCTTGGACCTTAAGTGAACAAAAGAAGTCACCTGGAAGTACTCCATATAGGCCTGTAATGGGGGTAGTCACATGGAGAGGCTCCTCTGCCTGTGGAAAAGGGAGAGAAGAGTGGGAAGGACATTTTTCTCATGGTGTGATGGCCAGGTTAGCAGCAGTAGAATAGAGAGAGCGTCTGGTAGAGTTTTAAGGTTTGTGACTCCAGTCCCTGGTTCTTGGACAGCATACCTGGATCCACCTGGGGCCTGAGGGAACTTGCCAACCTGAAGGGAAAGACACAAGCGTGATTGAATTCACCACCTGTTAATTGTAGAGCCCTAGGGCCTTGAGCAAACATAAGCAATAGCCAAGTAGTAGTTACAGTGGGTCTTGGGTGAGACCCAGTGCTGTGCTGACATCAGATCTGACTCAGCACAGTCCCCATGGTGGTGGTCACAGGTTTACTTAAGTCACCCCATACCCAGCCTGAGGCAGCTCAGCACACACAGAGATATATATTCCATTTATTTGGGATAAGGTAAGGGAAGAGAACAAATGTCTCTGTCTGGTAATCAAGGAATTCTTCTGGATATTATCCAACACCACCAAGGCAGTACATCTATGAATATGCAAGAACCACAGTGGTACCGAACTTAGTGTGCCCCCTAATGCAGATATGGCTTAGATCACAACATCCACATCCCTTCAAATACCTGAAAAGCTTTCCCAAGAAGAGCAAGTACATCCAGCCCAGACTGTGAAGACTACAATAAATACCTAACTCTTCAATGCTCAGATACCAGTGAACAGCCATGAGCATCAAATTGCTCCAGGAAAACATAACCTTACCAAATGAAATAAATAAGACATCAAAGACCAGTCCCAGAGAAGCAACTATATATGACCTTTCAGACCAAGAAATCACAATAGGTGTTTTGAGAAAACTCAGAGAAATTCAAGATAACACAGAGAGGGAATTCAGAACCCTATTAGATAAATTTTAAAAAGAGAATAAAATAATTAAAAAGATCAAGCAGAAATTCTGGAGTTGAAAAATGCAAGTGACATACTAAGGAATATAAGAGTCTCTTAGTAGCAGAATTGATCAAGAAGAAGGAAGAATTAGAGAGCTTGAAGACAGACTATTTGAAAATACACACTCAGAAGAGACAAAAGAAAAAAGAATAAAAAATAATGAAGCATACTTACAGGATCTAGAAAATAGCCTTAAAAGGGCAAATCTAAGTTACTGGCCTTAAATAAGAGTTAAAGAGAGAAATAGAAGTAGAAAGTTCATTCAAAGGGATAATAACACAGAATATCCCAAACTTAGAGAAAGATGTCAGCATTCAAGTACAAGAAAGTTATAGAACAATAAGCAGATTTAACTCAAAGGAGACTACCTCAAGGCATTTAATAATTAATCTCCCAAAGGTCAATGATAAAGAAAAAAATTGTAAAAGGAAGAGAAAGAAACAGATAACATACAATGGAGCTCCAATATGTCTGGCAGCAGACTTCTCAGTGGAAACCTTATAGGGCAGAAGAGAGTAGCATGACATATTTTAAGTGCTGAAGGAAAAACAAAACACACTGTTACCTTTTACCATAAAAGAGTATACCCACTGAAAATATCCTTCAAACATGATAAAGAAATAAAGATTTTCACAGACAAACAAAAGCTGAGGCATTTCATCAACACCAGACCTGTCCTAAAAGAAATGCTAAAGATATTTCTGCAATCATAAAGAGAAAGGATGTTAATGATCAATAATATATCATCTGAAGGTACAAAACTCACTAGCATTAGTAAGTACACAAAAACCCACAAAATATTATAATACTCTAGTGGTTGTGTATAAATTACTTTTATCTTAAGTAGAAAGATTAAAAGATGAACCAATCAAAAATAATAACTACAGCAACTTTTCAAGACATATACAGTAAAATAAGATAAAAATAGAAACAATAAAAAGTTAAAGAATGGGGAGACAAAGTTATAGTGTAGAGTTTTTATGAGTTTTTATTTTGCCTGTTTGTTTGCTTAGACAAGCAGCGTTAAGTTGTTATTAGCTTAAAATAATAAGTTATAATATAGTATTGCAAGCCTCATGGTAACCTCAAATAAAAAAAAACACAATGGATACACACAGAGAAAAAAGCAAGAAATTAAGTCATACCAGCAGAGAAAATCACCTTCACTAAAAGGAAGACATGAAGGAAGAAAAGAAGAAAGAGAAGACCACAAAACAACCAGAAAACAAATGATAAAATGGCAACAGCAAGTCCTTACTTACCAATAATATCATGGAATTAAAATGGACTAAACTCTCCAATCAAAGACATAGAGTGGCTGAATGGATGAAAAAATGAGACCCCAATGATCTGCTGCCTACAAGTAACACAATTCGCCTATAAAGACACATATAGACGGAAACTAAATAAATAAATAAATAAATAAAACAGAAAAAGATATTCCATGACAAGGGAGACAAAGAAGAGCAGAAGTAGCTTATACTTATATAATAAAAAAGGATTTCAAGACAAAAACTATGAGAAGAGACAAAGAAGGTCACTATATAATGATAAAGTGATCAATTAAACAAGAGGATATAACTATTGCAAATTTACATGCACCCAACACTGGAGCACCCAGATATAAAAAGTAAATTTTATTAGAACTAAAGAGAGAGGTAGACCCCAATATAATAATAGCTGGAGACATAGCAACCCACTTTCAGCATTGACCCAGTCTTCTAGGCAGATAACAAGGAACCATCAGATTGTATTGGCACTATAGACCAAATAGACCTAAGAGATATTTACAGAACATTTTATCCAATGGATACAGAATACACATTCTTCTCCTTAGCACATTGATCTTTCTCAAGGATAGACCGTATATTATTTTGTGCATATAGTGCACAAAACAAGTCTTAAAACATTCAAAAAACAGAAAAAATATCAAGCATCTTTTCTGATCACAATGCAATAAAACTACAAATCAATAACAAGGGCATTTTGGAAGCTCTGCAAACATACATCAATATGCTGCTGAAGTAATAGTGGGTCAGTTAAGACGGTAATTTAAAATTGTCTTGAAATGATCATGGAAACACAATATACCAAAACCTATGGGAAACAGCAAAAGTAGTACTGAGAGGAAAATTTATAGTTATAAGTGCCTACATTAAAAAGTAGAAAATCTTCAAATAAATGACCTAACAATGCATCTTAAAGAACTGGAGAAGCAAGAACAAACCAAAGCCAAAATTCGTAGAAGAAAAAAAATAATAAATATCAGAGCAGAAACCATCTGTTGCTGTTAAAGAACTGGAGAAGCAAGAACAAACCAAAGCCAAAATTCATAGAAAAAAAATAATAAATATCAGAGCAGAAAACCCTCTGTTGCTGACCTCCACCTCTGGTCCTTCCTTTACTATGGCAATGAAAGTTTTTCTTTTGTTCTTTCAGCCCCAGAACAGTGTGTGGAGGCTCACATTGTGAACATTTACTCCTAGAACTACCATAGCAACATACCAGGAAAACTGAAATAACTTTCAGTTTGAAAGAAATAGCTTTGCTGCTGCAAACTTTGTTAGACAGCCAAAAAACTGAATGCCCAAAGTGTGAGAGGGGGAAACTTCCCCTCTGAACACACATCCTCACTGGGGAACCTGAAAATCCAAATCATGGGAGAAGGATTTAAACTTACCCAGAGCTGAAATGAATTTAGAGAGCTAACCAAAGTATAAAAGTAGAAGAGCAGCAGGAAGAGCCCCATAGGCACTCCCAGTCCCCCTGGGAAGCCATTTTTTACTTTATCTCACAGGGGTACTAGGGGAGGGCTGCCAGTGGAATTGGGGAAGGATGAAAGGGAGAAGGAAACCTTCAGCTGAACTTTGTAATAATTTTGCCCGAGTAAATTTTCCTGGGCAGAATCTGGGGTTAGGTAGCAGGGGGGTGAATAGGAAGCACAGAAAAGAGCATAGAAGCCATGGCAGGGTGGAAGAGGTGAGTCCTGAAAGCCCTGCTTGCTTTCTCAGTGAGAAGGCATGTAGACTGGAGGAAGATCTCAGCCAGATACCTGGATACAAACTCAGTGCTGTTGATGAAGCATGGACGGAGCAAGACTGACCTTGCTGGTGGCATGGGAGCTGGGTAAGACCTGTCATTGCTGGTGTTACCCCCACTTCCCTGGTGACCTGTATGATGCAGCAGAGGTAGCCATAATCCCCCTGGGAACATAACCCCATTGGCCTGAGAACCACACCTCCATCTCTCACAGCAGCTGCAAGAAGCCACACCCATGAAGAGTCTGAGCTCAGACACATCTAACCCTGCTCCTAGTGGACTTTCTCTACCCATCCTGGTAGCCAATGACAAAAGACATAATCTCTTGGGAGTTCTATGGCTCTTCCCATTTCCTGAGAAACCAAAATGCCTATCCAAGTGACCTTACGGCAAGCTTGTATCCGCACTATGCTACTACAGCTGATGCTGTCTTGAAAGCACCACCTCCTGGCTGGAAGCTAACCAACTCAAGCCATTACAGCAATTCATAAAAGAATGACCCTGCTCCAAGAAAGGAGAAAACAACAGCTAATTCTACCACCTGTAATATCCTGACTAACCAGAGGTCCTGAGTCTGTCCATGTGACAACTTCACTGCCTGCACAACTAGCATTTGAGAAAACCAGCATACTAAACAAAACTAAAACCAAGGACCTTCACAGAGTCCAAATCACTCCCCTGCTACCTCCACTGCAGAAGGAGGCTGTATCCACAGCTGAGAGACCTGAAGACAAATCACATCACAGGACACTTTGTAGACACTCCCCAGTACCAACCCAGGGCCTGATGGCTCCACGGGGTGGCTAGACTCAGAAAAGCAATAAAAATCACTGCAGTCTAGCTCTCAGGAAGCCCCATCTCTAGGGGAAGGAGGAGAGCACCACATCAAGGGATCACCCTTTGGGACAAAAGAATCTGAACAGCAGCCCCTGAATCCTAGATCTTTCCTCTGACATAGTCTGCTCAAATGAGAGGAAACCAGAAAAACAATTCTGGTAATATAACAAAGCAAGATTCTTAAACACCCCTAAAAGATCACACTAGATAACCAGCAATAGATCCAAACCAAAAAGAAATCTCTGATTTGCCAGAAATAAAAGAATTCAGAAGGTTGATTATTAAGCTACTTAAGGAGGCACCAGAAAAAGGTGAAAACCAAGTTAAAGGAATTTTTAAAATAATACAGGATATAGATGAAAAAAATCTCCAGAGAAATAGATATCATAAATTAAAAATAATCACAACTTCTGGAAATGAAAGACACACTAAGAGACATGCAAAATACACTGGATAGTTTCAACAATAGAATCAAACAAATAAAAGAAAGAACTTCAGAGCTTGAAAACAAGGCTTTAGAATAACCCAATCCAATGAAGACAAAGAAAAAAAAATTTAAAAAATGAGCAAAGCCTCCAATAGTTGTGATTATATTAAATGACCAAACCTAAGAATAATTTGTGTTCCTGAAGTAAAAGAGAAATCTAAAAGTTTGGAAAACTTATTTGAGAAAATAATCAAGGAAAACTTCCCTGGCCTTGCTAGAGACCTAGACATCCAAATAAAAGAAGCACAAAGAACACCTGGGAAATTCATTGCAAAAAGAACACTGCCTAGGCACATAGTCATCAGGTTATCTAAAGTCAACATGAAGAATCTTAAGAGATGTGAAGCAAAAGCATCAGGAAACCTATAAAGGAAAATCTATCAGATTAACAGCAGTATTCTCAGCAGAAACCCTGCAAGCTAGAAGTAACTGGGTCCTGTCTTTAGCCCCGTTAAACAAAACAATTATCAGCTAAGAATTTTGTATCTAGATTCCTTAAACAAGACAATTATCAGCCAAAAATTTTGTATCCAGCAAAACTATGCTTCATACATGGAGAGATAACGTCCTTTTCAGACAAACAAATGCTGAGAGAATTTTCCACTACCAAGCCAGCAATACAAGAACTTCTAAAAGGAGCTCTAAATCTTGAAACAAAACCTCTAACTACACCAGAATAGAACCTCCTTAAAGCATAAATCTCACAGGGCCTATAAAACAATAACACAATGAAGAAAAAAACGAGGTCTTCCCACAACAACTAGCAGGATGAATACAATAGTACTTCACATCTCAATACTAACATTGAATGTAAATGAGTTAAATGCTCCACTTACAAGATACAGAGTGGCAGATTGGATAAGAATTCACCAACCAAGTATCTGCTGGCTTCAAGAGACTCACTTAACACATAAGGACCCACATAAACTGAAGGTTAAAAGGCGGAAAAAGATATTCCATGCAAATGGACACCGAAAATGAGTAGGAGTAGCTATTCTTATATCAGATAAAACAGACTTTAAGGCAACAACAGTTAAAAAAGACAAAGAGGGATATTATATAGTGAATGATAAAAGGACTAGTCCAACAGGAAAATATCACAATCCTAAATATATATTCTAACACTGGAGCTCCCAAATTTATAAAACAATATTAGATATAAGAAATGAGATAGACAGCAACACAATAATAGTGGGGGACTTCAATACCCCATTGACAGCACTAGACAATCATCAGGACAGAAAGTCAACAAATAAACAATGGACTTAAACTATACCCTAGAAAAGAATGGACGTTAACAGACATTTACAGAACATTCTACTTAACAACTGCAGAACATACATTATATTCATCAGCACATGGAACATTCTCCAAGATAGATCATATGATAGGCCACAAAACAAGTCTCAATAAGTTTAAGAAAATCAAAATTATCTTAAGTATTTTCTCAGACAGCAGTGGAATAATATTGTAAATCAATTCCAAATGGAATCCTCAAAATTATGCAATATATAAAGTTAAATAATCCACTCCTGAAAGATTGTTGGTCGATAATGAAATCAAGATGGAAATTTAAAAAATCTTTGAACTGAATGACAATAGTAATATAACCTATCAAAAACTCTGGGATACAGCAAAAGCGGTGCTAAGAGGAAAGTTCATAGCATTAATTGCTTACATCAAAAAGTCTGAAACACTTTTTGATGGGGTTGTTTGTTTTTTTCTTGTAAATTTGTTTAAGTTCATTGTAGATTCTGGATATTAGCCCTTTGTCAGATGAGTAGGTTGCGAAAATTTTCTCCCATTTTGTAGGTTGCCTGTTCACTCTGATGGTAGTTTCTTTTGCAAACAACCCCATCAAAAAGTGGGCGAAGGACATGAACAGACACTTCTCAAAAGAAGACATTTATGCAGCCAAAAAACACATGAAAAAATGCTCACCATCACTGGCCATCAGAGAAATGCAAATCAAAACCACAATGAGATACCATCTCACACCAGTCAGAATGGCAATCATTAAAAAGTCAGGAAACAACAGGTGCTGGAGAGGATGTGGAGAAATAGGAACACTTTTACACTGTTGGTGGGACTGTAAACTAGTTCAACCATTGTGGAAGTCAGTGTGGCAATTCTTCAGGGATCTAGAACTAGAAATACCATTTGACCCAGCCATCCCATTACTGGGTATATACCCAAAGGACTATAAATCATGCTGCTATAAAGACACATGCACACGTATGTTTATTGCGGCATTATTCACAATAGCAAAGACTTGGAACCAACCCAAATGTCCAACAATGATAGACTGGATTAAGAAAATGTGGCACATATACACCATGGAATACTATGCAGCCATAAAAAAGGATGAGTTCATGTCCTTTGTAGGGACATGGATGAAATTGGAAATCATCATTCTCAGTAAACTATCACAAGAACAAAAAACCAAACACCGCATATTCTCACTCATAGGTGGGAATTGAATAATGAGAACACATGGACACAGGAAGGGGAACATCACACTCTGGGGACTGTTGTGGGGTGGGGGGAGGGGGAAGGGATAGCATTGGGAGATATACCTAAAGTATAATAATAATAAATAAAAATAAATAAATAAAAGTCTGAAAGAGCACAAATAGACAATTGAGGTCATATCTCAAGGAACTAGAGAAACAGGAACAAACCCAGCAGAAGAAAAGAAATAACAGAGATCAGAGAAGGACTAAATGAAATGCAAACAAAAAATACAAAAGACAAATGAAGCAAAATGCTGATTCTTTAAAAAGATAGATAAAATTGATAAACCATTAGTGAGGTTAACCAAGAAAAGAAGACAGAAGATTCAAGTAAGCTCAATTAGAAATGAAATAAAAGATATTACAACCAATACCACAGAAATACAAAAGATAATTCAAGGATACTATGAACCCCTTTATATGCACAAACTAAAAAACCTAGAGGAGATGGATAAATTCCTGAAAATACACAACCCTCCTAGATTAAATCAGGAAGAAATAGAAACTCTGAACAGACCAATAGCAAGCAGTGAGTTTGAAGTGGTAATAAAATAATTTCCAACGAAAAAATGTCCAAGACCAGATGGATTCACAGCTGAATTACATCAGACATTCAAAGAAGAATTGGTGCCAATCCTATTGAACGTATTAGATAAGATTCCATAAGATAGAGAGAGAGGGAATTTTAACCAAATTATTCTATGAAGCCAGTACCACCCTAACACCAAAACCAGGAAAGGACACAACAAAAAAAGGAAACTACAGACCAATATCCCTGATGAATATAGATGCAAAAATCCTCAACAAAATCCTAGCTAACTGAGTCCGACATCACATCCAAAAGATACGCCACCACGATCAAGTGGGTTTCATGCTACGAATGCAAGGATAGTTTAACATATGCAAGTCAATAAATGTGATATACCACATAAACAGAATTTAAAATAAAAATCACATGATTATCTCAATAAATGCAGAAAAAGCGTTTGACAAAATTCAGCATCACTTTATGTTTAAAACCCTCAATAAAATCTACCTAGAAGGGGCATAGTTTAAGGTAATAATAGCTATCTATGAAAAACCCATAGCCAACATTATACTGAAGGGGAAAAGTTGAAAGAATTCCCCCTGAGAACTGAAACAAGACAAGCATGCCCAATGTCACCACTTCTTTTCAACATAGTACTGGAAGCAATAACCAGACCAATAAGACAAGAGAAAAAAAGAAAGGTCATTCAAATTGGTCAATAAGAAGACAAACTGTTGCTGTTTACCCATGATATGAGTGTATGCCTAGAAAACCCCAAATACTCATCAAAAAAGCTCCTAGATCTCGTAAATGAATTCAGTGAAGTTTCAGGATACAAAATCAATCTACACAGATCAGTAGCACTGTTACACACCAACAGTGAGCAAGCTAAGAATCAAATCAAGAACCTGAGCACTTTTACAATAGCGGCAAAAATGATATAAAATAAGTAAAAAAATAAAATACTTGGGAATATCCTTAACAGGAATATCCTTAAAAGGTGAATGACTTTTACAAGGAAAACTACAAAACACTGCTGAAATAAATCATAGATGACACAAGCAAATGGAAACACATTTCATGCTCATGGATGAGGAGAATCAATATTGTAAAAATGCGAAAAGCAATCTACAAATTTAGCGCAATTTTCTCCAAATTGCCATCATCATTCTTCACAGAACTAGAAAAAACAATCCTAAAATTCATATAGAACCAAAAAAGAGCCTGCATAGCCAAAGCAAGACTAAGCAAGAAGGACAAATCTCAAGGCATCACATTACCTGACTTCAAACTATATTATAAAGCCATAGACACCAAAATAGCATGGTACTGGTATAAAAATAGGCACATAGACCAGTGGAACAGACTAGAGAACCCAGAAATAAACCCAAATACTTACAGGCAAGTGATCTTCAACAAAGCAAACAAAAACACAAAAGGACACCCTATTCAACAAATGGTACAGGGATAATTGGCTAGCCACATGGAGAAGAATAAAACTGGATCCTCACCTCTCTCCTTATACTAAAATCAACTCAATATGGATCAAAGATTTAAATCTAAGACCTGATACCACAAAAATTCTAGAAGATAACATCAGAAAAATTCCTCTAGACATTGGCTTAGGCAGAGACTTCATGACCAAGAACCCAAAAGCAAATGCAACAAAAATAAAGATAAATAGATGGGACTTAATTAAACTAAAAAGCTTCTACACCACAAAATAAATAATTAGCAGAGTGAACAGACAAGCCACAGTGTGGGAGAAAATCTTCACAAACTATGCGTTCAACAAAGGACTAATATCCAGAATCTATAAGGAACTCAAACAAATCAGCAAGAAAAAAACAAATAATCCCATCAAAAAGTGGACTAAGGACATGAATAGGCAATTCTCAAAAGAAGATATATAAATGACCAACAAACACTTTAAAGTGCTCAGCATCACTAATGATCAGGAAAATGCAAATCAAAACCACAATGTGATACCACCTTACTTCTGCAAGAATGGCCATAATAAAAAAATCATAAAATAATAGAAGTTGGTGTGGATGTGGTGAAAAGGGAACACTTTTACACTGTTGGTGGGAATGTAAAGTAGTACAACCATTATGGAAAACATTGTGGAGATTCCTTAAGGAACTAAAAGTAGATCTACCATTTGATCCTGAAATTCCACTACTGAGTATCTACCCAGAAGAAAATAAGTCATCATATGAAAAAGACATTTGCACACATTTATAGCAGCATAATTTGCAATTGCAAATATATGAAGCCAGCCCAAATGCCCATCAATCAATGTATGGATGAAGAAAATGTGATATATATCTATACATACACACCATGGAATGCTATTCACCCATAAAAAGGAATGAAGTAATGGCATTTACAAGAACCTGGGTGGAGCTGGAGACAATTATTCTAAGTTAAGTAACTCCAGAATGGAAAACTGAACATTGTATGTTCTCACTTATAAGTGGGAGCTAAGCTATGAGATGCAAAGGCATAAGAATGATACAATGGACTTTGGGGACTCAGAGGGAAGGGTGGGAGAGGAGTGAGGGAGAAAAGACCATACATTGGGTACAGTGTACACTGCTTGGGTGATGGATGCACTGGAATTTTAGAAATCACCACTAAAGAACTTATCCATGAAACCAAACACCACCTGTTCCCCAAAAACCTATTGAAATAAAAAAGATCAGAGCAGAAATAAGTAAATTTGAAATTATGAAAACAACACAAAAGATCAATGAAACAAAAAGGTGGGTTATTTTTAGAGATAAATACAATGAACATACCTTTAGTCAGACTATGAGAAAAGGAGAAAAGACACAAATAAATAAATCAGATTTGAATAAGTATACATTACAATCCATACCACAGAATTTTAAAGGATCATCAATGTCTACTATGAGCAACTATATGCCAATAAATTGGAACATCTAGAATAAATATATAAATTCTTAGACACATACAACCTACCAAGATTAAACTATGAAGAAAGCCAACACTTGAACAGACCAATAACAAGTAATGAGAAGGAAGCTGCAATAAAAATTATTCCAGCAACAAAAAGCTCAAGACATGATGCCTTCACTGCTGAATTCTACCAAACATTTAAAGAACTAATAGCAGTCCTACTCAAACTATTCCAAAACATAGAGGAGGAATCACTTCAAAACTTACTCTATGAGGCAAGTTTTAGCCAAATAACAAAAGCAAACGAAGATACAACAGACAAAGGAAACTAAAGGCCAATATTCCTGATGAATATTGATGCAAAAATCCTCAAGAAAATACTTAAAAACCGAGTTCTACAACAGAATAAAAAGATCATTAATTGTGTTTAAGTGGGATTTATCCCTGGTATTCAAGAACGATTTGACATATGCAAATCAATCAATGTGATACACACTATATCTACAGAATGAAACACAAAAACTGTAAAATCATTTCAATTGATGCTGATAAAGCATCTGATAAAATTCAACATCCCTTTACTATCTAAACCCCATAAACTGGGTTTAAAAAAGCATACCTCATCATAAGAAAAGTCATCTACAAGAGACCCACAGCTAGTATTGTACTGAATGGGAAAAAAACTGAAAGCTTTTCCTTATGATCTAGAATACAACAAGAAAGCCATCTTTCACCACTGTTATTCAATGTAGTACTGGAAGTCCTAGCTGGAGTAATCAGAAAGACGAAATAAATAAAGTTCAAATTGGAAAGGAAAAAGTCAAATCATCCTTTTTTACTGATGCTATGACCTCATGTTTATACAAAACTAAATACCCCACCAAAACACTATTGAAATTGATTAACAAACTCAGTAAATTTGCAGGATAGAACATCAATCCACAAAATCAATAGCATTTCTATGTACCAACAGCAAACAATCGGAAAAATAAATCAAGAAAGGAATCCCATTTACAATAGCTACAAACAAAATACTTAGAAATTAACCAAAGAAGTTAAAGATATCTACAATAAAAACTATAAAACCTTGATGCAAGAAATTGAAGAGGACACAAAAATTGAAAAATATTCCATGTTCATGGATTGCAAGAATAAATATTGTTAAAATGACCATATTACCCAAGGCAACCTATAATTTCAATGCAATGTCTATCAAGGTATCTATGGTATTCTTCACAGAAATAGAAAAAATAATTCTTAAAATGTATATGGAACCACAAAAAGCAGAATAGCCAAAGCTATCCTGAACAAAAAGAGCAAAACTGGAGAAATCACATTATCTAACTTCAAATTACACTGCAGAGCTATAGTGATCAAAACAGCATGGTACTAGCATAAAAACAAACACATAGATGAATGGAACAGATTAGAGAACCCTGAAATAAATCCATCCATCTATAGGATACTCATTCTCAACAAAGACACCAAGAACATATATTGGGGAAAGGATAGTCTCTTCAATAAATGGTGCTGGGATAACTTGATATTATAGCAGAATAAAACTTGACTCCTAACTCACCTTGAACAAAAATCAAATCAAAATGGGTTAAATACTTACATCTAGGACCTCACCCTATGAAACTATTAAAAGAAAACATCGGGGAATCTCTCCAAATCATTGAATGGGGCTGGAATTTCTTGAGTAATACTTCACCAGCACAGACAACCAAAGTAAAAAGGGACAAATGGGATGACATCAAGTTAAAAAGCTTCTACACAGCAAAGGAAACAATCAACAAAGTGAAGAAACAACCTACAGAATGACAGAAAATATTTGCAAACTACCCATCTGTCAAGAGATTAATAACTAGAATATATAAAGAGCTCAAACAGCTCTATAGAAAAAAATCTAATAATCCAATTTAAAATGGGCAAAAGTCTGAGTAGACATTTTTCAAAAGAAGGCATACAAATGACAGATATATGAAAAGGTGCTCAACATCACTGATCATCAGAGAAATGAAAATCAAAACAATAGGATATTATCTCACTCCATTAAAATGACCTTTATCAAAAAGAAAAGCAATAACAAATGCTGGCGGGGAGGTGGAGAAAAGGGAACTCTGGTACACTGTTGGAGAGAATGTAAATTAGTACAATCACTATGTAGAACATCTTGGAAGTTCCTCAAAAAACTATAATTAGAACTGCCATATAATCCAGCAATCTCACTGCTAGATATATACCCAAAAGAAACGAAATCAGTATATCAAAGAGATATCTGCACTCCCACATTCATTGCAGCACTATTCACAATAGCCAAGGTTTGAAAGCAACCTAGATATTCATTAGCAGATGAATGGATAAAGAAAATGTGGTACATATACAGAACAGAGTACTTTTCAGCCATAAAAAAATGAGACCCTGTCATTTGCAACATAGATGGAACTGGAGGTCATCATGTCAAATGAAATAAACCACGCACAGAAAGACAAACTTCACATGTTCTCACTTATTTGTGGGATCTAAAAATTAAAACAATTTTACTCATGGAGATGCTTGAGGTGGCAGATACCCCATTTACCCTAATGTGAAATGAGAGGTAGCTGTAGAAATCCTGAGTAATGATTTACACATTACATGCCTGTATCCAAATATCTCATGTACTCCACAAATATATGCACCTACTATGTACCCACAAAAGTTAAAAATTAAAAAAGAATGAGATAACAATGAATGCCGTCAAGTCAATAGAATTAAAAATATAAATTAGATTATTGAAATTATTTTAATATACGACTCTACATAATATATATTTAAAGTATTATAGCACAATATTGACACTAACATAAAAAAATTAAATGTCAAATTTATATTATCAGAATAAAAAACTGAATCTACAAAATTCATGCCAATGAAAATAAACAATTTTAACGTATAATCTAACTGATAACTATGAGAAAATTATGGTTCTTAAATACATAAAAATAAATTTTAATGTTGCTCATGAAACAACTCTTTCTTGAGAGAACTTACTTTAATACAAAACAGACTAAAAAACTTTGCAAGAAAACCCATAACATCAAACACATTCTCTGTCTACATAAATCCTGGCACAGAGTGAAGAGAAAGTGATTTCGACAGCCTTTCAGGTACTTCTCGCTACCCCTAGTGGCAAAAACATAAAATTTACCAAATATGTCATGTGCTTCCATATAAAGAGAGAGCCATGAAACTAATTGTAGGCAATGAATCTAGAAGTGAATCGTGCCACTTCCGGGATAAGAATGGACGTGAAGGTGTGCTTTCTCTCTGTACACTTTTCTGACCCATGTGCTCTTCTGGATGGTCTCTCAATGGCTGTGAAGCAGAGCTCCATCATAATGCACATTGAATATGCATCCTCAGAGAACATTAAATGTTGTGCTGACACATTGCAATTCTGAGATTGTTGCCTATCATTCAGACTCCCAAAATGAGAAAGGTTTGAAGTCTGCATATTCAGGCCTGCACTATTTCACCAGCAGAAATGCCTGGCCTCTCCTCTCAAAACACAACACCTTCATAGAGGAGCAGGATAATTGAGATCATTACTATTTCCAGAAGTAGGGTTAGGGCCAAGTTTGGGGTTTAGTTTACGTCTTAGGTTGAGCTTCTCAGTAATTAACATGCTCTCAGGGAGCCACAGCCTAAGAGTTGTATATTATCTCTGAGTCTGGAGATAGCTTATGATATTAAAAATATACATAGCTCAGTAGACAAAATAATAAAAGTTGGAGTCAGGGATGTAAGAATTCAGATACTTATCATTTACTGACCCTGTGAGTATGGACTAGTTACCGAGTATCTGCAACTACGCTTTGTCTGGAAAACAGGAATATCAAATCTGTTCCCATAGACTAGTTATTTGGATGGAATGTAATACATTATGAAAATACTTAGCACAGTATCTGGCATATGATAACAACTGGTAATTATCATATGCTTACTAAGTGCTCAATAAGTAAAAGCTATTATTAACTTGCCTTGATTCTTCTCCAATGATATCATTCTATAACTCATATTGTATATGTTGTGAAGAATCATTGTTCTACTCCTGTTTTTTTCTGTTTTCTTCTCTTTAAAAGTTTGAAAAAAATTGTTCTAATATTCATTTTTATATAATTCTTATCTATACTTTTAACCAGATTATAACATACTTATGATTTAATATTAAATTTTATCAAATATTTGTTTGTTTGTTTGTTGAGACAGAGTCTAGTTCTGTGGCTAGGCTGGAGTGCAGTGGCGCAATCTCGGCTCACTGCAATCTCTGCCTCCCGGGTTCAAGTGATTCTCCTGCCTCAGCCTCCAGAGTAGCTGGGACTACCAGCATGCGTCACCAAGCCGAGCTAATTTTTTTTTTTTTTTTAATAGAGACGGGGTTTCACCATGTTTGCCAGGATGGTCTCGCTCTCTTGACCTTGTGATCCGCCTGCCTTGGCCTCCCAAAGTGCTGGAATTACAGGCGTGAGCCACTGCGCCCAGCCTATCAAATATTTTTATAAAAATTAATAATTAAGGTTTTGAGCTTCATAACTATGTCTAGTCCATAGTAGGATTCAAAAAATGTAGTTTTATAATTTTGTAACAAATCTTTCAATGTTTTCATTGGCATGCAACTTTAATACACTGACTAGATAAATTGACCTAAATCCTCTTTCATCCTTCAGCCTGAATTGAAAACCTCAAGCAAGCTAAGCAATAATACCCCGGACTTCAAGGATGAATGTTGGGGCAAGCAGCAATGATGGTGGAGAAATGAGTGATAGCTGTAGAAATCCCGAGTAATGAATTTAGTCTCTAATTGTTTGTCCTTTTTTCCTAACGCATTTCTCTCACTGTTTGCCATTGAGCTTACTCTTAACTTTCGCTCCCCCTCAGAGACCTGGTTTACAACAAACTGGACCTGTCCAACTTACTTTTGTCTTCCTCGCATGCTATTTCCATTTTTGACATTAAATTTTCAGTGAAACGTGCTCTCTTTTTTCCTACAAAGCTACTTAAATTCCTGCATTATTCTAAATGGTCTTATTTCACTTCCACAGAACATTTCTCATATTTCAAATGGGGTCTTTGAAAGGGAAGGGTCACAGAAATCCTATTTTCTTCTTTGTCCTTCTTTTTTTTTTTTTTTTTTTTTGTTAACTATAAAAGCACGTGGGTTCTAGATGACAGTGCGTCCTCTCCTGAAAATGTGTTCTATATTGGAGAAACTGAACGTCATACAATTTTGTCAACAGAAACTCTCACCACCCTGAGCTGTGTTGGGTGATTGTAGTGGAATACAGTTCTGACACATTTGCAATCACTTGTGCATTGTCTGGCCCAAGCAGCCTGCACTCCATTGGCCCCTCTGTCTCACAGTGCTCACCTGCTGGCTGTCATTTTAAGAAGGGCCTTGATTGCAAGTGGCCTTAGCTTCAGGGTACTCTGGAGCTATATATTTTTCTGTTTTTAGTCTATTTTTTTTTTTTATTTTCCAGTTGCTTTTGAGTCCTGAAAAAGAAAAAAATACCAATACATGCATATATGTAAATGTATGCATACATATGTCCACATTATATTGAAATTATGATATATTAATATAACCACTGAGAAAAGTTTTACTCTTTTTTTCCAGTTTTATAAAACCAAGGTTTTATTTTGTTTGACTCACGTAAACCTGAGTTATTCCACTTCTCTTTTAATACATTTAGAAGTCACAAAGCTTCCCAAATTTCCCTTAACATTTTTCCAAGACTTTTATGTAGAAAACATACTCAACTCTGTAGCATTGCAACTAGGTCAGACAGAAATTTCCTGGAGGAAGTAGGGAATGTATCTATCATATTCACATGCTTATTACTAGGAGCTCATCTGAAATCTTACTAGGGTTGAGTACAGGGATTTATTTATTTCCCTTCCCTTTGGCTAATGACTTATTTACATATTGACCTGTTCCATGGGATTTTGGAGGGAATAAAAAACAATAAATGGGCATTTGTCTCGAAAATGAAATAGTATTAAAAATTGTATTTTTATGAAAATCCTTCTTTTGTTGCATTAACAATTTGAAATGATCTTTGTGTCATGAAATAATCACTAAATGACATATGGTCCTTAATCAGCATTGTTCACTGCTGGCAGGATCATAGAGTCATTGGACTTGCAAATTCAGGTTTTAACTTATGGTGGCTTAGTGTATTGTATGAAAATCAGAGACTGGGTATTTTAAGCCAAAAATATTCAACTCTGATTTTACATACATGGATACTACTGGCCTGCATAGCAAAATGAAGTTTGTTATCTGCTTTTATTCTATTATTGTGAGCTTTGCTTAGGATATTTGTGTGAGATTTTATATTAAATGAAAGATACATGCTGCACCTTTTTTTTAAAAAAGCAAATTGTGTATATTTAAAGATAATTCTGCTAATGATGTAGCTAACCTTATTACAGTGTTGATCCTAAACAACATTCCTCATATGATTTATAGAAATGTATCTCTCTTCAGCAAATATCAGCTCACAAAACTGATTTGCATAAGGACTAAGATTATCATAAATAGAAACACTATTTTTGATTGAAGACGTTATCTCCACAAAATCAAAAATTTTAATCTGGTAGAGTAAGAAATGGAAGAAATTAAAATATTATCCTTCCTTAATTATTTGGTGCCAAATACAGCATTGTTAATTTTTAACGACTAGTATATTACCGATATCAATAGCTTTTACTAATAGATATTATTGAGATAGAATATATATTGAAGATTATTTTAATAAAAGAGCATTGCATATATATTTATTATGGGTGAACAGAAACTGCTAAGGCACAGATTTCTCTCTATTTACAGCAGAAAGTAAGTTCCAAGATAAAAACCAACTTGCTCTTTTTTAGCATTATATTATGTATCACTGAATTTTGTATATATATAAATACTTCAGGTTATTAATCCACTTTGATGTTACTAAATCTTTGAGGAGAAACAGGAACAAGTACAATATTGCTTCTTTTACAGATAGAGCAAACAAGATGATAATGCATAATATCACAAAATTGCCCAAATAAAATTCTTGTCAAGAAATATTTTCATATATACTGGGTATTCTGAATATATGCTTGCTTTCATTTGTTTATCTTATCTAAATTTTAGTTATAACAATCTGAGATTGTTACTTTCTATTTGTTTAGGAAAATAAACTGTCTTATGGAGGTTAAGTGACTTTCAGAAATTCCAACAACTTGTCGACAAAAGAGTTAACATTATAATACCATTCTTCCGTCTTCTATTCTAAGGTGTATTCCATGTCTATTGCAAATTGAAAAGAATAAAATTAATTCATAATAAGAATATATCAGCTATTTCTATGATAAACAAAGCGTATATGTCCCTTGTCTTCTCTAAGAAAAATATTTCTGTGCAGTGAGACAAATTTTGTCTTTTCTGTCTACCGGATTTCCTGGATTACTTTGTTGGAATGGATCCTAAGAACACAGTTCATTGCCATGATTCAGAGTAAGTATTTGGACACAGATGCTGCTCCCTGGGTTTGTTTCAGGTCTACAGTTTGGCAGTCTCAGCCCTACATTTGACTGATAACAAATCAAGATGGCTACTATAGTAAGTTTTACTCATAAACTTAGGGAAGAGAAAGAAAAAATAATTCTGTGAACTCATAGCTTTATGTTACTATTTATATTTATTTCTAACTAATAAATACCATACTTCAAAAAGATTGATATTATTTCCAGCAGCACTTGTGCACACAAATCATGGAGTACTCGTCATGTGCTGCTTACAAAGCCTTTCTTTTACAAGTGTCTTTTATCTTTTCAGTTAGGATCTGAGCTTTTTGATACCAGTGATATATTTTATGCCCTTTGCCATTCATAGTGCACTAAGTCAAAGCCTTTACATAGTAGATTCTGGAATTTTTTAAATTTCCTTTTTGATTATTTAATTTATTGTGTTTGACTCCACTTAATATTTGAAAATGTTACAACTTTAGAAACATTGTCATTTTCTTTTTAATTTTGTATATCCAGATAAAATTATTTAAATAATATCCTCTATTTTCCTGATAATTATCTGCATCTCATTTAATTTAAATACTTTTTATTCCTAATTTTCTTAATGTTAATAATAAATCCTCAATTTAACATTCTTTTTCTTTACTAGTACTTTAGTCATGTAACAGTTTATCAAATTCCATTAGAAATGAATTCTGTTCATTTATAAAAATTTTTATATGTAACTTCAGAAATCAAATTTTAATTAAACAAATCACTACATTCTTTAAAAAAATGCATCTGAATGCATATTTTTATATATTGTAATTATACATTTTCAGACCAGTATTCATATTTTCTTTTATTAAATGGATTCATATTTATTTATAAACCATTTCTTTACAACTGTATTTTGGTGTGTCTTTGGAGAAATTACATCTTTTAGAATATATTATCACAGAAGGGCCTCTCAGGGTTTCTCTTCCTCCTTCTATTTTACAAAATAATGTGATATTTGATTTAACATAGCAAAATGTCCAGTGATACTTTCTGAGTCTCCACAAATAATGTCATGAGGATATTCTATTTTTGTCCACAGAAGGCTTTTACTTTTAGCTCTTATGTTAGTTCTATTATTCATATTCTATTAATTTTCAAATGTGATATGGAAGTCAAGGGTTCATATATATATGAATGTGTATATATGTGTGTGTGTGTGTGTATATATATATATATATATATATAGTTGTTTAAACACTATTTGTTGTAAGTAATTTTTGTTTCCCAATTGACTTGCTTTGGCTACTGGGTCAAAATCATTTGAGGATTTTATCTGGAATTTTTAAAAACTTTTTCTTCTACGCCATACCATTCATGGTCTTTTGTTTCACCAATATCACAATATCCTGATTATTATATATTTTATTGATAATGAATCTTGAAGTGAATTAGAGTAAGTTCTCTAAGTCTGTTCTTTTTCTCAGAATTATTTTGTTGTTTTTCTATACAAATTTTTAAACAGTGAGTTAATTTATTTGTAAATTTTTGCTAGGATATTGAGATTGCATTAAATCTATATATCAATTTGGGGAAAATTAAAATATTCATAAATGAAGTGCTTTAATCCATACACATGCTATATATCTTTATTTCATTACTCATTTCCCACCCAGCAGGAAGCTCTGGGCACACAACCACCCTCAAGTGCCAGACGTCTGTTGCCTGTTTCTTGCTATGAGACTCAATGTTAGGCAGATCAAGATATGGGAGATGCAGATGGGGCTCCTGCTTTTGAATCTTTCCAGCCACCAAGATGTTGTAACAGATCTGAGCTTTACACGCAGTGGCGGTTTGATTTTGGTCTCTGTGTCATGGGGTAAGACTCTTCATATCTGGAACCTGAAGAACCATGGTATGGAGGTGAAGGAACTACTTGGCAATTCCAAAAATACTGTATTTGCTCCTTTCTCCACTTTTCCAGTGTCATTTTTACCTTAAAAAAGGACTTTGTTTACTTCTCTTCTATGCCTAAAATACTCTTAGAGTCTACTCAATGAGCTAGACATCTTAGGAGAGGAAGTCTTACATATTTTTCATTAAATTTACCATAAAGTATTTCATGTTTTTAAATGTTAGTATAAATTGTTCTTTTAAAAATTTTGTTTTCTAATTGGTCATTGCTAATGCATAGAAATTCAAGTGATTTTTTGATATTAACTTAGTGTCTTAATTCATTAGTGCTGTTATAACAAAACACCATAAACAGGATATCTTATAAACAAAAGAGATTTATTTCTCACAGTTCTTGTGGCTGGGCACCCCATGATCAAGGTGCCAGCAGAGTCAAAGTCTGTTTAAGGCTATTTTCTGCCTCATAGAGGATACCTTCTAGCCATGTTCTTACGTGGCCGAAGGGACAAGGCAGCTCTCAGGTTTTTCTTTCATAAGAGCACTAATGCCATTCATGAGGGCTCTGATGTAATGCACTAATTATTTCTCAAAGGCCCTACCTCCTAAAACCATCGCACTGTTGATTAAAATTCAACATATGAATATGAGGGGAATGCAAACATTCAGACCATTGCACTTAGTGACCTGAATTTTTGTGGAATTCACTTACTGCCTCTAGTAGACATTTTTATAGATTTCCTTAATTTTATTTTCCAACATTTAATTGATAGTATTAAAAGATAGAATTAACTTTTGGGTATTAACATTGTGTTCTGCAACACTGGTATATTTACTTTAGTCCTAATATGTATTATTTGGTAGATTCTTTAGAGTTTTCTGTACACAAAATAGGTCATAGGAGAAAGACAGTTTATTTTTGTCTTTGTAAGCTCTATATCTATTTCTTTTCCTTGACTTATGATATATACTAGCCAGTATCTCCTCATATGTTAAATGAAGAAGTGAGAGAAAAATCATTTGCTATGTTTTTAACTTCGGGGGCAAATGCACTATGTCATATTTAGTATCATACTAGCTACAGAAATTTTTAATTACTTCATTCATTAAAGATATGTCCTTCTGTTTCTAGTTTGATATTTTTCATCAGTGGATATTAAATTTGGTCATATTTTTAATATTCTGGAAGGATCACATAATATTTTTTCCTTTTTCTATTAATGTGTTACACTAATTTTTGTATATTTTTGTATCTTAAATTATCTTATATTATTAGGATAAGCTATATTTACTTGTAATATGTTTTATATGTAGCATTCAATTTGCTAATATTTTTAATATTTTTAAAAGAAATATTTGCCTCTTATTCATGAGAGGTATTTGTCTATAATACTTCTCTGTTTGAGTATCCTTGTCTGGTTTTGGAATCAAAGACATACTTGCCTAATAAAATAAGTTTGAAATACTTCTTTTTCTTCTATTTTCTACTATAATTAGTATATTATCATTTTCTTAAATGCCTAGAATCCACTAGTGAAGCAAAACAGTCCTAGAGGTATCTTTGCAAGAAGATTCCATCATTAAAATTTTATTTTTTAATATAAATAATACTATTGATATTTTCTATGTCTTGTGCCAATTACATCTTTCAAAAAATTCAAAACAATTTTCTTCTACTCCATTCATGTTGTCAAACTTATTCACACCGAGTTATTTATTGCATTTTCTTAGTAATGTAATACTGAGAAATGACATCCATTATTTCATTTCTTATTTTGGTAATTTGTAGCTTCTCTCTTTCCAGAGGATTACAAATTTTACTAGTCTTTTCAAGTATTGCCTTTTTACTTTGTTGACATTCTCTACTTTTTGTCCATTTTCATTTTTAATGACTTCCACTGTTATCTTTAGTTTCTTCTTTTTTCTAATTTTATAAATTTGAGACGTATATTATAAATTCCATGTATTTTTGATTGTAAACATAGTTACTAAATTACCTCGTAGTATACACTTTAGCTTCATCTCACACATTTTGAAAATTCACGTTGTTACTAATATTCATTTCTAAGTATTTCCTAATATTGATTTCTTTTTTTTTTTTGACTCATGGCAATTTAGAGTATGTTGAGTAATTTTCACAAATTTGGTGTTTGTCAAAATTATCTTTCTGTTATTGATTTCTATTTTAATTCCCACATGGTCAGAGAACATACTCTGTTGATTTCTATTCTTTAAAACTTATGTTAACATATTTTGCTATATTTATGTCTATGTTCTTCAATGTTTATGCTATTATAATTAGTATTTTTTAAGTTTAAAAAATTTTTTTATATTTAGCAATGAAAAGAAGAAAAGAATTGGAACATTCCATAATGTTAAGATGTTAATTTTTCCCAATTCCATCTATTAATTTGACAGAATCTCAATAAAAATCCCAGCAAGATGAGAGGCTGAGGTGGGCGGATCATGAGGTCAGGAGTTCCAGATCAGTCTGGTCAACACAGTGAAACCCCATCTCTACTAAAAATACAAAAATCAGCTGGGCATGGTGGCGGGTGCCTGTAATCCCAGCTACTCAGGAGGCTGAGGCAGGAGAATCACTTGAACCTGGGAGGCGGAGGTTGCAGTGAGCCGAGATCGCACCACTGCACTCCAGCGTGGGTGACAGAGCTAGACTCTATCTCAAAAATATATAAAGAAATAAAAATCTCAGCAAGCTTTTTGTAGATGTTCTGTTCATAAGATGGTTCAATATTTATGTGGAAAGGTAAAGCTACTAAAATAATCAGAACAATTTTTCAAAAGAAAAAGTTTCAAGACTCCTATTACCTGATTTTAAAACATGTTATTAAGCTTCAGTAATTACAACTGTTTGCTATTAACAAAAAGAAATACTGATCACTGGAACACAATAGAGATTCCAAAAATATACTTACACAAATAGGGTCAAACACATAAAAACTTACAGCAAAAGGAGTGAAAAAGAAATTCTGCATCTAGAAGAAAACATAGGACAACAATCTACGTTACCTAGGGCTTGACTATGTGTTTTAAAGTATGGCATTAACAGTATAACTCATGAAAGAACATAATGAAAAATAAAACTTTAAATAAAATTTTAAAATATTTTGCTCTGTGAAGGATGCAGTTGCAAGAATGAAAAGACAAGTCATAAACTGGGAGAAAATATTTACAAATAATATATCTGGTAAAGAACTTGTACTTAATTAATAACAAGGCAAAAAATCTAAATAGACTCTTCGCTGACAATTCCCAAACCTGGCAAGGATTCAGAGCAGCAGGACCTCTCATTCATCACTGGTGGAGATACAAAAAGGCACTTTGCAAGGTAGTTTGGCAGTATCTTACTAAATATAACTTAAGATTTATCATCCAAGGTAGCAAGCATGTTCCTGAATATTTACGCAATTGATTTGAAAATATATGTCTAAAAACTACATGCAGATGAATGTTTTTAGTAGTTTTATTCATAATCACCAAAAATTTCAAGCAATGTTGAAATAATATCCTTTAGTTAGATTAATGGATCAACAAACAGTGGTACATCCATATAATGGAATATTACTCAGTAATAAAAAGAAACAAGCTATTAACTCATGGAGCTACTTAGATGAACTTTAAGTGGATGTTGCTATACATAAGAAGTCAGGCTGAAAGTCTACATGTTGAAGTCAATTCGTATGACATTTTGGAGAAGGGAAAACTGTTGGATTGAAAGACAGATCAGGATATTCAAATGATTGTGGAAGGGAGAGTATTTGACTAGGAGAGGCACTAAGATGTTTCAGTTCAGTGGAATTAATCCGTATTATACTGTAGTGGTGGATATAAAATGCTATGCGTTTGTTGAAACCCATAAAGATGTACCACAAAAAGGCCGGGCGCAGTGGCTCACGCCTGTAATCCCAGCACTTTGGGAGACCGAGGTGGGCAGATCACGGGATCAGCAGTTCGAGACCAGCGTGGCCAACATGGTGAAACCCCATATCTACCAAAAATACAAAAATTAGCCAGGCATGGTGGCAGACCCCTGTAATCCCAGCTACTTCGCAGGCTGAGGCAGGAGAATTGCTTGAACATGGGAGGTGGAGGTTGCTGTGAGCCAAGACCGCGCCATTGCACTTCAGCCTGGATGACAGAGCAAGACTCCATCACAAAACAACAACAACAACAACAAAAAAAGATGTACAACAAAATGAGTAAACCTTAGTTTATGCAAATTAAAGGAATTAACCAGAAGAATGTATTGTGTGCAATGAATATTGTGACAAAAAGATTCTAGCTGTATCACAAATTTATGGAAAATCCTCACTGAAAAGGGTGGGCAGAAAACTAGCTAACAAGTAATTTTGGAAAACGGTGCTTTGATTGGAAACTCTAAGACTAGAAACAAAAGGAACTGTACGTAAACGCTATACTCTAGTTGTTTTTCACAGCCGCCTGGGTTAACAATTCTGAAAAAGCTGTATATGTAGAGTAGGGTTGAACGAATACGTAAATACATGGTGGATGCTGTGAGGCAGGTTTGTTTCTATTGGGAGAGCAGTTTCAGATAGGCAAGGACAGGGGAAACTAGAATGAACCACGTGGTAATGGATTCGAGTTAGGAACAGCTGTATCAACGTATGTCTAGCTTAATACGGATACAAATATACAAGTAGGTAAATGATTATATATATTTGTGTAAACATGAGTTAGTACACATATATATATTCTCTAGTTCTATCAGTTGAAGACCTAAAATTAGCAACACTACAGTAAAACTGACCCACTCAACTACCAGATCTTTGTTTCTAAAACTGTTCTCCAATAAAATAAATCAAGATTCCTTGGAGAAATGGCCTAATCCAAAGATGAGCGGGGAATACACAAGATGAGCCTAGATTACAGCTACTCTCAAAAAGACGAGAAATAACAACTCTTGGTGAGGATGTGGAGAAAGAGAACCCTAGTACGCTGCTAATGGGAATGTAAATTGGTACAACCACTACAAAGAACAGTTTGCAGAATCCTCAAAAAATTAAAAATAGAACTGTCATTTCTGGGTATATATTCGAAGTAAATAAAATCATTAGCTCAAAGAAATATCTGCACTCTCTTGTTCATTGCAGTATTATTTATAATAGCCAAGGTATGAAAACAACTTGAATGCTATCAACAGATGAATAAATAAAGAAAATGTAGTACATATACCCAATGGAATACTAATCAGCCATAAAAAAGAAGAAATACCGTCTTTTGCAACAACATCATTAAATCTGGATGGATTATGCTAAGTGAAAAAGCCAGACACAGAAAGATAAATACTGTGCAATCTCGCTTATATGTGGAATTTATAAAAATCCAACTCATGCAAACAGAGAGTAGAATACTGGTTGCTAAGGGACAATGGCCTGGGGGTTAGGGGAAATGGAGGCATGTTGATGAACGTGCACAAACTTTCAGTTATAAGATGAATAAGTTCTGAGGATCTGGTGTACAGCATGGAGACTAGAGTTAATACAATACTGTATTGTATACTTGAAATTTCGCTAGGCTGGGCGCAGTGACTCACCCTGTAATCCCAGCACTTTGGGAGGCTGAGGTGGATGGATCATGTGAGGTCAGGAGTTCGAGACAAACCTGCCTAACATGGTGAAGCCACATCTCTACTAAAAATACAAAATACTAGCCAGATGTGGTGGCAGGTGCCTGTAATCCCAGCTACTCAGGAGGTTGAGGTAGAAGAATCGCTTGAACCCGGAGGTGGAGGTTGCAGTGAGATAGCTGCCTCACCCCGTTCTATCATCTAAGAAGACAGCAAGAAGGCGCCCTCTATGAAACAGAAAATGGACCCTAACCAGACATTAAATCTGTCAATACCTTGAACTTAAGAGTTCCAAGACTCCAGAACTGTTAGGAATAAATTTCTGTTATTTTTAAGCCACTCAGTTCATGATATTTTGTTATAGTAGCCCAAATAGACTAAGACACTCTCTCTTGAGTGTGGATTGTAGCAAATAGTGACTTGCTTTCAAAAACTACAGTGTGGAAGAGAGGAGAATGCCTTTGCAATTGAAAAAGCTGTTCAACACTACTTTGGTCAGGTAATCAAAGTTAATATCATCAACAATAAGTCATGCTGTTAGCATACATCCTTACTACAAATTGATGAAAAAGATACTTTACAATCTAAAGCTCTTTTTATGCAATCTGTTTTCCTTCTCTTTCTAGTTTTACCAGTATTAATACATTGGCAATACAAATGCTTTCCTGCTATTCCTAATGACCCTCATGTTTGTTATTCACAGGTGTTACCATGAGAAAATATCTTGAACTTCTACTCTGTGTGAGTAAACTTTCTAGAAGAACCAAATGACATTTACTTTTAATGTAATAATTACTATGTTTGAGTTTAAGTCTACTAAAATGGTATTTGTTTTTCATCTCTAGAGTGAATTGATATTTTTAGTATTCCATTTTATCTCTTCTTTTCATTTTTAGTCATGTTTCTTTGTGTTATTTATTTTGTGGTTTCTCTTATGCATCTTTAATTTATAACAATCTAGCTTCTAAAATAATGTACTAGTTTATAAACAATAAGAATTTTACAAAAATATAATTTGAATTACTACCTTCCTGATTTTTGTGTTCTCATCATATATTTAATCACACAAATGTTACAGGATATCACAGTTCATTGTTATATTGCTTTAAACAGTCCATAGTATCTTAAAGATATTTAAAGAAATAGATACAAATACTGATACAAAGTCATGAACATAGAGGTAGATATTTCAAAAATTTTTGTAAATATGTTCTTTATATTTACATCTTTCTGATGTTCTAGGTTTATGTGTATTCGATTTATAGATATTCACTTTCTATAGCCTGAAGAACGTATTTTAGTCTTTCTTGTAATGCATTGCTGCAAATTCTTTGAGCTTTTGTTTATTTAAACATACCTTTATTTTACCTTTATTTTACAAGATTATTTCTTTGAATATAGAAATTTTTATGCATAATTTTTTTCCAACAGTATAAAGGTTTCATTCTAATATTTTTTTGGTTTCAATCATTTCTGGTAAGAAATCAGCAATTCTCTTAATGTTATTCCACCTTAAAGAATGTAATGTCTTTTTTTCTCCACCAGTTTTTACTATTTCCTCTTTTCCTTTGTTTTTCAGCAGTTCCACCATGATATGTCCATGTACAGTTTCATCATACACATTGTGCTTAACCTGTGAATTGATGGAATACCAATTTTGAAAAAACATTTGCTATTTTATCTTTAAATAGTTTCTTCTTTACTTCAGCTTCTTGAGCTTCAATTACTATGTTTCATATTAAGTTTTAATTTTATATTCAATATTTATATTTTATAGCATCCCTTAAATCTTGCAAGCTCCATTTTCTTTTATTTACTCTTTGATATGGTTTGGATTTGTGTCCCCACTCAAATCTCATGTAGAATTGTGATCCCCAGTGTTGGATGAGGAGCCTGGTGGGAAGTGATTGGATCATGGGGGTGGATTTCTCCTGTGCTGTTCTCATGGTAGTGAGTGAGTTCTCATGAGAGCTGGTTGTTTAAAAGTGTGTATCACCTCCCACTGCTCACTCTTCCTTCTGCTCCATCCATGTAGGATGTGCCAGCTTCTCCTTCGCCTTCTGCCATGATTGTAAGTCTCCTGAGGCCTCCCTAGCCATGCTTCCTGTACAGTCTGCGGAACTTTAAGTCAATTAAGACTCTTTTCTTTATAAATTACCCAGTCTCAAGTAGTTCTTTATAGCAATGAGAGAATGGAATAATACACTCTTTTACTTTTGGTGTTTCAATTTGAACAGCTTCTACTTACTTGCGTGTTGGTCACTGACTCACTGATTCTTTCCTCTGCTGTGCAGTCTTCCAATAAGCTAGCTGATCAGAAGAATTATTCATTTCTGTTGCCATATTTTTAATTTCTAGCATTTTCCTTTGACCTTATTCTTTATAATATATGCCTGTGCTGGTAGTTCCCATCTGTTCCTGCTTGTTGTCATCTGCTTTTTGCCCAAGGTCATTTAACATATTTCACATAGTTACTTTAAAATAGCTGGCCTTTCCTAAAGACCGTTTAACATTTTTATTACAGTTATTTTTAAGTCCCTGTTTGATAATTCTCACATCTCTTGACTGCTTCTCTCCTGAAGCATTTTCTTTCCTCTTCACTTGTCTAATAAATTTTGCTTACATTCTGGACAATTTGTGAAAAAAAATAGATGCTGACATAAATATTTGGGGCTATAAAAGGGCATGCTCCTTCTGAGTCAACCTAGTCTATAGTTGACCTAGGTCTAAACTCTGTTGTTGCTTCAGTTACATTTAGTTCCCTACAGGTTTCAAATTATTTGAGGGTAGTTTTAGAACCTTTATTTTAATAAACTTGGGATCTGAGTGTCTGAACCATTTATTTTCCTGTCATCAGACCTCATGCTCATGCACTTGGGATAGTTTTATTTCATCTTTCTTTCCCCACACCCAGCTACAAATGGCAACTGCCTCACGCTTACTGCAGACCCAGAGTGCATATAGGGATGCCCTCCATTTTTTTTCTCTCATGGTCCTCAGACCTCAGTAATCTCTGTACATTTGCACCTTTAGAAGTCATTCTCACCTGTTCTCTAGGCACAGAGAGGTGCTTTTCCCTCTTAAGTATAAGGCACCATGGCCTAAGGGCTTTCTCACAGTTATACTGCTCTGCCCTCACATTTTAGCAGGCTCATCACATTACCACATGAGTATCTGAAGTGTCTAGAGGTTTCTCTCAGTCCTACTTCTTCCCCTCAGACTTCAGCAGCCCCCACACACCTGAATCTCCCATGGAATCTGTCTCAGCTCTCCTGTGCTGCCCACAATCTTTCTCATGAGAGCTCAATAAGGCTTGTGGGAAAGAGTTGGCAGATAGTTGCAGGTATTTTTC